>NC_061488.1:14978248-17378248 GCF_022539355.2 Hippoglossus stenolepis | reverse complement strand
GAAGTTTGAGAAGGAGAAGGAGAAGAACAAGACCCTGAAGGATTCCATCACGAAGCTGGAGGGCGAGCTCAACCGCTGGAGGAATGGTGAGTCATCGATATTCTCCGACTGACAGACTTTCACGAGAAGCCTTGTTTCTGCACCATAACAGCAACTCTACTGCACGTGTTTAAATGTCCTGTCGTACCTTCATCCCTGCCTTCAGGAGAAAACGTGCCTGAGACAGAGCAGACTACGGCAGACGTGGTGATCCATACTGTGGAGGAGCGCCCCATTTTGGACAACGACACCTCCTCCATTGTGGTCCGTATTTCCGAGGAGGAGCGTCAGAAGTATGAGGAGGAGATCAGGAAGCTGTACAAGCACCTGGATGACAAGGTTCAAACGCACAAACATTGTCATTACATTAGATAGAGACAATACAGAGGTTTGAGTCCTGAGACTTGACAATCCACTGGTTCTGTTCGGACCCAGCCCTTTGCTGCGTGTCTTACCCCACTTGTTCACCTATTTCAGACTTTCTGGCTGTATAAACAACAAATAGAAACAACTCAAGTCTCACTTTTCAATTGAATGGTGTATGTGCAGATATTACTTACTTATATTATATTATATTTCAGAAGATAATAGTTTTATAATCAAAGATTATACAAACCCCTGAAACGTATTATTCACTGAAATGTCATTATGGATTTAAAAATATTAGGCAAGATGAATTTGTCTGTGTCACGGCTGTTTATACACTCATGCAAGTTCTCCAGTGTGGATGGTACTGATGTTGGATTTTCTATCATTAATACAGGATGATGAGATCAATCTGCAGTGCCAGTTTGTGGAGAAACTGAAGCAGCAGATGCTGGACCAGGATGAGGTGGGTACACGCAATCACACACACACACACACACACACACACACACACACACACACACACACACACACACACACACACACACACACACACACACACACACACACACATTTCAAACTTAAAGCCTCTCTATATGTCTCCCTCTCACCGACACTCACCATGTTTCCCTCCCTCCAGCTCCTGGCCTCATCCCGTGGGGATGGGGACAAGGTCCAGGCTGAGCTTGGCAGGCTGCAGGGGGAGAGTGACTCTGCCAAGGCTGAGGTGAAGGAGGTGCTTCAGGCTCTGGAGGAGCTGGCCATCAACTATGACCAGAAGAGCCAGGAGGTGGAGGAGAAAGGCCTGCAGAACCAGCTGCTGGCCGACCAACTGGCCCAGAAAATGGTATGTTTTAAGAGGTATGGTGTGTATGTGTGATGAAATTAGAGGCCGGAGGTGCAACAGAAAGATCCAGTCGCTAGCTGACTGCACCACGGAGACAAGCAGCTGCTGTAGCAGTGCAGTTTATCATGAATCAAACAAAATGCAGGAATTACATTGCAATCAGGTACCGGAGAAAACTCTTTAGGGCCTTTTCACTAAGTTTATTTCCTCCACCAAGGAGGTTTAGTCCCAGTATGTTTTTCGTTACCTCCATCAAGGAGATTTTTTTTGTTTGTTAGTTAGTTATCAGGATTATGCAAAAAATACTGGATGAATTACAAGAGACATGGTGGAAGAATGTGGTTTGAGTCAGCGAAGAACCCATTTAATTGTGGTGCAGATCCAGATCAGGAGGCTGATCCAGGAAAGGTTTTTGCAAGATAGAGATTCTGAGATTTCTCCGAGAATAATTCATAAATTCTGATGAATAAAATCAGCCATGTTTAGGGGACTGATATTTATGAGTGTGTGCAATTTGGTGCAGATCCAAATACATATATGGATCTATTTAATATAAATGTGGTCTCATAAGGGGCCTTGGTGGAGGTATGCACACTACTGAGTGACATTCTATTTTGTAAGTCTGTTCTGAATCTTTACCAGATATGGTACATAAATATTAATACATTTTTTACTACATAAAACTGTATTTTGTTGCTATGGACTAATATTTACTGCCACAGTGCTTGTAGTTGATAGTTAGATACTATTATTAGTTGTATTCAAATTTAGATGACACATGCTTACATTTACTCAATCCTGCTATATTTTATACTATTTTACCTGAAGGTGGCGCTGTAGGTAGCAACTTGATCATTTTAAATGGCCGTTTCTCAGTGGTCATGAATCTGACTCTGATGAAATCATATATAAATCATCCATATGCAAAGTCCTAATGTTCCTCGACTGGTTTAAGAAATTAGATATATAAATTATGGCATCCATCACCAAGTCAGTGAGTTGTATGTCACTCTGTAGTTTGAGATCTGGATCTAGTTTGTTAGAAACGTTACTGACTCTTCTTCTCTGTGACAGGCCAGTCTGATGGAGCTGGAGGCAGAGCTGTCTCGTATGCAGGAAGTGAGCGGTCAGCAGAGGAAACGTATCGCTGACGTCCTCAACGGCCTGATGAGGGACCTCAGTGAGTTCAGCACCATCGTGGGCAACGGCGAGATCAAGCTGGTGAGTGGAATCACAAGCGTTGACTGACGTTTCAAACAGAGTGCAAACCGATACTGATCTGAATCTCTCCTCCGACCTGCAGCCGGTGGAGATCAGCGGCGCCATCGAGGAGGAGTTCACCGTGGCTCGCCTCTACATCAGCAAGATCAAGTCGGAGGTGAAGAGCATGGTGAAGCGCTGCCGACAGCTGGAGATCATGCAGCTGGAGTGCCACCGCAAGATGGAGGAGACAGGGAGGGAGCTCTCCTCCTGCCAGCTCCTCATCTCTCAGGTGAGGGACAGAGGGAGGGGGACATGAAGGGATGCGACACCAATAAAGGGATGTAGCTTGGAAAAACAGAACCAGGCAAAATTGAGAAAGTGAAATGTATTTGTAGACTCATCATGCTCATCATGGCTGGGTTTTAAGCCACCCCTTGTGATTTGATGTGGGTGATTGTGTTTGTGCAGCATGAGGCTAAGATCCGCTCTCTGACGGAGTACATGCAGAGTGTGGAGCAGAAGAAGAGGCTGCTGGAGGAGAGCCACGACTCGCTGAGCGAAGAACTGGCCAAGCTGCAAGACCAGGGTAACATGCAAACAGTGAAAGACTTAATATGCAAGCAAAAGAAAACTGTACTACTGTACTCTACATACTGTATGTTGGGAATTTTCTGTTATTATGTGTTGACTAAATGCTTCTTTCTGTCATTTTTCCAGATAACTCCCTGCTCGAGGGGAAGGATGGAGAGAAGGGCGAGATTGAGGAGGGAAATGTGAAGGTAAGAAGATTTCTGAGTGGAGTATATTACTTTAAATTATGACATGGGAACGGAGGAAATCAGCTTCAAAGAATGGAGAAGCGAGCTGGCTTTGATAGCTTCTTTGGAGCAGCTCATTTACAGAGTTACAGCTCAAATATTTTCAGCAAGATCTTGGGCTCCTATTTGGAAATGAGAGTCACCATGACAACTAAAATTCACATGTCTCATCCCTGATCTATGTATCATGTGACTTTTATGCTCAGCAAATCAACAAAAGCTGTTATATAATAAATGTACATGCTATTTTTTCTATTTATTTATTTCTTTTCAACATATATACATTTACATTGTCTGTAAATGGGAAATATCACATGTACTTGTTCTTCAGATCACTTTTTTTTTGTGCGATGTCCTTCCTCCTATTCAGCATGCATTCTCCACCTCTGTCACTCCAATGTTCAAACTGATTTTGTGCTTTTTAATTTTATTGTATTTTAAAACTTTCTGAGAGACTTTGTGCATGTGCTCTTTTCAAATGCAGAAGACTGTCCGTCAGCAGGGAGATTCTCACCGCGGCCTCCATCACAAGCAGCTGACCCGCCTGCGGGACGAGATCAATGAGAAGCAGAGGGTCATCGATGAGCTCAATGAGTCCGTGACCATCTTTATCTTTATTATTTCTATCTTTACACAAAGATAATACTTATAAGATACTTTCTTCTTAATCTTCCTTATATACTATTATCATTAGGATCCATAATTTGCTCATATTAATTTGCTTTCTCCTCCTGAACATGTGTGTGTTCTCTACTCCAGTCGTAACTCTAAGATGGAGCTGGAGCTGGCTCAGGTTCGCACGGACTTTGAGCGTCTGAAGAGTCAGGACAGCTCCAAGAGCGAGCGCCTGGAGGAGCTCTCGTAAGTATCAGGGAAATCCGTGTTCTCTGTACCGGTTGAAAACGACACTTGCTAAAGCAGATGATGAGAGTCAGTACATGTTGGTGATTGGTGACATATTGAACAACACCACTAAGGAGGATATTAAATATTAGGGGACTGAGTGGGAACAGTCCAGTCTACCTCAAGGATGCTGAAAGTTAGGGGGCTTCAGCACCTCCTACTGGTGAGGGACAGCAACAACAAGGCAATACAGTTTTCTAAAATCAATTAAATAATCTTTAATTATATTTTCTACAGTAACCTTTTGACAGTAACATAGTAGCAGTCCTAACATTCAGCCATTTTGTTTTTGTTTTTATATTTAAGTCCATTTTTAACACATTCAGTATATTTTCTGTGGCACCGATGTGGCATAGTTGACGTTAGACATAAACTGATGTGTATTTTCTAATGTTGGTAATAGACCCTTAAGCTAAGTTAGCTGATTGTTTGCTTTTCTAAAACTGGTGTAAAATGTTGCTGGTCTTTCAAATCAATAGGAATAATCATTGCATAGACTTCATCTTAACTTCCCTCAACACTGACCGACTTCCAGCGTCCCTGGTTTACCTCCTCACTAGATTCCAGCACAGGAAACCCAAAGCTCAAAACAAAATATTACAATGTTCTGACATATATACAAATACCGTCACGTTTAAAATGAGAGTTTTGTTGTTTCTGTCAGATTCCTGAATGAACGTCATGAGCAGGCCAAACAGGACTTGAAGGGTCTGGAGGAGACTGTCGTGAGTAAAATATAATTACTTTATCTATCTGCCTGCATCTGCTCTGAAACATTGTCCCCTGCTGTTTCTCTCTCTTTCTGTCCTTGTACCTTTCAGTCGTGTCTTACCTCAGTCTGTCTCTCCTTTCCTTCATATTAACCTGTGTTTTATTTGACAGTGTCCATTGTTGTCTTCTTGACCTCGTCTCAATCTATCTGTCCTCCAGGCCCGCGAACTCCAGACCCTCCACAACCTGCGCAAGCTGTTCGTTCAAGACCTCACGTCGCGGGTTAAAAAAGTAAGCAGCTGGACAACAGGAGGCAGCGACTCTGGATGTTTTTTTTTCATTATAAGAGGGTTTAAAGGAATCTTTGACCTTAATTCTGCCCCCGGATCAACATCAGTAAAAATAACAACATCCTCAATCCCTCTCATCCTTATGACCTTTAGATATGATGTATGTGACACAAGAAATTTACTTTAAATATAGAATAGTGGAATAAACAGAGGAAGTATCCAGAGGCCTAAAGAGGTTATATATCACCATGTAAAATACTATATGATTAACTAGTAACTAGGGGCATTTGACCTTTCCTTTTTTTCTTTCTTGCAATGTTGTGGTCTATCACCGAGCTGTTGAAAAGCTCACCACCTAACTTTCTATTTTATTTCTATGTCTCCATTTTATTTTCTCATCTTTTTTCTCCGTTGTCTCTCCGGCAGAGTTCCGAAATGGAACCTGATGATAGCGGGGGGTCTTGCACCCAGAAGCAGAAGATTTCCTTTCTTGAAAATAACCTGGACCAACTTACAAAGGTTCACAAACAGGTGAGAAACACATCAAGAGCGTGAAACGTCAACTGTGACTTTCACTGATGTAAACATGGCTCGCAGCTTGCACTGCTTTTATATCCTTATCGTACATTAGACTGGGAGACTGCTGTTTTCATTCCAAGAGACACAGCAGTAATTTGCTCATTATTTGTACAAAAGAATTTACTTAACATACATTAAACATATTTTAAGTAAATTAAAAATAAATTTAAGTGGCTGGAGAAGTCACGAATAGAATTGAATCAATTATCTTCTTCACATTATTGGAACTGGGGGGCTTTTGTTTTGTACTACATAGTTTTCTCTCCTCTCTCGAGTGTCGTTCTTTCTCTCTCACTCTGTCTCTCTCTCGTCCAGCTGGTTCGTGACAATGCAGATCTGCGCTGTGAGCTTCCAAAGTTGGAGAAACGGCTTCGGTCTACTGCTGAGAGAGTTAAGGCCCTGGAGACTGCACTGAGGGACGCCAAGGAGGGCGCCATGATGGACCGCCGCCGCTATCAGCAGGAGGTCGACCGCATCAAGGACGCCATGAGAGCCAAGAGCGCCCTGCGCCGCCCCCACGCAGCACAGATCGGTACTGCACTTCAGTTCAATCATTTTACTGATTATTTTGTTGTATTATAATGGGAATTATATTTACATTTTACAATGACACAGCTGAACCCTATCTAACATCACTCTTTCATCCCGACAGCCAAGCCGGTGAGACCGAAGCAGCTGACAGGTTGCTCTCCCACAAACCCGTTCTACACCTACATCCGTGCCACTGAACAGGCCAACACCTACAGCAACGCCCTCTTCCAAGGAAGCGTGACACAGCAGAGCGCCGCCACCGCCACCTGCAACCCCAACTCTGTCCAGAGCAACACGTGAGTGTGAACTGTTCTACCTCTGCCTGATGTTACTCAGTGTTAATGTCAGGTCCATGGTCAGGCCTGTTCATCACTAGTACTCAGGTGCAGTCCTGTCGAGATCGATTAGAGATTCATTAAACAGGCACATCTTTATATAAAGAAAGCAAACATACTGTTTCATATGGGCACACTCTATACAGTATTATCTACTTTTGTTATTTCAAATGATTAAGGATTTTCATTTGTAAATTCACATACTGTGCCAGGGTTTGACTTTTTTCTCTCCTGTGTTCTACGCAGAGTTTCCACAGCACTGGGCTACAGAGCAGGCAAATATAATGGAGACATACTGGAGTCCTTCCCACTAAATATTGACAATGGTAAGTAATAGAATGCACCTACCTGTATGCAGTCTAATGTTAATGTATGTATTTAACAATAGTATGTACATGTGTATTTGTACATGTTTATGTAGATGTATTTGATTATCAAATCGGTTTTGAGAATGACATTCTTGTTATTATAAGATCATTGTTCTCAGTGAGTGTGGCAGTGATTTATAACGTATGTAAACTCTTTGATACAATATAAAAGTTATTGAATTACTAAAGTAGTATTAATATTGATAGTTTTTATCAATCAATAAATCAAACCACTGTTCTGTTACAGGTAACAACATCAGTGAAACGAGAGACATCAACGACAACAGGTGAGGACTTGAGCTGCTCCTTGTTTCTAGTCACACCTCACTTAAACGGTGATTTTACTCCTAAACAATAATTTATTATTTTCTGTCGGAGACTTTGAATTGATGTGAAATGAAAATTTAAAATACTGGTCAGTTTGGCTGCTGTTCTTCATGGGGCTGATATGAAATGCGAGTTATTTGCAGTAAATTATAATGAAAGAGTTGGTTGTGCACTGAGTGTGAAGTTTGTGTGTCCTTTGCATTAAGGAGTGATGTTCACTGTGGCAGCGAGGTGGATGATACAAACAGGCACTACATCGTTCAGCAGGAGACGGCTGCAAGTTAATCCCAGGGTAACTAAACACACACATACACACACACACACACACACACACACACACAAAGCAGGCTTTGGTTGGCTGCAGGTAAACAGTCAGTGTGGAGACAAAAGAGGCGGAACACATTGATCGAAATGCATTGGCTTTTAGATGTATCTACATTTACATGTACTGTATCTACACAATATGCAGATAGCTATTAAAAGAGATCAGCCAAAATGTTGTTTTGACCTAAAACACCTACAAAAAGTATCGCTGTTTGTATTTTGTGTGGAGAAATGTTCGAAATGTGTGATAAAAGAAACCAGATGGACTGTAAACAGTGTACGGAGCATCTTAGCCCAGATATCTGCTGTTTACACCAGAGGCCCCAAAATATTGGCCATTGCCTCCAGATGCTAATTGTTCATTATCACAACTTCATGAATTGATGAGAACATTTTTTTTTTAACTGAAACGAAAGAATAAAATAACCCCACTCCCCCACCACCCTGAACATCTTTTTTTCGCTGACCTCCAGTGATTGAACTTCTCGTTCTGCTGCAGTGATGCACAGGTGTACTCCAGGACCCTGTGACATCACTGCTGGCTGCATAACAATTTCAACAAAGCACATTTCTGTCGGCAGCTAACTGCACTCCTCATTGGTGTGTGGGTGAGGTCAGTGGTGAAACGTGTACGCAGCCAAACTCAGCTGTTCACTCTGGGGGGTTCGATTTCATCAGTTTTATCAATTACAAATGATTAATATGATGTGTCCAAATCAGTTTTTCCAAATGATGACCACCTCTTATTCTCTCTCTCTCTCCAGATGATGACCAAACACTGTTTCCACCCATGGACCCTCCCCTCCCATCTGCATGCAGCCCGTCTCCCTGTCCCTCCACTGCATCACTGATGAAGACGAAGATGAGGATCTGTAGCCCTGTATTCTAATTACTAGATGAACCCCCCTTCCCCGGCTCTTATGGTGACCACCCTCATCGTCAGGTTTGGGGTCGAGTCCACTCCAGTTCAGTCAGTGCAAGAAATACATCAAATCAGATGTTTTTATAGTTACAGAATAACCACCACGAATTTGACCACAATTTGTCAGAAGATGTCTGATGCTGATTAACCTCCCGAGGTGTTTGAACTGAGGTGGGTCTGACTCCATCCCTGAACACCTAGTACACACATGTTGTAAATAATAGTGCTGTATACTCCAGTAGAGGTTTTCGACCAGCAACTGTTTGTGTGAGCGCACAGCCTCCACCGTCCCCCGCACACGTCTCCTTTAGGGCATCATGTGGACGACATACAGTAGGCACACATGACCTTTTTTCTCAGTCGTAAATAAGAGTATAGTGTAGTGCCAGCTTGTAACAGAAGACCCACACTCTTCATGCATGTTAGCGGGTTAGCTTTCAAATTGTTGCATGTCATGATTCCACTCAGGAGCTGGAATGCCGCGCGTGAAGCGTCTGATCGACTTCGACAGATGCCCCAGAAGGAGAGAGAGCTGGTTTCCCTTAATCCCGATCCTGGTCTCAGTGCTTTAAATTTTCTATTTTAAAATAAACTCCACTCCATGGAGGGTGGTTGTGGCTGTATCGCAGGAAATATTGAAAAACTACTACTTTTTATCTCAGAGAGAGACATCAGATGCAGAAATACGAGGGAAACCCGGCCCAGATTTGATGTGTATAGAGGAAACCTTTTGTAATTGCTTTCATACTGTGATGTCCCAGCTGTACCATGCTATTGTACACTCCAGGTAATGCTGCCCCATATGCATTTAGTGTTGCTCCCTGCGCTGCATCCCCACCTCGTGAGTCTTCTTACCGAGCCTTAACAAGAGCTGGTTTCTCATGATCAATTTAACAGGCGGTCATGTGAATACATTTGTAATTGCTACCTCTGAAGCTACTCATTACACAGTATACTAAGATATCGTCTTTTCAATTAAGCAGATGTTTTTCGGACAATTTGCAACTTAGGTACAAAAACTCTGCGTAGATGTTCATAGTTATAAAGCAGGATCAGAGCTGGGTAGAAACATAAACTTTCTACTTCAGGAGAGTAACTGAACGTCTGGGTTCATTCATCAAGTCAGCTCATATAATATCAAGTTCATTGTTAAAGGAGAAATGTACTACATTGATTCTCAAATATTTCCCCTTAACGTTTTTAACTTTTGAGGCTGAAAGGACCTAATCTGAAGCTACACTATGGACGTACTTCTGAATTTTGGTTTAGGAACATCTCAGAACCTGTTAAGCCTTTTTGGAGGCTGTTTAGTGATTCTGTGTTTTTAGAATCAGATCCATCAGACGTCCGATGATGTAAAAAGTGTCTGTAAACTTGTCCCCGGCTGAGCAGCCACCAGTCTGGCGTGGACGGAGAGTTTGACAGATTGTTTGTTGTCAGGTCGTGCTGTAATTCTTCTGTTAAAAAATCCTGGCCAGCCAATCAGGATAGAAGAAAGCAGCGTGTCGTAAGGTGGTGGGCGTGTTGGGACTGAGCAGAGTCACTGAATAAAAGGTCGGATTAGAGCCGACGTGGTGTTCCTAAATTAAAACAGCTTCTTTGTGTAGGAAAAGTTGGACCAAATTTAAATGATATATTGTGAAGCTGAATGTGCCTTCTACGATTCTAAATAACACAAATATGTGTAAATGAGAGAGATGTAATTTGGCGAGTTTGATTCAGCCTCTTTTACTATTATGAACAACACAATCTTTAGTTTTATTTTCAAAACTATTTCTGGATGGAAACTTCCGTGTGTTACATTGAATGACTGGGTTTGTTCTGTTATTTCGCCCAGGAACAGTATGAACTCCGAATGATCATTGACAGCCTCAGTTATGACGCCACCACTTGGTCTCATGTTCTCACTGACATCAACAACATCTCAGGGCTTCACATCCACAATCACAGTGACCACGAGGAGGCCACCACTGTGTTCCTCGTCAGATTCGAAGATATGTGATCGCAGATGAACAATCAGCTCAGTGTGTGTTCTTAAACAACAGAACAGGATGACGACTCTTATAGAAATAATATCATTTCATACAAACAGTACGTAACATCTCCATTCTAGCTCATGACCCCCTAAATGAAACAGACCCTCAGCAGCACCCTGGTCAGACCCTACTGTACGTGTCCAAGCAGACCCTCTATTTGACATCATGTTTTAAGTGTAATAAATTATTTTAAAGGAGGGGGAATGTGTACTATATTGTCACCCGCTGTCCCACTGTCTGATTTCAACATATCTAAAAATGTATGTGCTATATATTGTTAATCTTGTAAGTAAAGTAGCGTGCCATGACATAGTGAAACGCAAAGGAAAGGTACGCGCTAACCTTGTTCAGAGAAACGTTTGTTTTATTTATTTCTGTATGCCGATACTGTAGCGTCGACATGACTGTGTGAAGAATCACCGTGCAAAATCTCTGTATATATAGACTCATCACTATGCTGTACTGTATGTGAACCATTGTGTTGTAGTAAAAAGTTCAATAAACTTGTAGAAAGGAGATTGTGGATGGGAATCATTTGGGTCCAAAGAGAAACGTCTGAATATCATGGATGTTTGAGAAAAAGAGAAAACCTCGCTCTCAGTCTAAAACAGCTTCATCTAGTGGACGTGAAGGGAAATTACAACACTGCTGCAGATTCAATTGAATGAAAACTCACTTTATTGGTTCATTGTTCCTCCACTTTCATTTTCTCTGAGGAGGAGGAGCTGCATTCTACTCAAAGGATAAAGCGGTTTTATAGTAGAACAATTCCAACACACAAACAGTTTCATTTTATTCAGCTTTTCAACACAATTAAAGAGATATACACCTCACTTTATGATTTCTATGGTCCAGTATAGTCCTGCTGTTGGTTTCCTAGCTGCATTTTATCTCTGCTAAGAAGTCAGTTTATTTGTTTGTTTTTAGCAGGACCATACAATATCTATTGAATGGATTTCTACAAAACCTGGAGGAAGGATGAAACAGGCCATAAAAGAATCCCTAAAATTTTGGTGTGGATTCAGACAAGATATCGTGATATTTTTACCAATTTCCCTGGGAATAATTCATGAATGTTGATTATTAAAAGATCTGACATATTTAGGGGATTGATATCTATGAGTGTGAAATCTAATGTATCTTTACAGAATTTAAGGGGACTGTTGGGCAGAGTTATGTGCTCTACTGAGAGCTGCAACTGTGAAATATTAATATATTAAGCATTTTTTGACGTATATAGGAAAGAGATGTGTCTAATGTGTATATGTGGGTGTACGTAAGAATCTGAGATCCCAGCAGATCAAAATGTTTATGTTTCCTCTTAATATTAAAAACCCTAGAAGTCTGCGGATGTAACTCATTCTTTCCTGTTCTGTTTTAATGATAATTACTCTCTGTATGAACAGCCATCAGCCATGTTTCTTCTGCGGAAGTGATGAAAACCCCAAAGGAACTTTCTCTGCTCCCTATAATAAGCCGCTCTGCATCGTTCCCACGAGAAAGGAAGCAGTGATGTAAACAGCAGAGGCACGTGAGGCATCTTCATTCTGGAATCTGCTGCATGCTCTTACAATAACACACATTCAGCTGATGAGAGAAGATGATCAGAAATGTTAATATCTAAAGTGTTCGATTATTATCTGGAAACGATTAGTTGCTCCTGTTTAGAAGTAAAAGAAGAAAATAAATATACTTGAGTTATTTCCTCAGAGTTATTGTTTAGCTTAACCTGGAGAAGTAGACCCTGATAGTGCTGATTCCCATAATTAACTTAGGTTTAAATAAATTCATGTGAAAGCTGTTACACTTAAAGGAATCAATCTAAACTGATGTGTTTTAACTGACTAAGTGATGTTAACACTATGTTTCTGCTTCATGCATTATAGAGTATAAACATTCATCATAAATAGTTGTTTACTTACTTTTGATATTTTGTGTAATTGTTTCATAATGTGATGTTCAGAGGGAGGATGATTCAGTTTCATGTTTTTATTTACACTTACACCCGTAGAAAAAGAGAGGACAGCCTCAGGTCATCAATGTAGAATAATAACAATAAAAACAACAACAATAATGATCATAATATTAATAATAATTACAGACTCAGTAAAGATAATAACAAATAAATCATATGTAGCTCATGAAAACAGTTGAATTGATTAATTAACACAAATGTACCCAACACATGAATTCTCTGTGGTTGTGTTGTGTGTATAAAGCTGCAACGTTAAATTGGAGTGAGTGATCCCATTGGGTGTAATAAGTGAACGCGTGATGCTCAGAGACTCTTTTCTTGTTCTCTGTGGTTTCGGTCTCTTCCTCTTCTCTCTGTCTGTCCATTGATTTCTCACTGAACTCTGCGTGCGCCCCCGCGGCGCGCCCCCGCTGCCTCGTGGACAGACTGTGTGGCACCGGCAGGACGCGGTGACACCGCTGAGCAGCAGCAGCAGGAGACGGAGGGGCCTCCACCGCCACACCTCCAGGTGCACGCACAGCCGGGCGGCGTCTCCGGTGTCCGCAGCAGCGTGTTTCCGCACCGAGTCCCGCACCGGCCGCAGTCTGGACACGAGGAGCGACACGCAAGGTAGAGAGCAGCCGCATGCATGAAGTTAGTCAGTGTCGGGCTGATGATCGATTACTTATTTGATCGATCATGTATTTTATAGTCGATCTTAACATGGTGGACCACTGACGGATGTTACACTTCCGCTACGATGAGATGAGTGAGTTTGAAGTTGGTACAGTGGAGTGACTGATGATGATGAATGAGAATGAGTGATGATGGTGGTGGTGGCTTTTTGCCCTCTGGCGATTTCTTTATAAGAGAATATTTGATGAACAGGTCAATGTCTCCTCCTGGTGCCTCAGTTTTAAAAGCCCAGTCCTGTGTGTGAATGTTGACACGTCTGAAAAACTGTAGAAAAGTGTGCTTTTATCTTGACACATACATGAAAAAGATAAAATAGTGTTGAGGCTCAGATGTCTGCCTTAAATCTTCATGTATCTTCATGTATCTGCAGTGTGTTACTGCTGCAGATCCTCCTCTGTGACTATCAGGCAGAAAGGTCAGTTGACTTCAGCATTATGTAATTGCTTCAATCAATATTCATTTCCAATTTGATCACATAATATGCTGCTGCTGCACATGTCACAATCACACTAAACCTGATAAGTTTTTTCATTCTTTATTTTCAGTCAGCGATATATATTACAAGACATATCAGAGCATTATTAGACTGTTTCGTCTGCCGTCCACAGATTTTTAACCAAATATAGGAACTTTGTAGATTTCCTGAGAGGAGAGCTATGATGATTATGTGCAGGTTAGGCTCTCGGTGGGAGAGAAAATAAAATCATATGTCCTCAAAGGCTTTACATGTTTGACCCGCCTGGCCCAGAATTTACACAGTTTCACTCTGCACACTAACAACTTTTTATTAATGGCTAATTTATTTAATGTTTTCAAATGATCATCAGCACCCAGAGGATTGTGTTTCTGTCTAATAGAGTTCACATCAATAGAGGTTTGATGAATCCATGTAGATCTCTTTTAATCAGGAGCTAAGGAGAAGGTGATAGATGAGACCTCCCAAATATGTGCTCTGCTGGCAGTCAGTGGGAAAAATGTAAAATTGATGATGTGATGACACACTCACACACACACACACACACACACATACACACTCACACATGCCGGACAGTGTCTCTGGTGTGGATCAGAATTAGCATGATTGAGGATTTGACTCCTCGTGAAAGAGCAGATTTTTTTCATCTGTGCAGCTCACATGTTCCTCATGGAGTCTTGTTCGTGAGATATTTGTCTTTATACTACAAATCCACAAGCCCATCATTATACAATTTCCTGTGTGTGTGTGTGTGTGTGTCTGGTCCAGGTATTACCCATTTTGTTGGGACCTAAATCACGTTCAGTGTGCTTGTCTTCCTTATCCCCATAGAACGTAAATCATAAGAACATGTTGTTAGGTTTTGTTTAAGTTGTGGCTGTGGTTCGGGTTAGTGTTGGGCAAGAAGTAATTGTGGTAAAGGTTATAGTAAGTCTGCGGAAAATCTATGTAAAGTTCTCAGAAGTCATGGAGACGTGTGTGTGTGTGTGTGTGTGTGTGTGTGTGTTGGCATAAGTTAAAAAATTTTGATATTTCAAACTTGAAATATTATGGCACTTTATCTTCATCTTTGACTTGTTGAATCTGACTGAAGAATCGTTTGTTTCAGCTTCACAATTGTAAAGAATTTATTTGAACCTTTTTAAAGAAATAATATTTATTGAGGTGTTTGGCTGTTAATAAGTGCTTATTTATGCAACTTTAGATCTGTAAAACTTGTGGTGGACATTTGCCAATATTCTTTTTATTATAGGCGAAGCAATAAACGAAAAAAAGTAATCTATAGATAAAAGTACAAGAAATAAGTGCTGTGGCCTTTAGCTGTTATTCCTAAAGTAGAGTGTAGCTGCTGTGTGACCTGAACTGTGAGACTTCGCTCCAGTAACCAGCTGTTACTGTCTGTCTGTCTGTGTGTGTGTGTGGCTGCGTCTTCTCTGCTCTGAGGCTTCTTCTCTGCTGTGGGTGAGGTTATAAATAAAAGGCTGAAGGTTTTTCTTTTTTTCCCCCGTGTGTGTTTGTGTGTGTGTTGTTTAACCAGCTGCTGGGGACGTTTTTTTGTCTCCTCTAGAGTGCAGGTGTACTCGCTGGCCTCTAGATGCTGTTCTCAGGCCTCAGCAGCTCTTATACCACCCGGCTTCCACCTCAGAGGTTCCAGGCTGTTGTTTGTGTTGGGTCAGCATCACCTGTCCACCTCCGATTTCTGAAACGTTTTGCTGTTTATCAAATGTTTGTCATTCTATGGTCATAAAGAAGAGTTTGAAACCAAAACCTTCACTCGGAGCAATAAAGAAATAGCAATATTACATTTATCTTCATGATTATCGATATCCACTGATATGAAATGTTTTATTTTTATATAATTTTGGGCAATATCGCACAGCCCTTTATTCTTAAAGATAAGAAGTAGTAGTAGTAGTAGTAGTAGTAGTGTAAGTAGGTTTATATACAGATAGTGGAAACATGACTCGTGAGTTTTAATTTGGTAGGGTTCTAATTTGTCCTATTTCCTGAGATGCTAAGAGTCATTAACACCTTGCATTAAGGAGGATTTCCTCTTTATCAAGCACATGAGCCAGAGTGAAGATACTAGAGGAGGAGAGAAAAACTCCCAGAAAGAACCAGAGTTTCGAGGTTTTTATGCTATTTCTGATCTTTGAGCGGATGAGATAAATTATGCCCTTCAGTCCGTGTGTGTGTGTGTGTGTGTGTGTGTGTGTGTGTGTGTGTGTGTGTGTGTGTGTGTGTGTGTGTGTGTGTGTGTGTGTGTGTGTGTGTGTGTGTGTGTGTGTGTGTGTGTGTGTGTGTGTGTGTGTGTGTGTGTTCTTGTCTAGACAGATAGACAGAGAGAAGCATGGGAAAGTGGCCCCAGCTTTGCAGGGCAGACCACCAGCAGTGACAGTCACAAACAGAGATACCAGGTCACCATACTCATGCTCAGCATATAGACTCTGTTTTAGCTGAATGCTCATTCAAACTCTTATGTCAAATCATAGCATCAGACTTGATGACATTTTGCTATATAATTTTTTTAATAACTTAATTGCAAGAGAGAACAAAACAGGATGAACTGGATTCACAGGGAACTAGAATGTCATTCAGTAAAGCACATATGCCTCCACCAAGGTCCAACAGTCTCCTTTATCGTAATCAAGCTGCACCAAATTTCACACACAATCATAGATATCAGAATCCTTGGTCACTCTAAATCTGCCAACATGTTTATTGAATTATAGTTTGATATTTTGGGAAATACACATATTTGTGTTGCTTAGACCTGAATGAGAGGATTGAAACCACACTCGCATCTTTTCAGTAAATGTGAAGCTGAGTGAGCAGCACAAAGACGGCAAGCAGGGGAACAGCCTGCCCATCTCCTAAAGTAATAAAACCCACCATGACAGACTAATCTATCTGTTCTCTCTGAATGTTAAACTATTCATTTACATCAGAGATTAAGTTAAGAAACAAGGTAGAAAGTGCCTCACAGGAGAACGTGCCTCTGCTGCAATTTGTTACTGATGTGATCTCCGGCTTCTTTTTTCTCCAGGCCTGCTGTGACCTGACATCGTAGGTCAGAGTTGCACGCGCATCATATGGGCGTCACAGCATTAGTACCAGCCCAAGGAACAAGTACTGTATGAGTCAACATAAAGGACTGTATAAGACCTCGCCAGCAGGCCAGAGCTGGGTCAAGGCCATGGATGGAAATTTTCTTTACTATAGACTAGTGCAGTGCCCGTTGTAAACCTGCCTGATTAGAATGGCCTGTTAACTTGGCCTGCGGTGATGCTGGTTGCAGGTCAGCGAAGCTCGACTCAGAACCCAGAACCATGAACTGGAGAGTCAGTTGTCGTTGCCATTGTCGTGAACACATTTGTTGTCGCGATCCAAAACGTTGCTTGCGTTGATGAGTCTATTAATATTGAATGTATCACATGTCCAAATCACACCAAGTTCGACACTGCACGTCCGTGGGATCTTAACAATACACATGCCATGTGTGAAGCAGATAATATAGACAGTTCTTAAGATATGTGAGCCACAAACACACACACACAGATATCTGGAATTATTAGACAGATAACAGCAGCTGGTCAGTAATGTACTGCTGCAAGATGTAGGCCTATTATCAGGAATAGGATTAAAAAATAAACTTTAAACCCAGTGTTTTGCCAAATTTATAAACTGTAGCGGTTTTCTCATGTTTTTTTTCTTTCTCACTGTAGGTTGTCTTTAGCATCCTGCCATGCCTTCATGGTTATTTTGTTAGTCCGCACAGCTACTGTAGGTATCACATTTCACACACACACACACACACACACACACACACACACACACACACACACACACACACACACACACACACACAGAGAGAGAGTGGCTTCTGTGAGAACAATATGATTAAAAAAGTCCAGTCACCAGTCACAGTTCACGCTGAGTGAACCCAAACAGCTCATGGTGATTTAAGGCCGCCAGGGTCTGTTCCAGAAGACGGAGCTGTGGGGCGGCCTCAGTCAGTTGGACGGCCAAAATAGACCCGTCTCGTTCGCTCCCCCACTGGGTCGATTTGTCCCCCGCAACCCGGAGCTGTCGCTGTTGAGTCACACAGCCTGGATCTCCTGGTTCAGCCTGTTTTTAAAAAGTAGGGTTTGTTTGTCACATTGGTGTCACTAGAGTGATGGTCAACATGCATGTCAAGCCAGTCCGCACCTTTTGTAAAGTGGGTCAGTGCATGTATACGTTTTGCACTGTGTGTTGAATTACTTTACCTTCATGGAGCTGGAAAACACACTTGAGTGGAGGAGAGGTGGGTCCAACAGGCTGTGATTGAATGCTGTGGTGCTCACACACACCTTACGCCCTCAAAGCTTTACTGTCAGACATATTTTTAAACTGTCATGAAGACATAATAGAAGAGCGACATGCACTTTTGAGATCTCAGCTTGTATTGACTTGTAGAAAGACATTTGACCTCCAATCAGGGATGACTTTTGGGGTCAGCATCTAGTGGTTACTACAGGTACTGCATCTTAAGGCACTCTCATTGGATTTAAGGTTCAGCTATGCTGAGTGAAAACCAGTGCGGACGCAGCTAAATGCTGTTTTGCTGAAAAACCATTGGGGTTTTTTGCCAGTTGTTTTCCTTTTCCACTGACCACTGACCACAGATCACAGGCAACATACACAGTCAGGAATGAAAAGTTTGTGGTCTGTGTATTTCAGACAGACGCACAAGTCTTTTCTTGTCATTCCTTCTTTTCTTTTCTTTTCTTTCCTTATCCTTCCTTATCTTTTCTTTCTTTCTCGAGTGTTTAACCACCACCATCCAGGTTAATGATTTAATCTTTCAGTGAACGGATCAGTTGCCAAGCATACCAGGCAGTCACTCAGTATTGAATGAGTCAAACAGTAAGAAGAGTCTACTCTCAATTCGGACAGAAAATGACCCGCTCTTCAAAAACAAACAATAAAGAAACCATGAAGTAAAAGTTGCAGCTGACAGAGTTTGGGTTGATCTCCGGCAGGACCTTGATGATTAAGCAACTGCTGTGGGCGGCTCGTGAAGTAGAGCGGAGCGGCCACTACCCATAAGGTCGGAAGTTCGATTCCCGGCTCTTCTCAGTCTCCTTGCCTGTCCTTAGGCAAGACACTGAACCCCCTACTTACTAATTCCCGCAGTGTATGAATATGTGAAAGAAAACGCTGTATGGTGTATGAATGTGTATGTATTCAGCTGAATGTAACTTGCACAGTAAAGTGATGAGATCAGGTTGATAAAACTATAAAAGTTTTGTTAATCCAAGACTCCATAAGAAGAGTTGAAGAAACAGCCAGTTCCCCATTAAACAGTCAGTTGCATGAACTTCCTGTGCAGCACAGGTTTGAGCCGCACTCGCTCGATGGAGGAAATGCATCTTGAGCTATGTTAACTGCTTTGCAGAATGGTAATGAGGTGCTAGCTGCCCATAAGCTCGCGCTTGGGAAGATGCATGCCTGAAGTGCTGAGGATGCTGGAGGCAAAAATAGAAGGCCAAGGCTCGAGGTGCGCATGTTTCCATCACTGGCTCAGGATTAGCAGCTTCTAAACACGCTGTTTACATTAAGGCTATTGTAACAAAGCACAAAGACTTGTGAGAACACACACACTTCACATTTTAAAATCTACACACTAACAGCTCTGCCTCCAAATACAGTAAGGACACTATGATAGACGTGTTTTATTGGCTGTTTTCTATATGTCTGGAGCTGTTATTTTCGCACACCGACATTCACAGTGAGGACTCAGGCTACATACTTAAGTCAAACACTACCTGCAAATACTTTTTTATTTTTATTATGTTTTATCCTCTGTGAGGTGTCAGACAATAAACCTTGAGAATCTGTTTCTGAACTGATTTCCATGATGTGGTGTGTGTGTCAGGCAAGAAGTCATTAAAGTTTGGTGCGGATCCAAAACAGAGTGCAGAGGCATGAGTTACTTTCCTTTTTAACTATTACTTTACTTTTTTAACATTGCGAGATGGGACGTTTTCAACATTTTCATTGATTTCTCAGAGTTCATGCAGTAGTTTATGTATCCTGCTGAAAAAAAAATCTGACCTATATACTTGCAATTTTGTTCAGATCCAAATTAAAATCTGGATCTAGTGAATGTGGTTTCATGAGGGGACTGTTGGACCTTGGCGGAGGTATGCACTTTATTAAATAGCTATAAGATTTGCAGTAAATCAGGATCAATGTCATCTGAGATTAGGATCAGGCGTGGTGCGTGTAAATTCCATGACACTGTACAATCAACATTTACCTCATTATGATAAATTCAAGTTAGGGTTGGTAATCCTTAAAACAACACAACCTATACATCCCACCTCGGATCAGCCCTCTTATCAGAGCTACATCCCCAAACACATGAACGTGCACTGACATCTGCTTGAAGCCGACTTTTCCGCGACTCGCTCACTGACTTCTGGCCATCGACTCTGCTTCAGTGGTGTATGCAGGTTGTTTAGTGACGGACAGTTACACCAACCAATCATTTAATTACAGTCCTATGAGGCCCACAGGCACCGGCTCTGTTTATTTTTTTCAGATAACTATTTATTGATGGCTTTTGGGATGTGCAGGATTTCAACAAAAAAAGTATTTCAGAAACACATTACAAAGCCTGCCTTTGAATCAAAACACTAGACTATTGCCTGCTTGAGCGTCACAGATTTCCCTAAAATTCCCTCTGGTTTCCCAGTCAGACTGAAACAAGTTATGTAAGTTCCTTGTAATTGAAGAAGAAATTGAAAATCCGGAAAGATTTTTCAGGTTTTAGAGTTTGTACCATCTTTATTGTGCAAAAGATATGATTTGGACAAATCTGGCAGCTTGAAGTCAGGATACACAGACGAGAGTGAAAATGCAACAGCGACACTAGGAAGCAACAATACAGATGTAATTTAATTTTCATTTCAGCAGTGTTCCTCATCTGGATCTCACATATGTTTACATGTGTGTCACACTGAAGCAGCTTTCATTCTCTGAAAGGATGAACACACACACGCACACACACACTGACACACATAAGAATGTGGATTTATTTTGAACCAGTTAGGCCGCTTCTGTGCAGATTGAGATTTACAATGATGACCTGACAAAGAAGCACAAGAGGAGGGGCTTTTGGGATTAAAGCAAAATGTCCTGTTTATAATATGTGAGAGTGACATGCAGACAGGGAAGGGGAGAGCGAGACTGAGTAAGAATGGGAATTGGAGAGAGTGAGAGAGGGACACAGAGAGATGAGGACAAGGGCGACAAGGCCCTGGCTACGACCAGTTGAATCAACAGCTTCTCTCCTCTGGCGAGGACACGCTCGCTCTGCTCAGGCCTAATGCCACAGACATGCTGACAATCGCACGCACACACACACACACATACACACATACATTTGATCCTCTGTCATCCTCTTCCCTGCCTCTTTTTCCTCCCATTCTCCCTCTCGCTGTCTTTCTGTGTCCCTTTGTGACTTGTGCATGATTTGCCTTGTCGCCCAGTGGAGTCAGTGCATTAACAGAGCCACGAGCAGGACGAGAGGGAGGAACATAAGGACAAACCATGATTGCGCCAGTATGTCACAACGACGACAACAACAACATGAACACACATTTGTCCTCGGGCTCGTTCTCAGCTGCTGAAGTCGTGCAGAGGACACGTGACCCTCACATACATTACAAAGAATAAACAGATGCAGCTGAGATTTTCTTCTGTTCTTACCGGAGCACAACATTATCGCTATTACTATAACTATTCGGACACGTAGTCCAGAAAAGGAATCAACAACATAATGGTTAAACTCATGTATAAAGCTAAAAAACAAAAATCAAATGTGTGCTTTTTTCTACATAACAAAATGTCTGGATTGTGGTTTGGACAAAGTAACAACATTTTATTATTCATCTTTGGCTATTTAAAGTGGCGACATCCATTAACTAATTAACGATCTTTAGCTATTTATCAACTAACTATTTTTGACATTATATAATCTGACCAATTAATGTATTAATCATTAACACAATAGACAGTTATTGTTACCATTTCTGAAACTATACCTGTTTTATACCTTTTCTTATTGTATTTCTTTTATTTACCCTAATGATGTAGGCTACTCCATGATTCACAAATATTTATTGCTGAAATATTACAACTAGTTATTAAATTACCAAGATATTATTCATCATATCCTAAAATGAATGATTTAGCTTGGTGTGTCTCTATTCCTTGCTTCATGATATTTGTAACCCAGTTCTATGTATGGACTGTGTTCACAGTGAAAAGGTGTAACTTTAAGAAGAATAGTTTTGAGTGTGAGTTTGATGAACACTGCTGGACCACAATGCAGAAATACCAAGGAAACAGAGGAGGTAAAGTTCTAACAGCTGCACACTAAAACAAATGGTATATCTGGCGCTGAGAAAACAGTAAAGATATCCATATTAAAAAAGAGTGTTGTTCTATTTGCTGTCACTTTGTGGTTTCCTTTGCAGTGGTTTTGTATTGTAGAGGTTAGGGGTTATTATTTTTGGATATCCTAACTGCGTCCTAACTGAAGTGGTATTGCGGAGAAGTTGTATAAATCTGTGGAAGTTCTCAATCGGGCCCCATTTGGAAGTCGAGTGATACAAGTGTGCACACACACACACACACACACACACACACACACATAATTGACCTATAATGCCGACAGGGAACTGGATCCTTGATACCAACAAGTCAGTGCCAGATAAAACAAAATGATACATCGATTCAGGCTCTGTTAACAACTCTATGCCACTAACCCTGCAGGGAAGTAATTATTGCTGTCATTGTTTTGTTTTTCTTGCTCAGGTTAAACAAATACATACATAGAATGATGCCAGAGAACTTTATTATCTAGTTTGATAGTCATAAATGAAAAAGAACACAACAATGGACTCCATTAGTTACAGAATTCATTCCTTGGGTTAAATGCAGTTTCCAAAATTGGCTGCTGCAGTTTGTTCTTTTTTCCCTTCACCTTGGTGAACTCCTCGAGCTCTTCTGTGTAATGGTTCTTCGATATATGAGATCGCTGACATTGTTGGAAATCACTTCTTTGCTGCTCTAAAAACAGCACTTACCAGTGGCAGCACAGCGAAACTACTGGTTTATCTGGATGAAACCAATATACTTTAAAGACGTGGAATCAGATTGGTACATAGATTTGTGCACCCTCCGATGCCTGACTCTGCATTTTCCTACATAGTTGATACTTACCAAGGTTTCACACTTTCACACCACACGTTTGTGGTTTTCTAAGGAAAGAAGTGCAGAGAAAGCTCTGGAGGAATTTGCTGTATGGATTCTGTCTCACAGTCTGGGTTTGAGAGAGAGAGAGGGACGTCCACCCACAGTCTGTCCCTCTCTGTCACTCTTTGTCTCATCTTTGACATGTCCAGGTCAAACATACAGAGACGAGATATTCTCGCTGTCTCACAACAGCTGCCGTCCGTATGGTGTTTCACCCGATCTCGTCGCCTCTTCCCTTTCTTTCCGTCTCACGTCTTCACTTCTCCTCTCTCGTCTCTGTCTCTTCTCTTGTTTCAATCCCAGTCAGCAAAATATCTTAAAAACTCTCCAGGCACTTCTGTCTCTAATGTTTTTGTTTTGTGTGTTAGCGTTAACTGTGATAACATGATATTATTTTAGGATTCACAAATCTTGAAGTGTCATTGATGCTTTTCTTCAAAGCGAACATTTCTCATCGCTCCCTATGTTTTGATTGTTCACAATCTAAGACGTCCTGTTTCAGTGTTTCCTCACTACGATCTTGTGACGGTAACAGAGAGGCGGTGGTGGACGGTGGTTTGGCTGTGCCACAGTGACAGTATTGAGTTGATCACAGACTTAGTAACTGTGCTGCTGTGGCTTTGATAGTGTTTGCCAGCGTGTTAGCCCTCTGGGGAGATGACTGATTCCCTCCTGATTTGAGAGTTTGCACATACTAATGAAATGGGGGAAGAAAAGATAATTGTGTGGGGTTTATTTATTTTTAGTTGGGGCCCCTAAAAGCTGCCATATTGTGTACAGTAGTAGTAGTAGTGGTGTTTAAGAAATAAAAAATTAGTGTAAAGAAGAGAAAGTAAAATGATGATTAAACAATATATTATTTAAAAATACATATTTTACAATTAGATTTCTATTTGTTGATACCCAGTCTGCTGATTTCCCAAATGTCCTCAATGTCCCATCCTTTATTTTATTAAGTTACACAACATGTATGTTTACCTGTCAATCCATAGAGCTCAACAGTGTGGTTCTGGAAGTAAAAAATTCATTCATTTTATGAATAGAAATTGTCATTATCATCCATATCATTGTAACAGTCACAGAGATTGTGAAACAATGTTGTATACAAGCCACAAGTCTACTACACTACCCACAATCCTCAGGTGTAACAGCTACGTCTCTGATTGGTGCAGCTCCTCGTTACTATGGAAGTGTTTACCACAACTACGAAAATCATATCGGTTATGATCGGATGTAAAGCTCATTAAGTAACATTACACCACAGAGCAACCATGATTTCTCTCTCTCTGACTTGAGGAAAAGAGGTGAAAGGGATGACAATTATTCCAATGTTCAATACAAGAAGAAGCAGCTGAAGGTCGTTTGAAAGGGATTGTTTGCAATGGTTTATGGGATGTACCTTTTTTTTTTTTGCTCCAAATTAAATGTTTTATGGCCACGATTCATCTCGTAGATGGTCGACCTGGTTCCAGAATTAAAGGGAAAGCTTACAGAAAAATGTAAATTCATTCATTATCTACTATGCCGATGGAAGGGTGGGTGAAGTGTTTGAGTCCACAATACACCTCTGGAGTCTCAGGGGTAAACAGTGTTTCAGCCAAATCCAATACAATTAAAGTAACTGGTGACTCCTTCTTCAGACGTAATAAAACATGAAATGCCTCCATACTGCTCCTGTGGTGTCATCCAAGTGTACGCAAGCCCCGACATTCAAATTTGACTCGAGACTGCGTCATTTACACCAAGTTTAAAGCCTAAATGTCCACTACCAGTAGCGATGCTGGCGGGAAGTAGCAAAGATAACGTGCACTGTGCACGTACCCTTGGACGAGAGCTTGTGTGCGTGGTGTTTTGCTTGTGTGTGTGTCCATGCAGTCAAAATGAAGGAAACGTTGAATTTGCTTTCTGCAGTATACTCTCAATATAATCTCCTTCATCTCTACATGTGTTTCACTCAGGCACAACTATGCACACACACACACACACACACACAGACAGACTGTATCAATGTGTCATTTTGTTTTATCTGGCACTGACTTGTTGGTATCAAGGATCCTGTTCCCTGTCAGCATTATACAGTAGGTTAATTGTGTGTGTGTGTGTGTGTGTGTGTGTGTGTGTGTGTGTGTGTGTGTGTGTGTGTGTGTGTGTGTGTGTGTGTGTGTGTGTGTGTGTGTGTGTGTGTGTGTGTGTGTGTGTGTGTGTGTGTTCTTGATCACTCATGTTGTGAGGAGATCTCTTTACACTTTAACATTGTGAGGACTCAACTTCTATTTGGAGAGAAAAAGCCTGTCACGTAAATCTTTACATCTTAAAGTGACGACTCGGCTCTAAGGTTAGGGTAAGGTGTAGGGTGTGTGTGTGTGTGTGCATGGTGTAAGAAGCAGAATTAGTGCTTGTATGAACTATGCTCACTATGAAGCTTGTTTCTCTCTTTCTCTCTCTCCCTCCTTCCCTCCCTCTCTCACCTCTCCTCATGTTCGGTCACACTGCCCCTCTCAGACAAACATAGCGCCCGGCACTCGAGGTGCTGGGAGAGGGAGAGAGCAAACATAGAGGCAGAAGGCAGAGAGAGAGAGCCCATTAAATCAGAGAAACGCTCAGAGAGAGGAAGGAGAGAGTGAGGGAGGAAAAGAAGACAAATCACAGACTAAGTGTGGCTCGGCTGAGGACTTGACGAATGCTCATCCGGCTGGCTTAAGGTTGTCCACACTCACTCAGCTGTGAACGAGTGTCCGGGCAGAATGGATTTCATTTTGGTCCAACAGTCGCCGAGCAGGAGCAGCAGTTCTGTAGACGACTGTGACTCTGTTTGGATTATGTCGGATGCCTCCGCTGTTGTGATGAATGGGAATAAGAGCACGCAGAAAGGAAGATGGTAATGTGACAATCTGCTCCGTCTGCTGAGACACTTTCACCTCCTCTGCTCTTGTTCACAGGATTTGGTCTTTTCAGTGGTTCTAAGTGGTTCTAATAGCTGTCAATTTGAAACCGTGTTTAGTTTAATCTCAGATTACATCTTTTCTCCACAGTTGTGACAAGACATTGTACGCACCAGGTTAGGATTTGCTGATATGCTGCTAACCTCTCAAATGATGCTGGAGGTCAGCTCACAACCCAGTATGTCATGATGTTTCCTGTCATGAGCCTGTTTGTCAGAGCAGGGATAAGTGATTTATTCTAATCCTATATTTAAATAACATCAGAGTCGATTAATGGATCTGTCAATTAATTTAAATTTGTATACATTTGATTCATGATTATTATTTATCAAGCAAAAAAATGTTGAACATCAGCTGATACAAGATTCTCAAATGTTAAGATCAAAATCATTTAATTTAAAACCTGTCACTCTTGGAACATGTTATGGGTATTTCCCACAATTTTCAGACATTTTATAAACTAAATGAATTCAGGAAAATCACAAAAGTCATTATTTTCAGCCCTAAACATCTTAAAATACACAATCAGATTGTTTTAACACACCTGGAAAAACTCCCTGTAACACACAGCAAACAAGACTGCTCTTTTTTTTTTTAAATAGTCCCACAAACTCATTTATACATTATGTGCTCACAAGTAGCCTTTTATGTCGAAACATGCACGTACTCCGTCTGTGTACAACACATAGCATCGCTGCCATAGCTCACGCTGGCCGCTGCTCTTTGCCGGAGTGTTGTGATTCAAGGTGAAGGTCTCAGGTTACCGGGCGTTGAGGCATATTTCACAAACCAGCCACTGTATCTGCCTCCTTCCTGGATCCCGGCTCACTGGCATGCGAGTCATTCAGGAGCCAGAACGGATCTGGTGTTAGGAAACCGTCTCACATGCGGCATCAGGGAGGTGATGTTTGAAATCAGTGCCGTCTGGTGTGTTTGATTTGCGGATTGTCGACGTTTTCTTTTATTTGGGGCTTTTTGAGAATCTCGGCCCCCGTGACTCCTGAATGAATCTATTTTCACACCTACCTCTGCTGCAGAGACAGAGAGCGCGCCCCCGTTTTGTACATAAAGTTCATTTTGTTTGGCACTCACCGTCTGGGAGGATGTTGTGTAGGGAGCTGGATTTTTAAAATGCCCGCTCAGCTCTCCTGTTGGTTTGATTTGCCAAGACACACACTGCGTTTTGCGTGCGTCCAGCGTCGTACGTGTGTGTGTGTATTTATTTATTTATGAGTCTGTTTTCCCCACCCTGTTTCCTGCTAATTTACCATGTCGTTGAAACCAGAGGCCGTTAACCCGACTATTCCTGCTTTGGGAGTGACCTCAATGTTTGGGTATTTGTTCCTGTGTTGACCAGGTTACACAGAGCATCTTTTCTCTCGCAGGAGAAAGACGTCTTGTCCCTTCCCCGGTGACTCAATGGGGAAAATACTCAACAGCTCAGTTTGCAAAAATACAAATCATTCCCCCGCCTGTAGCCTGCCAGTGTATCTACTGTATGCTGCTTCGCCTGGACAGCATCTGCAGTCAGAGCACGCAGCAACATTTCTCATGAAACTCAAAGACTTTTTCAGTTACAGTAACTTGGAGGCAAAGTGCTGAATGAGCTGATGTGGATCTGAGGCAACTTTTCAAAGGGTGTGGACGACTACAGAGTTCATTTTCACTCTCTGACGAAAACATGCACTGATCGTTTCCCTGTTCAGGTGCAGCGCAGACTATCGGAGGTTTTCTAATGAGCTTTAGTTTGCAGAGCTGCACATCGTATGAATGTACTCGACATCTCATGAAGATTTACATGACTTTAGTCATTAGCATGTGGCTGCACAGTTTCAGGATTCAGTGTGAGAGATTTAAAAGATTTGACATTTTTTCAGTGTTGGGTCTGATTAGCTCGACTTTGTGTGGTTCATCTTGGGGCTGGGTAATAAAATAATAGGAATAATTATCGCAATATCATTTTTAGTTGTTTGGAATATGAGCAAAGTTCAATATATCGATATATTGCTTATACATGAGGAGGTATAACACAAATGAGCTAAATCAGATTTGTTAAATGATTTGTTGCTCATAAGGAAGAGTTTAAAAGAAATAATAATGTGACATTTCTGATCATTCTGCTGGTGTGAGTTACTGTGCAGTACAGTTAAGTGCAGCTGTGGGCTAAATACAGATGAGATGTTTGTGTCAGTGAAAGCCACGCTTCCATATAATAACACACCTCGTACACACACACACTCACGGCACAGACGCGTTAACTCTCTCACGAGGAGTTAAAGATGTGCTTAAGGTCCCGGCTCATTCATAATTCCCTGACGTGGTTTTAATGACTTAAACACAGGCCTCGCTGCCTCCCGACTGCCACTTTTCAGCCGCCCTCAAACCGTCCGAGTGATCGAGGCCGTCATGATTAGTGTTTGCCTCCCGCAAGCTCCAATTTGCTGATCCCTGTGAAGCTACTAAATATACCGTCTGGCCTTCTCTGTGCCTCGGTGGTCATGTACTGTCGCTCCGCTCAGCCTGTGTTTATGTCCGGCCCCGGAGTTATTTGGTTTGTGCCTGTGCTAGACTGTCACCGGCTGAGCTGAGGTCGAGAGACACAAGATGTTGCACTCAGGAAAAAAACAACCTTCGGTGACTAAAGTCTAAAGGTGCAGCTTTTAGGATAAAAGGTACAACACCACCGTATCTTCTAGGCACGTAAGTAAAGCTCATCAGACGAAACATGGAATTTGGTGCCTCCTCTCTGGTCTTGTATCATGCTGCAGATTTCCATGTTTTAAAAAGCTAATAATTGGTAAATTATTTATTATTATTTGCAATTTAATTGAATTAAACCCTATTTTTTTTCAACAAGATCCTTTCCCTGGGAAATTGGTGAAAATGTCATAAAACACCACCACACCAAAATTTGAAACCTTCTTTAATCTGGCCAGCAGGTTTTACGTAATTCAGCTGATAAACTATATATGATGACAGAGTGAATGTGCAGTACGGGTTTGTTTTATCAGTCTTATTTGTTTTTATTCATCTCTATGTGATCTTTTGCTTTAACATGTGCTCTGGCAAAGACAGCCGTCTAATTTCGTTGGATTTGATACACTGACAATAAAGGTCTATCTATCTAGAATTATCCAACAAACAAACCGACAGGGGAGGGAATAACGGTAAATTGAGGATAATAAGTCATTTGAAATGGGTAAAGACGGTGCCTCATGATGTTAATCAGGTATTTAAATACATTTGTAGTTGTTATAACTAATTCTGGGAGCTGGGATTAACAGATGTAGTCCCCAGCTAAAGGATTCTTTATTTTTTTAAATGACGTGTCCTCGTCATGAAAGTATCTCAGATTTTTCAGGCCTCTGTTTTTAACAAAAAGACTCTTCATCACTGCAGATGTTGTGTAATGTTCCTGCTGTGAGGCTCTGCTGTGCTTCATTGATTGTTCTGTGGTTTGTCACTTGCACAACTTCGGCGTCAGCGCTATAATCCGTTTACGGCCCAATTGAATTTTCCCACAAATTCCAAATATAGTTCAAATGGTCTGTCACTGTCAGCGTTTCTCTGTCTTGTGTTTGTGAAGCTGTTGTCCGTCAGAGAGTTCTTCAGTGAACGGCTCCACAGAGCAGCAGGCTGAAGACACACCAGTGGTGCTGTGATTTAGATGTTAGTGAGGGAGTCCTCCCTGCACATACAAAGTCTCCCCATGATTAAATAGTTTTAGTTTGGTTTTCAGGTTGTGTTGTTCAAAGTGTTTAAATCTCACCCACTGCAAAACAAGCATTTGATGAAAACACAACTTATAATTGACCATATAGTTCACAGTTTTAGTTTTCAAATAGTTGTACTGTGATTTCAGACTGAAATACATTCATGCAGTTTTAAAATGACAGCAGTCTGTTCTGACATTATATCATGTATCACTTACCTTCTCTCCTGTTAGCCACAACCTGTTTAGAATGATATCTTGTGTTTGTGTGTTAAATATTAATCAAGTTGAATTCCTGTTTTTTGCAATGGGTGAAATTAGACCAAGGAATAGTAAGCAACTTTACACTCAACACTGCACTTCCATGACTCCTGTGTTATACACCTGCCCTGGCAAAGTTGTGTCCCCTGGTAATGACACAGTCAATGTTGTGGAAGAGCTCACACAAGGAATTTTAAATCTTGAAAACATGTATAAAGACTGAAACATAGTGAAGTCTTTATATGTGTCATAAGAAAGATAGAGAAGAGGTTTCTGAAAAGTCTTCACTGATTCCACTTTTATGAAATGACCTGGGTTGAAAGGGTTCCTTCTTTCTTTTCTGTCCTGCAGCTTTTCTCTGTGTGGGCAGCGGGAAAACTATTTTTAAAATGCATCGTGTCCGCTCTGATGAAAAAGCACAGATGTAAACACAGGAAATTGATTCTTTTCATGCTTATTTAGAAGCTGTGTCAAACTTTGATGTTTGGCCAAACCACATCTGTGGTGGTTGTTGAGCTTCACATATTTCTCAAGCTTGTTGTTTAGGTAATATTACACAGAGGGAATATTTGTGAGGATATTTCATTAGACTCATAAACTGAGGGGATGTACAGAAGTTATATAAATGATAAGAAGTAAAAACATTGAAGGAAAACTGCGATTCTTTGAACAAAATACATTTTAATACTTTTCTACTTTATTCTTTTATTTCTTTACCCCTTATCACTACCTGTAAATGTTCTCATATATGACCAGGATTGAATTAATGAACGGTTCTAAAAGCTAATGTAAGGTAATGGCAAAGTTGATTTAATCCAACATCCCTGCTTCAAACCAGGCCGGGGATATTTGCTGCATGTCACCCCTATGTCCCCCTCCCCAAATTTCCTGTCATTCTTTACCAGATATAATGAAATAAAACGTACTTTAAAAAAGTTGCAGTTTAAGACAAACTGTATACGGGGATAGATGTCCCCACAGGAATGTACTGAGTCACCATGAATTCTTTTTTTTCATTGTAAAATATTTGGTTCTTGTCCGGGCAGGAAGCTGCTCGACATCAGGAATGTACAAAGACTATTTCTGTTTCATAATGACACTGGACAGAGATATTCAAACTGTCTTCTGCTCCCACACTGGGACATCTTATCCACAGCAATGTGAGCGTCGTCATTTATTTCAGTGGCTGAGTGAGAGAGATCCTGGTGTTTATATAGAGCCGTGTGAATCTGCAGCAACAGTATGTCGCCCGGGGCAGAGGGACGGGTCCATATACGACCCCCTCGTACACAGCATACCGGAAATAGAGCCTCAAATAAACACATTATTAAAATACACTTATGCGCACATAACAAAGCATTAATGGTTTTACAGTGTTGCATTTTCAAGTCTGCATTTAAATCTATTTGTGTGAGCAGTGACCAGTGCTGCTTGCCACTGACTCATATCAGCAGAGATAATCAAATTTAGATTTCACTCTTATTTTGTAAGCTTCGAGCCTCTGTGTGTTTAGTCATTGGGTTTGCATCACTGCTGCCAGCAGACCCAACCCAATATCACAGTTTCCCTCTTAGGCCACATCCACATTACTGACCCCGTTTTAGTTTGAAAACTCCGGGGCAGCGTTTCAGTCTACAAGCAGAAACGAGATGTTTGGAAGCGATGGCGTGGACGGTCACGAGGTAGCCTTCGTCCGGCTCCTATCACATGACCCCCTTCCAGGAGACAACACCCAGCATTAGCCTTGGCTACCAGTGTAGAACCCAACATGGGTGATCAATTACAAGGTTGCTGACCCCTTTGTCTTTGCAGCTGTTGTATGGACCAACTTAAATGATTGGTCGGCATACCTGACTGTCACTAACTGACCCGCCTGCCTGTGCGGACCCTGCCATGCTCTCACCGTATGACCTGAGAGACGTACACTTAGCGTAGCTTTGACACGAGGGCTGATGGGAGGGGGTGGGATGTGTCTGTAACCTTTTCCAGCTTTACTAACCCGAGCTTTAAGGTCACGTAAATTTACATTTCTGCTGCTTTCAAGCTGCACTTTACCAAAATCATTTAAAGGTATATGAGCTGTGAGTGGAATTTGCCTATTATTCATTCAGTGCTTCTGAGCCTGCAATCATCCTCGTGCAGCCACCTCCCTCCTCCTCCTCCTCCTCCTCCTCCTCCTGCTCCATGTTATCACAATGTCCATCGATGTGTTTGGTCCCAGCAGCAGGGTGTGGCAGGACTGACCACAGACCTCTGAGTCACTGTGGGGGCCGCACGCTGGCTCAGAGTCCAGCGTTTTTAGATAATAATGTAACAAGATAAGACAGAGGTGATGAGCATTGTTGCTTGAGGGGAAAAAAAGAGAGAGAACAGGCTGTGGGACATACTTACAAAAACAGTAACCATACAGGGACAGAATATAAAGTCATATCATGCAGTGCCAATCCTGCAAGTCTTAAGTCCTGTTGAAGACAGAGAGTGCTGTGCTCTTCCTTTCAAATGTGGAGGAGATGAACGACAGATAACACGGCTGGAGAGGCCGTCTGCCAGTTTTCGGTCTGATGGGAAACAATTCAAGGAGTACACCCCTCTCTGTTTCCATGTGCCATGTCCATGTTTGTCTTTCTTTGTCCATGCAGCTGGGAACATGTGGAATGATTTATCCAAACAAAACCTGAATGGAAGATAAAAGGCGATTTGGACTTTATTAAATATGAACTGGATACATAGAAATGTGAATGACAGTTTCTGCCAATTTTGAGGAATTGGAGGAAAAGATCAATACCACCGTCATATTTGAAAAGGAATAAATGAACAACTCTTGAACCTCGGAGCATTTCCATGTGGCTTCACTGCCTCTTTCCTCTGACACTGACATTGGTGTAATGTCATACAACACATACTGTACCTGGGAAAGAAGGGAACTGACATTCATACTATGCGTTGACATTCACACATCACCCTTCCTGCTGCCATATATCTCCCCAGCAGTGTCTCTGTGCATGAATATACATTAACCCCTGAGGCCTGCTGCTGTGGCCTTTGGCGGGCTAAATAAAGCAGGGCCTAAAAGTGGGTAGCGGGCCATGAGTTCAGGTCAAAGGGAATGTGAAACCATAAACCAGGAGGCTAGCTAGCCTTGAGACCAGCCATAACACACTGTGTTTACTTGGATGTTTGCTGTCAGGCGGGCGGACTATATGTTTAATGATGAGCACGGATTGTTTGTGTCTGCGTAGCTATTCTCTCAGCAGGTCACGAGGTTGAGGACAAGGCCTCTGTACTTTACTGTAGGACGTGAGTCAGATGAAAGTGACTCACTTAGTGTCTTGTTGTTTAGCATTGCCTTACATAACAGCGGATTTAACTAAATGGATTTTGTTGAGTTCTGTGGTAAAAAATGATAAAGACACTACAAAGGCACATACCGTACACACCAACAGTCTCCTTAAATTGCACACATTGATAAATATCAATTCTCTAACCATACCTGATTTATTTTCACCTTTATTCCGTGGGAAATCAGTGAAAATGTCAAAAACGCCCTTTCTTGGAATATAAAAACTAAAAATCCTGGGTCTGCTGCTTTATCTGGATCTGTGCCAAAGTGTAATTGGTTTCTTCTTGGCCAATGTCCCATCCTTCCACCAAATTTCGTGGAAATAAGTTCAGTAGTTTTTGCATAATCCTGTTCTGAAAGAATAAGAATATTTCTGTTAAGCCTCAAGACTGACTTTTGCTCCTTACTGAAGATTGTGGTTTTAAACTCTTTTTTTTGGAGCAGAGAATGACAAACACTTGATAATAATCCAAAACATTTAACAAATCTGAGGTCAATCGATTATGTGTTATATACTATAATATGAACTGTGATTATATTGCTGTTAATGAAAATTATTGATATTGTTTTGTCGCTCAGCCATAGACTTTATTAGAGACTATTGGACTAAATTGTCATCAGCCACAAAACTCATCCACCTTAAAACTGATGAGCAATGATTTCCTGATGCCTCTGTTTTCTCTCTCCTGTGTTTCCAGAACTTTGATTCTCTGGAGGACTCGATCCAGAAGCTGCTGTCGGTGCTGTACCCCCCCTTCGAGGCCACCGCCCCCACACTCCTCAGCCAGCTCTTCCACATCATTGATCGTCGTTATCAGGGAGACGCCCTGCGGTGCCTGCTGGACTTTCTGGTCCCAGCCAAGCACATCTTGGACACTGTGCAGCAGGCTGCATGTGTAAGTCCCTGCCTTGTGCACTGTGTGAGTCTAAAGAGACATAAATACACCACAAAGCTGAACAAAGATCTTATTGTTGGAGTTAAATGACAATAAAAACAGACAAAACATTGATATACTTCAAATTTCTGAAACCACATCCTTTCCTTGTCCTTTCAGGCTCAGTACTCTGATGCACTCTTCTGCTGTGAGGGCTGGCCTCTGTGTTTGCGTGACCAAGTTGTCGTCCACCTTGCTCCCCTCAACCCCCTCATACTCCTGCCTGGTGACTTTTACCTACAAGTGGTACCATTTTGTGACCAATCAGCTCGCATCGTGGTGTGCAGCCTCCTGGAAGAGGAGGGGCTTAGAGTGGAAGTAGTTGAGGAGACCCCGATCCCTGAAACTTCCTACCCTTGTATATTCAGCTGTGAGTGGTTAAAGGAGATCAACCAGGGCCGCCATGGAACGCCCCTGAGCCGATGCCTGCTTGCCACCGAGCAGGGAGTGGTGAGGTTACCATGGGAACGGGTGGCCGTGCCTGATTTTGTGGACGTGCCACTGTGTGCTGGGAGTAGTATGGCCTCTGTTCCTCCTTCATATCCTCCTTTACCACCTCCTCTTCCTCCTCCACTTCCTCATTCTTCTGAGAAATCTTCGTCGAATCGTTCATTTCGTCTTTCACCTGCAAAGAAATCTGCACCAAAAGAGTGTAAAGTAAACGTTCAAAATTCAATCTCAGCATCTTCTTCACATCCCTCTGCCTTCTCTCTGGAGACGAGAATATGTCCAGGGAAGCACGGCATCGCTGTGTCTCTCTGCCTGGTGGATTCCACTGCTGCCTCTTCATCTAGAACTGTCAAAGTGAAAGAAACTGAAACAGAGCACAAGCCTATTGGCTGGGTTTCCCCAAATACATGGGACAGCCGCTTTACTGGGTCAAATTCAGACACAGCGACAAAAACAAGTGCTGCTTCAGGTACATGCACTCCTGCAAGTACAAATACACCCAAAGCTGCAGATAAGAGTCTGATTGTCTGTGAAAATAAAGGACAACATAAAGATACAAGCAGAGGTGGGCCAGCCGGCCAAGCTGCTGCAGAGGGGGAATATATTGATATTCTGCAGGCAACGATGCTTTTTTCTAAAGCTCAGTCAGCGACAGAGGAGCAACAGAAGTTAGATGTACAAATGCAACCGCGCACACAAGTCGAAGCACAATTGCAAAGATATCCACCGGGGCGTGGACAAATGCAACCACATGCACAAATGGAGTCTTTCAGGCAAACACAGAGGCAGCTAAACACACAGACCTCACAACCTCAGGCGCGTTCACAACCTTGGGTGCAGATACCTACAAAACCACAAACGCACAGTCATTCTAGATCAGACGCTCCTGTATCACTGACGCCGAACATGTCCGCAGAAACAGGACCTCCATCTGCTCCCCACCATTCCCACACCCACCCTGACTCCCTGGAGCCCTCTCAGTGTGTCCGCACCCTCCGGTTCGCAGAGAAACCCTGTACTCCGTGCATGAAGAGGAGACAAGGCGGACAGGTCTCCCAAACTCAGGAGCTGAGGTGCCGATACAGGGACTCCTACCAGGCTGCTATAGAAAACCCTGTCACCTTTGGACAGGAGAGAGAGAGGGGGAATATGTTAGCTGTGGTGGAGGAGGATGGTGATTTCTCACAGTGTGACGACAGACAGAGGCCACCAGGGACTGCAGCAGAGGATCCATGGTGTAATGTACGAGGAATGTGGTGTGATCCTGGGATCCAAAACCAGCCTCCTCTATCTGTCGGTGGAGCCATCTGTAAAGAGTCGGGAGAAAAAAACACTGTTCCATATTGGAAACCAGGAGATTCTAGCACTGCCCCCCTTATGGAGTACAGGTGCACCAATCCTTTGAAATATGGCGGGGTACCAGAGCAGCCGGCCGAAAAAACCACTGTGCCATTCAGGGAAACGGGGTACACACACACTGCCAAACCTGTGAACGGGAAACATTTAGCAGCAGGAGCGAAGATCAACAATCAAAACGTGTCAGATTCAAAGGATCCTCAACAGTCACACGTGACCTCTGCCAAACACCATGGATTGCAGTGTAGTCCAGGTGAAATGTCAGGGACGAGCATGACCCTCAAGCCTCGTGAAAGATTAAGAAACAGAACCAGTTCCTCTGGGATGAGTCCAAACGTCCCAAAGCCTCTCACAGCGTCACAAAACAGACGAGAATCCACGTCAGATGGAAGGTGTTCGTCCCTCTCCACGGCCGTGGTGGACACCTCGGAGAAGTGTGAACTGGTCATCGTTGAAGGTCAAAATGTCAGGAGAAGAGAAAATAAAAGCTCCCGTGCAGAGGTTCCCCAGCTGCATGTTGTCAAATGTAAAAACAGCACAGCCTTTGGGCTGGTGTCACCCAAGATCAGCAGGAAGAAGATGGTCATTCCAGGTAGAGTGATGTTGTTCTCTTTACATGTTATATGAGCTTGCTCTTTTCATTTGGGCTCAGTTACAGATTAAGCGTCCTCTCTCTTCAGATGGTGCTCAGCCCAGCAGTACATCATTAACCAGCAGACACTGTCATCAGAGGGAGAACCCATCTCAGACAGATCCACCTCCAGCAGCAGAGACGCAGAAGATCTCCCAGCATGCCTCTGCTCGTCCCAGACCCAACCACCTTCCTCTGGGATCCCCAGACCCCAGAGCCCACCCCCTCTACCTGGGAGTAGCATCACTCACAGGTAGGTTAGAGATGCTGTAAAATACATCAACTACCACAATAGTCATTATAATACACATAGGTGGTTGGGCAGCTGTTGAAGAGCCACATACAGTAGTTCTTTACAATGATTAAAATGAAAACACTGGAAAATACGATTAAATGATGAATAAGTAAATAGTTAAATACTGTGAATCACTAATAGACTACATGAGTGCAGAAAGATGCTGATTATACAAAAATATCTACTGAATTTAGAACAAGGTTCATTATATATTCTACTGATGTACAGAGCTCCCAAAAGGTCTAAGTCTCATGACAATATGTGTTATCTTGACTCCCAATACTTGTTTTCTTCTATTCCTTCCCTTAACCCGAGAGAAAACTAAACAAGCCTGACGTGAATTCGGATGGGCAAATCAGTCCAGCCAACGTAGTCGACCTGTTTTGAGCCCAAATATCATTTCAACTTTTAGCTAGAACCGAGCACGGCCTGTCAGGTCCCGGCAGGCTCTGGTTTGGTATCCGCACTGTAATATGGAGCCCATTTTGTTTTTGTATATGATGGCGGATTGCATCTATTTACCTGTCGATATGAATGGAGGGAAGTCTATCTACAGTAAATACTCGTATGACTATGGAAGAGGTGGTTGGGAGGGAGAAGTTGAATCAACCAGGTGCTTTCAAGGCGAGAAATTGATTGACTACATTTATTTCTCTTCTTCTTTTTGAGATATATCAGGTGTTTGGTGAAAACCCTCACAAAGAGACGACAGCATTTGAGCTGTTCCTGATCTCTCCCCTCTCTCTCTCTCTCTTTAACCCCTGCAGGCGGCAGAGACAGGACAGGCAGGGCGATAGTTGAGCTCTATGGAGAGCACCCAGGCTGGAGATCAGCTGTGACAAGCCAGGAGATCTTCCACATGCTGCTCTACTTCCACTTGATCATCAGGTAATCTGCACTTCTCATTCATATGCCAGTAGATCAATGAATAAAGCAAGAAGCCAATCGGACTCAGATCCAACTGATCCAGTTAAAGATTACAAAACAACTGTACATTTATAGGCATACTGAAGGGCCATATCTGTTTAGCTCTAATTTATCTTTTAATGCCTCCACACTGGCGACACCTAGTGGCCAGAGGCATTGTGTTTTTGGGGTGCCCGTCCCAAAACGTTTTTTTATATTGTGAACATGATAACTCAAGAATGCCTTCTGGAAAGGTCTTCAAATTGGGTACAAACGTTCACTTAGACTTAAAGATGAACTAATTAGAATTTGGTGGTTGAAGGTCAAAAGTCAGTGTGACCTCCCAAAATAGGTATTTGGCCTCTTGATCATGATATCTCATGTCTGCCTTTAGAGAATTCTTTTATTTTTTGACAAATTGTCAAGATATGATGATTCCAAGATAAACTGATTCAATTCCAGTGCTCAAAGGTCACAGTGACCTCATATGAGTCTGGAAAAAAGTGTATGTAGATTAAAACTGCACTGGTTAGTGATGGCATACAACCACAGGGCAGTCATTTTATTTGTTCTCTCTGTTTGTAGGAGAGAAATCAGAGAAGCTGGGATGACTCTTATATTTGATGCGAGGAAGACAAATCCTCAGCCACAGCTCTACAAGGCCTTGATGACGCTTCAGGTACGAAGGTCACATGTTTTTGCTTTCGAGCAGATCAGAGCTGTTAGCTGATGCTTTGGAAGCATTGTGGAGAGAACATGGATCTAAACAGCATGTACACCTTCACTAGTTTGTGAAACATGTAAAGATAGAAACACTTTGTGTATTTGTAATCACCCCTACAATATATTGTATAATGATATGCAATGTGATGTTTAATTGAATGAGGGCATAATAAAGCTCTTTTCTGCAAGTGTGATAACATTTTCTAGCATGAATACCAGTTTTAATTTAACGAATTTACTTTCTTTTTCTATTTTAATTTATTTGTCATGATGAATACATGTGTGCAACCCAAATTTAAACATGCAAGATTGTGGTGGATTGGGATTTACTGAGTGTTAAACTGTTGCAGGAGCGGAGTCCACTGGTACTGAACAGTTTGGTGATGCTGGTGGACAAGGACAGCAGCCTCCGGCCTGAGAGATGTCCCGGGGTCCAGGTGAGCTCTTCCACCCATCACAACATTTATTTTAAAACACTGCATATGGAGAAACATCTCTGTTTAGTTCACTTTAAATCTGAATAAGCTTCATTAATGTCTTTGTTCAAAGTACATTCCTAGTTTGCTCATTACATGGTCAGTTTTTTTTTTCGGGCCATCACTTTGGTCCAATGTAAAATATCTTGAGAAAATATAACCATAAACATTTGAGTGAGTTTTTAAATTAACACCTTTTAAGTTAAATTGCATAACCAGTATTGGATTAATTGCCATGAATCATTTCCCCTAGTGCAGCCAGCAGGTCACAGTTTTCACTGTTCCAGTATAATATCTTATCATCACCTGACTGACTTCACTCCTTTAAACCTTTTTCAACCTGCAACTCATTTCATCAGAGTAAATGTTAAATATACAATATTAATTGTCTTGGTTAGATTCTTATATGAGCAAAACAAATTAGGCTACAGATGACAGTTTATCAGCCAAAATAAATAACTGCCACTCTAGATTTTTTCTGGTATTTATACTGGTTTACTGATAATCGAATTAAAAACCTTAGGTTTTTAGAGAAGTTTCTTTGCTAAATGTATTAATACCAGTTAAAGTCATGTGTTTTTACTGGTATTTCTGGTTTTTACAGGCCTGTCTGTTCTCTAAAATATAACCTTGGTTTCTCATTAGACTTATGGTTTCAATTATAAAGATTGAATAACCAGTAAAATAATGATTTTGACTTTGGCACTGGGGAGGAAGGAGGTAATGTTTTCACTCCTGTCCGTTTGTTGGTTGGATTGTTTGTTTGGAATGGATTTCCATGAAACTTCCATGATGTGATATGGGTCAGTGAAGAATCTATTAAATTTGAGGGATCAGGGAACTATGGAACTGATATCTATGGAACTGATATCTATGGAACTGATATCTCTTTTTGAATGTGTTGCAGCTTGTTTGCTTCCACTGAGTGTCATTCTTGTAAAGCTCTGTGCTGGTGTTTCTCTGACGTTTGTCACCTTGAGCAGACGGAGATGGTGACGTCGATGAAAGCCCTGCTAAAGCTGGTGGAGGGGAGTCAGCTGAGCTCCCGTCTGGACGGCACACTGTCTCACAGCCACTGTGACTGGATAGAGCTGCACCAGGTGAGCGGGTCACCTCAGAACAGTACATTACCTGTTCCCTGCTCCTCCTCTTTAATCAGGTGGGGTACGAGTTGACTCTTTTCAACACTCACATATTAATCCCTGTTCACATCTTTCATCCTCTAGAAACTTTTCCCATTTGTATCTGATCTTCATGAAGCCTCCAGCCTGCTTCTGAATGCCATCAGTAAGGTAGAGGAGCCCCAGAGGACAGACACTGTGCAGGTACTTTAAAGATATAATATGTAACATTTCTTCATTAAAATTTCCAAAATCAACTAGACCTGTTATATATTTTGTTCACCTGTGTACTTACATTATCCAAAATGTTTCCATCAATATTCAAACCCAGAGAAATTCACAATTTTACTGAAGGTAATGGAACATTACATTTTGTTTGCCTATGAACTGCATCATATCCGCTTTACCTGTGGCTTTGCCTGTCTCTGCTGTAACTTTGACGTATGACTAAGGAAAAACAAGCTTGTAGCCAGTTCGCCAGTCTGCAGTTTTTTCCTTCCACTGTTTGTTTTGGTCACTCTCGTGGAAAAACAGTTATTCGTTTCCGTTTGCTGCGAAACTTGAGTAAACATTAATCTCCTCTGTGAACATGTTTTCCACCTGAGTCGTGTCAGGTAGATTTTCATTGGCAATGGTGGTTAAGACAATAACTCCCATGATCCCACACTGCTTCACAAAATCCTCAAACTAGGTCTTTTGTTATTGTTTTAATTGAGAGACCCCTAAGCTGCAGGAATTTCGTATTCTACATTTTGTGCCTCAGTTTCCACTGATTTCACTTAAGGAAAGGCGTTCAGGATCATTTAAAAAGGAGTCACTGCATCATGTACTGATGTTTAGATGATTTTTTGTCTAACAGACTGTTCAGCAGTGCATGATGGACCAGAGGACTCTGATGAGGGACGTACTGGAGGACAGCAGACTGGTCGGCCTGCAGAGGGAGGGTGGGGCCATCTTGGCGAGGCTGAGAAGGGAGAGTGACCTCAAATACCCTCACTGTGAAGACCTCAGGTAAACAGAGGAACTTACTGTACCTGCTGTAATTACATGTGCAGAAAAACCTGGTCTGCAGTCTGATGTGGGTTTAACTGTTCCTGTGGCCTGTTACTCCTTGTGACTCATCATTCTTTCTGATGTAAAATAAACCTCTGAGCGAGACACTATTTCTGCTAATACCAGACACTGCACATGCAAACCATGGTTTACCACCAAAAACCATGACGTGGTCCAGCAAGACTTTCTTTTCAATGTAACCCAGGAACAACATCACATATGACTCTGAACAGAAGTCAAATCTAAAACCCAAAGAAATTAGCTGTTTTAATAATATATGTTGCACGGTAGATTTCTTTCAGCCAGTGATTGTTTTCCAGTTAAATAAAAAATAACAATTATGCAACTATTTATTCTATGAAACTGTTATTTTATCTGGTGAGTCCCTGAGACTAAGATCTAAGTATATTGAAATATTTATTGCTACAATATTTAATGACTGAAAAACAATAATACAGTTAGACAAAGTAGGAAACAGCATGGGGTATAAAATAATTACAACTGCTGATTGACTAAATAGTAGGACAGTGCTTTTTTAAAAATTGCATTAAATATCCTTAAGGCCCTGATCTGTCTTTCCCTTCACACAGTGATGCAGTAGACTCTGTGACCAGTCTGTACAACCACATGGAGGAGCAGGCTCATGTCCTGGTGCTGAGGTCCAACGTGTCACTGGAACATCTGGAGTACCTGCTGCAGCTCCGGGAGATGGAGGGACACTTCACCCAGGTACTGCACGTTAAACTAGCTGACCGTCAAATGCATCCACAGATCTTTTACATCCCTCTATAGCAAATGTTATACTACAATAGAGGTGGTGGTTGTCTAATGGGAGGGAGAGGTGGGGATGGAGGGTCAGATCAAACCACAGAGAAGTTAAATAAACCAGATGCTCTCTAGGTGAGACAGGAAATGACTGGCAGATTTGCTGCCTCATGGGCCTAAGAAATTTATAATGTCCACTTGAGTGTGAAAGTCCACTGATCCAGTGACATTAACTCACCATGTGTGGCTATGATGAGTGTGGAACTTCATGCATAATTTAATACATATTTGAGGTAAGCAAATTTAAAAATCATCTGTTCTTGTTCTGATAGCGTGGCCTTGTTTTGCTTACCTGTATTTTATATAATTGCATATGTTACATATTACATATTATAAATTATATTAAATATTTTATATTTTGGACTTTTTGTTCCTGTGCCACCACTTGAAGCCTGTGATAAAGAATTAGTTATATTAACTGTACTCTAATAATAGAATAAAGCAACTTTAAACAGTTTACATACATACAAGTTAAGATATTAACTAAAAGGAGATATACTCATAAAAACACAGGGACATGTATCCACCTATTCATATTTATTCATAATTTATCAAAATTAAAGATTTAAATTCAAAGTGCGGGATCGTATATAGAAAGAGAACAAAATAAGACACATTAGACGTATGACATATCCTTGAGTAAGAACATGTTTACTTACCAAATGTTGTTTTTTGCATCTTTCTGTCCCTGCAGATGCATCATTGGTTTCATGTAGAAGGAGAGCGCCACCTGCTGGAGGCTGAGTCTGTGGAAGACTCTGGGGACAGAATGGAGCAGATCCTCAACAGCTTCACTGGTTTCCTTATTGAGGCAAATGTGCGTCTCTGCATGTGTCTGTGTTTGTATTATTGGCGGTTGTCTGTCAATCCGGCGCTCTGAATGTCTCTCCTCTCCCGCCCCAGGACCGAAGGCACCACGCCATGTCGTTAGTGTCCGAGGCAGAGCGGCTGCAGCAGAGCGGCCACTACTACCCAGAGACGGAGACATTCAGGACTTTTGTCTGCACCTTCAAGTCAGGCCTGGAGGAGTTCCTGTGCAGGGCCGAGGCCTGCGGCAGAGAGCTGCAGATCATGGTCAACGTGTGTGATTTTTGTGAGCAGGTTTGTATAAAATCAGTGTTCAGAAACTCTGGAGCCTTGTCTTTCCAAGTTGACATCTTTGTTGGTGTCTTGTACATGTATGTCACCTCCTTTCAGCCTGAGATATTTGTATATGAAAATGCAAATGCCAAATCAAATTTTAAGCTCTTAAGAGAAACACAAATATCTTGAAATAGTTCTCAAATAAATATACTTAGTTACCAGAGAGTCCATGTGAGTAACACATGAATGAGACTTTCTTTGTAAACTTCCCTTGTTCTCATGCAAATATCAATCAGCAGGAAAACAATTACATCTGTTTTACTCATACACTTCTTGTAGTTTTCAGCAAATGAACAATGTTACTGCTACATCAACATTTGAGTCGGTAGCTTTATGAAAAACAAAGAAAAGGCAGTTTTGTTTTTTTCTGTATTAAAAGAGAACCTCTCTTGCACACAGGCAGCAGCTCTGGCCGGCGAATGCATTGATTACCTGGACCAGAGTCAAACAAACTCTCAACAGAACCAACAAGACGGTACAACCACCAGTGCTTCACTGTCAGGCAACGACAACTCAATTCTTCAGACATTTCAAGAGCGGTTTCTCCAGTTCAGCCCGGAGAGGTTTCAGGAGGTGAAGGCTCAGGCCAGCGCCCTGCAGGGCACCAGGGGGATGCGGGTGTGGAACGTAGCCTGGCTCAGGTGTCAGGAGGCCAGACAGCAGCTTCAGGAGAGGATGCAGAGTGTGGATGAACTGCACCACCAAAACCCAGAGTCGAGCAGCAGTTGTGAGTGTCGCTATGTAGATGTGGTGAGCACTAATATTCAGACGACGTCACCCGGTGGACAGAATCTGGTGGTGCAATCGACCCCCGGGCCTCGGCACCCGCAGTGGGAGGGCATCGTGTCCGGCGCGGTGGATTTAGGGAAGAGAAAGCCGATCATGGGCAGCAACAGCACTAATTCAACCAATGTAGCCGGCTGTGACATCGTCGTCAAACCTGAGGATCCCAGTGATGCTGGAACCAGCCAGGGGTCAAAGGTCCCTCCACAGTCACCTCACAGGTAATACAAGTCATTGGTGAGTGGACTCGTATCCATTGATTTGGATTCAACCAGAGTATTTCATTCAAACAGGGGTGAGGAGCCTTGATCTCCTTTATCGCGAATCAATTTCTTGCTGCAGCACTTGTTTCCTGACTCAGCACTTAATTTTTGAATAGATCAGGAAGGAGAACAGAGAGAGAGGCGAGGAGGAGACAGACGAGCAGAGCGAGGAGAGAGCGGGATGCTGCCGCTCTGTCCCAGTCCCACACCGTCGGCTGCCAGTGGTTTCCATGGGCGCGAGGCCTCAAAACGAGGTCGGTGAGCCAAGACTCGGGCACCACAGGGGCGGCGACGGCAGGGTCCTCCACTCCCCCAGAGCAGCGAGTCCGACCGCCATCGTCCTGCTCCCACCACGGTCAGCCGTCCTGTCGGATTCTCAAGGAGGCTCAGAAGTTCCAGATCTCCCGCCACGGCAGCTTCTGCTCAGAGGACTCCTGTCTGAGCGAGCGGGGAGCTGCAGGTGGTGATGGGACTATATGCTCCAAACACTCCAGCCTGCCCATAGGGGGCAGATATGAGGGGGCGTTTTATTTGGCGAATCCTCAGGAGAGTGCCAGCAATGCTCTGTAAGTTCATAACATCTTCTCTGGAAGAATGATATTTTGTGAGAAATTCAATGCTACATTTTCATTTCTCTAATGTTGTGAGTCTTAATGAGATTCCATGCACTCTTTTCTGTCTCTAAGCTGACAGTGACGTGCTCCAGGTATCTCTTTGCTTCTCTTTTTTTAATTCAGCAACATGGATGGATTATCGAACAGGGCCACGATGCACAATCCTGTAGCTTAAAGTGGTTTCTAACAATGAGATGTGTCTCTCTGCAAAGTGAACATGCTCAGTCGACAGTGAGAAGAGGCTTCACTAATCCCAGTGTTGTCCTATAGTACTTTAGCACAGTTTTGCACTTCATTTAGGCTAAGATTAGTTTCTTTTCAGCTCTTTTCACTTTCAGATTTCTAATGTTTTCACTCAAAACCCTGCGCTCGCACTCAAATATACGCTGCTTCTGCTTGGATTTCCTGTGCTTGGATCTCCTCGCGCTCACACTGCTTCTCTGCAGGTGTGAAACATCTGCTCTCAGATTTGTTTTCTCCTGCTCTCAGATTTTTTATTTTTCTGCTCTTGGATTTTTTTGTGCAAACCTGAAGTTGTCCCAGGTTTTGAGTTAAAACATTACAAAATCCAAACATGAAATCAACAAGTCCCGCCCCCTAAAAGAGAAAGACCCGCTCTTAAATAAAGTATAAAATATGATTTTTTTAAAAAAACCCTTATACGAGAGCAGAGGAGCCACATACTGTGCAATAAGATCCCTCTATTTTTGTGCCCAGGGACCTGTCGTCTCGTAATCCATCCATGTTCAGCATGTTTCTTGACTATCACAGTGGATGTAGAGAGAAAAAGGACAGTGTTTTGATAATGATGCATAATCTATATATCACTTCACTTGGTGTGGAATAAGAAACTTATACTTTTGGTGGACAGAGGACAAAGGTGACGGTCACTGTAACAAAACACCAAGAATAAATGTGCTAATTACAATGTCTCATAGGATAAAATGATAAAAGGGTGATGTTTCATATCCAAAAGGTCAAAGTTCATCTTCACTTTGACATCAACTCAGAAACATAGTGACCTTATCTCCTGCAACTAATTCTAAAACTCGTCCCAGGACCAGATAGCAGGAGAACACGGAGAAACTAACAGTAAGTTAAAAATGTTGTCCTTCCATCAATGTTTCAAAAGACAAAAAGCTCATGCCGATCTAACTAATCAATAAGTCAATCACAGTATGCAGAAAATAAAGTATCATTCAACAAGGACAGGGAAAACGATTTTAGATTTAAAATAACTCTAAATTCTTTCCTAGTATTATCTGGATTGAAATGATGCAGAAGAAAACATGAAATTAGTCACTTACAAATTCTACTCGCTAATAAATATTTCATTAGGTATCATGTTGAAATGCTTTTATGTAGTTAAGTGTACACGGTTATTGTCTGTGTTTGAAGTTGAATAGATATGTGTTGTGTTTGTGTCATCAGGAGGCTGAAGCGTGTCCTGGAGGAGCTGGTGGTCACGGAGAGGGAGTACGTACGATCGCTCAGCTACATCCTGACCCACTACCTCCCCCTGCTGGACAGACCTGACATCCCCCAGGACCTCAGGGGCAAGCGAGGCATCATCTTCGGGAACCTGGAGAAGCTTTACAACTTCCACAGCCACTACTTCCTGCCAGAGCTGGAGGCCTGCCAGAGGGACCCGGCCATGGTGGCCCGCTGCTTTCTCAGACATGTGAGTAGTCACTGTGCAACTATCATCAAATTAACTGTGTATGTTTTATATATTTTTTTATTAATGTGAAAATGTAGTTTAATAATGCTTCTCGTGATGTAATGAAACCAGAAATAAACTCATACAGTAACAAGATTAGTCTCATAATGTCAATGAAGGTCAATGAATCCATTTTATAGCACATGAATACGTGGCTTGTAAATCAGTTTACTCTGGTGTCTTAAATAAAATGTGTTCTCTCATATTTCTGACGTTGGTTGTGTCCACAGAGTGAGAGCTTTGGCCTGTACGCTCTGTACAGCAAGAACAAACCTCAGTCAGACGCCCTCATCCTGCACCGACGCCACGACATCTTCAAGGTCCGATTTTACATCCTGTCTCTCTCTTAACGCAGCAACACAAGAGGTTTAGTTTTCCTTCTCCTCTCCATCTTTCCCACGTTTTAGAAAAAATTTAATTTCAAAATTTAGTAATTTAATTTAAAAAACACTCTCTGATGAGAGCATTCATCTGGAGAGGATGATCTAATTTTTTTGTTAAGCAGTTTCCAGTTATCTATCACTTGATCACATACTCCTTTAGTGGATTCAAAGTGACACATGCAGTTTACGTCTTGTAGCTGCATGTGCCAGCACTACATTAAAGCTTTGATATATGACACATTAGCTTACAGTACATTGAGTATATTAGAGAGTGTGTAATATTCTAAACAAAGGCTGTGCCAGAAATCCATATAACAGACAGTTACTCTGTAGTGAGCAGTAAATTGAGATCATCATCTGTCATCACTTTTGTTTTTGCTACTGTAAGATGTGATGCATTGCATTGTGGGATTATGGCAGAAATCGTTGTACATGCAATGGAGATTAAGTTTCATCTTTTTCATTTGTGTTTTATTTTTCTGTAATTGTTTGTGACACTAAAGTTTTCAGATCTTGTTCAAGCCCTTAAAATGATTGTAAAGACAAGTTTGTAGTGATGTTTCCTTGGGTGTATATAAAGACGGACGACGTGTCTCCACTTCCTCCTGTTATACAAAAATAAAGCTGAAATATCACTGATGCGAGTGCCGCCATCTGTGATCATGGTGAGGACCAATCATGAGTGAGTCGCAGCTGTCAATCATGACATATCACCCAGTTTTTTTTACCAAGTAACAAATTTAAACCAAACCTACTGGAAAGATTATCACTTAAACAAACAGCAGTGTGATAAGTCCACAAAAAAAATGACAAATCATATTTGATTTCTTTAGTTTTTTTTTAGACTTTTTAGTTTGGTCCTCTCATCTATTACCATGGAGGAGGCAGGGTTTATAACCTGTATTGCGATCAGCCACCAGGGGGGGATCAAGAGGATTTGGCTTCACTTTTTTGGGGAACTGTCACGTCGTCCATCTTTATAAACAGTTTATGGGTGCCTGCAGCTTCACATGTTCCATTTCAATCACCTGGATTTGTCTGTTTGTTGAACAGTTTCTGACCCTGTGAAAGCATTAGCTCCATGCTTCATCTTCTCAGCTTTACAGTCCACTTTGTTTCCCCCCACAGAGGAAGCAGCAGGAGCTGGGGGACATGATGGATCTTTCATCCTACCTGCTGAGGCCCATCCAGAGGATCAGCAAGTACAGCCTGCTGCTGCAGGACATGTTGTCTCTGGCCGGCTCATACAGACCAAAAGACATGATCCAGGACACACTTCTCGAATCTTCTGTGTGCGCACAAAGTGTGTGTGGCCAGGGTGTGTCTGTGCCTGATCTGACAAGCAGCGAGAGGGAGCGGGAGAGGTCTGAGATCCAGGCTGCCGCCGACCTGGTTCGATTTCAGATGCGTCACGGCAACGACTTGCTCACAATGGATGCGATCCAGGACTGTGATGTAAGATACTAAAAAGTTAGATCAGACATTGTTAATATACAGAAGTTAAATGAAGTTAACCGTCTTTTCCTTTCTGCTCTGCGGCTGCTCTCCTCTGTTCTCTCAGGTGAATTTGAAAGAGCAGGGCCAGCTGATTCGTCAGGATGAGTTCACAGTTTTCTTTAGGAAGAAGAAATGTGTCCGCCGCATCTTTCTGTTTGAACATCTCGTCCTCTTCAGCAAGACCAAGAGGACAGATGTCGGCAATGATGTGTATGTCTACAAGCAGTCATTCAAGGTCAGCACAGAGAAAGCCTTGATAGTCAACCTTGATGTATTGACATATTTACTTCTCATAGTTCTGAGTTACACTTCAGTCAGACATTTGAAGCTTCCAGCATTTAAAGGTATCTAGTGGAGCCAAGACATGTCGTTGTGTTTTCTCTTCCAGACGAGCGACATTGGGATGACCCATAACTCTGGTGTGAGCGGCCTGTGTTTTGAGATCTGGTTCCGCAGAAGGAAGAGCGAGGACACCTACACCCTGAAATCCTCCAGCATGGAGGTGAAGAAAGCCTGGACCACCGATCTGGAGAGGATCCTGTGGGATCAGGCCACTCACAGCAGAGGTTGTTAAAACAACAATATATATTTTTCTTTCATTTAGCAGTGCTTTGTAGATCTAGAAAACATATTGTGAATATACTTAATGTTCCAGAGCTTCGTATACAGGAGAGGGTGTTTATGGGAATGGCCAGCAAACATTTCATGGACATTCAACCCAGCGATGCTGCGATTTGTGACCGAGCCGTCAGCTGTGTCCTGCCTGGGAGAAGTAAGGAGCTACACACACAACATTTTACACTTCAGATCAATCTTAGCTTTTCTGCCACCTTGGTCCAAACTGAAATGACCTTTCATCTTGCGCCATCCTCAGGTCAAAATTTAATTTTTTTCTAAAACCTTCTGATTCCCATCAGCCTCAGCTGTACTATGTTTTGTGATCTTTTGCAAATGTTAGCATGCTCTTATGCTTAACTAAAATGGTGAACACGGCAGCAACATTCCACCATCTAAAATCTGCAGATTAGCATTGTCATCATAGACTGTATATAAAGATGGACGACACATCTTCACTTCCTCCCACTGTGGTATCGAGGATACAAACGCTTATATGATTAACAAAGTAACTACATTTAACAAGTGTATTAGTGAAGTAACTGCAAGTCATGCTTGTGTCCTCATTGCTCACTGACCCAGCGCATCATTATCTATGTGTTTGTCAGTCCCTGTGGCGTGTTGTTCTCACAGGGACGTAGACTATCCACGGCCACACTCCATTGGCTCTGGCAGCACGGCCTCCACCACCCTCAGCCAATCGTCTTCCTCCTCTGGCCGGGGCTCGCTGCCCCCTGCTGGATATCCTGGGAACCAGTCGCAGGGATTGGAGACCGGTCCAGCCATCTGCTCCTTCCCTGAGGCAGTGACTGACAATGAACTCAACCATCAGCATCTTCATCAGCATCTTCATCGTAACTGTGAGCAGTGGAAAACTCATCATCCTCTATGTGAGTTATTTTTGCAGTCTTTAAATAGTTTTTGGAGGACAGAGGGGTCTGTTGGCTGTTGTAGTCTTTCAGAATCCATTAATGTTTTAATGAACATCATGTGAAATTCAAATATGAAAAGATATTTGTAAAGTCACTGTAGATCTGCTAATTTTGACACTCTCTGGTGGTAGCAACAAGAATGACACTGGAAAACAGCAAGACATGCACTCCCACTGATTTGTCCTCAATCAATCTTCTCATTGTCTGGACGATGTTATGGAACTTGAACTGATCAAATTGGATCAATTTTCTAATTATTTCAAAAAATGCACAAACTTCAGCCTTTTCTGTTTCTCAAAGTGTTTGTGTTTCTGTGTTAGTGGACAGCACCGAGTCATCTGGGGAAAACATCAATGTCTTGAGCAGCTCGGACCCCAGCTGCCTGTCTGCCATTGGTGGAGAGGCAGTGGAAAACTCCTCCTCCTCGTTCATGTCCCAAAATTCAAAGCCCCGCCTACCACTGAGTCAGACGTCTAGCCTGAGGAGAAACAGCTCACCGGTGATCATCAGAAAGAAACCGGGTGTCGCACCCAAACCTCCACATCTAGCTAATGCCCAGGTACAAGTGAACTTAAAATAATGAAATCTAGTAAATTGATATACGTACAAGCTGATGGCCATGGTTTCAATCACATGGGGTTCTGTTAATATGTCTTAAAGTTTGAAAAAAAGGTTTAAAAATCTGCTCATGAATGAATTAAAGGACAAGTGTGTGCTATTTATTGCAACCAACTGAATATCTCATACGCTATCCTCCCCTTCCAAGCCTGTAGTAGGAGAACCTTGGTTAAAGTAAAATCGTGGAGGGTCCTGTCCTCTCTAGAGCCAGTGTTTGGTTTGTCTGCTCTGGACAACCGTAGAAACATGGGGGTGCAACATGACCCAGTGAAAGATCCGCTCTCTATATAGACATGAACGGTTCATTCCGAGCTAATAACATCACTAATAAAAAACTATTAATTCATAAACATAATAATAATATTGCATTCACTTTCCCCCTAAATCATACACACAGGTATTTTAATAGCACATCTTTGTGTTTGTTATCTTGCATTTCAGAGTGAAGAAATTATAATCGTAAAATCAACAGAAGTTTAACCCTGGATTCCCTACAGAAGGTAAATATGTCCTAAATCAAATTTAAATATTGAAAGTATATAAAGCAACACAACTGGTAAAGAGGTTATTCTGCATCTTTATTGTGAGTCTTTCCTTGACAAACTTAAAAGGGAGAAACAATATATACAATCAATTATTTATTTGATTATACCAAATTTTAGCCTACATGTGTATGAGTACCTGACCTACTATTTCTGTAGTTATTTTATTCAAGAAACGAATCCCATTTAAAAATAAATAAATTAATACATTTTAAAAAGTACAATGTTTCCTGAATTAATCCTCTCTACTTAAAAATTTTAAATGATTAGTTCGTTTTTACAGTGTTTTCTATAGAGCTGACATGTGCAAAGTTTTTAAAAGAGAAACAAAGCCATATTTTATGATTATTATTGTTATCAGTGAACAATTTGTGCTTTAAATATTGTTGCAGATTTTTGGACGGCTGGAGCCATTCAGTCCTGCACATCTTCCGGTCTCTGATGGAAGTAGAGGGCGCTCAGAGAGCATGTACCTCCGCTCCGCTATTTTGCAATGGTCAAGAAAGTGAGAAAAAAAAATCCTGGATTTACGGCAAAATTGGTCCAATCCTTCCATCCAGTTTCGTGGAAATCTATTCTGTAGTTTTTGCATAATCCTACTGACAAACAAACAATTAAACCAAAGGACAGGGAAACACATCGTGTGGCCACACAGTCACGAGACGCAGCTTTGTGTGGTCACATGTTCTGGTTTGCCTGCCATTACAACACATTACATACAATCTTAACCAATATTCACAGAATATGTCTTTGTCCACAAAAGGTGCCTCGGTTCTTTACTGCAGCAGAAATATTTCCATCCCCAGCCATGTTTTTTTAATTTTAATATTGAACCAAGTTGAACCAATCGGCTGCTACAGCTTCAGTGGATTAAACATGAAGAACATAGTTTATTGACATACTCAGCATTGGAACCTGTTTTTGTGTTCAGTGAACTAACCATGTGTTGTTATGTGGTTAGCTGTCGTCTGTCATCACATGTTTACTGACTATACTGTTGTTGAGAGTGAAACATGTTCTGCATATACATACATGAGTATCAGGTGTATGTGTCATGCTACAATAACACAGAATGAAGGAGTTTGTGGTCAAGGGATACATTTGTAATGCATGTTGTTGGATCTTTTGTACTGTATAGTCTGTACAATTATTAATGAGCAGTGAGAGGCGGTTGTCGTGGTGATCAGTACCTTGTCACTCACTGCTGCTGTGCTTCTTTTCATTTGATTTACCTGCAGGCAAAGTGTTGCTAAAGAAGCATTTGTATCAGCTGGACTATAAATGTTTTGTTTACGAGATCACAAGGTTAAACTGAGGTTCAGTTCATGGCCAGAGCAGTGAAGTGGTCACAAGCCCAGGACTGGTTGCAGACCCAGACCCAGACCTAGACCACAGTAGTTCTATATTTAGACGTTTATCAGGACGAACAGACCACTGGCTCAAGTGTTTTCACATGTGGATTTTAACTATTTCAAATATAGGCCGTACGCCTACAGGCAAGAACCACTTCCTGTTATTAAGGGTCCACTAATTGTTCCATACTCATCAATGTTCCAGCTTCACCCACATGAAAATGACCATTACAGAAAAGGTGTTTCTCTGATTTATTTAAATACTTTTTGTTGTATTTTTGTTTGTTGTCTTTATTTTTTAACAAGTTATTGATGGAAGGCATCACTTTTGTTATTGTTCATGCAAAATGTACAGTATGCAAATGACGACTGGATCTTTCATGGTCACAATGTCGACTTTTATTTATTTTCCTAAAAACCACTGACTTTTAATGACCTGGAAGATCCATGTGTTTTCTGTTCTCTGTAACTTTCTTAATTTATGACTTCTTCTGTTTGTGTAAATGCAGAGTCGGTGCAGTTGTTTATTCTTTCTTTCTTTCTTTTGTTGGATTGTTTTAGTGGAATTTAGAGAAGGTTTTGTTTGGTTTCTTCCTCTAAACTCTGCACTACCTTTTGGAGGTGATGTGAAAGACTGCATGAGGATGTGGCACCAATGTGAAGATGCTTCACTTCCTTATTCCACAGAGTAATTCCTCAGACAGACAGACAGCTGCAGACACTTGTTTCAAAACTTTTAATTGCCATTGTGCAGGTTTTACTTTGGCACATACACACTGCCCAAAATAGCAATCTGTTGCGTGATAGTAAACTGGATATAGTCATGTTGCAGTTGCATGACCTTTTTCACAACATCCTCCAGTAATAAAAAAATTAAAAAATGAAAGTGAAAAACTCATGCTGACTTGACAAAAATGTGTGAAGTAGTTTTCTGCCTTTCAAAGTAAAGAAACATATTGAAACAAGTTTTGACAGTTGGACATGTTCCTGTTTTGCATTATACCATTTAAGCAGTTATGACTCATTTTGAATTGCAACCTTTTGTTTATGTTGAATCATACAGTAATGTATGGCATAAATAAGCCATGTTAAAAATATTTTGGGGGTGGATTCTTTTTTATAGTTATAGAAAACATTTAGCTGTATAGAATGGTGTCCATTATTTGTTGTGTTATGCTATATTTTTTTGGAATTCATTAATTTATTCAACCTTTATTTTAACTTGGAAACACATTGAGGTAGAGACCTCATTTGTAATAAGTGCAGAAAATACACAAAACATTCCAAGACAACACAAATAAGTAACAGAAGATTTGCAAAATAGCAAGAGCAAAAATAAAAGCCTCAGGAATAAACACAATGTATACAATTACATTTGAAGCAAATGAATCAATTAAAACAGGAATATTTATTTGAAGTATTTAAAAAAAAACTTAACAAAACTTTAACAGTGACTGTTCAGTTGCTTACAAATGAATAATTTTGGTTACATGAGTTGTGAGTATTTCAGCAGAAATTATTCACAGTTGCCCTAAAGGCTGCGGACAAATAGGAGAATAAAGAGGAAGGGGCGTCTCTTTCCACGCCCCGACTAAAAACAGAATTAGTGATGTGAGGACTAGACAGATGGGGGCGTCTCCGATCCGGTTTCACATGCTACAAATATCCTTCAGGGGTCGTTATACTACAGGGACATTGGCCAATAATCACAGGCTGAAGCTGAAGTGTCACTGTCCAGAGGCCAAGAGAGAAGGACTTTGCTGCAGACATGAGTCAAGGTAAGGGAAGAAAAATAAATGATTTCTGTTTAATTTTGTAGTTTACATGTTTTCAGTGAATTGTATTAAAGTGCAGATGCAGTTTTCTCTGTGTTACCTCAGAGTCAGATGACTAGTAAGTATCAGATAGAGAGTGGTGTGTGAAATGTCATCAGCAGGAATGGTGGATGACATTAGATATGTTAGATCAGGGGTCTTCAACGTTTTTCAGGCCAAGGACCCCCAAACTGATGGAGAGATAGAGCAGGGACCCCCTACGATATGTTGTATAAAATTGTGTTTTATATTAAACTGGGCCTAGTGCCATGTATAAACATAGCTACCCTGTTATTGTGCATTCAATACTAAGCTATTCAAATAATACACAGGTTCATATATTCATGTTTTTATTATTGTGTGTCGCTGAATGTGTGCATTGCTGACTGAAAGATAACGTCTTCTGCCTCCATTTATCCGTTCGCTACAATATGTTGGATTCATGTTAATGTGTAGTTAAATTTGTGGAAAAAAAATTAAAAATTGTCTAATCAACCAAAAATTTGGTCGCGGACCCCCTGTTGAAGACGTCTGTGTTAGATCAAGGGACATTGAGGAACACTATCTGTCTTGATGATTTCTGGTGATTTATCATTTGTGAAGACATTTTGATTAAGTTATCAAGGAACTTTTTTTCATGTGTCCATGAGATTTTTTCAAATGTAAATGTTTTGTCTCTCTCCACAGTCTTGGACATTGAGCGCTGTGACCTGAACATTAAGAGCAACAGCAGCAGCCATCACACGGAGCCCTATGGAGAGGAGCGTTTGATTGTCAGGAGGGGACAGCCCTTCGTCATCACTTTACATCTGAAACCTGGCAGCAAAGACTTCAATCTGAGTGACACAAGCTTCTCACTCATCGTAGAAACAGGTGCGCCTCTTATCTCCCTGTGATTAGGTCTATTTGTGTGTGAGAAAGAAACATTCCAAGGGGGGAATGTGTGTGTGCGTGTGTGCGTGCATGAGAGCTGCTGTAATGGATTTGTGTCGCTCATCTGGACGTAGATTTGAGACAAGATAATATGAATTCGACTTTATTTATAAGTGAAATTTTTATAAAGTTAAGAGATAGTAAACTAATTCTAAACCTAAAGTTGCAGTAGAAAGGAGTAATGACAACGATACTAGGAGAAAATGTAATATGGAAGTAATGCACGTGATATTGAACATAATATAATGCTAAACATACTAGATTTGCACATGAATAGTTATATTGCACATTTTTAAAAAGCTACCATTGTAATGGTGTTGGCATTATTTTTCTCAGATTTACTGTTTGTGTCTCTCCAGGTCCGTTGCCCAGGAAAGAATCAGACACCAAGGTCACGTTAAATCTCCGTGACTCCACAGTGGATGGTGAATGGAGCACATCTGCTATAAAAGATCCCTCTGGAAACACAGTGTCTGTGTCCATCAATTCCTCCCCCAACAGTCCCATAGGAGTTCATTCTCTGACTCTGGACCAGAAAGGACAGAGGACGAGTTTAGGACAGTTCACCCTGCTTTTTAACGCCTGGTGCTCCAGTGAGTACATAATGATTTGTGTTCCACATTGTGTTGTGTTGCTCTTGCAGCTTTTATTTCTCTTTTCTGTAAGAATCCTTGTGTTTGCACTGTGGTTGCATCACTAAGCGTAGAAATAGGATCTATTGATTGTCAAAAGCCTATAGCTCAGCAATAGTAATATAGTAGTATGAGTCTGTGCTGATTCACAGGAGATGCTGTTTACATGCGCAGTGAGACAAAGAAGCAGGAGTATGTCTTAGCGCAGAATGGGCAGATCTACAGGGGAACACATAAACGCATCAAAGGTTTACCCTGGAACTTCGGACAGGTACATGATGTGTTAAACGTTATAGTACAGTCAAACATCCATTGAAAATTCTTCTTTACTCAAAATTATAACATACTATAACAGTGTTATTGACCAAATAACGATGTAAAATGACTGAGCTCTTTATTTGACCCTCACTCGTGTCCATCCTCTGCAGTTTGAAGCAGGAATACTGGATATCTGTCTGAAGATCCTGGATGAAAACCCCAAGTTTGTGTCTGACGCTGACAAGGACGTCTCTGCCAGGAGAAATCCCATTTATGTGACCAGGGTGCTGAGTGCCATGGTAGGTGTCCAGGCTTTAGTATGAGTTGATCCCCTATGTATGTCTTTGAAACCAGCCGGTGAAGTCTTTATTTTAGCTGTGCAGGCGGCGGTCACCATGGTGAAGCAGAGAACTCTCTCTGTCTCTCTTAGGGTCAGGGCCTCTCTCCTTTTGAGACCATCCCCTCTCCCCCTGGAAACCTTTGTGATACAAAGCTGCAGCAAATAAAGGGAGTTTTTAACGTTCCAAGCTGGTGGCAGATTAAAATCCAAAGCTGTTTCTACAGGGTGTCATGATTCAGTAGCTGGCACCACTGTGTAGTTTATATGACCAAAAAGATCTGATCCAAGAACTACAATGGCCCTCAGTAAGGCACATACCTCTGCCAAGGCCCAACCGTCCCCTTACTCAAGCTGCACCAAATTTCCCACACTCATACTGGCCCCATTGGTAGTATTGGTTGAGTAGTTTTTGCACAATCCTGCTAACAAACAAACAAACACAGATAAAAACAACCTCTTTGGCTGAGGGAACAATGCGCTCTTGATAGATTTTGATGTATTTTATTGGAGAATATTTGTATTCAAATTCAGTTTTTACAGGTTTTGTTCATAATCCCGTGTTGTTGTTTAAGAGGAAAGAATTCCCGAACACCTTAGGAAATCTTGTGCATATTTATTTTAGGAATAAAGAAAAGAAATGTTCAGGAGTACACTTGTGAATCCCTCCCATTCTCTTCTGTGACTATAATAAGTTATGGTCCCTTAATGGCCCCTCTCCCCCTTGTGTCTCCCCTCTGTCTGTGCCCACAGATCAACAGTAATGATGACAGGGGGGTGCTGGTGGGGAATTGGGGAGAGATTACAAGTGGGGTCCATCCAGGAACGTGGATCGGCAGCGGGGACATTTTGCACCAGTGGGCTGAAAGTGGCCCTGTCAGCTACGGCCAGTGTTGGGTCTTCGCTGCTGTTGCGTGCACAGGTTGGAGTGCAACTTTAATGACTTTGTATCTATGTTACATATTATATGATGACATAGTATTTCATTTTACCTCAGGCATATGCTTCTGTAAGGTTGTGTGAAAAGCTGTTCTTCCCCCCCCCAGTGTCTCGAGCCCTGGGGATCCCATGTCGAGTGGTCACTAACTTTGGATCAGCTCACGATTCTGACGCCAACCTGCTCATAGAAAACCTGTATGATGAAGATGGAGAAAGGATTTCTGGAGGGGATTCGATATGGTGAGTCTGTGGTCGACATTAGGCTTTTGCACATGCATGAACACAACTGTCACTTTACACAATACATACTGTATTTTTTCTCATTCTGGTTGTCTTGTCATTATTTATAACTTTGACTTTTTTTGGCATTAAGCAGAATGGCCACATTACTGTCCTTCATTCCCAGGAACTTCCATGTTTGGGTGGACAGCTGGATGACTCGTCCAGACTTGGACTCGAAGTATGATGGGTGGCAAGCCAGCGACCCCACTCCACAGGAAACAAGTGGAGGTGATGAAAATTGTCTTTAACTGCAACTAAACTGCCACAAAGATGCGTCATAGAGGTTTGCATGTCATGTGTTTAACCAGGGTGGTAAGTTTCAGTTTAAGTCCCAGGTTTAGTGTATGATTATGGTGGGATGGCTTGTGACAGCTTGTGTTTGGAGAGTTCACATGGTTCCTCTGGAGACTGTCCTCCACAGGTTTATTTTTACGAATCCACTCCGATGATGCAACCTCTATAAAGATTTATTAGCTGTCACCATATCAAATGTGGTTAGATGAGCAGCCTTGGCCTTGCAATGCTGCTGACTGGCATCCAAGTAATATTACTTTGAAGAAGTGTTTATAAATGTGATAATGTGACCTCTAACCTTTAACCTTTTGGTGTTTGGATTATTTTGGCTAAAATGTTCAGACTTGTCCAATCTCTCTGGAAACAGCATGACATGCATCCACAAATATATTATTATAGAAGTGTTTTCTACGTTACTTTGAGTATTTTATTTCTACTTAAATGATTTGCGTCCCCTGAATACAGATAATGTTAATGTCTGTATTTTACTGCTTTTCAGGTGTTTTCTGTTGCGGACCGGCCTCACTGAAGGCCATCAAGGAAGGACAGCTGACCAATAAGTATGATGCTCCCTTTATTTTTGCTGAGGTGAGTTTAACCAATATTTTAAGAAAACCACATAGACAAATATACATGTAGTTAGCTAATAACTATTTAGTAAATAGTTTAAAAGCCAGGGTCAGAGTAAGTTCACCCGACAAGTAGAGACTTATTAGTTTTGTACAGAAGAATATTTCATTCATTCTGCAAATTCTTCTAAATTTTTCTGAATCAACAAGATCATTTTCTGGGGTTTTTTTCAAGCAGTAACCATATCCATCTCACAGGATTTTGAACTATTCAGATAAACAGCAGACATTTTTCACAAGAAAACAGAAAATAATCTCGTTAACTCAGAAAAACTGAGGAGAATTCTTTTTCTCAAGTGAATATACAATACACTGACATGTTGCCTATATATGTATGTGTGTAAAGAATCTCTGTATGTAGTGCTAGCTGATGTTTTTCCATGTCCTGTGTGGAAACAGGTCAATGCAGATGTTGTGGACCTGGTGCGTCTGTCAAATGGTGAGATTGTCGAGTTCAGCGGCTCCACTAAGAGTGTGGGTCGCTTCATCAGCACCAAAGCTGTGGGCTCAGATGACAGGAAAGACATCACATACCATTACAAGTATCCAGAAGGTACTGCAGCCGAGTTACATGTGCACAGACACACACATGACGTACTGTACATGCAAACATTCTCACGCTCTCCACAGATGGCCTCGTGAGGTTACACAGATGAAGTGATGATGCACAGCACGTGCTCTATATACCTCAGGGACAGCAAACATTAACACTGGAATAATGCGGTTTCATAATGACGTCATCATGAGGTCATTTAAACCAGTGGTTCTCAAATGGGGGTCCGAGGCACACTGTCAGAGGGTCCGCGAAACGTTTCCAGATTCCTCCATTAAAATGATCATGGTGTATGGTTATCTGTGCTGACACAGTAAAAATCTTTCTCACACATTCCTCATGATTGGTTCTTTCATATAAATACATAGAAGTGTCAAATTATTCCAATTATTCTCTGTGTCATTTGTGGATTTATTTTGAGAAATGTGTTTTTTGGTCCATATCTTTGTTGAACTTGATCTTTGACTGATCAGCTCCAGATGTTAATCATCTGGAGATGCCCTCCTCAGTAATATTACAGTTTGGAGTTATTTTATACACACACAGGGGGGAGATAATACCCAACTTCCAGCTATGCCAGTGTGCAGGGTAAATAATGTCTTAATCCCATAAGGTCCATCTGTGTTCTGTCAGAGTTTTGAATAAGCTTTGTGTTTGGAATTGTTCAGTTGCTTGAATAAACACAATCTCCTCTGTAATCTCCATGGTTTTCAGGCTCAAAGGAGGAAAGGCAGGTGTATGAGAAAGCCCAGCACCACAACAAGCTACAGCAGCGAGGAGAAGAGCCGGGCCTCCATCTCAAGGTACTTCTCTTTACAGTCCTTAGATAAACTGGAGGCAGAGGTATTTACCAGAGTTACACAAAGGCCACATCATCTGTTCCTGTAAAGTGTAGTTCCAGTGGTTAAAAACACAAACAGAAACAACTCAACAGAAATAGTTTCGGTAATAATGCTTATACTTGCAAAACAGTGCTACTTTGCGGCAGAGCAAAGAGGAACGATCACAAGTTGAAATTATCAACATGGGTGTGACTGACATGCAGCACATGTGGTTGTCAAACACTTTTCACTGACATGAAGCCGAATATGAACGACTGTACGTTTGTAATTTGTTCACACCAAAGATACGTGTGTCCACTCTTGGTAAATACTCTATGTGGATTTATTGTTTTATAAGTTGTCCTAGCTTTGCAATTCATTTGACAGCTTTCATCAACACACACACCATCCACCACATGCACATATTACACAGCTTCTGCACATCTGTAACACATTGCTCATATTTTACACATTTTTTTATTTTTATATATAGATTTTTATTTTACTGTTTTTTATATATTATTCCTATGACCAAAGAGCTGTTTATTTTAGATTTTCACATAATTTTAAAGAACTACCTGCTAATTAGAATTAAAGTAACACTATGTATAATGTATTTTTATTATTGTATATTCCACTAATTATGTTAAATGAATCATCTTCAAGATCAAGCTCTCTGACAACATGACCGTGGGCTCAGACTTTGAGGTGCACGCTGTCATCACTAACAACCACATGGAGGCCAGAATCTGCACCGTGCTGTTCTTCGCCAAAGCCGTCGGCTACAACGGGAAACTGGGAGAGAGCTGTGGGTTCACTTCAGACAAAGTGGAGGTGCCGTCCGGAGAAGGTTGGCTCTGATCTGAAATTAATTTAATGATCTAGTGCAAAGACTGAACGAGGCCGTTTTGTGCCTGAAAAAATGTTTTAATTTACCAATTCAAACACTTTTAAATGTGCCACAGAAATGTCTCTCAGGATATAATACCTTCCTCTGCTGCTTCAGACCTGGTTCATACACTGATAATGATTGAATACACAATAACCTTTTTAATGTGACTAAATGTGTATTTTCAGTAAAGCGCCTGCCCCTCAAACTGCAGTATGACAGTTATGGATCAGTGATCACCTCAGACAGGCTGATCCAGCTGACAGCCATCACCATTGACAAACAGACCATTGACTACAACAAGACTGAGAAGACCATCGTCCTCGACGAGCCAGAAATAGACATCAAGGTATGGATTGGAGGACGGCAAGGGGGAGGAAAATATTATTCATGAGAAATTTAAGTGCACACTTGTGTTGTGCTTTAGATTCTAAAGTTTAGAAAAACCCAGAATGAATGAATCAATACATTTTACTCATGAGTTAATTACATCATCAAAGGGACCAAGCAATCAGCTCACATCAGCTCAAAATACAGTGCATGTTGGAAATCACATAATCCCACAATGTATGAGACAAATATTTATTTGTGGCGAATCCCCTGTCACCAGTAGGTGCATCGGATTTAGCAAATGGTCCATTTGCTAAATCCCACATGTTGCGGCCCACTGGCTTTCACCAGGGTGTATGACCAGGAGTGAAGAATGAACCAGGCGTATGTCAGCCCTCATGGGAGATTGTTTGCATTATTTGACAAATGCACCTTCTCATTAACTTGTGCAGGTTTATTATGACATAACGTTAATCAGTATTAAACCACCTCTCACGTGATGAAAGCTGTTAACCTGAACCCGTCTCTGCAGCTGGTGGGAGAAGCCACGGTGAAGCAGCCGATGATGGCAGAGCTCACCTTGTTGAACCCTCTACCAGAGCCTCTGAAGGACTGCAGCTTCACCGTGGAGGGGGTCGGCCTCACCCACGGAAAACCCATAACAGAAAAGTATGTCAGCTCAGTCTGCAAATGTTACAAGCAGATTTATTTATTTATTTTTCTAAGATTTCACTTATATCTGTATTACCATCGGTATGTTTAGATTTTAATGCACAAGATGGTGTATAACTGGTTGAGTAACTATAACTAATTGTGATGAAGCTTAAAGCCAAAGCCAACAAAAACTAATATAGCATTTATACAATAGATATCAATGTGCAGCCCTTTCTTCCGTGCTGTGTGCATGAGAATAGAGATCAGCATTAGCCAGAGCCCTCGCCTCTGGTTGCTTTGAAACATTATTCCCACTGTTGCACATGATTCTTGCAGGATTGGAGCTGTGGGCCAGAAAGAGGAGGCCAAAGTCAGAGTGGAGTTCAGTCCCACCAGCGTTGGCCCCAGCGTGCTGCTGGTGAACTTTGACAGCGACAAACTGAAGAACATCAAGAGCTTCATCAATGTTGACGTGAAGGAGTGAGTCAGTCCAGAGTTTGACATCAGGGAGAGCTTCTGTTAATTAATTTAGGGGCCGCTATAAAGCTTTGTTTTTCAAAAATTCACTTAACATTTTAATCCAACTGTTATTCGAGAATATACTACGCATTTTCTTTTCAGAGTAACTAACAGCACAATACTCACCATCCTCTAACTATGTTGTACATTGCCACTGTTGTAGGATAGAGCTCACACATTGAATACAAGTTTGTTTTCAGTTTGATTTTGTTACATTTGAATGTCACAATAAACCTTGAGTGGTTGTTTTGTTTTTTCAAGAGAGCAGCACTTCTCACCTCTTTTTAGAAAACATTTTTGATGTTAATGATGCCGGGAAAAAAAAAATCTATTTTGCTTATGAAAATAAAGATTTTTAAAATAAAAAAATCCTCAAGGCTGTTATTGGTTGTCAGAGGGATAACGCCATCTCCTGGACTATTGGGCCCATTGTGCCTCTTCATTTGCAGACTTCCACGATAAGGGATTGAATTACCTTTTATGTCTCTTTGTGACACTGTAGTAAATTGTTTTGTTTCAATATATTGCCATGGCAATGATACTGGCATAGTGTCAGTGATGTTATGGTATTGTACTTTTAAGGCTCAGCCAACTGTCAAAAAAAAATTTGTTTCATGTTGTATTTAAGTTGAACTTGGCTCAATTCATTTTCATTTATGCAGGGGTTAGTCCTGTGTACTTACCTTCTGTTGACTCCATGTAAAACACACATGTAGTAATTGTTCAAATGGTTCCAGTTTATTGGCATCCACCGAATTACTTTCATTACAGAAAACTAACGGGCAAAGTCCTGGTGGTACAGTGCGATGCTGCAGATATCACGCAGCAAGAAAGTAAGAAAAGACCTGACTCATAAACAGTAAAGCACAGTGGGTCAAAATGTTGCTGAAGTCTTTCCTGGCAAACAGAACCCTTCTTCTTCTTATCTTTAATAGCTGTGTTATTTAAGATGTAAATGTTGTATCAAATATCGATCAGGAAGTTGACTGAAAAAGATTTGTAACAGCATTTCTCGCCCCACGCTTGTTGCATCAGCAGGTGAGTTAGTTTTTGTAAACGCCTTTAACTTTAGAAAACACTCATGTCGGCAGCAGCAGAAGGTGCGAATGGCTCCTGAAAGCTTTACAAAATGAGGACTTTGTCTTGGTAAACATCTCATCACGTTCTACCACAAAACTTCTCCATAAAGGATTCTTTCTTTCTGCATACAGACAACTGAAAATCAGATACGAGATGATGAACAAATGATAACTAAAGTTTTGGGTTTGACACAGTTCAGAAAATCCTGCTGTACCGAACATTACTTTGGGAATAAGTCTCCTTCCCTGACCTTAATATATAAATTAAGGGGTTTATACAGTGGTTTGTAAATTTTCAGAAAAGACTGAAGTCTGAGGCTGCTAATTTTTTAGTAAAATATTTCATCTTTACACAGGTGGGGCAAAGAAATATGAATCAGTTATTCTTTATATTTTTACCATATTGTGGCAATTTCATTTTCTGAAAAACTGGAGTATGAAGCTGAAGGTTCAAGTTAATTTCACATAATCGAATGTAACTCGTTTAGTTTTTTTGAATTTTCCTGTTCTGACCTAGTTATCTTGATCTTTCTTTCCCTATTTCCCACCCAACACACACTAAAACTCATGATTTGACACCTTTCTTTAGTTTTTCTTTCAGATGATACCGATATTTTTTTTAATTTTAGCATTTCATAAACGCTTACATAAAAACAAAAAACCAACAATGTTTCTTAGAAAGCAAACTGAATTGTTTCCTCAAACTTCGACAATTTGTTTCCCAAAACTCAAAGCTTGTCTAGTACACATGAACACAATTAGCCTTCTCACGCATCTGTCCAAAAAGAGTGTGATAACAAGTGGGTTCTTTGAATTTGCAGTTTTAGTCTTTAAATGAGGAAAGACAAAACAACCAAAGCTTCTATTGTCAGGATGATAAGACTGTCCCACAAATCCTTTTTCATCACAGACTATATGGTGTTATTAATACAAGTGGGTTTTGCAGCAACCGTCAATGACGACTATTTATGAAATATCCAAAATCCAACATACACTGAACCCAATCTGGTATCTCCTCTAATTGTACATACGCATCCAAACCATCTATCAGACTATGTGTCAATAAAAAGCCATTAACTGAAAGCCCAAAAAAATAAAACTAATGATGCATCCTATTCACAGTGTAGTCACAAACTCTGAGAACTGGAGAGCAAATGGCCCACCTTCGCTCACTCAATACAAATGTAGCACACAGAAAGACACAGATCGACACGCCCTGAAAACCAATATTAATGTCTGTGAAAGATTTGCTTCTTTACTCCTCCACTCCTCCAAGAACAGTGACATCTCCAGCATTAAAAAAATAAAAACAAACAGGAAACAATCTTGTTCCGAGCTGGTGGGGTGGAATCCTTGTTGGTTGAGCAAGAAAGGGAAAAATCAAGAATGACAGAGTCTCTGTTCTCCTCTGCAGAGCATTTTGATTTCACCAAACCTTCCCTCTTGTGTCCCTCTCTCCCTCTTGTCATGCAGGTGGGCTGACTACTCTGCGGAGAGAGGTGTGACCATGTGTCCTCTGGTGGGAGACATAGCTGCAGTATTTTTGTGAATCAATCATGGGGCTGGGTTTAGGTGGGGAGGAGCATTGGGGGGGTAGTTCTTCTGGGCAAAGACCCCTCAGTCGGTGGAGAAGAGGTCTCCAGCCGAGGGGAGCGGGGCCAGACCCCCAGTCACATTGGGCAGGAGAGAGAGGTCGGGGAGACTCTGGATGTGGGACTTAAGCTCTTTCCTCACCTGGGTCACTCTCGCCAGTTTCTGCTTGTATTCCTGCAGTGGACAAGAAGAGGCAGCACAGGTACATTTGAGCTGAAAACTATTAACTGACTACAAAGCGCAGAACTTAATTCTTACAACTATAGCTATGGCATTTTCTGTGTCACAATAGAGGGTTCTAAAAGATAATGATGGTGTATTACAAATGTGTTTTTTTTTTACATATTCAAGCCATCATTTTTATCTGTTATAATAACATTGTATTCATATTTGTTTCTGAAATCTGGAAACTTGTACAGTATGATAAAGATAAACTTAACTTCATTTAAAACTTTAAAATTAAAGTGTATGAAGACACAATATCTTTTTTAATCCATAGTAATTGTGGATTTGCAGCAAATTTTCTCTTTGATATAAGGACAGTTTACAACACAGACCGAGTTTAGCACAGGCATAATCGGACAGACATGTACGGTCTCAGTTCTCTGTGTGCTGCTGAGATGTTAGGTTTGTGCATGTAGTGTCCTACCTCTAGTTTCTTCTCTCTCTCCATGAGCGCCTCCTTCTGGCTGCCGATGTATTCGGCCAGCATGCGTGCCAGCTGCCTGCGGTCCTCTAGCTCTGCAGCCAGTCGGCCGTTGTACTCAGCCAGTAGCAAACAGGCTTCGTCCACCGTCTTCGACAGCTTGTCTGCTGCCTCCTTGTCTGGAATGAGGTCAAAGGGGCTTGTTAAAGTCACACATCGTTGCTTTCTGTTCATTCGAATAATTTCTTTTTACTATTGAACATTTGTCCCAACACCTTATTTTCCATTTGTTAAGTGTTGTATATTTTTTCTGATACTGGTCGATATGTTTTACTTCTCAACCTGTCAACACTGCATGGTTGTGTTTGTTGTCCTTCTCGTTTCACCTTAATGAACTTTCTATTGTTTGTGTGTGTGATTTTTGAAATTGAATCACATGACTCTTGTCTGTAATCTCCTCTCATTATAAACTCATCCGACAATCCTCGCCACAGTTCAACAGAGATGTTCCTATTATGATACAGCACATTAAATTATACGAGGGTTTTTAAATATAACAACAATATAACATTACATAATGAGAACAAATAATAACCCTGCAAATCTATGCTGAAAATATATATGTCAGCGCTTACCAGTGATCTTCTCCAGCAGTGAAACATCCTGGACTTCCTGTGGCAGCGAGGCGATCTTCTGACGAACAGCTGCGTCGCCTGATGCAGCATTCTCTAAGTCCTGCAGGGCCTTCACCAGCTCCTCTGTCTGAAAAGGTGTTTCAGGGTGTTTAGAGGGAGCAGGGGGAGAAAGTTAATAAGAGTCGAGGAGGAGATGAACCATGAGGGATTTTGTGTGGTTCAAACAAAAAGCTGGCCTCCTCACCAGCAGAGTTGCGGAGGCATCTGTGCTTCTGGGAGAGTTGTGGCTTCTGTAGTCGTCATCCTCGTCATCTTCTTCTTCATGGATCTTTTGGTAGCTTCTTTTCACAGGCTTCTTCTGCTCCTCTGCAATGTCAAGTTTAGAAACCACAGAATAGAAAAAAACACCTGTGTCAAATGCCACCAACTCATGTTATTAAACCTACATAAGAATAAAATTTAAAACTTTGTTGTGCCAAAAGGTTTATTATGATTTTTTTTTTTTCCCCCGAGAAAACCAGAGAGGGAAAGGCACTCACTCATATTATGACATATTCTACAGATATAGACATTGCAACTCTTGTGAAAGGTGTATTGTTGCTGGTATGATGTCAAAATTGACAGTGAAATGCACACGGCTCTTAAAAGAAAATAGATGAGACCCCATGTATGCAGCAGTTTACAGCTACTGTATGTATGGTACACAGTAATAATAGGAGGGTTGACAGCCCTAATTAATATAGGAATAAATATCAGGTTTTACTTGGTGTCTGATCAAGAACGTTTTTGTGGTATCACCCATCCCTAAAAAAGACTGTATATATTTATGTATAGGTAGAGGAATGCGATTGTGTAACAGTGGTCTAACCTGAAGGCCTGGGGCTGTTTGAGTCTTCTATGGCCAGTTTGAGCTGCTGAATGAAGTCGGCTCTGTACAGGGCTCTCTCCTTCCAGATATTCAGCAGTCGCTCCATGTGCTTTTTACAGCCGACATCTGCTTCACTGCAGGGAGGCACAGGAACAGCACAGTTCAGCAGAAGACAAGAACAGTACATTCATACGTATAAATATACACCTAATTTCCATGTTATGCCAATGCATTTAGCCCAGCTCATAGATAAGCGTCTTCTTCTAGTATATCAAACAAAAAACATGTGAAAAAAGAAAAAAAAATATCTGTCTTTCTCCAGATAACTGGTAAATGTATAAGTTTCATACAAACTCGGTCTTTGTGCATCATCCATACTTTCAAAATCAACATCTTTTTTTATCTTACAAAACAAAGCGAAAGTAGAAAACAAAACTAAGCTTGTTTTCAATATAGCTCAAAACCCAACAAAAAATGTGAGAACATGAGAACAAATATTTCATACCCCTATTCCCTGCTTTCTTTTTATGATAAGGTTTTTGTTGTTTTCATTAAATTTAGTTAAATGAGGCTCCATTTTAGTTTGAAGGCTGACACAAAACTATTTAAGAAGTTTGGCAACCTTTGGTGGTCCAACAGAATTTGATTGGATAAACAGATCACAATAAAATGTTTCACTTCTGAGCAGATTCCACCCTTAAAATATACTAATAATTTCAGCAGTAGTGTTGGATTTTAAACAAGGATTACATCAAGTACTATTTCTCAAAAAGCGTCGGGGCAGTAGGCATGGACATATACAGGCCCACTCACAAACACGCACCCACACTCATTAAATTAACCATTATTTGTAGCCGTCTGAAGGCAAACATTGTCATTCACTGGTCACATCATTGTGTACCTGGCAACATGGGAGCAGGCATCGACGAGGACGGTCTCATAGTCTTTGGCGAATTCTGGTCCTTTTTTCTTGCTGTTCTGGATGACATCGTTGGCCAGATACAGGAAAGTCAGCTTCCTGGAACTTTTAGCTGGACAAAACATGACAAAAAAAAGCTTATTTAATTCATTACATTACACGTTACGAAGAAATATAATTCTTACGCTAGATACATGACTAAGAAACTTGGTGGACTGATTCGGTGTGAATCAGAAGAAACCTCATTAAACTTTGGTGCGAATCCAGACCAGGGGACAGATCCAGGAACAAAATGAACTTTCTTTAACATGATGAGATGTTTTCTTTTACAACATTATCACTGATTTCCCAAGGAGTAGTTCATGGATCTTCATGAAAGAACAAGGCATGTTTAGGAGACTGATCTCTGTGAGTGTGGGTACTTTAGTGCATCTGGATCCAGTGAATTTAAATGTGGTTTTATAAGAGGACCGTTGGTGGAGGTATGTACTGAGAGACATTCAAAGTTTCTATGTTTTCTCTCCCTTGGAGAAGTGTTATGATTCCACATAAAGAGGCGACAAAGCTTCTCTTTACCAAACTACTCCAAACTCCTCCAAACTCCAACAATCAGTAAAATCCCCCACACTGACACCTGTCTCCCTCTTTGCAGGTCAACAACACCCCCACCAGCAGCAGCACTGCTCCTCCACATGTGTCCATGCACCCTGCAGCAGCTCTCACCTTTCTTCAGCTCTCTGTGCCACACTTTGACGATGAGGGCTGAGTGTTTGCGGTGGTGGATGATCCACAGAGACAGAGTCTGGACGCTCTGCTGCGAGCTGCTCAGCTCCGTCAGCTTCTTCTCCAGGGCCGACTCGGAGAAGGACGACATGCCGCCGTGCAGGAGTGTGTTAGTGCCTCAAGTGTTTCCCCCGGACCCGCTCTGAAGTCACTGAGCTCCGAGCTGCTTAGGAGAAACTCGCACCGTCATCAAAACTGAAGTAGTGTGGAAAACATCCGTGCATGCCGCATTTGAACCGGCTCCTGCCGCCCGCTCCTCTCCCCCGGTGTTGGCTCTGTCCCGGGCTGGACTTTAGCACCAGGGATGCGGACTGTGCGGCGCTTTAGCGGCAGCAGTGTCTCCTCCGTCTCTGGTGTTTGTTTACAGCCGCAGCTAACGTTAGCCCGCCGAGCTAAGCAGCCATCTGCAGACCCGTGTAGAGGCTGCGCTTCGAGCCGAGGTCAGAGAGACGGAGCTTCTGTAAAAGCACATCCACCGCGAGTCCTCCGCGGGTCCACAGGCTCAAGCACGCTGTTCAAAAGTCACTGAGAAACTCACACTTCGTCTTCGCTCGTCCAACTACTCTGGGAGATTTCTACGGGGGAAAAAATGGCAGCCGTGCACTTTCACCTCAACATGTGCGTCGCATATTAGTGACGTCAACAGAGCGACCCAGGCGGGCATAACCCCACAACCCCATGCAGGGTGAATCTATGTCTAAAAGTGAGGCGAAGCTTTTTTATTAAAAACGCATCTTTATTCACAGAGGTAGATTCAAGGTGCTGTACGGGGACATTAAAAACACACAGACACAATTTATAGAGAACAATTTCAATCTGAAAACACGGTTTAAAACAATTTTCAAACACAGTGCACCTGTCATTGTAATACTAATAGTCTCTTTGCTCTGTTTGTTTGAGACAGGACAAAACTTCATCAAGAGTTTTGCAAGTTTCCTGCAGTCGTGCACTGAGCGGTGCAGAGCAGTCAACACTTGTCTTCACGTTTTGTCAGTAATGTTCATTTAATGTCACTTGACCAGAGAACAAATCTAAATTTAAATCTCTTAAGGTTTTTTATACTTGTGTTAGTGTAGTCAACTTGCATTTGCAAACATGTGCACCTGCGACTTTGTAACGTTTGCACCTTATATACAGTCTATGGTATGCACTCTCCGGCTAATGTGTTATGTGAACAGGGTGCTCTTAGCATTTATTTGTTTGCATTACCTAAGGTGCGTAGTTAGGTCTGACATGAAATTAGTTTTTACAGAGAATGAGCACCCTTTATTATATTTCAGAAGTTCCAACAATATTTCTTCTATGAGTTAAAAACAAAAAATTATGAAAAACATATGTACATTCACACGTTGTAGCACTAACGGGCCCGAGCACAGGCAGTTTGAAGCCTGTTGCGGTTAGTGGAGAGAGCGATCATTGAACAAGTGCACGTCTCCACATTGCATGCGTTTTGCGCACTGCACCAAGGACAAACGCTTCACTTCCTGTGTCCGTCACGTTTTGTCCAACACTGGCACCTCCTCTTCGTCCCTCAGCTTCTGACTTTTGTGGCCTCTCACAAGGTCCGTCCTTTTCTGAGGCTCACGTTTGTGTTCTTCGTCGAGGGGTTGCCATTGTCTGTAGGATTGTGTCTTTTTCTCCTCCTCTGGCACCTGATTGGTCCCGTTTGCCCACTTGTGCCTCGAATGGCTGCCAGTCGTTCACTCCTTCTCACCATTGCTTGGGAGTCTTCTGGTCTGTGATGTGGATAAGAAAATAATTTAATTCTTGATCTTAAAGCAGTGATTTGACATTTCTAAAAATGCACATTCTAAACTGCACTTGGCTGCAGATCCATAGTTAATGAGAGTTTTATCATTCTTCCCATTAAACTCTGAGCAAAAAACAAGAATATTTACCAAAATGTTGAACTGTTCTTCTACAATATAAAATGATCAAGACAGGAAGATATTTCAAACACTCACCTGTTGCCACGCTTTGCATTCATTTTTGAATGCTTCTCATCTGTCATCCCAGCAGGGCTGCGCTCCTTGGCTGGGCTGGCAGTGCTGCTGGAGGCGTCCTCATTCAGGGACATTTGAAGGATCACCTGGTCTCCATGTCCTCCATCGTCAGAGCTCGGATCCTGACAGATGTCCATCAGATCCTTACATGACTTCGCACTGGAAGACAAATGAAACTGCTGAGCCAAACACCTTAATCACCTTATATCTCTGATATTTTGTACCCATGTCTATCAGCACAGACTTACACAGACCATCTAAGCACAAACTTACTAGAGGCTGTTTCTGTATGAACCCTGAAGGTGGCTCATCGTGATGAAAGGATGCTGCAGAATTCTGCTGGGGGTAATTCTTCTTAACTGACTCATCATCAGCATCTGAGTCATTAGGTCCAAAAAGCACTGCAGGTCACAGTATTCTGCTTGGACGTCTTCTCCCCCGAGCGGATGAGTCCCCTTTAACAAGATGAGGAAAACCAACATTGTTACATGTCCTCGTGTTTGGATTATGAAAACGTTGTGCTGTTATAAATTCATCCAGGCTGTTGATCACAAACGAGAATTGAAACTATTGACTGAAATGAAGAATTGTTTCATTGAGATAGTTTGCAGTGGATGGCACAGGGAAAGAAACAGACTGAAGGAAAGACACCATAATTAGTGAGCTAGTGGAGCCAGCTAAGTGGTTGTAAACTACTTTCTTACCATAAATCTGGCTTCCATCCAGCGTCTTGGCCAGAACGCATGAGGTAGGAAGTTTCCTTCATGCTCTGGATCTCTAATTGCAAACGCAAATTGCCTCATCTGTGGAGAAAACACAACATTGTGAGAGTTAGTTAACTTCAAGTTTACATTGTTGATCATGTACATCAGGTGCACTTCTATTACTGAGACATATGGATGAAGTGTCTCTGATTTGTCTCATTAGTAAAATAGTAGAAATCAGTGAACTTCTACTGGAAACCCTCTCACTATAATAATCAAGTGTGTGGATTTAAAAATACACAAACATCACGGCAGAACTGTACGTGTTTGTTGTGATTTAAGTGCAGATACTGACCAATTCATTCTCATTAGAGGCTGGGAACAGTGGTCTGCCCGTAGACAGCTCAGCAGCAATACAGCCGAGAGACCATACATCGATGGCCCCGCTGAAAGGCTCTTTATACAGAACCTCAGGAGATCTTAGGATAAGAAACACAAACATATTACTGAGGTTTTAAAATGTACTAAACTCCTTGTTACTGTCAATATGTTACTGTCCGTTTCTGAGACATAAACCTGACATGCCAGCGTACAGGACTTGTCGAATTAATTACAGCAAACACAGCTGTCCCAGGTATACAGATGTGCTGTCAGTTACCTACCTGTACCACAAAGGCTGGAGGAGATCACCGATCTGTTCCTCAGGATCATCGAAGGCTAAACCAAAGTCAATGACTTTAACTTTGAGTGGCTTCCTGACATGATCCACCAACATGATGTTATCTGGCTTCAAATCGGCATGAATGATCCCTGCGCTGTTCAGAAATTCCAAGGATGTAGCCAGCTGAAATCGTGAAAAACATAATAATAATCATGAGCTACAGAGTTATTTCCTCAACAACAACTATAACAGACACATTTTAGCGACCAAGTTTACCCTTCACCCTACAAAGCAGTTAGTGTAAGAGCTTGAGTTTAAAAAACAAACCTGCTGTAGAATGGGGCGGATCTGCTTCAGCTGAAGGTGTTGACCCGGGCTGATCTGCTTGAATTTCTGCAGATCCATATCCAGGTGCTCAAACACAAGACAGTAATGTCCCTTGTAGGTGAATGACTCGTTGAATCTGACGATGTTGAACCTGTCTGAGTGGAGCGCCTTCATGGTTTGAAGGGTGACCTCCTCTTCCTTGGCGCAGTCAATGTTTTCCATGCTTTTGATCATTTTTAAAGCCACCGTTTCATCGGTGGTCACATTCCTGCATTGGATGACCACTCCATAGACGCCATTGCCCAGGATTGTCTGTGCCTGGTACTGTGTAGTGGGGGAGGGGATCAGGTCTCCTACACTGATTTCTAACTCACTGTTTTGAGACATGGTGACAGAATAGTTCTCCTGTTGATTTTTCAGACTTGTCAGGAGAATAGAAAAGAAGGAAGTTAGACACAAAGCCACGTATGCTCTCACACAAACAGACAGTTCCCATGTATGTAGCAGAAATGTTTACAGCCAGTTCATCAACCTCAGTCGTTTTAATCTTGAAAATCAGCCAATACTAAAAGTACTGCTTCAATCAAAGATTCATTACAGGCCGATAAATATTTCTCTCTTCTATTACTATACTCCTAACACTATGTCTACATATTTATTGTTCACGATTCAAAATCATGCCCACATTGTACACTAAGTAAAATATATAGAAGATAAAACTACTAATGACACATGAAAATATCTTTTCTCAACGTTTTACTCCCATCAAGCTCAAATTGTAACAACATTGTAATAACATACTTAATCTGCTTAATTCAACAAGTGTCAGCTGGAAAAATATCAACTTACTTAGGTTTGATCCAGGGAAGCTGATGTCCGTTTCGGCAAAATGTTAAAATCTTTAGAAACAAAGTGTTAATCTCTGTAATCACGCAAAGATTTTAGCCAAGTGCTCCTCACAATAGGTTAATGTGACTGAAGTGATGAAGCTGTGTGTGCCTGCATACCTTCTACACGGCCTATATACCTCTCACACGGCTTTGATGTCTAATTAGAATAAAACCACACAATCAACTTCATGCCTTTGTAGTGATTTATTTTCTTTTATGTGAATTTTCTTTCTTCTTTTCGTCACAATTCTTTTATTTTAATCTTTGTCAACCATCGTGATTTAAACAGTAGATGGCGCTAATGCACCTTGATGTCGGTTGCCACCCGCAAATAGACCCCAAGGGTGGGCGAAGTGAAACACTGCTCAGCGAAATGACACATAAACACCGGCTGAAATACTAAAACTGCCTTAATGGTAGTTCTCACTCCTGTATGTTTTTTACTGGAACATATTTTTTAAGCTAATACACCCACACACATACAATCTTTTTATAATTGAAAGCTGGAACCTGAAAGTGCACATGAAAATTAAACAGAAAAACAAGGCCCATTCAATAGATGAGCTTAAGGCTTAGGTTGTAACTGATTAAAAACTAAGCACATTCAATATAAAAAAAATAATCTCATTTCCCACACATCAGACAAATTACCCCATAGCCAAATTCTTTTGAGATCAGTAAGAGGCAAAAAAACTTCCTAACGTTACATCAAATACCCCAGATCCACACAAATGTAACAGGTTCTTTGAGACATGCCTGACCCCACACTATTTCATGGCTATCAGTTGACGTTTTGCATAATCCCTACAAACTGACTTAAGTAACCTACTTAAGTTAAAATGAGTCTTGTTTACATTTTTGCAATCACATTGCATTTTATCATTGATTTCTGGCACAATGAAGACTTCCAATCACTGACCAGCTCTGTAGTTGAGTCAATTATACTTTAAAACACAACTTCCATATTTTTCCAAAAAAAACAACATCAATATTTCGTTTTGAGTATTTTATTGCAACAATGTTGAAAACACATTTGCCAAGAGATATTAAATTGTCTGCAGGTCAAACTCCGGTCGCCATAATACCACAGAATCTGAAAAAGAGGCAGCTTTGTTTTATTATCCAGAACAATAAAGTCTATTTGATATCATCACGACTCAGATATTGTACTCTAGCAGGCTTGTACTTACCTTTAGAGTAAAACATCAGGCTGTCTGAGGGCCAGATGACATTACATCTGCTTTCTGTGGAAAGAAACAAGTCTTTTAAAATAAAACCAGGTATCAAGTAACAAAACATTTGTTTTAGACCACAACCTCAGAGAAATATGGAACAGTAAGGTATAATCAAGAGATATCATTTGGCAGAATCTTGTCATCACAGGTAGTGGTCCATTTAAGCAGATTTTCATGTCAATATTTTCTATCAAACCAACATTGGCACTTTGTCATAGACTTTGAAATACTTACCAAGGTCAGCCCAAGAGATGCAGCCTTTTCCTGGAGAAGAGACAGAAATACCCTTATTACAAGTCAGTGATTGGTCTATTAAGCTTCAAGTTTGCAGGTTACTCAGCAACAATGTTGTCCACATTACAAGTTCAGGTCAGACATTTGTTAAAGACATCACTGAACCAGCAAAAGCCATTTTGCAATTCTCTGAATTCTCACCTCAGTCAACCTCATCTTGGCCGTTCAGTCGGATCTCAGAGAGCGATCAGAACCTGCAGACGACAGAACAGCATAAGATGAGTATGCACAACATACATGGGGTGAAGCTTTCTACGTTGACCAAATCAGATAGAGCTAATATAACAAGACTCCATGGTTTCCAGTCAGTCGTCATCTAGTCATCACAAGGTCAGACTACAGGGATCATGAGGTTCACTAAACCAACCAAGTTCCCAACTAATGAACCAGAGCTGCTTGCTCAGACCCAGGTGAGGTGGAGTTCAACCAGCAAGTGGAGCTGGTGTCAGTTGTAAATGAATTTACTCCAATTCATGCATTTTCCAATTTGACTTTTATTTCCACTCAACATAAGTTTACATTATGAATAGGTATCCCAATTAAATCCTGCAGTTCTAGCCTAACTACATACCTTTTATTTGATATAAAGTGAAAAAATCCAACTAGCAGTTTCAGTCTTGACAACTACCTGCTGATAGCTAAAGGGCATGTTTGTGTCCAGCTCCACTTGTCATCTGGGACTGAGGTTCTACAGTTTTTATTTTCATACTCACATTGTTTATGTGACATCTTCTGCACCCAACTGCCCAAGATCCCATTAGATCTGTAAAGTAAAAACAGCTTCAATTATGATGATTGCAGAAACTAGCAATTTTATCTCTTGCAACAAGTATCAGATCAGAAACATGACATATTTCCTCAACTGGATCAGCGACCTGATTCACATTCATCACGCCTGAACATTAGCAACATTTGATTTGAATGCGAGACGTACCAACAAGGCTGGAAGTTTAGTCGGCGGAGAAGTCACATGTCTGAGGAGAACAGAGGGGACGTTAGTATGCATAATAAGCTGTTTGGGCTAGAGGACAATTACAGGTGACACATCAGCTAGGAGCGAAAGACAAATGTCGTGTTCTTTTATCCTTAGGTATGAGAAGGGTCGGTCTTCGTTCAAAAAGTATTTATTTAGAAGCAATGAAAAGGTACAGCATAGCTATGGGCACTCAATGCACAGCCTCGGCTTTTAGTCAGTAGCTCGGGGTAGTCAAGAGTCGCCCCGAACGGATGACAGGTGCAATATTTATAATAGTCGGTTGAAGGCGTGGTCCCAGTATCTTGGAACTGGAATCCACCAATGATGAGGAGCTGCTCCCAGGTTCACTCCTCCTTTGATAGTAGCTGGGCAAATCTTCACATTCTGACAGTGTTAAGTTTTGTGTATTAAGAAAAGCCTTTATCCGGCTGAAGCTTTGTGAGTCTTCAGTAGTTTTGCAGACACAGTGTTTTTGTTCATTGGAGTGAGAAACATTGTGTTTCTGTTTTATCGTCTGTATGTTCTGTGTGTGTAAGCATGCGTATTTATCAGACAAGACAACGCCTTTCCTATCTGGCCTTCAGAAGCTGGGGCAGCTGCTTGATTTCTTTCTAAGGCATAGGTCACAGTGTCTTAATGAGCACAGTGCATTCATGTATGTGTGATGTTGAATAAAGCTAAAGGAATACTGTAATATATATAAAGGTTTATGTATGAGAACAAGTTTAAGTACAGTGTTATTGTATGCCACGGATTACAGTCTTAACACAAATAGATCTTCTTCATTGTTAAATCTGCTGAACTATGGTATCATCATTGTGTCAAACTTCATTTAAGGATAAAACTTCAGTCTCACTCACCATAGCATTCTGTAGCCAGAGAGGTTTCTGAAAATAAACAAGAAATTCAATTTTTTTGTTTGTCTGGTCATGATACACCTGGGCTACGATTTTTGTGAAGATCGGTGAAAGCTAACTGAGGGGCTTTTCCTTAGATGGCGCTGTTGAGCCATTTTTCCACGCCCATTTCAAATTACTCCAGAATACAATTACTTTTTGGGGTTTTGAATTCCCTGCAAACTTTGGTAACAATTTGAGCATGTCTAGGCCATGAAAAAGCCCCAAAAGGGAAATACAAATCCTTCGAAATACAATAGGGCCTCCCACCGGAGGTGCTCAGGCCCTAATTAATGACCATAGTTAACAAACTCAACTATTCCACGTTCCATTACACCTCGGAGCTAATATGATCTCTCCTTCTTGTTCCTGTCAGCACTCGTGCTGCAGCATTTTGGACAAATTGGAGGCTTTGCACAGACTTACTGGGACACCCTGATAATTTAGAATCACATATATCCAGTGTAGAGGTAACAAACGCATTTTCTAGTTTCTCAGCATCCTTCTAAGACAGGATGTTTCTAATTGTCATAATATTGCACATCAGGTGGAAGGACGCTGTCATACCGACTTGTGGATCAAATGACATGTCCTGGTCAAACATAACTCCAAGTCATCACAGTAGAGCCGGGGGCCAAGCTAATACCTTCCAAGGTGACGATCTGGTCAGACAGTGTTTCTCTTCTTTAGGGCCCAAGTACAATGAATTCAGTTTTGGCTTAATTTAGTAGAAGTAAAAAGTTGAAATGAAACTGAAAACCTATTTTTATGACTGTCCACTCTGTCAACTCTATTTAGTGCTCAACTATTACTCTGTCAAATTTTTGTTAATTTATCTGATATGACAACATAAAGGATACGGAAATCAGTTGCCTCAATTACATGTTTGAATAGAAATTACCATCAAAGGTATTACTAAATCCCTTTTTCTATTGAAAATGGGAGAGCTTGCACAATGCAAATGTTTATTTTTCACTCAAATCTTTGTGTTTGTGCAGACGTGGGAAATTTACATGTCAATTTGCCTGCACAATACTGTGGTTAACAAAATGCACAATATTCCTGTCAAAACAATGGGTTTGGGTGAGCATCAGGCAAATTGTATGTTTGTGCAACAGGTGTGTTTCACAAAATGAGCTTCAAATATCGACCAAAATGCAAAATCAGCCACAGCTGTTTGTGATTCAAAAGCATGTGAGATTGGAAAATTAAAGATTCATATTAAATCAAGTCACCTAGAAAGCTGCTTCTGTGTTTGAGGTTTAATTATCATAGTATCCATACTTTTCTCACACTGTTTTGTTTCCCCTAAAAATAACTGGCTAAAAACAATAGTTTCACAAAAGTGGTGTCACACCGTGGGAAGCACGATGAGGCAAATTGTGATTTATGGGCTTTAGAAATAATATTTGATTGATTGATTGATTGACAGCATTTTGTTTTATTTTAATCATTTTTTCCAATGGATTAACTGCAGGTATGATATGTAACAACTGGATTGGTATATAGGGCAGTGCATCAGATTTGGAGAGAAAACATTTAAAAATATGTCACAAGCTAAACATAACAAACAAATGTTTTCCAACTGCTATTTCTCAAAAGCTAATTCTTCTAGATTTGTTTTTACATTTTTAAAGTTATATCTCATTAATATCAAGAACATTACTATTAAAGTTATTATTTTATTAGTTTCTCCAAAAACGTATGTGGCCATAGAATCACCTTTGTTTCTGGTGGGAAATGTCTCTTCTACACTTGAATCCTTGCACTGAACCTAAACACGTTGAGCCGTTCATTTTCATGATTTGATGTTTTTGATGATCTTCAACCCATGAATGTGTCCTGAGTGTGGTGATCCTCTCAAAGTAAAAATAGCAAGAAAAAAAGAGATTATTAAGTTAAGTTGTACATAAAGATACTTGTAACAGAAATATTGTAAAAGTGAGATTAAAAATCATATAAAACAGACTCAGAAGTGATAATCTAAACATTCTTGATAAAGTGAAACAAAAGCTTCATAAATCTGTTATGATTCAGTCAGTGTGTGAGACGAACTGTCTGCTTTTGCTCTGGTTAACTGGTTCATGTCACTTGTTAAAGATTAATGGTAAAAGAAACACCAGTCTCTCTTTTCATGGCCCATTACATTCATGCAAATCATTTTAATGAGATGGAAACTCTACAGTCAGACAAACAAATGAAAGATGCAAATACACTTCACTCAACCAACACTTCCCGGAAAGATGAAAAAGTGCTCCTCTCATCCCCCCCGTCTCCAAACTTTCAAATACAGCCTTTGGTCCATTGCACAAACCCCACTGAGCTCTGACAGCAGCCAGTGTGTGAGGTGGAGGTAAAGTATGGGATTGTTTGGTGCCGTGTTTCTTTCCCTGGGCTGGCTGCTGGTGCAGTTAACTGAGGGGGAACTAGATTACATCTCTCAGGGACAGGGGATGCAACTGCAGGGGGACTTCTCCATCGCTGGACTGTTTCCTCTCCACTACACAGACAGACCAGCTGCTGGTTTGCCTGCTCTGGCTCCATGTAATGAGTGAGTTTAACTGGACAGTGAACTTCCAGCTCCACAGATCAAATACGTTTCATTGGTGGTGCGGAACACTGTAATTCTTGTATCATCTAGAGTATTACTTCATATCTTTCATTATTTTTTCCTTTTACATTAAATCTTTAGAGGTCGACCCAACAAACATGGCTTTCACCTGATGCAAGCCATGAGATTTGCTGTGGAGGAAATCAACAACGGCAGCAGCCCACAGCCTCTTCTACCAGGAGTGAAGTTGGGCTACCAGATGTACGACATCTGCTCAGTGCCGGCCAGTGTCCTGGCCACACTGGACCTGCTGGAGCAGCAGAATCAGAGCCCCTCTGGACCTGAGACAGAGGGAGACACAGACCCACACAGGGACTACAGTAAAAGGGCGGTGGCAGTGATTGGGCCAGACAGCAGCAGCAAAACATTCACCCCTGCTTCTTTACTGGGGTCCTATCTCATACCACAAGTATGTTTTAATCATTAGCCTTAAAATATGATCTGCATGCCAGTCTCATCCCTCACATCCTCTCCATTCTTCCATTCTAGATCTCTTACGAAGCATCAAATGAGATGCTCAGTAACAAGTTCCTCTATCCATCCTTTTTACGCACAATCCCCAGCGACAAGAACCAGGTGGAAGCTATGATCCAGCTTTTAATTCGTTTCAACTGGAAATGGATTGCTCTCTTAGGCAGCGACAACGCCTACGGCCTGAAAGGCATGCAGAGTCTCTCCAAGGAAGCACCAAACCACGGCATCTGCATCGCCTACCAAGGAGTCATCCCTTCATCCAAAGATGACACCATCCAGACCATGAGGAACATGGTGGATAACATATTGAAGACCAAAGTCAACACCATCGTAGTCTTCTCTAGCAAGTCAAAGCTCAGTGGCTTTATCCCGTTTGTCATTGAGCGCAACGTGACAGGTAAAGTGTGGATCGGGACGGAGGACTGGTCTGTGGCTACTCTTATATCAGGGATATCTGGGATCAACACCATCGGCACTGTGATCGGTGTCTCCATCAAATATGAAGCTATATCTGGTTTTGAGGACTTTGAGAGAAAGGTTTTTGAGGCTGCGATGCAACAGAGTGACACCCAGGGAGTCTCCAATCACACCACGAGCCAAGGAAATGACTGCCTGCAGAGCACAGACCTGAACAGCATCGCCAGGAAGAAATTCTCCCTGGAGGAATATGACGTCAGCTCCTCCTTCAATGTGTATAAGGCCGTGTACGCTGTGGCTCATGCCCTGCACCAAACTCTTGGTTGTGACTTTGGAGAGTGCCAAAGGAGGAGGGTGCATCCATGGGAGGTGAGCATATGTTGAATGGTATTTGTGCCAATGACACAAAATCTCTCAGAATCACATTTTGTCGAGCACCGGTGTTCCCCTCTCCTCTCCAGCTTCTCCACTGGCTCAAGCAGGTGCGATTCTCTCTGGGAAACACCTCAGTGCTCTTTGACAGGAACGGGGACCCGCACACAGAATATGACATCGTCTCCTGGGTTTGGAGGGGGACTGAGTGGTCTCTCAGAGTGGTGGGCTCCTACAGCCCTGATTCTATCATGCTCACTGTTGATGAGGACCAAATTGAGTGGCACGACACGGGACATGCAGGACCAGTAAGACCAATGTATAATTGTATTAACTACATTGATTGTAAACGTTGAAGATTTATTTTTTAAATAATTAATTAAAAATGAGAAAGAAATGAATTGAATTGACTAAATTCAACTTCATCTAAATTAAATAAATTAAACTAAATCACCTCAATAATATCAAATTAATTTACATTTACTAACAGACTATTAATTAGTAACTAATTGAATTAATTTGATTTCATTGATTTAACCTCCAAATGAAGGTTGATTATATATTTATTTTATATTTAATCTTTCTCAAACCCTGTTGCTTGCGTATAGGTGCCCCTGTCTCTCTGCTCTCCACCCTGCCCAACGGGTCACAAGAAGCTGCTGACAGGGCAACACACCTGCTGCTTCGACTGCCAGGCTTGTCCTGCTGCCACATTCCTCAATATAAGTGGTAAGATAAAGACGTACTGAGTGGAGCACATACCTCCACCAATGCCCAACAGTTCCCTTAAATATGATCAAGATCCACTTAAATTACAGATACTCATATACATCAGTTCCCTAAATACGTTTGTATGATTCTTTCTTTTTTTTCATCAAGATCCATGAATTACTCCCTGGGAAATCAGTGGGAAAAAAATAATAAAGAAAATGAAAAAAAACTAAAAAGTCAATATCTAAAGAATGTCAAAGAATGGACAGAAAAATAGTTGGACTAAGTGACAGTAACAGTGGGATTGCAAGATGAATTTGAACAGAACATCACAAATCCACCTGTCGGCTAAAGACGGGAGATTGATTGGGCCAAATTCTTATGAAACTATTTAATAATTTATTAAACTGAACAAACCAGGTCCTTGATGTAGATGGATGGATGGTGGATAGGGGGGATTGACAACCTTATCACACATGACTCTATCACATCAAATCTTATACATATCACACGTTATATAAAAAACAAACAAAATATATACAAAGAATATCCCAAAACAAAATTTTAATGTAAAGCAGAGAAACAGACAGAAATCACACCGACAAACAGAGAGAACAGTTTATCTTCTGATATATATATATATATAACTGGAACTTTTTGAAACTGTGTTCACAGCCACTTTGAACAACGTGTTTAATACAATTAACGATACTCCAACGCTCAGCAGTAACTTTTCGCTGTTGTGTGTTAGGTTGACCAGCAGGTGGCGTGTGGTGCTCATACTATGTGCTCATGTAGGTGAAGGAACTGGCTCAAGATCCTTTTGAAAAGAGTCACTGTGTCTAACAACATGTAAACAAGTGCTGCTGTGTTTTCTCTTCTAGTCTCTAACATCTCATGTTATAATGACTCACTAACAGAGCTTGAAACCCTAGCTCAGATTTACATCCCATGTTTTCTCTTTTACATACAGTATATGTTGCTTCTCCCACTATAGAACCCACTATGTGCCAGCCATGTCTGCCGGAGCAGTGGGCCCCCCCGAGCAGCAATCAGTGTCTGAATAGGACCGTCCTGCTGCTTGCCTGGGACGCCCCCCTCTCCATTGCCCTGCTCTTCTTTCTGGCCACCTGTCTTCTCATGACCTTGGGCTCTGCTGTAATCCTCCTGCTTAACCTGAACACTCCTGTGGCCAAGTCTGCTGGAGGCCGCACCTGCCTCCTGATGCTGGCAGCCCTGACTGCCGCTGCCTTGAGCTCTTTGTGCCATTTTGGCCCGCCGTCCCCACTGGCCTGTATCCTCAAGCAGCCTCTATTCATCGTCAGCTTCACTGTGTGCCTGGCCTGCATCACTGTGCGCTCCCTCCAGGTTGTCTGCATTTTTAAATTTGCATCCAAGCTGCCGCCGGCCTACGACAAATGGGCCAAAAAACACGGGCCAGAATTTACCATTTTCCTGTTGTCTGTCACCCTCTTGTTCATTTCTGTGCTCCGTGAGGCCCTCAACCCGCCACAGCCGTCCCAGGATCTTGACTTCTACAAGGACAGCATTGTCCTGGAGTGCAGTAACACCCTTTCAGCAGGCGCGGGCCTGGAGCTAGCTTATGCCTTCCTGCTCAGCATGCTCTGCTTCTGTTTTAGCTACATGGGGAAAGACCTGCCGGCGAACTACAATGAGGCCAAGTGTGTCACCTTCAGCCTCATGGTGTACATGATCTCCTGGCAGTGCTTCTTCACTTTATACCTGATCAGCAGAGGCCCGTTCACCATGGCCGCACACGTGTTCGCCATACTCTTCAGTGTCTTCTCCTTCCTGTGGGGCTACTTCCTGCCCAAAATTTATATTATTGCTCTGAAGCCGCAAATGAACACGACCGCTCATTTCCAGAACTGCATTCAAATGTACACCATGAGCAAACAGTGAAGCGTGTAATAACTTCCTCTGATGAAATGAAGAAAAAGAGCATGTGATGTGAACAACACAGGTTGAGTTTCACTTTTATGTTCATCTCACAACTGAGTTTGTTTGTTGTACGTACACAAATAAAGTTGTATTGAACTGATCTCACTTGAGGAATTCTCTTTTCACTGGATCTCACTAAGGTCAGAGCTCATGCTCACCTACAGATCAGCAAGTCACACTGAATCACTGAGGATCCAAATCTTTCAATTATCCCAAAGTAGTATAACAAAATAAATCTTTGAATCACATGCATATATTAACAGATTTTTTTATGATAAGTCCTAAATAAAAACTGATAAAATGTTCATATTAAGCAATTAGATATTTCATGCACTGTTGCTAATTAAAGGTTCAGTGTGTAAGATTTAGGTGAAAGGGATCTATTGGCAGAAATTGAATATAAAATGATCCTAGTTATGTTTTCAGTACAAACTAAACACATTTTCAGTTTTTATGACAACTGAAGACTTATCATATGTTCTCTTTCAAGTTTGGAAGGGGAGGGTGAGGTGTGGGGTATTCAGCTGCAACATGACACTTCACCACTAGATGTCACTAGATTTTACACATTGAACCTTTAAGTGACTGAGGTGATGTGGATCAGAGGTTGGACAGAGACGTTGTGCTTTTATGTCTTGTGATCAACTTTTCCGTCGATTTATTTTACTTCTTTTTGATCATACACTGCAAAAATTAATTTCCCATTTTAATCACAGGCTTTTAGATCGAAATATCCACAAGTTATCATTCCATCAACAGAACAGTTAAAATCATTCTTAGTTAATATATTTCTAATCCGAGAAGTAACGGAAGAAAATATTCATAACACAGAGGTAAGGAGGCCTTCACTGGTAATACATTGAGTTTTCTTCATCATAGCTCCCCCTGGTAGTCGTGGTAGGAACTGAAACACTTGATTTGACCCTGATCGTTGAAATTACATTTTTTTGTGAACATGAGTAAAGAATATTTTTAGTATTTGGAGACCACTTCACTTTGAAGGGTTTTTTTTCTCAAGGAGAATTTAGAACATTATCCAAAAAGTAACTAACAGAACAAATGTGATTATCTCATAGAAGGTGTGTAGTAGAACAAAGCTCATATCTACCTGCTGTTGATTTTTATGATGTTTGATGATGGGACCTGTAAAGCTTTTATAATGTCAATAAAACAAGTTGCATGATCATATTTCCAGAACAGCAGCATTATCATCGCTACAGCTTTCACAAAATAAACATCAAATCAGCTTGTTTTGTGTTTGTGTGGATAGGTTGGTTGGTTGATGGTAGGTTCTCTCAGCTGGAGAAGAGCAGACAGTAAGTTCATGATTCACAGCAGTATTACACATTTTTTCTGATTCAACCCCCTTGTGATGCTGACTTTGATTTTGTACTTCACAGAGTCCCGGTGTGGTGAATAGATCAGAAGCTGATGGAGCAGGGAGCCATGTGTGTGTATATATGTGAAGTGAGCAGCTCCTTCGGGAATGACACTGTCAAATCTGCGGTGTCTGGAGGAGCCGCTCATCATCCTATAGGGAGACATTAGCATTACAAAGCCATGTGACTGAGACCTGTAACAAATGGATGCACATCAATAACTCAGAGGTGAAGCAATCACAGTCTGACCAGTGGAGATAAAACCGTTCCCAAGATATATATCAGCCTGTGAGTGATGTGCTGTCAGTGTGTTATCAGGGGCTGCTGCTTATCACACACTCCAGTTACACACCAGTAACACAAGCAACACCTGATGTGCACCCAGGGAACAATTAAAGACAGGATTTAATGCATTGGTGGCATTTAGGATAAAAATGCATTTAAAGTGTAAATTAATTTTATACGGGCACTAAGACATTCACTCTACTTTTCATTAAAAATAAACAGTATATTTTTGATTTTTTTCAAGTGTAAGTTCTTATTTTCATTTGTGCTCTAATAAAGGAGCTTTTTTTAAATTCTTTTTTTAAAAGATTGGGGGGGTCTGATAAAACCAGAAAATCAGGTTTCAGGTTTAAATGGCGTCAGGCTGGGAGGATATGGCCAAAAATGTTAATATCAGTCAATATCAATAATTATCACGATAAATGTCCCATTATTATTTCTTTTAAGCCTAAAGACAGATTTTTGCTCCTGAGGGAAGGTTGTGGTTTTAAACTCTTCTTAATGAGCAGCGAATGAAAAACACTTGATATACAGCAAAACATTTATATTGTATCTTTTTTTTTATATCTTTAATTTATTGGTGTTAGTAATTTAACAGGACAACAACCACCACACAAAACAAAACAATCAACAAAACAAATGAATACACAAAAATCAGGAGAGGACATTCTCAATGTAGTTCCAGAATAGGAACCAGTTTTTTAAAAAACATTATTTTTTTCCACAGGAGCTGAATTTATGTTTCTCCAGTTCAAGGCAGCCCAATAAGTCTATCACCCAATGATGGGAGGGTGCGACTATGTCTATCAGACCATATTTACTTCAAACATTACTAATCCAGAGAAGTGTGAGAAAAAAGGTTCTGGCTTAAGATGAAACGCACGTGTTAAACGTGTGTGTGATGATGAATGCTAATTTTCTAAAATGCACTAGTTCACAGATCCTTGTGAAGTAAAACTGCTAAAACCTCACCCTGGTGTTTGGAGTGCTGACAATAAAACCCCTGCTTGTTCACCCGTGGCACACTTCGACTGTTGACCGGGGGTATTAAGCCGTGAGTGGACAGAGAGACTGTGGGAAAGCCAAGCTCGTATTCTACTCACACATCTACCGGTCAATAGCTCTGACCCCTCAGCCACAAAAGGCCTTTTCATCTCTCCTCTCAAACAACAGCCCACAGCAGCACTGTGACTCTCTGTGTGTGTGTGTGTGTGTGTGTGTGTGTGTGTGTGTGTGTGTGTGTGTGTGTGTGTGGGGGCGTGTGTGGGCGTGTGGGCGTGTGTGTGTTTGTGTGTGTGTGTGTGTGTGTGTGTGTGTGTGTGTGTGTGTTGTGTGTGGTTTGTTTTCATATGCAGGTGCTGCCTTTAACCTGAGGACGTCCACTGGGACTCCACCGAGAAAAAAATTGTGATCCCCACGTGTAGAGACCGTTTCTTAAGGATTGACTTGGTTTTAGGATTCAGGTTACAGTGTGTGTGTGTGTGTGTGTGTGTGTGTGTGTGTGTGTGTGTGTGTGTGTGTGTGTGTGGCTGGTGTAGTTTTTAACATGGTTTGATTATTAATAAAAAGATTTAAAGTGATTTATAGAATTCAAATAAAGGCAGGAATGTTTTCAAAATATGTGAGGATTTAAAATTAGGGTGCGACAGTTGTGTGTTGTGTTTTTTTAATTCTTTACACAAGCTTTCCTTGACAAAATCTTTACACAACCCTGTAGTCATTTTGTTTTTACTCTACAAATGTACAGAAACATCAAACCTGATATTTACCACCACCAAGGAGGATATGGTTTCATCTGTGTTTGTTTATTTGTCTGATACTTTGCAGGGTTACGCTAAAACTACAGGACGGGTTAACATGAAACTTGATGAAGGGACGCGGTACAGGGATTTTCTCAGATCAGTTTCTTTAACATTGTGAGATCGGATGTTTCTCCACATTTTTGTTGATTTCTCAGTCATAAATCTTAGTGAAAAAAAAAGTCAGGTATGATTCAGGGACTGATTTTGGTGCAGATCCAAATAAAAAATCTGGATCTAGTGAATTTAAATGGTTTCAAAAGGGGACTTAGGACCTTCTGGATCATACATTACACAATCATCTCCAAAATAAAGTCAAGTCTCCTTATCAGAGGTGTGTTATGACAACTGGCCAAAAGTGGTGCGACCATTTTATTAATTTAAAAGTAAGATCATTATGGAGACAAGTCGGTTGAATGCTCTGCACTTGAAATATAAACATTTTCTGAAACAGTTCATGAAATAAAAAATTTGTACTCAGCTTTTCTTTTTTTTTGTGATTGTATCATTTTATTGTTAATTGTCATACAAATGTTCAAAATAAGTTTTAAGAGCTAAAATGCAATAGCATAACAGCTATATCAACATACAACACAAATGGACGTCCACTTGCACACTCACACACACCATCTTCATTCACATCCATAAAATTTGGCATATATCATTCGTAACGGAAGAGAAATATTCTCAACAGCAGATGCAGTAAAACACAGTTTGTACTGTTACGTCGAGCAGTCCACGGATAAAACTCCACTGGAGTAAACAAATACTTCATAAGATTTGACAAAACCATCAGAACTCAACCTCCAGCTTAAAAACACAAGGGAAAAGCAAACAGATCGGAATCAATAATCAAAGCAGGACAATCTTCAAATAAGTGAGATCGTTTTGCTTAATACTACTTGTCCATCAATGTGATGCGACAATAAAGAAACCCGCCATGAATGAGCAGGCTGGAAATACATTTCCTACATGGTGAGGGAGCGGACAGATTCCCTCAGGTCTCAGTGTCTCAGTGAATGTCTACCAGGGCCTCCACATGGGGCCTCTGCTGCTGCTGCTGCTGCTGCTGCTGCTGCTGTCCTGCAGCATGGTGGGCCTGATGGGGGAGCAGACTGGGGAGGAGCTGCTGGTTCTCTGGACCTGACGGAGCTGCTCCTGCTGCTGCTGGAGGCCCCGCAGAGGAGACACACAGGCCTCTGTGTTGGAGCCAGCAGAGAGGAAGTGCAGCGAGTCCCTCCAGCAGTGAGAGTAGCCCTGGTTGTAGTCGCTGTGACAGAGGCCCGGCTGCAGCTGCTGCCTCAGGAAGCTCACGGTCATCTCCAGGATGTCGGCTTTCTCCAGCTTGGAGTTGGGCTCCTGCTTGTGAAACTCTTTCTCCAGGATCGCCTTGAGCTGCTCGATGCAGGTGTTGATGCGATCTCTGCGCATTTTCTCCACAACAGGTTTTCTCATCTGTGGAAGAGCACACAACCAGGTCAGTTCATGATCCAAGTCACACAATCAGATATTTGTTCTGTTCAAGCAGCTGCAAAACCACTGAAATCCTCATCACCACTCACCTTAATGTTATCTTTGACTGAGATCGCGATATGGTGCACTGAGGAGTAGTTACTGGAGCAGGGAGCCATGTCTGTGCAGGTGAGCTGGGCAGCTTCTTCTCCTTCTGGGCGGCAGAGTGAGCTCTGATGTGTCTGGAGGAGCTGCTCCTCATTTTATACTGGCCCATTAGCATAACAAAGCCATGTGGCTCAGGCAGGGCTGGGGTTCCCACACTCTGACCAGTGGGACTCCCAGCACAACAATAGAACAGGTCAATAACTCACAGGGCATGTATCTGTGCGTGGCATGTTTCCCAAGATAAGCAACAGGTAATTAACACTTTATCAAGCCGTCATCTGAGGATTCATCAGGGAGCGCATGTCTGAATTACACTTTGTTTTCCAAACGTTCGATTAAATAAAGACAAGTGATGCACACAGAGCATCTTCAAAGGGTTCGGCTGCAATGAAAGACCAAATGCTTCACTGCTGTAAAACAATATAAACTGAGGGCTTTCATTTTCTCTTCAAAGACAGCTGCACTTCCTCTAAACGCATGTGGGTGCACAGGCAGGAGCATCCGAACACAGGAGAATTTTCGTTTTCGACAACCTTTTAATATTGTTTTTTTTTTTTTTATTACTTGCAGTGCAATAGAGTTTGGTGACCAACACACACACACACATGCAGCACAAACAAGACTACAATAGAAAGAATAAGTTTGGTTCAATTATTATTAAAATGAGGAAGAGAACACGAGGAAGGACGGAGCAAGTAGAGAAGTCTTCAGTGTCAGAGGTCAGAGTGACATCATCTGGCTGCAGGGGAAACATTTCTTTTTCCACCTGTTGCTTTTACAACTTTGTGCTGCTGCTTAAACTTCAGGCTCCTAAACACAGGGACAACTCCAGGCTTCTTGGTGCCCAAAGCAAGAATAGGATTTGGTGCATTAGCTTTATTTCTGCTCAAATAAAGGAAATGTTTTACTGGTAGCATGTAGCACAACATACCTCCATATCTGGCTTTCATTTCCCCTTCCTCTTTTATCCATTTTTAGTGCCCACTCTGATGTCTAATATCTAAACACAAATAAATGCACTAAACTTGTGGCCCAAGTGGCCCAACACAGGAACCAGTCTTGAGTTTAATTTTGCAATTTCATCAATTTTATCATTGATTTGTTTAAAAGAACTGTTTGTTATTGTAGAACTTGGACTATTGCTGTTTTTATTGGACTTAGTCTTAGAAAACTGCAGTGACTGAGTTCTGCTAAAACAAACGCAGACTTTAATTATAAGCTCTTGTCTTCCTCTCCTGAGGGTCTGTTGTAAGTGAACAGTGTCAAATTATAGTGTCCAGTTAATGGCATTATGAGAGGGCTGGCAGTGTGCCGGTGAGGGCCTCCATCACGGCCTGGCCCCAGATGTGAAGCCGGCCTCGCGGGCGTAGTGTGAGTATGCCCGACTCCAGAGTTTCCCACCAGTCCCCTAACATCAGGGTAAATGACCTACAAAAGCCATGTCAGTCCTCAATGCTCCACTGGGAATGTTAATTGATCTTTTGTTGCAGCACAAACAGAAACTCTATGTCCCCGGTCCATCTGGGAAAAATCAAGTCAACTGGCTTCAGTGCTTTGCCACAGATTGGTCTGTCGTTGGTCTGCGTTGACTTTTTTAATTTAGGATGTTCAGCCAGCCATTTACAAAGCTGAGAGAAGTGCTTTAAGTTTTAATTAAGTCAAAGAATTCGGGCCACAACAGTAATATAACTTCATCGCATTTCAATTAAAAAACAGATCTGAAGCACAGGTTGATGGAAAGGTAAAGGATCTGCACACTGGAAACATTTCTGCACCAGAAAACTGAAAGCATGAGCTATAAAATGTACACAACAATGGTTCTAATTGAGATGAATGGACCTTGTGAGAGTGTTGAATTATTAATGCACCGTCTGGTTTCAGGAGGGTCAATGCATGACAAGTGAAAGTTTTCGATTTGAATCAGTTAAATGGTCACGTTTAAATAATATCAAATAGATGAATAAATAAGAGTTTTCCACAATACAAGTATTGAATTAATGAACATTATTATAATCATGTTTGAGTGAATGTACAAATGTTTTTATGTTATTTCCCTTCTTTCTGCACCCGAGCAGGTTTGTGACCTGTTGATATTTTGAGTGTCACATGTGGTGTTTCACATTTCTGCTGAAGCACCTGCATCATCACTGTATTTAGCCTTTTAAACACCACTCTCTGTTTTCTTGACGTACATTTGCATTTTGAGGAATGTGGATAAACGTCTTTTCCATTTCTCTTCACTGTATCATCTGACGAGACTGTAACTGCCAATCTGTCAGATCGCGTTCACGTTTGGCTTTATTATCTGTCCTCGCCATTGATTTCATTGTCGACATGTTTGTGTGAATCTGTGCCTCCCCTGAAAGTTAGTGTGCACTACACGGCTGCTGGGGGTCTTTGTCTACAAGTGTGTGTGAAGATGAGTTTCCCTCCCACCAGCTCTGAATTCCTGCCATAAAGTCTCGGCCATTGCTCAGACCTGCGGCGGCACAGGGCGGCTTCCCATCAGCCATCTCTCTGTGAGTGTGGTATCTCCTGTTTCCCACACTCTGCGCCTATTCACTGGCCCTGGGACGGGAACAATAGAAGTGTGTCTTGTTACACATCACATTAGCTACGGTGTTTGATCTCCTGTTGAAGGGGGAGGGGAGGCGGCCTCAGCCAGACCATCTGGCCTGGCCAACGAGACCCTGAGAAAGTCCCAGGCATGCCACATTCTCCACAACTCCTGCACACACTAATAGTTGTGAAAGACTTTTGTGGCACTTGAGACATAATTCAAGCACTAGACAGCATGCCACAACCACCACAACAGAAGTGGGACATGTGACACAAGTGGAGCAGGGGTGTCTCCACACAGCCCAAGGCTTTCAGGGCTTTTTAAACACCTGTGCACCAGGCAGGTCAGATAAGATGTAATGTTAATGATCCCTGTGGGAAACACTGGATCAAGAAAAAAAAAAAATCCCGGGGGAGAAGTGTGATCGCCCCCCAAAAAATTCACAAAGTGGTTAAATGATGTGAATAATGAATTCTCTCAATAATATTATTCATATTATTTCATGTGTTTTGAACTCGTGTTGAAATAAAATCAGACTTTCTAGGTGAATGACATTAAAATGATCGAATTTAGTCCACCACTGGACTTATTAGGTCATCTGTACTTTGGTAACAGAATAAATAAAAAAATATCCTCAAATTCAATATTGTAAATAGATGTAGTTGTATATATGTAATATATGTTGCTCCTTAAATGGAGGAACATTTTCTCAGTTTCGTGATTCTTTGCAGTTTTCTCACAAATGTGAACACACTGAGTCATTACAAAGTGAAAATGCAGTGTTAGTTACACTGATCTGACTGATCTCATATTTTTAGCATTGCCCAAACAGATCGCTGCAGGAATCAAACTCTACTTCCTATGCTGCTGTTCCCTTGAGCAAGACACTAGTGATGCTGCAGTTAGTTGATTCTGTGCTAAGGAACTATATGTGATTGGATTTGCTGAAGTATGAAGAACTTAATTATTGATTCAGTCATTAGATGTAGCTGAACACAAACTACATACTTTAAAATAAGATCTTCTCTGTACTTTGTCCTCTGACTCAGCACTGAATATTTTTATGAATAAAGTGAAAACATCAGTATTTATATTTGCAGAACTTCATGTGAAGTTTCCCATTTATTTTTTTGAAACGTTCAAAGGTAACTTCCACAGGAAGCAATTCAACAGATTCTTTCAGTAAAGATTGATGTCAACATAAAGTACCTTCACAAAAGGTATAAATGTGAAGGTGAAGAAAACATACATGGTACAATTTCAGCAGTTAACACACAGGCCAAATAATGGTTACACATAGTCACAATAAAGTATAATCGTCACAAGATTTACAGTAAAAGTGGATCCATGGGATCCATTTATGTCATGTAGCTGATTCATCAGCACCAAGCTGATGAGACGCATCAGTCAGTGATACTCAGTATCAAAGATAAACAGTGGTTCAACACATCAGATAAACAATGTCTCAGACATTTAGTTTCAACCCAACATGGGTCTTAGAACGAGATCATTCAGGGATGTTTGTAAAACAAACAGGATCAGTTGTTCCACAGGAACAATGAACACAACCACACAGTCAACACTCTAAATTATAAAGAGTTTAACATGTGTACACATGGTGTAGATAAACAGTGAAACCTGATTCTTTTCAATCCTTCCAAAGGATTACTGGGACATTTAGCCCATTTCCATACACTAATAAAACACTCAAACAATATTGATTCTTCTGCCAAAAAGCAAACAGACTTGAGTGAGTCTTTAACTTTCTGTCCATGACGTTCACAGACGTAGTTTTCTTTCTCCGTCCTACCACGGCCTCCACAGACCACAGCTGGCCTGGCTCACACCCTTGTTGGAGCTGACTTGGTGGTGAGGAGAGCCGGGAGGTGAGAGGCTGCAGGGACTGCGGCTGCTCCTGCTGGACACCTGCAGGCCCTGGAAGTGGCTGAGCAGCCGTCTGTGGGCCTGGGTCTGGACGTCGCAGTGGGAGAGGAAGCTGACGGCCTCCTGCACGCAGCGGGAGTAGCCGTCGCTGGCTGTTGTCGGACCAGAGGTCAAGCTGACCTGCTTCTGCTGCTGCCAGCCTCTCATGTAAGACACAGCCATCTCCAGGATGTCAGCCTTCTCCTGCTTGGAGTCGGGCTGCTGCCTGAGGAACTCTGGGCCCAGCAGGGATTTCAGCTGCTCGATGCAGACGTTGATTCTGTCTCTGCGCAGTTTCTCAACCATCGGCTTTCTCAGCTGGAGAAAACAAAAAGAGAAAACATTTAGTCCACTTGAACACATGAAAACCTTTTTTAAATATCATATGAACAAACTTATTTGATATGAGTCCTAATAGAAGAGATGTTTACCTTATGAGCAGGAGTGAGATGTTCCTTAGAGTAGCTTGCTTGTCCAAAAACAGTGGGAGCCATCGCTGTAGTGTCAGAGTGTTCCTGTCTGAAGAGCCAGTTGAGTCTGAGCTGCCTTCTCTTGTGCCTCGGCCCTGTATTTATACGCCCACATCTCCATATGAATGTGTGGGTCTTGGGCTTGTTGGACTTTCTCACAGTCCCTGGGCCAATGAGAGCGCTGGGAAGGGCTTTGAGGAACGCAGGGCTGCCACATGCTCAATGAAGTGTTTATAGCCGTGGGGACAATGAGTGTGTCTCCGGGGAGCAGGTGGAGGAATAGACTGGGAAGAGAAAGAGCCCCCGGGTGCAGGGGGGCGGGGGAGTGGTGTATAGAGCTGGGAGACTGACCCAGTGTGCTTGTGTTGATATGGGAAAGTGGTGACCCCAGAGGGGGAGCACGCCGCTGTCTCATGTCATCTCCACCGCCACGTAATTGAGCACAAAGTGCCTCCGCCACCAGGCACACGTGGGTGTTACAGAGGGGCAGCCATTAGAAAAGATCAACATGCAGCCACTTCCACCAGTTTGACACGGCAGACTTCCCTCGTGGAGCCTGTGTGCAACAGTTGAGACGTCCAGGAGAGGAACCCATTCAAAAGAGAGCTTCTTCTCTGCAAGTTGGAAGAATCAGAATAATAAATAAAAACTTGAAGGAAAAGAGAAAGCATAAGGTGTGGATTTTTATGTTGTAACTGATATATGTGTGTTTACAATGAGACGCCAGCCATTCAATCAAATCACACCCACACAGTTCAGAGGAGCCAGGTTATTTGACGTTTGGAGTTTATTTTAAAAGACATTATCAAAATATAACTTAGGATGTTTTCCTTTGTTTTACTTGTTTACTTAATTGATAATGATTCAGTTAGTTTTACTTTTTAAAAAGAGAGATGAGATACATTTTCATACCCTTGACTATGTAATAATAAAGAGTTAAGATGACTCTAGTGTAGATAGGTATATACTGTACATATATAGGTTATATACTTGGAAACTCCAAATAAGTGTCACTGAAAAATCTATATGAATATTGTTTCTTTTCCCGAGAAAAGGAGCCAGTGCCCAAGCTTTTGAAGTTTAGTCAGCTCTGTCGTTTGATGGTGTGTGACTGTGATGTGTTGAGGTGTTAGAGAACAACTGTAAACATCCCAACAGCCTCCACACTCCGAGCACATGTTCACACATCAGGAGAATCACCCTCACAGACAGACACACTCCCGCTCACTTTCCCTCCCACACACACACACACACACACACAGCTGGCTGACCTGCCTGCTGCTGGCCACGTCTCAGTCACACGCTCCCTTCCTGCCTAGTGTGGAACGTGGGAGCTACTGTGGTCCCAGGCTTCCCACACTTCAGCGTTAATGACACTGAGGCCGGCTGCACAAAGGAAGTGTGCCCCATCCAACAAAGATTGACTGACCAACCCCCCCTCAACACACACACACCCAGGAAGACAGGGCTGTCAACAGGGCTTCCAGGCACACCATCTGGACGGATCGTACACTATTGTCAGCCAATCAAGCATGGGAGACGTTCACCGTGAGAATTGGAAGGGATGAAATAGAGACAGAAAGTTAAATAGGAAGAATAGGGGGTGTGTGTGTGAGTGTGTGAGTGTGTGTGTGTGTGTGTGGGAAACTTTGAAGATAGAGTTGGATGATGTTTGTGAAGGAAACTGTCTAAATATCAAATATTGTGTGAGATAAAAAGTGAAAAAGAGAAAATTTTTGTTAAAGTTTCACATTATAAGAAAAAATATAATGGAAAAAATAGGCACTAAAAACACAAGTTTAACAAACAATAACATTAAAAAGTTCATTATAAGCAGTTGTGATCAAATCTTCTTTTAAAGGCACTACTCCTTCAAAGTTTATTAAAATTCAGTAAATATTTAGAGTAAAAACATGGAAGCTGAGATCACATCTTCAAACTGAACACCTGTCTCCACCATGTTGTTACACTGGACAGATTTCTTCTTCATGTGATCTTCCCTCTCTTCTGCGTGGGTCGTCTTCAGGCAGATGTTTCTCCTCCACGTTCCCACCACATATCAGTCCACACAATACCCAGGATACCTCCGCATCAGCCCAGTGACAAGGGGCCCGAGAAGGGGCCCGGGAAGGGCCCCTCCCACCTGTTTGTTTGGTTTGGGGGCCATTGTACCCCATGAATTCAACTAATTCATTCACATCCTATTGTCATAACGCTGCTTTGTGATTGGCCAAACACTGTGAGAACCAGCATCGCATTAAATCGATGGGAAAGTTGGTTTAAGTATATAAAGGATGGAAGAGTTGGTGAAATCAGAACCGTGAACGCCTCTCGTACCCCCACAGGCCTGGACTGACCGGACGCCATCACACTCCACGTTCACCATGAGGGATCAACACACAACGTAAGCTCAGCACAAGTTCATGTTACTGATCATTAGATCGTTTTTCCTTCTTCAAATCCTCTCATTGAAGGTCGTTAAGGGTTAGGAGTGTTTAAGTTTGAACAGGTTATCAAGGCTCAGATTTTTTGCTCTGTTGGTGATACAGATATTTATCAATACTTAGTTCTGGCTTTTGGATGAGATGTTCAAAATGATCTGTTCAAGGGTCATTTCAACCTAATCCACCAAAAACACTTTCTCGCTTACGTAGGATTTAGATTTTGGTTTGATCAGGTAATATTCAGTGTACACTGTAAATATAATTTCTATTCTTTTTATATTTTCTTGTATTTATATTGCATGTTTACGTATTATTGATTTTTTGATTGTCCTCTTTGCTGCTGCAATGCACTTATCTTATCTCATCTTATCTCATCTTGTCTCATCTTATCTTATCTTATCTCATCTTATGTCATCTTATCTTATCTCATCTTGTCTTATCTTATCTCACCTCATCTTATCTTATGTCATCTTATCTTATCTCATCTTTTCTCATCTTATCTTAGCTTATCTTATCTTGTGTCATATTGTCTCATTTTATCTTATCTTAACTGATTCTAGAAATATAATTTCTGTTGAAATTTCTTTGATGCATTATTCCTAGTGCTGGGAGCACCATAAGTGGAATCCCTCTCATTTTGTGCTGTAGCAACAGGAATCCCACAGATGGATGAGAAAAATATGAACAAATAAAAATATCAACATTTATGGGAAAAAAAACATTTTCTTGATTTCTGTGTACATGCCTTTTAAAAAAAACTGCTGTAATACTCAACATTAATCTGATGTTTCTCTTCTCGTCCTCAGCCTGTGTAAGATGATGATTTTGGAGAGGAAGTGCACAGACAGGGCAGAGAGGCTCCGCTCGGCCCTGGAGAGCCAACTCGACTCTGGGGTGTCCAGCTCTGACGTGTGGGACAAGACAGTCTCCTTCTTCACTGTGAAGAAGGCCTTGATTTTCCCCAACGGCTACACCAGATCCTCCAGGAAAGCCATGAGGCTGTTCCCTTCACCTGCCGAGGACGTGGCTCCACTGTGCTGCCAGTGAGGAGTGGACACAGGATGCAACATGAGGGAGAGTGTGTGTAAATATCTACACAATCTGAGGCACTGAGCATCTCCACTTCATGTCAAGAAGAAAGGAAGAGGAAGAAGGATGGAGAAAAGGATGTTTTTACTCAGCAATAAGTGTAAAAAGTTGGAGAAGATTGGAGTTTTACACTCCTCGTCTATGACCATGCACACTGTGATGTTATTGGTCCACAAACGTGCCTAAAATGTGCATTTTATGCCTTAAACCTAAAGTTAGTCTTCACCACTGGTCACTGAAAGACCTTGTTGTCGAGGACGTGTTCATTTAGAGTCGTATTCCTTTGTATAAAGGTGAAATGTTTATGCCAATGCATATTTGTTTTGTAAATGTTTTTATCACATTGTGAATGATATTATTTTTTTAAATGTTACGTATAAAGTGTGTATTAAGTGCCATGAATGAAATGTGCAATATGTGATTTCAGATACGAGTTGAAAATAAAGTGTTAATTCTTTCTTCAGTGTCTGTGTTAGAAATTATTCCCACTTCATTCTGACCAGTTGAAAACTGTTTAACAATTTGCCAATCTCATATCCCAGTGTCACCATCTAGTGGTCTGTGCAGCAATACATCAAAATATGATCCACACAGTTGCAGCTTCTTCTCCTCATAACAAACCAAATCAGAATGTCCTTCTCCTTCAATCAAATAACAGCATTTCATTCATTCGGTATATTTTAATATAAAGTCAAATTAATCATTAGTTTTGACGTGTGTTTTTTACAGTATACCTCATGTTAAAAGACACTTTTTTGAGGACTTAAATACACTACAAATAAAATAGCTCTTAGAAAATGTGTAACTTATCGTGGAGATAATTACTGATTACAATTAGATGTTATGTTAAAATAAGCAGGTGGAAACAGAATATAAAACCAAACGTTTGTGCTGTTCTAGATTCATTAAAAAGTGTAAAACTACTACACCTGTATGTTATATATGTTGTTGATTTGTTTATCTACATTATCTCAAAAGTTTCCAACTCAAATTTCCATTCAAATAACAGTGCATCTGATGCCATTACTTTCGAGTTTGATATGTGAGACATGTTCGAGAACTCTTCTGCTTAAGGCACTTAAGCTAGATTTTGTTGTCATTTTACAACAAAGACAAAAACACCACTTCATAATAACATCAAACTATTTCCTCCATTTTCATTATTTTGATTCAAAGATCCCTAGCAGAAGAAGTTGCAAATATAACGTTATTATACCAACTATAATGAGAATAAAACGTATAAATGTTATTACATTCAGACCTACCTCTCATACACCTGAGCCACCTTACTTACTTTACCGAGTAAGATTTTACTCTTCCCCCAAAGGTTTTAATTTATTATACAATCTACATGTCTAAAGGACTACATGTCACCAATTATGGGGACATAGTTATTGGTTTTTTTCGGCCTTATCCCCTCAGCTGAGCCTCCTGCTGTTGTGCCCCCACCGGCTCAGACACCAGATCAGGAGATAAAGTGTTGGAGCTGTTCTTCTCATCAGAAAGTTTGGATAAGGACAGAGCTTCGACCTCTGGAACTGTGGCCTGGGTTCTGCCATATCCTGACCAGGCTGTTCTCATCCAGGTTTCGTAGGAAATACTACGAAAAGCAATGCAGTAGAATTTGTTTTTAAGAGGACTCTTACGTCCTGTCTCACATCCAGGATCCACCTGACATCCCGCTCCCGGCCAGGACCAGCATCCAGCCGTTTATGGTGAACCAGAACACCCTCTCAGTGGTGACACCCGTCTTTATTCACAGTTTATTCACAGATTCAGACGTTTATCGTCCTCACAAGCTGCTGACGCATTAACATCAACATGTCTAATGTTCAACAATAAGTCTTCTCTGTTCACTCTGCAGGAACAAACGTTTCACAAGCAGCTGCCCGTCCAGCCTCCTTCCCCAAGATCAGCGCCTGGAGGCGGAGGCAGCCGACCTACCTGCACTACCACAACCTACTCTATTGTGCTTTGAATGTTTCTGTTCTGAGCTTTTTCACAGGACATGAATAGAAATGTGTTGTTTTACTGGACACAGTAGGTTATTCATCGTTTTTAAGAATGTAAACAGCAGCGGGGAACAGAAGAGGTTACCCTGGGTCAGATTGGAATTATTACGGCTTTATTAATCGTACGCTAAATTCAAAGAGCAGACATTCAGCAACAGTTGAACATTGTAGCAGCGGGAATATGCGAATAAACAAGAAACTGGGTGAACTCTACACCACGCATTCAACTCTCGAGTACAAGGACACCTTTTCAAATGATCTTGGCTTTTAAGAAATCTGTTGTGGGAATTGACACAAGTGTGTTGCCAGTGATTTCAGGGAAAGAGAGCAGAGAGGAGAAACTGCTGCTGGGGGAGGAAGAAAAAACAAACAAAAAAACAATCAGTCAAAGAAAAGTGTTAAAGGATATAATGTAGGTCTGTTTTATTATTAATTTAGACAGGTCTGCTATTTCACTGATGGAATCTTTCACAAGTCCAAAATTCACTTTGTCACCAAGTCACGAAAAACAAAAAAAAAAAACTCTTTTCTTCATTTCCCTTGAGAGATTGATAAAAGAAATCCATACACACACAAAAACAAAAAAAAACTTTTTCTGTCCATCATTCAAATTCCAGTTAGAACCTATATGAAGACCAAACAGCAAAAGTCTGGAAGAAAGAGCCGGTTCTGCGCAAAAACCCTGTGACACTGAAACCTTCCATTTTAAAAAACCCTGACCAAGAACAAACAAAAACCAAACAAATAAAAAAGAAAAATGAAAACAAGATAAAATCAAATGCCACTCGTAATACGTGGTGGGTCAAATCCCAAAACATTTTTAGTAATCCTAACATTGCACCCCAATATTAGGAGGAGGGGTAAATCGACGTTCACACTAAAACAGAACTTTTGAGTTATGCCCATGACCCGGACGATTTTTTATCTTTAAATACGAATCACCAGATTCTCTCAGAGCGCCATTCTGTGGCAAAAAAATTGAGCAACAGTGAAGCTTCAGTTTTTTTTGGCAGCAAGAGTCGATAACCAGAAAAATACCAAACATACCTGGTTTAATAATCAACGGATTCATTGATCTCTTGTCTTGAGCTCAGCGAGAAACTAAATTAAATCCTGAACTCTAAATTGAAGCAGTTCGAGTCAGGAGGGCAACACGTGAAATTCAGTTTTAGTGTGTGTGCGTCCCGCCCCATTACACGTGTGTTTGTGTGTTAAACATTACAGAGATTTTTGCCAGAAGATTTTTTTTTTTTAGACTACACATAGATTCAGCTTTAAGTTAAATTGAAGATGACGTGTGGGGGAGGGGGGTGAGCAGGAAGCTTGACGTATACTGGGTGTGTGTGTGTGTGTGTGGTGTGTGTACTCTGCGTGTGTGTCAGTCTGTAGGTGTCTCCATGTAATTTGCAGAGCTGTTGTGTGTTGCAGGGTTGTGGGTTGAGGTTTGCCATCAGGGCAAAGAGTTCAACAGTTCCCGCAGAAAGAGGTCTGGGTCTGCGATTTCAGAGAGGAGACCTGGAAAAGAAACAAATTCTGTGTTAATACAAACTTCACATCGCAGTTTCAAATGTATTCAAGGTGGGAACATAAAGCCAAGGGTCAGATCTGTTAAAAAAATGTCAAGCTGCAACACAGAAGATTGTCCCACTTATGCTGGTTTTCTGCCAACTTTTAAATCGTATAACTTTAGGAGGGCCGTCGTGAAGTTAATCGGGTTTGGATGTTTACTGACCTAGAACATCAAAGAACTCAGACAAGGACTCAGCGGGCATGAGTTCGTCCTGGAAGGCCCTGAGCACGCGCTCCGACGCCTCGTAGATGGGCATGTCGTTGTGACGGACATATTCTGCCAGCGAGAAGGACCAGCCCCCCTCTGTGTTACTGGTGGGTACTTTCTGTAAGGCCGGGCAGAGGAGAGAGAAAAGAAAGAGTCAGGTCAGTCGCTCAAGTTTTAGACTTAGTATTACAATATATTGTAAGATCTAAATAACAATGTTGAAGAAAAGAGGCCTCAAAATTGTACTTGAATAAAGTAAGAGGTTTTAGTCGTTTTTGCTTTTCATTAAACCCTGATTCAGTTTCCAAAACACTTAAGATCAATTAAATTATGCCTCTGAATCTTCAGACCTGCAAAGATCAGACTGAAACTGATCTGTTACACTGATCAGTGTCACTCAAAGCATCCAAGAAATCGCATAACACACACAGCAGAATATCATTGGTTTAAAGCATCAATATGAACAGAGGTTTAGATCCAACACATTTACCATGAACATGTCATAGACCAGATCCACCAGGCCCCAGAAGAGTAGAGGCGAGCGATAGACTGCATATTCCTTTGGTGCTTTGTCTGTGAGTCTGAAAATAAAACAGGAGGAAACAGAAACTTTAAAATCTAAATTAAACTCTTGAATATAGCACACACAATTTTAGATGCTTTTCTTAATCAGTATATTAGAAATTCTGAACTAGATCAGTTGAAGCCAAGCTGAGGGGATTTAAATGTTGCTGCTTTGACCAGGTTTCAGCTGTGAAACAACGAGACAGAAAATAGAAAAGGAGGATAAGTGCCGTACTTGTTGGCGCAGACTGCCGAGACCTTGCGGGCATGTGCGGCGACCAGGAGTCTTCGTAGGAAGTAGATACGTGAACTCCTCCAGCGTTCGGGTGGCATGATGTGCATGGCCAGGATGGTGAAATAGTGTGGTCCTTCAACATCGTATGAGCTCTCCACCCATTTCTCACATGGCTGCTCCTGGAAACTCTGCAGATTCTTCTCCTCCCGAGACGTAGCCCTTGTACTGCAGTGACAGTTTGCGCAGTAAAGTGAGATGAGGGTGAGAAATACATGTCACATTCCACCTGAATCTTGGCAAATAGGACAACTTAAGGTTTGTGTGTAATAGCTACACCATCACTGATGGGTAATTTCTGAAAGGTACATACGTGTTGAGGACGTAGAGCACAGTGTGGATGATGTAGGGGATGAGGTGGATGTTGCTCTCTCGGCCTCCTCCTCCCGTGTCCACGCTGAACGACTGTTCAGTAGCAAAGCGGAGGAACAGCAGTTTGGTGTCGTGGATGTTGAGTTGGTACGTGGGCTCCCGCTGGCCTGTGCACTCCTGCAGATATGTGTTGTGCCTGTGCAGCAGAGAGATGTCCAGTGGGTTTTGAGTCATCGTGTGCCTTATGAATGAGAAACTTTTGCTGTGTGCGTGCTGGTGCATCAATTTACCTTGCTAAGCATGTAGCAAAGGCTGATTCTGGAACATGTGGCCCCCAAACAGGAAGCAGCCCATTGCACTTGGTGTTGGCGTTCTGGAGAGCAGCACTCTCCCACTCCTCTCGCCCTCGTGCCAATCTGCAACGGGAAGAGGGGAAATGAAAAGCTCAGATTAACAGTGACAAATTGACTGTTCTGTGAATATCAGCAAGTATAAGATATTCATTGTTACCTGACAGCAGCCAGATGGCAGTCATAGTGGACGATGTTAAAGTGCGACACAGTGCTGTAGCCCTGCTGCTTACGAGGCTTGTTCTCGAAGTCCTCCAAGGCCACACGCTTTGTGAATGTGTAAATACCCAGGACTTTGGTTGGCTAGGATCAGACACAAGGGACGGAAATGTTACTTTAAAACCCCACAAATCGGTTTAATACACAAGAGTTTTTCTGCAATACGGTCACAAGCATGAAACAAAAATTTGTAATACTTTCTTAAAGACCCGTTTAACACTATATGACTTCATAGTGTGTTGTTGTACCTGGAACTTGTAACCTTCTCTACAGATACAGCAGGTTAAGCCTGGCTCTTCTATCAACTCCTCCATTTGCTTCAACAGTGAGGTCTTCGTCACCACCTGACCCTTCTCATTGGTCTGAAAGGAAAACACACAAGAATCAACAACAATGTTACTGACACGGTGAAACAAAGTGACAGAGATGAAATAAAGATGTTAGATGAAATAAGAAATGCGTACCGTCATGCCCAGTGTTCCCAGGGCCTTCTGCCTCATGGCCATCGCCATACGCTTCTTCTCAGATCTGGTCTCCCTGCGGGCTGCGTCAATCTTCAGGTTGACGTCACTGTGCTCCCTCAGCGCCTCCAGAAGGTTTTCTGCCAGGGTGCCGATGCCTTCATCGCTGGATACCTGCTCCAGCTTGTGCAAGTTGGTTATAGAATCTGTGCCTATCAGCACCTGCACAGAAGATGAGAACAAATTCAGTTGGGTAACATAGTTGATGCGGAGTTTGCAAGCAGAGCCACATAGCGTTAACTAGTTTTCCATAGTTGGGTTGTAGGCAGCTCAGATTGCGTTTAGTATTTAGTACCTGTGTGGGGGGGTGCTGTGTAGCCAAACCGCGAAGCAATCTGAGAATGAAGGGTAAAGCTGGTCTGGAGAGGAACTTCTTCCAGACATCTGCATCCAGACTAATGAGTTCAGAACACAAAGAAAATAGTTATCGAGCAATGAAGTGCAAATACTCAAGTATATGAAAGGTTTTGACGCTGAGACGCCTACTTTTTGGCATTTGGGATATGTTTCTTCATGTAGTCCAGAGCACTCTGTGTGATTCCCTTTTGAAGAATAAGATCTTTCAGCTGATGGCCGTTGCTGTTATTTTTGATACCAGCAGTGATTTTACAGAAGCAATCCAGAAACACTTTGTCGTCTGCACTATGCTCCTCGTCATACCTTAGGAAACAAATGAAGTGGTAAGTTTTCATACAACAGTGTAAAAAGGTCCTCTTGATTGGTTTGAGAATGTAACAACTGTAATGACTGAAAGTGTTTCTATGCATTTGACAATATTTTTTGAAATTTGTGTAAGTAAAAGCTAATAGATGCCAACTTGTCAAAGCTGCAACAGGGTTTGAAGCGTTCCACCAGGATCCTCATCTTCTCCAGTTCACCGAAGGACAGATATGGGATGATGCGCAGCAGCCCCTGCAGCACGCTGGGGTTGGAGCGCACAAACGGGGTGTTGATCTGGTCTAATAACATGACCAGCTGATCTTTGTCTCCCGTCAGCAGCAGGTTACCCTGCAAAAGACAAAAGAATTTCCATTTAAATTTAAACATTAAGACTTCCTGAGGCCTTGGTTTTTTTAACATTGTCACTGGATCTTAATTCAGAGGTTAGAATTCTTACCTTGTCCTCAGAAATCTCTGCGTTGGCTTCATCCAGAATGATTTCCATGATGCTCAGGACTTGCTCTGCTATGGAGGCTCCACCACTGTCCTTACTCTCTTGTTCTGCCACTAGAGCCTGAAGTGAAACAAAATAGTTGTTGAATTTTCACTCTCCTGCCCACAAACCAGACGACACAACACAATGTGACACTGTCAGTGTAACACTCACCAGGTTTAGAGTTCCCAGCATGACGTTGAGCGTGTTCATTTCTGGTTTGACCAACTGCTGTCGGTTGATCTTCACCTTTACACAATAACTGAACAGCTTCAGTAAAACCTGAGAAAGACACAAACACACAGGTCAATTATGCAGCTTGGCATTTCTGTAAAGGGGTTGCTGTGTTTTTACTGTTATCAGAATAACGAGACTTTTTAAAGTAAAGGTATGTTTATATTATCTTTTAAAAAAAGAGACAGTATAAATGTTTTCTTTAAGGCTTAAAAATATAAAATGAGAAAAAAAGATTTGTTTACTTTTGAGGACAAAATTTTAAGATTTTGGGATTCTTAAATGTGGATTTAAAAAGATATTTTAAGGGCATCACCAAGTGTTCAAGGGAAATTGTGATTCGCATTTTTTCTGATGTTTCATATACCAAACAATTAATTGAGAAAATAACCAGCTGATTAGTTAAAAATTCAAATAGTTTTAGCCATTTAAAAAATATTGACTGGGTTAAATCTTAAAAATCTTAAAGTAAAAAAACTATCGTCTTACAGTGAGCAGATGCCTTCCTTGTTTGAAATCTTTGATCCCAGACAGCCGGTTGAGCATACACTCCAGTCCTCCGCACTGTGCCATCACTCCTGCCATCTTGTAAACTTCCTCATCATCCTCCTCTTCATCTGTAAAATGGAAATATATAGAAAAAATGTTTTGTAGATAGAGATAAGATACATCTTTTCCACTTCTTCCAGGAATGTACTGATTACAAGTACAATGGTATTTACAAGTACAATGGCTCAAATATTAGTGACCAGCTCTAATACACATGATATAAATTTAGATTAAATGACTCAGAATCACAAACAAGAAGTTTATTCATAGTAAATCAAACCTGTGGTTGAGTCCAGTGACTCTATGAACTCCTCAGTTGCGTCTCCCAGCAGGCCTCTCATTCGATAGATGATTCTCATTGGTTCTCCCTTGAAAAAGAAAGGAAGCAGGCTCCATGACTAACATTGATTGCCTTATTACTTGTTGATCTTCAGAGTCCTGCCACCATTTAATGACAGTTTAATGGCACAATGTCAAATGTCTTTCAAAGTGTTACTTATTCAAACTGAAGAGGACTCTCACCTCGTTCGTCGGGCACCACACCTTCTTGTAGACCTCAACCACTGACAGATCCAAGCTGATGATTTTGTTGTTTACCAGAAGCTAAAGGGACCAGGGCGGCATAAATCAATAACTTCTAACAAGTCAGCGTTCAGAATTGCATGAGAAACAGAGAAGGGATTGATTAAAAAAGTATCATAAAATTTACAAAGCGGATGAAACTTCAGAATAAGAGTGTGGCAGAAGTCCAGGGTCACTTTACCTCCATGCCACTGTCATCTTCAAGAAGTGCCACCAGGTCGCAGTCTTGACAGATCTTGTTCTTGATGTCCCTCATGAGTGGGCCGATGCCAGGCTCGTTGCTGCTGTAGGGGTTTCCTGGCATGCGGCCCTGCAGGAAGTCCTCCTGCTGAGGATCCTTCTCGAGGGTCACAAAGAACTCTGTCACCTCATTCTCCTCCTAGACACAGAGGATGAAACAAGTTACAGATGAAGATCAACTCACAGCTACACTGACTTTTAGAACAATGGAGCATGTAGGACATGTAAATGAAATAAATAAGGGTAAAGTTCACTCACTGGATAGATGATGCTGCACAGTCTCTCAAAAATGAACACGGGTGTCCTGTAGTCATCCAGGTTGTACCGTTTTGCAGTCTCTATGCACACTGCCATGAAGGCTTTGGTTTCAGACTCAGTACCTATGAACAATGCAACAACATTTACAAAGTGTTTTAAAATCAACAATATAAAACAACCTCGGCCTGTAAACCAGACCATTAAATCTGAAACTGTCCAGGGCAATCACAACTATTTATCTAAAATGGGTTGATGACGACAGAGGGGTGTGACTGAAGCATTTCAACAACCAAGCCAATGTGGAGAGGTCTAATATGTGACAGTATTAAACAAACTGGATTATATAATCTCTCTAAAATAAGAACAGAGTTTGATGTGTTTGCCTAACTACAGATGGTATTTGGTAGAAGTATAATTTTACAATTTAACATCTGATTAATTTGCATTTTGGTCTGCAAACTTTGTTGCTCCTTGAAAATGAAAGGTGATTGAATGTTTTCAGACTAATTTAAAAACGGTGAATCTCTATGCGGATACAGTATGTGCCCTGTTCTAGCAACGTCAGGCTACTCAATTACTTGATTTAATAAAATATTTTGGTGGGTTATTCATTCTGCAGAAAGCAGAGGTAGATTTATAATTTATACATTGTGTTATAGCTATATTTCAGTGCTGAAACTGGTAAAGAAAGATTTAAATGACTCCAAGCAATTAAATCTCTTCTTAAAAGTGATCAGAACAAAAGTTGTCAGTGCCGACCTGTCGTCATGTCCTCCAGCATCTCAAGCAGCATGTCCTGAGTCTCATCGATGAGTTTGGTGCGCTGCACCACCAGCTTTCTCAGACACAGATAACCGTTGAGCACTGTGCCGACCAATCTACTTTTAAAATGCCGCTTGATGGACTCCACCTCCACGAAAGATGAGAGCAATCCTGCCAAGACATACAAAAACCATTACACAAATCATTTAAGTACTTGAAACAGACATAGAAACAAAATAAAAATACATCATTCTTAATGTATTCAATATTACTTTGCAGCCCACACTACTTTGTCAGATCAACAGATGTGTTAAAACAAACATACCAGTCAAGCTCTTGAGGGCGTAGCCTTGTTGCAGGTCTGTGCTCAGTGTAGCCTCCTCCAGAGAAAGCAGATTGGCTATTTCCTAAACAGAGGATTCACAGATTAAGTTTTACTATCACAGTATTAGTATGAATACTACTACATATTTATTACCAGTATAGAAATTATATGTTTTAAAAGCAACAAAACATATAAAAAGAAAAATGTGGTTTTCCAGAATGTCAATTTACCCATGTATTTCACTGTATCCAATAAAATCCAAGTCTATTTTAGTTCAAGGAAACTAGTGGCACATACAGATGTTCTTTGAACTTGAGAGCGTTACCTTGGTGATCAGGTTACCGATGTAGGGCAGGACCCCGCGGGCAGCCAGGTAGACTTTCCAATGTGTCGGTTTGATCAGCTTCTGGTACAGACCCAGATACTCCACTGCACACTCTCCAGCTACACTCAGCTCATCCAGATAACTGACACACACACAGCAAAAAGGTAACTTTAGGTTTTTATGTCAAAGTCAAGTTTACAGCTGAAATTTGCGTTAAAACCTATTTTCAGTCTCCCAAACACATTTTCCACATACTTATCAATGAAACATAAAATTGTATATTTACTATCACATAAAATTCAACTTTTTGGACTGAGGAAGTCTTATAGTTATCTACTTACTTACATAATAAATGTCACACTAAATGATCATTTTTTTTACTGTTTGAGGCTCATTACCTGGTGAGCAGATCCAAGACCTGCTGCTTGCGACTGGGGATTGTTGTAAGAGCCTCCACAATAGTGCAGGCAGCCTGTCTCGCTGCCTGAGTGGCAGGTGTGAAAAGGACCTGCAACAGAAATAACGTCAGTCAACAATTGTATTTTAAGAGGATGCATTAATAAGTTAATGAAATAACAAGCCCCAAAACTTAATTAGTATTTCCCAGTTTGAAAATATGTAATGGCAAAAATCAAAAGTATCTGCACGTGACTTTTTGTGACTAATTATCAATATAGCAATAACAACAATACGGCATTCGAAACACTACATTAACTGTATTTTTTACCTGTCGCAGCCAGTTGTTGTGACTCAGTTTGAGCAGGCGAGGGAAAAGGCCTTCACCTTTTCTGGACCTCATGAATTGCTTCCATTTCCACACATACTTCTCAAGCAGATACTGCTTCCGCAACTCAGGCTTCCCTTGAGGTTTTGACCCAGAATCCTGGCCTTTTGGTATCAAGATACATTCAAAAGGAAAAGATTGATATCACGAGTTTTCATTATTTCATAGCAAAAATAAATAAGAGCATTTTGCAACAATGATATAGTGTGCTTTTTGTTTGGACACAGTACTTACATCTTGCTGGGAGGCATTTTTTCCAGGCCTCATAAGATGCTTTGGGGTCCTTCTTGAGCCAGAGTTGGGCCTGGGCATGGATTTCATTACTGTAGGGCCTGACTGTGGTCAGGGACTCAGTAGCAGCATCCTTTGAAGAAAAGCAAACACACTATTGTGTAAGGGAACATGAAATAACCAAGAGTCATAAATAAAATGATTTATTATTAGATTTCAGCTTACAAAATGGGCTCCATTATTATTTTTGTCCTAATGTCTGTTGGGTGATCAGAATGTCTTCAAAATATCATCTTCTATCTAAACTACACAACTGCCACCAAAACCATGTAAAGGAAGATAAAAACCACCAGAAAGGAGTGGTTGAATAAAAGAATTGAAATATAATACCTTGTTCTTCTTGCTAGTGGGGGCAGGGGGCTTGATCAGCTTTTGCAGGATTCTCAGACACATGAGGGTGATGTTCTCCACCACGACAGGCGTCTTTATATTCACCGACATGAGGAACAGACTGAGAGCTGTGAACAAAAAAACATACATTGCTCTTCAGTTGTGATGAGTAACCACGACATTCCAAACACAGTACAGGCTGTAGGATAGCAGAGTTAAAATATGGTTAAAGAAAACCTGAAGAATAGATTGTTCCAGATATTTTTTCACATCAGGGAATCATGCAGGGGAAAGTTGCCAGTTCAAAGGTGATTAAAAAAGTCCACCCTCTTTTCAAGAGGTGCGATAATAAGAGAAGCTTACCACAACGTAACCGCAACTCCCAGCATCCTCCCTCTTTTGAAATTGAGTCGGTCAGCAGCAGCATCTCATACTGCAGATTGCTAACCTGTTGGGAAAACAAGATGTTGATGTACATATGAAAACTGAAATTTTTTAAATGCTCAACCCAGAGGCTCTGCTCTTAATATGAATGTGTGATCTTCAAAAAATAAAAGCCACATATTTCTTTCAGTAACAAAATCATACGGTTTCTTTAGATTCATTTCTTCAGTCTATAGTGAGACACTAAGAGGACATACCAGGTCAGGATTCGCCCAGTGACCTTTGAGGGCTGATGACACCTTGGCAATGATGAGGTCATTCATCTGCTGAGTGGCCTCTGGATGATCTCTGAAGCAGGAAAACATCAAAGAGACGGAGACAGAACATTCAATTAATCACTACTTCACTAAAATCTTGTTCTATAACTGGACATGTGAGGGAGGGACATACCTGGTGAGGAGACAGACCAGCTGGCGCACTTCCTCCCTCATGGCTGCTGTACCACGTCGCAGGTTATATTCAAAAAGCTCCCTGATGAGCCCCTGGAGGACCAGGATCTGCCGGAGTGCCGGGTTGGTGGCCAGTGCGCGGAGCAGCGTGATACAGTGACCTGTGACAGCTGAGGCACAGCCATAGCACTTGTTGGAGGACGTGTGGCCGCAGCCCAGCACAGAGAGGGCGCGGTACTGACTGGCGGTGAAGGTTGGCTGGTGGCTGCTACTGCTTCGAGATGACTTGGTGGCGGCCTCTCTTTGCTGCAGATCGTACTCCAGGAGCTCTTTACGAGATGCGAGCACTTTCTGTAAACAAGGAGAAAATGCCAGAGTTGCATGTGAGCAGGAGAAGAAAATAAAAGGTAAAAACAAATGAAACCAGTTACTGAATAAATTATCTTTTTTCCTCTCCAACCTGTATGATCTTGGAGAGTTCATCAAATGATGTCTTGCAGTCACCGCTGTACTCTTGAGCCAGCTGCTGAATGTACCGGTTGACATTAGCAGAGGAAGTACCAAGTCCTGCACCTGCTCCTGTGTCATCCTGGAGGGATTCAAATTGTTCATATTAAAAAACAGGCTTTTAAATTTTACTTTCTATTGAAGGGTCCAAACATTTTTCATTCACTATCATGTATTACCAAGGAGATGGGATGTTTTTAAAGAATAAACACAAAAATAGCTCAGTTATTTACAATATTTGCCAAGTGGCCTAAATAATACTCATGCCCCCTTTGATACAACATCTAATATTAGATGGAATAAGCACAGGAACTATTCATGCTCTCCATGTGAAGACCTACCTGTGGCTTTTCTGGTGCTGCCTCATTGACTTTAGACAGGAGGCTTTCTAACTGGGGTCGGTGTCCCATCAGCTGGTGGTAGACCCTGTCAGCTTTGTCCAGCAGGGTGTTGATGTTGGTCACAGCCTACAGAAACAACAAAGACACAAGAATGAATGGAGGCAGTAAAAGATGAAGGCAAATTTTACTTCACTCATCTTTCCTCAGTAAAAAAATGGGGACTCTGGCATGTAAACTGATGTTTTGGAACATTTTGCCTCCTTTCTTTTTCACTTTCATGTCTTTCTCTGCAAATAATTGCTTACCTTTTTCCTGTCTTCCTCGTTCTCGATGGGATCCACAGCACAGCATGGCTTAGCATAAAGCATGAAGTCAAATCGGGCATATTTGCAGAAACCACAGGCATTGCACAAGAAGGGGTCTTTTTCATCGTAGTTGATGGACCTAATGGGAGACAACCAGCAAGTTAAAATATAATTCAACTTCATTGTCTCCAAATATCTTCTCAGAATAACAAAGGAAACCTGTTGCTCACCTGCACTTGTGGCACTGATACACGTTCTCACCGCAGTTGCCACACACCCCGGGGTTGGCGGGCACAGAAGCACTGCAGCGGGGACACTGCAGGGTCTCAGTGGAGGCCTGGTAGTTCTCGTAAAAGTCAGAGAACTCAATCATCAGGTTGGAAGCAACAATGGGTAAGGGAAGGTCGATCTTCACCTCCGTTTGTCCCGGTGTCAGTTGAACTTTCTTGGCTTTGTGCCAACGAGCAGGCCTACAAATACACAACAGAGAGTATTAATTTTATATTGTTAACGTGAGTGCAGGTATTATGGAATCTTAGTATCTTAATGTCATTGTTCGATAAGACCAGCAGCTCTTTGTTGCAACATACTTGTTCTTCAGCTCTACGATAGCCTGTACAGTCCGGTTGTTGTAGTACAGATTGATGGTGCGGACCATTTTGGTGCGCTTGAGGTCACCAATCTTCACGGTGACTTTGCTGATGGTGTGGCTACCAATGAGCTTGACGACTTGCTGTGTGGTGGTGTAGCGGGTGTCCACTTTGATCGATGACAGTTTTATATTCTAGAGGAAGAATACAAGACACACAAACTTTGAAAACTATAATAAACTGTGATTATGCAAGTAGAGTCTAATCTTAGATGGGGTTTTTTCTGACTAGTCTTTGTTCTTTCCATATAATCATTTAAGTTGTAGTATTTTATTTCATCTTTCTTGTTTTTATTGTTTTATTATAATTGTTGTGATAATTAGCTTTTATATGTTCAGCACTTTGTGTTGCATTTTATACATGTATTGTGCTATACAAATAAAGTCTATTATTATTATAGATAGAGAAATGAGCATCATAAACCAGCCACAGTGTATATCAGCTGTTTAAATTACTAATCCAAGATGAAATAGATAACCGATGCAAAAGTGATGCATATTTACAAGTATATAGAAACTTGCATAAGGATTCCTTTAACAACATTTGTCGCGAAACAGTTTTAAAACATATTGAGTCCACTAGGGGAAGTTGTGATGCACATACCGAGAAAGGAACCTCAGGATTGTTGCACACCAAGCAGGGGTCACTCTCCAGGAAAAAACCATCAAACTCCACTAAACCTGACAGAGTGCTGCAGGAGAGAATACAAAACAAGAGTTTTATGTAGATGTCCACTGCTTGATATTGTTTTATTCAAGATAGATAGTTTGTATAGACATACTTGTAGATGTTGGAGTTGGGGTGATTTGTCAGGATATGGTTCTGCGTCCTCAGAATTTCTACAGCTTTCTGGGAATATTCCTTCAGCTGGAACAGCAAAGGAAAATTATTACACAAATTATGAAAACACATTTAGAATAAGTACTGTAACCTGTACATTACGAACACAACCATGTCCACAATATGGCTTAGTAACAATTAACTGGTTGAAAAATTGTGGGCAAAACAAGGCTTGCAAATTACATTTTCAAACAAAGTACACTAAGGCAAACATGAAGAAATATAGTCCATGTTATCTAAGGGGTTTATTTAGCAGGGACAATACACATTAATAAACATAAATGAAAATGTGCCAGTCAAACCAAATGGCTATTTGACTGCTGTCAGGTGGTTACAATTTAAAATGTTTTTGATCTGATTTTAGACAAAATAATATCCCGACATCTCCACAACCAGAGCTTGTGAGACCGTTAAACAAACCTTTTTCTCTGTCTGAGGAGTTTTGAGCGAGAAGTATCCAAGCAGGTCGACAAACTGGGCAGCTTTCCGGCCATATGCAGGGAGCTCAGGCCAGATGGCCCAGGTCAGTTCCAGCAGAAGCTCCTGCTGAGATTTATTGGAATTCCTGCAGAGATTCAGATTTCGGCCAGTGGCCCAGGTTATGTTTCAACTATTTAGTAATTTAGTCATGCTTTTGTTCACAGATTAAAAGTATATTTATGGGTGCTATAACCTTTTGTATTGTAGTTAAGCTAGTCAACATTTAAGACAGAACATTCAATAAGGCTGTCTGTGTCATGTGTTTTAACAGTACCTGTAGATGTGAAGAGCCAGGCAGTGAGCCTGCCAGCGCACAGCAGATGAGTTTGACTCCAAAAGAAAGCAGCGCAAAAACTGAATGAGTGTCTCCTTGTCTGCAAACTTGTTCAGCTGACTGACTAGACCCATACACAGCTGATCCTCCTGGCTGCCAACACCATCACCTGTGGTCAGGCCACAAAGATACAACATAGTCAATACACTAGCATCTATTGTCCAATTTTTTTAATATCCTGTACAGGTTCAGAGGCTGACTTGAGCCTCAGCCTTCAGTGTGTAACATCTTAACAAGCAGCATGTAGTATGAGCAATCACCCTCTTTGTCTTTCTCCTTGTCTTCTTTTTTGCTCTTTTTACTGGAGGACTTGCTCTGAGAGGACTGAGAACCTCCTGTCTGTCCAGCACTACTGGAGCCTCCAGAGAATGATGAAGAGGAGGAGTTGGCCACCACCTTACTGCCACACAGGGCACATGAGAGCAGTTGCAGAAGTACTGGGGAAACTCCCTCATCCACAAGGAAGCTGACTTGGAGCAGGAAGTACAGAACAGCTGGACAAAGACGAGAAGGGTAACAGATAAAGAGAGAAAAGAGACAAACAATGTTAACAGTAGTGGTCTTAAACATTTGTTTGTTTCCAGTATCAAAACTGATCTGAAAGAACTTACAGTCGTCCTTCATGCAGAACTTCTGCCAGTTGATTGTCCTCTGAGTGGCAATTTCAGCGCAAGCTTTCAGATGTTCCATCTGAAACAAGAGAAACATGTTACATTTAAGCACTCGACTGAAGATAAGAATCCCAGTTATAATCACAGTGAAAAGGGAGTATTAACAAAAACGTTTGCAGAGGAGATGCTAGCTTGTGATGACAAAATAATAAACAAGCATGAATTAAACATTTATAGCCAGAACATAGAATCAAAAAGCAGCTCTGTCCAAGTTTTTCTAACAACTGTTCACAGGACACTCACCAGATTGATTAGAGTGTCGTACTGCAGAGCTGAGCCAGACGTGGCTGTGACCACGCCGGCCCGAAGGAAGATGCCCTGTTCCTCGAGAAGCTTCTTGATGCTGCGCACATGGGAGTCAAGAGTGTGCAGATCTCGCAGCTGACGATATTTTTCCTTGGAGCCACAAATGAATAGCAACAGCTTTCTCACTTGCCTTCTGACAAATGGAGTCTGCTGGATCATCAGATACTGAGGAAAAACAAGTCAGAGAGTTAAAGGTATATTTCTTATCTGACGACAGACACTGAAAAGAAAAATCAAGTAAAACATTCCATAGCTTACTTCAGACAGATAGTAGAACCAGGAGTGGTCAAAGACAGGTGGAGGGATACGAGGGTTGGTGTCTGCAATCTTTTTGATCTGATATGGCAGCCGCAGCACCATTTCCGTCAACAGTTGAGAGTAGGCTTCAAACACATCAGCAGCATGACCCTGGTGCCAGGAACAACACAGTTAGTTCACATCAACGTAACGTACAAAACAATAAGCTTTCAAGTTACAGTGATTAAAGCGATTCCTGTGGCATGATACCTTGACGTATTGGCGTAGAAAGAAAGGGCTCATGTCTGGAGGAGAGGAGGCTGTGTGTGGGCGGAGGAGCTGGCTGGCGGTCACAGGCTCCTCTTCGCCCTGTTGGCTCTTCCAGAACTCCAGGAGCGACTTCAGCACATGGAGACAGTAGTCAATGGAACCCAGGCTAAGCAAGGCAGTCGCTGTGGCGTTGGAAATCAGGGAGGATGACTGGAAGAGAGAGAGGGGTATACAGCAGCTGTCAAAATACATAGCAGTGCTATAAACTTTATTCTAAATAACCAGGAAACTGTGTGTGTTAGGCACTAATTGTTGCCCACAGAAAACTACATTTGAGTCATGTAATCTGCAACTACCTACAGTAGGTATTCTAAAGAAACACCACCTGAATTGATACGTGTGGGTATGTTTTTTCTTTTCTATTGGCTGGTGTTGCCCATTATGCACAGTGTTGTGTCGAGTCCAGGAGACCAAAACTCCTGCTGGAACTCCCATCTGAATCCAGACATGTTTATTTCGGTACCGAGCTGATATTGGTTTAAAATAATATATTGAATTGGTTATTCAGTACTAAGAAAATAAACTTACCTCAGAGGAAGATTTAGATCCAGACTTGGTTCGAGACATAAAGACGCTGAGTAGTCGCATTATGACCAGGTGAACTTCATTGATGGAACTACGCTCATTCTTCTTGGACACATCCTGCAGAAGAATAACATGGATTCAGTAAAACAGAAACACAAAGACTGATTCATCATAATGAGACCTTGGTTACCTTCTTGTGCATGCCAAGCTCGGCAATGAGCTGTGCAAGCAGGTCATCCAAGGCGCCCTTATCCTTTTCATCCTCGCCATCCAGGTCAGAGGTCAACATGAGGATGACCTGCATGTAAGGTATTGCTTGGACTCCACCCACATTGTGGAGCTGAGAAAGTTGCTGAAGCAAGCGCTCCAGGAGCATAAGACGAACCATGTGCAGCCTAATGAGAAAGGGGGAAACAATTATACAATGTAGAGTTTTTTTTATCAAACACAAATACATTTTCCGACATCTCTTTCTTGCCCTCAAACATACTGAACCCATTAATGGTGGGATAATGTCTCTTTACACTTAAGCAGGCAGAGGATTGCTGTCAGCAGAGATTGAACCTTTCTATTTAGTCATAGCTCCTCATTCACGTTTGGGATGTCTGACCTGTTGCTTGTGTGGATGTCTCCCTCGGTTTCCACTTCTCCCTCCGAGCCTTCCCCTTCCTGCTGGGCTGTGGTGGTACTGATGGCTCCAGTGCTGGAACTCACACTGCCTGGACCGGCAGGATGGCCCTCCACTGTCGTGTCACCATATGCACTGCTGCGTCCTGACACTGAACAAATGCATGAACAAATGCAAGTAAGTTAACTGGAAACATAGTTGAATATAATACCTAAGTGCTAAACTTCATGCCAGATTATGGGGATGCCATAACCTCAAACTGAGGTACGGGGAAAAGGAAGTGTGTGGGAGGTACCATGTGTAATTATATGTAAACTAAAGACAACTGTATTTTGAAGGTTGTTAGATTATATTTCATTAAGAAAAAGAAAGAGGGCAAGGTCTGAAAACTAGTCTGTAGACATTAAATAATCCTCAACTCAGACATTCTAGATAACATTTTCAATACAAGTCTGACATTAAGAAAAACTGTATCTTGCATTAATATATGTATGCAATTAAACACCCACCGCTGTGCTCCCCTGCAACAGAGTCTATTGCAGACCCTCCACTCTCTGAGCCCACACTGCCTCCGTGCTCCGCTGGGGAGGTCCTCAGAGTGGAACCATCAGTAGCAGCTGTGCTGCCCTCGTCATCTGACGCCGGGGCTGAAATCAAAACAAGAGCTGTAGCAGTAAATATGCCGCAGTCATCTGGCCAGGATACATGATCTTAGTTTACACTTGTGCACTTACAATAAAAAAAAAAAATGAAGTACAATTCAACATGCAATTGTGGGTTGTTCTTTCTTCTGTTCAATCTAATGGATACATATGTCATACATAATTATAACAGATTAAGTCAACAGTGAGTAGCTGTGATACAGCTACTAGAGAAACTATGGCTGAGTGTAAAGGGTTAAAAATGACTGCTTTAATTCAAAAATGACTAACATCACAACCTTTGCAACAGATTCAGATTATGAGGTTTAAGTTTGGATGTGATCAGTGGTCATTCACAATCACTGTTACACTTTGGCATTTTATACATAAAATTGTATCCAAGACAAAAAAATGTAAGCATCTTGTGGTAAGGATTTTCTCGCCACTGTGAGCTTACAGGTATAACATATGATCACATACTATCACAGAGATGGTCTTATTACCTGATGCAGTGGTGTCTGAAAGAGTGCCAGCATCAAGTGAAGAGGAGCTTGGAGCCTGGCCAGACAGGCCAAGGCTCTGTAGGCCGAGGGCACTGCTGCTACTGCCTAAAAAATGTCAAAAGATAGAAAAGCTTAACCAACATACCAATCTCAAAGATAATAACTCACTTTGGATGCAGATTTATGGAAATATGTGACCTACATGACATGTAAGGAATTCAATGTAACCCGAGTTCAAGAAATCGAAGTAAGCTAAGGTTAAATCTAAAGATCTCACAGTTTCGGTTGTGTGTTAGCAAGTGTTACATTATTATTAGTATGCATTATTATCATTATTTAGCTTTATTTCAAGGTCCATATAAGTTACAGCTATAGGACACTCAAAACTCCATAATGACTAACATGAAGTGCAGTGTGTTTGAACGTGACGCGGGACTACCAGACTGTCTGGCCTCGTACCTTGTTGATCCTGCTGAAGGCTGAGAGCGATGGCGAGCTCTACCATAGTTTCATCATCTGCATCAGGGGGGATGTCCAGCATGGGGGGGAAACCCTCGGCTCCAGCCAGCAGAGCCTCCAGGGGAGACGGATTTCCATTGTTGACATTCTCTGCTGTCTCCAGGACCATGGATTCAGACTAAAGAGATAGAATAACAAACATTGTAACATTTGTTTCTGTGCCATATTTCTCAACAGAAAAATGTTTGTAACTAGGATTTTTATCTTAAGATACAATAAACTCATACACCAGACAACAGGGATGCACCTGGTTGATTTATGCCATTAAGGCCGACATGGCTGTACATGGATACTGTCGTTAAATCAGGTTTAATAAATTAAAACCTGATGTTGCATCACTAATGACTAAATGACAAATCCAAAAAGGTCTACTATGCTATACATTTCAAATGATTTATTTTCCTCTGTGTGAAGACTGAAGTCCACATCAGATTCCTCACACAGTGAAAACAATGCAGGAGTCATGTCGGACACAACCCACTGAATAAAATGCCCCTCACCACCATCTCGAAGTCGCCGTGGTCCACTTCATTCTGCTCCTGACTCTCCTGTCTGCCCTCTTCTCCTCCGGTCAGCACTGATGACTGCATTTTGTCATCTGCATCATCATCGTCATCATCATCCTTGTCTCCTGGTAAAAGAAATGATCCAACAAGTTTTACTGAATTGACTCCATGTGTGATAATAGGAGCATCAGCAGATAATTTATTAAACTTTTTGTTTAAAAATCCTGTTTGTTTTATTATTGGCATGTAATGAGAATACAGATTTTTGGTTACTGAACATATCTGGTACCTTGTAATATCGATACCAGAAGAACTTGAAAATTGTAATACTTGACTCCACAAAAATGCCTTCACATCTAGTAATTTACAGCTTATATTGTAAATTGATGTTTTCTATAAAACAATGTGCAAACTTACCCATGGGTGTGTTGGAGCGTGGGGGAGACGGAAGGGTCACATGTCGGCGTTTATTTCTTGGTCTAAGCACTCGGATCAGAGCCTGCTTACAAGCAAAGCTGACAGAGGTGTCCTGGAATAGGTTTAAATACACATTAGTTACCTGATGATAATCGGTTCATAGTGCTTTTAACACTTACTATCCCAATTGTAAACAAAAATGTTAATAAGAAAGTAAATACAATTTTATAGTGGTGAGGCTCAATAGCAACTTTAGTGGTTTGTCAGCGTCTGTCTGTCAGCGCTCGTGATTTAATATTTCAACACTCATTCTCATTTTATCAAAAATTATAATTCCACTGATAAAAGTTTGGTACTTACTGGACATAGTAACATCTGCATGTAGATTTTGGAGGCAACATTGATGTAATCCAATTCACATGTGCAGTATGCATGGATGATGTCCACCAAGGCATTTACTGTTGCTTCCACATGAGTGAGGCCTTAATAGGAGAAGAAAACATGTTTACGATCTTGCAACTGTCTACACATTATATATATATATATATATATAAAAAAAACACAAAAAACGTTGGTGTCTAAATGTTTGCATTTACCAGGGAGACAAGCAGGAGCAAGGAAGGCGTTCTTTGGTTTGAGGGCATGAAGCTTCCAGAAATTATTCATGAGCTGCGTGATGAAATTACAGCTTTCACCATCCACACGTTTTTGTCCATCTTCAGTCATTTCTGGATTAAGACAAGAGAAACGTGAATTACTCTTATTGGGCACTTTTGGATCACTTAGTCTCCTAACTACACACAACCATTTAACTAACAGCTGTTCAACTCCTTACACTACATTGCTATTCCTTAATATTGGGCAACATTCGTCATCAGCTGAATATTATCTTACCAGAGTCATGGTGTAATGACTTTGTTTCGGTGAAATGCACCAAGTTGTTGGGTCTCATGATTGCAATGGAGCGGGCAGTGATTACAAGCCTCTGGAAGACATCAGGGTCGAGGTCCCTCCCCTCGCGACTGCAGCCATTTAGGCATTGCACTGCGTTACTCAACAAGGACTGGTCCTGATGGAAAGAAGCATTCAAGCATTACAATAATTCTTCACAAGTGATGTAGAGGATAGGCAGTTCTATCACCACGAAATACTTCAGTGCATCACAACAGACTTCTGAGAGTGTGGTGTCTGAACAAACTGTTTATAGATTTTAAGGATGAATTGTTGATAAATTATGAACAAGCATTGATTAAAATATGATTCAGAATGATAATGAAAGTGTGTAAGTACACAAAGTGATTATGTATACATACCTTGTGGTTGTGGTAAGCAGTTCGACTGGTGTGCAGGCTGGCAAGAAGTCCCTTGGTCTGCTGCTGCACACCTGCAGGGGTCGGCATGGACAGGAGTAGAGTGGCTAACTCCAAAGCTGCAGCCTTATTCTTCTCCTACAAAGAGGCAACAACAAGACTTGCAGTTACCAATTCAGCACAAAACAGTTTTACACAGGACTTTCTTTCAAAAATGCTACTATAATCTTTGTTCGTTTACCTTTTCGCTGGAGGAACCTACTGCAAAGCAACTTTCCAAAGACTCTAGGGAACTGACCACCAACCTGAAACAAGAAGCAAGATCAACAGACGGCTCCTGATGGTTTTACCTTAAATTGACCTAACAATCAAACAAAAACAAAATCTCAACTTGCTGCAGTCTGTGCTATTCTAAATGCCAAAACAACACTGAATGCAAGAATAAATGCTGTAAGGCAAAACAATAGTTTTTTGTTGTACAAGCATGGAGATGGTGCGTGGCATGTTCACAGTCTCAGGCAAGGACACACAAACTGGCACACATGCACAAAACCAGACAAACAAGCAGAGAAAGGGCAGTTACTAACCGGTCCAAGGTTGATAAGGACTCAGTTTCACAACTTTTTATTGTATTTTTGGGAGCAAAAGAAAAAGAACAAAAAAGTGTGAGGTTCACAGAAAGAAACAAGTGAAATTAAATGATTCAGTTTAACAAAAGAGAAGCATGCAAGAAAAGATGACATCACGATAGCCATGCACTAAATACTCTAAAGAGAACCTAACACCTGCTCATCCACAACAACTCCTGCCCCACATAGCTGCACCCATGAAGGGTAAAGAAATAGTGGGTGGTACGAACCTATAAAAATGTTTTAATCGCAACATTCATGCCACATCAGTACAGCTTACTGACTGATTATCAATTATCTTATACAGCCACAGGACAGACAAAGGACAGACGTATATATATATATGTTATATAAAAGGTAGTTTAAAAGTGAAAAATTGGTTTATTATAAAGTCAAAAAAATTGTCTCTCATCACATCATTAGTGTGATTAACTGAACGACAGGGGATTGAGATCTGTTAACTTAAACTGTTTGGGTTGACCTTATAAACCCTAAAATGTAAAGCAAATACCTTTCCAGCACACTGCCGCTAGTGGTAGTTGGGGTGGCTATGTCTCCATCAGCAGCACCATTGCCTTGGTTGAGGTTCGGGCTGCAGACATTGTTCACCGAAGCAGAGGAAAAGTCCTCAGGTGGTTCCTCAGGCCAGCCAAACTGCTCCTTGGTTTTACCATAGATCTTGATTGAATCAAGCATGGTGACTCCAGCTGGGTCAACGGACGCCCCAACTGTAACAACAAACAGGAAGATGAATCTGAATTAGTAGATGGTTTCTAAAAAGTCAGCAGAAAAGGTGACCAATTTCAAGGGAGCAGCTGAGTAAACCGATTCATAATTTAATCAATATGTGCCCTTTCTGACAAATAAGAAATAACTTTTCATTTGACATTTTGCACTGTTTTGGGGGAAGCCAAGAAGGCAGTAAAACTAAAATACACCATATTTTAAGGTAAATCAGTGGAGTTCAAAATATAGTCCAAGTATCACACCAAATCATACATATAGGAATCTTGGTATTTTATTGATAGGCTGAATGGAAATGTAAATAACACAGACATGTGACAAAATACTAACATTCACAGTAAGTTGACCTTTTAGTTCTTTTGTGAAATGTTTGTAACTTGCATCAAGAAGCTGCAAAAATGACTTAAATAATCTCTGGAGTAACAGGCAATGCGTATGAATGAGACTATACAAGTGGCAGAAAGATATCATCATCCCAGCCCACTCTTGCACTTACTAAAGATGGACAGCTTCTTGTCCGCCTGCAGGGCCTCCTCTCTAGTGAAGGGGAAGTCAAACCATCGGGCTCTTGTCAGGTTTATCTGCATGGTGCGGCCAAAGACCTCCACGTAGGAAGGAGCCCTCTCAACGGCCTGAGTGCCCACTTGCACCCGCATGCCCGTCATCACCATTGAAGTGTTGTTGTTGACAGCTTCCACTGTAAATCCCCCAGGCTAGAAGGAAACAACCAGATTTAAGACAACCTCTGTTTAAGTGCAGCTAATGTATCTATCCAAGCATGCATGACACCTCACACTTCACAGCTCCACTGTGAAATGGAGGTTAACATTGGTTATTTATTCAGATAACTTAGTTTTAGCTGTACATTTTTTTTACTTGCAGCATATTATCTGTGGTTTTAATAAAAAATAGCAAAAATGTAGCACACAGATAACTGACAGTAGTAATTCACTCCATAAGAAAAAAGCAGAGCAGTCTCTTTCAGTTTTTCAAAGACAGAATCGTAAAACATTGTTACCTTTGTGTTGGCCACATACATCCCAGTGGAGTTGAGCCTGTGTTTGATCTGCTGTCCATTGTAGACCTGCAGCAAGTCGTTGCCCCCAAACTCCACCTCTGTCAGCTGCTGGTTGTGTTCAAAGAAGTCCACTGGAAATGTCACCTGACTGGAAGTCCGGGTGGCTGAAAGTAAACATTACAATAAAATATGAACATTTCCAGGGACACAGCATACACAGTAAGTTCGCCTTTTCTTGCAACAACAAGCCCTCAACTGTCTATCAGCTTTTTTTTGAGACAACACTTAAGCATCAGGCCGTCTACTGGGTACACTGAGAATGGTCCTAAAAAAGCAATATATGTATTTATAAAACTTTCAATCATAATAGCTCCTTGGATTTATATGGATTTTTTGGAAATAAAAAGAAGAGAGGTCATGACAACAGACTAATACATTATTGAGCTGAGTTGTGGGTTAGAGTTCACATATAACTGGCAGCAGTGGCATTTTAGCAAATAATCTGACATTGTCTGTTTGTGATGAGGACTTATTTTTCTGATAAACATTTTATGTGTTATTCTTCAATGTTGGGATCCATTTGCTTATGATTCCGGTGACTAACAAGAGTTGTTCTTCATTGCTCTCACACTCACTGGTAGCAGCTGCTTTGCGCTTGCGGACCGGCTTCATAATACTGATGCCACAGCTGGGCTGCAGTGAGGGCTGGAGCCAGTAAGAGGTGTTGTCCACATTGGCCATGTAGATTCGCAGGCTTCCATCTTCACAGAGAAGGATCATGGTCGTGCGCTGCTGCTCGTTACTGGCTGTGTGTCGAATAGCTACCATGTCTTGAATCTGGTGAAGACAGAGAATAAAGTAATTTTGGGAAAACATACAAATAGTTTCACAATTACTTTTGCCATTTGTCACTTATTGGTACTGTGTTTCATCAACGTCCAAGTTAAATATTACCAGTTTGCCAAAACTTTATGTATTTCATAGTATCTAGCAGATATAAAAAGCTTCATCATGCTAACAGAATTGGACCACTTAATTCAGAGAAACACGTTCTTTCCTTTTTCTATTTTATTTCTTTTATCACTCTCATTACTATGTTTTAAACTACTAGTGACAGTTCCATGTCAGCGCAGCCCTTTTCACATTACCTTAGCTTTGGCTGGCAGAGTTTTGATCTCTTGGATGAGGAAAGTGTCCGGTTTGACCATGATCACCAGCGGTATGCCTGTCGTCTGCTGCACACAGCACACCAGACCTGGGTGGTTCATGACCTCGGACCATTGGCACAGAGCCGGTGACATCTTACTGCTACCGCCGTTAGAGCTTAAGAGGACAGGGGGAAAAGACAGAGATGGTTACATAGTTGCCAATTACATTTACCATATCCAGTGCAGTAGCATGAGACTGAGTTTGGTGAAGAAGAGTAGCTACCCTTTGACGTTGATGGTGAAAAGCCTCTGCACCTCGGATGTGCTGCGGCTCACTGTGGCAGCGAAGGACTTTCCCTGACTGTAGCTGAAGAAAAGCATCTGAAGCACATGGGAGTAGTAGACTGACACACCACCCCCAGCGACCTGCCCGTTGCTATCCTGGAGTCACAAAGAAAGAAGATATATTGCTGTAGATCCTTTTATCGAGCAGTGATATCTTCGGCTACTAATGTGACAACATTCAGCACATCACAGAATTTTGAAGGTACAATTTATTGGCAAACTTACCTTCAAGTCTTCGTGGTTTATCTCCAAAACATTTGTGACGTAGAAAGGCCCGTGTTGGGCACTGCTTGATTCGTCCATGATCTGTGTGTACAGATAACCGGCTGAAGACATGATGACGATAATGTTCTTCCCCTCTTCATTGAAAAGGAATGTAGCATCACGGATCTTGGAACTTGGAAGCAGGAAGTAGTACATTGGACTCAGGGCATCCACTGACAAGTCATATATCTGTGAAGCAACAGAGACATTTATATAAAGACGAGTAGCAATTTTCCCATCATGCAAAAATCAGTATGATGTAGTCATCATGTTTAACAATTGTGATCGTCTCCAACTCAACAGTAAATTGTAAATCACATCAACAATAATACTAACAGGTCATTATTCTGACTTACAAGTACACATAGGCCTATTGTCTTAAAACATACCTTTACAAAGTCAGCGGTGATGATGGCAAGTTCCGTCTGCGAGCCCGGTAACCAGACAGCTTTGATGATAAAGTTGCCAGTAGCCAGTTGTGGGTGCAACACCAGATGGTCCGACACAGATCCTGTGCTGCTGAAAGTTAGCACATGGCAGTCCTGGAGGAAAAAAACAACAAAGACAAGAAAGTCAAATACCAGGTCTCTAAACAAGTCACACAAATACAAAATATTCTATTTGATATTCTTGCTTAACCTACATGTCCATCTACAATTATGAAGGACTCGTCTTCTCTGCAAAACCACACCTACACTGTTCCAAATGCTTTCCAATTATATGTAGAAATGAACCCTAATTAAAAAATAACACTTGATACAACAATCAAATCCATTTCTAACCTTGAGGCCGCACACAGCCAAGTAATCTTCATTACAAGGGTTTCCTGTAAGACTGAGGACAGTGAACGGGACTGGGGCAGAGGCCAGACGGGTCAGTGTTAGCTTCCTCTTGCTCGAGTCAGCTTGTTTCAGGAGAGTGGACAACTGCAGAACTGTTATCTGTCAAATTGGAAATACAGAAAAATTTATGTTGGGGTGTTGTAAAACACTGCAAATTGGTGATAAACCTTAAGAAAAGTCGGTTAATGGTTATTTGTATATGAACTAATAAAAATGTCAAAATAGCAAAAAACTTATCACATTAGCACATAAAAGTGGGCAGAAATAGAAAATATTTGCACGCTTGAAACATTAATTAACAATGGGATTTCGTTAACTAGACCGTGTAGCTTACCTTTCCCTTTTCATGGCTGACTGCAAGGTGCTGGCGCCGGCCATGGGGTGAGGATAAGACACACATGGCAACACGCCGCAGGACGTGTGCACTGATGAGTTGCCGTATTGTCTGTCCCTGGTCGCCACTGTAGTTCATCCTCACATTCTCAAAAGCCCCTTCCTGAGAGCCGAGTGTGGGCACCTGAGAAAAAGAGCGATTGATAATTAACACGAAACAACAGAGGGTAAAGAATTTCTCAAATCAAGGCGATTTTCATAACTCCATCAAACTCTAAAAACCATCATACCATTAACTGGTCTGTCATCTCCACGTTTTTGTCTTGAGTGTGCAGTTCATTGAGAGCCTGCTGAGCCCGGCTGCTGCTTCCCACTGCTGATGCCTGCTGGAAGTTGGTCTGGATGGCTTCCATGAGAAACATGAGCATCTCCAGTATGACTGCTGCAGTGGATGATCCAATCTGCCATGGAAAACAAGAGCCAAGATGTGAGTCACAGAATATACTGTGCTTAGCATGTAGAAGGAATCTTAAAGGGCGACTGCTTTAAGAGACATCAGACACAGATTGGAGCAGAAATGAACCCAGAGAAGAAAAACATCTTCTCTCACCACTTGTGCTAGCAACTCTTCCTGACAGCCCTCAATGCTTTTGCACACACTGCTCTTTTTAGGTCTGTCCTCATCACCAGGTTTGCCGTCGCAGATTGTGACCTTGCCCTTGTCGGAAGGTGAAGCATTCTGGTGGCGGATCGCGCTCTCCGGCATACGCAGTTCGCTCTGGAACGCAGAAGACTCTTTGAGAGTGGAGCCCATGCCACTGCTGGGGCTGCGTTTAACCAAAGCCTGTAGATGATACAGCACAAAGTAGAGAAGTGAGAAGAGAAACATTTTCCATACACACAATGATGAATATTATTATATAATATAATAATATTCATATTATAGCATCATCATTGTTTAGCATCTTTACAATTAGAATTACTTGATTTAGTTTTCACTAGCTTCTCCACTATACAGAGTCTAAAGTTAAAAAGATTGTTACTAAGATTCTGTTGAATGGAGACATTTTATCTAAACTGCTTTCACAGGAAAACTAAAATCACAAACCCTTGGTAGCACTGGACCAATTATTAACTAGACTCTTAAATGGTATTTTCTGAATATCCATACAATTTACTTCATTATGCCCTTGTGGGATAGTTCAACTCATAATGTGTACAATTACTTAAGTGAAAAAAAGCTGATTTACAAAGGTGAATCACGCTATTATCACACAGAAGAAAATGTTGCAATCACAAACACAAAAAAAGATGCAAAATACAACATACATGTTATCAGACTAAACTGAAGGTTAAATGTAGTTGATGGTTTGTTCCTTATCACATGCACATTCAGAGATCTCTCATTTAACATTAACTAGGAAAGCTTGCCTTTTCTTTACACAAAACATTGACAACATACATTTCTAACATGATTTCTGGCCACATGTGTGGGCTAGCTATGACCCTGATCAAATGAAATGACTGGATGAAAGTCAATGGGGGAATGACTTGCAAGCCAAAGTTACCGCTGTTGTTCTCTTCCCATGATGACCTGAGGTATTCGGTCTCACCTGGCAGCTGCCATCCTCTTTGGCACCGCAGTCACAGAAGAAAGAGCCATATTTGGCATAGGAGATCTCATGGTCTTTGTGACAGACCTTGGCGCACACTGTGCACACACCTACCCCATCCACCATCTTACAGGTGTGACAGTGGTACCTGCAGAATGAAAAGGAACATGGCAGGCTGTGTATAATATGTCGGTTTTGGTAAGGAACGTCATTTGCACAGTCTCTTTCTATATTAAGTCTTGAAGCACATATACCAGGAAACAAAAATGACTTTTTGTCATGCCCACATCTTAAGCTCCTTTGTGTATGTACATGACAGATGTAGAGAAAATCAACACGAGTACATCTAACAAGTCGTTAAAATGTGCTGCTCACGTTAGGTTTTTATTATAGATTACATCTTCCTGTCATTTACTCCATACTCAACTATATCACAAATTAGTAATATTTTGTGCGTCGTTTCTTCACTTTGAAAATGCTGTGGCTCAACCATGTTTCCACTTTGTTGATTTTTATGACCTAAAATTTTCTTTTTTATTCTGCTATGAAAGTTTCCTGTGCTTTCTAAGTTGTACCTAAAGACCAATTGCCTGCAAAAATTCCCTTAATTTGACAACGTTTAAGAAGACAAAAATTACCTATGATCTCATTCAAGATTGAAACTGAAATCACAGGAAACAACCAACTTCTCTTTTGTTTTTACCAGTGCTGGTTCATGAATTCCTTCTGAGTGATGGTGAAGGTGCAGAGTTTGTTGCACAAGGAGTCTTCATCCTGTCAAACAATGACAAACATGTTAAAGTGAAGGTTCTATTTGACAACTGATGGAAGAAATGAAGAAAATCAAGGGGATTTATAATCATATGTTATACTGTTATGCTATTCAGTCTCTCTATGAACAGAGCTGATTGGATGTTCTCAAAGACCATTTTTTGTAAGTGAAGAAATAAAATATTTGCAGATTATCTAACAAGAACTAAACCACAGAGTTGCTTCCTTAAAATGTATAAACCAATTCAAATAATTTTACTTAACATTTTCTTTTAAAGTAGGAGATAATTCCTGGCATCTGAATGTCTTGTTATGGTCTTGTCATTTTTTCTGTACCGGGCAATGTCCCTGAGCTACACTAATAGCCAAAACATACTGTGCACCACAGCATAAAAATTATTACTCAACAAGTTTTCTGGGACAAGTGGTATTTAACTGGTTTAAAGTAACTTTTTTCTATTTCCTGATTAAAAAAACAAAATTTTGGAATTACAACGGGTAAACTTGGCCAACCCTGCATAAATGTTTTTTCTGTTGTAGTCTTAATAAATATTCTTTACACTTTACTGCAAATATATAAAACATGACCCTGTTTGAAGAGGACAGATTTAAACAGATGGTTTCTCACAGAGTCCTCTGCCTGGGAATCATCCTCTTCCACGGCAAGCTCCTCCACCCAGTCTGAGTCCACTTCCATGGCCTTCTCTTCTCCCTCCATCAGCAGTGCTGAGGTGCCTTGTCCACTGCTCTGACGCAAGGCATTCATCACATCAGCCAGATAGGAGATGATATGGCATGAGCACTCCAGCATGCTTGCGTGCTGAAATAAAGGCACAGGTTCAAATCACGACAGAGATGGAGAAAAAGCTAAAGCCTCCATTTAGATAAGTTAAAAGGAAAACAAGTAAGTTTAGTGTTTAAGCACCACTACACCTGGATGGAGATACAAATATTTATAAAAGGGGTGCAATATACTGATAACTATAAAAACTTACCTTTCCTTGGGACACGTTTGTGCTCACTTTTTCCACCACATTCTTCTGTGTCAAATACTTTTTGCTGCAGAGAAAACATAAAGCAATCTAAATATATATATTTGAAAATGTAAATCCTAACTCTGCATGATCATGGTTAAGGAGTAAGGTCAATTAATGCAAAAGACGATCCATAAATATTTATGTCCTATTACCAAGCAATTTTTCTGGTGACTTAAAATTGAGTACTGATGCTGAAAATAAGCAGGCAGTTCCCTGATGTAAATTCAATCTGCGTGTCTGTGAAACTGATTTCTTACCATCTGGTCAGCCAGTCGATAGCTGCCCTGTGTAGTTGCAGGTGGCCGGCCCCCTGCCCAGCACTGGCAAGAGTGGCCATTATGACCATGAGCTCGGGAAAGCCTGTACCATCTCCATGGGCCAGCATGTCTGTTGCCATGGGAATGAGCGTGCTGAGGAGGACGGTGCACACTCCCTCTCCCACCTGGCTGTTGTCGCGTACAATATGAGTGGTGAGCACTTGCAGAAGCTGTCGGTTTTCCTGCACTATTTCCAGTTGCTCTGAGTCCTTTGGTGGCGCAGCCGTCATGCGTGTCAGCCAGGCCTGCAGACGAGAGGGCTCCACACAGGCCAGCTGGGCCAGGGAGCCACACAGACACAACAGGCTGGGGTTTGGGCTCTTCTCCGCTGGAAACGACAGAACGATCATGAGATTTAGGTTTATAGAGACATCCAATGCATCTGCAGGTTGCCGATGTCATGATTTCTGATTTTTGACACAACAATTTAAGTGTGTGTTGGATACCACGCCCATTTCTTTCTACCATCAACACAAGCCTTTTGAGTACTTTTCTTGATTAAAATTAGTTGACGACAATAGACTTACTGAGCTGGAAAAGCTTGGTGAAGAACTTTAGCACCCTGTTGCAGAACTTCGCTGACAGGCTTTCATTGGCTGTTGCCATCATAATCTGGACAAGCTCACCACTGAAAAAATTAAGAGCACAAAATTATTATGGTACATGTATAAATGTGTAATAATGCTTCATGAATTATCAGATGAGCAGATACCTGAATGAGAAGAACTCTTCCATGGCCTTGCGGACTTGAATGCTCTCAAGCTGTTTTTCAAGATACTGAAGGCATTCCTCTAGAACAGACTCATCCAAACCACTAGAAAAACACAAACAATAAATGTAGAAGCATGTAAACAAAAAAAGTGAGCTAAAAGCTACAAAGAGCCACACAATGATGCATTATTCTCAGTGCGTACAGTCACCTCCAACACCAATATCAGACAACAAAGAGTTATGATTACAAATGTGTAGTTTAAAAGACCAGTGTGTAGGATGTAGCATCTAGTGGTTGATCGCAGAACGCAAACAGGTGAATACCCCTCACCCTTCCATGCATGTAGGACCTACAGTGGCCTTCAGGTAACATAAAAATGTGAAAGACCCAAGAGCCAGTGTTGTGTTTGCTTGTTGTAGGCTACCGTGGAAACTTGAAGGTATAACATGGCGGACTCCATGAAGGAGGACACGCTCCCTATGCACATACAGTACAGGATGCATTCTAAACTAACAAAAACACATTCATTCTTAGGTTCAGTCGATTAGAATTGATAATTAGGGACATTATATTCAATTTCTGCCCAAACCCCCTTCAATCCTACACACTGGTCCTTTAATTCAGGTTTAACAAGCTATACCTGCTAGGGTCTGAGTGATTGGCAATGATGTTGTAACACCCAGTCACCAAACGCTCATAGATGCGAGCTAAAAAGGCGTCTGATTCTGATGGGCCGAGGATGCGCTCCAGTGATGTGCTACTAATCTCAGCCACACTCTCTGTGCTGCTCTCCAGGAGGAGGGGCAGCAGACTGCGCACAGCCTGCGATGGATTCAGCTCCTCTGTGCTGGGGAGACAAACATGCAGCAAAATCATATCAATTAACTTTATTCATCACATGGATTTTGGTACATGTTAAAGGATTCTGATTTCAAACGAGAATGGACAAAGACTTACACAATGAGGTCCCCAGTGAGGCGAACCAGCGAGAGTAAGATGTGTTTAAGAGAAGAGGCCAGAGGCAAGGACTGACAACTCAGTGTGCCCAGGTGAGCTGCTTGGATAGCACTGATGTAACTCTCTGATGGAATGGTATCATTGGCAAATGCATTTCGCTGAGAAAGAGAACAATTCAGGTTATTACTCTAACCAATGCTGATACAATTACTTTTATCTTGATTTATATTAGTTGCTTTAAAAAGGTATTTAATAGCTCAGTGAAATCTATAATTAAAAATGAACATACAATATTAAATTCAACTAGATATGAAATAAATTAGATATTGAATCAAATAAATGAATAAATAAAATGACAAACACAAAAATATTGAAAGAACACAAGTAATCTGAGCATGAATTAGCCAGAGCCAATAGCCTATTGTGAAGACTCATTTTGTGGGTATCTTTTCAGTCAGAGGATTAAAATACGATTGAGTGGTACAGAAACATTAAATGCATCATCCTTCAAGACAAATTCATTTTGAATGGCTTAATACCTCCTTATTTTATTTTTTAAATGCAGGGGGAAATAAATAGTGGGTAAATTTACTATTTCCTATATTAAGGTGTTAACAAAGATGGAAGAAGTTAAACAGAGCTAAAAGCATCATCTTCAGTCACGTACCCATGAGCCAATGTTGGGGAATTCATTGGTGTGGATGTTGTTCCAAGTCTCACATATTGTCTGGACTGCTGATGGCAAGTTCTGCATAATGCTCTGACCTGTAAAGTTTAATTTGAATAGTTCGGGTTAAAACAGTGAGTTTACGGGAAAGTTGTGAAAGCTTATGTTCCGTTCAACAAATTTATTCTTGAGTGATTCTTCCACATACCCAGAATGTTGGCTTTGCAGCGAGTAGAGCCAATAGACAGAACTGCAGCATAACCTTGGAGCTTTGCATCCGTCAGCTTGTTCTCGCCTTCCTCTGGGATGTTCATCAGCAGGTAAGACCTGGACATGGTTTGATTATTCGATTAGGTTAAGAGATTTCCAAACAGATGGATGATTTCCTTACTTTTCCAAAACAGATATGTTTTAGGTTTAAAGGTTTAACTCTTTGAAATTACATGATTAATACACATTTAGTTGCCTATTGGATTTAAAATTTTGAAAATAGTTTGGCCTGATGGTTGTATTACAATGTGGTGCTGCTTGCAAAATGTAAGTGATGAAATTAAAAAAAGAAAGCAAAAAGGAGGAAAAAAGTCCAGGTTTAAATTGAACAAGTCCATGGAATCATGTACTCCATAGTTCCTATTATAAATATTTGAAATAAAATCCTTAAAAACAGAGATGAAAAACAGGAAAGGAGCTCCACTTGGTACTTTTCATTTTATTGTACATCAATGATTGTCAGGCTGTTCTAATGTTTGTTTATATGCAGACAATTGTTTGTCATTCTCACCTTGTGAAGGCTGTGTAAACGTCAGTGAGCTGTAGCGTGGCAGGCAACAGGTTCTTTGTGATCTCAGAAGACTTGTTGGTATCTGCTTCAATGGCAACCTTGGACATATGTTCATCTAAGGAAACCTGGACTTTAGAGATGACAGCGTCCAGTGTATAGATGGCTTGTAGAGAGGGTAACTGATGAAGTGGAAGAATGGAGTTCGGGTCCACACTGGAGAAAGTGGAAATCTGCAACGGAATAAAGTCGTCAAAGACTGAAATTCAAAAACTTTGAAGAACAGTTGACACACACATCAGTAACTACATTGTATTCATTACCTGTCTGGCAATGTACTCTTCTGCTAGCTCCACATCATATTTAACGGTACTGCACTTAGCAGATGTCATCTCAACTAGTGAGGCTGCTTGGTCTGCTTTCATTCCCTGCTTCACCAAGTGTTCCTGTCAGTGATGGCATAGATATAGTCAGACATCAAAATTACAATGAAAAAGGATTAAACACATTACATTAGAGGACAGAGGACAGGTGTACAGGATATAGTGTAGATTTGCAATCACAGATTCAAAAATGCTAATATTCATCCCATCCAGTTTCAACAAATTTATTTAAAAAAAAACAAGTTAATATCATGAAACTGGCCATGAAACAAAGTAAAATAATATATTTTGTAGATCAAAAATATATTTATAAGCTGTCAACAGACCTTGATCCAGTTCACGTAGGTAGATACTCTGAGACGTGAGGACCATCGCAGTGTATGTAGGATGTCACTCTCACTGGGATCGCTACACCCAGACTTTAGCTGCTCCATGTAGGCTTCTGAGGGAGGTAAAACCCCCAGGATCCTCCACAGCACTAGGAAGTAGTACTGAAGGGAGCAGGCCTCCTGTGATGAGGAAAATCAACGTACACTGTTAAACAAACCGCACTTAGCTGCTGTCAGAGCTGAAGTCTGCTGCTGTTCAGCTTCAATTGATAAACTTTCTAATGGTTGTGGTAATAAAAAGCTTTCAAAATCAAAACACTGCAATGCTTTTATTTGAAGCACATTCAAAAACTGACTAATTGACTTAAAAAGGTGCCGCCACAAAGGGCTAGAAGCATGAAGCACAGTTTCACACAGTTTCAGTGTGAACAGGGCTTAATCCTGCCAGTAGCAAATGCTTGTCTCAAAGATTAAGCCATGCAAGTCTAAGTACACACAGCCGGTACAGTGAAACTGCGAATGGCTCATTAAATCTGTTTACATCTGTTTGGAAAAACCTGTGATGCCACCTGTGTCATGAGCTTGTTTACACTGTTGGCACAGTTAGTGGTTTGTTCATATGGAGTGCTCTCACCATAGGAGAGATGGGCTTGTTCTCCTGTCTTCTTGCTGTGTCAAACTGGGACCCTGCTGCCAGGAGTGAGATGAGCCACCCATACAGTTCTTCATATTTTACTGCTCCACCGAACAGCTTTGGAAAGACCTTTGAAAATGATGGAGTTTGAACACAGTGAGGAACAGGGATAGATTTCATATTTATATATCATGCTCACATTGTGTTTTTAAGCAATAAACAATTGTTGCTTCCCACCCTGTTGCCATGCACACATACTTTCTTCCTTCTGATTAATTCATAGCATATATCAATACTTTCATGAGAAAGAAGGTCAATAGTGCACAAAATAAAGCATTAACAAAATGTATACATAAGGCATGTGGTGCTGCAATTGAATCAGTGCATTTGTGCCTGCATCATGTATTTTCTTGCTGTTGAATCTATGTGGTCTAATGAAACTTTGGTACAACAAATATGTAAACGATCTTTTATGATAATATGGGAGCGGTGTAACACACACCACGCACACACATACACACACACACCTGAATGAATACCATTACAAAGTTCTTACCTTGCCATCTAGTCTGCTGATATCATCTTCAGACGCCTCAGGGGACAGAACGCAGTAGAATTTGGGCTGAACATTTGAATCTAAAAATGGATTAAATACATGAAAATGTTATTTTCTCATCTAACACCAATAAAAACACCAGCATCCTCTTCACAGATAAGTAGATGATCACAGAAGAGAAGATCACAGACAGCATGAAAATAGGTTTGGGTAAGAGAGTAGTTGCCAGCCATGTAAATACTGGCAATCGCTATGGCTAATTAAGTTTTTCTATTCTACCAGTTGGTGGGTAGACAACCAGCACTCAGATAATACTTATAATAAAAAAATGTAGCAAGCATTAACTGGTCCAAGTAGCTTCTGAGTTTTTGTAGATGGTGACATGTTCTTGCCAGTGACTAAAAAAGTAAAATTCCTTCAATGGTTTTACCTCCTGAACAATGTTTAGCCCAGTTCTCCTCCACCTCTTTGAACCCATAGTAAAGTGGGAGACCGCTGCGTTTGCCGTCCTGAACAGAACTAGGCCCAGTGGATGGTGGAGTTAGGAGGTTGTACTGCACCTATAAATATTCATGGAGAAGAGAAGCAAAATTTCCCGTCATCATAGTCCTATACACAAACTTTTGGCTGTCATATTGTAACTAATGTAATCAAAAGCACTCAAAACAACAATTTATCAAATCTGGAAAACTACAGATCTGACTGTGTTACCATCAAGAGGTGAAAACAGAAGCTAAGCCAAAGCAACTTGCCAAAGCAACAGGTTCTTTTAGTTTGCTATGGATTAGTTAATTATTGAATCAGTGTATTTTCTGTGTGGTATTTTACTTGTTTAAGCTAAAAATCAAGTCACAAATATACCTATCGAATACATACATCCAAGCATTATCTGTGCAATTCACTATCAGGACAAGACGTTGACGAATAGAAAATGAGCATTAACCTGTTCGAAAAGGTACACTGGAGCCTTGGAGTAATGGCGCAGCAGGTAGTCAAAAACCAGCAGCAGGCGCGCCAGGTTGAGGGGCACAGCCTTCAGTTGAGACTCTCTGCCCTGTGCCACCTCAGTGATGGCCTGGGTGACCTGGGTGAGGACCGACCGCCGCCCGCGCTCTGACAGATTATGGAAAAGGAGCAGTAGGAGCTGGAGGTGCTCCACATTAAGGTCGTCTTCACCCTGAACTGAACCCTGGATGGTGTGTTGCTTCAATGTTCCCAAAAACCTGACGGCAGAAAAGTAAAATGTAGCAGAAAGGAGAAAAAATTTGAGAGTGTAAGATAGAATATTCTTTAAGTAATACATAGTCTACGCAGTACTAGAAATCAGGTGTGGTTTTACAAGCTATAGCTCACTGGTAGTTCACACTAAATGCCATTTCACACTAAAGCCTAAAGTCTTGTAACTTAACCTGGATGTGAAAGTGAAGCAGTACATTGTTTATGAGCTCAAGTTGTTTAATGAACTTATTGGTACAAAAAGTAAAACAGCTCGAGAAGTTAGCAACAAAACTAATTGAATAGAAACCACGGCACGTAACAGCCAGACACGATGGTTGCCATACCTTTCCCAGACTTTCATACATTCAGGCACATCTGGTTCCCCTTGCAAACTGGCTTTGTGCTGCCATATGAGGAGAAGTCTGGAGAGGACTGATAATGATTGTGGATGAATGTACAGAGGCCAGGGACCCTCCGAAAAGGGTGCAACACCTAACTGCTGGAGAAGAGTGCTCTGGGAAGGACAAGAGGTACAATAATAAGATGAGGGCACTGAATAACAATTTCTCATTATTACTACATTGTAGTTCATCGTAGCAGTTTGGTCAAAAGTCTCCTTTTCTGTCAAGTGATTGGTAAATAACTTGGTATTCCTCTTACCTGCAAGGCAGGGGATGGAAGATCTGATGTCACCAGAGTGTGGTTGAAGTGATACAGTGCTAAAGAAAACACTTCATCTGAGGAGCCTGTATAGAAAAAAACATGCATTAGACCTAGTGGAGTGCATGGGGTACAGCAATCACTGGCTACAAGACCAGGGGGGAAATTTAGGGTAAAAATGTGATATTATTTGTATGATAGACAATCTGTGATTTTCTTCAGTCGAACCTTTTACATCTTTGTCCACGTCTTTGATGATACTGGCTAGTGTAGCCATGTGCTGCTCTGTAAGAGACACACTCAGGTAGTTGCGGATGAAGTTGTTCCTGGACTTGAGCATCGAGGTGGTGATGAAGTTCAAAATGCTGGAGGCCAAACTGAGGAACTACAAGAAAAAACAAATAGGGGTTGCTAGTGCTGTCACATATTTAAATATAAATACCTGGATAAGCCATTTCTAATGACAGGTATGCTAGCATAAAAAATAATAATAATACGTGTACTGTTTAATATGGACTTGCAGCAGATTGATTCAGGATATTGTCAGATGCACACAAATGAATCCTCACCAGCTCTGGGTCTTTACGCCCAGCTAAGATGTTGCCATTCTCACTGGGATTCTGCTTGCTGGGGCTCTTCAGTCTGGGAGAGATCTCCAGTGGTGGGGGTGGAGGCGGCGGTGGGGGAGCTACTTTGTCTTTGGTGGGTGAAATGGTCTCTTCAAACCAAAGTCCCAAGATGGGTTCACTGTCATCATCTATAACAAGAGAGTCGAAATAAGACATATGAATTTCTTAGAGTGGAGATGAGAAACTGGCAAAGACTAACAAGATATGTGTGGCGTGGTAGCGGTGTCATCAAACAGGCAAAATGTAAAAAGCTTCAAACGAGTTCATGACACCTACAACACAGTGCAGGTGGTGGACAAGAGGCAAACACTGCAGTAAAAGAGTGAACATAAACTGATGTTTTGTTGGTGAATATCCACTTAAAGGAGAATACAACCGATTTCATCTTATGAGAAATTTTCTTAGAAGAAATCGACTTTTTATTGTTTTAACTGAGAATGCCATAAAAATCATTAATATGGGCACTCAGTGTTTTTGTACTGTGCAGCTCCAACAGAATCCAAGAATTTACACTGAAATATGAGACACACCCACAGGTGTGTTTTGAATCACTGTGACAGCTTACACCTTATGAGGCTGAAAATGAGTGGAGCTATGGTTGGAAGGTATAATGTCACAAGGCTCAAAGTACCAATAAGATCAAGTATCTGTCTGAAATTTCACTCTGGATCAATAAATAAAGTAAGTATGTAAGTAAGTAAATAGTGAGTTAGTGAGTGAGTATCTATGCATGTATCCATCTGTGTATCTCTCTATCCATCTCTCCATCTATCTGTCTCTATATCCATCTCTTAATGTCTCTATCTCCCCATCTGTCTCTCTATTCATCTCTCTATGAACAGGTCAAGTCAAAAAGAGATAATGCCTGACCTCCTCACCAGCCCTAGGTCCTTCCCCATCATAGATGTTGAATTATATAAGTTACTCCTCACAGCCAGCTTTTGGTCCTGCAAGGTCCCCGCCTTCCTTTGCCACCCAAATAGCCGACCAGGTTCAGGTTGCTTGATCTGAGGGTTCAGACCCTCAGATCAAGCTTATCCTCAAGGGTGGTGGCTACCATTTCAATTTAATGGATATGAATCAATGAAATACTTTACCAACATTATGATTAGACCAGAAAAGCATTTGACTGCAGGCAGTGTCAGTTGAAGAATGTACACAAATTAATTCAAAAACAAAAACAAGAAACAGCTATTAAGTTTTATAAGAATATCACTTTAGGTTGATATTCACATTTGCATGCAACATACAAATATAACTATCAAGGTGACAGCAAGACGTAGCATAGTGTGTTTAAGCCCATAGTTTACACATAAAATTTGAATTTGTTGTATTTAAGAATAATACCAATGTTTCCATGTAGGTGCTACAGTATTTTTGTCTTAAGGAAATTATCAGATATCTGTATTTGAGGTCTGCAATAAAACATCTGCAGAGAGATCATGTTGAGATCATTAATATTCATGGTCCTCATGTCTGATGCTAGTTTCTTTGCAATGACTATACAGAACAACTACAAGATGAGGCAGGGGCACCTGGGAAATCTTATACTCAAAATACCATGAGAACATTTGGTTGATTAATGCAAATGTTGGTCATCAGTGACTTTCCATTCAGCAGCCTGCCATCTTTTTTAAAGATATTAATGCTTGTAAAGACTATGAGCACCCACATGTCAACACCACTGGTATGATCCTTTGACCCACACTGAGCCACAGCTGAACCTCTTCGACAGAAAGAATTTAAATTTAGTTCAAGTCAATTACAACTCAAAGCATGATTCAGAGTAGGAGCTTTTTTGCCAAAGCCTTTTCACCTGTGGCTCTTTCATTTTTCTAAGCTATTAGGACCACAGCTCAAAGCCTATATTGTGAGACAAACAATAACAAAATGAATCTAGGACAGTGAAGTGGACACCAAGTCTTTGACCTGAGGACAGAAAACTGCTGACCTGAAACACAAGCTGCACTTGTCTTCTCCTGTCTTCTCTCTGGTGAAATAGTAGACACTGTCAACTACACTGTCATCATGTGATGGGGGGACAAACAAAGTTACTTACTCATCTGCGTGCATGAGAATGTGTTTATCCTTCTCCCTGCTGCCATAACCTGACTGACTGATCCACTGACAGCATTTCACCACCTTACCGATACAGCTCAACACTGACGCTACCTTGGAGATCAAACACACACATGACTGTATACAGCACCTGCAGCCACACTGTGAAAACTGAGGCACCTTGAAGGCATGATACATTGCTGTTGGGATACTGGCTTCCGGGTCAGGTTAGGCATTAAGTGATGAAAACATAGTTTTGTCTGCATCACATCTAAAATTACATTGTGCTTTTACTATACCTTCATTTAATGGTCTATTATATAAAATTTCTAGATGTAACCATACACTGTGTATAAAGATGGAAGGCATGACAGCTCCCCAAAAGTGCAGCCCCATAGTGGGTGGCTGCAACATGGGTCAAAATCCCACATCACACACATCTCTCACACACACTCTCACACACACACACACACACACACACACACACACACACACACACACACACACACACACACACACACACACACACACACACACACACACACACACACACACACACACACACACACACACACACACACACACACACACACAACAGTCTATGGATGTAATATACAATTTTACAAAACTGATCATGACACGTTTGGATAAATGGACTGTAGGAAGTCCTTTCTTATTGTCAAACGTTACCTAAATTCCCCAATAAACACCCGTCTCAATGATTTGTGACTGCAAAACATTTTTATGAGAATGAGATGATCTAAATAAATTAATAACAAAATTTAATAGACCAGCTTCGAAATAGCCCTATTGTGACAATCCAAGTCCTATACTTCTTTCCCTCTGAATAAAATGTTTAATTCTCTAGACCTTTAGAGTTATTGTTCATGTCATCATATTATCAATGCTGTTTAGAAAAAAAAGGGGCACCGTTTCTTATTTCATCGGTGTTCATACACTTATGATTCAAGTTAAACTGATGTCCAAACAATGACCAACCTAATGCTGCTATGTGGGTGCATGTGTTAGCATGAACTTTCAATTTCAAGGGAGCTTTCTGAAGTGGTGGTGTAATACTGTAAATCCAGAGGGAGAAAGTACCTTGACTGCTATCCTCCTCTGTACTGCTGAAATCATCCTCATAGTAGGTGTTTGAATCTGTAGAGGCGCTGGCATCGCTGCTGACTGAACCCTTCCTCTGTCGCTGGAGAACACAGGCCTGATAGCAGCAAAGACAACAGCAGTCTTAAAAGATGATCACACATCGCAATCTTTCATTCACCTTTTCACATGTTTTGTCAATCAGCCACCACTTTGTTAGAAAAACTGATTGTAGAGAATAAACACAGCAGCAAAAAAGTCTATTATTCATCTGTTATCCATTTTGTGTTGCACTTTATGTCACCTGTGTTAATTCAAATCACACTTCAACACTGCACATGAATATTAAAACATTACATTATTACACTAAATACAGATATGTGGATATAAATGATAGCACCTTTTTGTATGAAGTGGAAAGAAGGGTGAAGAGTAGATTGGTCAGGGGCACAGAGTCGATGAGCCTTTGGACTCTCTGGATGGAAGTGCTCTGTGCCATGATGTTGAGCTCAGCTGGTGGCCCGTCACTCGCCCAACCCTGCAGGTAGAGGGATGGAGGGATTGGAATAAGAAACATGGGATCAAGGAATACAAGATTCATCAAAGGTTTTTCTTACACATGTCTAAATACTTGTTATTTTAAAAACATGGTGTTAAAGCACATTGTCCCCAGCAGCAGAGGGTTTATGTCAATCTATGTCAAAACAATCTCTACAATAGTGGTCACAAGTCACCATTGTGCTTTAATGGATATTGGCCACAAGTACATTATTTAAAAAAATGTGGTATAATAATTGATTTTATAAAAGAGAAGGTAAATGTATTAAACAAAGTACATAAATGCATTACTTACCCGTTGGAGAGCCTCAACTTGCAGGTCCTGGAAAAGCGAAGTCAAAAGACTGATGGCGTGATTGGCCAGGATAACGGACAGAACTCCAAACCCTTGGTGTCTTGAGAAAAAAAAATAGAATTTACAAAAATCCACAAATCAATTTTCAAAAGTGACAAAAGTTAAATGTCGGAAATAACAAAATGGTGCTTTTAATTTGCAAATGAGCCTCTTTACCTAGAATAGTCTAATTTTAAATATAGAACTTTGCTGCCAGATACAAGGGCTCCAGTACAAGATGAAGACCTTTTAGAGGCTTCATTTATACAAAAACAGCATAGAAAGATCATATTTATTTATTTCACATTAACTGGAAATTACCCTTTGCCGGGACCAAGTTTAGGCGATCCCGCGCCATCCTTGGTGCGAGCAGCAATATCCCGGACACGCAGGGCAGCCAGAGGATCTTTCTCCTTCCCTTTATCAGCTAGGGCAGTCGGGCTCAGGTTAAGAATCAGGTACAGGCTGTTTAAAAGGCACCAGGCTCCAAGCAGCTGGAAGTTCTGATAGTGCTGTATACACAAACAAGTAAAAAAGGAAAATAAATCAATCAAAAATTGATTTCATAGACACCTGTAACACAGTTTTTAACTGCGCTTAGCTTAAAAAACTGAAAATCTATAAAGTGCCACAGTCTAGGGAAATGAAAAGGTGCTGATATAATATTAGTCTTCTATTTTAGTATAGTACTGAAACCTGTTACTCACCTCTCCTCCAGCTCTGCGGGAGTGGCTGATAGCTTGTCCAATCATTTCATAAATCTCCAGCTGTTGCGAACACAATTGTTGTACTTGTTAATATTTTAAATGTGCTATAATTGGTCATGGTAAATAATGCCTCTGTAAAAAGCAGTTTGCAATAAAACTGGCAAAGGTGATCATAGGTTATATTTAGCATATGACCAAACATTGAGAATGTTGTACTCGGAATACTCACACATTTCTGGACAATTGTTGCTGCGTCATTTTCATAGTCCTCCTCTTTAGTACCAGTGGAGGCAGATCGAAGCTGCAAGCCACTTCCTACCTGCAGAATGGCCATGCAAGTAGCCACACTCACACCTGAATGGGTACAAGATAGTTTTTATATTTACTAATTTGACTTTCAACACTGTTAAATGGTCTTTTGAGACAGTTGTTAGTGGAGGGAACCCGGTCATTTTATTTAACCTCAGAGAGTTACAACCTACCAGCATAGAGACAGCTCAAAGCCAGCACGGTCATATCCATTAATCTCCCTGGTGTCAGGGGCTCCAGTACAGGCAGGGAGAGTGTATCCAAAGCCATGGTCACGTCAATCACCAATGAATGAAATCTGGGCACAGGTTTTAAATATAGAAAGTTAGAGGAATGTCTGGAAGAAAAAAACTTTAACACTAGCTATCTCATGCAGAAACTTATACAGATTATGTTGCCCCTTTAAAATAAATAACAGTAAAATAATATACAGTGTTGTTAATTGTGACCTTAGTAATTAAAAAACAAAATACCCATTGCGGACAGCAGTGGCATCAGCCACTGTGGCCGGCATGATGAAGAAAGAGTTGGCTGATACAGCGTCTTGGAAACGGTTGATGTAGCGGAGAAAGTAGGGTAGGTTGAGGCACACTCGCAACAACTTCTCAGACCCACCTTGAAATACAAGTCATGGGGGGGGGATATTAGCTCCAAAGAGAAAACAAGAAAAAACTCCATAAAAATAAAGCAACAAGTTGCTACTCACCAAGTTCCTGTAAGCTTGACACATTCTGAGATACAAAGGCATTTTTCATTTTGGCCTGAAGAGCTTGATCTGTGGTTTGGTCTTCGCAATCACTCTCAGCCTATGATTGGGGGAGAGTTGAAGAAAATCAACAACTATTGATGAAAATTATGTGAGCATCAATATTACTTTCCAATTAATATATATATATATATATATATATATATATATAACCATTTTGTGTATCAATTATTAATTCAAAAGGCCTGTTCTACAACACTTACCTGCATATTTGCTGCTGATGGAGAGGCCAAGATGGTCGTAAGGTCAGGGTTAAAAACTGAAGTCAGTTGATTGAAGAAGTTCATTTGCACTTCTTTGTGTCGAAGCTCTGGATTCACAGCACTGGGCAACTCCTTCTGATCTTCCACTAGAGAATAAACAATGACAATTTTGTGAGTCACGTTCTGAACCTTCATCGTTTTGAACAAAGGCCTGTAGGAATATTCTGTCTTTTATCAGACCCAGTGTAAGTACCAACATGAGTGAATATCATTGAAAAATCAATACATCCATTTGAAACAAGTGAATAAAGAATTAAAGAATATATATTTCAATTAATATGGAGACAAATACAGAGTATAGCTACAGTCAACAATAGTAAATTCAGTGCCACATTCTGTAATATTAATAAAGTTTGGTACATTTCTAATTGGACACTTACCATCTGAAAGAGTCTTGACAGTTTGAGGCAACTTGGCAGACTTCATCATAGCTGTGAAAGTAATGATCTCTGTGCGATCTAGTCTGCTGCAGCCAGTGCAAAGTCCTTTTATGAGAAGAATCAGGTGTTTCTGAGGAAAAAAGAACAGTATTATTCTGTGTTATTGGTGGGTTTATGCAGTATACAATGTCCTTTCTAAAAAGACAATGGGCACACATGAGCAGGAAAAAACAAGAGAATGTAAATGTAAAAGAATGCTAAATTCAAAATCCAAGAACTGAGCCAATGTAGCTGACAGAGACAAATTCAGCAGCATTTACATGTGAATGATGTAAATTTATTAACTTGTTAAAAGTGACTTGCATTTATCCACTGACTAGAGCCTACAATTAAACTGTACCCAGCAGATTTGTCTTACCTGTGATACGGCACATGCCTCATCTGGGTTCTCCAAGCGTAGCAATGAGAACTCAATCAATACTTTGCACGCCGCAGCAACCGACAGCAACTGATTTCTCGGTACTAAAGAGATAGAGCAAACATGATTAACTGACTAAAACTTTACTTAGAACATTCAAATATTCTAGCTGACTCCCAGTAGTGAAATCTACTACATCAAAGAAAAAAAGAGAGAAAATACATACTTTGTCCACATACTGTGGTGATGTAATGTGCAGAGAGTGCCACGAACGATGAGTAGAAAGGCTCATACTGTTTGTCATGGTGAAGAATGTCAGATTCACTGCAAATGAAAAGCAAATATCAGCAATTTATTTCTGGACAAAACAGATGAGAAAGAAGGAACAGACAGACATCACCAATTTTCAGACATGAACTACGGAGGTTGTCTTCACAATGTGGCTGTGCAAAATGATGATACATATATTAGGACAACAGAAAAAATCCATTGTTTCATATTTTGCAGCAAAAAGCTTTCTGTTCTTCCATTTGGCACAAATACAAGCTGAAAATTTGCATAAAGTTCAAACAAACAAACAAACAAACAAACATGGAGGAGAGATAATGTGACACAGAACAGAGTACTTGTCATACCTGTATCATTATATGGATATGCAATTACTTATATCAGCATACTTCCGTGCAGAGGGAGAGATGTCATTATAGCTGCAGCCCAAACTGTGTGGCCAACATACTGTCTGCATAAATCCTTTCTCTGCAGCCTCCAATGCATTCATCTGCCCAACAGTGCAAAACTACTGCACTGTACAATCCAACATACAGCCTCAGTCTCTACAATCACCAAAAAACCAATGACTACAGTGAAAATTCTCTGCTTTCTGAAATGACAAAACAATCAGCTTTCATTCAACTCCTTGGTACGCAAGTTTGAAAACAGTCCAGGGGGAAATGCTACAATGACAGTAAGCCTATAACACCTCAGACCTGCTAGTCTTCTCAATTAAGCCTTCTAAGAATAAAGTTTAATCAAAGTTGAATGCCAGTTCTCTATCTTCTCCACTTCCTTCTTCTTTGTTAAAGAATACATTTGACCGTTTTGCTCCTGGTCTACAAAGCAGTGAATTGTCGGGCTCCAGATTATATATCTGACATGCTACCAGTTTATCAACCCCCCCAGATCACTCGGGTCACAAGACAGCCGTTTCCTCCAGTGCAATCAAAACCTGGATGTCAGAGCTTTGAGTATTTTTCCTCGCTAACATATTAAATATCAACCTGCTGAATTGGGGTTTGCACAAACACCATCTCCTTACAAAAATAAGCTCCTATTGAGTTTTAACTTTAACTTGTTTGCTGCGTGATTGTGTCAATTTTATATTGTGTTTTCATGTTTGCATGCTGTCTGTCTTTATTATTGTAATACCCATTTTCTAGTGTTACGCAAGTAGTACTTTTGTATGATACTGTGATATTCAAATAAACTTCTAACCAATACAATTTCTCAAATCTGGAAATACCTTCATTTTTTCTTGTGTACTATATATAAGTTCAGTCAATTATTGGTGTTTATGTAAATACGTGATACCTATTTTAGACTGCAAATCTGGCCAGAGATATCCTGTGTAAATAAACATTAAATCAAAAAATTAACAGCAAACAATTCCCCCAAATCTGTGTCACTGAACCATCAGCTTTACGATTGAAAAACAAAAAACCAAACTAGTCGGCCAGCCTAAACCATCTCTCATGCTCAGGATGTTGCAAACTTTTGAATTGTCCCTAAAATTCTGCTGGAAAATGCTTCAAATTTAGTTCATAATGTAGCTAATGAGTGAACATCAGAAAAGTAAAAGCCACTTCAAACATGTATACATGACTACTAAAGCAAAGTTGAAGTATAATTGACATTCTGTTATTTGAAATACTTTTGAATAAGCTGACTTTTGGCAGTGCACAACCAAAAAGTCACATGTAAATCTACCAAATGAATTTGGTGGCTAAACCATGTCCTCATGATGTATAATATATACAGAATAAAAACACTAGAAGTGGGTGTGAAACTCATGTGTATGTTTATCATTTATAACTTGAGCCACACAAGCCTACTTCTTTGTCAACAAAGTTAAAGATCACTCTGTCCTCTGGAAATATCAAATTAGAGATCAAACATGCCCACTAATGCTGATATTAGTAGAATGTCTTCTGGTGTTTTCTTTTAGTGTAGGTTGAACTTTTCTACTCATTAAGATCTAGGACCTAGTGATGAAAATGCTTTAAAGTTACTCATATAAAAAACTACTACTTTTACTCAAGCAGTACTGATGAGAGGATCGTAAAAAAACTCACACATACAACCATAACACCTTTGATCCTTGCTGGTTGCTTGTTTAACTTGAAAAAAGAAACCAACAGCAGTAGTAGCAGTTGTGCTCATATTGGCAGTTTGGGGTTTGCTCGGGAAAACGAAACTTATTCACACAGCATCAAGCTCTTCGCTTGGATGCCGGATGGATCAGCTGATCAGAGTCAAGTGACAACCTGGCCAACGCACAGAGCCATTGACATCAAGCTACTTAATAATCACCTAGGATGAAATGGGCACAAACTGCACAGTCTCAAGAGAAATCCCTCACAGGTCCCCTGCTGTAAGTTCACCTGCCTGTAACACTCATCTCCTTCCTCCTGCGTAACAGCCACTGCAGCAGGTTTACATGGGTCACAGGTGTCGAGTTTCCCATTTAACCGCTGGCCTTACGTTTAATGGCGTAGCGACATTTACATCAGGCACCCATCAACACCTCGTCAAAACTGAGTGGCGAGAGCAGGATCTCCGCCTTCTTTCAGCTCAACCACAGACACAACACATAACCATAAGCTAACTGGGTGTTAGCCAGCTAACGCATCAACAGTATATGGAACTGGCCCGAGTATGTGACAAGCTCTGTACACACGCCGAATCACATTTTGCTAAGTTAGCTGACGTGGTCAAACACAACTGTGGCCATTTAAACGCTGCGTTATCCTGTACGTTTGGAAGGCCCATCAGTTCGCTTGTTTGTGTTAGCTAGCTAATGATGAAGCACATTTCCTTTACGCTCCAATGCGACATAGATATGGTTCACATCGCAATAACGTCACATGTAAGATTATTAGCATAAACTATTCAACGTTTGGAGTAAGTAAGCTGACGGTAGCGTTTTAGCTAACGTCAGGAAACCCGATTCGATGCCAGTGCAAGTTAAGCTGAGATAGCTTCCTAGCTGTTAAAGTTAGCTAAGTGGGTAGCTCTTTCCCATTGAACTCAACTACCTGAGCTAGGTTAGCACGTTAGCCAGCCAGCTAACATCTGGGTGGACACGGCTGGTATCCGAGCCGACAGAGGCGCGTGACTCACTGACATGTAACTGGTTACCTGTTGATTATAGACCCAACAAGCTGAGGTAGCTCTTTAGTTTCAAACGCGGTGTACGACGCCGATAGAAGCGGCCGTACTGCAGCTGTCCATTCGTGTTCCCCATCTCCTCCGCTCGACGCCATCTTGAACTCCCGTAGAAAAAAACAGCCACTGGAAGAGGAAGCTGTGAGAGTTAATCGCAGGGGGCGCTCGCATCTCTCGAGTCGGGCAAAAACGGAACTTCGAGGGCCTGCAACGAATAATATTACAATCCAGGGTTGTAGATCGTGCAGTTCCTAGTTTGCAAAAATAATAATGATAATAACTCTTTCCATACACGAATAACACAAACAGCTCACAGAAGTCACTTATTCCTTGCTGCCGTTCCCATTGGAAATAGTTGTTTGATTGCATAAAAGATATTTGTAAATTAATAGTGTATGTTTAGCAGATTGAAAAGATTTAATTTGTGCAGTGAATGCCTCATGAATCAGAAATGGTCTGATATAGTAATGGCAATTCTCTTAAAATAAACTCCATGCACTTGGTTCACAAGTGTTATAAACCGTCCAGGGGGAAATGATCAATCAATCAAGAATTGTTCTGCATTTCTAACCAAACAGTACCAGGGCAGTGGTACTGTTTTTATACTAGGATTCATCAAGGTATCCAATGACTAATTGGTTTTTTTTCCCTTTAAGATCCATGACTTATTCTCATGGGAAATTAATGAAAATTATGAAAAACAAACCATCTCTTGATATTAAACCAAAAAAATCATGGATCCATGCCCTGATCTGGATCTGCAACAAAATTTCCTTGGGTCATGCCCCACCCCTACACAAAATTTCATGGAAATCGGTTGAGTAGGTTGTACGTAATCCTAAACAGAAAAACAAACAAACAAATGCGGAGGTAACAATTAAGCATGCACCTTACACCAGTTAATCATGCACTTACATCTCTTGCGGCCTTATTACCAGAAAGAACCAGCAACCAAGCACACAAACAGACAAACCACCTTCAGTTTCTTCCTTCTGTGGAGGTTCTCAGTCGTCCAGGTCATGGTATCTTCAGGCCTTGTACATGTGTGCAACTGGACTTTCATGTGTTTACTGAAGACATTTTAATGGGGCAAGAAAGTAGTTACTTGAGGGCCAGAATATATTTTTTTAAATTTGATGAGAGAATACTTATCTATTTATTTAATTGAAGTTGTACATTTTAACAGTCATGGAGGTAGAATTTGTTGAAGGACTGTTGTACCTAATAATGTCTAATGGAGCTATGGGCCTTGCTTGCCTGTAGGGGGCAGCACCTCTCGCTCCACCAGACAAAAAGGAGGCTCGTCGACTTCCGACTTCCTCCTTCCCATGAAGAGCAAGTCGAAGCTACTGCTGCAATGGAGAAGCTAATTTTGTTGTGGCTGAAATGTATTATTTTGTGCAGCACCGTCGAGGCCGTGTTTGAGGATCAAGTGGGGAAATTTGACTGGTAAGATGATCCGCACCCGTGTGCTGTTTAGAGCCATGTTTTAATGTGGGGATGGGAACGCTAGCACCTGTCACAGCCATTAGCTGCGACCCGGTGTGCTAGTGCTGGACTTTGTGCGAGAGAACAGGCCAAAATAAAAGCATAAAATACAACAAAAACACAATTAAACACAAATATTGTATGTACTAGCTTTCCTCGGGTGCTGTTTGCGTGTAGGAAACCAATGGCCTCTTTAAGTCAATGAGTAAAAGCTTTGGGCATTTGGATTTCATTGTAATCGAACTGACAATGACCAGTTCACTGTGCACGAATATTTTCAATTTGTTTTCCTTTCAGCTGTCAAAGTGACACTGGTGTTTGGTCCCTGTGGCGACACAAGCATTGGCTTGAGCTATAATTATAAAGAAGCTTCATCAACCCCCTGACAGCATCTTTCCTTTGTGGTTCACAGGAGGCAACAGTATGTAGGCAAAGTTCGTTTTTCTCACTTCGACACACACGCGCAGTCGTCCAAAAAAGTGCTTGTGGCAACAGAGGACAACGTCTTTGCTGCACTCAACACCAGGACTGGAGAGTTATGTGAGTGTTTGGTTAATCCCTCTCGAGAAAAGACGGTCCTATTGGGCCATTTGCGTAATAATAACAATGATATCAATTGTTTTAAACTGCTGCTTTTCAATGTTTGTCACAGTTTGGCGACATGTGGATAAGACGGGGCCAGAGGGAAACATTGACGCTTACCTGCAGCATGGACAAGGTAAATATTGTCATCGCAGTTGAGCCCTTAGTTCCTCTATTGGGAGCAGATGACTCATTCAGTTGTTTCCTAGATGCGGTGATGGTCGTAGGCAATGGCCGTCTGCTGCGCTCCTGGGAGATAAATGTCGGTGGTTTGAATTGGGAGATTGTGCTTGACTCTGGCAGGTGATTACCTCTTTGATTGGCCGTGACTGAGAATATACAATAACTGTATTTATTTTTGATCAGGCGTTAAGGAGTTTTGTTGTTCGTTTTAGTTTCCAGTCAGCGTGTTTAGTTGGACAGCATGACACAGTGAAACACGTGGCTGTCTTGAAGAAAACTGCCATCTCTCTCCATTACCTCTCCAATGGTCATCAAAAATGGATAGAGAATCTTCCAGAAAGGTAAATTAAATTTAAAAAAAAATCCCTGATGTTGTCTGTGCATTTTAAATATTAGTTTGTCTTTATTAACAAAATGTTTAACTTGAAATTAAGTAAATTGTTAACCTCATTGCTTTGTTCATAGCAATATTGAATGTATTTCATTAAAACAGCTGATTTTTACATTTCTGATTGCTGCTGATATTTAAGTGTCAAATCCAAAATTGTGAAAAAATTAGATGTGTAGAAACTTAATAACGAAATGTTTTTGTTATAACATTGTGTATCTGTCTGTCTTTAATCTCACCAGTGAAACCGTGGATTACCAGGCTGTGTATTCTGGTGGAAACGGCGAAGTTTATGCACTGGGAGTCGTTTCCCATTCCCACATTACTATTGTTGTTTACAGTGTGGAGGACGGAGAGATTATCAAACAGGTAATCCTTATTAAATTTAGCCATATAGTGCTTTCTATGTGCTAAAACCTTCTATGCTGTTTTATCCTGCCATGTCAAATCTTAATACATTTGTAATATATAACTACTATGATTCTTAGTTACTTAAATAAAATGGAAACATCATTTTTAATACACAAAATAATGATAAAACATTATATGAATAAAATTCCATGTTTGTTACGCCTCTGCTTGTGTTGTCTCCAGATCTCAGTTGAAGCTCCATGGCTGTCCGACATACAGGCCAGCTGTGCAGTGGTTGGCCAGGGGATTTTGACATGTGTGGACTCTGCAACTGTGTCCTTGTACATGCTTGACTTAAATGAACAATCCCAGATGACCCAGATCCCCCTGCAGGTACCCACTGAAATATTACAAAAATAATTTAAACTTTTCCACTCGATGAAACAAACGCATTTTTGTCTACTGCTCTGGTGCGTTTCTCTTCCAAAACAGTAAAACTGTCTCCATACATCTCCTCAATATCTCTGTCTCATCCTGGAATTTCCTCCTCTAGACACTGGGACTTGAAGCTGCCCCTGGCTTCCATCCAAAACTGGTGTCCACTCAGCCCAACCCAGCTCGTCCACCACTGTCAGAGTTCTTCCTCCAGCTCGGGCCTGAACACCACCTGCTCCTTCAGCTCAGCAATGATCAGATAGTTACACTGAGGGATTTTAAGCCAGTACGTAACCGTTTCCCTACACTGCACTTACATTTCATATATGAGATTCTGATATTTAAAAAACAAATTACTTATTGTTTTTAGGTTTTTTCTAGAGCACTTGTTTATTCTGTAAGTTATTATTGTACTTTACATCACTCTTGATAAAAGCTGTCGATTACATGCCTAAAATATAAATGTTACATTTCTGCTTCAAGAATTTGATTGTCAAAAGCATATGGGTGGATAGCATCTGCAGAAGTAAATGTTAGGTATACCCCATATATAAAGAGTTCACATTGATTTCTTGTGTTCTAAATATGTCTAAATAATAAATAAGTCCTTATACGTAGATAGAAGTTTTCCATAATGCGTAAATCTCAGAGCCATTCTGTGATATTGCAGTTGTTAGTTTAAGAGAGAGTTTGTGTAAATTATTGATGTTTGATGTTTTATAGGCAATGCTGGTTTCATTTGCTACCACTGGAGAGAAGACTGTTGCTGCTGTCTTGTCACCCAAGAATCAAACTGTGAGTTAATGAGAAACCGTACATTCAGATTTGTTAAATGTGTCGTTTAGTACAGTCTGATTTGTTCCCTCTTCTGCTTGATACATGACTGACATAGGAGATTGATTAAGAAATCAAAAGTGTTGCACTAAAGATCATAAACTGGTTGTTGAGCTGAAGAGATCGTTAAAATGATCACATCAAAGTCAAATAAAAGTACTTTTTGAACCAGTGTAAAAGATATAAATATTTGGTTCCTCCCTATAGGCTTCCAGTCTGAACCTCTTCAGTGCAGAAACCGGACGCAGACTTCTAGACACAACACTGATTTTTAATATGGATCCTAATGGTGGGAAACCAGAGAAGGTATGTCTGTTTTGTGCCAGAGTCTGTGGCTCGTCAGGCAACCATGGTGTTTATGCAAAGTCTTAAAAAAATATTTACTCTTGGAGTAAGCTTCATGGTGTTCACAATGGGTTTCCACTTGACATGGTTTTCATTCTGTCTTCCAGCTTTATGTGCAGACGTTTCTCAAGAAAGATGACTCAGTTGGCTACAGGGTCATGGTGCAGACAGAGGACCACACACTCACTTTCCTACAACAGCCAGGTATGGATGGTAGAACAAGCAGCTTTATCAGTATTGGTAATAGTTATCTTTCTGTCATCTGAAGTATTGGTTATGCTGCCTGCAACAGTGCTAGTTTTGATTCTACCACTGAGAGGCGCTAAAGTTAAAAAAGAAAAAGAAAGTAAAACCTGCTTTTAGTAAAAATAAATAAATAAGCAGACAGCATTTTTCCAGGAATTTAGTTTGACCAGATCCCACAACTATGCTAATGTTTGGACATTATATTTTTCTACTTGTGGTTTGTTGATATCACAAATAGGTGGAACTTTAGATTTCTGTGAAGAGTTGTTCTCTCATGGTGATTACTGTTAAGATCCATTACATCTTTCTCAAATTCAAAGAGACAAGTGAGTCTTGCTTTGCCTTGTGATAGCATTGTGGTATATTTCCTTATGCCAACGTCTGACCACTGAGTAGTCAGACATGTTTTTAGATTTCATAATACACACACAATCCTGGCCGCCTCCACAGACACGAGGAGGAAAAAAATGTGTCATGTCATAATTCACAAAAAACGTCAGCACGAACTGCATACTGTCACAGGGTGTGGAAAGTGGAACGAGTACAGAACAATGAGTCTTGTTTTCCAGGGCGTGTGATATGGATAAGAGAAGAGGCCCTGTCAGATGTGGTGACAATGGAAATGGTGGATCTGCCCCTCACAGGAACGCAGGCAGAGCTGGAGGGAGAGTTTGGCAAAAAGGCCGGTAAATGTCAACCAAAATTCCTCCTTTTTATATGTTACTCCAGAGATTCCATCATTAACAGCTGATCCCTGCAGTAGATTAATATTCAGTATTTCATCTGTGATTTCCAGTTCTCAAATTCTCCTGCTTGTTTAATTATTTAGATATTTATGATTTTAGAATTGATAGTTAAACTTAAATCTGTGAATTGTTGCTTTTACTTTATCCTCACTTCAGTTGCCCAAATTTTGCTTTTTTTATTATTCATGCTGTTGCTTTAAGCTGGTGGCCAGTGAACAACAATTCTTGAGTATGTTGAGATAATGAATCACTTGGTTGCGTTTGGCTTCACCTTCTTCTGCTTTGTCCTGTTTTTATTGCTGCGTTTGGATTCAGCCATTCAAGGTAACAGACTTATCTGCTCTTATTCAGTAACTCTTGATTTCTTTACTTCAGGGTCTCCTGCTCTATCCTTTTGTCTATGTCAACTTCTACCAACACTTGATTTCACTTTTAGGATTAGTCTTGTATTATACTCCTGCAGATTGTGTATGTAAATTTGCACCTCCTCTGTTTAATTCACAGTTTAATCAATGATTCAAACAATATTCTGCAGCCTAGCGTGTATTTTAGATTTATTCAGTGATCAATACATCCGTTTAATTTTGTGACGTGCACCTGTGATTTGCTTGCAACGACAATATGTCCACTACAACACAGATCTACTAAATTGTGATCCTGAAATGATTCCCATAATGTGAAGTGAATCCACTGAGAGCCATTAAGCAGCTTCTTTGCCTTCTTTTGCTGTTTTTTGACTAGATGGATTGTTGTCCATGGTGCTGAAGAGGCTCTCCTCTCAGTTCATCTTGCTGCAGGCCTGGGTGACCCACCTCTGGAAGCTGTTCTATGACGCGCGGAAGCCTCGCAGTCAGGTCAAAAATGATGTGACCATCGAGAACCTCTCAAGAGATGAGTTCAACCTGCAGAAGATGATGGTTATGGTTACTGCATCTGGGAAAGTAAGAAACTAGAACCTTAAATATATATAATATTTAACAGTTCTTCAGTAAATTTTGTAAAAACAACTAGAAGCTTTTCCAAAATCTTTCCAACAATGTTCAAACCAGAGAAATCAAAGTAACGGGACGTTTCATTTTGGTCACCTTTCATAACATTACATCCACTTTACCAGTGGCTTTGCCCGTCTCTGCTGTAATTACCGGGGCGTATGAAGAAGGAAAAACAAGCCAGCCATTTAGCCAGTCAGCTGTATTTTCCTTCCACTGTTTTTATTGGTCACTATTATTTTTCCGCTGTTTATTATGTAATGTGAGAAGACTTTAATGCATGACCTCATCTATGAACATGATCTGCACATGGTCAGGTAGATTCTCATCAGCGATCATCCCACACAGCTCGACAACGTCATCAAACTAGGTTGAGTTTACATAGTCTATATTTAACTTTGTATTTGGGTTTTGCTCTGTATATTGTTTCAGATTGTGTATATTTAATCAGACAGACCTAAAGAAAAAATAACACCCTAATAACTTGAGTCTACCAGATCCCGTGAAACTCACTTTTCCCTTTTCATTTCGTCCTCTGCTTCTTTTCTGTTCAGCTCTTTGGGATTGACAGCAAAACTGGCAGTATTTTATGGAGGCACTACCTGGACAACATTCCATCTAATTCCGCCTTCAAACTAATGGTGCAGCGGACCACTGCTCACTTTCCTCATCCCCCACAGTGCACACTGCTCATCAAAGACAAGGTACTTAATAGCAAGGCTTCTGAGCTCTGTGGTTAAAGAACTTCAAGAATACAATTTCATTAGCTTGTGGGCCGAATAACCATTAGCAAAGCGAATGACTCTGCTGTGAAATCACAAGATTTGTGAGTCACAAAGAGTGGGGGGCTTCCAAAGCATTGCTACTCATCTTGTCTTTATAAACACAGTAAAAGCTCAGTACTTTTGTTCTCCTGCAGTTACCAGCACTTAAATGAAAATACTTGGTTTAACCTGAGTAACTTTAGAAGCAGTGTAAATCTATCTAATCACTTCTCTTGTAATTTTTGTTCTGTTGTTTTTTCATCAGGACACAGGGCTGGCAACATTTCATGTATTTAACCCCATCTTTGGAAAGAAGAGTCACATCACTCCACCCACTCTGCCTCAGCCAATACTTCAGTCTCTCATCCTGCCGCTCATGGACCAGGATTATGCGAAGGTTTTACTGCTGGTTGATGACCAGTACAAGGTCAGTGCCAAACTGTAAACCAGATCAACATCATGAATGAGCCATTAAATGTACTGTAGGGTGTGTCTTGAAGCCATCAGACAAACACGCACCACCCCAGATCTTTCTTTTGTTCATCTTAGCTTCATTCTATCTGTCCACAGAAAAATATAGAATTTAATTATAGTGACATTAAGTGTATTGGGTGAGTGATATTGGCTATCCAGAAATATCTTGTAAAAAGTGTATTTTTTTTATTTTGGTTTTCCCTCAGGTGTCGGCCTTTCCTTCGACAAAAAATGTATTGCAGCAGCTCCAGGACATGGCCTCATCCATATTCTTTTACCTGGTTGACTCCAGTCAGGGAAAACTCTCTGGTTACAGGCTACGAACGGCAAGTCAACAAATCTTTGCTGCATTATTTCAAGGTTCTTTGCACATCAGGCCTCAAAAGGTTTTAGCCTCCAGCAGGTGGCAGATTGTTGCCAAAGCTGATGACGATGGTTGCAATATTTTTATTGTTTAGAACTGAAGTGATAACTTTCCTCCATATTTCAGTCATGGAAAAGATATCAATATTAAAATATATTTTACATGACAATGTTATAGAACAGAATAAATTTAATTTACTTGGAATGAAGGAAATCAATACGATACTCAAAGTGTGACTAGCAAGTGGATGTAGCAAATAATCTGTAAAATATTCTAGAATGACAATTCTATCCTGAGGCTCTGTTCATTGTTCCTGTTCACACTGAAGTGCCACAAAATGATAGTTAGATCAAGCACGACTGAATTGAATATTTTTTTGGGGTTCTCAGGATTTGTCAACTGAGCTGATCTGGGAGGTCGTCGTCCCAACCGAGGTACAGAAGATCGTCTCCATCAAAGGGAAGAGACCCAATGAGCATGTGCACTCCCAGGGCAGAGTAATGGGAGACCGCAGTGTCCTGTATAAGGTACAATAAGTTCACCTAAAACTTGACTAACACTGTGGTGTGGAAAGAGTGGAAAAAAATATTTTCAAAATCATACCCCTGTTGTTATTTGTACTGGATTGGGTCAGTGCTCTGCCTCGTCTTTCCCACTTCAGTCACTAAGACAGTCACTCCCTGTTTTCTGATGTAAACGGAGAATTCGTCATTCCGAGAAACACTGAACGTCACATCACTGTTTCCCCAGTGAATCATGTTCTCTCCCACTGACTTGGAATAAGAATCAACACAAGGACTCATGCACTCTTTGTCATAGTTCTTGTTTATAATCTTTGTGACGTATTATATTAATCATTCTACATCTCCGCTTATCACCAGACTTTCATGTACGTGCCTAAAATGGACAATAACAACACAAACTCCAAAAGTCTGTCTGAATAACTGTTAATACAATCTCACAATACAAAAGTGGGGGATAGAACGGACAACATACTGGTGTCTTATCTACTCTTAGAGCTTTGTCAGTAGTTTTGAACATGTGTCCTGAGGGGGTGTCTGTAAGAAAAAGGTTTTCACCTAAAATCATCAGGTAACATCCCATAGCGATCAGAAACATCAGGTCCCGTGTTGATCAACTTGTCACACAGACGTATTTGGCAAACAACTATGTCGTATTTAGGCCAGTAAGTATTTATTCCTGATCTTTTGAGAGAGCAAATGTGTAACAGTAAAATAATTCATTCGAAACAGCCCAGAAGATCATTGTATTATTTAGTAGGTTCTGTTTTTTTAAATTAATTGGTCATTAAAATATTTTTTCCCCCTAGATGAAGATGGATACCATTTTACATCTAAGCTTATCAGTGATGTTCATATTTAATATGTATGGAAAGGGCAAACTAAAAGACACTACACCTTGAATCTTGTGAATTTTATGTTTTAGTCTTTGACTTAAAGTATTACACTAAATGTATTTGTATCCATTTTTCAATTTAAATATGCTAAATGTATACATCTTTCTTTTATAGTACTTGAATCCCAATCTCCTGGCGGTGGTGACTGAGAGCACAGACTTGCATCCGGAGCGCAGCTTTATCGGGATCATGTTGATTGATGGCGTGACTGGTCGCATCTTCCACGTGGCTGTTCAGAGAAAGGCCAAAGGACCAGTGCATGTTGTACACTCTGAGAACTGGGTGGTGGTAAGTATCAGTGACAGCTATAGTCTGTAACCCTCTTATTGGCAGAAAAAATAAATAAAGATCTGTTGTTGTGTTGCTTGGTTACAGTAAGAATGTGGTGTTGGCTCATGGCAGATTTATAAAAATGACTAAGCACCCACATTGTATTTGAACATTGAACATATTCAACAGAAAGACTTTGACATGAAACACAGGCAAAGCCTCGGGTAGTCGTGTTATCTGACCTGTGACCGTCTCCCCTGACTCCACAGTACGAATACTGGAGCACCAAGTCTCGCAGGAACGAGTTCTCTGTAATTGAGCTGTATGAAGGAATGGAGCTGTACAACAGCACCGTGTTCAGCTCACTGGATCGACCACATGCTCCTCAAGTACTTCAGCAGTCTTACATTTTCCCCTCGGCCATTTCTACCATGGAGGCCACTCTGACTGAGAAGGGCATCACCAGCCGCCATCTGCTCAGTATGTTTCAGTGTTTTCCTGTTTGCCACTTTTATGATTCCCAGATAGATACAGTTGTTAGAATAATAATATAAAATGTCTCTGTTTCTTTGCTATCTCACAGTTGGTTTGCCATCTGGAGGGATTTTGTCATTACCCAAGATGTTCCTTGACCCCCGGAGGCCAGAAATAGTGTCTGAGCAAATCCGGTAAGTCCTTGAGTCAGATTTGGTTTGAAACATTTTTTTTTTTTTTATCTCTACCTGTCTAACCTTTTCACTTGATCTCCAGAGAAGAGAATCTGATACCGTACGCACCAGAGTTGCTGATCCGTACTGAGTGGTTCATCAATTACAATCAGAGTGTGGCAAGGGTGCGAGGAATTCACACTGCCCCCTCTGGGCTGGAGTCGACCTGCTTGGTGAGTCTGCCATCACAATACCAAGAAAACATAGTAGATGTAGATTACAAAGATATGTCTCTATAGGTTTAAGCAGTTGTCTGCTTTATTATGAAATTTGTTGACATACAGAATTGAATTTAAATTTTTTTTTTTTTGTAACCAAATGTTCTCTTCTCTCCAGTTAAATCAAACAAAAATCTGACTGTTACTCTTGTCCTGGCAGGTGGTGGCGTATGGTCTCGACATCTATCAGACACGCGTCTATCCCTCGAAGCAGTTTGACGTGCTAAAAGATGACTACGACTACATGTTGATCAGCAGCGTACTCTTCGCTCTTTTCTTCGCCACCATGATCAGCAAACGCCTGGCAGAAGTCAAACTGCTCAACCGGGCCTGGCGGTAAAGTGACCGTCAGAAGTCCCATCTCTGACTAGCCCAGAGGCTGCACGGAGGACCTCAGCCCGAGGAGATGAGGTGGCTGAGGCCGTGCCTGTAGAAGAACCAAGGTCCATGTTCAATAAAGCCCATAAGCTACTGCATGGGTGAGGGGATGGCAGGGTGGGGGTGACGACAGGGGGTAGAAAATGTTTTATGTGTTTTTTTTAACTTATTTTGCAACCACAAGGAATAATTTCATAATAGAATAATCATTTTTGTGCCATGTCGATTTGATGACATTTTTTAACACCTAACTAATTACAAATGAATGCAACATTGTTGGATCTATTAAATCATGGAAAGTCCAACACTTGTGATTTTTTGTGTTTTAAATTCTCCAGAACCAAGACAGGACAGAACATTTTTTAGATGAATTTATTAACCATGAATAGGCTGGAAAAAAGCAGAACAGATAACTTTCTTTTTTTACTATGCTGTTTTCCTGGCTTGGTCCTGGAGAATATAGACACTGCCTTTTCTTTGGAGGCAGAGCATACAGCTGAACTTTAGTGCAGGAGAAGGGAACCCGTCTCCTGTTGTGAACATATGTAAACATCAGCCAGTTTAGCCATGATGTTTCTGTTTTTTCCAGATTTGTTTTGTCATGTTTCTGCTTTGTTAGACAGCTCTAATGGTGAGTGATAATAAATGTTGAGATCAGATAAAAAGAGACAGAAGACATGCAACGTGTGAGAATGATTTGGTACAAAACCATAGTTCTATGGTTTATACCCTTTGTCCTGCTGAGATATCTTAATGCCATTTGTTTTGATGGCGAATGAACTGTGAATATTTGGTGTGAGGAGATATGTAGCATGGACAAGAAATGGTTGTTTGTGCTTTCCTGAAGACACTCCCACCAAAGACACTGTCACACTGTCTACCATCACGTGGTTGACCAAGGAAAATGATCGACAGTACATTTTATTTAATGATGTGTGTGTATCAGTCATCCTGCAGCTCATGTTTGTGAGCGGTGTTCAAGCCGCTGTTGTTGATGCTCCATTAAAATTAGTTTCAGATCTCTAGTTAATGTTTTTCTTTTCTACAAAGGAAGTGTTTGATTAAGGTTAGACATTATACAAGTAAACATGTAATAAGCTAGTAATGTGTTTACTTGAATGAATAGGTTGTGATGCATTTTCCAAATAATGTAACTCAGTAGAGCACATATCTCCACCAAGACCCAACAGTCTCCTTTCGTCCCATACTTTTACATATCAATTCCCTAAATGTGCCTGTTTTTCCCCCCACCAAGATCCATGAATTATTCTCTGGGAAATCCACAGAAATGTTGAAAAACTCCCCGTTTCATAATGTGAAAAAGTAGGAAAAAAATTACGCCCCTAATTCTCATCTGCACCAAAATGTTATGAGATCTTACCTAATATCACATCCTTCCACCAGGTTTCATTGAAATCCGTTTAGTTCTTTTGTTGTAATCTTGCTTACATCAAACATGCAAGCCATCCAACACACTAGTATCCTACAGTCTCCTTATCAAACCACATTTAAATTCGCTAGATCCGTATTTTTCTTAGGATCTGCACCAATTGCACACACTCATAAATATCAGTTCCCTAAACATGCCAGATTTTCATTAAGATCCATGAATTATTCTCAGTCAACAATCGATCACCAAAATTGCCAAATACCATCATCTCACAATGTTGGAGGAAGTGGAAAAAATACATTCTTGGATCCGCCACCTGATGCAGATCTAAACCAAAATTGAATGGGGTAATTTCTGACTAATACGGCATCCTTCAAACGAGTTGCATGGTAATCATGAGTTTGGTTGGATTTGGGTGAAAACATTACCTCCTTGTTGAAGGTAATGTGTTTATCAATTAAACCAGCAGAAGCAGCCAAAGACACGGAAAACGTTAACGTTATCACATGTTAAAAATTACATTATTTATAAGGTACACATATGCATCCTTAATTATAGTTTCTATTAAACATCTATGACGCAATAACACTGGGAAGATAAGGAACAGGTGGTTTCCCTCTGTTTTTATCAGAATATAAGAAAATCTTTTATTACAAAAACAAGTGTCTGTGATAATCCAGGCATAGCAAGAAAACAAAACACTGCACAATGAGCCAATCATAGAATGAATAAGTTATTTTATTTCTATAAATATATTAAAAACATAATTTTACAATGATTCACTTTCGACACGGCAACATGATGAACTAACAAACAGCAACAGAACCTTCATGAGAACTTTTCAACTCACTGGTGTAACAGAGGCTGTAAATGTGGGTCTGCACTAATGTAACAGGATTTCTATTCTCCGCACACAGACATTCATCCAGATCTTTACACTTGTGACCATGAATGCAGCATTTGAGTTAAATTCATACACATTGTTAAATACTTTGCTTTAAAATTATCAATATTTAGTGTTTGTCAACTGATCATCATTTTTAAAAAATGGCCTCTTTTACAAATATGTATATAAACACAGCTGATGTAAAATCTTAAAACATGAATGACTTGCTGCTGTTCTATATATGTGTATCAAAGGGCCTGTCAATCATTATCAAGTGTGATAACAGGTTTAAATTAGTTGGATCACTGAACATACTTTTAAATAAATTAAACACTGATCACATAATAATGCAATATGAAATCAATCAATCAATCAATGGGATGATACATGTGAGTGTATAGCGGGGGGAGGGGGGGTGGTTTGGTGTTTGAAGTAAAACCAGCTTTTTGATTGAGAACTGAACTTACACTAAAGTGGCAAAAATAATTAGCATTGAAATTGACTAGAATCCATTGAAACTTATAAAATAAACTTTTCTCAAAATAACATGAGTTCACCGTCTAATTAACTATGACTCATAATTATCTTAGTGTGAGAATGATTCAGCAAAACATTAAATCCATCAACAATATTACACTTAAGATGTAAAGCAGCATTGTCAAAAAAATTCACGTACAAGCCCAGCTCGTACATACAGTAATTATTTGCTCGCATATAAGAGATGTCGTGTTCTCTCCGTTTCTTTTTCGAAATGTGAGCGAGTGACTGACAGATGTTTTCTTCCCTGTGAGATAACTGCAGTATCCCAGCAACCAAAAGTAAAAATGGGAATATGAGGTGAATATTTCTCCCCTGTTAGTGAAATCACTGGAATGTTATGATGTGTTTCCGAGTTGAACCAGAGGAAAACATGCTGCTAAAATACTGGCTGGCAAAATGTTCAGTTAACATTCTCACAGTGTGAGGGTTTCTATCTGTTCTGCCACATCCTCGACGTTTCACCGAGGAGCCTCTCCCGCCGGTCTGTGCGCGGCGGTCGGCCCGGTGGCAGGAGGATGTAGTGTGTGGCGCTGGTCTGTCTCCCGTCCTTCAAGATGGGAACGATGCAGGGAGTAGACTGAGCTGCGGGGGGCGACCTTTCACTGTGGTGTCTCTGTAAGGCCTTGCTCACATATTTTGGGTTAGCAGCAAAACTCTGGGTGGCGGGCATCACACCGTTGATATAAATCGGAAGGCTTTTGGGGCTAGGGGTGCGTGGCGGGCAGGGTGGCACTAAAGGGACCCTCGGAGGAATCTTGGGAGGCCTGTCCTCCTCGTTGGCAATCACAGTCTTTACGAGGGCGGGAGGTTTTCGCGGGATGGGGATGCGAGGAGGGATCAGTGGTTTGTCGGTGGGGCAGGTTGTGGTGCTGCTGTGTGGCTGGAATGCTTGGCCTGAGAAGGAAAAACGAAATCTGGCTGACTGGTGGGGATCCGACTGTTTGCTACACAAAGAATCCCCAACTGCTGACGCCACATGCTGGTGTGGCAGGTGCCCAGGTGCCCAGTTGTTGGCTCCGAACCCTCCTCTACCTGTTGGTCTGTCCTCCCTGCCTGGCCAGGAGAAAGCCATGGAGCCGATTCCAGCTCCACCTGCTGGGACTGGCTCCACCAGCCTCTCCTGGTAGGCATGATTCACTTGTCCACTCTCTCTGTTGCTGCCCTTGGTTATGGCCTTGGGGCAGCTTTTGGGCAAAAGGCGACGTCGGTCACTGGTAAAAAACTCCACCTCGTTATCAGCTGCTTCGTCCGACATGAGTTCCTCAGGGTCAGGGAGAGGTGGAAGGGGCTTGGGTCCTCTCTGGAAGCCCCCGAGCACTGTCCTTCTCTGGGAAGAAGGGACGACCTGGTCCCCATCATGGATCCGCAGTAAGTTATCGGACATTAGGCAATAAGTATCGGAGTAGAAAGGAGACTGGGGGCCTGAGATATTGGCTGAAAAAGAGCAAAAAAGAATCACATATCAAACCAATGTCCCCATGACATCTTAAACACCAAGAAAGCACTGTTTTCTAGACAAGGTTTTGCTATCACTGTTGTTTCCTGAAGAGGGGAACCAACTCTCACAGGAAGAAACATGGAAAACAACTTGCAGTGAGAAAACTAGAGAGAAGTGATGGTGTAGGAGGGAAAAATACCAGATGGAGCGGGCTGCCCACTCTTAGAAAAAAACTCCTTGTTTTTAATTGAGGTATCGTACAGGAAACTGGAGCAAGAATATATCGAAAACAACCGCTTGACCTATCCCCCTCTTCGTCAAACATCAGCCACAACACCCTGATTAACACAGGAATCGTCATTATCTGCAGGACAGGCCGCAATCTTAACCGAGCTTCCCATAACCTTCTCTGTGGAAACATCCGATGTGCCCCAGACTGCAGGAACAGCTGGTGACCAGGGAGCGATAGCTTCCCCTCCATCTTCACTCTGCTTCTCTGCTACAGTGCTCAGTCCACTGATGACAAGCTTGCGTACACTCGCCTGGCTACATGCTGTTTTATTAGTCAGCCAGGGTTTACACTATAGTTTGACAGGCCACAAAAAAGTTTGGAACAAAAAGCTATTCTAGTGGCGAATGTATAAAAAATAACCATTCTACATTTATTATCACAAAAATGTGAATATAATAAAAAGAATATGTAGAAGACTCACATTTAAATTCCTTGGCCATTTGCTGTGGTTGAAGCTCCGTCAGGTTTTGTTCCATGTCAGCACTTAGGCCCGAGCACACGCTGCAAAGCAAGAGAGGTTGAGAAATCCATACTGTGTGTGTGTGTGTGTAAATCATTACTGCACATAGTAAGTCATTATATGTGAGAAAGCATGCTTGACATATGCTTTAACAGAATATATGTTCCATTCATCTTTATTTACATTATGTAACTCAGCATCTTCACTGAACCGTATTCTTCACGTATGTTTGCACTTTGTTTACCTGATGTTGTCATTTTGTTTTATTTATTTTCTTATATTTCATATTACTTTTGCTCATACTGGCTTTGTTATGCATACAAAATCTGTTGTATGTTTATCCGTCCTGGAAGAGGGATCCGTCCTCTGTAGTTTTTCCTCTCCTCCAGTTATTTTTTTGTCTGTTTTTATCAAACTCAACAGTCTAAGGATAGAGGATGTTATATAGTTTATGGATTGTAAAGGCAAGTTTATGATTTTTTGCTATTAAAATAGAATTGACATGTTGAAACACCAAGAGGATTATGTCAGGGAGTAATCTAAAGTGCAAGTGAAAGTCAGTTGGCCTTTAAATGAAAGCATGTGTTCTTAATTTAATAACACTTTAAAGATTTGCTGTTGAGTTGCTGAACTTTTCAATTTGTATTAGTTAGTGTTGTGTCTCTTCTTACGTCAAACGAGGTAAAATGATATGAAAAACAATGACAAAATGGAAAGATTATAATCCTACCCCTGATATGATAAATTAAACATACTGATGGTATGTTCATACTGTATAATAATAACTGATTCCTGTTCACAGCTTGTTCCATGGACTATATATAAAGACGGATGATGCATCTCCACTTCCTCACACTATCCAGAAATGAAGCCAAAATATCCCCGATAAGAACGGTGTCATCCTGTGCATTTGAAGCCTGAGTCTGCACAGAAGTGATCATGGGATGGAGCCGCAGTAGTGAGGTCCCACCGATACACATGCTCAACCAATCACGAGTCAGTGTCAGCTGTCAATCATGACGTTTCACCTCGTTTTTATAGCATCAAATAACTAATTATAACCAAAATTATTTAACATGTATTCTGACTTATTAGTCAGGTCCATGTCCAAACTGCTATCATGGAGGAGGCAGGGTTTATGACCTTTGTTGCAGCCAGCCACCAGGTGACAATCAAGATGCTTTAGCTGAGTTGCTGTTTCGTCCATCTTTATATAAGCTCTATGGTTTGTTCTGGTCAGTGTCAGGGTGGTGTTGCTGTACCTGTTGAGGTCCTGCTGTCCCCAACAGTGTTTCTGACTCATGGTCAGTCGTGTTGTTTAATATCCTGAAGGTCTGTATCGGTAGAGTTCCGGCACAATTCAGCTTTGTCAAACCCATCACCTCTTCATTCTAGCCAGGGGGAGAGAGAACAGAGAGCTGAAACATCCACACCGTGTTACAGCAGGTGAGTCAGAATGAAGCTTTAAACTCCAAAAACATGAATCCTCCACATTTGGCTTTTGCGTTACAGGACTCCTTCCAGATGTTCTGGTCACACCTTCATCAGCAGTGTGAAATGTTCATAAACAGGCCACATAAACCGTGTACATCTGGAACACAGCACCATCCAGCGCACCCAGCTGCACGCCGTTCTGCTGCCAGGCAGGTCAAAGGTCGAGGCAGATACTCTCAAAGCACAGACACATACATCACTTCTATATTAAATAATTACCTCTGCCAAGGAGGTCATGTTTTCACCCCATGTCCATTTCTGTTTGTTTGTTTGTCTGTTAGTTTGCAGGATTACGCTAAAACTACCAGACCGATTACCACGAAACTTGGTAGGGGACGGATGTTTATGAGTGTATGGCATTTGGTGCAGATCCAAATAAAAATCAGGATGCAGTGAATTTAACTGTTGTGCATGAGGGGACTGTTGAGCCTTGGTGGAGGAATATGCTCCACTGAGTTCCATTCTAATTTATATTATCAACACAGCATGGCTACACACTTATATTCTACGTAGTGCACTGAAACGACACGGAGTGCATCAAAAGCATTTTGTGAAAGACAAATACATCTTCATCTTGTCCTGATTACTTGCTGTGTTACGGTAAATAACAACATTACATTGGCTGCATAGTTTAGGTGAGCCTCCAGGAAAACAACAGTCACAACAAAAGCTCAGTAAACGACTTCAGTCTGCTCGGGCAGCTGCCATGTGTATCTCTTTGTGGTTCCAGCTTAAAGCCATCTCTCTGATGAGCAGGCTATTGCACAACCTCTGGGTCAGATGTGGGAGGGCAGCAGGCAGCGCTCCTCACCCTCCTCCTCCTCTGTGACCATGAAACCCTGCAGTATCCACCCTCACAACAGGGGCTAATTGTGCAGCATTCCTGTGATGCTGAATGACCAACCCCGCCAGTGCTCACACACACGCACATGCACGCACGCACGCACGCACACACACACACTTAAGGAAAAGTTAATGTCATTCAGATTTGGCTTTGGGTCTTACTTTATTTTGATTACCTTTGCCAAGGAGGTTAAGTTGTAACCCTGTTTTAAGTCTGTTTGTTTGTTTGTTTGTTTGTTTGTTTGTCAGATGTATTACACAAAAACTACTGAACAGATTTCCATGAAGAAATAATCCATTAAATTTTAGGGTGAACTAGACATTGCGAGATATGGTGCTTTTCAACCATTTCACTGATTCTCCAGTGAATAATTCATGGATCATGAGGAAATATTTAGGGGACTGATATCTATGAGTGTGTGAAATATGGTGCAGCTTGATTGAATTCAAAGGGACTGTTGTTGGGATCGGTGGAGGTATGCGCTCTACTAAGTGCCATTCTAGTTCATTTATTTATCATTTGAAGAAAAGGGACATTAGAAACACCACACCGCAAATAACAAGGAAACACTTTACTACAACTACTACTACTAATACTAAGTGTAATAAAAAATAATCATAACAAATTCAGAGATATTGCATTAAATATGTCACCATCTACAGAGTGGTAAAAGAAACTTGTCAGAAAAATATGTATAAATACGGACACGCCAAGCCACAGAGTTAAATCCCGACCTCCATGTGGCTTAATGCCGATGCTCGTCATTTTAATGTTTAACTACTGGTACGTGAGTGATGGCTTGTTTCCTGATAAGACACCAGCTGTTTCACTTTTCCAATTGGAGACGGATGTGTATTCTGGGTGAGGTGAGGCTCATCCTGCTTTTATACGAGAGGTGATAACATCCGCTTCGCTCCCTTCGCATTGAAGTGGAAAACCAGAGCAGCAGCTTAGATTAACCACATCATCTGACAACTGACTGGGGGGGGTTAAAAACTGAGTGACGGCCCTCTGTCAACTGGACTCTACCCTGATGGCGTGTCCATGAGCAAAGCAATCAATATTTTCCAGCAGCAATGTCATTTCTGTAAAACCTTTAATTTTGAACATTTTATTCACAAAACTGTGCAGAATGTGCAGAGTTGTGTCTACATTATTTAGAATGTAACTAATTGTGAGCCGGTCTCCGCTGTTAATCGTGATGTTTTGCCTTGATAATGTAGCATCAGATAATGGAAAAATTAACACTCAGACAAATATCAGTATGATAGGAACTAGGTGAAATGACAGAAAACACCTTTGAGAAAAATATATTTGACATGTATTGTGACCTTTGTGTCTACATTATTTATAATGTAGACACAACACAAACACTTTAGTGTCCCTGTTAACTACACTAACAGCTACATTTCACAATAAAATATTAAATTTCAGGTACTGCTCACTTGATATTCTCTTTCCTGTCTGTATAACCCTGCGGCAACTCACCTGCAAAACCACTAATTAGATATCTACCCGCCCTACCCCACACACACTCACTCACTCACATGCCTGGAGGCCTAAAGGTCTCCATTTTATACCACACTCCCATCTTACTCTTCAAAGTCCTGCTTTGTTTCATGTCCCTAATAGGTCTACAGTTGACGTAGGAAGCGAACAATGCAGCGCATGCATAATGCAACAACAAAAAAGAAACACTCCACAAACAAAACACAGTGAGTCGTGCATCTATTTGCATATTCATGTGATCCTTAAAACAACCGACTGTGGCGTCATTTCCGCCAGTGAACCTCGGAGATGGAAGACGCTGAACAATTATGAATTCTACCGGCAATTACTCAGTCTCCATGAATGGGGCCACTCTCAGGCATGAATGGGCCTTTGTGTCACTTTAGTGTGCAGCGAAACAAGCCTGAAAATCCAAGTGAACTCTCCCATGAGGTTAGGACTGAAGATACGCCATGGAGACAAGCAGACAGGGCCAAGGTATGGGCCCGCGCCACAAATCCCCTGCAGGAGAACCGCGTGTTGGAAGAACAAACCAGAGACTCCGAAACACTGTTTGTTTATCTCATGCGGGAGCCTTGATGTGTTGTCGTTGGCTGTTCCCACCTCACTTTATCCAGGCAAGAAGCCATTCACTGACTGGACCATAGAGGGTATAGCTGCGTTCAGACATGCACTGGGCTCCGCAGTTCCTCCGTATTTTCTCCGGATGAGGTGCATGTGAGAATGTTCGGAGTGAAGCCGTTTTCAGACATTACCTCTGGGTAAAATCTGGAGAATTCTCGACGGCGTTTACCCGTAGTTTGCCTTTTACACATGCACAGCACAGCGGGAGGTTTTTCTCCACAGACGCGTTCACAACAGCAACAAATCCTCCACGTTATTCAGGTGAGAGGTGGAGCAGCCGGGCGCAGTAGACAGAGACAAGAAGTGACGGTTTTACTCGAATGCAGATTTTACCCGGAGGTCATGTCTGATAACAGCTTATGTAAAGATGAAGGACATGACAGCTCCCCAAAAGTGAAGCAAAAGTGTCACGATTTTCACCTGGTGGCTGGCTGCAGAATAGCTCATTGATGCCGTCTCCTCCATGTTAGTGAATGGGACATCAGTTAAACTAAAAAGTACATGTCAAATACATTTTGAAAAGGTGGCTTCTGTCATTTCACCTAGTTCTTATCATACTGGTCTTTGTCCAAGTGTTAATTTTTCCATTATCTGATGCTACATTATCAAGGCAAAACATCATGATTAACAGACTGGCTCACGATTAGTTGAACGCGTGTATCGATGGGATCTCACAGTGGGAGGAAGTGGAGACACATCATCCATCATCGTCCAGTCTATGGACTCGACCTCTATATGATTTAATTATGGTGCTAGCTTTAGGTATTAGCTTGTTTTAAACTCTACTGGCCAAATAATACGCAGCCTAATGTTCTGAACCGAAGTCTTGATGTAAATACTTCCACCTCAACATTAGTAGGCCACAAATGGTGCAGTAGTATGTGACAGAAATAAATTATCTGTTTTCAACACCAGGATTTACAGCCTCTAAGTTTTAAAGTCTTATCATCATCATATATCTAAATGTGTGACTGTTTTTTTACAAAGGGTCACTGTCTACTGACAACCCAGAACTGTTGCCGACATATATAGTCAACATTTACTGGTTTTTACTGGGCCAGATGTGAGACCCGTGCAGTATAGATGTGAATCACTTCACCAGATAATGCGAATTCAGTGCAGTGCAGGTCGATGAGATACACACCACATGAGCCAACCTTAATCTTTAGTGTGTGTGTGCAAAATATGATTTCACAGTTTGCTTTTTCAACTGTGACATGAACACGTTTTACACTGTGCAAAATGTGGTATCTCTAATACGTGCTGAGGCTACGCAGTAATTCAACCTTTTCATTCATGTTGTTATACACTGTACAAATTACAAAGCCTACCTGGACAGTAAAGGCCACCATACTGAACCAATATGCTCTAGCATTTCAATAATAATTATATATAAAATAGATTCATATTTCTTTAATTAATTTTTCAAATAAATGTTGTATTATGCTTATACTAATATACTTTTTGACTCTATTTAAATTCTTATCATACACTTCACTGTATTGCATACTGTCCTCGTTATACCACACTACACATTGTTTGGTGTTACCATGTGAAAAGTAAAGTCTCACTTAAATCCTCCTGTCCGACTGTGGGACTGATGCTGGTGAATCATTAGCCTCTGGGATCGGCTCAATTCATTCATGAACTATACTGTAAGTTTACTCAGGCAATTTATTATGATATGAATCAGTTTTACTGTTCAGATTGTTCAGACAATTAAGTGCCATATTTGATTGTAGAGGCTGATTCAGCAGGCAGGTGTGGAAGTTACCCTCTAGGATAGTTATGAATGACAGCTCCGGGCAGTCATTTTGACTTGCAATAAAACACCGTCAATAATTAATGCAATTAAATTTCCATCAATAGCAATCAACAAAAGTCCAGAATATATTAATGTAATGGTTATTGGAGGTAACACATAATTGATTTACATCAGATTTTTTTAATGTTTTACTGTTTCTCTTCCCATGAAGAAGAGTATAAAATCCCACCTGCACTCAGTAGCAAAAGTCAGTCGTTAAAAGAAGGGATCATGTGACATTTATTGTGACAATTTGCATTAAAAATGTGTTTCGTTTAGTTAAGTGTAGTTAAGTTTAGTTTAGTTTATTTAGAACGTTTTTTAAAAGGTAAAATAAAAATACCTGTGTTTAAAATAAAAATCCAAAGCTGGATATCAGAAACATAAGTAGTAGTAGAAAACAAAATTATTTTAATTTCTTCGGTAAAATAAATTACAATACCTGTGGCCCAACATTTCTATAAAGAGTAGAAAATAGAAAACTAAATAAACAAATTAAAACTGATTGAATAATTGAACATTTCCCTTCATAAGTTCATTATGCAGCTTTCAGATGTGTAACTGCAGTCATATAAAAAATATAAAAAATTACCCGAGTGAGCAATATTTATTTAACCCGTAATAATGTGATGGAAAGGGAACAATCTTAAAGCAGCAGCAATTTGATCTTATGCATAACAATGTTAGTTTATACAATTTGATTTAAATTTTACATTCGGGGTTGGAGGAGCCTAACTATCTATTTAATGCTACTACACTTTCCAGAAAATGTATATTGTTAAATAACAATAAATATAAACACATACTTTTTTTTTTACATAAAATTGAAATAGATTAAAACACACATTCTGAGGTGTCCCCCCCCTCTCTCCTTGGGCTACAATTATTAGACGTGAGTCCCTCTCCAGCGCCCACTAGTGGCTCAGCGGGGACGGTCCCACAAACAGCCCGCCTGTGTGGATCCTCGGGGCGGACATCAGGGCGACATGCAGCGGCTCAGAGGAGCACACTGCCCCGCTGATCACAGAAGAACGACCCGTAGACGAGCTGTACCAGTCCACACCCAGTCCAACTAAAGAGTATCCTCGGAGAAACAACTACAATCCTGTTTGTATTTATATATAAAACACTATATATAGATATGTATACTGACCGCGTCTGTCGTTACTTTTTACATTTAAAGTTCCCGGAGAGACGGAGAATCAAACACTGCTGCTTTCTTCTGTGTTTAAACAACATCACACAAAACACTGCTCCTGACTCCACTAGATTATAAACTCAGTTCCCTCTCTCTCTCGTGTCGGTATTATTGTTTTCATGGCTAAATGGAAGAGAAGTCCTACCGTGAAGAAGCGGGTTACTCCTCCATCACGTAGAGCGGCTGCTGCTGCTCCAGTCCAGCGATGTAATCTCTGTCAGTGTGTGTCGGTACAGACTCCAGGTCAGATGGGACCCATGTGCCACAACATCCTCCTCTGTCACCAGCGGCAGAGACTCATCATGTCAGGGTGACGTGGGTTTCCACATCTCCTTATAAATGCATCCAGCAGCCCGGGCACGTTACTGTAACTCCACCCTGCAGCAGCAGCAGCAGCCTGACAGTGAAAAAACCAGGCTCAACTCAACTGAAGTGAGATGACTGCACCCTGAGCTGTTTGTGGACTTAAAAGTTGATATTTGCTACTTGATTATGCTCCATTTGTTTTTAGAAGGAAAATATTTCAGGCTATTTTTTTATCCATTACATTTGACCGACTAATCCTTACTTTACTCTTGTTGAATAATTTCAAATTTAAAGTTTTTTGCCTTTGAGGGGCTCCTGGGTGGAGTTACAGTATATCTACGTTTAAATTTGAGTTTAAATTAACCAGAGTATAAACAATGAGAGACAACATAGCATATGTTTTATGAGACGTTGAACAAATCAATGTCACATAAAATAAACTTTTCTTAAACAAGCAGTCCCCTACCAACATTTTTAATCTGATCTTAATCGGCCACATTGTTTATTGACCATTTAAGGTTGTTTAAAAATTAAACATGGATATTATAGTATTAGCAATAGTCCAATTACACTCTGAAAGGGGTCATTCAGCAAAATAAGTACTTTTATTTGTGATAATTTAATTCATGATAATTAATTTTTTTATTAGTAATGGATTTAAAAGATCTGAACCTCGACTACTTACAATCAGAGAAGAAGTTGTCGGCCTGGTGGGTTTTCAGCTTGATATACAAGTGAAAGAAGTTTGTATACGCACAAAGAAAATTGTCCCAAGTGTGACTGTCATTATCCACAAGTTTGTTGAAATCAGTGAGAGACATGAGACTTTACTTCGAGGCCAGAAAAATATCTGTTCTCAAAACCTGCGGAGCATTTATTCAGAACAATGTTTCATTTATGCAAATGAACTCTATAGGTGAAATGAAAAAAGCAGCCTCGAGAATCAGAATTCAATCCAATGGGTGTATGGGAAATTGCCCTTCATAAACAATTTTGGTTTGACCTGTGTGGGAGTCCGAAAGAGTGTGTGGGTGGCTTCTGGCGTGAGCACAATATATATGACTGATAGAGAGCAGCAGCCGGATTGTGGTGGATGAAGCCTGCATGTCACATCAGAGTTCACTGTCTGTGTTTGTCTTCACTCACGCTGAGAGGCACAGGGACAATGCACGAGGCCGTTTACCAGAAAATAACAGGGAAGTGAATGCAGGCCGTTCTTTTTTTTGACCACAGAGTCCAGACCACACTGAGCCAACAGTCTTCCACCAAACTATCATATAACTTTTTATTGTAGCAACAATCTGAAGAGGTCCTCTGGCAAATACATATTTAATATTTGAATGTGCTGAATAATATAACCACCTCATAAAAGTGTCAGAGAGATAACTAATGACCCTTTGACCTTCTTTCCTTCTCTCCTACGGTTAACTCGTACCAGAATAAACCAATAAACTCCATAAAGGGTCATATATGGGCCAAGGAGTGCCTTATACCCACTGTAAATCAAAAACCCACAAAAGAAATACATCACATGTGATGTTCGGCAGTGCTCGTATTGCTGCAATCATCCAGTCTCCATCCACCATAACTTGTTTGCTTAATGGAATACTCATACTTTTGAGCAAATACGCAGTTTGATCCACTTCCTGTTGTGCAACAAAGTGATTGGTAGCACATGTGAGTCCAGTGTGGGCACATAAAGAAGAGAAACTGACGTCAGGCGTTTGCCCTTAAAGGGTAATGCTGCGGCTCTCGTCTTGATTTTGAAACATGGCTCTAAATACAATCAATCCCTGTTAAATGTCTGAGTTAGCTCATTTGTTCTATTAAAAGTCAGACAGTGACGTCCCAAAAACCCTCATGTGTTGCCACCTGGACCAGCAGATAGTCTCGGCCCTGCCTCTCTGCTGTAGATCCACGGCCCCCGGTGGGCGCCCGCAGTGACCCAGGATGCACAGAGCTGTGGGGGTTGTTGTCGGCCCGGGCCAGTCTCCCACAGGGAAGGTCAAGTCATTTCCTGCTCTGAGAGACCTCCGTCCCTCACAGATGTCAGTGCAGTCAGAAGCCCACCTCCCACATCTGTACCCCCCCCCACCACCACCACTACCACCACCCACCCTCCCATCCCCTCCCTTGTGCTTTTCTTTTTTCAAAGATGTGATGGATGGCTCTGAAGGAAGTCCCTCACATCAAGGGGCTCTTTTCATCATCACTCTCTTTTTTTTTCACGAGCTCAGCCTGATTAAAGAGGTGAAACCTCAAGGTTAAAGCAGGAAATACGCACCAGTGACAATTCAGGAAATATCAAGCTGGATAGATGGAGCAGATCAGTTTCCACGTCCCTCCATGAAAACGCTGTGAACAGCAGATAATCCCTGCGATGAGAAACATTTTAGAAGATTGATCTCTGCCCACCACCTATCTAACAACCTCTCAAGCTGGAATATGAAATGAAGTAAGTAGGTGTTAACATATGTGTTCTATGGTAAGTACATTTGTGTAGGTTGGTGTGCTGACATGGTGACACAGGGAATTCTCTTATAGAGGAACCAGCTGTGTACAAACATGTAATAGCAATTAGAGCGCCGTTACAGACTTGACAGACAAGGCCTGTGGCTGTTTTCAAAGTCACGGTCGACCAGTCTTATGTTTGAGTTTCACATTTCTTGTAATTGCGGTGCCGTTGTCCCTGAGAAGCTAAAACACTTTTAGATGTATTCATTTAACAAATAATCACATGGTAAAATGCCTCAGTTACAGCTGCTACGTGTATAAGGAACTGAAATGCCTATCTATTAAATCAGAAGTTTGTGAATGGATGAGTAACCCTTGTGGTGGGTCACTGGGGCATTGTCAACCAGAGAAGTTATCAGGAAATTATCAAATTCTATGCCGTCACGTTTTTGTTCTTTTTATTTGCTTCTCTGTTACCACCCACCACTTCCTCCAGCCTGACATGGAACAGTCATGTTTGACGTTTTCATTTCAAAGTGCACTACCAAACAGAGGCTGTGTTTTAAACAAGGGGTAAAGAGGCTTCCAAAAGTTCTGTCCTGTCAAGTTCTGGATCAGCACCATTCATAAATGTGTCGCTGCTGCCTACTGAGTTTTGTTCAATGTGAAAAACAACCCCTTCATTTAATCGTTTTTAATTTAATGGATGTGCGGTTGGGTCTGACAAGTTGGAGGCGTCAGGAAGGAATCGGGCTCCTCAAATGTCTGAGTGGGCTTCGCACGGCAGCCTTTGACCTCATCCTGTGAGGAGACAGCTCAGTTATCACAGAAGCCACAGCCACTGGGAAGAAGAAGAAGAGGATGAGCTGAAGAATGATGTTAGTGCTGCTGCTGCTTTAACTGTTGCATAGCTCAGCAACTGCCAAAGAAAATGTGAAATCTATTCTAATGCTAAACTGATTTTTGTAATTGCGCCAATTGCATTACTGATACAATGTCCTGTGAATAAAATGTAATTACAAGCAAAGGACTGGATAAGAGGTGGAAAACACACAATTCAAACATGTACAAATACGCAGCTTTATCTGTGGCCGTGCTATCCCTGAAGAAGACAAGAAAGAAAATGCCCTGGGTAGAAAGACAAAAGAGGGTCATGGGGAAAGGAAGTGACTGAGGAAGTGGCCAGGATTACAGTGATTTAAACTCTGTGACATCTGATTTCATGGGGACAGCTTCAATGAATGCCAGAGAACCAAGCATGAAAAGAAGAATTCTTCACCCAGGATGCAACGCAGGAGGCCGGGGCAACTTCGCTGCCCATGCTTTCAGGGCAGTGTGCGCAGAGGGTCTGCAGGCCCGGCAGGAGGCCTTCCGCTGCGTGTGAATCTGATCTCCACTTCAAGAGTTTCAGTTGAAAGGAGAGGAGGATAAATGAGATCATAAATATTAGAGTTTTAAACCCGTCTGTTTGTTTTGTGCTGTTCTCTTGGTTTGTCTTAATGCTCTGGAGCTACTTCAGGATTATTCCTTGTAATTAGTGAGTCCTCCTCAAACACTTCCACAAAATATTTAATAAATATATACTTTGTTATTGTGTGTGTGTGTGTGTGTGTGTGTGTGTGTGTGTGTGTGTGTGTGTGTGTGTGTGTGTGTGTGTGTGTGTGTGTGCAGAGCTTTTTATAAACAGTCTGTGGTGCAGAGTGAAGTTGGAAAACTTTGTGATCATCCTACCTGGTTTATCTGCAATGAAGGATTTTAAAATGACACTGAATATGTTTGAACAATTTACTTAACTGGAGATATTTTAATTCAGCTTGATATAAAGCATTACAGCAACAAAACAAACACTGCGCTCTGACTTTGAAGACAACTTGTGATTCAATGAATGTTTCCGCCATGGAGACCAGAACCTGTGAATTATCTGGCTACAATTTTGACCCGGGATTTGACCCAGTTGCCGACCACTGCTGTAGTTTAAGCGATTACATAAAAGAAAACATGTTCAAATGGGTCCACAGGCCGAAGGCACACTGCTCCGCCCCCACTGACGGCTACAGAGCGCTAGTCGCTTGTTTATTAGAATTTTATTCATATTGAATGTATCACATGTCCAAATGGCACCAAATTCGACTCTGCACTTTCTCGGGCCATTTACAATACACGTTCCAAGTGTGAACTGTTTGCGAGATGTACGCGCCACATACACACAGACAGACATTTGTGGAATTAGTAGGTAGATACTCTACGCCTGGCATCAGAGTAAAAAGTATTTGTTGACACAAGTTTGCTGGATATGGGTGTTTTTTTGTGTAAATGGTAAATGATGGTGACGGGAAGACACTGTCAATATTTGCTTATTTCTTCACAGTGTTTGCACCATGTTCTGGGGCCAAAGTCGATTTCTAGACTGATCGCAAAGGAGGGCAACAGAGAAACAGACACTTTTGCAACTGCTGATTGTTTACCTTGTGTGTGATTGTGTGATCATGTCTCTATTACACCGAATAGCCGCGGGGTGGGAGGGTGGAGGGGTGAGGCCAGCTGTGTCTTCATGGTCCACATACAGTATATCCTTAGGAAAACCACAGTATGCTCTCTCTTTGTCTCTGTTCACAACATAGCTCAGAGTCTTGAGGCATGACAGAGTCAACCTTCTTGCTCAGCCTATCTCTCACTCCCACCCTTCTCTCACCTTACGTACTCCAGCTCCATCATTTCCTGTTGAGTCACCGATAGAGCCAGACTGCACCAATGTTTTACAGTTTACTGCTCCCCTCGCTGCTTTCCTCCTCCACTTCCTCGTTCAAGGGTGCCAGTCCTGTAAGTAGGAAAATAGCAGTGTGACTTTATCACATCCCTCCAGCCAAATATTGCATGAAGAGAAAAGTCAAGGCAGCCGTAGGAGTCTCTTCCTGGCAACATGACTGATTCATACAGGGAATGACTCACAGGATCACAGGATCATTAGGATTATTAGCTCTGCAAAACAATCACCACGTCACTCGCCAAACCTATAGCAAACCTATATCTAACCAGTATATGTCAGTATTGGAACAAGTAGAGCAAAAGCAAAATGAGCGTAAAAGGAAACGGATGAAAGAATAGATGAAGTCTTTACATAACCTTTCCATAAATACTGACCACAGAGTTGAATTCCTAGGAATAATGTTTCTTCATATAGCTATTGGGAGTTCAGGCGTATCCTAGTAAGTTGGGAGGAAGTGATGCTGAGGTGAGGTAAGGACTTGAGCAAATGGAGGCAGCGAGGGAGGGTTGAGGGCAGGGCTCAGAGAAGCGAAAGGGCTCTGTGGCGGACTGGTTGAGTCATTGAAGAATACAGCTGCTGACTCAGTTTGCAAACTCGTCCTGGAGCACGTTGCCAGTCTATCTGGCATCGTGTGTTAGTGTGTGTGTGTGTGTGTGTGTGTGAGAGAGCGAGAGAGAGCAAACATGCTCATACAGATAGGTTGAGAAAATCCCTAAATGTAGTTTCTTAGTGGAAGAAGAGAAAATGTATAGCCAGAGGTTAAAATTGTAAATTGCTAAGGTGATTACATCAAATGGAAACTGAAGCATTGCCCAAAGGAGTGTCCATTCACACCACTGCTGTATAATCCCATCCTGGCACCGTGTATTAATCATTTCGTCATGACTTCAGTTTTCTTTACACACCCTTCTTGCCACAGTATTCATATGACTGTGTTAGTCCCACCATCCACACAATGTGATCCATCTGGGAGTATGGACCCTTGGCCGCACTCCAGAGTTAGTCATCCTGGCTGTGTTGCAAGGTCCACGAGTGGTGTGCTGTTCAGGGAGTAATTAAGAAGGACGCCTCCCTCCATAACGGAATGTGATTGCCTGATAAAAGTGTGGAGCTATTTTACCTGAGTGTGATGCAGAGTGAGTCACACTATATTCATGCACAGTAATAACCTGATAAGATTTTACTCGCTGGTTTAAATTTAGTCACAACAACATTGCATTTAAGCCAAATATAAAAATCAAATGTTAAACGCACGTGTCATCTGCCTCAACGTGTTCAGACCACAGACCGTCTGAAATTCCTGTCCAGAAATGAAGCTAAAATATTCCAGATTTGCCGCCATCTTGTGCCTTTGGCGTCAGAGTCTGTGATGTAGCGGTCAACAGATGGAGCCGCGGTAACAAGGCCCTGCTGATACACACAAACAACCAATCACAAGTCAGTCCCAGCTGTCAATAATGATGTTTCCCCCTGTTTTTTATAAAAGAATAGAACAGTTGAACATACCTCAGTGTGATAAGAACTACCCAAAATGATAGAAACTATCTTCTTCTTCTTTAACATATACTTTGACTTTTTAGTTTGGTCCATGTACCCTCCAATAACATGGAGGAGGCTTTGGCTTCACTTTTGGGGAGCAGTCATGTCGTCCATCTTTTTATAAAGTCTCTGATTCAGACCTGTAACACCATAACCCGTGAGGTAAAGTGAGTTGCTCTGCCTTGATGTAACTACTCTGAAGACATACAAAGTTGCTCAATTGATCAGTGTGACTAACTTATTGCTTTTTCAGTGGAAAGTTTCCCAGACATTGAGTGCATCAACCAGGACTTAAAATAAAGAAATAGTGACTATAAATCTTATTCTCTAACACAAAATTAATTTAGGAAAAAACTAATCATACGAAACAAAAACACTCCAGATTACATAGAACATTAACCTACGGTCCTGTGACCACACTGTGTCACCTAGAAGCTGACATATTAATTCATAGATACCTAATATATCTGAGTGTATGTAACTTCTACCATCCCACTATTCCCATAAAGAGTGGCACCATGTGCCTTATTTATTTGGCTGCTGTACCAGCTACTTGCTGCCTTCTCCTGTTGTCGTCAGTGTGTTGACCTTATTTCCACACAGTCATTATATGTGTTATCATTACTGCTGTGGCATTGTCCAGCATTTTTAAAGTGTTAATTACTTTGTAACACAATAAGCTATTATCACCCCAGTCCACTGTTTACCACCAATCAAATGAAATAGTGACACCTTGTGTTTGAAACATGCTACTTGACAGTGCTGTGAAAATGAGTCTGGCTACTTCTTTACTAACAAATGCCTGGCAGAGGAGACAGAGGAGAGGTTTTTCTATTGTTACTCATTTTCTATGAGATCAGTTTTAAACTAAAGGAAGGTTGAAAAGTAACATATATATATATATATAAATGATTGATTATATGATTAATTGTTTATATAACACAAATTACAATATAACTACATAATGGTCATTTTCAGCCCTGCTAAACTAATGTAAATACCTTTAGTGGAAAATAGTGGTATTATTATTATTACATTATATTTTAGTCAGAAAATGAGAAAACCAGTATATCTCTCTGTATACAAAGTGACATCGTGCAAGATTCATCCATTGAAAGGCAAAGTAAAAATTGGATCCAATTTGTTCCCATAGTGCAAACAACCAAGGGCTAAGAAATGGGCACTGCACGTTTTTGAAGATGTGAATGTTTGTCTAATCAAAATTAAACAAATGCATCAGATTCGTACAAATGTACTGTGATTAGTTTTACTTTATAGTAAATGTTTTTATAGGATGATATGAACCATAAATGCACCAGTCGTCAGAATCTAATAACATTGGATTTCGAAAAAGTGCAACAGTGCATTAGTTCACAATCAGCGTTGAATATCCATTAAAGAGATTTTTATTTCAGTAAAAAAAAAGGCAGTGCTTTCTGTCAAATAACCAGTAGTTTTGTTCATTAGTACTTTTTTGTCTTCAGCAATCATGAATATTCTGAGATATAAAAGTGACACATGTAGTAGAAGTCAGATCATGTGTGGGATGACATTCAGAGGTACATTAAGCAACATTTTTTTAAAAATATAAATCACACAGATTTACAACTTTTAAAAATAAATTAGGAGAATACATGAATTAATACATTACTAACTGAAAACATTATCCTGAACAACAAATGTTGTCGCTAACATAATCTAACTAAAAAACTAGTCACACAAACACAGACAGCAGTAAATTCCCTGAGTAATTGGAACAAAATCATGAGCATAAAAACCCACATTTGGTCATTCATTCACCAGTCTAATTGTCTTTAATCATCCAGGTATCATAAGCTGTTTTCAGACATGACTTTCTCCGGAGTTTGTCTTTCACACATGAACAACGCAGCAGAAGATTCTCACCTCGGACACAGAAATCCCTGGAGTGTTCAGGTGAGGGGTGGCGCAGCATGTAGGAGGCAGGATGTAACATATTTATTCCCCTGCGGAGATCACGTGTTTTTTTAGCGGTACATCGACACCAACGTCACCCCTCATCATCAAAAGCTCTCTTGACATCTTCGTCTGTGCCCTCTAGGTGTATGGCACTGCTTTCCTGATATTTATTGTATTTATTCTTTTCAGTTATGCGTCTGACGTGTGTTGGAAGCGTCATTAACACGCCCACTAACTCATGGTGAATCCTCCAGGGGATCTCCTGCTGTGTTCTCACATGGGCTCCTTCAGACATTATCAAGAGTTTTTACTAGGAGGCTGGCAGGAGAAACTCTGGAGAAAGGCCGGAGCCCCTCCTTCGGACATTTGCGTTCTCACATACAGCCCCTCTGGAGAATGTCAGGAGATTATCCGGAGTTCAGTGCATGGCTGAAAGCAGTGTTTGATTTTCAAGTTGAGAACATTCATCTAGCTCTGGCTACCATCACCGATGTACACCACCCTGCCCTCCAGACGAGAACGCTCAGCTTCAAACACCAGCAGGTGGCTCAGCAGCGTCTCCTCAGGACCCGATCGGATCAGGGATGGATCATTGTTCTGTACACACACACACACACAAACACACGGTAACAGTTACAGTTACAAGAACAACTAAACTGTTCACAAAAGATTCAAATCAAATCTTTTCATATTCTGCAAAAAAACAAATGATTCATTCTGGTTTGGGCTAAGGAGAAAGATAAAAGCTCGACAGAGTTTACTCACTGCCACAGCTGAAATAAAAGCGTCCATCAGGTGGTAGTCTGCTCCACCGTGTCCACTCATGGCAAACACCGAGGGAGTATTATCCTGCACTGTGTGCTTGATAGAACTCTGGGTCAGAAAGTCAAACACGCAGACATCATGGCCATCGTATGACAGCTCCCCCTGTGAAAACACACGTCAATGCGGAGAAACTGTGGCACGTAGCTGATACATTCATCATAGACGTGCAGTGCATGCTCCTTAACATACATCAGAATCAGAATCAGAATCAGAATTCTTTTTATTGCCAAGTATATTTACACATACAGGAAATTGCCTTGGTGTGGTACATCACAATTAGTCAACTCTTAATCCAGCATAGCTTAAATCTGTGTGATTTGTAAATTGTGGTCTAACAGGCTGCATTTTAACGGTTAACTGTGGAACTGGAATTTATTTTTTCACTGTCTTTAATATTTTTGCAGATTTTGTATTTTTTATTATTTGTTAGTCTTGGTGAAAATTCCCAGACATATTTGGGGGTCGGTATCGATGAGTGGGAGCGATTTCGTGCTCTGTCGTTTTTCAGCTGCTGTATGGCAACAAATGGGGCTGTTGGCGGTGGACTGCGCTCTACTGAGTGTAATTCTAGTTTTTTATATATATATTAAATTTTTTTTACAGCATCTCTTGTATTTTAAATATCTGAATTTTTTCCCTTTTCCTTTCTGAATTCCACATTTCTTTCCGTCCTACCTTGCTGCCATAGATGGTTGTTTTCCGCTTGCATATTTCCTTAGTGAAGGCGACCATGGAGAAGACCGCTGTCAGGCCCCCTTCAAACTCCATGTTAACAACCTGGTCAAACACAACAGATGAACAAGACAAGACAAAAGGGGAAAGTGTGTTGTGCCTCTAACTGTAAATAATGACCTCACATATATACAGTATTTTTAAATAAAAGTACATTATACGTTTTCTATCTAAATAACTATCTTTGAAAATGGTTACAAATCTCTTTTTTCAAAAGACAGAGAAATCAGTAAATAAATAGAGGGGGAAGGATGTAAACAATAACAGGCAACTTGAGCAATAGTTCAGAGTGGACAGGTACAAAAGGGCAATACAGCCTGTGGCTTCATCCAAAATAAAAACAACATTGTGACAGTGTGCTGCTAATTCTTGAATGAATGTGAGTTGATGCTGTAAAACAATTCAGACAATATTTATTTCTTCAATCTGAAAATCATCCCAGTTTGATTTGTCAGGTCCCAGTTTGGTTTCTATTATTCGCAGCAGACAAGAAACATTATCATCTGATACTAGAGTTTATTTTAACCGTATGTTTGATAGCAACATGAATACTGGTGCATCTCTACAGGAATTAGAGTTTTATTCAAGCCGAAACAAAGAGGGTTAAAGCTGGATAGTAAGTTGTGCCCAAGGAGATTAAGAATCTGCTGTGAAGCCACTGTTACCTGATTACTACAGACATCGTTGTCACACTCGTAGACACAGCGGCCATATGGTCCAGTTCTAAGTGCCTCGGTTACTGACTCGATGTCTGGCAACGAGCTCGGACATATGACTGATACAGGCCAGCCAGTGTGACCCTAGAACATATACAAATACACACAGCACATAAAAGATGAGGCATAACAGGTAAATGATTATATTCATTGATGGTTGAATGCAGATTATCTGTGAGAAGTGTTCACCTGTTTCACTCTGTCCAGGTAGATTTTGCGTGCAGAGTATGGACAGACTTTTTCTACTGAACAATCCAGGCAGCGCATTCCAGCACCCGCAGGCTGACAAACAACAAACAATGTCATTCTTAATATTCATGCTCAGGACAGAAATTTCTGTCAACAATAGAGCAGAGCAAGGATCTTCAAGCTGTTTCAGAGATCTACACTGAATAAACTAAATACAATCAGAAAACTGTTTGTTTCTATCTGCAGTTGTTATACGAGTGATTATTTGTGTTGGACCTCGCACTGTGAACAGTCCACGTACCTTGTTTTCTTTTCGGAAGTGGCTCACTGATCCAAATGATGACAGTTTCAAACACCTGCAAAGTAGAAACTGTCGGGTTCAAGCTCAATATTAGGACAAACAGGATAAACTCAAAGAAAACAACCTCTTCCTCTTAAAAACCCAGAGACTATGGATCTGATAATCTATCAGGTTAGAGATACGAAAACCTTTATTTACAGAATAAACAATGCAGAAAAGATGTGCATTTATGTTTACATTTTGCTTTAAATGTTGTATTTGTGTTTTCTTATTATTCATAGTTATTTATTATAAAGTCTATTGATAAATTGTAAACTATCAAACCTTAATTCAAACTTAATTCAGCATTATATTTCTAAACCTAATGCCAGCGTGGAGTTCATCATTGACTGCTGTCTGGTGGTTTACCTGCGTGCTCCAGCCCAGTCGTGTATCAGGTCGATGTCATGGCACGACTTGGTCAAAAGAACAAAGGAGCTCTCGGCTTCATTCCTCCAGTTCCCTCGAACAAATGAGTGTGCAAAGTGATAGAACCCAACCTGTACACATGTGACATCATATTAGTTTCATGGGTTCAAAGCTCTGTACAATGTTTAGGTGCATATAAGTTTGAATTGGGAACAATATAAGATTCATGAAGATCTTTTTAAAACATCACAATAATGTGTAGACCTAACAGTTAGGCCACAATTTAAATGATTGTTAAATTAAAACCATTGATGAGGAGCTCTGAAGAATTATATTATATTCATATATTTCATTCTTACTGGCTCAAGGTGTTGAATATGGATCACGTCACCTATGACTCCAGCGACTATCAGCTCCTACGAAAATAATTAAATTTTCAACCAAAACAAAGCAACCCTACCAAACCAATCCCCATTAACCTCATTACAATACAAGTGATTGATCATTTAGCATTTTCACTTAAGAGTACTTACCATCGTAATTCCGGCTTAACTACATTTAAGTGTTAAAGGAAAGAAATTTACATCTTGAAACAATAAACTGTGAGTAAAGCCGGTGGAAGAAAACTATTGGATGTTTTGATAAATGAAGTGTTCACCTTTATCTTGTGGATGGTGGGATCATACCGGAGAACGTGACCCACCGACAGTATCACGCCACTCTTAGTGCAAGCCTCCACAATGGCCACGCAGTCTTCTGCAGTTGTCTTAAGTCATGTGGACACATGTAAGCAGGGCATGAGTGTCACACAAATGCAATCACAGTAACTGTGAGATCAGAAACTGACAAATGAGGATGAATTATATCTTTAAAGGGTCACTTTTAAATCAAAATCAAAAATCTGAATTATAAATTAACTCAAAGAAATTACTGCAAAAATCAGACTCACTAAAACCAATATTGAAAGTTAAACGTGTGCTCTATGTTAAGATGCTTAGAGTTCAAGCTCATTTGAAAAACACTCACTGCCATTGGTTTCTCCAGCAGGATATGGTAGCCCTTCTTTGCAAAGGCCACCGCAGGCCCCTGGAGAACAAACCCGTCGAATAACCACGATGATTAGACAAGAAACAAAGACAAAGTTTACAAATGACTCATTTTCAGTTTCACACCATTAATAAGGTGAGAGTCTTTGAGCAGTAGCTGCACATTGCTGATGAGATATATGATATGGAAAGCGTCATATGAGAATTAGAGAAAAACTGTATAACACACTGACTCAAATTTGGTGTTTCTTCTGCAATAGCAAAATAAAAATTCAAAAAGTGAGTGTTTTTATACCTACGTGTGTGTGTGTGTGTGTGTGTGTGTGTGTGTGTGTGTGTGTGTGTGTGTGTGTGTGTGTGTGTGTGTGTGTGTACATTGTACGTTTACCTTATGGAGGCTGTCTGGAGTACAAATTGCCACAGCATCTGCAAACCTCTCTCTTTCAACTATACAGTGCCAGTCTGATTAAAAAGAGAAAAAAAAGCAATTCAATACTTCAACATGAGAATAATAATAATACTAATACTTTTGATCCTTTGATGCTCACCGTCAAATACATTTTCATCTACAATCTTGTGTTGCTGTTGAAGTTTAGAGCGAGCAAATTTCCTCGGATCAGCAACTCCTACCACCTGAAAGAGTGAAGAGTAAACACAACAAGTATTTATTTGTCCTTTTATGTGAATAATCTACTTTGTAACCGCCTTCATAATGGTTGTAAAAGGAGAAAAATGCAAACTAAATTCGGTCACAAATGGATTTGAGGCTCCTCTATTGTGACATGAGCTTGTCTCTGATATTTTGTCATGGGTTTCGTCTCAGTGATCTCCTCTATGAGATTTTCTGATGTCAGAATACTTTTATGTCACTACTGTAAATTATCAACACTATCTGGGGGCTGCAGATGGAGAATCCCCTCTCTCCTGACCTTCATGCGTTCAGGATGGATGGATGCAAACTTGGAGTAGATCTCCCCTCGACATCCAGCTCCCACCACGATCACACTGACGAGGGACGTCATTCTGGTTCCCTGTGAACTTTCACACAAAGACACAACTCACTCAATGCAGGGGAAGATTAAGCCACCAGTCAGTGACGCCGTTCACCTCGACTGCCCCTATGATATGTTATCATTCACTAGGTACACATTATCATGATTTGAGGGTGGGCTGCAGACTTCACACCCCTCTATCCATCTAAATACACTGGTTAAACCTCTTTACATACAGTCTATGGGTTAAAACACATCAACATAAGTAATAATACATAATCCATGTGTTAAACAGCGTTTCTATTAATAATGTCCGTCAGTTTGTAACATGTCTGCTTGGATCAGTACCTGCTTTGTTCCACACGCCTGTCAAGACCTTCTGTGTGTGTGTGTGAGAGAGAGAGTGTGTGTGTGTGTGTGTGTGTGTGTGTGTGTGTGTGTGTGTGTTTGTGTGTCTTCCGCCTTGGTTCCATAGAGTGTAAAGGTTGGTTCAGTCAGCACCAGAGAGACTCACTTCTTCGTGCGGTGAATACCCCCTCAAAGCAGTCATGACGTGTCCCAGCCTGGTCCCAGCGCCCCCTATAGTGTGCAGCAGGTACAGCTGCTGCATTCACTGCTCCTCGGAAACGGCGGCTTTTACATTACATTACAAAGTTGACGCGTTAACCAAAGGTTCAGCATCTTGCCCAAGGACACTTCGGCCCGGGATTGCTTCTGTTTGCAGGACGACCCACTCTACCGCTCAGACACAGCTTCATAGTCTGAAAATCTCGGTTTATTAACACACCAGGATATAGTTATCTGTGTTGAAGGACACCTGGAAGATGACAACTGTATTAACTTTATAGGCATCATTTCAAGCTAAATAAAAGTTTTTTTTTAAATCAGAGTAAAATCAAACAAAAATATAAATAAAACTGAGGTATATAGGGATTTTCAGACAGACTATCTCAAGTATAATCAAATTCTTTGAAAAACAGGCAGGAGGGGCTATAGACAAAATATTTGTTTAATTTCTACCAATTTCTATTTGCCATTTACAGTAGCCTATATTTATGTTCAGTGTAGGAGTAGTGGCATATTTTTTCCCTTTAATAATCTCCTTATATTTTTACATGCAATACAATAAATACATCACTATAAAATACAATATTTTTTTACTGTAAACCTATATTCCATATAGAGCATATATAGCACCAGTACTGCTGGGTACATCTGAACCTAGTTATTAGCAGGCAGGATGGATTGAATGAGTTGTTCATCGTTGTTGTACTGTTTGCCCCCCCCCCTGAAAAAAATTGCAATTAGTTATATATACATATAGTTATACAGTAGACTCTTCACTTTGGTTTTACACTTGCATCCTCTAATGTATATGTTATTCTAGAAGATTTTTCTTTTACATTTAATTTATTTAAAAAAAATCTTCTCTCTTTTTTTTATTTTTGCTTTATTCTGTATGACATTGCTCTTTTGCATTGCTGAGCTGACTTGTCCTCGTCCAACACTATATTGCACTGTTGACCCTGTGTTCACTTACACATGACAAATAAACACTTGAAACATGTTCTTTGTCTCTTAAGGTGATTAAAAAAGAATAATATATTTCCATGTCAATCCCCTTTTGGTTCTATTCATTTGCCCTCCATACACTGAACAGCTGCTTCTCATAGAAAAATACCTCAACAGTTTATATATTGTGTATTTTGTTTTATGTGTTTTTATTGACGGATTTGTAAACATATATTTGATCACAGTTAAAATTCGGATTTTGTACGTTATCATGTATAATTGCTACACCGTTAAAAGCGAACTTAAATATGTCTACGGAGAAAAATATAATGTGAATATTCAACTGAACAATTTCCAACCGCCTTATTTAGGATCCTCGGAGATCTTCGGCTCACTTCGTCCGAGCCGATCCATTCAGCCAGCGTCACGTGACGCGACTAGCTCTGCAGTGTGAGCTTAGCTTTCTGCTGCTCGGTAGCAAACCTCTCTGACGCTATCTGACCCTCGTGTCTGCTATTTTAATCTCAGATATTTCACAAAAGCAGCTTGAATCTACAACAAACTACGTTGTACAAGCCCAGTCTACGAGCTATACATTAGGGGGCCGCGCTTTTGGGCATATTTGGACTTTTCTTCGTGCTAGCTAGCTACGGTTAGCGCGTTAGCCAACATTAACAACAACATGAACATTGACAACGTTAATCAGTCTGTCACAACCGGAGTGCCATCCACGACCTCTTCAACTTCAAGTAACTGCATCGCAAATGATAATGCAACGACCAGCGTCAGCAGCATCCCTTCGGTCACGAGTAATGGTAACGTTATAGCACTTTGGCTAATGTTGTGCTAAACTCTTAGCTTAGTTCAAGGTGGGAGAGGTGTTTTGTGCACAGGGTGGATCAGTTTGTTAGGTGCACGGCTAGAGATCAAACGACTGCAGTCTATTCCAACAGTCCTGTGTGTAATTCTATTCATAAAGGTTATAATGTTCAGCTTTTATTGAAATAGTTTTAGATAAGTGTTTGAATGACTGTGGTGCCGCGGAGTTCTATTGAATTTATATTGCGCCTTTCAAGAGACGTAAGGACGCTTTACGTGTGTCCCTATTATAGATATAATAGAAACCCTATTCATAGTAACTCAATACAGTCGAGTCAAGGCCTCTCTAACACAGTTTCAGGGCAAACCGACCATTATAACCTAAGTATTCCAAAACTGCTGTGTCAGACTGCATTTGTTTAGATCAATGTTCTTAATAAACTGACATCATGTTGTAAATGGAAGTGCTAAAGCACTTTTGCAAGCAGTGTTGGGATTTAGCGCAAATGCTGCAGATCATAAAACAATTTAGTTTCCTTGGTTCAATATAAACTCATCCCAGTAACTTTCTCACAGCTTCCACATCAGCGGCCATGGTGACACCATCCACAGACACATCGGTCTCCAATGGCGTCTATCTGCCCGGTGGCATCACCAATGGAGATGTAAAACCTGTCATGTCCACCACACCCCTGGCAGATTTCCTCATGCAGCTGGAAGAGTACACTCCCACAGTAAGTCCAGTGTTGTCAGTCACCCTGTGTAATACTGCGTTCACACATAGGGATACTTGGTCAGAAAGACATTGCACTGTTAATGCTGGAAACGCCTGATATGTGTTTCTGTCATGACTGCTGAACTCACTAATATCCAACACTAAGTTCAATGGAATGAAGTCACAAAACTTTCTATATAAAATATACAGATGGTACAGTTGTCTGTTTTTGGCTTATCCACTGAAGTAATTGGAAAATCAAGCTTCTCAATCACATTAACAACTAAGACTTCGATACTGCCATAAAGATGCACTGTTGAATAATTTGCCTCAGTATAATGGGTGTAATATAATGATCAAATAACTATCACTAAATGAACAAAATCAACTCCATATCCCCTTTTTATATATAATGTTCTTCACATACATGTGTCCATTGAAGTGAAAGAAAGTTATGTTAAACTTGACCACAAGATGAAGTCTGCTTATTCTTTCTTTTTCAGATTCCTGATGCAGTTACAGGGTACTACCTCAACCGAGCTGGCTTTGAGGCCTCTGATCCGAGAATGTAAGTCATGCAAAGGTTACCTGCAGGTTTCAGTGAGAGTGGTTCTGCCGATAGCCAATGGAACCAAATGAAACAAAGCACAGTGCTTTTCATAGCTGTCACATTTAGAAATAAGTCCTTACTTTCAACTTACATAGCAAAACCCACACAGAGGTCCTGAGTAGCTGTAGATGGAAACCTTTGAATTGGTAAATGAGAGAGACATTGTGAAGCTCTTTGATTATTCCATGTAGCTTTTTTGTAAAATTCAATGTTTGGAATTTGAATATCTGATAATCTGAAATAAATGTTTAAACTGTGAATTAAAAAACATCCCCCGTCAGCGAACATGCTGTGCCTTTCAGTCTTAAAACAAATGTTGTCCTGTTGTGCTTAAATAATAACAGAATAACAGCTGGGACCAGCAAGGGCCATGCCACAGTTTGTTAACTGACACATTCGAATGGGGAATTGAGAAAATACAGTGAATCTTCCAGTAACTTAATGACATGTCTGAATATTGTTGTATTTTGTCTGTGCCACAATTGTATGCTTTTTAGTATAGTTTCTTATATTTTCAGTGATTTGTAAAAGAAAACCTTCACCTGTGTTGAATTACGTTGGACAAACTGCTGTGATTTGCTGGATGTTATTGATTATTTAGTGATAATCCAAACGTAAACTTTTAAATTAAGAGAAACCTATTTAATGTTCGATTGACTGACACACTTATCCGACCTTTATTAGACAGGTGTTGAATTTATTCTTAGAAAAACAAGGAACTGTTATATATCTATACTGGTACAATTTACTCATATATCCAATGGCAAGAAAAATTAAGTGAACCCTTGGGAATTATCTTCATTTTTGTATACATTATTCTTAAGATGTGGTTAGATCTGGTACAAACACAATCTACTTTAACTAATAACACACAAATCGTTGGTTCCAACGTGTTACAGTGATCACAAAGAATCAGACATATTGAGGCGATTTCTTCCTCATAGTGTGCACCTACCTCAGATTATTCTAAAGGCACAGAGCATAATGGCCAGTGGGGGGGAAATGAAGCCAGAGTACCAGGTAAAAGCTTAAAATAATCTCTGGAGCTGGTTAATATCTCTATTACGGAGTCTACAATACACAAATCTTGGTGCATTGACCATGGTGTCAAGGTGGGGGGAGGTTATGGAGAAAGCTGCTTCTCCAAAACTAGCCATCACATACACTTATTTACTTCCTTGTTTAGTTTTCTATGGGAACTTTGACTGGTTCATGGGTTTGTTCAATAAGGAATGATAGATTATCATTGTTTGTATGTCATTAGCCTCTGCACATTATGTTTGTCTACACTAAGATGATCAGGTCATATTTTATGACCAATTATTGCCCAAAACCAGGTAAACCCAAAAGCTTGACTTACTTTGTCTGCACATAACTGTAGTGACTAATTTCCAATACTCTCAAAAGCATGTATGGGCATAGAGTACAGACTCTTAAAGCCTTGTAGGCCATTGATGGTCATTTAATGAAAGATGCTGTTCTGATTTCTTGGTCTGACTGCCTTGTTTTTTCCCACACTAGATATTAGACACAATGCCTGATGTATGAAAAGGAAAAACCACAGCTAATTTTTTCCCCCATCTCTGCAGAATCCGACTGATCTCCCTTGCCTCTCAGAAGTTTATCTCAGACATTGCCAATGATGCACTGCAATATTGTAAAATGAAGGGAACTGCCTCAGGAAGCTCAAGGAATAAGACAAAGGTCTGTGTTTCTCTCATTTTTAACATGCCCTTTAAGTGTGATCCCTCCACACAATATTGTGTACAGTGCAGTGTTGTCTGTGAGAAAAGGGGAGTGTTGGTTAAAGATGGTGACAGTTGTATCTTTTTTCTATTCATGGTGTTGTCATCTTTTGTCCTCTCCCTGTTCAGGATAAGAAGTACACTCTGACCATGGAAGACCTGAGTCCTGCCCTCTCAGAATATGGCGTCAATGTCAAGAAGCCATATTACTTCACATAGACCTGTGTTTTCTTTGAGGCTTTTTTTTGCTTTTGCTAGGTTTATCGCCCTGCTGACCCATTAGCCCATTAACAGCAAAAAATCATTGTTGTTCGATGTCTTTTTTTTGATCATCGTGCTTTAGTACAGCTTTGACAAATCTTTGTAGTCACATTGCCATTTGTTATTTTTTGTGAAGCCACCTTTACATTATGTTAAATTGTAACATTACATTTTATTGTGGAAATAAAACCCTTAACAAAAACCTTGACGTCTGTCCTAGATGTTATACATGGCACTTGACAGTAATACTGGACGGATGTAGACTGCATTAGTTGAAAGAGGTCCATAGTGTCCAACACAAGTGGAAGTGCAATAGCAGCCTCTTTAAAGTGTACTATTCATTCAATTCAATGTATTTGTATAGCGCCATATCACAACATATATTATCCTCAGACACCTTACATAGTTAGGTTGAGACCTTACAAATGACAGAGAAACCCAACAGTTACAACAACAAGCTACTTGGTGATTGGAGAGGAAAAAAACCACTTAACAGGAGGAAACTTTTAGCAGAACCAGACCAGAGCTATCTGCCTTGGCTGGTTAGGATGAGAGGAGAAAAATGGAGAGAGGAGAGGTGGGTTTGAAGAGTGGGGGAAGTAGGAGGGAGAAAGACACCAGAAGTTGTGTAACCATCGTATTCAAGCTAGTTGTTAAAATGAAAATTGTAATGATACTCTTATAGCGGTCATTAGATAGAATCACTATTAGAGAGGTTAAATCTAAGTTGAAAAAATGTATATAAAGTATAATATTGCTTTGGAAATGGTTTAATCTAAAGCCAGATTACTATTATTTGCTGTGTGTCAACATACATAGAGGTAGAACAGCTGTAAATATTCCAATTCCATCATTCTTTTTAAATATGGGTAGTAGTGACCTTTTAAAAAGTGTGTAGAATTTAAAATGGCAGATTTTGGTCTCTGCTTGTAGTTGGCCACCAGGCGGCTCCCTCGTGTAAGCTTTTAAAATAGCGCCTTTTCGCGATTTGCACATTTTTGTCCCCAATCGCGAACCGTAAAATGTCCCTCCCGAGCCGCCGTAGTGTCTAACTGGCGCATATGCTAGATGTTCAAATAAGTCGCGTGCACTGAGTCAACCTGTGTACTAGTTAAGTGTTCGGAAGCGAGAGAATCCTCAACATGACTGTTCAACCAACGAACCCCAATAACCCCATCGTGTTCTTCGACCTCACCATCGGAGGGCAGGTGAGTGGAGGAACTGTTACTTTAGCATCAAGCTAACGTTGCGTCAACGTCTCTCATTCTCACCGTGATGAGTCGTTCCGGTTCAAAGCTATACACTACCTTAGTGGGATTTAAACCTCTCCATTTAAAAACATGTATCTGCTATATAGCGACGCATCGTTTACTTCTCCATCAGCTGCTCATAGTGTGGTGTTTATATTGTAGCATTGGCCATTACTGAACTGGAGGTTATTCTTTTGAGTAAGTTGAATATTGTCGCACGATTATATGTGTTTAATCAAATAGGATGATAGTTATGTTAAGGCTACAGTACGTTCATGGCGGTCCCTATGCAGCTAAACATAGAACATCACCCAGGCTGCTATCACAATAACATTTAAATAACTTTTACAGCAGAAGGAACTATCTTTTATATCTATATCTATATCTATATATCTATATATCTATATCTATAGATATATAGATATCTATAGATTTCTCTGAAGCTAAATAAACCTGAACTGACCTGATACTTCACTCGCATTAGAGAAATTCACTCTTTAAAGTCATTAATGCACAACTAGGGCAAAACAATATCAATAATTATCTCAACATAATTTCAATCATATAATAGTTTAACCAAAGTCTAACATGCAGTTATAAAATACTTAGTTAGGAGGTAAAACACAACTGAGGTCCCTTTTTATCAAGTTTTTGTCATTTTCTACTAAAACAACAGTTTAAAGCCACAGGCTTCACTCAGGAGTAAATATCTTTAAATGTATACGAAATAATAATTCGACATTTATAGTGATAATTATTAGTATTGACTGATATGAACATCTGTATGATTTTAGGCCTTATTGACCGGCCCTATGCACAAATCTGAACTTATTCGCAATCTTTCACATTTTTTAAATAAGAAAGTAGATAATCATCAAACCTATACTGGCCCTTCTCCCCACCATTTATGTTTATCTATACTTGTATACATATAAAATAAAAGCAGCAGTCATCTCCTCCATTGGATTCTCGTCTTTGACTTCTCTTGTTCGATGAGTCTTTCTCCTGTGTGTTGTAATGTTCACTGTGCAAAAGCAGAAACTTTATAACCAGACCTCAGAAACGTCATTGATTTGATACAAATATCTTGGAATGAAAAAGAGGTGGGATTTATACATCACTTCCTTCTTCATGCTCTACCCAGGTATCGATTGCTCTCGAGATCTTGTCTGACTTGGACAATCTTTTGCTGCGTTCCTCATGTGAGGATTATATCTGGACACATTAATCTGACATTTTCTGGAGTTCATTTTCTGAAAATAGCTATATTTTAATCTTCTGTGCATGACACAGACTTTGTTTAGTTTGTCTTTTCTTGGCGCTGCTACTTCCAGTATGTATTATTTTTTCTTTTAAAGCTTCAGGCTATCTTTTCCGCCCTGACAGTTCTGGTAAAGTCCCTGACTGGTTTCACATCAAAATATTTTTTTTTACCATGAAATATTTTTGAGTAGAATTCAGTAATAGATTGAGGTAAAGTTCTAAAAAAACACATTCAGATTTAAAATGCAACGGCCATATTAACAAAGTTGATTTGGAATTTGACTTGGCGAGCTCACCCAAACAAAGACAAGAGGAAAATGCAATACACTCACTTAAAATACATCAGAGTATAAAGAACATTAATAAAATATGAGACCTTAAAATAATAGAATAATAAATCCTAAACCAATGTTAAAATATATAATACAAAATAAATAAAACCTCAACACATGTAATGTGTATGACACTAGTACCAGCAGCAGCGACCAGCTAGATAAAGTGCATAACTTTAGTGAAAAAAATCTGGAATCTGGTTGTTCTTGTCTGTACACTTTTCAGTCTCTTAGGAGAAGGGTGGGGGGGGAATCAAAGTCTTTACGCCTTTCTTTTTTTGTCTGGCCTATGCCCCACCTTGTTCAATTGTCTCTCCTCTGTTGACATGGTTCAAGGTGGAGCTGTACCAAAACATCCTCAGGTATTCACAGGTTAAAAGTTGAAGGCAAACCAGTTCACAGTTGTCATCACATTTGGTTTGTGCAAGTCAATAGTCTTATGTTGTTAAAGGTTTGTTGACATAACCTTTGAAAACAGAAAAATAGAAGGAGACGATAACCATCTGTGACACTGTGTTATTGTGATAGCTTGCTTTTTGATTGGCTGCTGCTACCTCGCTAATTTGGAAACAGTCACATGTGATTCCCAATGACGTTGTTGGTGTATATGGATTGACAAGGCAATTGTAATTACACTTGTGTTCAATGTGGCCACCATGAGTCCTTGATCCCCCCCCACCCCCCTGGAGGTGGTTTGGCCAATCGGATCCAATCCATTAAAGGGGACATATCATGAAAATTCCACTTTGTTAGTGCTTCTACACGTTAATGTGGGTATCTGGCATGTCTACCATGCACTCGCGCGTTTTGTTATGGTTCCTCTAAGTCAGAAACGTCATGCTTGAGTGACTCGAATGAGCTTCCTGTGTATTGTGTCGTCACAATACACTGGAAGTCTCCCTACATGACCTTGGCCCCCCACCCCTCTCTTTCTCTCTCTGTCTATCTGCTTGTGTGCTTCTAGTGGATGGGCAGAGGGAGACATTTAATTATGTGATTGGGAAAATTAAAACTCCAGGACAACAGAAGGGGAATACAAAGTATGGGATGCATATTTGATCATTTATATCATATAAAATATGTAATTTATATCGTTTAAAATCATGGGGGGAGAGGGGGGAGCTGGCTCACTAGCATTTAAAGGAACAGGCACTCAAAACAGGTCACTCTGTGGAGGGCTGTTTTAGACAGGGTAAAAAGGGTGCTGTTTGAAATGATCCTTGTGGTATTTTGACCAAAGTATGTTTCAGACATTTCATTAAGACCCCAAGGAACCATATCAACTTGTGGTAAAATGGGCATGCTATGTCCCCTTTAAGATATTCTAGAGATTAGAATCATATCATTTGATTTTCCCTAGCAGAGGGAGTTGTCATGGAGTTGTTAGATTATAAGATATCTAAGCATGTCTCGGAAACTTTGCAGCCCATTCGTCTTTAAAGTTCATTCTCGACCTCCTAGACAGCAGCTGAGAAAACAGTTCCATCACAAGGTCCTGCAGCTTTTTGATTATAACTCACTGTCTTCATCGAGGGCCGAAATGAACATTCAACCTTTTTGAATTGGTGAAGATTTGGCTTAGTGTGACAAAGGGTAGCAAAATACACATGATTTAGTGAAAGAACAATTCAGAACTGTGTTTCAGAATGTTTTTATTTAGACACGCCAGTTTAAGGAGGTCATCATAACATATCATTAACATAACATTTCCCTAAAAGTATAAAATCACCTTTAGATAATAAATCAGCTTTAGAGCTGTGCAAACATATAAACATATAAAAAGTTAGAGAATATAAAATTTATAGTGATTTTTGTAAATATTTACAAATGTTTGCTCCTCAAAAGTTTATTTTGTCAACTACACTCATTTCATGCTTAATTCGGGAAACTCGTCCAGGTGCTAAAAAGTTGGATGACCACACTGCTTTCCAAAAGCTTTTAAGGTGGCCGGCTGCAGTGTAGGTCCTAAATCATGGCAGGGTTAATTATCTATCTCTATATATGGTAAATGGAGTTTTCATTATCACCACACTCACATATGCAAACAATTTGTAGTTGTACACAGACAAGTCTTAATTAGCTTCCATATCTCATGGTTTTCACTTCTGCTGTCAGTTCTGTGATGTAAAAAGTTTATTGTGGAACATTTAATGTCAGATGTAGAAAAAAGGGTTTGTCTTCCCTTTTGATGGATTAAACACACCTGTAGGGAGCTGCTGCTGCCATGTTCCTTTACTCAAATGCCAGAAAACATGCCATACGCATACATTGTTAGGTAGATTGCTGTATGGCCCAAGTGACTTGCTCTTTACCCAGAACACCACTCCCAGCAGTAAGCTTTTGGTGCACTCGAGCCAAAATAGGTTAACACTGATGTAGGCAGGCACTACAAAGCCAAAGGCCAGACAAGCTGCAGACACTGTGAGAAAAGGCATCCAAACTAAAGCAAAGCCCAGAGTTAGACTGAGCGACAGAGGCGGCCGTAGCCAGTTGCTCTCCCCCAGATCATTTTCCTTACTGCTTTTTGTCTCTGTGGATGGGGTTGAAGTGAACAAGTCGCTCCTCTGGTTCTCTGGTTCTTCCCTCGATTTAGACAACCTGTCAGCCTCCCTCACCCACATGGGAATGCTTGTTGAAAAGGGCAGCATCATCAAAATTACTGCAGAGAAAAGCCCCAAAATGAAGTAGGTCATAAATGTGGACTCCTTTACTTCACACGCCAAAGCCTTTATCCCTGTCGCATAAACCAGTTGCATCAGCTCAGTTTTTGTAGAAGCAACGGCGTAAACAACAGCAAGCATCCACACCAGCAATGTCAGCACCACGTTCCTGAGGAATTTGCAAAAGGTGCTCTTATTGGCCAGGTGGGTGTCTTCAATCGAGTAGTCAATTATACCCATGGCAATCATGGGCATGGGCAGTGCTTTAAATGCTGCTGAGATGTGAGCCAAAAAGTAGCAAAGTGACACAGGAGAACTCTCAGGCCCGAGTAACCACGCAGCTGTCATGTAGAGCACCATCGTCAGGTCACCGAGGACGATGGACAGGCTGCACATGTTTAAGAAGGAGGTATACAGCTTCCCGGAGCATAGGAGAAAGACCACTGTGTCCATTCCAAACTTGGAAAGCATAAGTAACAGGCTCTTCCCAGTGTTGTCTATATGATGGCCAGACGTCTCGTCCCATCTCTCGAAGATGGCTAGCATTTTGAAGTTGTTGCTAGTTTCAAGAAACACTGGAATGTCCGGCAACATTGAAGTTATCGTGCTCAGTTCAGTGAGAAGATGCTCCAGGAAAAGCTGTGAAAGACAAGATAAGATTGGATATGGTCAATAATTCAAAAACAACAACAAGGGTGTGGCTTTGGAATGTGGAACACACTTTAGCGGGTCATGCAGGGACGGTATGGATGATTAGGTAGTAAGTTTCCACAGAAAAAAAGTTTTCAGCCAAGAAATCAGCATCTATATGCATCTAGTCTCATAATCAATATAGCCATTATCTCCCAGAGGAAAACTTTACTGCACAAATTAAGTTAGCTCTTCTACAGCTCGGGAGACAAACATGTGATTCATTTTAAACTTCATATTTATTTTAATGAATTCTTTCTTCTTTTTTTTGCAACATGGAGCCAATCTGATGCCGAAATGTAGAATGTGACACCCACACCACACACACACACACACACACACACACACACACACACACACACCCATTTGGATTTGAGACTAAGGGTCATAAGCTGTAGAAGAACAAACTCTGAGCAGTAAAAATCTTCCTCAGGTTTGTTGGCCTTAATATGAGTCCCACAAATGAGAATGGTTGTTGCTGTGTGAAGAGGTGCCCCTGCTCTCTTCCGCTCCTGCTTTATGTCATATTTTATAAATACATATATATTTTATGATGCAGTGATATTTTTTTCAGGTGAGGTGGCCTGCCTCTGCTACATATCAGTGGAATTTGATACTCCACAAAATATGCAGAAAATCTTGATACATATTCCAGGCTCTTAAAGTCTTTACACTAAAAGATCTGCTTTTGAATGGTTATGAAACTTTAGCCTATCAGTTATAAAACATCCATATTTTGCAGGTACATGTTAGGAATATTCTGTCATGCAAAGGTTACTTTCATAAAAGTTTGTCTAAATAAAATTGAGATATAAGCCAATGTTGAACAGTCAGAGGAAACATTTGATGGTAAATGCATGCAATACATCAGGATTAATTGTATATATTAACATTCCACTTTACTGCGTAAGGAAAAGCCAGAACGTTGTCAACACTGATCTCATTCTACTTCACAGTTTTCCCAGCAAGGCCTATTTAAAACACATGATTTTCACTAGCAATTATACTTTTTTTCCCCCTGTAAAATAAATAAATTTAGCTTTTAATAATTGCAGTTTGGTTCTGGAATATGTTGTTTTGTCACAAAAAAATGAAAAAATAGCCTATCAGTTCTGACTTCCCTTTCTCTACAATGGATTTCATGTACATTTTACAATGTTAAAACCATAGACTCATTCATCGTGCATGTCCACATTACTTTTAAAATCGATGACGGGTAAAACACGTTCTGCCATTTGAAGTATGCAGCATTTATTCAACAAGGTGAAAGAAATAAAATATTGTGTAGCTCTAAGAAGCCTATACCTCTGTGCTCAGGGTTATCGTCGCCCAGTGAGACTCTGTAGACGTACAGATGCTCAACTCTGGTCCAGTGATGCAGCTTAGAGTCCTGTGTGTGCTCGTCAAGTCTCGTCAGTGCAGGACTCTGAGTTCTGTCAGGGAGACTTGTACTTTATGGCCCCACCTTTCTATTTGTAAAGGCTAACAACTGGTTGGACACACCTTTTGTTGTGTTTGAGAAACCTGCTTGTTTTCCCTCCCATATGCCCCAGGTGACAACCACTTGCTATGTCCTATTTATATTTCAAATGACAGGCAACCCAGTTAGAAATTCACTTCCTCCATACACCGCTTGCTGGTTCAGACCACACCCTGTTACCGGGTTGTTTGGGGCTTGCGCTGCGTCCCGATACAATTACATGACAAATGGCATCAAGTGCTGCTTGTTGGAGGCCTGAGGTTGCTACCTGACTGTGACAAAAACACCGGGTTGGCTGTCCTTTCAATGAAATCCTCAGTCAGAGGTTATAACCAGCTATACTTGGCCTCTGGATATCGTATTAATTATGTAATAGTAATAATAATCCACATGCTAAAGTTGTGAAGCATGTGTAATGGTTGTTCGTTTTGAGTGAATGTTTGCCCTTGGTGTGTATATTAAAGGGGACATATCATGCAAATTCCACTTTGTTAGTGCTTCTACACGTTAATGTGGGTATCTGGCATGTCTACCAACCCAAAAACTCTGGAAAAAAAACACTTGCACGTTTTGTTATGGTTCCTCTAAGGAAAAATTAAAACTCCAGGACAACAGAAGGGGAATACAAAGTATGGGATGCATATTTGATAATTTATATCATATAAAATATGTAATTTATATCGTTTAAAATCATGGGGGGGAGGGGGGAGCTGGCTCATTAGCATTTAAAGGAACAGGCACTCAAAACAGGTCACTCTGTGGAGGGCTGTTTTAGACAGGGTAAAAAGGGTGCTGTTTTAAATGATCCTTGTGGTATTTTGACCAAAGTATGTTACAGACATTTCATTAAGACCCCAAGGAACCATATCAACTTGTGGTAAAATGGGCATACAATGTCCCCTTTAAGTGCCCATAAAAGACAAAGTGCGTGTGGGAGATGCGGCCCTTTGAACTTCTCTACACGACTCTGAATTGAAAACCTTCGTCCTTTTGTCTAAATCAGTTAACTTTACCCATTTTCTCATCTTTCTTAGTATTTATTTCAATTTCAAATTGGTCTCAAAGGTGATCTTTGAAATTCGACACTCTTACTCCAGCATCACAATAAAAGTAGTTCAACAGGATGGATCAGTCAAGCTGAGACAGTAAATCTATTTATCTTTGCCTGACTTGATAAAAGCTGTCTTACCGGTCATTAAGAAGCCTGACCTCGGTGGATGTTGCACTCCAGCCAGAGAAAACCCTCAGCAGATCAAATGTTTGTTCCATGTTACTCTGCCTCTGTGTGTCATTTTGTCCCTGGGATATTTCATATTCCGCATGGCCGTCGTAGCAAAGATGGGAAATGTAATGGCTGCTTGTTTTACAGTGAGTCGTCGGCATTATGTCCAGTAATGTTTTACATATTTTGATTATGCGTGCTTTGACCACAGGGAAATTGTATCACTATCGGGTTGCATTATCATGTATTGTTGAAATGAAACAGCGTCAACTTAATGTTCTCAGCGAAACCAACAGAGAACTGAAATATGTACAATGTTTACACAAAGACAGAAATGAAAAAATGACTGGAATGATTTTCTACTTATCAAGAGAAGAAGGTGCAGTCTGTACGTGTGATGTTTTTGTCTTCATGACAAATCTCATTTTGTGTTCTTTAACTGTTTATCAGGATGTCGGACGGATGAAGATCGAGCTGTTTGCTGATGTGGTTCCAAAGACGGCAGAGAATTTCCGGTGAGGAGAAAGATGGTGTTTTTTATTTTCATGACAATTCACATTGTAATTTGCTGTCATGGAATAGACTCTGAGTTTTCTGAGTTGTTACTTACAGTTTCATCATCTCTTGCAGGCAGTTCTGCACTGGAGAATTCAGGTAAGGCAGTGAAGGGTTTTCTTTTTTGATGGTACAAAAACACTCTGCTCACCAAAACACTGCAGCGGAAACGGCCTACACATTCATCCCAGCATTTAATAAGAAACAATCTGACATTTGAAACTTGAAGCTGTTCCCTTTATCAGGCTAATGCATTAGGAGAAACCTGGTTACCACAATAGGTTTCTGTCGGCCACATCCTCTACATGCTCCACCACATGTGTGCATATGAAAGAAGCAGCAGTTTGCTGCTGTTTGGCTTCACTGAGCCTAACATCACCCTTCCTGAATAACTGGTATCACAGAGGTGGTTATCAAGTGACTCTTTCTTTTTGTGAAGCTGTAGATAATTCTGAAATAGTTTCCAAATATTAAACCTCTGGTGCAGGTTAGTCATGCTGCAAATGTTGGCATCATAGACTTTGTAGAGATGAATGACACGTGTCCACTTCCTCTGTTTGTACAAAAATTTAAATATAATATTAATAATATAATCTAAAATATTCTGGATATGGACATATTGTGCTTTTGACATCATTTGGAGCCAGAGATTGCGCAGTAGTGATTGGGATGTGGAGCCATGTTACCACGACCAGTCAGTCACAGCTGTCAATCATGATGTTTTTATAGCAGCAAAAAATATAACATAAAATCACAGAAACCATTTTTGAGAAAAATTTGTTTGACGCATACTTTTGATTTTTTTAGTTTGGTGAAAGTTCCATCCAAAAATACAGGAGGCTGGGCTTATGACTCCTACTGCAGCCAGCCACCAGGGGGAAATCAGGATGATTTGGCTTCATCTTTAGGAGCTGTCATGTCACCCTTATCTATATATAGTCTTTGGTTGCCACAGTGATTTCTCTCAGTTTAAAGTCCACCAGCTTGCTATCACCACTTAGTCTCCCACCCACTTGTCTCGCTTCATGGTACAGACCCCAGAACCGGGATGGAATTGTTGTGCCATGAGTACAAAACCTCCAGAGAAGGAAGTTTATTGTCCTGCATGCAGGACAATAAGCATGCAGGACAATTATAAAAGGAATATGTCACCATTTAACAGAACCAAGTGCTCCTCATGCCAGCAGTCTTCCCTCGTGGTGTGTAGACTTTGAAACACAAATGTGTTGTCATGAACACCTCAGACAGCTCCAGTATAAAAGGACCCTTAAAATGATGGCTGCCAGCCGTCATGTACCTTGGCCTGCAGCCTGGTGTGTATGGATTGACCAGAGACCCATTTACTGTCAAAACTGATGAGACATAGAAAGGTCTACTTGGTGAAAGGTTATAGTTTGTAATGCTATACACTGTGTTTTATCTTTATGGCTAACTTAAATTTGTTCTGTCTCAAACATCTGCACCCCAGGAAGGATGGAGTCCCTATTGGTTACAAAGGCTGCACATTCCACAGGTACAAGTTTTTTTTGTCAAGCTCACCTTGAGCTCAGATGTTGGAAGGATTGTTAATGGGTTACTTATAAAGTTATTTCAAAATCACTTCAACAAGAAACCTACCGCCTCTTGAGATTTTGGAAGTTGGTATTTAAACAGCCTCTCCTAGAGGCACTCATTTAAAGTTTTTTGAAAGAATGTGATTTTTATTCAGGCTTAGTATTTTATATACACCTAATGTTGTACATTGTGCAAACATAGCAAACTCTCTACTCCAATTATTAAACACATGACATTTCAGAGCCTGTTGGTAGTCCTGAGGGGCCCCTCCACACCTGAACGCGACACACAGCAACTTGAACAAACATGAAGGACGGTTTAACAGCAACATCCTGTTGTAACCGACTGTAATTATGTGGCTTATTTTCTATAGTGGTAGCCAAACATAGCGTGACTTTCAGCTATGTTTACAGCCAGAGATCGTCAAATGCGCCAGAATGAGACCGGTGATAGGCCTGGTCGCGTGTCACTCAAAGTGCAGTCAGCCAATCAGAGGATTGGGGCTCAGGAGGCAGGAGAAAACAGCCTGTTCTGTCTGCAGCTCCAGAGAGAGGCAGAAGAGAGGACATTGAAATACACATTGCTGCAGTTTTTTTTTACTTTAAACCACTGATATATCATCTTAGGGGTACCAATACGTCAAATTAAATCCCAGAAAGGTGTAAATTATGGGGCCTTTAAGCTAAATTTAATCAATGTTTTCAATTGTTTGTTGGCAGGGTGATCAAAGGTTTCATGATACAAGGAGGGGACTTTGTAAATGTAAGTATATGCACACTTCAACCGCTGCCTGGTTAATGTTCATGGCGGAAAATGTCCCAGAATCATTCAAGGGGTAATGTTTGGTATCTGTCTTTGTTTGCATGCATGGTTTGGATAAATGCAACACTGAACTGAAATAACTTGTAACACTCATATCTTACACCAGAGCAACATATCTTCTTATTCTTGTGACACAATTAAAAACAGAGTAGCTTAAAAATGATCTTGTGCAGAGAGTGTTGCTCAGACATTTGAAAAAAAATTAAAGCCCTCAAGCCACATCTACACCAAAATGTAATGGGTTCTATATGTTCCATACTAAGACCAAAACCCTGAGGCATGTATACTAGGTTGCTTCAGTGGATGGTACAGTATGTTCTGTATGCATCATCCACCTTTTTACACACCCCTTCAACTATCGGAATCAGCCCAATTGGCCAGATATCTGCATATACAGAAAATTTGACTCTAGACTGGCTTTGCTCTCACTGTAGTATTTACTGCTGCTGATTTTATGAGTCACCAAACAAATTTCGTTGTATGCCTACAATGACAATAAAGTATCTTTCTGTCTGTCTACTTGCATGGCAAACCAACATACAGCAGACATTAAGTTAGGAATAGTGAAAAAAAAACAAAACAATAGACAATACGTAAAAAGATGAATTTGAAATTAATACACCACAAGTACACTGCACAAGTAGCGCAATAAAACTATCTGCCATTCCTGGTTAAACTATATGAACCCCTGTTGTGATGTTTGAACGGAGCTGGAGGAAAATACTTTGTTCTGTCACCCTCTGGGGGAAGTGTGTTGAATTACAGAACATCAGAACAGTTGCCGTGTTCAGCCCTCTTCATTGTGTCCTGTCTTATGTACTGTTTGTCTTTTGTGAAGGGGGATGGCACTGGTATCTGCAGCATCTATAGGGGTCCCTTTGCAGATGAAAACTTCCGAATGAAGCACTCTACGCCTGGTCTCCTGTCCATGGTATGTATGCAGAGTAATCTAAAAGACAGGGATACTCCTGAATCAGGAACGGGTTTATTTACTTTGACTTCAGCCAAATCAAGACAGGCGTTTCCTACAGTCATGTTGAATATCCTGTATTGTACTGCACAAATACAAAGTTAATTAGGGTGTGATTAATCCATTCAAAGTGGCGTGACTGCCCCAATCTCTATAGACAATAGGATTTGATTGATGCATTCAGAGTGAGTTAGACCTGGAATTAATGTTTAAAACTGCCTTTATTTCTTAGTAGTCTGACTTTAATCTTTCCATATAATGCTCCTCAGGCAAACAGTGGTCCAGGAACAAATGGCTGTCAGTTTTTCATTACCTGTACTAAATGTGACTGGTTAGATGGGAAGCATGTTGTTTTCGGTGAGTAAGTCTACAGTATTCATTTTGTATTCATATTCATTTAAAGCTGCATTATATATTTGTCCATGTGCCAGAGTTTAATTGTCTTGTTCTCAACTGTTTCAGGAAAAGTGGTCGATGGTTTGCTGATGGTGAGAAAAATTGAGGTAAATACTCATTTGAATATTAGTTTATGTAATATGTTTGTTAAAATGATTCCAGGAATAAATCAGACATTTTAAACTGATTTGTACACTGACAAGATCACTTAGCAAACCACAGTGAGGCCGGGGCTCACTCCCTCACCCGCAACCATAATAGTACAAATTTGAAAATGCTAATTTGTTTACAATTCATATAAATATTTTCATCTTCATAAGGAGTGCCACAATTTGTTATGTCCTCTGAATCTTTCCTCATCTCTCACATGAATGTCAGAATGTATCATAAATGCCTGTTTATCGTTTTTGACGGTCTTCACTGTACTGGATATTACCACCTCCATGCTGATGTATAAAACGCAAATATTTCACAGCAGAACATCCAAACTGTGACTGAAATCCAACTGTTGACATTTACTGAAGTTGGGTGTAGTGTTAACATGATTGATCTTTGTTGTTCTGAAATTTTCCTTCTCCCTCCCAACAGAATGTCCCCACGGGGCCAAACAACAAGCCCAAACTCCCCATCCTCATCGCACAGTGTGGAGAGATGTGATCAGCTTGTTCACAACAACCAGTGTAAAAACTACACATCCTCTGTAATCATGAAGTTGTGTCTAAATGTTGTTTGATACACCTCAGCAAATATCAACCTGCATAGTTTTTCCGATGAAGGACATTATAAAGTTAATTCGATCATTTTGGCCATTTTCTACGACCTAATCCCCACTTAAAGCTGCATCTAAACCCAAATAAGATGAGTCACATCTCTGGTGGGTGTTTATTACGTGGGTTTTAAATTAATTCAGTGGAACTTCATGTTCCCCGCGGTGATTGACAGTTTGTGTATCCTGTGACTGAAAATAGAGAATTTGTAAGCATGTTGAAAAAAAAAATCGCATTTCTAATTCAAATACACTATCATTTATTTTCAATAAACTGTTTTACATTTTTTATAAACTTTTGGAGGCTCTCTTGTTTATTTAAAAAAGCAATATATACATTAACATTGTCATTATATTGTTGTTATGTTGCTGTCTCTCGGCCCCAAACAGTAAATGTGTCCATACGATTTAAAGTATGCATGAGAATATTTGATAGGATATTTAAGCTCACTGCAGTAACAAGGAACTATAAATGCTGTCCATCAGTTTAAATGTGTTTGCCACAGGTAGTGATGCAGCGTAAGACCAATTACAAATGGGTAGCAAAGCATAAAATATGTTGTTAACTATCAGGTCCTTTAGATCAATTTTGCCCAACTTTTTATTTGTCATTTGAGATTCACTTAGTGTGTATTTAAGATGCATATCCATGGTTAAAAACTGAGTTCAACATTGCATTTTAAGAACATTGTGTACCCAGCGTAATATGCATTGTCTTCTGTAATTATTTCTTATTTTCTCCTCGTGTCTGTGACCTTGGAGAAAAACTGATCTTTTTCTGAGTCTATGGCTTGGAAAGGGATACAATTTATCAAGGAATTGATTAGACAATTATAGTAACAGATTCTAAGGTGATAGTGGGTCATAATCAATCTCCGCCTCTCTGGTGCAGAGGAGGGAAACACTGCAGCGAAAGACAACGAGAGTCCTCAAAGGCATACACTGCGGTGCCAAGCCATCCTCTGCTGAACTTATGGTTACCTCGTCTTGTCCCAGCCATCCATACAAATCTTAGCCTCCAGAGCCCCTCCCCCATCCACGCTCTCCCTCTCCTGCCTTGGACCTCGTTCCCTATAAGCACAAAAGAATCCTTTCAAATGTAGGCTCTGTTCTTACGGAGGCAGGAAGAAGGTTTGGGTTTTTTTTGGGGGGGGGGCTCTTCGTGGGGAGCCTTTCTGGGGTCAATGCTAAAGCCCATCTTTGTGTGGGAGAATGGGGCTCGGCCATTAACACCAAGTTCTTCACACATTAGCCAATGCTCATAAACAGTGCCAGTGGAGCATTAACATGACAATGGGTGGGGGTGGGGTGTGTAGGGGGGGTGGTTCTGTGGTGGAGTCCTCACACTCAGTCTGGGTCTGTGCTACTGGAAGTGGAGTTTCTGAACTCACTCTGGATAACGACAGCATTTAACTGCTTTATTATTCTGGCCAAAGTGTGTGTATTACATCAGGATTGAGTTTCCTTATTTGAGCTTTTCAAGATTCAAGAGGGATAATCATGTAACAGTTCACAGGAAATAGGACTGATAGTTTGAAATATTCTACCAGTGAATCCTGAATCCTTTCAAGAAACAGTCATGTGATATGGGGTTTCACATTTTGAAGGGATATTGCAGATATTATTCATAGAGGGTGCCGTGTCCCAAGATGACCTATGTCGAAAACCGTCATTTATTGATATAAATAATATTACCACATCTAAACAATTAAGTCATTGAATTATCTGTGTTGTGTAATGACAAACTTGTATGTTCTCTTTGTTGTGACAGCGGACTGTATATAATGACAATAGTAGACTGTCTAGACTGGTGAGAACTTGATGTTCTGTATAGCGCATCCAAACGAGCTCTCTTCTCAAAGCCTCCATGGTATATGTTTGATATGTTTCACTAAAACTGTGACAGTGCATCAGGATCATAAATAAAATGTAACATTTACATAATGTTCAGTAAATTAAATATGTATGCTTTCCTGATGTATCTCTTAATTTACGTAATTTGTCCCTTGATGCATTTCTGGGCTGCACGTGGTGATATATATATATTTATTGTCTACAGCAATATACTTCATATTTTGATATAAGTGACAGCATCCATACAAACAACCCTTCTATTTATCCTTTATTTACCAGTTAGAATAAATAAAATTATATTCCAAGGCCCGAGAGATCATTCTAAAAAATTACACTTTAGTTTTACTTCTCAATGGACAAATGGCAACAAGTCAAATGAGGTGAAGACCTGATTTGCCCTGACATTACAAACATTAAAAGATATTTCTAAGTCTTTTGTTGTGTTTTGAGACGGTTTCGTGACGCCATTTTGAAAAATTGTGACTGTGTTATCATTGTAGTCGTCCTGTTTTCGACATATTAGTACAATTCGTTAAAATCCATGAAAAGAAGAACATAGTGCAGACAAGCAGACACTCTGTTCCCAAAGAGTCGCGGTGATCTGTCTGCCTCGTCTGGCTGTGACATCACTGCGGGGCGGTGACGATGGACAGGTACATTGTCCCGTAGCCAATCACATTTAGCAAACGCGTCACTCGTGGGAGACTAGCAGCTGCCTGAACCAATGGCGCCGCAGTTTGACCGCTGTCAACGAGTCCAGCCAATCCCAAGAGTCGTTGGGCGGGACCCCGAGCGAGAACATTGCCCGGCACAGTTTCTCATTCTGCCCAGTTAGATCGGCAACGGGAGCGGAAAGAGGAAAGCTGAGAGCCCGAAGGCAGTAGCCCCCACCACCGCCGGCCCAGGTTACCATCTAGCACCGGGAAACATTGCAGAGAGCCGCCGCCGGCAGAAGCCATTACCAACCAGTAGTAACCATGAGCAGCGAGGCCGAGACGCAACCACAGGCACCGCCGCAGCCTGCTGCCGATGCCGATGCCGACGCCGATGCGGAGAGCCCATCCAGCCCGGAAGCCGCAGCTTCCACGGCGGATAAGAAGGTCATCGGTAAGACTACGGGAAATTAGCCTGAGAGCTAACTGGGCTAACGTGGTTGGGACACAGTGGATGCGCTAATGCGGCGGTTCACGTTTACGAGCCGACCGCTGGTTTAATTAACAATTGGATACAAATGCTAATCCGCCATCGTCGTCAACTAGCATTGCATGTGAGGAAGTAACGAGTCAAGTTAATGTTGATTTAGCGGAGACCTGTTCGGTTTCTGACGAATATAGATGGTATGTGGGATGTCTCTGGTGTTCAATGTAAAGTGGCGATTAGAGGTTTTTATCTGTAATAAAGTAAAATGAAATTCTCTTCGCTGCCAAATAACGTGTTAAATATGAGGTGGAGGAAGGATCATATTATCGGCGTTGAATTGTGTTTTAATCAGTATTGGTTGTAAATTGCCATCCGTGTGTCGAAAGTGTAAAAAATATATATTTCAGATGAGAGACTGTGATGGCTACAAAAATTACCCATCTAAATTTAGTGTGTGGTTTCTCCTGTTCACCGGCCTCCCGACGATCAGAATCCGCCTCAGAGTCCCATGTTGCCGGTTGGCCGTCGCATGCACGACCGTTGTAAGTGGTGCTCAGCTGTTAGCAGGAGCCGAGTCTGTGCGTCAGGGTTAGTGTCACACTCAGTGAAATCTGCGGCTGTCGGGCAGAGGTGGTTGACGTCGATGTTTGAGTAACCATCATTAACAGTGTCCAAGCTAGTTATTACACACTGCTCGTTTAACCGGCTACTAGTGCCGTCGAATGCAAGCTAACGTTAGCTGCCGCTCGTCCCTTTGTTCACACGAGAACCCGGTTCCACGATGATATTTTTTCCTTAACAATACTCGACATACATAATATACGAAATATTTGTATGGTGCTGGCGGTGAAACGGTCCCATCAAACCGGGTTTATTTAAACATTAGGCTATATCAGTGAGTGGTTGTGGATTTATTTTTTTGAGGGAATTTGAGGGCTACCGTGGCGGCCTAGCTACTTAAGAAGCCAATGTAGCTCGTTGGCTAACGAACCCGTGTTAGCCAAACGGGCTAATGTTAGCTATTTACATGGCTGAAGGGGCCACCCAAAATGTCCGCCGAAATAGTTCCACGAGTTTCTAACGCGGTATAAATATTTTTCCGCAGTAAACAATTGGAACTATTGCACATTTATTAAAATTATTTACAATACCTCGGGTCACCCTAAACGCTATCTGGGGTGTTACGGCCATTTCCACTTGCTGGCTCTAATCCAACCACATGGTTGAGACCCAGTTAGCTTGATGCTAACAAGCCAGCTGAGCTCCGTTTGCTAACGTATCCGGGCGCGACTCGTACCACGTGTGCTCCTCGGGCTATGAGCAGTGCGGCTCAAAATGGGGCACTAGGTCTGTAGTGGTTGAACTTTGAAGCGTCGTCAGTGACCACGGCGCACTTTGCTCCATAGGGCGCAGCCACCGACAATGCGGGTAAAATGTCGTCTATATTACCACACAAGCAGTGGTGTGGTCATTACCGGCCTTTACGTTGCTTTGGTCTGGTCCCACACCGCGGGCAGCTGGCGCGGGGCACCCCCGAGTACCAGGGTCTATAAAAAGGGCGACAGTTGGGAGTTAAATATAACTTCCACATTATCTGAGGCCTTGGTTTGTTTTTCATCATCTGTCGTTATTTGATGCCTCAACTGTTTCTCATCAGCGGAGGCCTCGTGAAACACTGGCCCCGTACAAACCCGCTTTTATTAACATGTGGTCTGTGTGATCCAATCACAAGTGGACAGCTCTAAGTACATGCGTGGCCGCACTCAGATCCGATAGCGAGTCGATCACGCCAGACGACATTCTTTTAGCGGCGTGAAAGTAAATCTCAGCAGACGTCCTCTGTGCCGCCGCAGTTTCACCACGAATCCTACCTATTTTTTCCTCGATGATGTATTTGTAACCGCCGCCACAATTTCAACACTGATCACCACATAATGATCGATCCTCTAATTAAATTAAACTCTTCTGACTCGTCTCGCTTGTGCCGACCCACACACAAACAATGACATCTGACAGATCTGTAAATCAGACCAGCTCGAAACAACATCGTTTGGTCTTAACTAACACAAATGACGTACATGTTAATTTGAACGCACGAATAAGTGAGATCTGATCACAAGTGGTCACGGGAGACGCATCCAGGACGCATTTAAACGTCGTGTGTGAACACGTGTGCTTTATAGGCCTCTTGTGATCGGATCTCTCAGGAAGGATGTTAATATCAGCTTGTTTGAAGCTTTCATTTATAAACTGTGGTATCTTAACAGAAAGGAAGCAACTCTGTCTTCTACCTTCTAAATAATTCAGGTTTATCATATCTCTTTGCAGCAACAAAAGTCTTGGGTACAGTCAAATGGTTCAACGTCAGGAATGGATATGGTTTCATCAATAGGTAAGTGAACCCCTCCCCCACCCCAGCTTCCCTGATATCATGTGTGAGTGTAGGAAGGAACATTCCCAATCCTATTATGGCTTTGATTTGCTTACAAAGCTAAGGAGACGATTTGTCTCCATACCATTGTTACATGCAGTGCTTATAAACCCTGATACTTGCAATCTGCATTATGTGGTGCAGCAGGATATTCGATACTAGATGTAACTGAGTAACTTTTTCTTTCTTTCTAGGAATGATACAAAGGAGGACGTTTTTGTACACCAGGTAAGTTTTATTTATTTTTCGTCTTGCCTTTTTTTTCGTCAAACAATCTGTGTTATAAAATCTCACTTCTGAACTCTCAATGTTTTCAGACTGCCATCAAAAAGAACAACCCAAGGAAATACCTTCGCAGTGTTGGAGATGGAGAAACTGTGGAGTTTGATGTAGTTGAGGGAGAGAAGGTAAAGTGTGCTCTGGTGACTAGGTGCAAAGTTCTGCTTCTCATTTGCACCTTCTAAAAATGCATCTCTTCAATTTTTCTGTAGCTCCATAATTTAACTAGTAACATTTCTTTCAAAAAATCCTGTGTGCACAGGGAGCAGAGGCCGCAAATGTCACTGGCCCAGGAGGCGTTGCAGTCCAGGGGAGTAAGTATGCCGCAGACAGGAACCGCTATAGGCGCTATCCCAGAAGGAGGGGCCCTCCCCGTGCTGGAGACTACCCAGAGAACTACCAGAGTGATGGAGAGGGTGAGCCCAGCAGCGGCGGTCGTGAGAAAGGCGGCAGCAGAGACGGGGGAGACAGCGCCCCGGAAGGAGAAACGCAGCCACAGCAGCGCAGACCCGCTTACCCTGGCAGACGGCGCTACCCGCCATACTTTGTACGTAGACGCTACGGCCACCGGCCCCTTATACCAACGCAATACGCGGAGAGATGACTGAGGTATGCAGGCACAGGCTACCATCCTGAAGCAGGCACCCAGCTATCCAGTAACAAAGTCATGACTCTTGATATATTGATGTCATAGTCGACTCTGAATACTCTCCTTTGTAAGCTCACGTGGTTGTAAACAATTAATCTTGGTGTATCGGGGGTCTGCCAATATTTTTGCAAATTTCCATAAATAGGCCCCTCAGCTCAAATTGCGGCCTGGCCATTTTCATTTCGAACTACACTACTAAAAGTTCCATACATCTGTTGGCCTGTGAACAGACTCCAGATAACGCCGTGCGTCATATGTTTGCTTTCAGGGAGGTGAGGGTGATGAAAACCAGGGAGGACCAGACCAGGGCAACAAACCAGCGAGGCAGAACTACTACAGAGGCTTCCGACCAAGGTTCGGACCAAGGTTTACATGTTGGCTTCATTGATGCAGGGCTGCAATAATGGGAGAGTAAAACACTGGGCGTTCTGGATTCTAATCTCACGTCCACTTAATGGAATTTATCTTCTGAAAAGAAATTTAAGAGTTATATTAATAATAAAAGCCACCGGTTTTGGCCAGAAAAGCTCTCCTTTTATTGCAGCCTAATCTCAAAGTGCAGCTGTGCATCCAAATTTGACTCTCATTCATTTTTTTATCAATTGCCAAACAAACTGCATCTCACCTTAGTGAATGATATAGTTTTTGCATGATATCGGCTCCTTTGTACTTCATGTTTGTTTTTCTTATTCACTCCAGGGGTCCACCCCGTCCCAGACCGGTGCGGGACGGTGAGGAGGACAAGGAGAATCGGGGAAGTGAGAGTGGTCAGGACCAACAGCCCCGCCAGCGTCGCTACCGCCGCAACTTCAACTACCGCCGCAGACGCCCACAGACTGGTGGCAAGCCTGGAGAGGAAACCAAGGAGGCCAAGGCAGGAGGTGACCCACCTGCAGAGAAAACGTCCGCTCCCGAGGCCCAGCAGAGTGGGGCTGAGTAGGAAGCAAACTGCCCACCGGCACCTACCATCTTTTACCATCGTCCGGGTGAGTCCACAGCCTCTTAACGGCTGAACTTTGTCTCCATTAGCTTTCAGAGCGTATTTGATGAGGTAATGCAGTGGATTTGATAAAAGAAAATGTCTGGCACCGTAAAGCCGACTCGCCATTGTCTCACTTCCATATGAGCAATAGCTTTCTATTTCTTTTCTATCTGGTGATGATGCACATTTAAGCAACTTATGTAAACAAGATGATGTAACTGAATTGATTTGACGTTGTCAAGTGAAAATTCCAGACTAATTTACCCATTTTCTTCTTTTACAGTTTTTTTGTCAACAAGAAACATCAAACAAGATCTGAGCAATAAAGATTTGACTTGACGAACGTCACAAGCTTGCACCATGCATTTGACCAGATTACCACCGATTGCCTGCAGAATCTATGCAGACTCGTTTTTTTTCCATTATTTTTATGTGACAGCTACAAAACGTTTCGGGGAAACAGCAAATGTTTTTCTAAATGTGTCCTAAGTTTTTACACCAAATGGTTTTTAAAGAAAAAAAAATGGAATTTGATATCTGGTCAGTTTGACATTTTTAAATAACTTTTTATGTATTCAAACATTTTAACAAAATGCAAGCTCAAATAAAAGTCCAGAAACCAGGAAAACTGTCTCTAGTGGTGACTTTTCTTTTACACAGGCTCCAAACAATGGCACAAACCACAGATGTTATTTGCTCATTTACAGAGTAGACTAGTAAATTGAGTGGTTTTTAAAAAATTCTTATATTTGGACATAACCTTTTACGGTGCAGTAAATGTTATTAATCAACCAAATGCAACAAAGGTCCAGTCAGGTATATTTTTTAATGTTTATCAAAACTTGGGTAATAAAGAAACTCAACAATTTGATAAATTGACACTAACACAATGTGATGCACAGAAATTTAAACAGTTAAAACTTGGAGGATTTTTAGCATGTAACTTCTCATACTGTACTGTATGCAGACACAATTACAATGATCCTAGATTTGAAATAAAACCTAAGGCCACATCTGAGGTGAATTGTTTTCTACTGTTTGTAAATCATGAGTTACTCTGCAACAAGGATGTAAAAAGGTGTTGAATTAAAAACAGCTAAACCAGAAATAGTTTCTCTTTGTTGAGATTCAACATGGTGGTCATGTTTAAATATAATTGCTTTGGAAAGTTTACCAGATAAGGGCAACATGAAACGTTGATGCTGACTGGACTCAAACTTAAAACCTTCATGGCTCAGTTGTTGACGCACGCACACGCACACACACACGAGCACCAGGCAGGGATTAATGGCCACTTAAACTGCTTTATAAATCCCAGAAAATGTATTTCAGTCTGTTGGTAAAGGAATTCTGAACCACTTTAACAGTAGTTCATATGATCCCTGTGTCCAATGTAATTCATCTGCAATGCAGCCAACAAAAACTGAACATGGTGAGAATCTCAAAGCTACTGGAAGTTGTGTTTTCTTCTCCCCTGCTACATCCTGATACGATTATATGGTCAATGACAGTCACTCAAACGTTGGTCTCTTTGCGAAGTCGCTTCATGCGTTGCACATTGTTCTCCATGGCGGTCGGGTCGGTGATCTCAGTGGCACAGCTCGTTGGAAACCAGCCTCTCTCGCCGTCTCGCATTCTCTCCCCGTAGCAAAAGGCTGGGAGGAGCAGACAATTTAAGATTCTTTATTAGAACTGCTGCACGTATTTATTAAAAAAATTAAATATATATATAAATTGTAGAAGAAAGGACATTGACTGAGTGGGAAGATCCGGATTTTAAGTTGAATTGCAGACTGACAACCAAGGCCTCACCTTCTTCTTTCTGCCGGACGATAACAAGCTCAGCCTGCTTCAGCCCCAGCTCATCTGGCTCCCTCGGCATGTAGGCTTTAGTGGCCTCGTACTGTGGCAGACCTGAAACACATTCCCATAATACTATGTGGTGAAAAACAGCTTTAATGGTGCGTATGGTATATTTTTTTATATATATTTCCAGGATTTAGTTTCTGTTTTCAGAACTTTAAATCTGGTTTTTGATAATGAGTTTGATAAAGAGTCATCAACCCTGTTGTAGTGTAAAAACACATCCTTTGCTGAATATCTGCAGCCCACTGCATCACTTCCTGAGATGTGTCATTTTCCCTGGAAAGACACACCCTGGGATATGCACGTCAGAAACAAGGGAGCCACACTAAAACAATTGCTGTTACAAACACTGCCACTGACCATGTTCAGACCTGGTATTAACATCCGTCCTGAGAGATCCTATCACGTGGTCTGTGCTAAGTACGTGTTCACACATATTAAAAAACATCCTGTGACCACTAGGATCTCATTTCCCCACTGTACATGCAAATTAACACGTACGTCATTTGTTTGTGAAGACCAAATTGTTTTTACCCAGTCTGAGTTTACAGATGTGTCCCAAATCTGCGTGTGTGTCTGTGCGAGCGAGAGACGTGTCCGTAGGCATGTGCGTGTACCAGACCACCTTAGAATGTGGTCTGAGTGATCGGATCTCAGGAAGAATCCAGGTGTGATCAGACCTGAAGTTAGCGCTGACCACTTGTGACCTAATCCTCAGTACGGAGGTTAATAACAGGTCTTACCAAGGTCTGACTGCTGCCAGTCTGATGTTTTTTCTTTAAATATGCCTTTAACAGGGAGCATCATGAGTGTGCACTCAGAAGAAAATATTTAGTTTACTACGCAAAACATTTTGTGTTTCCGTCTTCTTTGGCCTGTGGACAAATTGGACACTGAGGGCTGTATTCTGAGTGACTGCTCCATTGGTAGAGTCTTGAAAATAATTTGGCACACCGAAACTGTGTACTTGCTGCATAACTGCATACTTTATCCTGTTGGAGATTTCATTTAAAAGAGCTATTATTTATTATACATCTTAAATAATCCTTGATAACGTGGACAAAATTTACTTAAATACAATGCAAGTCCTGAGAACCAAGTGAAAGACCTTTTTTACCAGGATCTTTTTGTAAAAGTGATTTAACAGTTGAGTTTTTTTTTTCTTTTTTCTGGGCTCATTTTCCTATTTTAGCTTTAACTGCAAAATTGTGTGCCTGAGTGCCCGTGAACCAGAATGCATGTTAAATAGTTACAGACTTATTTGAAGAGAATGAACGAAAACCATCTGTTTTCTGTGCAACACAATGAAGGCTTACATGACTAATTATTTCCACATGAGGCAAGAGAACAAACATCACAGAAGATACATACACACTGAAAAGGGAAATTTTGTCACAACAAGGAAATACGTGAACAAAGCAGGCTGACCTACCATCTCTGGAAGTGACAGCACCTGCCTGCTTGTGCTCTGTGAGAGCAACTATCCAACGTGCACGGTCCACCCTGAGTAACAGAGACAAAAAAAGAAGCGGTGAACACAACCCTGTGCCGTCCACTGTGCACGTGATAGGATTAAAAACGTCTGTTTCTTATGAATGGACTAAATGCATTGGAGAATTTTAGGTTGCTGTTCAGACTTTTGTCAGTAGAGGGAGTCTGACACAAGATATCAGCTTCCAATCATGTACGGGAATGGAGGACAAAGTTTCCTAGAGGATGCCTGAACAGTAACTATCAACATTCAGAGAGATATATATATAGCTATATAAGTGTGAAACAGGTTTCTAACATCTTATAATTCCCTCTTGAACAATACTAACTGAACGACGGGGGATGAGAGCAGCAGTACCTGGACTCGGCCATCAGGGAGATGTGCTCCGATCTCCCCTCGCTGTTCCTGCTCATCAGCAGTTTGAAAGACAGATAGTTGCTGTTCTTCGCTGGTGGAGACATCCGTCCCTCAGCATCCTCCACGACCTCCACCTCCACATTCTCCAGAGTGGCGTAGTCCATCACCACAAAGCTCTCCTCGCTGGAGATACAATCGGTGTTTACTCAGATTTAGAGTTTATTTATTTTTTCCCAGACAAATCTTATCCTCTGGCTGCAACCATAGACAACATGACTGCTGTGAAGCCAAAGTTTCTCTATCGCCAACTGGTGGCTGGCTGCAGTATAGGTCATAAATCCTGCCTCCATGTTAGCAAATGGGATATGGACAAAACTAAAAAGTCAAAGTACACTTTAAATAAATGTTCTGCCATTTAAGGTAGTTCTCATCACACTGATGTGTGTCCAAGTGTTCATTTTCAGCTAAGTTAGGTTTGAATGAGTTATTTGATGATATAAAAATGAGGTGAAACGTCATGATTGACAGCTGAGACTGACACGGGATTGGTCGAGCATGTGTATTGGTGACACCTAAATACTGCAGCTCCCTCCCAAGATCACTACTGTGCAGACTCAATGCACAAGATGGCAGCATTTGAATCCAGGATTATAGCTACATTTCTGGATAGTGGGAGGAAGAGGAGACGTGTGGTCCATCTTTAATGAGCATTCACAGAGCTATCTTCAGGAGTTGTGTACAAAGGCAACACAAGCAAGTCAAGTTGCCTATGTACACAACTCCTGAAGATACCTCTTGATGACTCAATCATAGATATTCATAAATGTCAATTTTTCATTATATGCCACTAAAACCAAACGAAATGTTTAGAACACATAGAGCAAAGAAAGCTCTTTTCCCTGACTATCTGCTAATAACATTTACTGCACATTATCACTTGAGGAATGACTCAGAATGACTCCAGTGTTGTGGCTCAGTCCGTCTTCTGAGCTCACATTGTTTGGTTTCTCCTTAACTCAAAACAGAAAAGCTGTAGCCCAGTTGAGCTGACATGTCGAATGCAAGATTGAAGAATCTCAAGTATGCACACACCACATCCCTACACCGCTCTCTGTCCCCTTCCTCTCCCGCTCCTGTCTGCTCTTTGTTTCTCATGTTCCCTGCCAGCAGCAGGACCTTCTTGCAGTCAGGAGAGAACGGCAATGTTCATGAAATGCTCCGTAAGCTGCTTGGGTGCATCTCCTCTCATAGATTCCCAATTATGTTTTATTTTATTCTAAAAGGGATTTGTTCAGTGAAAGAGGCCTCAAGGTTCGAACTTCACATAACCAACAATAACAACTAACACTAAAAACAAACTTCCTGCCCTGGTTCTAATTTGTCTCCGTAAAATAGGTGTCTGCGTTTGTCTGTTAGCACGACAACAAAAACAATCCAACCGATTTCCAAGAAATCTTGTGGAGCATGACGCAAGAAAGATTTAATGTGGTGCACATCCAGATCAGCAGGCAGAGCCAGGATTTGTTTACTTCTTTCTTTAACATTGTGAGATTGGGCGTTTTACAACATTTTCATAGATCTCTCAGAGGAAAGTACATGGATCATGATAAAAAAAAAAAGAAATGTTGCAAGGATTGATTTGAGTTTGTGTAATTTGGTGAAGATCCAAATAAATATCTGGAACTAGTGAATTCAAATGTGGATCCATATGGGGAGTGTTGGGCCTTGGCTGAGGTAAACACTCTGAGAGACATTCTAGTTTCTAATGTCTGAGTACTAAAGGCAGACAAAACCTTAAGTGATCTGAATACTTTGAGACCCTGGTGACATTTTTGTGATATAGTATGAAAATCTACCAGTTTTACGTATTGTTTCTTTAAAACCACTTTTCCCCCAAAACATTATCTCAGTGTGTGTATTCTAGACCCACTGACCTCTTCTTCTTGGTAATGATCAGCACGTCATTGAAGAGGAACAGGTAGTAGCTCCTGTTGCTGAAAGCCCTCCAGATGCTGAGCTCCTCGGTGCAGACGGCCAGCTCGCCACGCTTCTGCAGCCAGCGCGATGATGACACCAGAGGAAAAGGCTGCGAGGACACAAGATCTATCAGGTCAGCAAACCAGACCAGGCCTCAATATGTTCCTTGCCTTTCATATCTGCAACTTTAACCAACATTTCATCCAACACGTCAAAGCTGTTGGGGTGAGGTTACTTGTGCAGAAGCATGTGGTTCGCTCTGACCTTGATTTTACCAAAGTCCATCTGTTTCTGGATGGTGTACATCTGCTCGGTCCTCTCCATCCGCCTCGCTCCATCATTGCAGCTGCTGACCAACTGTTAAGATAGTCATCACAACACAATTCAACCTCATGTGGTCTCCGAAGAGTTGGAGATTCACAGCCAGGCTGATCTCAGTATCTTTACCTTGCTGATGGCGTGCAACGACCAAACAGCAGCAAAGTACTCTGCCGTCTTGTCTGGAGTTTTCTGGCAGATTGTCTACGAGGAGAAAACCATGTTATTTAAGTAATTAACTTGTGAAGACTTTAGTACTGTATATGGTACACGCATATACTGTACATGAAAAGTTGTAGTTGTGTGTATATAGGCACATGATACATAAGTATAAATGCATTTTGATTTTAGTGGGTGCATCTTTTCATGACTTGCTAAATAACTAAATAACATAAATGCATATTTCAATGACAGTGACACAAAGAATGAAAGTGACCCCCTGCCCCTCTGAGACCCTCAAAGGATAAGCAGTATAGATAATGTATAGATGGGTGTAAAATGACGATTATGGCATGAAAATCTATTAACTAAAGACACTTTAGGAAAAATCTTTTTGGTCATGACATAACTTTGTTGATTTGTCTATCACGTGGCCCGCTTCCGGAAGAAAAGAGCCGGCAGTAGCCTCGGCAATTGCCGTGTCCAGCATGACATGTACCACTTCCTGTTCACACCGGCACATGCATGCCCAGTGTGCATGAGTGGTCACGTGATGCGTTTTCAGGCATGTTAGTACGGACAGGTATAAAAATGGATTCAGAGCCAAAACACTTGTGACGACAGAGATCGAAAAAATGTAGTTCATATGAATGTAACCCAAGTTGAAATGTAATGATTCTCCAGGCATACTCCTGCTGGGAAAATGAATGGCTTCATATTTGTGTGTAACAGTAAAGGTTAAACCCACATCCTGCAGCAGTGGCAGTCTGGTTACTCGCTGCATGGGAAGGATGAGGAACGAGATCATGGGGAGGCCTCCGCACTCACTGCTCCCTTCGATCTGCTTCAGCGCCTCCTTGAACGCAATGTTGCTCGTCCTTAGAGACACAAAGAACAAGGGAAGTTTAGCTCGTCGCGCCGCGTTTCTGCAGAAACACAACGGCACGTTACAGTTCGCTCTGCTACCCACAGCAGCTTCTGCAGCGTCCTCTGCTGGAAGGTCTCGTTGGAGCAGTAGACGATGTAGGGCTCGAAGTGGTGGGCGGCGTGGTACTGAACAATATCGCTAATGTCCCGAATCACTGGGTTGTCATAGTGACGCCGCTCCAGGTCCTCGAAAAACCTGAAAAGGGAGAGAGAGAGACACAGAGGGGGAGGTTGGTAAAGACGTGAGAGGACACGGGTTTTCCTCCCACAGACTAATTACTAGAGCAGGATACACAGAGCTGTGTGAGGAGAGTGGAAGGTATTACAGGACATTATCAACATCAATGTACAGCAGAATTTATCACTGGTATAAACTTAGTCATATATCAAGTCAGTCATGATGATCTAATTTTGCTAGAAGCTTCTATGCGGTTTTGCCTTTGTCAAATCCACGTTGATCCCATAAACATTTAGTGTTTGGTTCTGAGCTGTAGGGACAGGAGCTTGTAATGCAGTTTTTAAAAGAGTTTACAAAAAAACGATTAAAAAAACCAATGTGCTCCTGTGGCTTACGCAGCTCTTTGCTCACTCGACTGCACGTGTTGACATTCACTATATACTAAAGGGAGCATCTGTAAACAGCATTAAACACAGGATTGGGCAATTAAACATTAATTATTGTAATAGCATCAATATCGATACAATAAAAGTTCAATATATATATCAATATATTGCTTATGCATTGCGTAAGCACTGTGAGGAGGTATAACACAAGTTGATCAACCTCAGATTTGTAAAATGTTTTGATGTTTATCAAGTGTTTGTTTCTCTGTCCTTAGAAAAAATGTCAAGCCTCAAGAGCAGAAATCAAGCTTTAAACTTAAAATAAACAAGAATGGGACATTCATTGTGATAGTTATCGATATGGCCTGATATGAAAACATTTATAGTATTAGGGTTACTCACCAAATCTTGAATTTCGAGAATAAAGTTGTAATGTTATGAGAAAAAAAGTTGGATATTTCCAAGGATAAAGTTGTAATACTACGAGAATAAATTTGTAACACTACGAGAATAAAGTTGTAATATAACGAATATTAAGTTGTTATATTGCAAGAGTAAGGTTGTAATATTACAAGAATAAGGTCATAATATTATGAGAATAAATTTGTAATATTATGAGAAGAAAATTGTATAAAAAAGTGTAGGCTTGTAATATTATGACTTTCTTCTCAATTACAACCTTCTTAAAAATATTACATTATTCTTGAAATAAATATTTTTTTTCTTCAATATGGCTCAAAAACTCATACCTATTTAAGATACATACATTTGTTTTGTATATTTTATACATCATCTATACAAATTAATAATTTTGCAAGATGGGTGAACAAATAAAAGATTCTTTTAGCCCAATAAAATGAGCGTGTCCCTGTTGAAAGTGTTGTTTACTGAGATGTTTATAACTGTCCCTTCTGATTTGAGTGGCTTGAAAGACTTTCAGCTCCACCCATGCAAAGTCCCCTTTTAAAAAAGAGAAAATTGATACCTACAAACAGCCCTACCCAGGAAGCAAAGACAGGACGCACATACAAAACACATATACGCTGTGAGACAGACATGTGGACCAGCAGCTCCTGCAGATCCTGTTTTACTGTGAAACAGACGACAAAAGGAACAAAGACGGACGGACGAGTCTTCTCCTGCTGCTGCAACTGAATCTACTTTCATTCAAAATAAAGTCGCCAGCAATGCAGAGCAACAAAGGCTGCTCTCACACAAATTATCACCGTAAAACCCGGAATACCACTCAGAGCAGCAGCAGAACCTGTTTGACTTGCATGTTTTAACACGTCCATGGAACCCACAGGATACTAGAGACATGCTCAAGGCAAATATTCCACCTGAAACTTTACATCGACCCATTTTCTACTTGAAACCACAACTCAGTGGGAATATGATGCATTTCCCTTTCATTCACACTAAAATGCAGCTCCGTTTAAAATCTGTGAGTTAAAGTAGATAATGTCTGCAGATAAAGCACAATTCTCATGCACTGCTTCACACACTGATACCATTATCAGATCCTTTTTTAACAACATCCCCCCACGGCTAGTTTTCCATTAGCCTCACACGCACACACATACACGAGTAACGCTGTAAGAATGTGCAGCCCACCGTTGGCTGATTTTTTGGATGACAGAGATGTTGGAGAAGAGGTGATGGTGCTCCGTGGTCGTCATCGTTTTCCTCAGGGCTTCGCTCTCCTTGAAGTGACGGACCAGAATGCCCAGGCTGTGCAGGTACGAGTACTCCGATGTGATTATCTCGAAAATGGCCTGTAAAGTGACCACACAAATGAGCGTGCATGAGGAACCTTTCACATATGCAACATTTGTACATTTATTTCAACTTTAACCTTTAGTTAACTTTATGTTGGGAGGTCATGTCGTTTTAAATTTTACTTTTTCTTGAATTAGTTTTCCTTCCACTTCCTACATTTACCCAAATTCCTTTAGAAAAAAAGAAAGAAATCAACAATCCGCATCAGACAAGTCCCTGACAAAAACACGTGACTGCAGTGCATTCTGGTCTATTGAGGCTGTTGTTGGTGAAGAAATCTGCATCTCTGCTCTCCTCACATGTTGAATATTGGTACAAAACTGATGAAGTCTGATGTTTTTTTTAAGTCCACAGAAACCTAATCTCTACGCACTGAGATCCACCACTAGACAACAACAGAGGTGCAGCACTGGTTAAGGTGCAGAACTTCTTCCTGTATGACACTATACATATTTTGTAATGAGGGGTTAGTTAACCTTTGCTGTTTGTGGTCAGGATCTGAGGTGAGCAACGAGGTGGTGACAGCCAATCTCCCACACTCTTGTGGGGCAGGAGTGGCTCACAAAAGGACAGAAGGGCAGTGGCTGGACTAAATGGAGAACACTGAAAATCTCAGACCAACATGAACGTTTCAAGCTAAAAAGCTCAGAATTTCAGTAAAAGGTTGTTTGAGGAACTTTTTCACTGTTTTCACTGATACTATAGCATGTTCAGTAGAAGAGCAGTGTCCCCAACCTTCACACACAAGCTTTCATATCCCTGTGAGTGTGACACTAATGGAGCTCTACGACTCTGGACCCAGGTACATAAGAGCGACACAAGCAGCTGCTCAGGAGAGGACCTGAGTTGTGATTACACTGGCAGGGTGTGGCTTTATTCAGGGACTGTAGTGCACACAGGGTGAACCTTTGCTGTTGACACAAGACATGCAGAGAAATGACAAAAGGGAAAATCCACCCTTAGATATCATTACACTGTATAGATGGTATCAGTCTGTGATGTTCAGGAGTTCAGTTTTGTAACGAAACTGGCTCTGCTGTCACACCGACATTCCCCCAATCTACTTCTGTTCCTGCTCAGTGAGTCGCTTCATTCCCTAAAAAGACTTGCTGGAGTAAAAGGTGAAAAGTACCAAAGAATAAATCTTAAGTAAGTAAGTAAGTAAGTAAGTACAGATACATGAAAAAGTAGGGATAGTAATTAGGTAAATGTATTTAGTTACATCCCAACACTGGACTTCATTCTCTAACTTAATAGTAATTTCATGATGACATAATTCCTACCATATAATCCTAATTATTTCTCAATCTATATAAAGCTTGGGTTTTCAGAAGAAAGCACTTTTGAAGTACGCATGACATCATTTTCTGACATTACTTGTCACATCACATGATGGAGAATAAATATCTGATCAATATAAGGTTCAGATTGTCTCTCTAGCTCTAATATTTACTGATGCATCTTAACATTTTGTTTAGTGAAAAGCTTTGTTTTCTTTAAGGGCACATTTCTTGAGTCAAAATGTTGTGACCATGTTAATGCACCTAACTCAAAATGCCACATGTCTTATTGTTGAACCGCACTCTGGTGTTTAGTGTCCATGGAGGTTGGTATCAGTGCCTCTCTGTGTGTCTGCTGGACGTGGATGCAAAAATGGTGGGTGCAGAAAGGAGCCATTGTGGTTTCACTCACATATTTAATTACTGAACCAGAGTTGCCGCAGTGCGGTTGTATGCCTCAAGCAACCGGTGCAGTTTCCCAGATTCATATAAGGTATCACTATGACCTTTGACTTTTGGATACTGAAATCTGATCAGTTCAGCTTTGAGTCCAAATGAAAGTTTTGTACCAATTTTGAAGATATTTCCTCATATCAAATTAAAGGACACTCATTGGCATAATGTATTTCCCTAGCCCCTTACCCTAACCATCACAACTACATGCCTAACCCAAACCCAAACCTAATTCTAACCCTCAAACAAGTCCTAACCCTCAAACAGCCAAAATTGGCCCTCATAACTATAGATAGACATGCGCACACACACACTTACCTCCTGTCTCTTTCTCTCCTGAGCTGAGACCAGTGTCAGGATACCTGTGTCCTTCACCTTTGTAAGAGATTGAAAAAAGAAAACAACCTTAAAGACTGAAAAGGATTTGAAAAATGTCTCCAGCCTGTCAGATTGATTTGTCAGATAGGCTCGGTGGATGTTCTGACATCTAGAGCAAACTTAGGCAACATTTTCACACAGCGTCATGTAGTATGGGAGTAAATGCAGTCATACTATAAGATTGTCCGGCCTGATGTCAGGAGATTTAGCTTTTGGTGATATGGGCCGACACCAGCGCCGATGTGCTTGGAACAAAAACACGTGATTTCCACAGCGGAATCAATACGTCACGTTCTCCCTCCTGCGCGCTCTGCCCAGGCGTCACCCCGCTACTGAATGTTTCTGACAAATTTCCTTTTGTTGTGAACACATCTGAACCGGACAATCCCCTGCTGCGTTCTTCCTTTGTGAAAGGCAAACTCCAGAGAATATTCTAAACAGATTTTGCGGACATGACGGCACAGTTAGCGTTTTACCTGTGGTAGCTGGCTCCAGGTGAGATGTGCCGGCCTGTAGCTCTTCACCACGATGCCCTGGTCCTCCACAGGGGGCTCCACCACCACAAAGTCATCCAACATCTCATCCTGGTTGGTGGAGTGCAGCCCCCGCTCACGGATCTCCTGGTAGAGCTGCGGCGTAGCTGAGGTTTGCATCAACAAACAGCACTTAGTGTGTGTGTGATGGATTCACATGACTTTTACCATCACGCAGCCAATTTTCATAATCATTCTTAAAATGCAACAGTGGGAAGGATGAAAATATCTGGTTTCTAAACTGACGTATGTCTCTCATAATAAAATGGGCCACTTTAAGAATTATAGGTGAGGATGCTTCTCTTTGGAATAAAGTGAGTTAGACCTAAATTCATAGTTTTTGGTATCAAAATGATAAGTTGTTGAAAGCTCAAAAGAAAGATTTAAATAAATGAAATTTTTCTTCTAAGATGACCAGTCTTGCAGCTCACATTTTTGAGAACAGATGGAAACATTCCTCCGAGCAGAAATATCTGTGTTAACTTCATTTTACTAAATAAATGTACACAGTTCTTGGACAGTTGTCAAAACACTCAACTGATCAAACCTTCAATTAAAACTCAGGTCAACATAGATATAACTGAAAATCTGCTTAACAAAGAAGTGGCAGTGTCTGAGAGTACACGACAAATATCTCCCTTTAGCACTGCACAGACTCTCAGCATGCTGGGAGTAGTCAGAGAGAATCATTTCCTGTTCCTTCTTCTACTGTTGCCTTAAGGGATCTTTTCTGGCTTTGACATGGAGATCAAGGCATCCACATATCAAAAAAATACCAAATACCGTTGTAATTTCCCAGCTATTTGTAGTGATGGAGTTAAATTTAGTGCAGTGGACATATTGACACATTAGTGAAACATACCATCTTTGAAGGATCCACGTTGTTTCCCGTTCCTCTTTCTCCCCAGGGCTCTCTAGAGAGGGGGGACAGCAGGGAGTTTATCACTGAGTGGAAGTGTGAATCAGTTTTTCTCCCAACATCTGATTCTTTCTCTCAATCAAATTTTTTACTCATAATCACATGTAAAAAAAACATTAGTACTGGTCTGGAAGACTGGAAACAGTTGCCATCATCCCTATGACTAAAGGAGAATTTGAAAGAGGTGACTGCCAACACTGTTGGCTCTGCTAGCTGGGACCTGAGGAACTATTAGAATAACAAACCTGGATCAGCTGGGCTCTGTTTATCTCAAATATAGACTACTTTAAAAAATGCTTCTGAGCCAGAATACAGAGTATTTACAATATATCCATATCCATATAGATGAATGGACAAAAACGTCTGTGTATCGTTTGTTTATTCAGCCAACTGCATATCAAATTTGATCTAAATTACAATGACTCTGTGGTAAATGGACAGAGTACAATGCTGCGCTTTGAGCTCCAGCCTACTCACCTTGCGTCCAGGACTGCGAGCTGGACCAGGACTGGGTGCTCTGTCCTCTCTGACAGGTTTCAGTGCGGTCGCCGCCCCTTGTCCTGAGGCGATGGCGTCGATGTCCAGGCTGGTCACAGCAGCTCGGTACGACTTGTTCCTGCGGTTCCTCCTCAAAGATAAACCATCTCCATCGCTGTCATAATCCTCCCAGGACACATCTGTCCCCTGGGTGGAGTGTCGGCTGCGGGTCTCTTTAGTGGAGTGCTCCAGTCCCACCGGGAATGTAACCACAGTGGTGTGGTGGCGGATTTTAGATCGGCTGGCCATGGCTAATTTCTTGGGGATGAGCTGTTTGGTGCCGACCTTCAGCGCGGCAGGACTTTGGGTGCTCAGAACCACCGGCTGAGGCTCCACAAGCCTGTCGACTACATCTTCCTCGGGCGGGGATATTTCAAACTGGGGTGGGGGGGGGCTTTGTGGCTGGCAGCACTCATCGCCCGGCTCAGATATATGCAGTTCTGTGGAGAAGTGGCTCTCCAGAATCAGTGGGGCATGGTCGCCCATGCAACCGTCTGACTGGCTCTGGGACATGGCGTCCTCGTGCCGTGACCTCGGCCCAGTGTCTAGTGATCACTTCAGCACCTACAACAGCATCGGAGGAGTCTGAGGACGATGGGGGGGAAAAATGACACAAATAATGAAGAGACATACACTTAGACAACATATATGAACTAGCACCTTAAATGGAGGTAAGGGGAAACAGCAGGGGTAACCCGGACAACCCTAAAAATATCACCAGTGACCTGCAGAGGGGCTCCCAGATCGAAAGAGGGGAGCCTATCCCATGATCCCTGCTCACACATCCAGTCAGGACAGAGCAGTCAGCTGTGACTGTCCTCAAACTCAAACCAAGGAACTCAACCCGTGACTCACCATTCTCTCTACACTGCACTTCCCCGCCCCCACACACACACACACACACACACACACACACACACACACAAAGACCTGCTCCAACAAATCTATGCATCACAAAAACAAGTCACACATTTTTCTGTTCCTATGCAAAGAATGCACATAGATGCGCAGTGACAATGTGTGTGTGACTGTAAAGCGCTTTGAGTGGTCACCTGGACTAGAACAGTTTCCATACTATATAAATACAGACCATTTATAAGGTCAAGTGCAGTAACACTCCAGTACACTCCTGTGTTATTATACAACCCAACCCATAATAAACAGTTGGGCCTTTAAAGTAACATGTATAACTCACAGTAAGAAATGAGTTTGAAATGAAGTTACGCAGCGACAGAAACTTGGTTTTTTTTTTTTCCTCCTTCTGTTCTGTCGCATTCTGAAACTTCCAAAGACGGATTAGGGAGGGAGAGGAAGAAAAAAATGTCTGCCTCGCTCTCACATTCCCACGGTTCATAACAGCGCGAGGGGACCGCGCGACACCGACGCGCAGCAGCTGGGGAACATCTGTCTTACCTGGGCGAGGTGAGCGGCTGGTCCAGTCCCGTGATTCGGTCCAGACTCCGCGGGGCGGTGATTGGAAGTGGAGCAGAGGTATGAGCAGATCCAGTCCTCCTCTCCTCTCCTCTCCCTCTCCTCTGTCACACTCTCCTTCTTCACTCTCCCACTTCCTCCTCCTCGGCCCGCACGCGCCCATTAAGCTGCCTACGTCACTACAGGTGAGCGTCAATCAATCATGGAAGAGAGGGGGGGCGAATTTCTACACATGGAGAAACATATGCAGGGAGGAAGGCCTGTGGCTGCAGGGAAGCAGCTTCATACTTAGATGTATCAGCCACATGTGACTGTGACTGGACTCCCCCCCCCCCAAGTCTGGTTTATGCACTTAGAACTCAACCCCGGTTTTTAATCTAATGCACTGATTTACCTGTGAACATGAACCTTCTCCAAAAAGACGATTATATGTATAAATATATCACCATCTCTTTCTCTCTCTCTCTCTATATATATATATATTCATATATATATCGCACTGAATTTCTACTGTTTTTTATTTTTGATGTTTATTTACTTAAATGGCAGTAGCACTTCAGCGCCCTCTAGTGACCACCAGGAGACATTAACCTTCCCTCAAGATAGTACATGTTACGGCCACCTGCCACATGCAGACATAAAACATATCATCAGTTTTAACGAGCTTTAAAGGGGACATATCATGCAAATTCCACTTTGTTAGTGCTTCTACAGGTTAATGTGGGTATCTGGCATGTCTACCAACCCAAAAACTCTGGGGAAAAAACACTCGCGCGTTTTGTTATAGTTCCTCTAAGTCAGAAAGCCATGCTTGAGCGACTCGATACGCTTCCTGGGTATTGTGTCGTAACAATACACTGGAAGTCTCCTACATGGTCTTGGCCCCCCCCCCCGTCCCGTCCCGTCCCCCACACTCGCCTTCCGGTTTACACGGAGGCAGCGAGCAGCGCAGCGCCGTTCCCAAGCACGCAGCCGGGCTGTTCACACGGGACGAGCATTTCTCCGCTGGTCAGCCCGCGATTCACTCACATGTGGCATTTGTCTGGATCGTTGGGACTGGGAGGCTGCAGCAGCTGCTCGGGAGCGACCGCTCGCTCTCCCGTGCGTGAGCTGGAATTTGTGTCAGCGCCACACAGCAGCAGTGTGGAGGACTTCCGCAGTGTTCAGCGCTACTGTAACCCCCGAACCCCGACATTCAACGGGTACAACAACAAGCGGAGAAAGCAGAATCGCGGGCTGACCTTATATATACAGTCTATGGGGCTGACCAGCGCGGAGAAATGCTCGTCCCGTGTGAACAGCCAGGCGGCTGCGCGCTTGAGAACGGCGCTGCGCTGCCTCGCAGCGGTCTTCCACACTGCCAGCTGTGTGGAAGACTTCCGCAGTGTTCAGCTCTACTGTACGCCGGGTTACAGTAGTTCCGCCGGGTTACAGTAGTTCCGCCGGGTTACAGTAGTTCCGCCGGGTTACAGTAGTTACGCCGGGGTACACCGGACGCGGAAGCGCCGCTGCGAGGCAGCGCAGCGCCGTTCTCCAGCACGCAGCCGCCTGGCTGTTCACACGGGACGAGCATTTCTCCGCTGGTCAGCCCCATAGACTGTATATATAAGGTCAGCCCGCGATTCTGCTTTCTCCGCTTGTTGTTGTACCCGTTGAATGTCGGGGTTCGGGGGTAAATGATGGTCTTCATAGCCCCCCACCTCTCTTTCTCTCTCTGTCTGTCTGCTTGTGTGCTTGTAGTGGAGGGCAGAGGGGACATTTAATTATGTGATTGGGAAAATTAAAACTCCAGGACAACAAGGGAATACAAAGTATGGGATGCATATTTGATAATTTATATCATATAAAATATGTAATTTATATCGTTTAAAATCATGGGGGGAGAGGGGGGAGGGGGGAGCTGGCTCATTAGCATTTAAAGGAACAGGCAGTCAAAACAGGTCGCTCTGTGGAGGGCTGTTTTATACAGGGTAAAAAGGAGCTGTTTTAAATGATCCTTGTGGTATTTTGACCAAAGTATGTTACAGACATTTCATTAAGACCCCAAGGAACCATATCAACTTGTGGTAAAATGGGCATGCTATGTCCCCTTTAAGACATTAAACTTCCGTTCTCTCTCTAATCTCCCTGTGAGATTAGAGAGAGCTGAATTTCTACAGTGTTTCTATATTTCTATATATCTATATGTGATAAATATTATATATAAATAAATATTTGTATTTATCTAAATACCACCAGTAGTCTGGCCCCCTCTAGTGGCCACCGGGTGACATTAACCTACAGTCAACTACCTACAAACATGTCAGCGGTCTTTACAAACTTTTAGATATTTAGGGCCTAGCACCTCCGGTGGGAGGCCCTATTGTATTTCGAAGGATTTGTATTTCCCTTTTGGGGCTTTTTCAGAGCCTAGACATGCTCAAATTGTTACCAAAGTTTGCAGGGAATTCAAAACCCCAAAAAGTAATTGTATTCTGGAGTAATTTGAAATGGCCGTGGAAAAATGGCTCAACAGCGCCATCTAAGGAAAAGCCCCTCAGTTAGCTTTCACCGATCTTCACAAAAATCGTAGCCCAGGTGTATCATGACCAGACAAACAAAAAAGGTCAAGGTGCAATTGGAAAAAAGCAACAGGAAGCCCGCCATTTGGACTTTAGTGGCCATATTGGCCATTTTCCACATTTTTACTTTGAAGTACTTGTCCCAGGGCTTTCATCAGATCAACTTCATATGGAGATGCGTGTCATCACAACAAGATGGAGATGAAAAACTACCTCAAAGATCGATTTTTCGTCACATGGTGTGACCGTGGTGTGGCATCTAAGTTTGATTACACGCCATCAAAACACGAGGTTCTGTATCTTGGACATACATGGTCCAATCGAGTCCAAACTAGACATGTAAGACAAGAGTCCCGGCCTGATGACATCTACATAGAAATCATGACTTAAAATCACAGCGCCCCCTGGTGGCAACAGGAAATGTCTTGTTTTTGGAACGTCTTACACTTGGAGGTATTCCTCCTCACCCACTGCTCGCAGCCATGTCAAACTGTATCAAACGGGTCTCAAGACATTGATAATGAAGGCATAACATTACTGTGACTTTTCGTCAAACGCCATAATAGTGGCGTGGCTTCAAATTTCATCAACTCGCCGTGACACACAAAATTACTGTTGGAGGTTCAACCTCCCTCAAACTACATTTGTGTAGCAACAGCCCCCCCCCCTGCAGACATTCAGATGGTTTTAAGGAATAGGCGTGGCAAAATAACTGACTAGCGCCCCCTAAAGTGCAGCCCCGGCACTACGATTGGCCGACATGTTCAAAAATCGATAGGGACATGTGTCTTTTCATAACAAACAAATAAGTCTCTTGGATAGATATGCTAGACCAAACAGGAAGCCCGCCATTTTGACTTTAGTGGCCATTTTCCACATTTTCCACATTTTTACTTTGAAGTACTTGTCGTAGGGCTTTCATCAGATCAACTTCAAATTGAGATGAGTGTCATCTAAACAAGATGGAGATAAAAACTAACTCAAAGATCGATTTTTCATCACACGGTGTGACCGTGGCATGGCGTCAAACCGTGTAAACATTGAGGTGTGGCGAAGGATCATCCTTCGCCAAAGGAGACGATGTTGTCATAACTACAGTGTGCATTGTCCTATCACTGCCAAACTTCTGTCTCATGATCAGAGATCAAGCCTGAACAGCTCTATGTGTCAATATTTCCTCAGTGTCATAGCGCCACCTACTGATTCACCATGAAACAGGAATTACTTTGTGAATCCACTCTGCATTATCCTACCGGACCCCAAATGCTGACCTATAATCACAATCCAGACCTGCACAGCTCCATATATTAATATTAGTGCAGGGTCATAGCGCCACCTACTGATCAGTGTGATAATTAAGCTGTTGTAACATTGTCCAATTGACACAAAATTGCTCATGCTACATCAGAGCCCCTTCTTCAACAGATATATTAGTATGTATGTAATAATAGTGATGGCGCCACCTACTGGCAACAGGAAGTAAGCTTTGTTTTACAACTATCATTCGATTTACATAAAATTTTCAAAGTGGGGTGTGCTATTTGATAGCGTGGACCGTAATGAGCAATTAGCAGGCAAGGATCAACATCACATGACGGACGCAGGAAGTGAAGCGTTTGTCCTTGCCGCAGTGCGCAAAACGCATGCAACGTGGAGACGTGCACTTGTTCAATGATCGCTCTCTCCACCAACCGCAACAGGCTTCAAATTGCCTGTGCTCGGGCCCGTTAGTGCTACAACGTAGCCCTACTTCTAGTTGTTATCAAATAATGTTTGTGATTCTTTGTGAAGTTCCATCACCACTGACGAGTAGCACACTTCAATAACTTCACACAGCACCGAACTACAGGCAGGTTCATCACTTCATCATAATTGAAGCTGTTTTTACTTTACAGATCTAATGGGATCTTGGGCAGTTGGGTGCAGAAGATGTCACACAAACAATGTGAGTATGAAAATAAAAACTGTAGAACCTCAGTCCCAGATGACAAGTGGAGCTGGACACAAACATGCCCTTTAGCTATCAGCAGGTAGTTGTCAAGACTGAAACTGCTAGTTGGCTTTTTTCACTTTATATCAAATAAAAGGTATGTAGTTAGGCTAGAACTGCAGGATTTAATTGGGATACCTATTCATAATGTAAACTTATGTTGAGTGGAAATAAAAGTAAAATTGGAAAATGCATGAATTGGAGTAAATTCATTTACAACTGACACCAGCTCCATTTGCTGGTTGAACTCCACCTCACCTGGGTCTGAGCAAGCAGCTCTGGTTCATTAGTTGGGAACTTGGTTGGTTTTAGTGAACCTCATGATCCCTGTAGTCTGACCTTGTGATGACTAGAGGACTGACTTGAAACCATGGAGTCTTGTTATATTAGCTCTATCTGATTTGGTCAACGTAGAAAGCTTCACCCCATGTATGTTGTGCATACTCATCTTATGCTGTTCTGTCGTCTGCAGGTTCTGATCGCTCTCTGAGATCCGACTGAACGCCAAGATGATGGTTGACTGAGGTGAGAATTCAGAGAATTGCAAAATGGCTTTTGCTGGTTCAGTGATGTCTTTAACAAATGTCTGACCTGAACTTGTAATGTGGACAACATTGTTGCTGAGTGACCTGCAAACTTGAAGCTTAATAGACCAATCACTGACTTGTAATAAGGGTATTTCTGTCTCTTCTCCAGGAAAAGGCTGCATCTCTTGGGCTGACCTTGGTAAGTATTTCAAAGTCTATGACAAAGTGCCAATGTTGGTTTGATAGAAAATATTGACATGAAAATCTGCTTAAATGGACCACTACCTGTGATGACAAGATTCTGCCAAATGATATCTCTTGATTATACCTTACCGTTCCATATTTCTCTGAGGTTGTGGTCTAAAACAAATGTTTTGTTACTTGATACCTGGTTTTATTTTAAAAGACTTGTTTCTTTCCACAGAAAGCAGATGTAATGTCCTCTGGCCCTCAGACAGCCTGATGTTTTACTCTAAAGGTAAGTACAAGCCTGCTAGAGTACAATATCTGAGTCGTGATGATATCAAATAGATTTTATTGTTCTGGATATTAAAACAAAGCTGCCTCTTTTTCAGATTCTGTGGTATTATGGCGACCGGAGTTTGACCTGCAGACAATTTAATATCTCTTGGCAAATGTGTTTTCAACATTGTTGCAATAAAATACTCAAAACGAAATATTGATGTTGTTTTTTTGGAAAAATATGGAAATTGTGTTTTAAAGTATAATTGACTCAACTACAGAGCTGGTCAGTGATTGGAAGTCTTCATTGTGCCAGAAATCAATGATAAAATGCAATGTGATTGCAAAAATGTAAACAAGACTCATTTTAACTTAAGTAGGTTACTTAAGTCAGTTTGTAGGGATTATGCAAAACCTCAACTGATAGCCATGAAATAGTGTGGGGTCAGGCATGTCTCAAAGAACCCGTTACATTTGTGTGGATCTGGGGTATTTGATGTAACGTTAGGAAGTTTTTTTGCCTCTTACTGATCTCAAAAGAATTTGGCTATGGGGTAATTTGTCTGATGTGTGGGAAATGAGATTATTTTTTTTATATTGAATGTGCTTAGTTTTTAATCAGTTACAACCTAAGCCTTAAGCTCATCTATTGAATGGGCCTTGTTTTTCTGTTTAATTTTCATGTGCACTTTCAGGTTCCAGCTTTCAATTATAAAAATAGACATGGCAAGAAATCAACAGCATGAACAAATGCGTGATTCTTAAACTCTTCAAGCTAACAGCTACTCATAATGAACCCAACAATAAATCAAGGTCAAATAAAGACAGTAGGCAAACTGATCCCTTTTTTTTTATTGCGGAGAACATTTCTTGAGCACGTGCTCGTCTCTAGACTTCTGAGGACACACATTGACATGATTCATTCTCTAACCTTTACCATTGCAACTAAATACCTAACCTGAATCTACTTATAGCCCAAATCTACCTCTAACTCTAAAATCAAGTCTTAACCCTCAAACAACCCATTGACTGTGAGGACCAGGCAAAACCGCCCCACAATGATGAATTGAACCAAGATGGGCCATTATAACTAGATAGACATGCACACACACACACACACACACACAGAGCTATGCTTCAGACTTTACCTTGACTTCCATTCATAATGGACAGCCTAACATAATCCTTCTACCTTAACCTGACAACAATCCACATCTGATCTTTAACCTTAACCAGGAACACAGAAATGAAGTTTGGCCTCATCAGGACTGAGTTTTGGTCCCGTCAGGTCTACTGGTCCTGACAAGGTCAATGTTTATACTGGAAAAGACCTACAAATTTGTACACACACAAAATCACATATTGATTAACAGACATTTTCTGAGATAAGATTGTATGTGTGTGGGTGTATTAGCTTAAAAAATATGTTCCAGTAAAAAACATACAGGAGTGAGAACTACCATTAAGGCAGTTTTAGTATTTCAGCCGGTGTTTATGTGTCATTTCGCTGAGCAGTGTTTCACTTCGCCCACCCTTGTGGTCTATTTGCGGGTGGCAACCGACATCAAGGTGCATTAGCGCCATCTACTGTTTAAATCACGATGGTTGACAAAGATTAAAATAAAAGAATTGTGACGAAAAGAAGAAAGAAAATTCACATAAAAGAAAATAAATCACTACAAAGGCATGAAGTTGATTGTGTGGTTTTATTCTAATTAGACATCAAAGCCGTGTGAGAGGTATATAGGCCGTGTGAAAGGTATATAGGCACACACAGCTTCATCACTTCAGTCACATTAACCTATTGTGAGGAGCACTTGGCTAAAATCTTTGCGTGATTACAGAGATTAACACTTTGTTTCTAAAGATTTTAACATTTTGCCGAAACGGACATCAGCTTCCCTGGATCAAACCTAAGTAAGTTGAATTTTTTCCAGCTGACACTTGTTGAATTAAGCAGATTAAGTATGTTATTACAATGTTGTTACAATTTGAGCTTGATGGGAGTAAAACGTTGAGAAAAGATATTTTCATGTGTCATTAGTAGTTTTATCTTCTATATATTTTACTTAGTGTACAATGTGGGCATGATTTTGAATCGTGAACAATAAATATGTAGATATAGTGTTAGGAGTATAGTAATAGAAGAGAGAAATATTTATCGGCCTGTAATGAATCTTTGATTGAAGCAGTACTTTTAGTATTGGCTGATTTTCAAGATTAAAACGACTGAGGTTGATGAACTGGCTGTAAACATTTCTGCTACATACATGGGAACTGTCTGTTTGTGTGAGAGCATACGTGGCTTTGTGTCTAACTTCCTTCTTTTCTATTCTCCTGACAAGTCTGAAAAATCAACAGGAGAACTATTCTGTCACCATGTCTCAAAACAGTGAGTTAGAAATCAGTGTAGGAGACCTGATCCCCTCTCCCACTACACAGTACCAGGCACAGACAATCCTGGGCAATGGCGTCTATGGAGTGGTCATCCAATGCAGGAATGTGACCACCGATGAAACGGTGGCTTTAAAAATGATCAAAAGCATGGAAAACATTGACTGCGCCAAGGAAGAGGAGGTCACCCTTCAAGCCATGAAGGCGCTCCACTCAGACAGGTTCAACATCGTCAGATTCAACGAGTCATTCACCTACAAGGGACATTACTGTCTTGTGTTTGAGCACCTGGATATGGATCTGCAGAAATTCAAGCAGATCAGCCCGGGTCAACACCTTCAGCTGAAGCAGATCCGCCCCATTCTACAGCAGGTTTGTTTTTTAAACTCAAGCTCTTACACTAACTGCTTTGTAGGGTGAAGGGTAAACTTGGTCACTAAAATGTGTCTGTTATAGTTGTTGTTGAGGAAATAACTCTGTAGCTCATGATTATTATTATGTTTTTCACGATTTCAGCTGGCTACATCCTTGGAATTTCTGAACAGTGCAGGGATCATTCATGCAGATTTGAAGCCAGATAACATCATGTTGGTGGATCATGTCAGGAAGCCACTCAAAGTTAAAGTCATTGACTTTGGTTTAGCCTTCGATGATCCTGAGGAACAGATCGGTGATCTCCTCCAGCCTTTGTGGTACAGGTAGGTAACTGACAGCACATCTGTATACCTGGGACAGCTGTGTTTGCTGTAATTAATTAGACAAGACCTGTACGCTGGCATGTCAGGTTTATGTCTCAGAAAGGGACAGTAACATATTGACAGTAACAAGGAGTTTAGTACATTTTAAAACCTCAGTAATATGTTTGTGTTTCTTATCCTAAGATCTCCTGAGGTTCTGTATAAAGAGCCTTTCAGCGGGGCCATCGATGTATGGTCTCTCGGCTGTATTGCTGCTGAGCTGTCTACGGGCAGACCACTGTTCCCAGCCTCTAATGAGAATGAATTGGTCAGTATCTGCACTTAAATCACAACAAACACGTACAGTTCTGCCGTGATGTTTGTGTATTTTTAAATCCACACACTTGATTATTATAGTGAGAGGGTTTCCAGTAGAAGTTCACTGATTTCTACTATTTTACTAATGAGACAAATCAGAGACACTTCATCCATATGTCTCAGTAATAGAAGTGCACCTGATGTACATGATCAACAATGTAAACTTGAAGTTAACTAACTCTCACAATGTTGTGTTTTCTCCACAGATGAGGCAATTTGCGTTTGCAATTAGAGATCCAGAGCATGAAGGAAACTTCCTACCTCATGCGTTCTGGCCAAGACGCTGGATGGAAGCCAGATTTATGGTAAGAAAGTAGTTTACAACCACTTAGCTGGCTCCACTAGCTCACTAATTATGGTGTCTTTCCTTCAGTCTGTGTTTCTTTCCCCTGTGCCATCCACTGCAAACTATCTCAATGAAACAATTCTTCATTTCAGTCAATAGTTTCAATTCTCGTTTGTGATCAACAGCCTGGATGAATTTATAACAGCACAACGTTTTCATAATCCAAACACGAGGACATGTAACAATGTTGGTTTTCCTCATCTTGTTAAAGGGGACTCATCCGCTCTGGGTAGAAGAGGTCCAAGCTGAACACTGTGACCTGCAGTGCTTTTTGGACCTAATGACTCAGATGCTGATGATGAGTCAGTTAAGAAGAATTACCCCCAGCAGAATTCTGCAGCATCCTTTCATCACGATGAGCCACCTTCAGGGTTCATACAGAAACAGCCTCTAGTAAGTTTGTGCTTAGATGGTCTGTGTAAGTCTGTGCTGATAGACATGGGTACAAAATATCAGAGATATAAGGTGATTAAGGTGTTTGGCTCAGCAGTTTCATTTGTCTTCCAGTGCGAAGTCATGTAAGGATCTGATGGACATCTGTCAGGATCCGAGCTCTGACGATGGAGGACATGGAGACCAGGTGATCCTTCAAATGTCCCTGAATGAGGATGCCTCCAGCAGCACTGCCAGCCCAGCCAAGGAGCGCAGCCCTGCTGGGATGACAGATGAGAAGCATTCAAAAATGAATGCAAAGCGTGGCAACAGGTGAGTGTTTGAAATATCTTCCTGTCTTGATCATTTTATATTGTAGAAGAACAGTTCAACATTTTGGTAAATATTCTTGTTTTTTGCTCAGAGTTTAATGGGAAGAATGATAAAACTCTCATTAACTATGGATCTGCAGCCAAGTGCAGTTTAGAATGTGCATTTTTAGAAATGTCAAATCACTGCTTTAAGATCAAGAATTAAATTATTTTCTTATCCACATCACAGACCAGAAGACTCCCAAGCAATGGTGAGAAGGAGTGAACGACTGGCAGCCATTCGAGGCACAAGTGGGCAAACGGGACCAATCAGGTGCCAGAGGAGGAGAAAAAGACACAATCCCACAGCCAATGGCAACCCCTCGACGAAGAAGACAAACGTGAGCCTCAGAAACGGACGGACCTTGTGAGAGGCCACAAAATGTCAGAAGCTGAGGGACGAAGAGGAGGTGCCAGTGTTGGACAAAACGTGACGGACACAGGAAGTGAAGCGTTTGTCCTTGGCGCAGTGCGCAAAACGCATGCAACGTGGAGACGTGCACTTGTTCAATGATCGCTCTCTCCACTAACCACAACAGGCTTCAAACTGCCTGTGCTCGGGCCCGTTAGTGCTACAACGTAGCCCTAGTTAAATATTTAAATGGAAGCGGTACTGTAGCGCCGTCAAGTGGTAACCACAACATACAAACAACAATATCAACAGTATTTACAAACTTTTAAAATTTGTGGTGTCTTATTTAAATTATTCATTTAAAGCAGTAACCATGGAAACTGTTCTGCCTGATGCAACATTTAGTCTGTGGCACATTTTCTGTTGTATTTAGTTTATTTTAAATCTTATTCTGACATTTTATTCCCCCGGACCTCTGACATGTGATTGGACATTCTTGTACGTCTCTGACTCTGAGTTGAATTCAGTTTGCTTGATCTCAATGTCTCTAATGAAAACTGAACATTACATTAATCCAGGTATGATTTATTCATGAGCTTCATTGTTGTACGACTCATGGATTTGATCGTACACGTGTTTCTGTTGGTGACAACACAAGCACATTCTGAACCGTTGATTACAGATTTATTTTCTTCATTTTTAATGGTCTGAAAATATAATTACACATGAATTAGCCAACATCCTATTCAAGCAAGGCTGAGACATGTAATATAATGGAAACAACGAAATGACAAAGTTCTGAGAGGGTCACTATATACAGAGATTTTATATATATATATATATATATATATATATATATATATGTATATAATAAAATGGCGATGACATTCACATCATTTTCATTTTTAACATCATATATGGCATCCGATGAAAGTGAATTTGAATATTTCCAAATGATTCCCTAGCTAGGATCATGCATATATACACTCCATAACCTACATTTGTAAACATAGAGAATAATTTCCATCATGTGGGAATATCAATGTGTCGTATTCAGAAAGACGCACTCGTGGTCGTGAGTTTACTTTAAATGTCAGTACACAGCGTAATGCTTTGCTAACGTTTCAAATCTGCATGTCTCCTCAGTTCTGTCACAAATATTCATCTCAGATTTTCCACATTTTCATACAATGTTGCACCAATGTCCATAAATGTGAGAATCCTGTTCATCCTGTTGTCCTCAAACACCTGGAACTGTACAGACCATGGAAATAAGGTGTAGGATATTCAACTTGGCATTCGTGTCAGATCAGTCATGTAAAATCATTTGCGAGAGATGTCTACAGTTAATTATGGAGTTTGTATGATCTTCGATTACTATATTTTTGATTAGATGTTTGACCTAAGATGTCATGTTGAGTATTGAAACTGGACTCTTCACACTAGTGGCGGCGGATTATTACTTACACACTGACATGAAACTGACAGGATATAAGGACAAGTTCCATTCTGGTGTTGCTGATGTTTCTGGCTGACAGAGAGCGCTGAGTAAGCAGATCTGCTCATCAAAGATTCATCCTCCAGGTTAGTGGGACAAAGGGCAGAACAGCACACAGGACAAACTGATGCCTTTTCTCTGCCTTTGCAATATTCAGGTTTTGCACAGAGACGTCTACTCTCTTGTCAAATATGCATGTATACTTTTTAAAAATTTTATTTAGAAAAGGCCATGCTTTCCAATAGAAACCAGCAGGATTGTATTCACACATTGATGTGTGTCTTTGTTGAAAATCCAGGGCCCTGGGGTCCAATGTGCCTAATAAAACATCACAACATGCTCGATACACATTCTGCAACACATGCACACAACATTTCACATTCATGATCACAATAGCTTAACATTTAGGTCACATATAGAAAAATTAAATCGAAACATTGCAGCTTTTTTTTCTGAGTGACAATTAATACAATTTGATTTGCACAGCTACATAATCTCTTTTTTCTTTCATTACTTAAAATAGGATATACAGTTTATCAATATTCCAAATCCACAGAGAAGCTGTTCTAAAGAAACCGATTAGTTTGAGCTGTGTTAAGATTACGACTGTGGCAGTAGAACGAAGCAGATTAGAAAAAGCTTCTACAAGTTTGATAAAAAAAATATATCTAATGACTAAGTGTATAACGTGATAAAGATTTGATACTGTCTACATACATAATGCATTAGCTGCTCTGAGGTGATATAAGCCTTTGCTGAGGATGTCCATCCATTCTGTTATGAAGCTACAGTACCTGTCCAAGCTTTACTTAACAGTGAGTGGGGCTAATAGAGGGAAAATATTAATGCAATAACAGGCTTTTTCCCCCCATGGCAAAATGACCTTTTCAATCTATCACACGCCTCTTAAATCTCCTACTGTATGTAAAATAGCTTCTATTGATTTGCAGAAAATAATCCAATGGAAAGATACTACAGTTAATGATTACTTGAGGCAGGAGAATCACAGCCGAGAGTTTGTGTTTAGGTTACATTCAGTGGGAGGTGGAGGGGTACGCTGCTATGTTTCATCAGAGCTGAGCCTCGGAGCCCCTGTGGACAGCAGCAACCACAACACGGCTCCTGTGTGTCTGGAGGTTGCCTGTCCAGTACAGGGTGCAGGGGGGAGGCTTAGAGAAGGGGAGGCATTCAGTGAAGGCCTTGGAGTGAGCGTGTGAGGGTGGGGGGGTGCTGCAGGGCAGAGGAGGGGGCGATGACCCAGTTCACTGTTTGGCTGTATCCCCTTTCTTTAAGATAATCTGCCGCTGCCAGGGGGCCAGCTTGGTCTCGTCGTAGCCGAGGGTCCGCAGCCGCTCCTGCTCCGTCTTCTCCTCTATCGCCTTGGCCTGTTTGACCTTCTCCTCTACTTTTCTAAGCCACCAAAGGAAAGTTAAAAAACAAAACAGTTAGAATCATACGGGAAACGTCCACAATCAATTCATTCATCTTCTACCTTGTATTCACATATATTCATTTGGTATTTGCTTCTGTCCAAAACATTTCTACAAATGTGATGAATCTACTAAGAAGACATTATTGCAAATCTCGCACAAAACCAGTTGATATAATAGAAAATGATATATACACAAACATAAAATGTGAGTGACAATATAAATACAGCTGGTAAGTAGCTACTCGTTGGTGACTATGACCGGGCCTTTGCTGTTAGAGCCCTGAAACTCTTCTTAAACATTTTTATCACAAAGCTTTTCATGAATGTTTGACATATCCTGTGGATTGTGTCTGACTTCATTTTATTCACTCATGATTTATGAACTGATTTTCTTTCTGCTGTTCTATTCACCTCCACTTTGTCTTTCTGTGAAGTACAGAAACACAGTGGTGCGTTAGCATGAGCGCTAGTGTAGCTAATGCTAGTTCGCTCAACGTTAAGAGCAAATAAAGGCTAACAGTGAGATTTTTGCAGTCCAGCTGTTTTATTTGTTAATGTGAGTATTTTAGTTTAAAATAAAACAAGCACCTCATTCTTAAGGAAGCGGAATAGTGTACAGGTTGTAGTTACAAAATCACTGCACTTTTTCTCACTGTGTACAGAGCATTTTCCTCATAGTTTTTTATCCCCAGCTTAGTTAGTATCTAGTTTTAACTACTTTATCTCACAATCAGAGTTTCATCAATTGATGATTTTCTGAGGAGTTGCCATCTTTTCATTAAACACATTTACAAGATGCTATGTAAACATTTCTATGTGTAGTACAATGTGTTTTCTTACCTTTTTTGTTCCCTGTCACATCAGGAGAACGGAAACACAAGAAGAAAAGGAGTAAATATCGTGCACGGCAAAAACAAGTTATTACACAAGTTTTAAAACAATGTTGATGCACAATTATATAGCAATAAAAATGCTATTATTGTTGTAAGTTCTGGCTTGGGGTAGGGTTACATATACATACATATATACATCGGTTCAGTTAAGGATGTTTCATTGTACAACACAAATGAACTAAAGCTGTAAACTGTGATCGAAACCTCTAACTTGGTGCATTATTAAAAATGTGTGTGTGTGTGTGTGTGTGTGTGTGTGTGTGTGTGTGTGTGTGTGTGTGTGTCTGCTCATCTCTGTCGATCTTCACACACAAACTGACGATCCCATATATTTAGTTATTAATTGATGGTGACTGGTTATGAATCTGGATCGTTCCTGTCACTTTAACACTGATGTCCTGGCTGTGTGTGTCTCGTATTTTGTGTAGCAAGTGAACTGAGTGTGCACAAAATGTTGGACTTTTTTCAATGTGTTCAAATGTATGTCTCATAAACTATCAAGTGAATCAATTTCAGTTCTGTTCAGATCCTAATAACTTCTGATTAGTGTTGGTGTTTATTGTTAAAGTGTAACGTGAGTGGGCCGCCACACACAAGGTTGTGTAGAATAGCCTCTTGGAGTCCAAACTCATATAATGTCAGAACAGATCGTCTACAATAGAAGAAAATTAAAAAGCTTGGCACTAACATATACAAACATAATCTTCCCCCACTGACTCAACACATATGGGACAAGAGGAGATGTAAACAGCACAACACAGATTTGTTACTCACTTCTCTTCGTCCATTTTCTTCTTCATCATGTCTCTCCTCCAGGCTGGCATCGAGGCCAGGCGTGCCGTCTCCTCTTCTACCTGTAGACGGACAGAGGGGAGAGACAGATTGGGGCCCACACCAGTTGGTAAAGGATTGTAATAGTAACAGCAGCCCAACAAAACTGAAGAGAAATGTTAAGGGAAATTTAAGCTGTCTGTCAAATAAGAATTGTTTATACATGGTGAGGGTAAGAAATAACCAAAACATTTAATGCACACTGCACATGTTTGAAACTACTCGTTTCAGTTTTTGAATAATGTACATACGCAAACAAATAAACATATGACTTAATAAACCTTCTCAATGACACTGGAGTTAATTGGAATTTTCTGTATTACTTTTAAAAATAGAATGGCACTCAGTAGAGCACATACTGTACCTCCGCTGGGGCTGGGCGATATGACTTCAAGTCAATATCAGGATTATTTCAAACTTTTACCTCGATTACGATAAATGAACAATTATTTTATGCCACCCTCCCCCCACAGGATCGTGATCTGCGTGTCATGAGAAGTCTTGTGTTGTGGGTACCAGTTGAACTGTGTGTGCGCAAAATGTTGGACCTTTTTTCAATGTGGTTGAATACGTGTCTAAAAACTCTAGAGTGAATCAAACAAACACAAAGTAAACTTCAGTAGTGTATGTGTCCTAATAACTCCTGATTAGTGTTGGTGTTTATTGTTAACGGGTGAAGAGAGCGCAGATCAGCGGGGGAGTGAGGAGGGAGGACCTGCAGCAGGGTAATACAGCACTGAACATAGTGGTAACCTGACAAATCATGAACATTGGGGAAAGTACAATTAACTCAATGTTAAAGAAAGTGGAAAAGAAAATCCGGGATCCACCCCCTGATCCTGATCCTCATACCAAAGTTCTTCTCTGACCCATACCACAGTTCAATAAGTTTCCTGGTAAACAGTCTAGAAGTTTTTGCATAATCCTGCTAACTAACTGACAGTCAAACAAACACAGATGAAAACAACCCCCTTGGTTCAGGTAATGAATCAAAGGTGGGATTGAGGTGTTTCCGTGTCACATGAGATCTCTCTAAATGTTGGAGAAAGTGATAAACACCTGCTTACAGAGAAAACTAATCAAATGTTAGTTCACCCATTAGTTCAACCTACACATTCATTCTCAAATGTCACATTTTTTGTCAAACAGCCTTTGTGGAAGACCTATAGGACTAAATGCTGAATATACATGTCTCATACTTGCATGCATGACTTACAACAGCAAACAACTCACAATAGGTAGGTACTCTTCTCCTGTGTCTTTGAGTTAAAATAAAGCCTTTTCAATGGACAGGACTTTGTTCCTTACAGGACATTCCCTTTGGACTGTGCACTCACACAGTAACTGGATCCTTTACTCTCTTTCAGCCTGTAATCGGAGGTGCAGCGACCAGAGGGCAGCCATCTTGGATATCTCATCTTCACCTGAGAAGATACATTATCCTTTCTGCGTTCCTTTAACTGAAGCATTTCACTTGCCCTGGCAGACCCAAATCCAGGTAAGATTATCTACACAGTGCATTTTTAATGATTCCCCTGGGAATTACAGAGCAAGAAAAAAAAAAATCTAAAGGAAAAAATATTTTTTTCCCCGAATTATAATTAACTATTTTTTCTTCATTGACGTGAAAATAGTCAACATTCCCTTGGTTTAACCTTTTAAATTGGTTACATAGGCCAACAATATGGTACCTAGGTTGCACTGATTCAGTGATGACATAGATTCACCATACCTTAGTCTAATTTAGGAAAAAATGTTACTCTGTCATATCCCCTAAATGCAGCTTATCAGTTTGACATGCAGTCAAACCAGTTAAACCAATAGGTACTTAGAGTCACAAGCTACATGCAGCAATGCATATGTTTAACCAGTGACATTTTTTACCTCTGGTCTGGTTAATGTCACTATTGTGCGCTGTTCATTTAACATGCATTGCATCACACACACTTAACACGCATAAATATGTCACTATCAAACCCTCCACACTATCCATCCACAGCAGGGAACAGCATTAGTGAATGCACTTGATAAGAATCAAACCTGTGACCTTCTGTACCTAAATTAAAAGATTGGAGCGCCATGTAACTTTTATTTCTGAACGTAATCACTGCTGTCGGAAATATGAACAGCCTGTTGCTTTAAGATTGAAACTTGTTTCCAATAAATACTACAACAACTAACAGGTAAAGGTAAAACTTCAGTTAATTTTCAGCCACATTCATCTGGTTTAAAGGCAATTTTACATTAATAAGTAAGACAGATGCTTTATTCTTCAAATATGAGTTGTTATGTGCTGCGTTTTTATGAAGTAATACTGCTACTAAATGTCAGAAGAATACCTCAGTGGTAACTATAAGCCAATTGTATTTTGGGTCACTTTTCTAATCTGAAAGATGTGGGTCTGGGACAAAGTTGAATATAAAATGTTCATACCTTAGGATAAATCTAATTTGAATCAATCATAAACAGCAGGGTAATACCTATTTTGTACTGGTTAGATAACTGTATAAAAGACACACTGTATATAGGCCTGTATGGTCTGGAGACCTGTTGAAGTGGACGGAGAATTCAAATAACAGTACAGTTATATCAGGATTAGCAGTATCTCTTTAATTAATGGACAATTTTAATTTGTTTTTATTTGTTCTTTTGCTAATCCTCCTCATGACTTGGACTTAGTACCTTGACTAGACATAACTTACACTGTATAACTCCATTGTCACCTCACACTCTTTGGTGTGCTGGTTACATTCATCAAATCAGACACAAATGCTTTACATAAATACAAATCTATAAATATACCTTTAAGTTTACCAGCTGACTCCCTTCCTTTCTGGGCTGGGAGTTGATCAAGGTTCTCTGTAACCTCCTTATGGCTCCTGTAAGCCACGGATAGCATGACAGCGGGTGGCGCTAAGAGGGTTATTTGAAGGTAATCTCGATGCTGCACAGGCACTTTGAGAAGTCTGTGGTTCTTGACGGCTACGAATGTCGCAGTGGAGGATTACACATAAAAGAGCTTGGTGTTTGAAAGTGGCTCTTTTACTGGTACAAGGGCTGATTGTTTGGATTTTCTCCAAGATAGAAAACAACATGTTAGGACATATATTAATTTGGATTTACATCCAGTCTGGTAAATTCAATGTTTATCACGAGAGTAACCCCCAACAGTTAGTGTAGAATTATGTAGGAAAGAACTACTGACATTTTATAATCACAAAAAATGTCAACAAACTTTATTTCTAACAGCAATGTAGAAATCAAATAATAAAAGACCACAAATTAAATTAAAATCACAACAATTGGAGTAGCAAAATGATGGGATTAATTTGATATCTAAGTCACAGGAATTATTCCATTTGATATTAATTTGTAATTGTCAAGTTCTGAAGTACTAATGTTAAAAGTAACAAAGGGCCTTGCATTTACCGCAGTGCTAATCTTTGCCATGTATACTGAAAGGCACACATTGTATTGTCAAACAAGGGGCGATTTGTGACCCACTAAGTAACTTAAACTCCCACAAAGCAACTGAAGACCTAGATTCATTGAATTTGAGTCAAGCAACAAAGTGAACTTTAAAGTAATGATACCACTTAATCAAACCGTCACCATTTCATCTCTAGCAGCTGTAGAAGCTCTGAGTTGAATTGTGAAGCGATTGCTTGCCTTTCTGAGGTGGTGATCTCAACAGGAAATGCAATGTGAATAATTCAAGCCAAGTTATGTGCTTCATTAAACAGACAATCAAAAATATGAATGATAAACAATGCACTTGGCATTTGCAATGGCAAATCTTCAGCTTTAAAAACTTGCTTTCCCATAAGCAGTGTGCCATGGCAATTGAGCCTGCTAGATTCAAAAAGCTCTCGGTTCGACCCACTTCAAAATGAAATGGTTGTAGCAAATGTGTGTCTTTTGACATCACACTCTATCTTTTCATCCACTTAGGGCAAATGCAAATGAAAAAGTCAGCACAGCTAAGTGGATGCTCTTTGCTTCGCTGTAGTTAAGTCCCTTATGTTGTCTAAACGCGAATACACCAGCTTAGTTTCCTCCCTCAGCATACTCCACCGTGCACATCCGTTTTTCCTGGTCCTGTTCTTCTCTCTTTGGTCGTACAGGTGAACTGGGCTGTTAGTCCAGCCCAAATCCATAGATGTTAAATATCAAAAAGCTCAGCTTCCTTTTCTTTCCAAAAAGCAAAGCTTCGGTCAATGTATCTGATGATCTCTTCATTGCTGAACTCTTTTAGCTCATAAATAAGTTTAATTGAGTCTCCATTAAGTTCATCTCTTGGTGGAGGTTTATCAACATGAGGTCCCTCTATGATTTTAACAGTAACAGGTGGAATATCTTTCACTGGATCTACTCCTGAGCTTTCTGTTGTGTCCTGTGTTGTCTCAGCTTTTGCTGTTGTGTCAGCTTGTTGTACAGTTTCAGTTGTCGAGCTCTGTATATGATCCTGGACTGAACTATTTCCATTAGAAACCACCGTCTCACTTGATGACATCTGCTCACTGGATTTCACATCCCCCTGAGCGTTGTCCTCCGTTGAGGTTTTCAGGGTTCTCTGCTCTACACACTGGCCATTATTAGAAAAAACGTCCTGGGTTGCAGCAGGTGATGATGGTAGCCCATCTGATGGGTTGGGTGGGGCAGGTAGCGCAGGTGGAGTAGACTGTGTATTTGGAAGCGGAGGTGCAGGATGGGTTGGTGGCGGAGGAGGTGGAGGATGCGAAGGTGGGGGAGGAAGTGATTCCTGGGTTGCCATGATGGGCGTTTCAGGAGACATACAATATAGAGAAGCTGTCATTACACCTCCCCCCTCATCACAGTCTCCAAAATACTTCAACTTTATGTCTTCAAAACCGTCGGGCCAGTCTCGCTTCCCTCTCTCAATTTCTTCCATGACCTCCTTGTGAAACTGCCGTATAATCTCCCATTTATGGCTTCCGAGACGGTCAAACATCTCATAGCACAAAAGGTGGCGGAATTTGCGCTCACTGCGAGACATGTTCATCTCCAGCAACTGGAAGTATCCAAGCATGAAAAGGTCGAGTGTTAGGCTTTCATAACTCACAGGTGACCCATTGATGTGTGGCAAGAAGTGCTCTGGCCAGTAGATCATCTGGGCACGACTCAGCCTGCGGATCTGGCGTGTGGGCACTTGACTCATGATTGTCCTCCAGTGGCCGATCAGATTCCCTACTACCTGCTTCGACTTCATGAAAAGGAGGAGTTTGTCATCTTCACTGTGTATCTCCGTACCAATCTGTGCACTGAATTGGTTGTAGTCCTCCCAGCCCACATCTAAATTTCCTCTCCTGCTTGCATATTTAGTCCGATAACACTCCGAGATTGTGTACTTGCGCCAGTGTTCGAGGAACAAGAATACGATCCTCTCTTTCCTCATTTCAATGCATTCCTGGACATAGCTTAGATCTGTCTGCACCTCCAAGGTTCTTGTTAGTTGGCCATTGTTTAAAATAGGGTCTGCAGAAAGAACCTGATTGAACTGTTCAATGTTAGTTGGAGCCATTATCTCATGAGGGGCATACGTCTGAGGAGCATGAGATGCAATGATAACGGGTTCTTCAACCATTTGTAAGACTGATTCCTCCACTGAGGGTAAATGTCCATTGCTATTAGATTCAAGGACTGTAGCAGAGGAACAAGGGACAGCTTCCTGAATTGTCTCTGGAGCATGGTTAGACTCGCTGACCATAGGGAGGGATCTCTTACGTTTGTATACCCTATTTGCTTTGTTGTCTACAGACTGTGACTGATCCTGAATTTCATAATTGGCCTTGAGGTTCTTCACTGAAACTCCACACTGCTTTATCTCGTTCTCCACGTCCTCTCTCGTTGAGAAGGACTGAGACCGTCCAATAAATCCAGCACCAGCTGATCCTGCTGTTTCAGACTGACCTGTGCTCAAACTCCTTGCCTCTTCCTGAGAATGTACCGGACATATAAGATCCAAGATATCTATCTCTTTTCCCCCCAGCGTGGCAAGAAGAATGGCCATACTCTTGAGCAGTGTGGAAATCTTACTGCACCAGGCTGGAAGATCTTCAGCTTGGCCATGCACCTGCTTTGGATTAACTGAGAAGTGCCCTTGGTGGAGGGCAGCAGAAACTGGTAGGAGCTGGTGCAGCTCATGCTCTAATTCTTCCAGCTCCCTCTCGACTTCTGACACCTTGTGCATGACCTGGAGGTTCTCAATTTGCTTCTCAATACGATTTAGGTCAGCCTCTGTCATCAGTTCCCCAAATGGGCCCAAAATGGCATTGTGGATGTGGGAGTAGTGCCATTCCTGAGGCTGGTAGTGTCCACTTGCCGCAAACTAAATCAGAGGTCAAAGGAGACCAGAAGACAAGAAACAGGGGAAGGAGGGAAGGTTTCTTCAGCTCTAACTTCCTGGTGTGAATACATGCTTCAGTGCAAGTCCATCCTCACACACAGGTTTTACATGGATTTAGTGGTGCAATGGCACTGCCTCATTAAAATGGATAAATCTTCCTTCATTTATTTTGAGTGAAAGAACATTAAAAGCTACTATTTATATAGTAGATATGTAGAATTTAGATGTAAGTTACAAGATTATATTATGTATGTTTAGGCATTTGACACTGAGACATTTTAACATCTATATTTGCTCAATCTTCTAGTTTTCCCCTAGTTTTCTTTCTTTTCTTTTCAGTTTTTCATGTTTAAAGAGTGACTTTGTACACGCTGAGAATTTTGTTTATACTGATATCAAGCAGGTGATAATTTCATCTTGCTGCATTTCATCTTGCTGCATCATGTTTGGGTCTGCAACCCAAACATGATGTCACACTGCAGTGTGACATCACTGTCTGGTACTGGCACAAGTGCAGCTGACAGACACACTTCAGTCCACACCCAACAGTGACAGGAAAATACTGTCACTAAAGGTGCATGAGTTGAAACTGTCAACCGAGAGAGGTCAATGCAGCTATGTTTTTCTGAATGATGTAGAATTACTAAGGTCGTGATCTGCTTTCCAAAAAATGTATACAAATAATGTACATTTTCTATGAAGTAGTTTGCAACTTTAACAGTAGTGAACAAATGTAGTTGGTCAAATTATCAATATTCTTTCATTATTGTTATTATTACAGGTTGACCTGTAGTGTGAATGGGTCCGGCATCACACCACTGAATCGGCATGTAACAACTTGAAGCCGCAAAACTCCCATCAAACACCAGCCCACACTGTGTCCGTACGCCAAGTGTGTTAATGATGTGATGGGCACTGTAGCCAAGTATTCATTTCACTGCAATCCAAAAACTATGTTCAATAAATATAAAAAGTAAACATGCAAAAAAAACAAAGAACTAAATTAGTGAGCACATGTCTACAGTCAGAGCGAACTACGTCCAATATAACCTCAAGCGAATGGTAAAAATGTGTTATTTACAGTGGATATTTAAATACTTTGTGTTCAGATTAGTTTCATACTTCTAATGATGCCACTGCATCTACACATACAAAGTTATTGTGAAAGTCCTCTTGGCTTTAAGACTGTTCAGATTGGTACATTGTACTTACTGTTTTATTCCTTGTGTGTATTACCACACATTGCAGTGACTATTGAACTTTAAAATTGGGAGATGCCACATGATCAAAATTCGAAAGACATTTCAGTATTTGACTGAAACCATGGGTAACTTAGGCCCTTGCATTTGTTTTGATGATGAGAATAACCGAGGTTGTGGCAATTAACGTGCAAAAATGTTCAAAAAGCAGTAAGCCCCTAATTGCGGCACCCTCAAATTACTGGCTGACTAACAAGTCTAAAAAACCTAAACATATGTCATGCATGAATATTAAAAACATACTAATACAACCTTGTTGTTCAAAATCACAAAAGACCACACTCAAATCCAAACGCCTGTTATCCCCTTTGTGGTGGCAATTATTTAAAATTCACTGAAGCCATCAAGTTTACAGAGCATTTAAAATTTAAGAACCACAAATGGGGATAGCTAAGACACAACAAAATATCTAGAACCTTAGTGAAGCCTTGCAGCACCATGCCTACCTTGCGCTTGTGCTCGTCCTCCTCTTGGATCTTGACCTGAAGCTTCCGCACCATCACCTGCCTCTTCCATTCAGGTATTGCTTTTCCCTGTTCATCATGAGTAGGCACTAGCGCCTCCACGTCAGCAAGGCTCGTCTTCCGTCCCGACTCTGCTCCTGCGGGGCCACCACCACCACCACTGTTCCCATTGATCACAGAGTTAGAGGGCAGTTGCTCGTAGCTCGCAGAGGTCGATATGGTTCTGCCAGATCCAGAGCCTGTAGGACTAGGACTGGGACTTGGGGTGGTGGGTGGGGAGGTGACAGGCGTATTGGATGGTGGAGGAGATGATGGTTTGGCTGGTGGGCTAGATGTGCGTGTCTCTGGTGGAGAGGAAGCGTTACCCTGGAGGAAAATAAGAACAAAGATACACAGAGAAACATCTTAAGCAACCGCAGGCGTTACCAAGCATTGCTGGGCACATTTAATGTCACATGATGTAGAGGATTCATTTGATTACGATAGATGAACTAGTTTCCTGAGAGGGGTGATCTATCTTTTAATCATCCTTTACTGAGCCAAAGGTTAATGCTACATTTTGTGGAGACCATGCTGACCATGTTGCCTCTTCATGAAGTACCAGTTACTCCTTGGCCTTAAGAGACCAATGACAACCATAATGGTTATGCACCATTTAGAAGGACTTATGCAGTATGTTTTGCAAAAGTATTGCAGGTGGTGTTTTTCTTTGCAGATCATCTGATGGCTCTAGTTGGTCTTGTGTCACATTGTCAACCATGTGCACAGTTTACAAAGTTCTGAAAACTTAGCAATGCAGTATATATTTATCTAAAACGTCTATAGATCTACTTGCCCCTTTGATTGTTTTGCTCCATTTCTGTCTCTTTCGCATTAATTTCAACTCAGTTTGCCTTTTCTTGATATAAATGGGGGCAGAGTGACTTCAAATCCACAAGTAATGGCAAAAACCGAGCCTACATTTCTAAAAGTGGATGTTACATAAATGTATCATCAGTAGTGGACGACGGCTGTGGACCTACATTGTTGCCCGTGGGTCCACTGTTGGAGAAGACAGTGGTGTAGCCTTTAGTGTGAGGTGTGGGCTTCAGGTTCTTTCCTGCTTTGATCTCTGCCAGCAGCTCCGAGTTGTCGCCAGTGGGGGACATCATGTTGAAAGATTTTGTACCTGCAGACAAAAGGAGAGAGCAGAAAAGTGAAACCAGGTAGACAGAAAGAAGGAATGGAGTGAGAGAGAGGGAGAGGGAGACTCACTGAAGAAGAAGGAGTGAGAGAGGGGTTGGGTGGCATTTCAGTGTTAAATATTTCATCCGATCAGGCAGGTAACAATGCTGACCTGGAGCAGATTGGACAGTCATGGGAGGTCACTGCGGTGTGCTGAGCCACTGTCTCATGGATACGTTCAATGTTTTTTTTTAGATTTGTTTAGTTTCATTATGTTATTTACTTCTCTACCTCTTATATTCCTCTGAAATTGAACATCTTTGGATGAATCAAAATGATCGACCAGCTAGCAAACAACAGAATACACTGAAAAAAGAGAATTGTTCACCAACTTAGACAAATACCACAATTGGATTAAGTTCTCAAATTAAAGTTATCAATTGTGTGACTTGATAAATTTAAGTTTAACAAACTGTAATAATTTGTTTGGTACCTGTTGATGTAATTGAAGTGACATTTTTAAGTTGGTCTAATAATTGTCTTATTTCATTGTACTTCTAACCATTTACAATGCAGGAACATCATTTTCTCTCTGCCACCTGTTTTGTTGCTGTTGTCTCACTGAGTATCTGAGCTTCCTCAATTATGCTCAGATGTGTCGGTGGTTTTTATTTTAATGACCACCGCACTGTCTGTTTACTGCCCAATTAACTGGGTTTCACAAATCATGCCATTACTGAACATACACTGCCCTTTAAATGTTTTATTGCTGTCCTGCCATTGGGCAGCAGGTGGAACATGAACGACACAATTAGATATTTGGCCAACAAAGTATAATACATAGATTGTAAAAAAAAAGGCGTCCAAATGAAGGATTTACAGCTAAATTGATGGTACTGACTTTGCAAATAAACCAGTGAGAATTTGGCACAACAGGCAACTGTTGCATCAGTCCACGGTTGCATTGAGCCAGGATTAGATGGGGAGGAGCAATTCAAAATCATTTCACTACAGTGAGTCCAAAGAGAGGCGGCGCACAATCTCGGTCTAGTTTTGCCCTATTTTAATATACACAGTTAAGCTACAGCTGAGCTTTCATCTTCTAAAAAAGGAGGTTAATGGAAAAATCTATACATTCTGCTTCCATGGATCCTAATGTGCTTATAGTGAAGAATGAGCAACTTAAGATTTCAACTCTAACTCTAACCTCTAATGCTACAACAGAAGAACTTTGTTTTCATAGGACAGATCAAATTCAAGAAATTTGAAATGTCAATCAGGCAAAGTAGTGCTGTCATGTGAGGCCACATGAATGTATAAATCAGCAACATTTCAGAATGGTGATAGTATATCATGACGAACCCTATACAAATATATACAAAGAGCAAAACAATTGTAATGTAGAAAAATATGGAACAATGACAACGTAGCTCTTATTTTAGCATTATTCATAAAACTAACTTCTAACTTTTATATGTACTGTAAAATATTCAGATCAAACGTGTATATCAAACATTATAGCAGCTACACATTTATTTTTACATTTACATTTCACACATACATACACCAGGATCTAACAGCTACAGTACCTCACCTGTTTGAATGTGAACCTCCAAAGAATTGAATTTCTTCAATGCCTCATTGATCTCTCATCTTTGGGGAATAAAGTCCACTCGTAAAAATGTTCCCTGTAGAGGCGACCACAATGGGGTCTTGCAGGACATAGAGCTGTGCTAGCCTGCCACCCCTCCTCACTCTCACTCGCTCTCCCTTTCTCTGTCTTTCTCTCTCTCTCTCTCTCTCTCTCTCTCTCTCTCTCTCTCTCTCTCTCTCTCGGGGAGGAGAGACCAGCTTTCTATTAAAGAACCATCATCACTGTTGGGGGAAATCTAAAGGAATCACCAGTAACTGAAAGTGACAGCGAGCCAATGACAAGCCGGGCCAGGAATTAACACACATGCGCACGCGCGCACTTGGACAGATTCAGTCAGCTGCATGCTCGCACGCACGCACACACACACACACACAGACACGCAAAGTTACCCTTCAATCCCCAGCTCGTTAGTCCACCCTACTGGACCAGTCCGCTCCACAATAAACCTCACACACAACTGACTCACAAATGCATTGATGACAAGCATACAGTCTCGCCTCACATTTACTGGATTACAGAGAGGGAGAGAGACTGGTGAACAACTTCCATTACACATTATACAATCCATTATATCTATAAGCACTTGTACACACTCACACCTTTGCAGGTAAAAAGGTTGCAGATAAAAGAACTGTTGAACCCTGACACACTTTTAGAGCATGTGACAGCTCCTTCAATGCTCAGTCAGCAAGTTATATTGTTCAGTTAATCTTCATTGCCAGATGAGCAAAGTGTTGTAAAACTATTATTGCATGAAATATAATTGCATCGAGAAAGTGCAACTGAAACTATAGGCATTATAAAGAGCCTACCTTCTGCCAGGCCCCTGAGTATCCACAGTTAGAAGACTGGAAAGTTAAACTGCACTCAAGTGGGTGAGCTCACACCAGTTTCAATACACCTTCATATGCATGTGTTTCTGAAGTCAAAGGCTATGTATGTGTGTGAGTTAAATTCTGTTTGGGCTAGGGGTGTGTACTGAGCAGCTCTGTCACAGTGAATGTAGAGGTGGGTGGAGCTGTGACAGGTCATGAGATTATTTGACAAATGGCCTCTCATGACATCACAACGTTTTTTGCTCTGGGTTAAAACTTAAAGAGCAGCCAAGCTGCTGCTTCTGTTGACAGTGGTGCTGTCGTAAAGCAGTCAGATATAGCTGTGTTCTGTAAATGTCTCGTAATAAAAGTAGGATCCACTCTATCCTGTTAATCAGTGCAGAACAATAGTTTTAGACCTCTAACCATTACAGTCCTGCAGCATTTAAAATCTGCCACCTGGTGTGTTGCCTCCGTCTCAATAAGCATCTGAGCTTTAAACTCATCTTGAGCTCTCAGATGTGTTGGTGGTTTTTAATTTTACAACCACCTAACTGCCTGTTTATAACCTTGTTAATGCTATAGAACTAATCATATAATTAGAGAGCACTAGCTCCTCTTTAGTGCTTAACGTAAAGATGCGTCCTGTACAATATAAAAACTGCAATCCTCTTCCCTCTGATCAATAGAAAACAATAGAGCTTTGAACCTTTCACGATGTGGAAACAGCATTTTCTCTCTGCCACCTGTGTTGTTGCTGTTGTCTCACTATCTGAGCTTCTTCTTCAGCACTTGGATGTGTTGATTGTTTTTAATTTTATGACCACCCAACTGCCTGTTTATTACCTGATTAACGGAGCAGCACAAATCATGCCATTACTGAACATACACTGCTCTTTAAGTGTTTCATTGCTGTCCTGCCATTAGGCAGCAGGTGGAACATAAATTAATGACACAATGGGATATTTAGCAAACAAAGTGTAAAACATAGATTGTAAAAAGATGCCTTAATTAAGGATTTACAGCTTAATTAATGTAACGATTTAGCTGAAATACTTTGAACACCTTTTTTTAAGGAAACAAATGGACGAAATATTTCTTACTGTAAATTACTTGAATACTGTATCTTGTAATTTGTTGTCCACTAGAAGTAATTATTACTGTGATGGCCATTTTTATATTTATATATATATATAAACACAGAACATTATATGTTGTACTTGGAACATGATTAAATTTAGCCACAGTTTAGATGTATCCGATGGGTTGTTTGTTGAAGGTAATTGTGGTGTTCACTTGTTGACTTAATGGTGATTTAGCTTCTTCCTGTAGGGGTTGTTCTTTTGTCTGCTGAGCCATGCTGTATGTCAGGCTATCTACACGGTTCTATTTATTTAGTACAAAGGGGCTTTTTCTCCTATTGGAAATGAAAACCCACCACTTCCAGTGAAATATTTTTTTTAGAAGAACAACTTGTTGCTTTAACAAGCTGGATACACAAGTTGATTCGATGCTGTTCGATATAGGTCAACGACACACTGTCAAAAGACTTCTATGGTCTTATAATCCTGTAAGGAATGTGTGGAGGCCTGTGGTTAAATGTGATGTATAAGCTGAAACTGAATGAACTGATTTAGTTGAAAGACTGCTTGGCAGTCTGTACTTACTCTTCATCTGTCTTAGTGCCACTCCCTCAGCTTGAGAGGCGGATATAGCCCCACCTTGACGAAGCAGCAGTGAGGAAAAACCATGGCATGCAAAAAGAAATCAAACAAACCAAAAAACATGGAGAGAAACAAGTGGAAATAGATAAGGTGAAAGAGGGAACATGTAGATAGAAGAGATGTATATTAAAGGGTTAATAGGGGGGGAAAAGATTAGACTCAGAAAGACAAACACTTGACAAACAGCTAAACATTTTATAAATATGAAGTAGATCAGTTATGTATCATATCTCCTCACTGCACAATGCATCAGCATTCTATCGATATATACTGGACTTTTTTTTAGAATTCTATTGATTAAGATTTTATTGCAATAATTATTGAGTTATTGTTCAGCCTTTTTTTTTTGGACGTCCGAGCACCAGTTACACAGACCCAATGTTTTTGGATGATTTATTTATTTGAGGTTGGCTAAACAAAGTTATGTAGATTTCTTATGTGTCCTTCACACCAATGAGCTGAATTGGCTTTTATTTATTATATAATTTATTGTTTTTACTATTGACTGATTATCTATTAGTTAGAACAGGGAACAATGTTTTTCTGTAAATTCTTTTGTGGTATGTCGGTAAGAAACGGTGAATCGAAATAAATTTGAGCAGGGATCACTGATTCTATGGCGAATTTTTGAATGAATTTTTGTATTTTGGTCAAACTGCCACATTTCACCCCATTATTCTTCGGCCTTGCACTTTTTCAAGATTCACGGTCTCCTTTACATTTCATTTTAACCACTTAACAAAAACACAATATTTCACAGTTAAAATGTCCCTGTATCTAAAACAAGCTTGTTCACTGTCGGACAGCAGCATCCAGGACAACAGGGCACTTAAGGAAATGGCTGAACACTAAACCAGTTGTCAGGGTAATCTAAACCCAACATCATTAATTTATAATCTGTTATTTAGGATGCGAGGGTCAGACTCAACTCATCTGTACCCAACGATATTAACATGTGCCCATGATCATTTTATGAATTGTTGAACAATGTTCATGAGAAAAAATAAGCATTAATGTGTTGTCTTCTTTTTTTCAGATTGTGAATATATGTTTAGTCTTGGAAAACAAGTAGGAAATAAAGGGAAACCAAAAAAAATGAAAGAATGGAAGGAGAAATCTTTAAGGAACACTCACTTCCTGATGAGGAAGATGGGCGTCGCTGGTTGGTGGAGCTGGAACCGGCGTTATTCTGGCTGGTTGGCATCTCTGGGGGCAGTGGAGGAGGTGGAGGGGGGGTTGGCGTTGGGTTGCTTGGGGGAAGAGGCGGTGGAGGTGGTGGAGGTGGGGGCGGGACCGACTCCTCTGTGGTGCCATTCTCAGAGCTGTGGGCGGGGCTGTCGTTTGGCTCCTCCAATAACACAGAGCCCTGGAAAGAGGGAGCGACGGGGGCAGAATTAGTCCGTCATGTTTTATACCCATTCACTTGTTGTAGTAACCCCTGCTGGCTCTCTACTAGCAACCACATTAATTGTATTTCTCTGTTGTCCCCTGTCTGGTCCCTGCTAACAGGGATGAGACAGGTGCACCATGCAGTTCACTTTAAAAAAACACACTCGAATGTTGATGATTCATTAAAATCCCAAATCTTAATTGTTTTGCTCCTATTAATTATTGTGATTTTTGCATTTCATTGGCCAGCGTTTATATTATTAAAGCATAAACATTATTGATTTTTATTTTTTATTCACACGTTAAAAACAAATAAATGAACAGTGACATTGAGTTGGTTTCCCTGCTTGCATTGGCCTGCCAGCTCACACTCCTGCTGGGCTGAGCAATCATTAAATTCTTGCACAGCGACTGTCGGCTGTGACAGATGTACACGGCACAATAGAAGCCCCTTCCCTCTGCTTCCTGCCGTCTTTAATCAACCCATAAAGACATAATACCCTGTTGCTAATAATGACGCTAATATGACCTAATCTCCTGGGGGAAATTCACAGGGAAAACTGTGAGAAGGCGCCATCTGTCACTGCAAGTGATAGTGCTTTAACCCCCACGCCCTCCACTCCCCCAGCGTGCACGCGTCTGACACACTCTGAAGCGTGCCATAACCCCCCGTTGGATGCAAGTTAATAGGCCGTGACGTTTAACTCGACCCCGCCCCTCCTGTATTCTTCAGACGCGTGCTCATCATTGTTGGCCCCTTTACTTTTCATACCCCCCAGGGACCTGGGGAGGGGGGGGCATGTCCAGATGGGTCTTGGCAGCACGTGCCGTTGCTCCTGTCGATTAGCCTGTCCATCTGCCGCGGTGCCTCTGAGACCAGGAAGGCCCCACTGAGGCTTTAATTGGCTAAATGTGGATTATACTCGGTATCACCCTGAACACCCCCGCCCCTGATACCCAGGAGATTATAATCCCCTGGGACACTGATGACAATCTAACAGACTCTCTTCATTCAGACGCCTGTGCTGGCATGTAGCAGCAAGCAGGTTCAAACCAATAACCTTGGAACACCTGAAGTTATAGACAGGAATTTTCTTTGATGAATCATTGAGGTTACACTCAAAAACAAATGTTTATTTTTACTAGTAATGTTGCATTTTGTTCAAATGTGTTAATAAATTCTAGATCAACAGCAACTAATGGCAGCTCAGAGACCTCAATTCAAGATAAGAGAAATGAATACAACAAATTACGAGCAATATCACAAGCTGGGACTAACGCACACTTATGTATGAAACAGAACCATTAGCCCAAGAAAAAATAAGAGATTCGGTATTTTCTGGTTATTGTCTCCCTGTTGCTCTGTCTGCAATTGTTGGTTTTGTTCTGTCGTAGGTTCTTGCAAAGTTTACACAACAGAGTGGTGACTCAAGAGGCCATGGAAATGAGGGGGTAGTTTGCATCAGGTGGAAAACAAAAGCTCAAGAAGACACAAGATTACGTAACATGCTGAGTAGCATAATGAACAGGCAAATAGTGCAGCAGTCCGAGTGGTAACCTAATGCCAACATGCCATCACCTGGCCAAACCTAATCCTGGAAAGGCACCTTGTTAGGAGCTGAGCTGCCCACACAACCCTTAACTGGACAACAAAGGCAGTTGTTGTTAGTAACCAGTTTGATAGTAAAGTTTAAATTGACTGTGAAATGTATCCATTAAAAAGCAAAACCAAGACACAACATCAATCCTTGTCTGGAATCAGCCGCTGCTCTGAATTAAGCTGCACCACATCAAGGTGATAATACAATTGACTTTGTGACATGATGTAGTTTTGTTTCCCAGTGGATACACATAGTACACAGTGTTTCACCATCATCTTTTAAAATAATGTGAAAAAATTGTATTGTGTGTATATATATATATATGTGTGTGTTTCCATATGCACCACCATGAATAAACTCTTCCTGGTTAGTAATTTTCCTCTCAGTCATCAGGTCAGTGCTGGCTGATGCCCTTCAAACAGTATAAGGATATTAATCATCAGAGTCATCAGAAGAAAATCTTTCCTGTGTTCTCAGCACAAAACTCAGCATCCGACTTTTGCACAGGGATCTAAACCAGCCTGATGTATTTTGGAAATGATGAAATTAAACTAGACATTTTTTGGCCACAACTAGCAAATGTAAGATGGAGAAAGAAGGGGGCAGAGTTTCATGAAAATAACACCTTTCCACTTGTTTAGCATGAGACTGGATCTGACAGGGTTTGGTTACAGCCTGTGTCATAAGAAGCGTTTAAAGAATTGATTCAATTAAATACCAGCCATTTCTGGAAGTTAACATCACAGATCTGCAAAAATCTGAAGATGAAACAAGCAGCTTGGCTTCTACAACAGGGAAATGATCCTAACTACACCTATAAATCCACAATATGACTTCAAGAGGCACAAGCTGAAGGTTTTGTCATTGACCTCAAAGTCCGCAGACCTAAACATTATCCAAAATGTATGGATCGACTTCAAAAGGAGCAGTGCGTGTTGGACCAAGAATCTCAGGCTTTATGAAGAAAGACCAGAAGAAAAATCCTCCAAAGAACTGAAAGACTCTTAGCTTCTTAGCTTCTGTGAAAGTGGGTGAATCTCAGTACTGACCACTTTTGCTTTAGTTGTTATTTTTAAACTGTAATGTAAATATTAAAATAAAGCATCACCCTTAACTTTACACCTCTAGGAATTTGGGTCATCTTTAGCTTCTCACAGTTACATAATCTTTGACCAGACGTACCCATAGTTTTCAATGCCACTGTACTTACTTAACTTAATGAACCTGATGCTGTGCTAGAGATCTTTCGTACCTCTTCATTGGGCGCCATGCTTTTGCTCCCGCGGGGCTCTGTGGTGTCGCTGCCCAGGGTCTTGTAGTAGTCCCCAGTACTGGGCTGCTTGCTGAAGCTCCTTGATTTCCTGTTTGAATCCACACGCCGCAGCTTCTCGTGGTTTTCTCCAGTGGTGAGCTGCTAAAGAGATAAAGATAACAAACGTTAAAAGAGAGTTATACATGACTTTAAAAGGCTTTGGCTCTACCTAGTCTGTATTTTATCCATTTTCCCCCCCAGTTATCTCAAAAATTCTTTGAAAGAGATTTGTGTAAAGACATCAATCCAATGAATTATTATACATTTTGATGTTTGATTATCTCCCTGGTTCCAGCTTCTGAAATGTGAGGATTCACAGGAATTATATGTCTCATGTCAATTTTTGAGGGTTTTGGATCCACAATCAAAACAGCAGATTAATCATTGATATTTCTTATTTACAACCCAAGGTAAAATGACTACGCACAATGTAGTACATTTATTTTTTACAGGAAATAGGGTGTTAAATTTGAACAGTAGTTACATTTTATTCAGTAATATATAGTTCATCCTGTATTTATTTCTAAAAAATATATAATATTTATAAGACATCTTTGACAAGCGAACAGAATCATAAAAAAGTGGGAAATGGATTTCTATGGATTGAATGTTGCTTTTGTGGTGAACCTTTTATTGTGAAACCACACTGTGAAATATTCTTAGTGGGTTTTGTTGGATTAGCTCTCTCGTGTGACCAAAGCAGCTTTATTTGAATAAGCGAACAAGGCTTTGATTCAGTTCAAGTCAAAAAAGTAGCATGTTTCATGTTAAGACTACACACATGCAGCTTTAGGTCCGATGTAAGAGAGACCCCTCTGTCCACAGAGCGGGGTCAGAGGTCGTTAACTCGGCTGTTTTAGTTGAGCACTCTTACTTGGCGCTGACATCTAGAATGAATATAAAATTTCTGTCAAGGTGGAGTCTGTACTGTTCGCTGCTGTTAGATCTGACCTTAAATATTTCCGGGTTCCCTGCAAATAAACTTTGCATGAAACCATTTCCCAAGGAATTACTTTCCCTAACAATATATATCACAAAACTATGTGTAAATGTAAAAAAAGCCCCATTTTACAGTATATTTTGAAAGAGTAACCTTCAAAACTGTCAACTACAAGTGTGCTTACATAGTCAGCGTAAGAAAATGTAAAGTTACTTTGACTTTCAAATCTCACGTAAGTTCATTTACATCTTCAGTCGTGAATGGCTGTCATAACTTGTCACGAAATCGAGAGGCTCAGACATCAAGCAGGTGTCTGGCGTGAACGTCAGTGGGAAATAATTGACAGCTGACCCCTGACCTCTCCTCCTTTTGTGGTGTCGTGTTCTGAGTTCTTATCAACCAGTGTTAGTTTTGTTGACTCATGTCTGCTGTCAAAGAAATGGTCCCTCAGCACTCATCAGGAGGGAGGGCAATGTGAGCAGGGGAGCGCTACAGATGGTTTTATTGTCATCCTCCGGGGAGGAGGGCCGACAATAGCAAATGCACAAAGCATATTAGCGGCACCTTCCCATCCCCCACACAGACGTACACACACAGACAAGCCTTCCCTCCATTATGTGGACCTGTCTGTTATCATAAAGTCAATGTTAAATATTTGTTCTTACACAGTTTTTGTATGGAACATGAGACATCATTTAGCCTGGTTACCGCTTGACATGGTTCAGTTACGTTTGCATGCGGTGTTGCAAAAGCCTCAGATTACAATAGTTATGCTATAACAGGTAGACTGTTAGAGTAATTACAATTCAACAATCAAAACAGAGATAAAGCAGACAATTAAAAAACGACAGATGCAACACAAGTAGCCGTATAGCATCTCAAACAGAACAGAGATAAGCCAAAGGTTTGCTAATAAACTTGTAATGTTTACTGCATCTTCTTCCTCTACATCACTTTCGCCTCTAGTGAAAAACAAAGCTTTTTATTCCTCTTAACATCTTACCTTAGCGTTAGAAATCCTCCCCTGGGGCTCTCTCCGGACAGAGCCTTCCGCTCAGCAGAGCAGCGAGAGCAGTGGTCACCACCTCAGCGCTACACCTGTCACTCTACCTGCCCTCTCACTTTACGCACAGGCCTCATCAATAACCAATCCGGCTGTCCACAGCAGTGACAATGATGTCACCAGGAGCCCTCGGACAAACCACTCCCCAACCCTGCCCAATGCCTCTTATGCAAAACACAAATTTCCTGGTGCTGCCCTCACCATGGCCCGCTGCGCACAAATCTCACACGTTAGGATTATTATGTTATATTATTAAATGGTTGAAAGTATGCTTATTACAGTCCAAGTTTTCTGGAGGGACTACAATAGATTTAAGGAATAAATTATATGTGGTAAAGCCATTTTGTCAGCTGCACCACAGGAAACATTTGACTTTAGTCAAAGCTAATACAGATGGCAAATGAGGAGAGAAACAAACAAAACACTTCTTACTTATTTAACTTAAACCATCATTCAACAGTTTAACTACTCTGTCCTTTTTAATGAATCAATAAGAGATGCACACTACAATATACCTGCAGGCTGTGAGATTGATCTATCTGATCTACGTTGTCCCTGGATGAGGTTACTGTTCCCTGTTACTATGGCGCCCAAGGCAGATTGTTTTTCCCAATGTATATAGCACACACTGATCTTGATTGTGTGTGTCTGCGCGCGCGTGTTCCTCTGAGTTAAAATGTTAATGAGGGCGCGCCCTGTGTCGGTCACCTGGGTACAGAGAGGAGAGGGGGCGGCACTAATTAAAGTCTCTCCCACGTAGCTGATGGAGCATGCGTGCACACACTAGGACACTGTCACTGCTGGTGGACTTTAACAGCTCGAGGCCCACTTTGCATGGCAGATCTATACATACAGCCTCTGTTTTGTCTGAACAAATGACTTTCTCCTGCAAATCAGCTGGATCTGCTGCTACCCAACGTTTTGTTGCAGAGAGTCTCTATTTTTTCTCAGCCAACGACCCCCTACAAGATAGAAAATTGTTTTTTATCCCCAACCACCCCCACATACTTTATGTCCTTTGGTATAATTTCGTATAGCCTATTTCTTCCCTTCTACTTAGTTATGTGAAAGGCTTACACAAAATAAATATCTTAGAAAAATATTAATTGAAAATATGTACACCATGTCAACAGTGAATACCCATAAATCATGGATGACTGTGAAACTTTTCACAAGCCCCTGGCAGTGTGCCAGGAAAATTATACTTTACTGACAAACTTTAACACGGCTGCTTTTAGGGATGTGGCATTTGACATTTACTACATACAAAGACAGACAAATCATTTCAAACTATTATTTTCTTCTGTTTTCAAAGTAATTAAAATAAAACACTTAGGATTTAAAACTTAGCCCAAAAATATCTCTCATCTTTATCTTGTGTTGTGTTCGGCTGAAGCTATACAGCAATTGGGTTGGACAGATGTCACACGGTAACAATCAGAGAATAAATCCTTCATGAGGTGAAAGTGATCCCTCAGATTAGTTGTCCTTCAATTCAATTAGAATTACAACTTCACATCCAGTTTGAAAGTAGTTTACAGCAGCACTGAACGACAAGACGCATCACCCAAAACTATTGTTGAGTTTTAATTGCTCCTCCTGGTCGGCTCTTTATACACAGCGATCTGAGTGATCCGTGGCCAGATTCAGATTAATTACTGGAATTAAGATCGAACCCATCACCACAACCTTTGTGTGTCAACCCAGAGGCCTGTCACGGTAATGAGCATCCTCGTTAGCCTCGTTAACTATGCTAACACAATAACATCATTGTGGGCACCCAGACAAAGCACATTGTTACACATCAGAGCAACAGCCCAGCTTATTAGACACAAGGGAATATGGCATCAAGGGCCAATTTATCCCGAACACCATGCTTCCTCTGCTTGTTTAGGATTGTTCCATTCCACTCATGTTAATTCTTTAGATATCTAGAATTTTAATAAATGAATGTGTGCATATTTAAGTTACTACCTAAGCCTACTAAATATATGCTGTCATGTGACATGCATCATCCCATATGAGAAAGACCAGGAAACACTTCCTCATTATATTACAAATCTTCCTCTGTACAGTGCATCTGTTTGATGGACAAAGAACTACCAGTGATCCCCAAAAAAAAGATGCAACTGAGACAAGAAAATCTTTGCACAGCTCTGATGCTCAACACATAAACAGCTTCACCTCTTGCATCCATGTAGGAGCTCACCACCACCTTACCTCTTTCTTGTTGGCATTACCCTCCACATGCCGCAGGTTGCTCTTCACCTTCAGGAACTCTGCTGACGACGGCTCCTGAGGGGGCTGGGGTGCTGGGTAGCCCGGAGGCGGGGGTGGCGGTGGAGGACACAGTGGGGGAGGTGGGGGTGGATAGGTCGGCGGTGGCGGGGCCTTCGTGGTGGGATTGGCCGGTATTTCACCCTTTTTGAGCACGTCAGAGCCAATGTCTGGGTTTAGCATGTCCATGTATGCCTGCATGTCTGAAATGGCCGACTCGGATGCACCTGTGAAAAGACACGGTCCATGTTGGCATGTTTACTGTAGACCTGACTGAGTTTTATTACAGGAACCCAAACATGTTAAACAACTGAGAGCATTGAGTAAATGGCTCAACGTTTACTCCATTCCATTTTCACACGAGTGAGAAATGTGAGTTACACGGTTTGTCCACCTCTCCATCCTTAACAAACCTTAACAGACCACTAGGGTGCAGCACCAGTATATCATGCACCTGTGACCTGGAACAATTGGAAACAAATCTGCTGCATGTTGTTAGCTCTGCTTCAGTTAATAGCTGAGGCATGCAACAAACAGCCAGTGAGGATTTATGATTGAAAAGCTTTTTTCACATAACATAACATTTTTTTACTTTTACTGTTGAGATTATCAGCATTTCATTTTAACTGATCAATCGAAATGAAAAACATTGTGCAAAGTGTGTTTCCAGTCACCGTGTTGGTTCACCTGTTCTAGTCTTAAGTGTAAAAGGTTTCCGACCTGTGTGTGCGACTGTGTTCAGCTGAGCCGGCGGCCCTCGAGACGCTGTTAGGCTGCTCCTCTTCTCCCCGGTGCTGGACTGGCTGGAGCTGGCTGAGTCGTAGTTGGACAGGGAGCTGGATGGGGAACTGATGTCAAAGTGGGCCACCTGGCTGGCAGGGGGCATGGTTGTGTTCGGGGACGAGAGGCCCGAGTCCGGCTGCTTGTACTCGAGGTCGGCCGAGGGGTCCCGGGACAAAACACGGTGCTCAACACTCTGTCAGAGGATGTGAGTGGATATGATTTACACATTAATACAAACTACAAAAACATCTGTTTATTCTCAATTAATTCCTCATTATAAAAATATGTCTGGTTCTTTTTAATTGAGTTGCTTTTACGGCTATTATAGAAGTAATTATCCTTCCCCTATCTATACTACTTATCCTTTGAGGGTCACAGGAGGAGCTGGAGCGAATCCCAGCTGACATTGGGGCCAGTGTATCACAGGGCCATCATACAGAGACAAACAACCATTCACACTCACATTCACACAGCAGGGCAATTAGAGTCTACTTCACACTAATCAGTATCAGTCTTCGGACTGTGGGAGGAAGACGGAGTGCCCTTAGAAACTCATGAAAACATGGGGAGAACATCCAAACTCGTAAACATGAAAGACCCCGGCCGAACCAGGATTCAAACCGGGAACCTTCTTACTCTGTGGCAACAGAGTGCTGCTCAATAGAAATTAATTATTATCAATATAAATAATCTTTTTCATTCACAAATTCCCAGCCCACCTCCTCTCAGTCCCTGAAGAGTTACACGAGGAGAACAGCTTTATGAGTTTAATTACTGCACACTAATGAAATGTCTCACAGCTGATCAGAAAGACTCAGGGGCCCTTTTGCTTTTCCCACAGTGCAGGACTCAGTTGGCTGAATGTCCCCTCTGGGAGGAACAGAAGTGGGGGCAGGGTTTCCTGCACACCAGAGACAGTGCAGTGTGCAGGAGTTATTATTTCCCTGAGCCTCTTGGGGATTTCACTGGGTTGAAGCTATGGAGGCTCCTGTATCTCATGTGTAACTGTTGCAATTAGCTGAGAAAACCTGATGTCAGTCAAGACACACATTGGCTCAGTGTTTTTCAAGATGATATGTTCCAAGTTAGTTATTAGGATATTTAAATCCAAATGTTAACTTAATATGCAGAATATTTACTACAGTGTGTTCATCAAATGTCACAGTAGCAGCTATGATACTTTTAATTTCATGCAGAGTTGGATGAAGTGGAGACTCTAGGTATTTGTGCTACTTATGGAACAAACAAGGCAGCATTTATACCTCCTGGATTTTCTAGAACAAATAATGTCTTGTTTTGATAGAGTTGAGCTCCCAATGGACCAATTAGTAACAGAAAGTGCATAAAGCACATTGGTAAGACATGTGTCTCTGAGTTTAATGAGAACTTAACCAGTGTCTGATTATTTAACAAACATTGTAATAACTAAAGCACTGGTTTGCAGCCTTCTTGACTTGTGAAATGAATCAGTCTGCTCCTGACTCCCCTGTCATATCTTATAGTTTTAGTGTAATTAGTTCAACCTCCTTTTGTCAGCACCGATTTTAAAGGCCTGAAGAAGGTGAAAATATCTATTTGACAAAAACAGTAAAAATTTAAGAAAAGCTGTGAAAGAAAACTAATTATATAGTTTTCTCTCATGTCGCTTTAGTCATGTCACCCCTCAGATTTCTCTTAGGTCCCCATAAGGGGTCCCGACCCTGAGGCTGGGAAAGATCAGGGAATTTATAAATGAAAAGCAGCACATAAATCTGCTGAAATCCCTGATTTCAGGATATAAGTGTGTATTTAAGCTGCTGGGATCAACTATACAACTGCACTTAATGTACAACTTACTTGTTTATGAAGAAATAATATATAACATTATATATTTGTGCAGTTAAAATGATCCTCACACTGCAGCGTGGCATCGCTGTGTCTCTTACCATGTTCTCCACAGTGCGCAGATACTTGGCACACTGGGAGTGGCCGTTGTACTCGGCCAGGTCTGCTGCTGAGAAGCCGTCCTGGTCCCTGATGCCCAGGTCCACACCGTTCACCACGAGGATCTGACAGCACTGGGCGGTGATGTGACACAGGAACAGACAAAGTGAGAGAAAAATGGGAAGAATATGAATCCTGTTCCACACAACATTTGAATTAGTCACCACAACCTCACTGATCATGTGTGGAGCTGATTACTCATAAACTATAGCAGATCATGGGTGACTAAATATCCTCCCTAAAAGCAGACTCGGAATATGACTGTAACATTTTACTTCCATAGCCTTTAATGATGGGTTAAACTTTCATCTCTTGTAACACAAATCATTGCTTTTTGATGAACACAAACTTGGAAATAGTTTAAAGCGTTCGTTTCAAGCTTGAGCTGAAACGAACAGTTGAGCTGACCAGAATTTGACACAACAAAACATTAGTCAAAGTATTAGGTTGGAGTGGGAGCAAAACCATAAGGTAGAGGCCTTTCATTCAAAACAGATGGTCAAGTGTGAAACTCAGTCCGAATCATAACGCTCTGACACAACCTCTGTGAATATTGTTCAGGAAAGTAGTTGACACCGTCCAATTAAAATCTACCTGGCAAATGAAATCATACATCTATAGAAAGCCTTTATATTCCAATATTATCGTGCCAATTTATTACATTTCTTATGTATTGATTGGGTTTGTAGAAATAATTGATGAAATAATGATACAACTGAAGAGATCCGCTCTACGTGTGAATTATGAATAGTTTGACTAACATACTGTGTTTAATATAAATCAACTAGAACACATGGCAAATCTTCACTTTATTAAAATCACGTAGCCCGTTTCTGTGGTGACTTATTATACACAATGCAACCACACACCTCCAGTTCACCGTTCTCTGCCGCATCGTGAAGCGGGGTCCCTCCCCAGCTGTCGGTGACTATATCTCCTCCGTGCAGCAGCAGCCAGCTGAGCACCTTCGCATGACCACGACTGGCTGCAAAGTGCATGGCCGTGGCCCCGTCGCTGTCCTTGTCCGTCAGGCTGATCTCTGTGAAACTCATCTAATGGAGGGAGAATAATGACCTAAGTTACAGTCATATTCAACAAAAGGAATTCTGTACATATTTAAAGGAATGATGAAGTAAAGGATGTATGTAGAATAGGAAAAAGGCTGAAGGGTTCAAAACTGCAGCATCACTTGTAGTACATATCTGAGGCTTTTCTGAATTGCTTCAGACAATCAATCAATCAAGATATTTTACTGTCCTGACTCTACAGGTGAGGAGCAGTTACTTGAGATTGTTGGAGGTACGTTGTTGCTTGTGTCATTAGAGATATTTTGTTTCCATGACTCAGGAGCCCAAGAACCACTTCAGTTAAATCATGTTGAAACAAAGTACTTCTGATGCTAATGAAGAGTCATTTGGACACAAAATAATAATAAATACAAAGACTGAAGACTAGAACTCAGTATTATTAACACAACATAAATTAAAAAGTCATTTTAATTGATGAGTTTATTTGCCTTGCATCAGATTTAGTATAATAGAATGAAGGACAAAACAAATGCATTCTGCGTTTGTTTACAAGATTTGTAGTGTCGTACCAGCCAGACGATGACCGTGTTGTGGCCCATTTGGGCAGCAGCGTGCAGTGATGTCATCCCATCATTGGCTCTGATGCTTGGATTGGCTCCGCAATCCTTCACCAGGTATTGGACGACCTCTAGATGACCCTCCTGGCAGGCCAGGTAGAGCGGCGTGGCACCATTCTTAGTTTTGGAGTTGACAACACTGCAGGGAAAATAAAATGGAAAGGTAAATAAATAAATAAACAGATTTCTATATTATGGAGGTTGTTTCTCACAGGCTTTCCTCCTTTTGTCACTTATTGGGCATAAACAAATATAAAGTTAACTGTGCATTCAAGTCTTCAACACATAAGCCAGATTACACATTTAAGATCTACTGACATCCAGAAACGGGAAGTTACACTCCCATGTAGCTCACTGGGATTTAAATTGCGTGATGATCAGTGTACAAACAGGACAGACTGGTGATGTCCGGTGGAACTAGTTTCATTCACAGACCCATTCTTGCAAAAAAGGCAAATAGAATCACAGCATGGATTTCTTCCAGCGATATTTTCTTTCAGGCTTTGTAAACTAGGGGACAACCTGAGTTTCAAATGTCAATCCAACATTTAAATTAGATGCAAAACCATTACACAAGGTCCTTTAAAACAAACCAAACATTCTACTGATGGTGTCGTGCCTGGAAACAGTCACCTTCACTAACGTGCCCATTATGTCACTTATTTATAATCATTTTATAATTTAAATTCAGCCATTTTTCTGCTGTCGGCAAATTTCAGTGTGGATGCTGCACTTTAAGAAAATTCAGAGTAGTTGTTTTTAAACAATTTTACATGTTTAATGTATTTGAAGGTTTAGATGTAGTCTGTAGGCAACAGGTGACAGGTAACAGGAAAACAGCTTTTACAATGTCAACAGACAACTATTTTGAGACCAGACAGCAGTAATACTGAGACAAATCCTTCTCCCCTTTTATTTTCAAAGGCCCTTCGCCCCGCCTCTTGTGAAAAAGCACATCTAATGCGTATTTTCCTCCTTGTCCCAGATCTTTTCAGTCACAGCGGGAGGTCAGGGAGTGAATTTGTGCTTCCCCTCTAAATCCCATAAGGTCATGCTTTATTTGGATACTGACAAATGAGCAATGAGTCTCCTAAGAGGATTATCACTCCACTGGCTTTGCCTGACTTGCCATGTGCTTAACGCAGGTTTGCCAGTGGCCAAGACAGACTGAGTCGGTGAAGAGGAGGAGTAGAGAAGGTGAGAGAAATGGGAGGCAGGGTGGGTGGGAGGCAGGGTGGGTGGATCCTGTCGACACAAACATGATCCTGCTAAGCTTTCTCTCACAAGGATGTGGCTCAAGGCCAACCCTGAAGACTAGAGACCCCGAATTAAAACTAAAACATGAGGTTCATTATTTGTTCCTGGTCCAAATCTTACATTTGAGGCTGCTTCTTTTTGTGGACCATCTCTCAGGTTTTATCCTCGACCAGAAAAACTGTGGAAGTTTTAGGTGTAACAGATAAGTTGTCAAATAAATCTATGGCTCAGGTTTGTCTTTGGGATAAATAAAGGTAAAAGTTCTGTTTCAAAATAAGAGAGGGCAGTAAACTGCAGTTCTGTCATCAGGAAGTGGGCAGACATGTAAATTATTTATGGCTGTAACCAAAGTGGGCTGAAGTTCATCTGTGCACTGGGGTCTGTGGAGGAGAGAAGCTTGTATTTGACTATCAACCAAACCACAAATGTTGTGACACTGATAAAGTTGAGTCTATAGATCGATACAAGATAGATGGATGGGCGGTTGACAACACTACCTTTGTCATTACTCTCCAAAGTCTCGAGGCTTGAACACGCCACTAAAGGAGCGCTGTTGGAGAACAGGTGTAGATTTCAAAGAGCCAAGAAAGAGGTTAGCCTTGTGTGACGACACATATGAGGGGGCGCCAAGCGTCCGTCACATTGCCACTCAAAGAAAAAACAACACACTCTGAAGTAGCAGACATTCGATATATATCCAGTTCAGTTCCAATGAGTAATTATCTGTACACTGTCTCCTCCCATCCCCTATGTACATGGTAACAAAGAACAGGGTTATCTTCATTACAGGTGAAGTAATTGATGTCACACTAATGGTCTTCTGGCCTGATAAAGGTGCGTTACCTTTGTGTCTAAATAATGAAAACCTGAAAATGTATACACTGTATTTTAGTATGTGACCTCAGTGGCTTCTGTAGGACGTAAAGGGTTTTATTTATTCCAACATGGACATTTATTGACATAACGCACACAACTTGGGTCTATATTTTCTTTTAGATGCAGTTATTGACAACAGTGTCCCAAAACAAGAAGGCTACACAATAGGGATGTTTTATGTGGCCACTTCAGGGCTTTGTTTTATCTCCCACCGAAACACATAATCAAAACTAGATAGAAAATTCTCGTGTTCGTGTGATCATGTGATCCTTCACTTTAAGAGTGCACATCTAAGGATTTAACTCGACAATTAACTTAATAATACTCCTACAAAGTATGCACTTGTAATACTGTGGGCTCTTTGCCCAAAGGCATGTGAAAATACAACCTTGTGTTTCATTTCCTCAGTTTAAACCTTCCGGTTGTAAAACAGAACAGAGAGGGGTTTGATCCAACTTGTACCAAGAAGTTATTAAGAAGATTAATGCCGAAGAAAATAGGTGCAACTCAGCCAAAAATGAAAACCCCTGCTCTCCTATTTACCCTTTACTCTCCATGTATCAAAAGGTGCTACTTACACGTCACGTTAAGAAATCATTTCAGCAGCTCGAAGTGAGACAGGGCAGTAACTGAGCCTAAGAATCAGTCCATCCACTTCAAATTTTCATTCTAATCATAATATGAACAACCTTCAGAGACGTCATATTAATTGATTTAATTTGTCATGTCAACATTCAGACATTTTGGTACTTTTGCTGTAACTGTGTTTTCTTATCCATGTGAACGCTGGAGCTTGATGATGACCAGGTGGATGATTCTTTTTTTGCAAGGTATGATGTTACATAGAAATACTATGTACTATTATACTAAATACTATTTTTATCAGGTTTTCAAATGTTTTTGTTTAACTTAATTCATTTCAGGACTCCCCCTCTGTGACTTGTGATACCCCAAGGGATCCCTAACCCTAATTTGGGAACCAGTGTTTTAGAATATCCTAATGAAATCCTTCTCTTCTCAACTGCATGTTGGAATTATGGCTTGGCCAAAGATCTTTACCAGCTGATTGCGTAACCTGTCTGTAGTCTCCCCCACCTCCCTCCCTCTCTCTCTCTCTCTCTCTCCCTCTCATCCATACAGTCTTTTGTGTACTAACTCGTTATCAGCAGAGGCACAGCACATGAGCCTGTTGGTTTTTGCTTCACCGGGATGAATGTGCAAACGACGTACCGATTCAGACGTGGGTAATAAATCTGATGAACACTAAAACATGTGGAGACAAAGCCACATCTGTGTTCCTCTAATCTTAAAACAAAGGAACAGGTTGCATAATGGAGAAAATTGCAGGCAGTTAAAGTAGTGCAGCAGTTTTATGATAAGACGTCTCCTCTCTGTGTTTGTCTTCAGTTCACACAGGACTTTTGTCGGCATGACAGTCAAAAGAGAACACATTTGTTGTGTGTCACATTTGTAATACTCACTAATAATCCAAATTGCTTTAAACAGTTTTTTTTAGCTAAACATATTTAGCCTTAACCTTCAAACCAGCCTCCAGACCTCTATTTGTCTTTCCTAGTCAAGGCCTAGATGGAGGCTTGAGATCTTGAGCAAAGGATTCTCAGTGTTTTGAGGTTGTGTTACGATAAATTGTGAAAAAAAATGTCCGAACTTACACCTCCGCCAAGGCCCAACAGTCCCCACATTTTAATTTGTTAGATCTATTTATTTTTTGGGATCTGCACGAAATTGCACACACTCATAAATATCGGTCCCCCGAAGTAGGACTTCTCTGAGAATTCTACAATATTGCCAAATGCCCTATATCACAGCGTTGAAGAAGGTGAAGCAAAACCCTGGATCCGCTCGAAAACTTAAATTTGACCTCGGGTCATGCTCCACCCCTCAACAAAATGTCCTAATACTGGCAGTGGAAATGTAGTGGATGTTGTTTATGTTAACTGTGAAGTGTTGGTGTATGTACTATTACCTCTGTGCAGCAACACTCTCACCATGTTGTCATCATTAGGCAGCCAGTTACTGAAGCGATGATGTAACAAAGGGGTCATATTATCCTCGTGAAGTAGAACAAACTGAGCTCTCCAATTACCCCCTAAAACTCGCTGATACAAATTTGTGTCTTGTAATAAAGACTGAGACAACAATGCTATCTCGCTGCTGCAAAGTTCCATTCCACACAATGTCTGAGAAAAGCCACTATCCATCTATTCAAATGGATTTGTTTCCCTCATTATCTTATCGCCGCTTGGCACTACTGTGTGTCACCATGGAGACAGCGGTAAACAGCATTGGGGGTGGGGGTGGAGAAGAGTGAATGGGACCCAGCTATCAGGGTGCTACCGTGTCCCTGAGACTCATTAAATTTTCAGCAGCTACGCACCTGTCTGGGGTGCAACTAGACAATATTGGAGGTGCAGAATGTGTACTAGTGCCCGGACAAGCCCAATAGAGTCAGAACAATTCAACACAATAGTAATAAAGTAAAATAAAAAAGAATACAAGTTTTTTACTACTACTCTCTCTGCCGAGAAGCCCCTGAGCAACACACTGAACCCTATCTCCTAACTTGCTGTATGTGTCAGTAAAAAGCATTTTGTTCTTTGTAGTGCAATGCAAAAATTAACAAATGTCAAAACACAACTACTTAACACAGCTAACACCTTTTCTCACAAGTGTTTACTCCAGTGTCTGTAACTGCTTAAACATATTACTATTAGACCACAGTAATATGTGCTGCTACAGAATATACATATAGTGTATATGGTGCTGAGATGAAATATTTAACAATTAATTAACATGCTCACCTACTTGGCAATGGCGGCACAGATCCCTTTGAATATTAGTTTTACAAATATATGTATTCACGGTGATCTGATAATAGGCTGTCAATCAAAGCTGCAGCCCATATTGTCAACGCGGCACATATATCTCAGCTGGTGGCTCAGTGATGCTGGCGTGTAACAAATCTGGCCAAGGCGCTTTTCCACTGGCACTTTTCTCATAATACTCCGAACAATACAGTTGAATTATCTTCACACGCATTCGGTTCCAGTTGTGTAACCACCGTTTAATACTGAGACCTTTAAGCTGCCAACTCAGCACATAAATTGCGTCATCATTCATGATCATTACACATCTTAATACGATCCAAACCAATCTCTGGTTGAGAAAGAGAATGAGGGGACTTTACACCTGGCCTCTTTGTAGAGTGCTGCATGGAGAGTTGTGCTGTCAGTTAGTGCTTATCTTGGGATTAGTACTGCTTCCCAAAAAAGGCGATTCAGTCCTCTTTACACCTCACCCATTAGATTATGTGTTCCATATTGGGTGGGGTGTATCTCTGTAAGGCAGTGGTGGGTCTGCTACTGCACTGATTAAGGATGCTCTTCGTCGAGGTGCACAGAAACACGCCATAAAACTAGAATGTCACTCAGTAGAGTGCATACCTCCACCAAGGCCCAACAGTCCTGTTATGAAACCACAGTGAAATTCACTAAATCCGGATTATTATTTGGGTCTGCACTAAAAAGCTCACACTCATAAATATCAGTCCCCCATATATCCCTGTTTTTTTGTTTTTTTTATCAATAAAATGTGGAAGAATCCCGGTCCCTCAAAAATCCCGCCCCCTAACCTGGATCTGCACCAAAATGTAATGGGTTCTTCCTTGGATCATGCTCCAAGCTTCCACTAAATTTCATGGAAATTGGTTTGAGTCGTTTTTGCATAATCCTGCTAACTACCAAATAAACACATACAGATGAAAACATAATACCTTTTGGCATAGGTAAATATCACATATATAATCACATAAACACTCCTAAATACTATTAAAGAGACTGATAGAAAGAAATTATTTTTCAGGAAAACCTGCTACGTGTTGTTTACAGGTTCTCAAATATGAGGGTTTGCTTTTTCAACGTTTCTGATGTTTTACAGTCCACTCATTCGACTGAGAAAATAACAGAGTAATCGATAATGGAAATGATCATGAGTTGCAGTAGTACTCTGGCTGTGCCTGAATCAGTCCTAAATTATTTGGTGAATAATTTGAAAAGACATGGGAGCTGATTTATCAATATCAGACTCCCAAAATGTCAACAGTTTAGAATCTGAAGTGTGGATGCACTCCAAGATAAGTTTTCAAGGATCAAAAGTGCTTCATGGCTGCCGAGAAAGACAGAGAGAGAAAAAATCCTGAATAATAGTCATGGATTAGGAAAGATTAGCTTTAAATCTTTTTGTAGGCTATGTGTAATATATATAATTGTGATATACTGCCATATTGGTTTGGATTTTTTATCCAAATGTTTTCATGTCTGTTAAACAGGTAACATGACAAGTCCTTCAGATTTTCATTTCAATTTAGGAATTCACAACCTCTTTATAGAATGGGAATAACAAGGTGATACAAGAAACTACCTTCAAGATACAGATTTGAATACCGATACGTTAAATGGAAAGTGGCCATCATGAAGTGACCACCACTATGTCTTGTGTGTTAAATCTCACACGTCATTTGAAAAAGATATTTAAATTAAAAAAAGACTCAACACCCTTTATGAGATTGTGTTCTAACCAAGTGTCATATGTTACAGAATCAAATCACTGTTAGTCAACAGCAACAAGAGCACAGTGACAGGAAGCATACAGGCCGCTTTACAGACAAAACCATGTGGCTCTTACTTTGGGCTGTGCCCCAATAACAGTCGCAGAGACGGCAGGTCTCCCTTGGCAGCAGCATAGTGAACAGGTACGGCGCCCGTGTCGGTGGAGGCCCCGGGGTCCACCTCACAACTCTTCAGCAGCCAATCAGTGATCTCGTTGTGACTGAAGCGGGATGCAAGATGGAGAACAGTGGCCCCAGAGCTGTCCTTGTCCTATAAAGCAAACAGAAAGATTTACTCAAACAAGTTAGCATTTTCATTTGAAATTCAGGGGTTGGTAAATAGATGATTAGTATGGATACATTTAAAATGCTACAGAATAAATATATGAACAAATGCAAAATAAAGATAGTGCAACGGATCATGCAGTAACTTAGTCCTGCAGATGAGGTGACGTATAAAAACTGCTAAAACAGTGAATACTGAAAGCATTTCTCATGCAATTAGAAGGTTAATACACAAGCATACAAATATTTACAAGCAAAAGCTGATGAAAGTTGGTAAATGTGTAAGGAACCTGCACAACTTATGAAGGTATATTTTTAAGCAAGTATGTAAGTCTGTACTTAGCTTGTGTACAATAATACCTTGTTTGTGAAAATTACACACACACGCGCGCGCACACACACACACACACAAACCACATTCTTGATAAGAAACTTAAGTGTTCAAGTTGGATGGTATAAACAGTGTCCAAGGTACACTCTGGCTTCTGGTTTGGAAGGCTCTTTGTTGCTCTTCAGTGCTCTGTCAAGCAGTCCTCAAAAGTAATGGAGACAGTAAGTAGATGACGGAGCTCTTATTACTCTGTGTTTTAAATTTAGAATCATAGATGACTACAGGTCAGATCAAGTGCCGCACCAGCTCAGGTGTGGTGCTTCTGTGCCTTGTGTGTTGGTCTAAATCATTTTTTGAAGAAGAGGAGGCATAATAAGCATCAGTGTAGTGGCTTAGCACTGCTGCCTCAGAACCAACACAGTCTGAGGGACGAATCTGAAACTAACTGGCTGGGTGCATGGTGTCTACATGCCTACATGGGTTTCCTCACTACAGATACGCTACAGCATAACTTGTATAGTATAAGCAGACACTGAAAATGGCCGACTGAGATGGATCTGTTATTCTGTTTCTAAAGAAAAACAACATATTGGTCACAACAGACTATAATGGCTGTGTAATAATAATAAACGTTAATCATTAAGCATTAAGAACAATAAAACTGTACTTCAGCTCCTCCTGAGACTCCTTCAAAGTGTGTGCTGCTTTCCTTCCCTGGTGTGAAAACGTCTCATCTCACTACCAGCAGCCCCATGGAAGTGAGGTAATTGTAAAGGTCTCTCAGATTTGCAAATCCAGTTTTGCATATGTTTCATTACCATGGGAACATGAGGCAGTGTAGATTTGCCATTGCCAACATATTGGATGAAAACGTATCTTTTGTTAGAATCAGACCAATAACATCACCAGTTAAAGATAAATTGATTCTGGTTTTACAGAACTATTGTGAAGCGTCATGAACAGGTTAAAAGCACATTTATTGCCAAATGCCTCATTAAACAGACACAAAAAGAGTGTGTGAAACATAATATTTAGCCAGTTCACATTTAAAGGTTTACTGTGCTTTGGCTCCTCTTCTATGAGAAGAAGATATGAGTGAATCTGCCATTTGGATTTTATGGGTTCATTGTGTGATGATGATGTAAATATTGTATCAGGACCTTTTTTACGTCCAAATTGGAATCTCTGTCAGGGAAACACTTGTAATCTATATTTGAAACATGACAGTACACTGACATTAATGAGAATATGCCCCAGATCCACTGAACCCCAGTTGGACCTGTCCAGCCCCACATGGGTTCACCTGGAGAGGAACTGGGTGAGAGAAGGTTTGACACGCAGGCCTCACATTAGAGAAATGGCAGGAGGCTGCTGTCTGCCACACTTCAACGCTCACTCACCTCTGGCCGACATCCACCCTGGGTCAGCAGCCACTGCAAGCAGGCCAGGTTGCCCGTGGCTGCTGCGTCATGCGCCGGGCTCGCCCCGTTGTTGGCCAGGCAGTTGCCCGGCAGTCCTGCCTCCTCCACCAGGTACCGCAGGCAGGCGAGTCTTCCGGCCCGGGCTGCGTGGTGGACCGGCGAAGCCCCCAGAACATCCTTCACGTCGCCGCTCAGCGCTTTGGCCGCTAGCTGCGCTTTGAGAGCCTGCACGTCGCCCTGCCTGGCGGCGAGCAGCGCCCGGTCCCCCTCCAGCACCATGATGCCGTGCACCACTCGTCCCTTCTGCTCAGCGAGGGTCGATCCCGGTCAGCTTCACCGCGTGGATGTGATCAGCATCGTACTCACTAGGTTGTAGTTGATTTCCAGTCTGTTAACTTTGAAGGGGAAGCTCAATTATCGCCCCGCATCCTTCCAGAGCCAAATGCGCAAAGCAAGATCCGATTCCATTCAAGAGCTGCAGCTTTTAAGCAAATGACACGTGTTTTTTTCACATGTTGAAGAAAAGCTCAGTTCACTCTTATTTATCTCAGTGATAAACTAACCTGATGTCAATGTTTGTACCGGACGATGTGGGTCAGTAATCCGCTTCTTGTCTATTTTACGCACGCAGGATGCTGAACACCTGTTGCTCTGTGTTTCACTAAAGCGCCTTTTTTTAAATAAAACTGGTTTGTTTACCCCGTTTGCTTCCGGATAACAGTTTACGATCAGGAGAATATTCCGCAGTGTTTTTCTTCTTCTGGCAGATGGCGACATGGGACTGAGCGCCTGCTAAATAATCCATCAGGGGGAGGATCGCTGAGCCGAGTACAGGTTGTTGCTCCCTGGGAAATCGGCTCAGAAGTTAAAGGCGCAGTGCGACGACTTAAAACCTGAGAATATGCACAAGTTACACAACTGCGGTGGTGGGCGTCAAGTCAATTAGACCAACGGCTGAATACTCATTTGGCAATTAACCTTTCAAACACATGTCTGTGGTTTGTATGCAGGCTTCCTGGCATTAATTCTATATGTCCATGAAAGCAGCATTATGTTTGCAGCCTGTACAGGTCCATCTGGTGGTCTATTGTAAAACTGTAGCCTTAAATCTATTTAGCATGTGTTTTTCCCCCCAGTTTATTATGATCCATCTGTGCTGCCCTGCATTGTAGCTATACAAACAAATCACTATTATATATTTATGCTGAGCCAATGTGTCACAATACATTCAGAGTTTATAATAGAACCTATTTATTTATTTGTTATTTTAAATTCTGATGTTTTGTTATTTGTTATTTTAAATTCTGATGTTCTCCATTACACGCGGCATCTATTGCACTTCTGTGGCTCTCTCTGAGGTTTCTACCTTCTTTTTACCCTGTTAAAAGGGTTTTTTAGCAGTTTTTCCTTACTCCTCTTGAGGGTTAAGGGCAGAGGATGTCACACCTTGTTAAAGCCCTATGAGACAAATTGTGATTTGTGAATATGGGCTATACAAATACAATTTGATTGATTCATGATAAACCATTTCACTTAATTACAGCGTGAAGACTGGATAACAACAAGAGCTAGTTCTGTGTGTCATCAATAATGAAAATGTAAGATTACAAGAGCAATTTTATATGATGATTAGTGCAGTGTTGGGAATAGCACACTCAATTAGTTTTAATACGAGTAATAAGTACTTCCATTTGACTTTATTTAACCTTATATTTCTAATTCTCAGATGGAAATAGAATATGGGTAACAGTCCACTACGTTTTATCTGACAACTATAGTAGGCCTACTGCAGATTAACCATTAATATCCAATAGCAATGTTAGCCTTCAAAAGCTGTTTACGGTGTGTACCAACCATAAAGTACCTCAAATTAACCACAGTAATCACTGCTTGCACGTTAAAGCATATTGACATAACAGATTCATGATACCACTACTCTGAGTGGGGCTGATTTGCATTATAAATATTTTGCTCTGGATTTGTGGGTTATGTTTTGAGGATAATATTGGTGCTTACCATCATTGTGTGTCTGTGTTTGTGGAAGAAAGTCCAAACCTTAACAACGTGTCAGTTACACTGTTCATATCGATTTAAAACACAGGGAGGCATCATATTCCATTATGATGAACCTGACGTTGTGGAGAACTGCAATACTTTGAACCACCAAACGGTGGCAGGAAAGGTTCATATTCTGCAAGGTAGCTCTACCTGCAGAGGTGTGCAGGTGTCAGGTTATCGTCACTTTGTGTTGGCCTCTTTAAATCACTGTAAACCGTCGCACACGCGTCAGCACATTAACCATCTGATCAACGACCATCATGATTTATTTTTATTATTGTTGCCTATTTCCAATGCTCCTATAAGTCTTACATGGGCTAAATATTGAAATAGGAGGGTTGTTTAAATTCAAAACAGTACACTTGTATTGGCCTTTATTATAGGCCAATATCAATTTTTTACATATTTGATATTTTCATGTTATAATGTGAGAACTGATATAATAGTAATAAGGCTTATTAAGAGCCTCACAGCAGTTTCGGCACGTTGTGCCTCTTTCACTGTCAGATTAGGTTGATTGATTTTTCCGCTCAGAGGCCTCGTGTGTGTGTGTGTCAGTGTGTGTGTGTGAGTGTGTGTGCTGCGGAGCCGGGGCTGGGGCTGGAGGGTGGAGGGGGGAGGGGGGTTAAGGGCGAGTCTCGTGCTCGACGCGTGCCACCTCGGCCCATCTGTTGCACAAGTCCAACTGTCATAGACACCGTGGGGGATTCCCACGAGCATTCTTGTCTAATAATGGTACAATTCCCCAAAGGAAATGGACAATAAGTACTCTGTGACACGAATTAGGGGACTCTGTCAATACCTTTATATACCTTCACAGGAGTTCTAGAAGGCCTATACACCGCCTTTATCAGCCCATTATTATTATTATTATTATTTATTATTTATTATTTATTATTTATTATTTATTATTTATTATTTATTATTTATTATTTATTATTTATTATTTATGTTATTATTATAACAATACAATAATAAAGCTATAGCTTATAGATGCTGCATTTAGTTTTCAGTAGGCTACCCACAACTTGAGTTTATAAATTGGTTAGGGTTAGTAAATATATGGATATATACAGTGTATATGTCTCCCAGCTTATATATAGTATATATCCCTTTGTGAATTTGTTTGAATAATCATTGTGATTTTTCGTTTAGGAAAAATATAGGCTACACCCACAGTTTAAAATCCTAATGACACATTGACACGAGGCTACTCTAAATTTGAAATTTGTATAGACTAGCATTTTTTCTATATAATTGCACTGTATTTTTAAATGCATGCTTAATTGTCCATGTTGGCCTGTTTCCTTATTGAGGTCCCGGCATTAAACGCAGCCTGCAGCAGACATGTTGTTAGCAGCTGCAGCCTGCAGCAACAGCTCTGTACAATAAAGGCTCTAACACAGGGTTTAATCATGTGGAGGTGAACCGGACTCTTTCCCAGGCTCCTTCAAAGAAGCTCCCACAACTTGACGCAATGAGAAAAGCTAAATCCCCATTCAAGTGGAAAAGGGGCTGCCAACGGCTCTTCCACGGAGCCTGGGAAAGCTGGGATTCTCCGTGCACGCGTCAGACGTGCGACAGTTATTCAAATTGGGCTCAGCCATTCAGCGCGTGGGCCCCATCTATTGTATGGTCACATCTGCTGCTGCGCGGGAACATTCAAATGAGGACACATCCTCTGCTCAATTCCATGCTGCTTATTTAACCTGCGGCAAACTGCATGGTGTGTTTGAGACCCTGTGTGACCCGCGACCACATTAAATAACACTGGAATACAAACAGGAGAAAAGTCCCCAATAACCCTGCAGGCTTTAGAACGAATCATTTAGCAGTGCGCGTCTGTAAACACTGCAGCCCAATGCTTCCTTTAATAATAACAACAATAATATTAATAACAATTTTAATAATAACAATTCTAATAGTAAATAAAGATATAATAAAAAGATATTTCTGTGTTTATTGTAAGGTTTGTAGTTATAGAGCAGTTCCTCGCGTCCGTGTATCTGCAACGGCTCAGCTGGTTGGCGCGTGCCGTGGAGTAATTGCTTTCGCTTGACTAAACCTGGGCGCGTGCAAGGAAGAGTCTGTCATTCTATGTGGAACCAGAGAGAAACAAGTCTGCACCTTTATGTTTAATATTCAATACGAACAACACACCAGCTTCACATGAAACATTTAATATTCATTTTTAATATTGTAAAAAAAAGACACCAGGCAATGTTAACTTTATTAAAATGCTGAAAGAAGACAAACACACAAAGAGAGGACATTTCTTTATTCATCTATCTGCACCCTGCTATCCTCCAATCCTCTTTCTTTCTTTCTTTCTGTCTTTCTTTCTTTCCTTCTTTCTTTCTTTCTTTCTTTCTTTCCTTCTTTCTCTCTTTCTTTCTTTCTTTCTTTCTTTCTTTCTTTCTTTCTTTCTTTCTTTCTTTCTTTCTTTCTTTCTTTCTTTCTTTCTTTCTTCCCCTCTTTCTTTCTTTTTTCTGTCTGTCTGCCTTAAATAATCAGAAAAAACATCAAAAACCTGAAAGCACGTGGCCTGTGGAGGATTCTGTACAGGATGCATTAAACATTTGAAATTAAACAGACACTGACTCTTATACATTTTGCCAACATTGCTTTAGACATAGGACGATAAAACTGGATTACATTAAGTCAAAGCATTTCAAGAATTGTTGTTATATGCATTAAATAAACACTTGCAGCTGTATTACATCAAAACATCTGGCCCTGGTTGCAAGGACTATACTCTCACAGACGTCTACTAGCCGATGAATAAGGCACAAGGATTACAGGCCTTTTGTAGAAATTTGATACTTAAACTGCAACTGATTTTACTTTTCAAATTTCATAATAAATGGTGGTTTTCTTCACTATAAAGATCAAATTCCTATAACACATTGATTGTAAATTCCATTTGATTTCTGTTCATGAGCATATTCAGCATGTCATGTTTAAATTGCCTATGTCTCTGTCATGCTATTGGAATATATTTAATAAACACATTTTAATAACTGAGCATAGGCTAAATGTTGGAGAGAATTAAAACCAAATCTTAGTTTTCAGGCGGACATAAATCTTTTTTTTAGCCTGATGTATACCTAAAGAGTTCATCATTTTTATTGTTGATTTCATAGTTAGACAGTGTCTTGCATTTGAAAGAAATTCAAACGTCATAATAACAAAAGCATGAAACTGCAGGTGACGAATTCAGTCATTTCTATCATCTCATCCTAAAGTTCACCTTGATTCTTCTGTCTTCTCTTGGAGACATGGGTGAGACGTCTCGTGTCAGCGCGCAGCCGCAGTGTCTCTCCCACCGCGAGCCAGTCATCCGTGAGCTGCAGTGAGAATTTCCCTGGTCAGACTTTCTCACACTCTGGCTCATTAGCTGCAGACAGAGACAGGGCGACAGATTAGACGAGACAGGCGTTTCAACAGAGCAGCGTTTACGGTGAGAAGTCAAAAAAGCTGGAGACCACTGGTGCCAGACACTGGGCCAAACTGGACTTTACATTGCTTCTCTGCGTCTCAGCTGATTGTATTTTACTTTAGTAATGACTGTACAACAATGTACGAAGTATAAGGAATATATAGAAACAGATATATATGTATAGTAAACAGATTATATACACATCTCACTATCATATAATCTCATGCAAACATTCACGTGTGACAATCAAAACAACTGTGGTTTTATAAGTAATTTTCAACCTGGTGGGGAAATCCCATTATTCAACCTCAGAAAACATTACATGAAATACTGGCACACATATTTCATAAGCCATGAGCATTTGTTATAGCAGAATAACAAGTTTAGATTAATGAGATAGAATTAGGCCCAATTATATAATAATATTAATAATAATAACAACAACAATAATAATCATCAGCATCCTAATAATCCTATAACTATTATTATAATAATATAGAGCTCATACCAGGTCATGGCCGCTCCTCTGCTCACCATTTAAAGCCACCGCCTCGCTGCCTGCCTGCAGGTGGCTGCTGCGTGTTGAAGGGCTGCTGCAGTTGTATTCAGCGCCCTTTTGCTACACGAGGTTTGAGGCTCAGTGACAGGGACGCGTGGACTTTGTGGGCGGATACCTTGTACATGTGGCCACGCCCTCTCATGGTCTGGATCTGAGGGACAGTGCAGGAGGAACATGCAACAGCACAGAGAAAAATATTCGTGTATTTGTAGGCTTTATAATTTTTGTTATAATTCTATAAGGCTAGAGCAGATTTTTTGCTTTTCAGTTTATTCTTAATCGGTGGATTCAAAGATAAGAGATTGGATAAAATGAAACTTAATTGATCCCATTAGTTACGCCAGAAGATTGTAAGAATGGATGGAGACAAGAGAATAATAGGCAAAAGAATAACAATTTTAATTGAATACAAATAATGAGAATATGTACATAATAACCACATTTCACTAATTAAACTGTATTTCCATGCTACAGTCCCACAGCATGAGTACAGTAGTTGCATCCGAAGATGAACAATGTAACTGCTTATTTGTTACTTTTTAAAATGAAAAGTTTATTATAAAGGATGCATTTCTCGTTTAAATGTTCCAAAGAAACCCAAAGAGGCAGAGGGGTTCTCAGCAACAGGGAATAATCATCATCATGATTGACTTGTGAAGCCTTTATTCGTATTCGTTTGAAATGAAATATGATATAGTTAAGATAAGATAAACCTTTATTAGTCCCACAATGGGGAGATATGAATGTGAGCACTTACAGTACTAAAAATGGGAGTTTCAGAAGTATAAAAGACACTTACATTGAAGGAGAACACTTGTTGTGGATGATTTCTTCGGGAACATTGCTGCAATACAGCATGTCTTACTATAAATGTGTTTCCCTGATCATCCTCCCCCCTGCTCCTTAATTTCCCCCCGGACAACTCTTAATGGTCCCTGTGTCTGTGTAAGTTCAAAATAATTCATCGGAGCAGCGAAGCCATCTGCTGCCTTTGTTCTCCCGGCTCGTGCTGTTCTCGTGCCCCTGATATGGCAGCACAATGGCTCCAGCTTCCATCAGAAATCCAATATTCAAAAAACCCGCCAACAAGCCGGCGTGTCCCCATCCATCCCCTCCCCTGTGGCCGGGGCCGCTCCTTAATCCCCGGTAATATGCTGCAGCGTTTAGAGGACGATGATGGAATAAACCACACTGTATTTTGTCAAGTTTAAAGCAGTGTGTGTTTGAAATGTGAATGTTTTATATATATATATATATATATAGTGTTTGTGTTAGTGTTAGTGTTTGTGGAGTGCACGGTGAGGAGCCACGGATGAGGAAAGTCTGTCACAGCTGGCTTCTGCACAGCTATTGGTGGAGACGCCTATTTTTTGCGTCGCTGTGAGTTTTACCTTTGTCAACTTCACTTTGAACAAAAACAAACGTGCAGCACCAGATGTGCAGCTCGTACAGCCGCTTGGCTTTTGGCTTGGTTATTTGGATATTCAAATCCTGTCTGAGCCATTCACCCTCCGGTTTATAATGTACAATTACGCAGAAGCACTTCTCCGCCTCGGAAAAGGACGCCTGCAAGCTTGATGCTGGGCACAGCTATAGTCCAGACGTGTTTTTCTTCAAAATGGAACAGTGACAACGCATGTGATAAAAACAAGACTTCGTGATTCTCAATCCTGGATCCAATAAACCCAATTTTACAGTATTTCTATGCGAATTTAAAGAAAATATACAAACTCTACAATTTATAGACACTAAAATCTGAAAAAACTGTCAATTGGATGAATAAATTGTTTCCCCTTTTTTGTTTTCTCTCCTTTATATTAATTTCGATTATATATTTTGGACATTATGTACTGTTTTATCTTTTTCTAGCCTAATTAATACATTATCTCCATGGCTGTTTATTTAACTGTACTGTCACTTTAGCTGGGTGTTTTCTGTGTTATGCACATATCTGCAATATTAATATACACACACGTTTATAAATATAAGGTTCTTAAAAAGCACGAGATATATAAAGCGTCTCTGAAGCCATTACAGTTTGCATTTATTTGGTTTGAAATATCTGAGTTCTCAGAGATCAAAAATATGTCGTCCAACTTATAGACAACATTTATACTATCATTTTTTGTATATTATTTAGTATTTGGGTGTGTTTTAAGGGATATTTATTTAAAGAGTGAGTGATGCTCAGTGTCCATGCGTAATGAAGCGCACAGCTGACAGTTTCATTAGTTGCTACAGGAGCATCCGATAGGATTATATTTTTGTTTTTATATCATTTATAACCTGAAGAAAACGTGACATTGTGTAGACCTGACACGAGGCAGCGGAAACGACCAAGCATCATCATGAATTGTTTTCAGACTTTTAGATTATAACCTATATGTTATACATCCTATATACTTTATATATCCTACTAGGATATATTTTCTACAATCGTTTTGTTTGATAGCTGAGTGGAGTTTTATTCACAAATCACTATAATTTACCAGCGTCCTTTGTTATCGTCTTATGGAGCACGTGACCTGCGAGGATGCTGATGCAGACTCCGGGGTATAGAATCAGTGACGTCAACAGGAGCTCGTGCAGGAGGAAAAAAAGAAGTTTGGGTTTTGGTCTGTGCTGCACGCGGCAGATGCTTCGTGGAAATGGCGTTGTTTTAGGCGTGGGAAGCTTCACGGCAAATTTTGATAGGTCTTCATGTTGCATCCTCACAGGGAGAAGTGATGCAATGTCACATGAGAGCTTCACCAACACGAACAAAGGGAACAAGAACAGCAACGTGGACACGTTTTTACGTTTTTAAACGTAGTTATATTATTCTTGTATCTATATATTCTTTTTATTTTATTTATATATGTATTATCCTTTTATTCATATAAGGCGAAGTTTTAACATGTTACATATCCTCCTTCACATCGTTACTTTCTATATACAGACGTGTTGGTTTTCAAGTGAGGATATTTTGATCAAATATAATCCCAGTTAAACCTGAGCCATCCTTAACATTACACTGTGGACAGATTTACAAATGGAAACAGGATATTACACTCAGTCACCTACACCTGGCTAAAACGAATGCATTCTATTATACAACAGGGCTGTAATGAATCACACCCTCATGAATGTTTTACTGTTTAGTTTGTGTGGAAACGGTTTTTGGAGAAATGTTGATCAGCAGGTCATTTTAAAGGATGTAGATTGGTGATTTGCATTGTACAGAGAGGTGTTATATACATGCATATGGTGGACAGAGTAATAGAAACACTTTGAATAAAAACACTCTAAATATTATTAGTTAATTTATTATGTTATAACTGTTTCAGGACTGTATCAGATTGTATTAGCTGTACCAAATAAGTATATGATGTAAAATGGCAACAAAATTGGTTATTGAATGAGGGGAGAAAAAAGCATCTGTACACTCAAATCCGGGCAAATATCATTTGAATTTTGTGAGCTTTTGGTCCGAGACCTATTTTAACCCGTAAACAGGTTTAAAATGCCTTGACGAAGGTCTCTGCCCTAAAGCTCTCCAATTAAAAAGATATCAGCTATGACCAAAGTCAGATTCGGAAAGTGAGAATGTGTCTTTTTATTGAAACATGGACCAGTCTCCTCATCTGTCATGGTGGTGGTGGATTCAGTCATTCTAGCTGGGTGTTAGTTTGTTCCTCTTAAAGTGAAATCCAATTGAAATTCATATGAGCTTAGGTTAAGTAAAATGTCACATCGGGCATCTGAACAAACAAAAAACAAAGTCAGGCATCCCTTCCTCACATCTTTTTTTTATTTTGAGCCTTGGCCAGTGTTAGAGAAACACAGACCAACATAACCTGTAGTCTTCAGTCAGAATATAGCACCACAGCTTTCTCCTTTCACCTCTCACACTTCTCTCTCATTCTTCAGCACTAAATGAACAGAGGTCTCCTCCCAAAGCAAATGCACATGGAGCTGAGGTGTCGACCCACTCATGACTCCTCTTGATGTGAGAGGAAAATGACGCAAGAGAAAGGAGTGCATGCACCTACAGTATAATATCTGAAATTCCATCCTTTTTTTTCCTTTGGTTTTTGACAGAAGCTGCTCTTGAACATTCCTTTGCTCATGGTCCGACCAGGAAGTTTTACAGCTTTGGGACCTGCTCTTCACCTCAAAGATGACGTCACTGAAAAAACAACAGCGTGTGTTATTTTCAGACCTGTCGTTTTATTCGTCAGTCTGAGTAGAGCCCAAAATTGTGAGAACAATAACTGACTTGAAAAAACAATCTTAACTCAATGTCCACCTACTTACTTTTTTGGAGCTTTCAACAAAATCTAACGGCCTTAGTCATGCTGACCAAACTAGAACTCACTCATTCATCAGGAAGGTCAATCCACTAAGTGATAAAACATCAGAGTTGGATATAGAAATCAAAGGGAAATGAAGATAATAGATTTTCTCCATTTTCTCTGTTGTTGCTTGTGTCAAAAACCAACACAACTGCTACACAACCACGGTGCAACTGGTTTTAAAGTAGCATTACTCTGTACTCTGTACTTGAAATGAGCCATAGAAAAGGCTGTTGTCAAAATCACACAGCCTGTGCGATAGCCTTTCAGAAAACCATCAGTCCTGCAAACAGACAGACATCAGTGCAGAATTCACATCAACAATGAGAGTAATCAGGTGAAAAGGGTGCTGCTGAACCTTTCCATGATAATACATTGAGCTGAATCAGGTACTTCACAGTGGACAAAGCTTTGAACAAAGCTCAATCTTCAGAGTGGAATGTGTTATAAGATTAAACTGGTGTCAACATGGAAACAATAGTCCATCAATCAATCAATCAAATTTGAATTGTATAGCCCATAGTCACAAATCACAATTTGTCTAATAGGGCTTAACAAGGTGCGACATTCTCTGTCCTTAACCCTCAACAAGAGTCAGGAAAAACTTCAGGGGGGAAACAGTCTCAGAGAGAGCCACATGTGAGGGATCCCTCTCCCAGGACGGACAGATGTGCATAGATGCTGTGTCTAACTGAGAACATCAACGAAATAACAGTATTTATACCATTGATTAAAAGAAACAGTTGTCTGATAGAGATGAAGGGTTATCGTCAGTAATGGTAGAATATTTGAGTAGGCATATTGTATATCAAGCAGTCTTGTTGTTATCATAGTCCATGATCAGCTGCAACCACAATCAGGATTCGTGTGTTTGAAAGGCTACAAAACTCTGTGTTCCAGTCTTTTTACTTTTATAAACTTACTACAGTCAGTTACCTCATACACACAGAGATTATTTGGATCAATACAATATGTCAGTGCATGTAGGAGTCAGGAACTGCTGAATAAAGCCTCTCTCACTTTGGTTGATAAACTCTAATAAGGACCATGACCCCGAACATGTTGGTATAACTGTGTTTCTGTCTTCTCAGTGTTGTGTTGCTGGCTATAGCTTAATTTCCATTGGCTGCTTGTTCTACCTATGACTCTTACGTGTGTATGTAATCCCATGTTCACCATGAGTTTCTCCTCTGGCTCCGGAGGTATAGTGAGTTGTCCACTAACCAGGGGGTCAGCGGTTTCTCGATATACGGGTACAGCCCACTTCAGGCAATGATGCTTCACTTAAATGGATATGAACCTAGTGGCCAACTTTATCATAGCAAATATGGCCCACATATCCCAAAACAAATGTGTGCCTTTTTTTGGCAAAACACGTGGTGCTCTAGACAAGGTGTAATCTGGATGTAAACCTGAGTGGCCCATGTGGTAAATGGTGAATATGGCCCAAATATCACAGAACCAATTTGCCCCACCTTTAGCACCTTTGGTGAATGTGCGGTATTGCTATGGTTTACTTGTGTTAACAGGAGCTGACCACCTAGGTGCTATCATTCCACATGGCATGTGGGCCCAATGACATTGTGGCAGTGAAGGCCAAGTGGGTTCGATCCCAATTTCACCTATTCCACGTGCTTGGTCTTTGGACAATATACTGACCCCAGATTTGCCCCTGATGGCTGTGCTGCTAGTGTGTGATCGATGTGCGATAAAGAAAGTGCTGCAGAGAGATGCACTGTATGAAAGTGTTTGTGGCAAAACCTGTATTGTAAAGAAAAGCACTGTGAGTGGTCATCAAGACTAGAGAAGCACAATATAAATACAGACCATCTATAGATGCATTTAGTTTATCTGCAGACTTGAGACTTGTGTTGGTTCTTCTCCTTGATTCATTCAGTAGCTCTGCATTCCTACGAAATACCTCAGTGTATTAAAGGGATAGTTCACAGAAAAAATTTAATTCACTCACTATCTACTCACCACTATGCCGATGGAGGGGTGGGTGAGGGGTTTGAGTCCACAAAACACTTTTGGAGTTTCAGGGTTAAACAGCATTGCAGCCAAACCCAATACAATTGCAGTAACTGGTGACTACTTTTTCAAACATAAAAAAACAACAGAGATTTTTCAAAATGCCTCTATAAAGCTCTTGTGGTGTCCTCTGAGTGTCCGTAAGCCCTGACATTCAAATTCGACTCAAAACTGTTTAATCTACTCCATGTTTTAAGCCTAAATGTCCACTGCCAGAAGTAGCAATGCTACCGGAAGTAGCAATACTACCGCCAACCCCATGCGTACCACTGGGCGAGAGCTTTTGTGCAGTGTGTGTGTGAGAACGTGGCTCCAGAGGAGAATATCAGAGGACACTTTGATTTGGCTGCAACAGTGTTTACCTCTGAAACTCCAAAAGTGTTTTGTGGACTTAAACAGTTCACCCATTTTTTGGTGAACCATCCCTTTGTCTTGCACATGCGTTTCTACTGTGCAAATTGTTTTTTGTTTGCATTTTCAAGTGAAACTGGCTTTCAAACAGCAATTTCAATATGAATATTTCTAGAAAATAAAATGTTGTACTCTTTTCTGAAATCAATCATCAGTACCAATCACTGAGGACTCTGACTATTAGTTAGAATCAAGTATTTGACTGTGTTGCAGTTTTTTCCACTAGAAAAAAGCATTCACATCAAGCTTCTCTAAGAATTCTCACCATTTGAAATTGAAAAATCTCAATTGCAAAAGTAATAACACATTGAGCTTCATCCAGAATTTACTATGCATATACTGTACTGTTATAGATTTATAACACATTTCCAATGTTTATAGGGTCTTCCCACTCATAGACCCAAATGAGAAATATGAAGGATATTTTTATATGTAAAACTTGGTTCAAGGGGAACAGAAGGATGCTACCCTTTACAAGATTTGTGATTAAAAACATGGCAGTTTAATGCTTATTAATGTTACAACACTATGATAATAATAATAAAAAGGTTAAACCAGTTACATTTAAGATGAATTTGATCACAAAGTGGGAAGATAAAGAGTTGCAATCATGTTCAGTCTGAACCACGTGCAGCATCGGGACAAACACCAGCCTGCAGTGCATTGTACAGATGCTTCAGAGTCATTCTTATAATGTTGGCGTAGATTTTGGCTTGGGATGCCAGACATCCTTTGAGCTGCAGTCGCGATTTGGAGTCTGGAAAAACACAGAGGTCTGACATCCTCCGTGTAGCTGTGGTGGCGACGATCATCTTCAGCGAGGAAGACTCCGGTGACGCTTTTGGTTTCACGGCTCAATAAACCCGCGCAGCCCCCATCTGCCTGGTCATGTTGGCTCGTGTCAGTCTCATGCCGGTTATACGCACAAATTATCTCTCCCCCATTGTAATTTCACTCCAAACTCATTCAAATGTAAAACGTTTTTTGGGAATATACTAAAGATGTTCTTCACCTTTTCACAGTTTGATCCAGATTATAAAATGCCCTTGCACAAAATAGATTGTGTTTGTTTATTGTTCTTAATAATCAGCAACATTAATGATATACAAATATCCTTACGAGTTTTCTTTCTCAGACTTGAATCTTATTGTCAGATTCCGAGTTCAACAACCTGTGGTTTAACCATAAGAAACAAAGAAACTCATCATATCTCTTTCCCCGTTCAGTCGCTGTAAAATTCTTGGTGATTCCACTTTTTCTGTACGTCCTTCAACAAAGGATCCCTGTGCTCTCAGCTTGCACAGATGGATACCCACGCTGAAACCAGGACAAAAAGGCTCCTAACCGAAGCCTCTCTTCAACTTTTTTTTTTTTTGGTCTCATATCACAGGGTCCTTTCCCAGACTGGACTTGATGGCAGTTATGTGGAGGGGCCCCATGGGGCAGGACGCGTGCGAAACCGCGCATCTATAATGCCTGGAAAAAAATAAGGGTGGAAAACCCCTCAAATTACCGCGGGGCAGCTTGCAGCCGAAGAGCAGCGTCTTTTCTTTTAAACCAAAATGATACGAGCTTGTTGAGCCGCACATCTGTTTATGAATGTAAATAAAAGTGGCATTCAAAAAGAAGTTAAATTTAAGCACTTCAACGAACAGTTCCTTGCGTAAAATTGCTGCGTAAAGCCAGTATTTCGCATAGATGTATTGTTCATGATATTGAGCACAAAAGATCTATCAATGGATGTGATTGAAATATATTAAAGTATCTATAACATTTAGCTGCAACATCAGTTTACATATAAACGATATTTAAATAGATTTGGTTCTAATAGTCTGCTTTTTTCCTTGTGAACCTCATAGGGTTTCCTTATATTGTTGTAGGCCTAGTGCTGTGTTTTTTTCTTTTACAACAGTGCCATTGTGTTAATGCACCGTGACCCAAGCCAAACTCCCTCCAAAAAAAAAAAGCATTGTAAAACAGTGATGGTGAGGAGCAGGAGCCGGGATGCTGATGGGACCAGCAGCGGAGTGGTGCAGCGCTGACAGACAGGGGCTGGGAGTGGGGGAGGGTAGTGTTTGTGGTGTGTCGACATGGAAGAGGAAAAAGGGGAGGGGGTGTTCACCCATCTGTTGCGCTGCTGTGGCGCGTGCCGAACGCGTGAATCCCACTGGCAGCCCACAGCGCTGTTTGGTGTCATGGCCAACAGCAGAGATTCACTGAAACTCCTCAACGGGTTTGAAATAAAAAAAAAAACTACAACATTGAAATTAAGTTTGAAATATATGCGATGTTATAAGTTGGTTTATACAAACAAGGGATAGCTTTATTCCATAAAGGCCCAGTCTTCTCCTATGTCATTGGCCTGTCCCTCATCGTGTTATCCATGCAGTGTGGGTGCAGACTTGTGTGTTGCGTGGCTCTTTGTGCACACATATGTTCATACTTCAGATATACGCGGTCCTGTGCCTGTGTTGCAGGTTGTCACTCAGTCTCCTCCCCCACATGCACGCCAGGTAAACACCGTGTTGTTGGTATTGGAAACAAGCTGCTGGGGGTTCCATAAGCAGATGTTAATCCATACATAGCGTGGCTTGGGTGGCTGATTTATTAATTTGAGGAATAGATTATTCCTGTCCCCACAGTAACGCTCGTCTGGTTCTGTGTTTTGGGGCAAGTTGAGCCCATGAGCATTAATACACGGACTGATGTGGTTTGTATTTTCATATTATAAGTATATATAAAACGTTTTCAGTGCTCGTTTATAGCAATATAACCGTCTGACTTGTCATCACACAACAGCACATCTTTGACCAATTAACCCAATCATTTGTGGAGAATTGAAACATAAACCGATTTATATATCGTACAAAAAGATAATAAACTTAACAAAGGCAGACGAAACATTAAGCAGTGCTTGGAAAATCGGAACAGCAAGTTAGACGTATATGCTGTTGTACATGTGCTGTATCAGAAGACAACAACATTGGCTCGTGTGCGTAATCGGATCTTGGATGAAAATTAAAGTTAAATCTTCAAATTTTAAACGCAATAAATCGCATCACCATCATGAAATTCCGCATACCAGCGGTAGACGGATGCAGGGTCCCACCAGAGGCCAGATGGTCCAGATAGAAGCACCGCTCCTCTCCCAGGGGCATCGCCCCCACCCCTTCCTCCCCTTGTGTCCCCCCCGCCCTGACGCGCCGGGCCCACATAAATAGGAGGCTCGCCAGCTCTGCCTCACACTTCAGCTCAGCCGCTCACAGAGCAAGTATCTCTCATCCAAAAGCACAACACCAAGAAGCGAACAAAATGAGTCCCAGCATCACCACTGAGGCCAACCAGCCTCTCCCCGCCAGGTCCACCGTGGCCCAGAGAAAACAAGCCAACGAACTGAGAAAGGTAAGGAAGGCTTAGAGACTAGACAACTGTTTATTTCATCTGGAAATGTTTCATGGTCCTGATTCTTTAAAAGAGCAACATAATAACTGTTCATTTCTTCCAGACTCTGAAACCCTTGCTAGAGAAGAAAAGACGTGCTCGTATCAACGACAGTCTCACTCATCTGAAGGGCCTCATTCTGCCTCTTGTTGGAAAAGACAACGCACGCTACTCCAAACTGGAGAAAGCTGATATTCTGGAAATGACAGTTCGGTTCCTCAGAGATCTTCCTGCCTCTCCTGTCAAAGGTGAGCGTCTCCGCTTGAACTATGATATTCTTATTTTAAAATGCTTTACCTCACACATCCTTCTCTTGGATTTCCAGTTTCTAATCAAACCTTTTCTTCGCTTCCTCCAGATTCCGCAGACAGTTACAGAGAAGGCTACAAAGCCTGCCTCCAGCGCGTCTCCGCTCTGCTTCCCAAAACGAGCCTGGATCAAGACGCGTGCCAGCGGGTGAACGACTTCGTTCAGCAGTCCATGTCCGCCACCGTCACCCCAACCTGCCTGAACTGTTGCGCCCAGAGCTCCAGGAGCCTCCCTCAGATCCAACAGAGACTCCTGAGCCTCAAATCCAGCTTCAGCTCCAGACTGGAGACTCAGTCCCGCAGCAGCAGCAGCAGCAGCAGCGCAGTGGCTCCCAGCCGCGCACAGCCAGTTCCGCTGCCTGTCAGCGCTGCCATGTGGAGACCTTGGTAGACTAGATGGACATTTCATTTCTCATGTGTGTTATTTATTTTGTGATGTACTAGATGTATTACAATAGCCTCACTCTAGTCTTGGTGATATAAGAAGAAGAATTATTGGAGTTGCTGTATAATGATTGAATTCAGCATTTGGCTCATTTTGCGTTTAATGCCAGCGGGCACACGAGCACAGATCTTAAAGAAACGGTAAAGTTTATGAACTTTTTAAGACGCAATCCTCTTTGGGGTGTCAAAGATACGGGTTGTAGACAACACTTTTGTAAAACCCCAAGGGTTATTTTATTTGAGGTTTGCACGATGGACTTAAAAGTATTTTGGTCTGTGCAACATAATAGTCTGTAAACACTATGTGTTAAATAGGTTTATTTGTTATACATTGATGGCATAGAAGAGAAAACAAACTGTTTTGTGAAACAAATGTTCTGTCATTGACACATGATTTTCAATAAACGTTCACTCATTGAATATGTTTGTGTGGTTTGATCTTTATACCTCGTGGTGTTATAAGTGTCTCAAGTTTATTATGAATCCCAGTTGCCCTGAAGAGACTCTCAGGGTTATGAAAGGAATAAAATGGCGGGTAAACGCATAAAGCCACAGGTCAGCCGGAGCCCATTGATGCTGCAGAGCAGCTGCTCTATTGTTGCTGATGTGTGGCGCCTCTCTAGTTGCCGCCAAATTGGTGGGAAGAGGTTGGTGACTGGTTGGTGACTGGTTGTGTGACGGGACACACACAGAGATGATCACTGCTGTGAATTACAATGACAGATCTGACACAACGCGCAACACACGCGGGTTTTCCAGAACCACAATCAGATTGATTATGAAGTTGGTTTAAGTTTGCTTTGGTGTTTGGTCCATAACGAACATAGAGCAAAGTAAGAAGCAGGAACAAAACTATGGTCTACAATAAAACTAGATTCATACAAATAAAAGAAAAATGAACAAATATAAAATATGTGTTACAGATTCTGCTGAAGTTGTGCAAGTTAAATGCAAGTGGTCCATGTTTTAACATTTATAAAACACAGGATGTCCTTGTGAGGATCAGTATTAGTTTCTCAGTGGTTTTACATTATGGTGCAATATCTAATTAATTATGAGTTCACATCTCATCACAAAAAATGAGAAAGCAAAAGACCAACTGCTTTTCACACTACATGTATGTGAGATTTCACAGTATAATAACCCAATAATGTTACAGGGCTTTGGAGTTTTGCTGTCATGCCTGTAGTTGTCTATAATGTTTTTTTTCCTTCCTGTGTTTGTTCTTTTTCCCAACACATTGTACAGTCTCTTTTTGTAGATGTTTCTTGTTACAGCTTCTTTCACAGAAGTCATATTTCAAAGAAGAATCCACCTTATCTCCCTCAATATTTGTCTTTGACTTCTATAGACTAAGTCATATTCAGCAGTTCCACAGTTTGTAGCCTATGTGCATTTATGTTAGTAGGAACTTGTGGATATATTGTCAATTTAACAACAAAATAATTTACAATTAAGCAGAAAATAAGCTGTCCACTCTTCAAACAAACAAAGCTATCCCCAGCAATTATACATATAACATTAATATATAATATTATGTACTGTATATTAGTAATATTTTCCTTAAATTCTGGTTGGTGTTATTATTACTGTATAGATAATACTATGTTTTATGTTTAATTGAATAAAGACTCATAATGCCACAGTCCAATACTCCATTTTATTATTTACTTAAAAAATATTATGACTTTGATATATGAAACCACAATGCATTATGAAGGCTTATATTGTGCAGGTATCTATAATATATCAAGATATGAGCATTTGTTAATATTGTTTTTGGCTGACAACTCTTCTGGTGAACTGCCAAGCTGCATTGGGATGATCTGAAACATCGGTTCTGTAGGATAAAAAATTGATCGAGAATACCATACAAAGGTAATGCAAACCTAACTGCAAAATTGCACTAATGGTATCTTAAAAGGCAGGTTCACATTTTTATCTTAAAACAATTATCAAATCCTATGTGGATTGAAATGGTAACTGGCTGCTTGTAAAAGTTGGAGGATCTGATATGAGGCTTCAGCGTCTGAGTTATGAAGCTGCACGGTTTACAGACTTTTTGTATAAAATGGAACCTGCACACAAGTAGAGTTTTTTGATTAATTATTTATATTTCATTCAGGCACAAATGCCAAGTATTCACTAATTCCAGTTTTTCAGTTAGGAGAGCTTGCTTTGTTTATTATTTATGGCAGAAAACTGAACATGTCTGGGTCTGGGGGCAGTTGGTTGGACCAGTAACGTTGCACAAGGCTCTTCCACAGATGTTCTGAGACATGTACTCGAAACATCACCATGAAAATGTTTTTTTATTTTTCAGTTGATTGGATAAGTTAACTTGTTTTTAAATTGTTACAATTCTTGGCTGGCTCTTACTGGACTTTGCATATTCCTTGTTTGTAGACTGAATGTCTAGAAATGAACAAATGATTATAATGTGACGTGGCATTGTTCATCACTAACAGACAAAAGACCATTTACATTTTACAGCGGTAAAGAGGAAGTGATTTCTGGTAGTGTAGCATTAGCCAGTGCTAGCTAATGTCAGCAATTTCACCATATTCGATGCTAGAAAGTCCCACAAGTATAACGGATATGTGTGCAGTATGAAAGACTGCAGTTTCAAATATTGGCATCAATGTTGCCCATAACAACACTACCAATTTCATAAAGCATTTAAAAAACCAGCATACTGAAGAGTTACCCGAGTTCACCAAGGTGAAGGGAAAAAACAACAAACTGCAGCTGCAAACTTTGGAAACCGCATTCAAACGACATGATCAATTCAACATAGACATCCCCAAAGCAAGGAATTAGGAGGTCATTGTTGTGTATTCCAAGATTTATTTATTTGTTTTCTTTTTCAGTTGTGACTGTCAAACTAGATAATATAAAATGTTCTATGGCATCATTCTCTGTATGTATTAGTTTTTCAAAGGGTTTATCTGCGCCAGACCACTCCACACCACAATGATAGAAAGCATCACTTCCATACAGGGTTAGTAGCTTTTCATGGCATCAGATAACTGACTTGTCTCTGTACTTGTCCTGCTGGATCTTAATGCCGCATTTGACACCATAGATAATAAGATTCTGTTACAGAGACTGGAATTTAGAGATTAAAAGAACGGATAGATTTCAATTTGTTAACATTAACAATGACTCTTCCATGCACACACAAGTTAGTCATGGATTACTTACTAAATTCAGACAAAGTGAGGTCATTGTAATTGGCCCAAAACATCTCAGAGAAACACTGTCAGACCAGATACTCACCTTGGATGGTATTAACCCCGCCTCTACTGTGAGGAACTTGGAGTTATGTTTGACCAGGACATGTCGTTTGACCCACATATAAAACAAGTCTCTAGGATAGATTTCTTCCACCTGAGCAATATTATGAAAATTAGGAACATCCTGTCTCAGAAGGATGCTGAGAAACTAGTTAATGCATTTGTTACCTCTAGACTGGATTACTGTGATTCTTTATCATCAGGATGTCCCAGTAAGTCTGTGAAAAGCCTCCAGCTTGTCCAAAATTCTGCAGCATGAGTGCTGACAGGAACTAGAAAGAGAGATCATATTAGTCCTGTCTAAGCTTCTCTGCAGTGGCTCCCTGTATAATTCAGAATAGTATTCAAGATCCTGCTCCTCACATATAAAGCCCTTAAAGGGATAGTTCAAAGAAAAATGAAAACTCACCCAATATCTACTCACCACTATGCCGATGGAGGAGTGGATGAAGTGTTTGAGTCCACTTTACACTTGAGGAGTCTCAGGGGTAAACAGTGTTTCAGCCAAAGGGACCCCTTCTTCAGAGGTTATAAAACAGAAAAAAATCCCAACATGCCTCCATACTGCTCGTGTGGTGTCATGCAAGTGTCCGCAAGCCCAGACATTCATATTTGACACCAAACTGCGTCATTTACACGAAGTTCAAAGCCTAAAAGTCCACTACCGGAAGTGGCAATGCTAGCGGACATAGCCACATTCACGCACCCCTTGGGCGAAAGTGTGTGCGGTGTTCCGTGTGCCCAAGGGTACGTGAACGTGCCTCTGAGGAGGCTATCAGAGGACTTTTAGGCTGTAAACATGGTGTAAATGACACTGTTTTGAGTCCAATATGAATGTCGGGGCTTGTGGAAACATGGATGACACGACACAAGCAGTATGGAGGCATGTTATATTTTTTCTGTTGTTTTATTACGTCTGAAGAAGAGGACACAATTGACTCCAATATTGGAATCAGCTGCAACACTGTTTACCCCTGAGACTCCAGAAGGGTTTTGTGTACTCAAACACTTCCCCCACCCCTCCATCGGCTTAGTGGTGAGTAGATAATCTGTAAACTATCCCTTTAACAATCAAGCCCCTTCATATATCAAGGAGCTCATAACACTGTATTGTCCCAATCGATCACTTCGCTCCAAAATACAGGCTCTGTTGTGGTTCCTAGAGTCTGTAAGAGTAGAATGGGAAGTAGAGCCTTCAGCTACCAGGCTCCTCTCCTGTGGAACCAGCTCCCACTCTGGGTTCAGGAGGCAGACACCATCCCTACATTTAAGGTTGGACTTAAAATGTTCCTTTTTGATAAAGCCTATAGTTAGGGCTGGATCAAGTGAGTCCTGAACCATCCCTTATGCTGCTACAGCTCTAGACTGCTGGGGGAACTCCCATCAAGCACTGAGCACTTCTCCCCTTCAGTCTCTGCCTTTGTGTTTTTTCCCTCCAATACCTCCTATCTCCCTTTCTCTCTGTCTCTCTGTCTCTCTGTCTCTCTGTCTCTCTGTCTCTGCAGGTATCTCTGACTCCAGAGCTGCAGGATTCAGACAACAGCTAATATTACTACAATTATTACATGAATTGTTGCTGCTGTCATTAATAACATCTTTACATCCATAATTATTACTCGTATTGTTTTCATTATAACAACTAGTCTGTCAGAGCTGAAACCTGATGGTGCACAACTGTTCCTGCATGGTCTCTCTCTCCTCTTTCCCCCCCTCTCCTCCACCTACCCTCCCCCTCTCTCTGCTCTCCCCTCGTTTCCATCATCTACCCTCTCCTCCCCATTTTTCTCTGCTCACCCCAACCAGTCGAGGCAGATGGCCGCCCACACTGAGTCTGACTTTTTTCTCTCCGCAGTTGCCAAATTGCTGCTCATTGTGGGAACTGTTGGGTTTCTCTCTCTCATTTTTAATGTCTTGACCTTCTATGTAAAGTGCCTTGAGATAATGTATATTATGAAGACGCTACTAAAATTGAATTGAATTGAATTGAATCTGGACTTTGACTGTGTGGCTTCATGCTCAGGCTCACTATCATGTTGGACAACACATCTCCAAATCTCCAGGTCGCAGGTCTCTTGCAGACGTCACCATCTTTGCTCTATAGCTGCATCCATCCCCTACTCTCAAGCCTTCAGGGTCCTGCTGCATAGAAGCATTCTCCACAGCACCATGGTTTATTTTAGACCTTTGTAACAAACACTTACACCACTTAACATGGAGGGAAGGTGTGCCTCCTGACATACTGTAGCTGAGATGGCATACGCTTTTTCAAAGTGGTCTCTCCCACTCTTCCATAAAGCTGCTGATGTGTTATCATGAGCTAGGCACTGACTTTCCAGTCTGAAGCTCGAAACAGTGTCACGGTTTTCAGAGTCCTCTTGGTGTCTTGTGCGGTCACTCACTCGTGGTTGTCAGTCATTTTTGGCTGAGTTGTTGAGTTTGTCTTCACAGGTTTCATGACACTGACTCTCCAGCTCTTTGACCTTGAGATACTGATGCATTTATGCTCTAAAAGTCTTTGACTTCACACTCTCTAACCAGCTTTGATTTCTACAACCAAGTGACTGCACCATGATTTATCTGTGGGTCAATACTTACAAAGACATGTATTTTATATCTTAGCCCATATCATCTACTAGAAACTCTTCTCAAGCAAGGGGTTTCTATGATTTGCTTAAGATAAGATAAGATAATATGTATATAATATACAACTTTCACTACAGACTTTCATATTTGTAGAGAAACATACTTGAGTGAAGTGTAGTGGCACAGGATGATTACAATCGGATGTTTACTGTATTTATGTGAGGCGATATTAATATATATTTATATATACATATGCATATATAGACTGTTGCAAGACTGAGTGTAGGAAGGCATGGTATACAATATGAATATGACTTTAAAATGGTATGTACTATATGTGTATAAATCCACAGTGTTATACAATATGATCTGAATATAGAAAGGGTATGTAAATACAGGTGAATTTTTACAATAAAAGGCATACATACGGAATTATATTCTGAAATTGGTATACGTTTTACAAATTCAAGTAATGTGCAAAGGACACTAATGTACAAAAGATTTCAAATTGATATTATTAACAAGTTTTTACTGATTTTGTTGAATTACAAGAAAGGGATTAAATCTCACAAAAGCAACGAAAATGACCAAATTAGCCACTGGCTAAATATATGAATATAAATGAAGACTGTCCACAAATGTAAAGTCAAAATGTTACGACTTGCACTTGGTGTTCTGAGAAACTGACATTAAATGATGATAAAGTCTCATTTCACTATGTTTTATTGCAGAGAGACGTGTTGTGTTCAAGTTTGCTTTCACTGCTGAACAGAATAATGGATAAACACTGCGGTCAACACATTTCAGCAACATTTTATATTTCTTTTAACTGCTCCTGTGCATGTGTAGGGATCAGACATTGTCCGTAGCTGGCAACGATGCTTGGCGTTGTGTGTGACACCGGAGCCACATCACAGCAGCGGCAGGAGTCAGGTGGAGTCCCGCTTGTTGCGTCTCCACCATGTGACTCTTAATTCCCATGAAGTGTCGGAACATTGTCAGACAAAGGCTCCCTGTTATCCGGCCTGCACAGATGGGTCACCGACGCCGAATTTGCCTGTAGAGACAAAGGAGGACTCTAACCGTAAGAGCAAAAACTCAGGAGAAGTGGTTGCCCCCACCCAGCGACCTCCGCCCAACCCCCATCGTCATCATCACCATCATCCCATCCATCCCAGCGGGGCGGAGAGGGGCGCGTGCAGCAAGTGTGCCTCTCAATTTCAGGCCAGCAACGCTTGTCTCTTTTCATATTTATTTTTAAAGCAGAACATGATGGCGACTCCACATTTGGATTCTGCACTTTATTTTGTCCATTTCAAGTTGTAGAAGTAAAAATAAAATATATCCTGCATGTGCATATAGCGGAACCACATACAAGTCAATGTAAACTGCAGTAAACATTAATATTGCGTCATAAAAAGGAAAGAAATCCAACAACATAAGTAAGTCATAGTTAGGTAGAAAACAATATAAAGGTTATAAACTACAAAAATGTGAGTACAACGTTGGCTGCAGACTTTAGAGTAATGTCAGTGAAATTCAAATCCCTTGGATAGCAGTTTTCCTTTGTTTCCTATACCTGACACATTTATATTTTAAATGCTATATGGGTTGTATACTTTTATTTTTGTCAAGTTGTCACCATGCATGTCAGAATAAAACGTTCTTTTATAGATGTTAACATTCTCACTGTGCGATTTGCAGTGTGATGTTATAATCGACGGGGCTGTATGAGGCAGCGTGCTCCTCCAGACAAGCATCTTTCATCTCCATGCGTCATGCGGACTGAGCTTTGTGTTTCGTCATCACCATCTATAGCATTGGTAAACAAGTACTTTGTGATGGCGTGGACGCTGAAATATCCACGCATTCAAGCTATAGAAAACAATTGCAGCACGGAGTTAGTGAACGGGAAGGGGGGGGTTGGTTTGTTTCAGTTGGACACTAACATGGACCCCTAACAACTCGCATGCAGATGGGATACCCACGCTAAAACTGCGTGGAGATCATGTGTCTTGGCTTGTAAAGTGTACAATGTATGTGTGTGTGTGTGTGTGTGTGTGTGTGTGTGTGTGTGTGTGTGTGTGTGTGTGTGTGTGTGTGTGTGAGAGAGAGGGTCTGTGTCTGTTTGTGGGTCGGTGCGTGTGTATGTGTGTGTGCATGTGCTTATGGATGAGGATGGATCTACGATTGGACATGGGGATTGGCTCCTCGGGATGCTGGTGTGGTGAGCAGGAGGAGTGCATGTGTGTTGGGGGGCTCCTAGATGGAGGTGGGTGGGGTGGAAGGGTCGGTAACAGACAGCCATCTGGTCCCCGTGGCGCGTGCTGCACGCGTGGTTCCCCTGAGTGCAGTGGCATTTGATGGGTCGTCATGTCTCTCTGCAGTTTTTATTTAAAAACCTCAAAGATTGTAAGTTTGATTCATACCTCACAGGGCACGAGGCTTTTGATTATTAACTACATTGAGTATTGTACCAAAGTATTGTGTGTACTAAATGTCCCATGAGTTTAAAACCAGGGTAATTTTACTGTATATGTGCGATGGCTATTGGGATTGAAGAACATGCAGCCTCTGGTTTTCAGCCCCCACCGCCCTGCATGCATGCGTGAGTGGCTGGCAGCAGGGGGATACTCCCTACAGGTAGAGACTCCCCCGGGCTGAAACTGCACAAAACGTCATATGCAAAACTATTGTTGTCAAAATCTAGGAGCAGATGTTATATGAAAGTAGCGTGGCTTGGGTATGTGATTTAAGAGTCTGTATCTCCATAGACACTTTACACGCACGCAAGCGTGACCCCTATGCCAGCAATGTATGTACTGCACCCTGTTCTCAGTGTGCTGGATTATTCTTTAAATATTTCAAATATTCAACATTAAATGACATAATATTTGGTTTATTCTGTTATGTTTCATCAGTAGCTCAGCGAATATTTACATGCTATTAACCCTACGCCTTTTCCCAACCATATACAGCCCACGTATTGGTGCGTAATTACGCGCCAGTTATTTGTATTCAATAAATAAACATTATTTTCCATCTATATATGATAATTAATTACTAATATTGACCTAAATTGTTTACTTTTTAACAGTATGTTAATTTGGAGGGAGCAGATTTGTATTTGGTGAATGGGTATTTGGTGCGTCCAAGCTTCAGGCTTCTTTACGCACAGCTTTTGGAGGCACATTTTGTTTGATTAGATCGATGGATCTTACCGCAGACACGCACTGCAGTTGTCACGCTTGGATTAGAGTAGAAGACAGATGGTTATCATTCCCAAATGTGAGGCGCTGGCGTTGTTTTCATCGTATACGTAGTCATTTCAAATCGTTTTGTGTCGGCTTGGGGGCGTACCCGTGACGCACGAAGACCGAAGCCACGGACCTGGATAAATACCGCAGCTCTCGGCCGTTAGAGTCACTCTTCCCCCAGATTTGTACTCCGGACACTTCTCTGGCACAAAGACGACGCTGAAAATGTCTCCAAACATGACTTGTGAAGCTCTCCAAGCTTTTTCTCCACGAGTAACTGTGGCCAAAAGAAAACAGGCCCTTGAGCTCAGAAAGGTATGTGAAGTCACTGAATTTTGTTTCGTTATTTAAAATGTTTTCCCCCATTTATTCCTCTTGATGCAACGAATGAATACTAAACATCATTTGTACTTTTCAGACTATGAAACCTCTGATGGAAAAAAGAAGGCGCGCTCGTATCAACGACAGCCTGAACCACCTGAAAAGCCTCATCCTTCCCCTCACAGGCAGAGATGTAAGTTATAATGTCAATTCAGTATATGCAATATATATGCTTTTCACATATACTAACATCAAGGTTACGTTAAAAATGATGTATTAAACATGTTCTTCTGATAATTTTCTCCAGAAGACTCGCTATTCCAAGCTTGAGAAAGCCGACATCCTTGAAATGACCGCGAGGTTCCTCAGCGACATCCCCCCTGTTAACACCAAAGGTGGGTTATAGTTCTGCTTGTTTGCAGATAAACAGTTGATTCGTAATTGATTTGAACATTGTTTTTGAACAACGAAACTAACATTTCATTGTCTTTTCAGATTCCGCAGACAGTTACAGAGAAGGCTACAAAGCCTGCCTCCAGCGCGTCTCAACTCTGCTTCCCAAAACGAGCCTGGATCAAGACGCGTGCCAGCGGGTGAACTGCTTCGTTCAGCAGTCCATGTCCGCCACCGTCTCCCCAACCTGCCTGAACTGTTGCGCCCAGAGCTCCAGGAGCCTCCCTCAGATCCAACAGAGACTCCTGAGCCTCAAATCCAGCTTCAGCTCCAGACTGGAGACTCAGTCCCGCAGCAGCAGCAGCGCAGTGGCTCCGAGCCGCGCACAGCCAGTTCCGCTGCCTGTCAGCGCTGCCATGTGGAGACCTTGGTAGATCTCTCGACTTCAAGAAGCCGAGTCTCACCAAAGCCTGCAGAAAGACTAAAATGATTCATATGAAGGCAACGTGTACAGAAGGTATCACTTGTAAATATACACAGTGAATTAATGCGTCGTTTCCGATGATGAAAAGCCAGAATTCATCGTTAAATCGTAATGATTGAGTATTATATACTTACGTTTTGCGCACAAGTCTTTTGTCCTGTATAAGTTGACAAGTTTAGACAGTCGTATTTTTTAAATCTGCATGTATGTATACGTTAAATATTTAGTCCTGTTCGTGGACTAAATGATTAAGGGCTGTTGAAACAGCCCTGTAAGACCCAAAGGGTCAAAGTATGTATGAATTTGCACCATATTCAGTGTCCTGAGTCTGTGCAGATGAACATTGTAGACACATTATGTGTCTCTGTTGTATCTCTGTTGGGATGTGTTCTATTTTTGCTATTGTCAGCAAATGTTGTATATATGCTATATTAACAAAAATAAACTGCGATGTCGTGGTTAGATGCTGTGTTGTCTATTTGTTTTCACTTTATTGTGAGAATACTGGTCTTTACGCGTGCGTAATTACGCATTGTTGACTCACTAAAGGCTACAAGAGGGCCATAAAAAAGAGGAAAACACTAATATAGCTGGATAGACTCAATGTAATTTGTATGGAAAAATAGGTGACACACAAAAAAACAAGTCCAAAAAAATATCACACAAACTAAAAACACGTTTTATGCAGCCTCCACCTAACAATAGGTGAACGGAGACTCACGTCAGGTCCACTAGACTCTAAATTAAACTTTGGTGCAACAACAATGACGCGTAATGTCTCCCTATATGATGGGCAGAAGCAGGGGCCCACACATATGTCAAGCACATCTCAACACAATAAAAACCGTTGGACTCCCTGGTGGATGTTGAGGTCAGAGGCGCCCACAGCAGGCAGCTTGAAACACTGCCCCGGCTTTGATTACAGTATTATATTGTTAAATGTGGTCTCTGCTGCCCCCATTTGGCAGATGTAGACACTGACACCGGCAGTGGTTCCTACTTCTCTTGCTTCTCTTCCCCGTTTACTTCCTCGAAAGGTTCCGCTCACTGTGGAACATCTCATTTGTTTTGGCCTATTCTAAGATATTTTAGCTCCTGGGCGCAAACCATTATTCTAGCGCTTCTGTGAAGTGTGTACTTTTCTCCGGGATGAGTCATTTCTCAGAGAGACCGTGAACAGGGCGGCTGCTGAACACCGGATGAGTCCGATTCCCCCCTCACATCGCATAGGAACAAAGAGACCCGAGAGCTCATCATCACCACCACCACCATCATCAGCAGCAGCAGCAGCATGACGGCACCGGAGCCGCGCGAGGCAGCATCCTCCCTCCAGTTGTGCAGGTAGGACGTTTAACACGACTCGATCCCGGACGTGTGAGCAGCCTTCACATGCTTATAACTTGCGACCGACGAGAACACCGGCGTCATCGCGTGAGCGCTCCTCCTCACAGCACGAGGCAATCCGCTCCATGTCCTGTGGTAACGCACAGACACCTTCATGTCCACACCGTGGTCCCCACAGACACTGCGGCTCTGTCCCACCCGGCTCCACAGAGTCTGATCATGTGAATCAGTGACAGGGGGGGGAGTTCAGCCCGAGCCGCGGTGCACACGGTCCGACTCATGTCGCCCGCATGATGACCTCAAGCACCGGTATGACGCGCTACAAATACCAAGGACACGTCGAGGTCGCCATTAAAAGTTTTATTTCATGGCTTTTAAGCTTGAATAATATGGTTCCGGTTAATGGTTTGTCTGGGACGTGTGGTTAATGACACCACTTGTAGCTGATCTATTGTTATTATTCTGAAAAGACAATAAAAAGGAAGAACATTGTAGTTAAAGATGTCAGCTCTGAGCGACACAGTGGAAGTGACTGGTACCTATTAAAATACCTCTGCAATGAATGGGCTTCATTTCCCAGCAGCACTCAGGGGTGTTGTCCTTGTGCTCGCCTGTAGGTGGAGGTATACACCTCTGTCACACTACAACATCTCTATCTACACCATTGACTGTATGTCTGTCTACACATCATATTGTTAATCATTGTGATAAGGTATTAGGATTTTAGATAGCTTTCACTTCTCCTGAAAAAGTAACATATGTTCTATCACTCAATAATTGGCTGTTGGATTTACAGTAAATAGCCTTTTTAAAAATTTCAATAGCTTGTTTATTACCGTAAAATATATTAATATTATATTACAGTATTCAGTTTTACAGCCTTTTTTGTGTCTACATTATTTTACATAAAACAACAAGAATCTATAATCTAGTTTAGAACATTATCTTGTATTCTCATATTCGAATTACAGAGTTGTTTGTGATTAGCTGTAAGAATTTAGAATATAATTCTTTGCCGTACAATATCTTCACAGTCAGTTTTAGTTTTCAGGTTAGAAAGTCTTTGTGAAGTGTTGTGAATGAGACCAGGTTGGCTGTTAACCAATGCTGCTCATCCAAAATTCATCAACATTTAAAGTTGCTCAAAGCAAGTTCATTAATCACCTGAGGAGAGAAGAGACGTGTTTTTTTTCTTCTCGTGCACCGTCCCTCGTCTTTGGGCCGATCGCCTTGTGCAGTCTTGGTGCCACTGGTTGTATCGCTGCCCACAAAACATCATGAAATAATCTTCATGATAAAAACTGTACCCATAGCTGCTCTGCATGAGAGAGCAGAATCCACAAGGAGGTTCATGAAAAACTACAAAACATGAAAACAAAAAGATTGTTATCAATCTTTGATTATCAGTTGGACTGTATGAACAAGCTGAACCAGGAGGTGGCTCTGCAGTGCAATGACTAATACAAAGATAATGTAGATGTGATAACAGTTGAAGGGATAGTTTGGATTTCATTTCACAAGACCGTGTCATATTGTCAACTACTAGTATTGACTTAGTTGCATCATCATAACCTCAGGCAGGAGGACCACTGGTTGTGTATTTTGATGTATATGATTACCAATAAATATTTTGATTGATTAACACCATCAGTTAAACAGTTGATTTTTCTTTCAAATCAGTTGTGGTTCTTAAGGCTGGACTTTCAAGTGAGGCCCTATCACTGCCTTCCTACTACAGATCTCAGCAGACTGAACACAAGACTAATCCTCCAGCAGGTGGACATGCTGCTGTTACTCAATGAAAACCAGTAGATAAAGCTGTCGTCTCAGCTGAGGACTGACCTGGCCTCTTTATGAATCTTGATTATTGTGATGGCCGGTGTCCTAATATGTCCAGTTTGGTCTCGTCCATTGCATTCATTGAAGGTTTGGTGTATTCAGCTGCTGTGGAGCCATATTTTGTCACACATCGCTGGCCCCACTTTCTGTCTTTGTGTGTATATGTTAACACAACACAGTTCCTATAAACACGTCAGGGTCTTTTGTGGTTTTAAAGCTGCATTATAGTAAACAATGTCATTTCTACTTTTCAACTCTGGTAAAACAACCAGTCAAAGCAACACTTTGTAACTTGAGCAACAGCGCCCTCTGCAGCCAAATGTGGTGGTTGATTCTGTTGGGCTCCAGCCCTGTCAGAGCTATTAAGTGGTTTTCGTGTGGAGAAAAAACAAAGCATATCAGTCTGTTGACCAGAAGAGCTGCAGCTGTAAGACACGTGTCCATCTCTGTTTAGAATTCTTCAAATCTTAAAAGTTTCCACACTGAATATTGAGATAAAAACTGCTTTTTAACTGCCAGCCTATACAGTTCGGTATTAATCTTGAGCTCACTGGGCCTAATCCTGGTCATTTAAGCTGCGACTGTCAGTCACACACTTCTCAAAGGAGATCTTACTCGCTCACCAAGTTACATAGAGCAAGAACAAACACAATTACATTTCAACTTGTTCTCCTATTGATCGCAGGATGTCTAAAGTGTCTAAAATGCAAATAAAATAGCAAATAGACACTGTTGTTGATAATGTTTTTTAATAATTAAACTAAGGGTAATCAGCTAAGTGTGTGTCCGTCTGTTCAAACACACAGTAATGCATTTGTGGGACTGATGTGTGTGTTTGACATTGGTGTATACACAGTTGTGTTTGTTTGTTAAAATACCTTTCTTACCTGGTATTGTAAGATTGTGTGGTTAAAATACAGTTCAAGCCCAGTGTTTGATATAAAATCCCTCCCAGCACCATTAGATCTTTGTTCTTTGCTGTGTTCTCATTGCTGGAGCCCGGGACAGAAATGTCACCAAGATGTGTTTTTCTGAAGCTGCTTCACAGTTTTCACCACTGCTCTTCTCTACACAGGTAAAACACGGGGGAGGAACAGGGGTTTCTGTGGGTCTTAAAAAGTTTAAAATAGTCTAAAATTGAATAATCTGAATTGTAGGCCTGAAAAAGACTTAAATATGTTGAAATATTACATCCTGGGTCTTAAATACATTTAGGTATATAGGTCTTAATTGTGTTAGTGTTCACTTAAGGCTACTTCTGCATACTTTACAATTTGGTGTCAAATCTGTCGTACTTAACAAAGGTCTTTAAAAGTCTTAAATTTAACATGTTGAAACCAGCAGAAACCATAGAGGGAATTTTGATGATGGATTTAAGTGTTTGTTCATGGTAGAACTCGGCCTTTTCAGCCAGTTGTGATCTTTATTTTACTGGTTTCGTTGCTGCAGATCTCACTAACTATAACTAATGACAACTTTGAGGTGTAATGTGTGGGTGCTTCGACAGCCAATCATTGGAAACTGAAAGTCATGACCTGTACAGAAAATCAGTTTTTATTTTATATTTTACTAATTTGACATATGACTCAACTAATTTTAAGCAGTCTACATGTTACTGGGTTGTTTACACCTGTCGGACATGACCTCATAACTCAGTGATGAATTCCTTTCGGTTGTATTTCATTTAATTGGAAACCAACTCATACAGTATGAGGAAGTTTAGACTTTCATTGGCACTGAAAGGGGATTATTATGCTGCACTGTAACATTGTTTTGAAAGATTATATGTTTGAAGGGCCGATGGACTTTCAGACTATTGGGTATTTAACCCTGGCATAGACTTTCACCTCTAAATCAATTCTTTACCCAGATTTAGGTGTGGGTGACTTTGCTTTTGTCCACACTAGCTTTATTTGTCTGTGGCAATCTTTGTGGAATATGGTCAACAGACAGGTCCTGGGATTTGTAATAGCAGTTTATTTTGTGATCTTGGTCTGGCATTCCCACTGCTGATCTGGGTTTCTTGGCTGCTGTTGAAGAACAATCCCATGTGTGGAGATATGTTTTCATGACGTGTGATTGTGTGACATATCTCTCTCTGTGTGTGTGCGTGTGTGTGTGTGTGTGTGTGTGTGTGTGTGTGTGTGTGTGTGTGTGTGTGTGTGTGTGTGTGTGTGTGTGTGTGTGTGTGTGTGTGTGTGTGTGTGTTTGTGAGGTGATGACGGGTTTGCTCGGTCCCCTGCTGCATCAGTGGGTGTGTTGTAGTTGTGATCCAGATTGACGAGTCATCATTGAGTCAGTAAGGCGGGGTCAACAATCAGCCATGCATGACACCCTGCCAGGTATTAGCCGCTGTCGGGACCTGAATCCCCGTAGAGTCCGTGGATGTAGAGGCAGGAGAGGAGCTGGAGGTCAGAGGTGAGAGTCAGTCAGTCAGGTGCAGAGATGCGGTGTTTCAGACCTGCTCAGAGGCTGGCGGGTGAAGTGGATAAGACAGCGGCGATGGTGAAACGTCTAAGTCAGCCAGTCAGCGGAGGTGTCAGGGAAGGATGGGAGAGCTCCACATGTCAACTCAGCAGGTAGATCATCACACTGGGCTGGAATCACAACCACAGGCAACGTAGACAACACCACACGTGTGTAGTCAACATGACACTAGCTGCAACTGATATGTGTAAAACTAAACGGTGGCAAAAGTGTCTGTGTTTCACGAGGAGGGATTCAGACACCGGGACGATTCCACCTTTCACGACAAAATGAGGCACACGACAAACTTCATGATCACCATGGTGACACACAGGGCACATATTAACACAGAGGGAGGCTCTGTTTTTAAATTTGATTCGTTTTTTATTATTTGTCTCACAACAGTGACATTTGCTGCATTACAGCAGCGAAGAGGACAGTTAAATAATAGACATCAGTAATAATAATAAGTAAACATCCAATATAAATGCAAGGAAATATATATTAATAGAAATAATATATATAGTGTATAGAATATATATACAGTAAAAGCAGCATATATAGAGTGAAAGGGAATTATATAATTATATACTAATATATTATACTTAACCCCAACCTTTCATCATGAACAATTCATACCTAACCTAACCTCAATTTACATCTTACCACTAACCTTAACCATGACCTCAGAAATGATGTTTTGCCTCATTAGGACCGACTATTTTGTTTTTATATAATTGTACCTCTCCATTGGAATCTATTGTGAATTGTAAGCAATTCTTTGGAACTGCCACTATGACTCAGACGGGAGTGTCTCGTAGGACACAACTTTGACATTCATCTACACAAGGAACATTCATCACATTCCTGCAACTCTCTGATTAGTCAGATGTTAGTGCAATGGTGCATACTTGTGTGTTTGTAACCTCTGAGTATGTGAGCAGATCAGATTGTAGTGGTAAGACTAGTTTGTGGCACGCACAGGAGAACAGGAACCAGCTGATGTAACAGCGCACTACACTCTGTCCTAGATGATGATACTGTATGTTGACTGTATCTACAAGCACATCACTGGTCCCTTTGTCTGCCTTTTGTTAACAAACGTGGTTTCATCAAACAGCATTTCTTATATTAAAGCTTAAATATTAAATATTGGCCTCATGATTCAATTAAATCAACTAAACTAACTAGAATGGCCCTCACATACCTCCACCAAGTCAAGAACCACCTAACTAACTGACTGACTGACTGACTGACTGACTGATTGACTGACTGACTAACAAAGGCCCATGAAAGAAGTAATTAACCCATCTGCAGCCCTCCGTCTCAAGGTTCTGACTCAATCCTGTTTTTTTTTAACTTACGCCCTGTCAGATGTTGTAAGAAGAGCTTCATATCTGTGAAGGCTCAGTCCTTCAGGTCATGTTATCTGCAGGGTTTGTACATCTGTACACAAAGAAGTGGACCTGCTTGTGTTCTTTTGAAGACATTTCACCTCATCCAAGAGGCTTCTTCACTTCTAATGGACGTTGATCTCTGTGAGTCGTGGACCCTTCAAGCTTAGCGTCACAGGAGTTGCGGTGGGCTACCGAGCTGTCTGCGGAGAATCCTCAACAACATTGTAGGCGGTTGATAGTTGGTGCCATAAACCAACTCCTCCTCTGTTGAGTGATGGTTTTCCCAGGTTGTCAAAGATGGCTTCTTTCACCCCTCTTTAAAACCATCTGCCTTCTCTGGCTAAAATTCGATCCATTAGCATCCTCAAAAGAGTGTCCCTTGTCCTTGTTTTTTAAAAATAAACTGCTGAGCCCAGGCCTGATGAACTGGCACACCTATGCTGAGCCATCTGTTTATGTACTGGTTGTTTTATTCCCCAAGTCTAAGCAGTCCTCGTTGCATTACCCTGCACAATCCACATTGCATGTTTGGGTCTGAGGATCTTGTCCTCCATAAGAAGAGCTTCCACCTGAACTGTTTAAATGTGTGAAACAGGATGCCAAGAACAATTTTAACACAAGATGCTAATAGCACATGTTTTAAACCTACCATTCATCAGATCCCACAGTTAATGGTAATCCATCTCCTCTTTACTGCAGGATCATGCGGCCAGATGACGCCAACATCATGGGCAACGTCCACGGCGGCACTATCCTCAAGATGATCGAGGAAGCTGGTTGCATCATCGGCACGCGACACTGCAACACACTGAACGGGGTGAGAGACCAAAATCAGCCCCAAAAAAATCTTGACGTTCTTTTGTTTCTTCCACATTGTCATTAGAGCTGAAAAGCTTTTAGAACTGCTCCTCACTTAACATCATATGTTTATTAACACAGACTTCCCAGCATTAAAAAACGGATTAATTGTCTTTGTTGTCTTACAAAATAAAAAAAAAGAATACAACAAAGTTCCACAGTACATCTATTAAATCTTACCTGTCAAAATGCGGAACTTTACGGATATGCCTTTCATAAAAAACTGTATCATGTTTCATCACAATGTGTTTACTAAGCTACTGCAGTCTCTGGTATGTCATACCAAGAACTGAGTTTCCTCAGTCTTCACATAGTTTGTGCACAAGGGATTTATCTTTTACAGACATCGTGGTTCCTTTATCTTATCTGACAGTATGTTCACATGTTGATGAATAAGATTAAGAGGGTTTTACCTGGCTTTGCCCCAACAACCCCAACAACCTGATTGTTGACAAATTAAAATTGCAGGAACTAAAGAAGAAGAGGAGACGTGCTTCAGTTCACAACTTATTCAAATGAGATGGCTGCTATGGAGCACCTGGGAAAGAAAAAAAACAAAACAACTGAGTTCACTAGGAAGTAATACAAACATTGAAGTATATAGCGAGGACAAATAAGCAGGCAGGGTACTTACTCCAGGGAGATTCTATCATATGCCCCAATAGAAACCCCCACGTGTGCACGCTGTGATCATTGGCAACACTGCAACCGCAGGTCGTAGAGTAGAGGGTGATGAAAGTCACTGTTTACCAAAGGCATCTTTCAAAAAATACATTTTTGCCGTGGATTTGTGCATGACACTTGTTGAAGCTTTGAGGTTTGCTGTTTCTCTTCTCCAGGACCGCTGTATGGCAGCCCTGGCTCGGGTGGAGAAGACAGAGTTCCTGTGCCCTGTGTTCATCGGCGAGGTCGCCCACGTCACGGCTGAGATCACGCACACCTCCCAGCACTCACTGGAGGTGCAGGTCAATGTCATGGCGGAGAACATCCTCACAGGTGACTTATTTGGAAATGTAAAAACAGGCACTTACTGTGTACAACATAGTAAAGTTCAGGCTTTAACTATCTGATAATAAATGAATAATTTCATTCAAAGTAAATTAAAATTGAGTTTCTATACTTATAATAATGTTACACATGTGATGAGTCAATGATTTTGCTGTGTGGAAATCGCATTGAAGGCGCCAAAGGTTTTCGTATCTGAGGATCAGCATCAGGGGAGATTCCTACTAATAAAATATTTAGCTAAATGCAAGATGGAGTGAATATTTAATGTAAGCAAATATATTTATTTCATTCATTTATTACTGCATTATATTCTAATGAAACATAGTTATTATTGTGATAAAGTAAAGATAGTCTAAAATGTTCTACATTTGTATTCAAGTTAAAAGTGTGCATTAGATAACAGTTTGGCTATTAAAACAGTTGACCATAAATCATGTTTTACATATTGTTCTAGTAGTATTTCTATCTCACACAGCAGAAGTAATGTTGCTGAATAACCTTTTTCTGAAAGGAATTTAAAGCAGACACTAAACCACAGATGCTCTAAAAAAACAATAACCATCTGTCTCTGTAAGACCTGACAGTGTGACAAACAGTCTGCACCTACAGAAATTCAACCACTATTATTTTATTATTTATGAAATGACGTGAAAAAATGCCCGTGGCCCTCGCAGGACTGTAATAATTTCATCTGATCATTTCATTCACCGGGGAGACGTACACTCTTGAAGCAGAGACAAAAGCCAGAAGTTAGGGAGCGAGTCACTTTGGAAAATATAATTCAACTACATAACTCCCTCACTTCCTCATTGTGATATTCTGCCATGTGATCAGTGGAGGGCAGCATACGATAAGTAATGCAGCTCGTAGAAGCCTGAACGATTAGAAACACTTTACAGGAGGAGCTGCATTTAGAGCTGAGACAGGGGGAAAGAAACTCAGAGTCATGTTGGTGTCTGGTTTGAGTGATGCTGTCTGTATGTCTTGTTAATCATTAAGATTTGTGCACCTTTAATGTGCACCATGTACATAGAAAAGCATGCACGCACACACAACACACACACACACACACACACACACACACACACACACACACACACACACACACACACACACACACACGCTACCCAGAGTCCCTACAGTAAAGACACAGGGAGGATCAGATTGTGCTGACCTAGCGTTGTCTCTGAACCTTTAAATGCCAGTAGCAACAGAGATTCACAGACTGCCTGAAACAACCAAATGCCACGTGCTGTACTGCAACTTCTTTAGTTCATATCCAGGTTGGATTGATGCTGCATATACCTATTACAGTAATACATGCAAAGATAGACACACACAACATATCATTGAAGTTCTGCAACACCGGTGCAGTTTCTTGAGATGAACAACAGCAAAGCTCACTGGATTGTTTGTTGTTTTAATTTTTTTAAAGGAATTTGAAATGAAGAGGTAGTTTGGCATTAAAGCAACATGTCCCTCTTCCATTTCAGTACATTCAGGAGAGTGACGAATAGAGAAAAAACGAGGGGGATGGGAGTGAGACAGGAAGACAAATGGGAGGAGATAACTAGTCAGACATATCAATGGGCAGAAAGACAGCTGAGAGAATGAAAGAGGAAGCAAGATTGAGAGTACGGAAGAGACGGAAAAAAGGATGAAGGAAAGGAGGTGTGAGAAACAAAAGAAGTATCCCCTAGACAGCCGTTGCCCTAGCAACAGGCTTATACTGGTTGGTTGGCTGGTTGCTGGGCTGGAAGCAGGTTGACGGAGGCGGAGGCAGTGATATGAGATGACAGGTGGAGAGAAGCGGATGTACATACAGGCATCTTCACAGGCAGCCCACTATAGTGCATGGGCCCACCAGGAAGGACCTCAGTCAGGAAGACAGCTGATGGACAGAATACACTCGAGGCTCAAGACTCTCAGAGTGTTGCAAACCGTATTTTGCCAAGGATTTTTGTAAATTACATACATTTTTGGCACATTACAATTAACGTTGGTGGCCGTGGCTCAGGAGGTAGAGTGGTTTGTCCACTAATCTAGTTCTGCATGCCAAAGTGTCCTTGGGAAAGATACTGAACCCCAAAGTTCCCCCGATGGCTGTGCAGACAGTGTTCTATTGATAGAGAAATTGAAATTGCTGCACATAGATGACACTGTATGATTGTGTGTGGATGGTTGAATGGCAAAACTATACTGTAAAGCACATTAAGTGGTCATAATACCAATTCTCAGCTCCATTATTTGATCAGAAAATGACATGTGTGTAGTTTTAGTAATTATTAGATTGAGCAAACTTTTCCAGTTCCATAATTGCACAGCTTTGCATGTGAGAGCTCAAAGAGGAGTAAACAGCTCTGAAGTCTCGGTGCAGGTTCACTGTCGGGGCAGTGTGGGTGTAATGAAGATGAGGAGCTCATGCTCGTGTCGAGAGCAGGCGCAGAGGTGAGTTCCTCCGGGAGGACAAAACTTCCCTTCGAGCTCTCCGGAGGCTGCGTGGGCCAAGCACATCTGGGATGGGATTTGCTCACGTAATAGCCCAAATGATACGTATGAACTCTGCCGTCACCCTGATTCAGATTAAATGGCATAATTTTTTACTCCAACAAAACCAATACATTGCAACACACGTTAACCCCTGTGTCCCACTTTGAGGAAATAGAAATAGAATAGAATTTTAAAAGGATTATTCTCCTGTACTGTGTGGAGCGAGCGGATGACTGTGTGTCCTCAAGTCAGGCACACACAGGCAGCGTTGACATTAAAGGAGAGCCAGAGGAGGCGGCAGCTGGGTGGTCTATTAGTTCATGGCTATGGGATGTAGGTCATATGTGTGAAAATGTATGTTTGTGTGCATTTGAGTTGACACAGCTGTTAATCATTACATACGTATGGAGGTCTCTGTTTCTACGGATGTTTTTTTTATTTATCTAAACCTCAGTTGCATCGTCCATTCTTACGCACAGAATGTAGGTCTGTGTAAATGTTGCAGAGCGCATGTTTTGATTTGTTTTGCGTATTTAGGTTTTAGATCTGTGAATTTGTGCAGGAGCTAATGTCCATAATTGAGAAAAAAGCAGAGGTTAGATGTGTTTTCCACTCTGCACCTAGATGCATGTTTGTGTGTCTGCGTGTGTAACACAGTATGTATATGCACTGTATTGTATACATGAATGTGTGTGCATGGATATATGTGTGTGTTTTTTCGTCAGTGTTTGGCCCTTTAAAAGGTTCCTGCAGGGCCGAGGGGGAAGAGAAGATAACGGGAGCAGACATTATTTGCTTCTGTCATGTCGTCTTAGCGTCAGGCCTCACACACTGTGGCCCAGTCAGATACAAACACCAAGTGGATGTACCTGCACACATGCTCCGACACGACGTACGCACGTACCCGACTCCCTGGCATATGCGGTTGTGTAGGGACGACCTGTGTGCCGACCTGATCTGCGCATACTGACACATTCTGCACAGAAAAAGTCACACACACACGCACACACGCACACACACACACACACACACACACACACACACACACACACACACACACACACACACACACACACACACACACACACACACACACACACACACACACACACACACACACACACACACACATTTCCTTCTAAAGAACAGAAACAGGACTGACTAGTGTCACATGTTCCTTGCTGCACTTTTGCTCAGGAAAGATTGTTATTCTTTGGCTCTACAATATGATATCTAGTGTTTATTTTTAATTTGTATGCATATTTATGTACATTAGCGGTTGAGTGTATGTGCAGCCATGCATGCTTTTACAGCTTTATTCATACGTAAGTGTGCATGCGTCTGTGACAGTATATTACACTCTGAGCATGCGTGTTTGTTTTTATGTATTCATGTTTATTTCACGTGTGTGTGCGTGTGTGTGCGTGTGTTGGGGGAGGAGGCAAGCATCCAGGTTCCACAGTCAGTCAGGCAGCATCTCGTCAGGCAGTCCTCAGTCACGGCCCCCCAGGGGAAGGCTGCCTACTGTGGGCACGAGCCGTGATGATTGTCCCCGCTGGAGGGGATGGACATGCGCACAAATGTCCTACACATGCGCACTCACAAAGAGACCAACACCCAACAGCACACACAGATTTGCATATACAGATATATGTTCAAACATGCATGTAAGTACAGTACACTTACACTCAGTATCTAGAAAACTGCACACAGCCACATAAACGCACACAGATCCAACAGGATACACACAAGATACACTTTACACTTACGCACACACATGCACACACACATTCATCAAGATCTGCAGATATGAAGAGAAAAAAGCCCTGACTACATTAATGTATGAATAGCGCAGTTACACTTCGAACAAACACGCAGAAGCAGAATTCTCACAGAGGTAATAATGCTTGTATCGCATGCACACTCAGGCGCACATTTGCATAAAGACAGCATAGACAGATCGTGCCCCCTCAACACACACAGACACACACACACACACACACACACACACACACACACACACACACACACACACACACACACACACACACACACACACACGCATGCATGCATGCATAGACAGAGCTGAGAGCAATGCATTGTGGGTTAAGGCTTAAAATAAGCATGACAGTTCCTGCCATGATCCTGGTGGGTCACACAACTGCAACGTTGTGGGAATACACGCACACACACACACAAACACACACACACACACATACAACCTTTTAAGATAATAAATAACATATATAATAATTGTTAGGATTTTATTTGAGCTCTAAAGCCTTTTGCACTTAAACAAGATTATTTATGCTTTTTTAAAGATGTAATCATTCATTGTATCAGGAACACCCACACAAACATTTGAGGCTAGGTTGACTTTTGTAGCAGAGCAAATGGCCTGAGGGCAGATCTGAGGTCTATAACTGGACAGACAACACTACTCTCATACTAAGCACAACAGACTACGGTTTGTTTAGAGTCACTGTGCAACATGTCAACTGTGGACTTTTTGTTCTCCCATTTTAAAATCTAGTTTAAAAAGTGAGGAGCTCACTATATCAATATTCAGTGCTGAGTCTCATAAACTTAAATATACAATAATGTTAATATGCTCTGTCAGAAAGCTCTGTCACAAAACTCTACTCCTGGCCTGATTTCATTTCTCCCTATCAGGATGTAGCATCCCACAGAGCAACTGTAATGTAGTTAAAACTAATGGAGCCTTGGCTCAGCACAGTGGAAAATGTGGTTTTGAACACGGGGATCCAGCACTGAGGATGAATCTCTCTGCACTGTCGCTGAGCCTGGAACACGCTGTTCAGGAAGGAGAAAAGGAAACAGGGGGGGGTTCTGTTTGGGAGGAAGAATGAAGGGTATAGTGGGTTGGAGACAAAGGGGAGAGCAGAGGGGTGAACGGGTAAAAGGCAGCAATAAATCAAGTGAAACTGCTTGAGGTGAAAGAAATGGATGAGGGTGGAGTGCACAGAAAGGTTGGAGCAAAAAGAGAGGGGGAGGAAGATTATATATTAAAGATCTTAGAGCAGTTTAGGCCGAGGTTTGGTATTGTTTTGAGCAAGAACAAAAATTGTGCATTTTGGAAATTTCAAGAACAGTATGAAGTCATGATTGATGCCTTAAGCTTAGATTTAAGGGGACAGGATGATGAATAAACAAAGACTCTTTCCTCTTGAGCACCCATAGTCAAATCACCCCCCACAAAATGCTTTAACTTATAATGAAAGCTGCAGCCTGTTTGGAATGGACTGTTCTCTGGGACTGTGTTAATGCTCCAGAACTCCTTCAGAATGATTCCTTGTCATGAGTGAGGCCTCCTTAAACAGTTCTACAATATACTGTCACTTTTTATTGTCTCCACACTGAATGTTGTGTGCAGAGCTTTTCATTTAAAGTGTATGGTGCAGAGTAAAGTTAGTAAACTTTGTTCATCCTGCCTTGGTTTATCTGCCATGACAGTCAATGCTTTTCATAAAATGAAGCTGAAATGGCTTTATTACTGTTCACGTGTTTGGCTTTTATATAAGTTTGAATGATTGACTTAACTGGTGTTATATTTTCATATGTTGAAAGTCGGCTATTTAAGAGGTTTGTCGAAGCAATCAACACAATTTTCATACCCAAGTTCACAACGTTTCAAAATAAAACACCTGTAATTCAGCTCGATATATAAATCATTGCATCAACAAAACAAACAATGTGCTTTAACTTTGAAGACAAGTCACCAAACAGGAAGTGATTCTATAAATGTTGTTGCCATGACGGAGATCAGCACCTGTGACTCAGAGTGTGCTTTGAAAACAATCTGCTGGTTTGGCTCCTGCTTCTGTTTGTGTTGATACCTGATTTACTGTAATCAGCGTTTTTATGTGCCTGTGCTTTCCATTGTTGCTATGTTTAAATCGTTATTTTTCATTACTGCCTATCGTAAAATGTTTTCTGTTTGCTGACAACATATTCCTGTAAAATTAGCGGAGAGACGTCAGCTGGACTGTCTGATGTGTTAAATCCTGCTCACATGCAGGTTTCTTCTCGCAGGTTCATGCCCTCATTGCACTGCTGCAAATCTGTCACACAGTCATGTTCCACAAATACAACATCAATTTTAGGATGGAAAAGTGCCTTCCACTGCCAAGTACCCGTCATCGGAAAGAGCCACAGTTCCCTCTTGCATTCATGGAGCTCCTGGTTTCAAAGCTAGGAGAGACTTGACAAACCATGATGCACAAAGCCACTATGTTTGTGGTGTGTTTCTTCAGCATTCTGCCAGGGTGTGGAAATCTGACTGAGCAGATTTGTGGAGCTTGTGTTCAGTGTGGTTGCAGCCAAATTCTTATTCTTATCCCATTCACACAATTCATTAATGCTAACTAAGTAAGCCAGCTGTCCTTCCTGGTAGTAGAGCCTCCTCCATTGTGGCTTATTTTAGTTCTCCACAATCGCTTGTCACGTAGAAACCAACACACACAATAAACCAGTTTCTCAGTATAGAAAAATTAACAGAACTGAGGCAAATATTCTACATGTTACCGTTTTAAGGTGAATGTAGACACTGTTTGTTTCCCCTTAACAACTTGCATGATACTGTGAAGTCTAAGCACTGTGAAGGTAATAAGGGTGCAGGCGATAACATGATCAAACACTGACATTGTCCTCATTTGCTACAGAGGGATTTCAAATTCAAAGCCAGTGCCCTCGTTACTTTCTGGTCAAAAAAGGTTATCAGCCAGACTGGGAATGGTTCTTAGCTGGCCGGTTGATTCCAGTGCTTCACCCTCCAGTCTTTGTCTCTCTTTCTTTCTCTCTTTCTCACTCCTCCTCTTCCTCCTTCCATCCTAAACACAGTTCCCTTAAAGGGTCCAGCAGGAGCTAATAATAGACCGGAGTCACTCTGTCTTGGTAGAGTCAAGGATATGTAAATATGCCTCCCTTTCTCCTCTGGGCAACTTCCTGGTTGCTGGCAAGGGCGGGAGCCAATGAGAGGAGGAGGAGGAGAGAAGTGCGGTCGGCATGGTAACGCGACTCGGCTGTCTGCATGGTTTTAACTTGGGTGTAAAACGCAGATGTTATTCCCCATAACTAGCCTGCTACTCCCTCGGTCTTCCTTTAACTTCACATTTCCCTTGGCAAAGTCTCTGTCACAGTGACGCCACAATTCTCCTTTTTCATTTCATTATTTTTAATTTATGAGGTGTCCTACCTTTATTTTCTGTCCGTGTTGATGCGCTGCACATGTATATGCAGCTTTAGGTTTGTAAACCATCCATCCCAGTGACACTACCCTCTCAGTTAGTCAGATGGTGCAGCCTCAAGTAAAACGCCTCTAACACATACAGACAGTGAGTTAATTTCAACCTGATGGCCCTGTGCTGTCTTTAATCTGTGCGTCTCCCTTGCATGCCATAACAACACAACCTCGAAATAGCACCCCCCCTCTCTCTCTCTGTTAGGGAATTAAGTGAAAAAGTGTAGGCAGAACAGAGCAGATATCACTATGACAACCTCTGCGCCTGATTGCTATGAGATGTGATTTCCACGAGTTTTGTACTTTGATCTTATGGTTCTTAACTTTCTGTAGGAAGGAAGAGCTCCTGCTGCAGCCTCCAATGTTTTATGATCTATAAGGAGAACGATCTATTTCCAGATGCAGTTTACTTCCCTCATTGATTGTGACGGTTTAGGAGAATCTAATGGATAACATGTTAGTGTCAATATTTTTCCATTAAATTCAATTAAGCTGCATCAAATTACACACTCATGGATGTCAGTCCCCTAACTATGTCTGATTTCTTTCATCGAGATCCGTGAACTATTCTCTGAGAAATAAGGGAGAATGTAAAAAAAAACATCATCTCAATTTTGAAGAAAGTCAAAAATCTGGATCCGCCTCTTTTTCTTACTAAATGTAAGCAGTTCTTATTTGGTCCTTGTCTCATCCTTCCACCAAATTTAGTGTAAATATGTTAAGTCGTTTTTGCGTAATCCTGCTGACAAATAAACAAACCATCTAATAAAAAAACTAGAACTTAGAGAGCTGTAGGTCTGCCAAGGTTAACGCCCTGGCTTGCCATGTTGAAGAAAGTGGGAAAAAAATCACCTGATCTGTATCCAGAATTTTTATTGGTTCTTTCTTGGGTCATGCCCAACCCCTCCTCAAAATTGATTGGAAAAACATTTTTTACATAATCTTGCATCCTGCAATAATAATGATGAAAACATAAGATCCTTGGTTGAGGTAATAATATTACTTAATATCCACAAATGCACAAGAAAATTTAACTTTAAATACCTAATATCTAACCCCTTGAGGTAATTGATATATAAAAAAAGAACTAAGCTCCTAAAACTAAGCTCCTAAAATAAGCTTTGTTAACTGACCTTAGAAATTTCTATCAAATATAACAAGTCACTTTTCCTTAGTTTACATCTGATCTATAATAATATCTCAAACTATCAACAGGTTTATTCAATAATTCTCTCTATCCTTTCTCATTTGGGTTTGAGAAAAGAACAGAACAAGGAAGAAAAATAAAGTTGACACAGCTATCAACCACAATATAAACACATTTATATTTTGCTGGACTGAATGAAAGATGTCTTATTGTGTATTCCCCTCAATTGACAGACTCTTGTGTATTGTTTGTTTTTAAAAGTGCTCATGAAAACCATTTTAATCTTCACAGAAGACAACACCTCTAATAATAATGTGTCAACTGGCAAAACAGTGAATGTCACAACTTCTTTGTTTGTACAGAGAATTTTAATGAGTGAATTCTTATTCTACCCATTTTATATTCAGAGTATACAAATGCAGATAGTTTGGGATTAACAGAGATCAGGCTAAACCTTCTGCAAACCTCCTTATAATGGGTTAAGCGAATGTGAGCTTTGAACAAGAATATAATTATTGCCTTTGAATATTTTCCTCGTTTGTATTCTTTCCCTTTGTTTGCAAGAGAAAGTAAATGTTTGGACAGCACCAGCGGCTTTGTAAAATTTGGATTGTCTTGTGGTGTTGTGTTAATAAGTGTCTGCCTTGAAAACAGCAGTTTCTAAACGGTTTGCTCCATTGTTGTTTTATTCAAAAGAAACATCAAACGCATCAAACGCATGTCAGTTTATTTGGTAGCAGATTCCACGCTGACATTTTCCCGGGGAAAAGAATTCAACCTTTCTTCTCTGTGACCGCAGGTACAAAGAAGCTGGCCAACAAGGCGGCACTGTGGTACGTTCCCTGCTCTCTGAAGAATGTCGACAAGATTATGGAGGTCCCGCCCATCAAGGTACATCCATTCTGACCTTAGCAGACAGATGTTTGGCATTTTACCTGTCAGCAGCACTCTCTCTATCAGACTCTCCCTCCTCCATATGTATAAGAAATTACACGGGAAGTCGAGGAGAGCGGATCCACTGGGTCAAAACAAAAATGACATTTAACATAGCTGTTCTTGTTCATCTTGAAACTCAGTGTATTAAAAGGGTTTTATATATAGCCATGCAGGGACAGGTGTTTGATGGAAGTGCAAATGTGTTCTGTAGTATGCCAGTGCAGAGCAAGCGGAGGAGGGCAGGAAGCGCTACGAGATTCAGAAGACGGAGAGACTGGAGACTAAAACCAGGATTAAAGAGGTGGTGTCACCTCCATCCCACCCAGGTAATATCCTGTACCCTAAAGGCCCCAAATCAAACTCAAACATACAACAGAAATCTGAAGTTATGGATAATGTTTTAACCCCCTCATGGATTGAAAGATGTTGTAGTTGTTATACTGTTAAACCACTGTAATTACAGTGACATATCAATGCAAAATACAATTTTTATATAAGTAACTTCTTAAACAATCCCTCATGCTTTCAGTATTTAATGCACAATGGTCCAGTGTTGCAACGTTGCAACTTCAACATATATTGGAAAAACAAGAAAACACTATCAATTTTATTATTGTCAAATGTGCTTGATTGCTGTGTAAATGTTTTCAGTCATCATGTTAATCAAGTTATTAACTTAAAGTTATTTGTCATGTATGCTCAACCGCAGAGGATCGAACAAAAGGTATGATAAGCCGTAGAGCATGCTGCATGTCAGTCCATCACAGTGGGGCTGTGCACAACATGTGGAAGCATGAAGTGTTTGTCTGTGTTGGCTTGTTTGGGCAAAATACACACTAGCTAAGTTTTTTTTGTGTGTTTGTGTGTTTGCACTGCAGAACGGCACACTGTGGGTTTCAGCCAGTCCAGTCTGATCCATCTGGTGGGCCCCTCTGACTGCACACTGCACGACTGTGTTCATGGAGGTGAGTCCAACTGTTACTTTTTTATTTCCTGACTCAGGTCCAGAGTCCATCCGTTATATGCTGCTGTGAAGAAAGAGTAGTCTCTCTAAGATTGCCCCTGATCGCTGTGCCTGCAGAGCGTGAGTGATGAGTTATAGAGAAAAGGCTGCACCGATGCACTGTGTGAACGGGTGAATGGAAAAGCTGTACTGTAAAGTTCTGTACTACTCTAAAGAGTGGCAATCAAGCCTAGAAACGGGCCATTTTGATGTCCTTTTCGTGATATATTTTCTAAGAATCCAGTGAGGAGTGCAGTACAAGATGCAGTTCCTCTTAACTAATCTGACCAATGTGTTTTTAGTGACCTTTTCATAGTTTTCTATTATTCAGACGGACTTTTTCTCTCTTAGCCTTAAGAATATAACTACATTATTTTCTCTAGAAGCAAGTAGCATTGCTGTAAGCGTGCAGCAAATGAACACACATCTCTCGCTGTAATTATCTCCTGGTATTTAAATAAATGCAAAGTATCATTTTACAACTTGCTTTGATTTTTATTCGAATTTCAAATGTAGAACCACACTGTGTGATTGCTCCAGTGTGTACATCTGCTGTTTCAGTGCTGTCCCCAAGTCGCCCTCTGCCACTTAGTCTCCGGTGTATCTGAGATTACTCCGTTTTATATGAACATCATCAGAATGTTTGGTATTCAAGGCAGGGAGAGGCTTCGGTGCTGTTTGGAAATCCTGCAGAGGGAGAGTATTAAACATAGACACTTACGGCAGAGAACATAAAGTAAAGGGTTAAAAGGTCGAGAGAATGGAGGAAGGCAGAGATTCAAAGAAGAAAAAGAGAGGGATACATAGACGTTGAGTCAAAGTAAAACAGAAGGAGAAGAGTAAAGTAACATTTATGACAAGTGATTACACATTTCAACATCTCACACTGACATATACACACAGAACCTCCTACATACAGGATGTAAAGTGCATATTCTCATATGTTTTCAGTATCTAAATTGTTTTGTTAAGTCCGTCCTCAGCAGTTTTCTCATGAATCACCCATGAATTCCCCCAAGTTTTATATCCTTTGGCATCAACCCCCAGTCTGTACACTGGCACAGTGTGTCCTGTGGTGACACAGTAGAGTCACAGAGGAAGAAATGCTGCTGAATTTAATAGAAAGTGAAGCATCCTTGAGAAAGAATTTTATGGCCATTAGTGCTTATGCTCTCCTAAGTGAGTGGACGAGAGATGAAAGTAAATTGTGTTTTTAGGTTCTGTAATGGGAGTTTCTGGATGTGAGGGTGATCACTGTGTGATGTTCTGGAGTTCTGTGTGTGTGCACTGTTGTCTCGCTGAAATAAGTGCTGGAGTTGTTCTTTGTTAGTTCCTCTGACAGGTTTCTGCTCCTGTTAAGAGCACGGCTGTAATGGGGAAGAAACAGAGTGACAGGGACAAAACAGGAAATGCAGAACTAGAACAATTAAAGGAAACAAGAAGGCTGCTTCACTCACGGCAGCTGAATACACATCAAAATCCGTTTTGCAAGCAAGAAGCTTCCAGTTGTGCTTTTTTTTCTCCTTTAACCAGATATTTTGAATAAAAGTTTTCTGTCAACTTTAAAATCAAAAGCAAGACAAACAATTAATAAAAAAAAAGATTTGATGGTTTAGCCACCCGTAAACAAGAATCACGATTGTCTGATGTCTCATGCGACATAAATAATGCAAATCCTCAGAGGAAACCTTTCTGGCTACATCTGTAACAAATCCTACATTTTTATCAGCACCGAACAGAAGACAGGACGGGGGGGGGTGGAGGAGGAGGGAGCTGGGCGGAACATATAAGCGTCACATGTGTCATGGTTGCTTTTTTAATTTGGAGAGCTCGCTGAAAAATATGTCCAATTAAAAATCAAATGTGAAACAAGCATGCGGGTCACTGCGAAAACAAACACACACACACACACACACACACACACACACACACACACACACACACACACACACACACACACACACACACACACACACACACACACACACACACACACACACACACACACACACACACACACACACACACACACTCTACTGCTCTCTCTATATATGCCATCGCTCATTAGGCAATGTTCCCTGTTGTTCGCTGCTGCTGCTTTCGCTACACTTATTTTGTTTACATAACCGAGTCAGGTCAGGCACCCAGGGCTCTCTCTCTCTCTTTCTCTTTCTCTTTCTCTTTCTCTTTCTCTTTCTCTTTCTCTTTCTCTCTTCCTCTCTTCCTCTCTCTCACCCCGTCCTCTGTCCTCTTGCTATTATCTTTTTGGACAAAAGCAAACTTACTTCTCCATGACAATGACAGGTTATTTACGCACTTGTTTCCCCTTTGAGATGTAGAGAAGCAGCCTACTTAGAGCGTTAAGGAGACACAAAGCTTGTGCACACGAACATGAACATCTGAGGACACAAAGACACACACACATACACACATAAACATTTAGCAAACACACAGTTGGTGAATTTGCACCTTTTTTTCACTCAGGGAATCCTGACTGACAGCAGATGGTGTTAGCAGAGCCACATCTAGACACCATTTGACAATTATGTCGCTAATGCTAATGCAATTACGTTTTTGACATTTTAATACCATCAATTTGGTCAGGATTGATTTGACAGTCACACGGGATCCCATTCTGACCTGTGTGGGTGTCTCAGTCTCTCATTTAGCGATGATGGTTCAAATTATTGAAATTAAATGACAGACACATGCTGTTCATTAAAATAAAACATAGTATTGATATTTTTTTCAATCAGATATTTATGAAATCTTTTCATTGGAACTGCCTTCTACTGATTCTCATATGTAATTTTTCAAAGAGTTTATATTTGTGATTTGAACTGTAGTTGGACCATAGATTGTAAATAAGGATTGAAGACATGGCCGCTCCCAAAAGTGAAGCCAAAGTGTCTCGTGCCACCTGGTGGCTGGCTGCAGTATAGGTCATTAACCCTGCCTTCTCCATGTTAGCGGATGGGACCTGGACCAAACTAAAAAGTCAAAGTACACATCAAAAATTATTTCTCAAAGATGGTTCCTGTCATTTTAGGTACTTCATACCACACTGATGTATATTCAGGTGCTCATTTTTCTGGGAAGTTTAGTAACGAGTTATTTGATGCTATAAAAACTGTGAAACATCATGATTGACAGCTGAGACTGACTCACGATTTGTCGAGCAACTTTTGTCGGCAGGACCTCGCTAGATCAGCTCCACCTGTCAGCTGCTTCTGTGAAGACTCTGGCTCTATATTAACAATATAGCTGCGTTCATGTCTGGGATTTTTTGGCTTCATCTCTGGATAGTGGGAGGATAGACAGTCAATGAGGTGGATCACATTTGTGGAGTCAAGAATTATCTATCTATCTATTATCTTATTATTCAATGAAACATGAATGTGCTGCTTAGCACTAAGGAAAGGAGAATAACCTGTGCATTTTGTCAAAACCCTTACTCATTATTACCCAGAACGTTTACAGCACCAGATGTTGTCAGTCGAGGCCTGCGACTGTACAGCTGCCACTCAAACGGCCGACGCCTGAGCGTGTAATGAAAGTCTCCAGCATGCCTGTTAGAAAAGATCAAAGTATCAGAAACTTTGACTAGAGCCCACCACGAGTCCCTTCAACTCAATGTTCTTTCTTTTCTCTCTCTCTCCTTTTCTTTGTTGCAGCTTCTTTAAAGTCTGTCCACCTCTCCTCATTATCTCATGCTCTCTCTTCCTCTTCTCTCCTTGCTCGCTCTCCTCCCTCCTTCATGTTCTGAACGAAGCGTACCACCTGTTTCCATAGAAACAGCAGTTGATTGCCACAGGTGGACAGAACCACAGTCCCGATTAAATCAAACGGAGTGACGAAAAGACTAAAGCAACAGAACCGTTGTTACAGGTTGGGATTTGTCGGTTATTCCTCTAAATTTGAGGATGAATTATTATTATTTTAGCAAGTTGTTTTTTTTATCTGTGCACAAAAAAGTGCGTGTGTGTGTGTGTGTGTGTGTGTGTGTGTGTGTGTGTGTGTGTGTGTGTGTGTGTGTGTGTGTGTGTGTGTGTGTGTGTGTGTGTGTGTGTGTGACAGAGCAGAGCCAGCTTGCTCGAGCACAGGAACACATCCATCACTGTGGCTCTATATATTATCTGTCCTCTGCTCTGATCTATGCTCAGTGAGTATATAAACATGTCACTGCCTGAGACACAGGAATTCATGGAGACAGGGATATGTCCACTGGAGCTTGTGTGATCGACCTTTATGAGGAGTTTATGTGTGTGTGTATGTGTGTGTGTGCGTGTGTATGTGTGTGTGGATTGCTCCCTCTACTTTGTCAGCCTTTTCCAAACCAACATTTATACAGAAATCAAATACTGAATCAGGTTGGGGCCTAGACTCAGGAGGACAGTCTTTTGAGATCGGGAAATCCAGGTGAAAACAAGCACCTGTTATAAATAAGACACTGATTCCTTCCCTGGTAGACTGAAATACATGGAGCACCTCATTAACCCTAAAGTTTTCTTTAAAGGTTTTCATCTGTTCGATAAAACTAAAGAAATCTCTGTTTCCCTGCCAGTTTATGGAACTCATATCTTGATTTTATTGGCTTCACACTTGGCATGTGTATTGATAAGGGCCCAAGGAAGTGCAGTATCGATATTAGATATGGATATGGACACGTGATACGTTCAACTTTGAATAAACAGGGGACCAGCACTCTGTAGCAGGAATGGCTGGGACTATGCAGTTTATTTATTCTCAAACTTTGCGGTTGTTAAAACCTCTTATGTGCGAGCGCAGAACCATACTAGCGAACAAACATTTCTGCTCCACGTACACAACTGTCGGTCCGCGGGCGCTGGCTGAGACAAGCGCAGATTAGCCCTTCGCTATGCGCTCGCAACTGCTAAACACCGCCCTTGCCGTTTGGTTGTCAAGTTGAATTTTCAGACTTTGGCGGTGAGGGATAGTGGCTGATGCTCGCCTCCTTTGATTGGTCACTTTGAACATTAAAGTCCCAGCCCATCTCTGACCTTCTTACCCCAGCAGTGCTATATATGATCCACAAAGTTTAATATTGCTACAGAAGAGTGATGGGGGAGAGGTTATAAATGCTCTCTTGCCTGTGTACTTCACGCTCACAAATTTTGAGACAAATTAAACATCATAAGGGACTCATTAGCAGTGGTGGCTGGGGCCCATCAACTAAAGTGACGTTGTCGATCACAACAGCGTTTTAATGACAACGGCAACGACAACTGATTCGCCATTTCCAGGTTCTGCGTACTGAGTTGAGCTGCACTGAACTTTGAACAAACATATGAACAGCTGTTTGTGCAGCAGTGGTGGCTTCAGAGCTCTGGCCAGCAGTGGGTCTTTATTTGCCCCGGCTCAATTACTGCAGGTCACTTTTCAGAAAAAAGTGTTTCAGAAAAAAGGCTGCTACCAGCATCACCATAGGCCAAGCCCATTCCAAACAGGCAGGTTTAGAACGAGCACTGCACTAGTATATTACAAATAAATATATATCAAACAAAAGTTGTATAGTCGTAGTTTTCTGTGGCTGCTGAGATGAAAAGTCTATAATTCGGGGCTGGTACAAGTGTGAAATCAGTGAGGAAACTTGAACGTGGTTATTACTGAGTAAAAGGACCTTCACTGAGCTGAACCAAAAACACAACAGAACAGCCTCAGCTTGTTCAAATCAGCCATTAAATGAAAGGAGAGTTTCTTTACTTGTGCTAAATGCCGACATTAAATCAATATGGAATAGAAAAGGCATCAACTATTACCCTGCATCAAATTGATTCAACACAAGAAACACAACAATACATACAATTATGGCCTGTGTTTTTCTCTGTGTGTATAGAAGAAGAGGGAAAGGAAATGGTCATATACTTTTTACAAAAGCACACACTTCAGACCACAACAACCTTGATCAGTGATGCTCAGCCAAAGAAGACAGGAAAACACTGCTTTTCAGCCTGGTGTCAAGTCACTCTTTACCTTTTATTCTCTTCTGAAAGGAGCAGAGGAAGGTGGCAGTCATTTTTGCATTCCTGAATAGTATTTGCAGCTCCTCCCCTCAGGTCACATGCATCTGCAACAACCTCCACCACCAGTCAGAGTGTAGTAGTCGTTCTGGACAAAAAAGAAAAGAAAACACATGCAAACACATAACACGACCAAATACTCACAACATATTGTGGTACACTTGTGAGTACTTGGTTGTGTTGTGAGTATTTGAACGTGTTGTATCTGGTTGTGTTGCAGTTTTTTTGTAGTGTTATGAGTATTTGAATATGTTGTATTTGGTTGTGTTGTGGTAGTGTTGTGAGTATTTGGTTGTGAGTACTCGATATTGTTGTGAGTATTTTGTTTGTTGTTAGTATTTAGTTGTGAGTATGCTACTTGGTAGCGTTGCGAGTATTTGGTTGTGATTCTTTGGTACTGTTGTGAGTATTTGGTTGTGAGTACTTAATAGTGTTGTGTGTATTTGGTTGTGTTGTGAGTATTATTAGAGTTGTGAGTATTTGGTTTTGTTGTGAGTATTCGTTTGTGTGCTATTTGGTTGTGTTGTGAGTATTTTCAGCGTGTTTTCTATTTGCCAGGCATATGTTGACAAATTGATGAAGATGTTTTGTCCATTAAGATGTGCTTTGTACAGTATGGTCATAACTGAAGTTTCCAAAGATGAGGATTATTTTTATCAAGCTTTTCTCCTCTAGATCATTGTGGCTCAAGGGCAAGTCCACAAATTGTAGCGACAGCGTGGTGAGTAAATCAAACTGTGTAAAGATACTGAGCGGCCTAAATCTGAATAAAAATGCAATGGAAACATATTCTCATCCCCAGTGAAAATACACCCATGCTACATGCTGATATCGACCAAAGAGGAGAAATGACCATTACCAGGTTCAAAACAGCACACAAAAGAACTGAAGGCCAAGTTGTACACTTAGAGAACACATCTGCAGAAGCCGAGGACGTTTACCATCACAGCCAGAGGTCTGTTTAATCTGAAAGCCCTTTATCTGACAGAATTTCCATCACAGGAATCGTATCTCATTGATTTTCCCAGGCCTGCGGTGTGCATGGAGCTTACAGTGTAACAGTAATCATCGCTGCACTCACCTCCGTTTTGCAGGACTCAAAGCCGCACATGAATCTGTTGATGCTTCCTGGCGTTTAGTAAAGCGTGCCACAGCTGGAATGGTTATAATATAAAGAAAATATGCAGCTTATGGGACTTTATAAGAGGATGTCAGTGGGTTGCTGCGTGGCAGTAATGTTAACAGGAGCTGTTTCTATAGTAACAGCTCATTAGGAGGCAGTTTGAGCCGTTTGATACTGTCCATGATTAAAGCACATATTGGGGAGGGGATGAGAATGACAAGAAGAGAGAGGGGGATTGTCAGCGGGGAATAGAAGTATAGGCTGAGGGCAAGAACAGGGAGGCGAGGGAAGGAATAGAGATTAAGATGGAGGAAGAAGGTTTCGGATGCGATACGAGGATATGTGAGAGAGGCAGAGGTCACAGATTCTTCGCTGTCGATCTCTTGGTGTCACACTCTCTTCACCCTTACATCACTGGGTGCTTTGCTTAGTGTGCCGTGTCTGAGCCGTTTCTAATTAAACAGGCTTGAAGTTGGGTGACAGAGCTGACGAGTGACACGAGCTGCCCGGAAGACTCTCCCCTTTGTTCTCATGCCTGCTGCCAATGGACGGCACTGTGCAGGCAGATTTTTGGTAAATCGTCACATGGAATCTAATCACAGAGGTATTCTGCCCCGTGGCAAACTGGGCTGCACTAGGGACTTGGTTACTAATTGCCCTTTTTTCCCCATTTGGACTGAGCTGTCTTTCCCCCTTCACACACACCATCTCCAAACCACCCCTCACCCCCACCCCCACCGCACCCCATCCCCACGCTCTGCCTTTCGTGTTCCCACCCTACGGGTAAGGGAGAGTCATAGTGTGCCATGTCACCCTGTGAATGTGTAACGCCAGGCCCAAGGCTGTCTTGGCCTCGCTTGTCCTCATTTCCAGTCTCACATTGAGCGTCGCTTCAACCTTTTACATCCACTGTACAAGGAGAGGGTTGAGTTGCATTAACAGTTCCACTGATGGTTTGTCACTAATAAAGACAAGCAGCTTTGCTTTACTCAAGGGCAGTTCAGCCCTCCCCTCTTTGTCTGGTCAATTCAGTTACAGCAACGGATAAATTCTCGGCTGCCTGCTGCATGAAACGGGGTTAACAAGAGCCACATGAAAATATTATGCTGAAGCTGCTTTCAGACATGCACTGAACTCCGGATAATCTCCTGACATTCTCTGGAGGGGCTGTATGCAAGAACGCAAATGTCCTAGTCACAGGCGACAGACTTTCTCTGGACTTTGCGGCCGCCCCCCGAGTAAAAACTTCAGAGAATGTCAGAATAAGCTCATCTTCTGAGAACACTGCAGAAGATCCTCAGAGATTCACTGCGAGCTAGTGAGTGTGATGATGATGGCGTTTCTAACGCGTGGCACACACCAGAATGAAAAACAAAATAAATCAAAACAAAAAGATGTGGAAGACGTCGACAAAGATGTCAAAACACATGATCTCCACAGCAGAATTAATACGTTAAGTCCTGCCTCTGCCTGCTGCTCCGCCCCTCAGCTGAATGCTGCCGAGATTTGTGTCGTTGTGAACGGTTCTGAGCAGAGAATCTCCTGCTGTGTTGTTCAAGTGTGAAAGGAAAACTCTGCAGAAAGGGCGGCCATTCTCCAGACTTCATGTCTGAAAACGGCTCGTGAGAGGCTAAAAAACTCAAAGAATCACAGACACATGGTGATAATCCTCTTTTAATAGTTTGTTAATGTATTATAGATAATAAGAAATATATAGATTTAAACATTTTAAGTTACGACAGCAAAAAAAACTGTAAAACTGTAGAAAGGTGTGCACTTCATTTACAACTGAAATTTTCTTGCTGTGATCTTGGACTTGAGCCACAGGAAGGTCTGTACACCAATCAAATCAGACCACAATGCACCACATCCACATTTGTCCTTCGTTTCCCCTGAACCGCTCAATGAAGGGTTGATATTTCCGTCCAAATTAAATATGTGCATTTACATCGTCAATGCTGCTGCTGATGACAAGTGTGTGCTGTGCTGTCAAGCCGAATGACAGTAATTTTCAAACATCCAAACTTGTAGGTTTTTAATACTCGTAGCCACTCTTCGGACGTGGCAAGTCTCTCCAATGTGGCAAACTGGTGTAATTATTCCCCCAACACCCGCCGCCTTCTTTCTCGAGTCATCTGGGGAGCTGTTGAACAAGACCATGGCAGCCAACTGTCACCGCTCCACTCAGTCTCACAATCCCTCAGAAATGTTCAATCCAAACCAAAAATAGAAAGTCCTCATTCTATTTCTATTAAAATTCATTTTCCAGAGTCACAGGGGTCATGCGATCGAGTGATGTTCTTAACTGGTCCAGTCTAGTCACTTGCCCATTAGCATTCATTTCATACCACAGCATGCTGAGAGGAGGCTTTTTTCTGTCCCATGTGATTCCTTTATTTACCACGCATGACCTTCCAAAGATAGTTTTATTCTGATAAGAGCCCTCATACCATTACACCACAATCTCATTCTCGCCAGTTAATATTCGTAAATTGAAGATCAAACGACACGAAACCTCAGCAATGCCGTGTCACTTTGTTTCAAGGATTAATATCATCAGAGTTTATCAGCTGATTTGTGCGACCAGAGCTGCTGGTTTATTCCACTGCTATGTGAGACCAAAACAAAAAACACATATAAAGGCAACAGCAAGATATTGTTTATTGTAGTTTAATTCTCTTTTTGAATACTTCTTGACTATTATAGTGTAATAGTATTCCTTTATAACAAATAATACCACAGTTAGGGACCTATTAGGTTCAGTAGATTATCTTATTTTCAAAGCTAGCAGCATAATCACCAGTATATGCCACTGATGCACCATTATGCACCAAGCAAATTGTGTTTTTAGCTCCCAGAAGCTTTGAATGAAACATACACATAAATGAAAGGTTATCTGTAGGATATTGATTGAATGCATATTGCAGCAAACCTTCCTGAAGGGGATTAAAAAGCAGTGACTTCATCTGATGTTCATGGTTTGTTGCTTTCGAGTGGAGCCTCCCTCAGTTTTGGGCCGAAGAAACTTTCAAAGTCTGTACAGCTTCAAGGTTTCAGGGAAGTAAGTGGACCATGTAAGTCTCATAAGAGGGAGACAGTGCAGTAGCAGCGACAGAGAACTACTTCAGTTTGAGTTCATGCCTCAGTCAACATGTACTTTCTGGCTTTAATAAAGGAATGGATAAGATATATATATATATATTCATGTAGGTGTTCATATTCTCGACGTAACCTTTTTCTCAACACAACACTGCCACCCTAAGTCGACATGGAAAACTCGTTGCTTATTCACACATACAGCCAATTCAGAACAACAATATTATTCATTTGGAATCATGTCTCTTTAATTTGGTCTCCACCAACTCCTGAGGGAAATATCTGCGTCATCAGCTGCTAAATGCTCCACTATGTTCACTACTTTGTTACAGAACTTTGTATTTCTGTCATGTGGTGCTGAACAGGTAGTGTACAGTGTTTTTTAATGCTTGTTTGCTGCAATTAAAAACAAAAGTGATGAGATTGGGGAAAGACAAAAGCAGTTTGTTTAATTAGTGGAAAACCAAAATAATCTGCTTCAGAACTGGGGAACTGCAGAGCTGGGGGATGAGTCTCTGAGTTAATCTCTTCTCATACAGTCAAGTGATCCATTATTAATGTGAGAATATTGATTATAGTTATAATAACTTTGCTATGGTCCCATTAGCCCCCATTACATAGTCATAGACAAGTTTTAAATATCAGAAGTGAGGAAAGATGGAGACCACTGTGATAAAACTCAGGCATGGCAACGTGTCTTAGATTTGAAAGGAAACGTTTAGATTCAGTTTATTGTAATACAGCGTTCAATTTCATCATCTCGTCAGGTCATGATCCATCAAGTGTTACAGGCTCAGACACAACCACTCACTCCCAGCCTGGAATAGAGGCAGCCTGCTGTGCTTTGTACTCAGGGAGGAAATTCCAATCTTAGAGTTGAGATCCCATCAATTTTCAGTACATAGCTGAGATGGGAAGAAAAAAAATGTAAAGATTGGTTTTGAAAAATGCTTTGGAACTGGCTTAAGGATGAGAGATTTCTGCTTGTCCTCGGGGCCACTCACACTTAAGGCACAGCATCAGCCTCAGTCAGAGTGTGTTCATAATAACTATAATAATTATAACAATGATAATAAGAATAATCTTTTTTATATATATCACTTTTCGAATCACAAAATGAAAATAAAAATGACAAACTAATGATAAACGACAGAAATAACTTTAAATGGATTTGGGTATGATTATATTAAGTGCAAAGGTGCTATATTAAAATTCAATAACAAAAATAAAATGAGTAAAATAATCAACAAGTTAAGAGCCAGGAGAGCTTGAGAGCTTTATATAAATGTATGTTTTAAGAAGTGACGTATACAATTCAGTATTCAGATTCCAAGCCCTGAGGAAGCTCACTTGACAAAATGTGTCTTTAAAATGTATTTAAAAGAGGATAGTGAGCTCGCTTCTAACAGAAAATGCCCAGTCACCCTTAGTTCACAGCAGAGACTGTGGACTGTAAATATTATCGATCAGAGTTGAAGATGATGGATCAAACAATCTGTCACACTGTCTATCCTTTTAACCACACACTTCAGAGTCACAGCTTGATCCAATTTCTCCTGCATCCAGACTTTTCCTGTATTTGAAATATCCAGTTAGAATTGTAAGTGTGCCAGAAAAAGCAGTCCACGTTTCCAGCTACTTTTGTGCATATCAACACAATTAGCAAAAAAATAAAATGAGAGTGATGTCGCATCCATTTAAGAGGATAACAGGATGTCAAAGTAAAAGCATGTTTCAGTTTTAATCAGCTCAGTCCTTCTTCTTTTACAAGGAGCGTTGCATTTGGGTGCAAGCGGCACAGTCTGTTTGTACTCCCACACTTTTGGCCGACATAAATAGAAATGGTGGTGGGAGCCGTTTTGGGCCAAACTAACTATCGGCGTGCAGACTTATTGATTTTCTGTAGCACGAGAGACACAAAAAAAGCAGCTCAGAGGGAACGACTGGGGCAACTGGAACGTCTAGCAAGGGCCTGAACATCTTTAAATGAGCATACGTTCCCAAAGACGCGCACATTACACATGCACTCACACGTTCTCCGAGATGAGGAACAGATGCCACCCTCTTCCTCGCTTCTCTCATCTACAACCCTCCCACTCCATACAAGATGTCCCACTTTCTGCGAGAAACCCACAAACAACTGTTTTCCTTCACACATGATACAAGCTGCCGAGGGTGGTGCGTGCGTGTGTTTATGTGTGTGTGTGTGTGTGTGTGTGTGTGTATGTGTGGTGCAGTCTGATAAACACAGGTGTTGATTTGCGAATTCCTGTGCCCACACTGTGAGGTCTGCTTTATTGTGATCGTCGGACTTTGATTTCCTGCTCAAAGTGTTTTCTCGTGCTTCAAATCATCTGCAAGCATTCAGTGCTCTGTGTAAACGTTTTGATGACGGATTGTTTGATGGATACGTCCTCAGATCTTAACAGTGATACTTGACCCAACATCTGTATAGTTTTAGCATCAAATAGTTTACATGTCAGCTTGAAAGGTGGCCATGGAATATTGGGTTGTTTCTCACGCAGAGAACTAGATTCATTTTACCCATGTGAGTTTTCATGGGGAGTATAAACTCTCAAACAACCGTGAGATCTAGAGCACAGGGTCACAAATAAAGCCTTTAAAAGATACAGAACATTTCAATTAACAGTATGTCCCACAGATCAAGGCCATGATGCACCAGTTCTAAGCTACAATTTGTCTGATGCTCAAAGATCCCCATCTACTGCACCATAATCCACTTCTCTGTTCTCCATTTGTAGCTCACGGTGTTCTAAAACACATAATACCTCACTATTTCATCAAATTAGTCTAAAAATACTTGTCACAAGTAATAACTAAGCAGCTAACACTGTGTGCTAACTGTATGTTTTGAGCATAGAAGACAGTGAAACAACAAATTAGTTTATTTATCAGTGCCTCCCAAAGATACGTGATGTGATGTGGGATGTGACTGGTCATTATACTTACTTTAAGTTAATGACAGATCGCTTTATTTTGGAAATATCCTGGAGAGCTAAAGGTAGATTGGGGCTTAGCATTTCCCCATTTAGTTAAACATTTATATTACCAGGAATGTGAAATATATTAGGCAACATTTATTTGATGTTCATCAGCTGCAAAAAAAACAATAACTATCAACATACTTCATATTAGGGCACGGTCACACATACTGTACACGAATGCAAACTGAATATTGGGGGTCAAAGTTAAGCCCCGCTGCAGATTTACCACGTCACAGGAAGAAAATGTTTTATTCCCCCCCTCCATCACACAGATTGGAAGCGAATGGGAGGTGAAACTTGCCACTGCTCCATTCGCGAATTTATACACAGGGGACTCATAATACTGAATGAGAAGCTAATGTTGAGGAAATATCAATGAGACCCATTCAACGTTTAGCTTCAGGTGGATATTGGATGAAGAAACCCAATAGAATCTCATCTTTGTGAAACAGTGTCTCAAATAAACCATAAAGATCGATCGAGTCTCAGTTAAAAATAAAAGATCAAATCAAAACAAAGGAGGCACAGTAAGAAGACAATTTAATCCCCCTTCTTGTATTTGCCGTGCCTCTTACTAAAGTCAAACTTTGCTTGTGTCTGGCACAGGCGTGACCATGAAGCTGATGGATGAGGTCGCCGGCATCGTGGCTGCTCGGCACTGCAACACCAACATCGTCACCGCCTCTGTGGACGCCATCAACTTCCACCGCAAGATCAAGAAAGGTGAGGACGACACAGATAATCTATTCAGAGCTTTGGGCCACTGATACATAAAGATTGTCCACAGTTTTGAAGAATACAACCCTCTGCATTACGAGTAGTGTTGATAAAGGAAGCTCTGTCCATTTTCCATGAAGCTGCTTTTTTACACACAAGTGAAGTGTACTCTGTAAAACCACAATTAGAGGATAATGTGGAAAAACCCAGCAGTCCATAAATTCAGCCTTAACACCGGTCACACTGTTTCTAATTGAGACCAGTTGTGTTCTGTAGTTCTGTTGCTACATCTGGAAAGACACAACTTTGTTATGATTGGGGTATTTTCCATTACCAAGCTTTATCGCTGAGGTGTTACTTCGCTTTGAGAGAGTGAACGTTTCAGTAAACAAAAGTTATGATGTGTTATAAATGCCAAACGTTAAATGTCATACTAGGGCCAATATGGTGTCTCAGTATATTTCTCAATATATTTTGTCATTCATTTGTTTTAGGCACTTTACCTTACTCCTGTAATGGAAGGGAAAACTATTATTTTTCTATCCTTAAAGTGAAGCACTGAGATAAAGGTTTTTATTTGCAGCACAGTTTGGTTGTTGCCCAAACAAGGAACAAACAGAACAGCTGCACACCTATAGACAGAAAACACTGTTACTACAAAGTCTTCTTTGGTCCTTTTATGGAACCTAAATATGCTAAAAATGACTGAAAGCAGTTTCTTCAAAGTGGCGGAGAACAGCGGTGTGTTACAGTTACATTACATCAGTGTTTGTGCTATCTGTTCAAGTGCTGGACATGATGTGATCCAGACATCCAGATGTTATGATTATCTCAGGATATGATGTTAACAGGGGACTAGCTTCATCTCTCTCCATTGTTGAATTATGAAGTGGCAAGACCTTTTTTTGTACTGGCTGTCAGCTCAGCTCCGACTGCACTGCATGCACATGCAATTTCAAATACTGCTGACTTTGTTCAAGCTTAACAGGTCACCCAGTCAGAAAGGGTTTTTCCAAAGTAGGTCTGAGTACGTATGGAGCGAGCGGTGTGGGATTGTCTGACTTTTAAAACATTTAAAACACACCTCTCTGTCCCTGCGTTCAGACGTGCACTGAATTCAGGATAATCTCATGACATTCTCCAGAGGGGCTTTATGTGAGAACGCAAATGTCCAAGTCACAGAGTTTCTCCTTTTATTAAATTACACGTTACTACCTGCCTCTGAGATTTTCTGTGTTGTAATGTAATTGTTCATGTGTGAAAGTCCAAACCCACCCGTTCATGTCAGAAAATGGCTTGAGAGTTTCAGTACCAGAAAACTGAAAATGAAAGACTTCAGTTTAGATCTATGTCCACATCTCTCAGACGCTCCCTATCGCTCCAGCTGTTGCCTCCTCCTTTCCTCTGAGTTTAGAAAGTGGTGACAGGATTTTATCTGGCTTCCACTTTGACATAGGTGTCGTGTCACTAGTAGATTTTCCAATTTGGTGAAGGAGTTCAGACAAAAAAACTAAAAGAGGTGTTCATAGGAAAACAATGATCAAGGATTAAAACACAAAGCCAGATGAAAACAGCTACTGCAGCTACTCTGCATGTATTCAGTCACTTTGTTGTGTTTATTTCCTCTGGATACTTTCTCTCGCTCGCTAAGTGCAGATAATATACATCATTTGAGATGTTTCCTCCACAGATCCAACAGAGGTTGAAGTCAAACTGGTAAAAGGATCCAAACTATCAGCGGTTGCTTTCCACAGAGAGTATTCTTATTGCAGGTAGATGAATAATTAAATAAATAGGCGATAAACAAACCATTAGAAGGCAGCAGACAATAGTAGGTTTTTAAGTCTACTCTTGGTCGTTGAGTCACACCATAGATCTTAGGTCATTTGTTGTAGATGTGGCTCACAGTCACTAAATGAAGCCTCGGCAGACTCTTTTCCTCTCAGTCTTAGAAAAACAAGCAAGTTATTTCCAGAGGTTCCAAGAGGTGTTATGGTCTGGTGCAGGCAGGACAGCAGTATGTACTGGTGCTAAGCTATTTAATGATTTATATACAGGCAGTAACATTTAGAATTCTGTCCCGTAAGACACTGGAGGCCAATATAAGGTCTGTAGAACTGCTGTGGTGTGTTCTCTTTCTAAACAAGGCAGGTTGATGGACAGGAAAGTTTTACTTTAAAAATTAAAATGATCAGATCACAACATGGCCGAAGAATCCTGCACATGATTGTCTAGTTCTTATAGTAGAAATATTAGAGAAATTAATCCCTGAAAATTGATGGAAAACTGACCTTTGCAGTGAACAAGAAGCTGAGCCAGCTTTTGATTTACCGGTCGATCTACTTTCCAACCCTCACCTATATGCTCAGGATCTTTGGGTAGTGACCAAAAGAACAAGGTCACTAATACAAGTTGTTAAAATGAGTTATCTCCATCGGGTGGTTATGGCTCTGCCTTTGAGATAAGGTGAAGAGTTCAGAACCGCTGCTCCAGTCGCAGGTTGGCTGGAGCCAATCCCAGCTGACATTGGGTGAGAGGCGGGGTACACCCTGGACTGGTTGCCATCATATCACAGGGTTGACATATACTGTAGAGACAAACCGTTCACACTCACATTCACACTTTTATCATCTCTAATTAAAGCTAAACTCTTAACTTAACTAAACCAAATCTCCATGTCTTTAGACTGAGGGAGGAAGACTAAGAAAACCTATGCAGACACGGGAAGAACATGCAAACTCCAAACATTCACACCAAAAAACTATTGTGCTGTGAGGCGACAGTGCTAACCACTGCCCCACCAATACTCTTTTAAGAATTTGTATTTGTAATTCTATATAGTTTTACTCTTTTATTCCCTAATTTGTCCTCCCATTCAATTCCTCCTCACATGTCATTTGTCATTTTCTGTTTAGAGAATCAGTTTTGTCAACGCTGAAAGCTGTCAGGAGACCTGTTACACAAACATGTACGTATACAGCGTGCCATGCAAATCATTTGGTGAGGACCAAAATGGCAATTATCATTAAGCGGCTGAAGGCAGTTAATGTCTTTTGTGTTTGCAGTTGACAATCGTCTTGTCTGCAGCACATTTCGCGGGAACGTTTCAAAACATTTGCTCTCTGTAAATGCTGTAAAACTTGACAAGCGGAGGCGTTAAGTTGAGTCTGAAACATGCCACGCTGCCCTCACCTTTACAGCTTGTAAATCACTTGTTTATTAGACTCTTTCGTGTTCTTCTCCGACACAGTGAAGTGATGCAAACTTTGTGAAAGGTAAAGAAACTGTGTTTGAACAGCAATGTGCATGATTCTGAGCTGAGAATATGTCAGTGAGGTGCCGGCCATTGATGTGCCACAGTGCTCAGTCAGAACTCTTCTCCCTTATTCATTACAGTAAAATGCCCACAGGTACAAAGAGTGAGAAGAAAGGTAGAAAACTTCAAAGGGTGAAAGTCCGATGAAAAGAGATTTGAGGGAGAGAGAAGAAAGTGTGGGAGAAAGAAATAAGTTGCAGAACTTGTGATGCATAGTGAAAAACTCGCAACGATATTCTTGTTTATTTATTTTAAATCTAATTTTATTGATCCAATCTGAATCCAGGTTCAGCCGGGGTCTCTCTTTTTAGAGTTTTCATGTTCACCCAATGTCTGCGAGGGGTTTTCTCTGGGTAGTCAAGCTTCTTTGACCACTTGAAAAACGCAAATTCCAATTAGGAAGCTCTGGGAATACAGGAAAACAGCAAATAAAATATTAATCTTAGTAGATTTGTTGGGTCTTGTTTTCACACCCTGACCCAAACTCAGACTGTAGCTAAAATAGGAAATCTATAGCTCAAAGGTGTTACAGTCCCAGTTTAGATGAGATCAAGGCTAATTCTTTTGGTGTAACGTCAGTGAGCAGAGCATGCTTCAATAATCCTAATACATCTGCAACGGAGCTAGTTTACCTGAATAAGTCAGGCAGCTTAAGGTAACACAAAAACAGTTGAAGGGCCAGACAACAAGAGAAAGAATAGATATTTCCAGTGGATGTGCTATTTTCACAAACTGCATCCAAATAAATGCATTGTTACTTTGCTATCCCTTATCCTGTTTTCTTATACAACCATGCACTTCATCACCTTCTTAGAGTTGATGTGATTTCAGAACACCAATCTGATATAGTGTGTGGATACCCGACCTAAGAGTCAGGCCAGGCTTAGACAAACATTTTAAAATGATATTTGGATTTGGGCCAGGTTCAGTGATGTTGGCTGGGCTTTCCTACTTCCTTTTTCATGCTTCACATGCCTGTAATTGGAGAAAACGCTGGGCTCGGGCCTGGTTCAGACACAAAAACAGAATGGCTCTGCTAATTTTCTCTTGGGTTTGGTCTGATTCGGACAGAAAATTGTAGCCTGAGCCTCTATTCTGATAGAGGTTACCAACCAGGGTACAAAAAAAATATACTCCCTTTAAATTGTTCCCGGTGCACATAAAACTGCCTGAAGTCCTAGAGTTGAGGAGCTCATGTCCAGGGCTTATTGGTTAGGTCTCTCACACACATCTTGTGGACTGGACCCACTGGCATTCTTGAAAATAGGGTTTGTTAGAAAACATTGTTTGTTAGAGCCATGGCTGTATGACAATAACTGTATACATGAATCCAAATGCTGCCGGTGGAGTCCGGGGAAAATCGGTCACTCAACATCGCACTCCAAAATGTCCTCTCCTTCTCGTCCTTGTTTGCTTCTGTGTTTTTGTGGCCAAGGACAAACATCAGCATCTCTTTCTCAGACCTCTCTCTCTCGACCCTTAGACTTTACATCAAAAGCTTTTCAGCGCTCTGGGAAGGTTTTACAAATATGAAACCTCCACATAATAATTCTCCTTGTTTGACGTTTTCTGTCAACTCTTTTTTAAATTAAAGTCTATGGGGGGAAATATGGTTGGTTGAGCACAGCCAGAGAAAAAGAGCAGAACTCTTCTTTCCTGTTGAAGTAAAAGTTCACAGGATGTATGCTCACACTCTGGTTTTTGAAGGGGTGCCAAAGGAAGTCTGTTGAAAGAGATGTAACCAAGGGCGGTAACACACCAGATTTAGTAACAGTGGTGACATTTTCCACACGTGTATTTTAATAAGACTAAGGATTTTCCAAATCTTTCAATTATTGTTGTGATGCAATTATATGTTGAGATCATTCTTAAAAACAAGTTCCTTCAAAACCAACCATATCATTTTAAAAAATCAACTCCGATCTGTGACATCTGGTTAAGGCCAAGTTAAGATTACACAATATAAAACTACTTGGTGTGATTATTTAATACATATTTTTGATATACAGCACAGGTGTCATGGTTAAAACAAACAAGCTTACAGGCAGTTCAGTGAAAACAAACACTTCATCATCCTCTCTTTTGTGGTAGTACATTACAAAGAGAGTACAGCCATTGACAGCAATAACTTTCATATCAGGAAAACGTTTGAATCATTTGATGGTCAGTGCTGTCATTCATCAGCCAGTGAGAACAGTCTTCAAACTGCCATGCATTTTCTGCATAAGTACAAGAGCTCCGAACAACAACCATGTGTAGTTCCTGTAGCATTGTTCTCATAACGTCAGAGTAGTTAGCGACAACATATTCCGATAAAAGCCCTTTATTCACTTATGCATCTTTTATTATTTAAGACAAAGACTGTTTTATAAAATCTCTGTCTTATTCTGGAGGTCTGTCTCAGATGGCAGGGATAACACCTTCTCTCACTGTCTCTATGGCAACAGCAGTAATAATACAGTACAGACTCATGAAAGGGAATAAAGAAACAGATCAGTGGGGCCCAGTACTATTACTGGACTTTTTCTCTTTCTCCATATCCCTGCAGTGACTAAAGGAGAGAACCAGTCAGTTTTCATGATTGAAACATTGGATGAATTTCAATGAATCTCAGGTTGAAATCCGCAGCAGTGGAAATGGCATGTCCTCTGAATTTATGGTAACAAACATTGATCTCTTTGAAAAGGTTTTAATCAAATACAGCTTCACTTTTCTCTTCTATTTGAGCACAAAAAAGAAGATCCTGCTTTGTATTAATCTAAAAAGTGAAGGACAGATCAACTGGCTTTAGGTTGAGTCTGAGTGGAAAAGACTTCAACAAGTTCATGATGCAACAATGTGAAGTCAGTTGCAGGAGCACATGTTAAAGTTTCCTCAGTTGACAACCTACCAGCTAACTTCATGTTCAGTTTGTGCTCAAAACAAAGACACATCAAGGTTCTTCATTTGATTTCAATATTTTCGAGTGTGAGGTAATTACAACAAAATATTAATATTTTTGTAAAACCTGATAACTCTTGTACAACTTTTCCTTTTTCTATCCTGTAAAAGCTTTAAATAACACAACTAAATTGAATTCCTGTGGGTGGCTCAAGGACAGAGTTGCTTGAATCAAACAAAGATTTTTGAGCATAGAGTCACACATTGGAAATGTTAAAATATCAAATTGATGATATTCTTCCTCTTCTCTCCAAGGCTGCGTGGTGACGGTGACTGGGCGTCTCACATTTGTCAGTAACAAGTCAATGGAAATTGAAGTGATCGTAGATGCTTCCCCGCTGATGGAGGAAGACAAAGGGAAATATCAAGCGGTGTCCGCCTTCTTCACCTTCATCTCCCTGGACAAGTACAACAGGGCTGTCCCTGTTCCTCCTCTAAAGGTCGGTACCATCCAGGCTGTGCACTCTGGAGCTTTATTAAAACCTGAATGTTGAATTAATTTGATCCTTCATATCATTTCATGTCCAAATTCAGACTACATACATTAACGCAGGCCATTTATACAGATCGAGAGTGAAATATGGATTTTTTTATCCCAGACGAGTGTGGTGTACCCTAAAACCCTTCTTTCTTACATCCCCACCGTTTTATGATGAAAAGATTCGGCCATGGATTTGTATCATGCTTTTCTCTTCTGTTTTCCTGACAGTAACATTCCTTTAGTCAGTTACACTTTTGTGAGAGCTCACAGCATGAGAGACACCGTCCTTTATTTTGTAATCCTGCCTATTAGCGTATTTTCAGTACACTGAATTCTTTGCTGCGTCTACGCACGGCCCGTAAGCACAAGGGGCTTAATGCTAATATCCCCCCCAACATCCCGAGATGGCAAGGTCTGGATGACTCAGCACTTGTTGTGCAGATGTAAAGTGTGTATGTTTACCTGCAGGAGAGGGGACGCCTGCTGTTTGATCTGCCCCCTCAGCACACGATGATTCCAAACCCTGTTTATATGCAAACACTGTATGCACTGGCCATCTGTTTAAATCAGCACATTAAATTAAATTATTTCCTGGCACCGCTCACGCACCCTAAATGTCCCTGTGATGGTCCCTTTTGAAACTCATCCAGCTTATGCATGAGATGATGTCAGCTTGTCAGTGAGTGGGGGTGTGACAGGAGAAGAGCGCTTTAAATTTTATTCCAATCGCTAAATAAAGGATTTAGTAGATTGCAATTCATTTTAACATCAGGTTTTATTCTATTTCACTGATAATAACAATCCCTTCATATTTTGAATTGACAACTAATATAATCTGTTTAATTTCGCTCTTTCTTGCTCGGTTGAATGTTTTGTTTGCTTCCCCGCACAACATATGAATCTGTGTGTGGATATAACGATTGATATGATTAGCTTTGCATTTGAGTCAAGCAAAATCCATAAAAAGGGCTTCAGCCGAGTTGGCATCTTCAGTGAAATGTGACAGACCAATAGCAGGTTATTATTCTCTGTAGTGCACACTTGTACAAAATGCACCCTGGCTAATCATTAAACTTGAAGTATGGGGCAGCGTGTACGCCAGGGAAGTGCATTGAAAGTGAATACGATAAGGTAAGAACAAAGCTGTTTTGTGGGGGGAACCTGCATATTTTCTCCTGCCTTACCTAAATAATTTCCCACCAAGTTTTAAGGAAAACGAGCGTGTAATAAGAAACTTGGATGAAGAAATCCAAGCTTGGCTGAGAGTGCAACGTGGAAAAATGGTCGTTATAAGCTACCCTGACCCTGCTCACCTTAATTATTCATGTTCTCATACATGTAAAGGTGCAACATCAGCGTTTAAAACCATGACACGTCTATTTCGGAATAAAAATGACTATCGAATCCATGTCCTGCTGGTCAGCCTTTTCTAAAGTGCCTGTGCATTTCCTCATTACCATACCACAAAAAAAACACGTTCAGTTAGTCTATTGTCCGCCTCCCTCTTCGAATTCATTACCTGCGTATCCATCTTGCACAAGCTGCTTCTCTTTTAATGACAGAGAGTTGCAGCGATGATTAGAGTCATTGTAATTTCTCTGTTCACCTCAATTTTATGAAAAGAAAAAAAAGAATCTCTTGGTGATGTTAATAATTCATCCTCAAAGCTATAAATGGAAATCTAAATGGAGCCCCGGGCTGCCAAGGGTTCTGATGTAGCATGTCAGATAAACAAGGGCAGGAATCGAGATGTGTGTGTGTGTGTGTGTGTGTGTGTGTGTGTGTGTGTGTGTGTGTGTGTGTGTGTGTGTGTGTGTGTGTGTGTGTGTGTGTGTGTGTGTGTGTGTGTGTGTGTGTGTGTGTATGTGTGTGAGAGAGAGAAAATATTGGACAGGGATACAATATAGACAGACTTGTGTGTCAGAGGAAGACAAATAGAGCTCCTCCTTGTGCAGGTCTGTATGTGTGAGAGAGGGCTTTGTGTGTGGATGTGCACGTGCTTGAACAGATCACTGGGCACAAATGCGTGTGTTTATTTATATGAGTGAGAGAAGGATGGCGAGGCTCAATCAAGGCTATTTCTGGCTTCGTAACTATTTACCGAGAGCTTAAACATGGGATGAGGTTGACTCAAAATGGGGGCAGCAGAAGCGGCAGCGGCAAAATCTATTGATAGCAATAAACGTATTCATGGATGTCAGTCCCTCTGTGTGTGTAGAGGAGATGTGTCGCATGCAGGAGAAAGGGTTTAACACGTCAATCTAATCAACACCTGGATTTCCCTGAGCAGTGGAGATGGGACTGTGACGGAGGGAAACACAAAGATGACACTAATTTGCCTCGTAAAGCCAGATGATAGCGAGTTGAGTAAAGCTGAGAAACGTTTTGCCTCCCTTTACTTATAATTTTACCCCGGGCCAATACTATATTCTGTTATATTGAATAGTACTATCAAATAACATTTGTACAAGTTTTGTTACAATTTGGGAAATGCATGAACGGCCAACAGCAATACGGTGTATTTTCCAAAAAACACCTAGTGAAAACAGTCACCGCTGTCATTTTTTCTGCCTTCGAAGTACAATAGTTGCTGTTTCTATGACAACAAAAAGTTTCCTCAAAGATCATCCTCCAGAGAACAAGACTTTCCTCCTCTGTGTTATCATGACAACATGGCTGATTACTCACAGCCCATAGCTTCGCATTAACACTGGAAAAGGTAGATAATATCTAAACTGGCTCCCACCACAAATTCTGTCGAACCAGCACTCAGCAGTGTACAAATGACAAACTGCAGTGTTACAAAGGTCAAGTGCCCATTTCAAGACTAGAGAAAGTCACTGTGCCTTGAGTACGTCCTCGCATAACCACAAGATGGCATTTTCACATTTTGCTTTTTTATAGTGTTTATATTAAACTAAGGTTTAACATGTTAAAAGTAGGGAAACCATCAGCAGACAAGGAAAATATAAATCTTTATTCTTTTCATTGGCCTTTAATCACCTGAAACTAAGAATTGTTGTTTTTTGTTATAGAATGATCCCTTTCATTCTAAGTCAGCCATGTTTTACTTGGCCTGATAACCATCAGGTTCTCGGAAAGGCTTGGAAGAAGAATTATTAACTTGGTTGCAATGTGCATCTTTACCACTAGATGCCACTAAATCCTTCACACCGAACCTGTAGTTCGTGAGCTGCTATACTAAGCTTACTACTGCCAATACTGATGTAGCTAAATGTTAAGCATACAGACATGTGAGCAGTATTTATTTTCTCATCTGACAAAGAACTCCGAAATGCAGTACAAAACTTTCTTGAAAGATCGTGGTATTTTATCTTGAACGATTTTATAAAACTGCATTTTCCTTTTTCCTCCTCCTCCTTCTTCATCTTCCATCAAGCTGACCCTAACCCCGTCCTCCTTTGCCAAAAATACATCATCTGTCTACGTCAGACCAACTTCATCTGCTTGTGCTTAAAATCCCTGTCATAAATCAAACAAAGCACATCTTAAAACAAACATCTCTTACTATTTAAACCAGTATTTGAATTCTGAATTTGAATATTGTTTACCTGTAACCTGAATAGCAAAGACTGACAAAATCCCATGAAACATGAGCAGGTTAAATTGAACTGCCACCATGTCTCTTTGATCCTGCATTCTCCACATATCCATTCACATTGAAAAAAGATGATGTTTTACACAGGAAACATATGTTTGCACATGTTATTCTAAAACCATTTTAGAGGACCAGCCCAAGTCGTCTCCTCCTCTTCTTAATTCAGAATTTAATATCTTATCTTTGTTTAACTTGCACCCTTGGACTTGAACACAAAAACATCCCCGAAAGCTAAAAATAAATGTCGGACCTTCGCTGAAGATAAATATTCTCAGTTGCATTCTATAAATATCTTGAAGGAAAATAGCTGAAGCTATTTTTGACTGCAGGTGCTTTTCCCCGATTCTCTCATTCTGGCTTTCTCTCAAGTGAGCCTGCTGCGTTTACTATCTTTAGATTTCCCTGTTTTTGCTCAGCAGGGTGGTTAGGGACACTCTCTCTCTCTCTCTCTCTCTCTCTCTCTCTCTCTCTCTCTCTCTCTCTCTCTCTGTGTGTGTGTGTGTATGTGGGGGGTTGTAGATGAGCTGTCACTAATGTTAGCATACTGTGGGTACTGCTGAAGTGGGGAAAGAGGACAGCATGAGCAGAGGGGAGGATATCTGGGGGATGCTTCGCCTCTCGGCAGCAGTACCCTTGAAAAGTACTGAAATAATATATGTGCAGGCTGGGCCCAGGGTAGATGTAATCGAAAAAGCCTGAAGGCACCTTAGGCCGTCTTGTTTTTTGGATTATCTGTAAGGGTTAGCCGTTGCCTCAAGGTTAGAAAAAAGAGGCTCGTTACCAGGAGCTCTGCACTTTGAATCCTTATCCAGGACAAAGTGAAGGCCAGCTGGTGGTGGGAGAATGTGTCCACTGGGCAGAAAACAAGTGTGGATGTGTGTTATGTGATGAATGAAAAGCTCAAAATCCATATAAAGGCTGAAACAACAATAATAAGTGAAAAAAAATCCTTGCGAACATTCAATATAGGTTTGGTCCTCCTCGCATCTTGCTTTTCCTGACCATCCTTCATTCTTGTTTCGTAATATCTCTTCCCCCTGTCGTCTTTTACTCATCCCTTCATCTCCCCCTTCTTCCTCCATCTCCCCCCCTCTTTGCTGACAGAGGCTCAGCTGGCCTCCCTTGACACAAAAACAAGCCCGGTTGTCATGGCAACCCCACCGTAGTCCACACGAAGTGATGTACATTTATTTTTAGACGAATCCCATTCAAGACAATCAGCAACGGGTTAACAGGTACACACTCGTGCCAGAGTAGCAGATATTTCTTCCACTGTGGAAATCCGAGGCATGACACGGGGAACAAACTGACATTTGTCCTAGACATAGTGCTTCAGTGCCTGAATCTGTCAAGGATGGTTAATTTTTCATTATGCCTTATTCATGAATATGCATAAAAAGCCTTCCGTGTTCCATTTTCATAGCCAAAACTAAATTGCTTCCATTTTTCACGCTGTTTTGTGAGGAAATGCAACCTGGCGTGATCGATTTGTGAAGGTGTTAATAATTCACATCCATACAGCAAACTACTTTTCACCCTAACAAAAATAATACATGTACAAGTTTTGTTAATCACTCTTTTTTAGTTTGTTTAATCTCATCCAGTCCTGGTTCGTTTTTTATTTCTTACATATCCCTTTACCCATTACTCAGTAGTAAGAGAAAAAAAGATGTTTTGCGTATGGAGACTTCATCCAACTTTCATTTATCTATTTCTTTTCATATACTAAGTAAAAATAAAATATGGAAAAAAATAATCTACGCAGGTGACACCAGTACACACTTTATATAAAGATGGATGATGTGACTGTTCCCCAAAAGTGAAGCCAAAGCATCTCAATGGTGGCTGGCTGCAGTATAGATCATAAATCCTACCACATCCATGTTAGCAGATGGGACATGGATCTGTAATTTTAGGTAGTTCTTATCAGAATGAGATGTTTGTTCCAGTGTTCATTTTCTGGTCAAGTTTGGTTTTAATTGGTTAGTTGATGCTATAAAAACTGGGTGAGACGTCGTGATTGACAGCTGAGACTGAGTCCTGATTTGTCTACCGTGTGTATCTGCGAGACCTCGCTGCCGCCGCTCCATCCTCCGGTCACTACTGTGCAGCTTCACTTCTGGATAGTGTGAGGAAGAGGTATTTCCCACTATGTACATAGTTTATCCAGTACACAAATAACAGTGATAAAACACAAAACAACTTGTTGGTCATGGCAATGCAAAGTATATATATATATAGTTTATTTTAAGTGTTCACTCATTTTAGGGTGAAATACAGAAGAGATGAAGACCTGTTTACTGAAGTATTTGAGATGATTACTTTACTGACTAAACATTATAAAATATGAATCATGATTGATCTGCGGGATGCAAGGAAAGAGGTTCTTTCAGCAGTCAACAGCATTTGACAGCATTTGTTTAATGTCTACAAATAAAATACCTTTCAGCTTTGTCTAAAATGTTGTCCCTTGTGCCTGAGTGTATCTCAGTATTTCTGTGTTTCACACAAACATACACTGTAGGCTATTCCAGATGGGTGTTCTTCTTCCTCTTCTTTTCCTTCCTCCTCTTCTCATTTCTTTCGAGCTACTTGCTTACAGCTCAGTGGGACTTTCCAGACCCTGGCATTTGGCAGTGCCACTGATGCCCTGTGTGCCCACTCTAATAACAGCTTGTGCCAGCACTGAGGAACCCCTCTGGCATTTTGCTGGCATTGTCTGAGCGAGTCACTTTTACAAACCTTGTCCATGTTCCAAGTTTACACCGTTCGGTTTGTCACACTCCATCTGACTGTTCACCTAATGAGTGACCAGCATGCCAGGTGAAGCGGCTGTTTGTCTTGGCTCTTTGACCCGATTAGCCAAAGTGCTGAGGTCCGTCTTTGTCTCAGTTCCTAGTGGACGACATTTAGAATTGAATTGAATATTTTCCAGTGCAATCAGGACAGATGACATTGGATTTTGATTATTTGTTCTTTTATTTATTTGTTTAGGTAGTCTAATGGTGTGTTTTCTGGGAGGGTAACATCAGTCTCTAGGTTTGCACACTTTGGTCCAGATTGAAATATCTGAACAACAATGGATTGACGTTAAATATTGTGCTTCAAAATGTTTCCTACATGATGTTTCCTAATGGCTTTGATCATCCCCATGACGTCTCACATTTCGGTTTTCATGAAATTGGGTACAGACCTTTATGTGATTCATGATCCATACATGACTGTAGACTCATATTTGTCTTTAATTATTATAAGATTTGTATTTTTTGTTGCCAGGTTTGCCTTCATTTGACAGTAGCAAAAGAGCTTTTAAATCTAATGTATTATCTCTTCACTCCTTCTTATGCCTGGTTCAACTGATTCTGAATGAGTGCAAATGACTACACAACAGCCATAAAATAAAGTATGCCCAATTAAATATTTCATTTAAAATCATGAGATAATTCCCAAATAAGTGTAGTCTGCCTTCAGTCTTAGACAGATGCAATGGAGCCATGGAGCAGTGTGTCTGAAGTATGATTTATTAATCAAATCATGGTACCTGTGGTATTGTAATTGCAACAAAATTATCAAGTTTTTAAAACGTTTGGTAGCCTGAAATGTGAAACACAAAGGGAATAGAAATAAACACATAAAACAAGCATGAGTGCTTTTTGGGATGTTGACAGGTTCTGCATCAGAGAGTCACCAGTAGTAGCTGATGATCCTGCATAATCACAGTTATTAGACCGGGGCCACTGTGGGAATACCAATTACATGGGGACACCAAAAGGACATTTGGAGCATGGCATTGAATTGTCTCATTGAGTTATGCAAATGTGATCTACATTAGCATAAACATATGCATGTGCAGTCTAGCAGTAATGCGCTCATAATACAAGCAAGGCAAATAATGTGTCCACATAGAGATACACATGTACAAAAGAGTATAGGAACGTCAGTATTAAGTGTAGATGTTATATCACAAATGTTATGGTTCACTTATCTCCAACCATTATAGACTTAAGCAATATTACAAATTGAAATATTGTCTCTGTAGTACAGGTTGAATCACATTATAATGTAGGTGAGAATTTCTTCTCTTCAGATTAGAGAAACATTTTCTTCTTATAACCTAAAGGAGATTGTCAGAATTAAAAAATTAACATTTAGGTCTGTTGTCAGGTTTGACTCCAGAGAGATAAAGGGCTGAAGAACAGCATATGGAAATATTTTCTGAGGAAATTTTAAAGGAGACATATTATGTTCATATTCACATTCATAATTAGGATTACATGCTCTTATGTTCAGAAAACTCATTGCTGCAGACCCTTTTTTTCTCCATCCTCTTGGTTGTAGCTCCTGTCTCTTTAAGGCCCCTCTCCAGATTAGGCCCATCTGCTCTGATTGGCCGCTAGCCCACAGAAATTACGGCCTCCACTCGCTTGCTTTACCTAGCTTTGTTTTGGGGTGTGCCAGACTAGCCGCTGTAAGCGTACATGGTGCTAATGTGCGGCATAGTGGTGTCACATGACATCATGGTGGTAATGATATGAGGCATGTGCGGAATGGTACAGAAGTATCAGGAGCTTCAGTAGCAGTGTTTTCTGTCAGAGAGACGAGCTGACTTCGCGCTTTTGAACTTCGCAAACATATTAAAACCTATAAAACCTACTATAGAGGAAACATTAGAACTGAAAAATCATCCTTTACTAAAAAAATGTATATTGAGCCAGTCACAAGAAATCTCATAAAAGCCCAGGAGTGTAGAAGAGTTTTCACGTGAATAAAGTTTAAATTATGTAATATTATTAATACCAGGTTATCTATACTCTATAGAAACAATCAGCTTCTCATTTAGTCCTGCCTGAATCCTCTGCTTCCATTGTGTAGAGCACCATATCTCCTACAGTTATGGATTGTCCTTCTTAATTAGCAGTAGTCAGGTGTACAGTTTATATTAATTGTCTTGTTCATTAAAACCATCTCAAGTTGTATATCAGTATAGTTCAATTAAATAATAGGTCCTCATGGGCCTGAGTGACAGAAGGAAGGGGATACAAGGTTCAAAGAACCCAAAGAAACTGTTTATAATTAAATTCTACCACTTCCATCTGCGCATCAGTGGGCTTTCATTTAGACAATACATTATGTCTTTGTATGTTGATTTTCATTTACATCTTGTTGCATCGATTTGCAGTCCAGTCTTGTTGCACCTATTTATTGACCCATACCTTATCTTTCCACCAAGATTAGTGGTAATCCGCCCAAACAAACAGATGATATAATATCATCCTTGGTGAAGGTAATCGATAGATCAATAGCCTTCACCAAGGATGATATAATATCATCCTTGGTGATGGTAATCGATAGATCAATAATAATTTTACCATCATGACTTTGAACTGATCCAAAAGTAATCCCATTATGATGTGGTTATATGGCTGCAGTCTCTTGTCAGTCTCTATTTCACTTTTTATTTTTCTCCTTCATGTATTTGCTGTACGACTGAACACAGTCAGTTTGTATCTTTCACTAGAACAAGATTCCACAGTTCTTGTCACGTATTTATTGATTTTTGAATGAGCAAATTAATTTCAGATTTTTTTGTGTTTATGTAAATGTTAATTATGTAAATACTGGAGCTTTGGTGAAACTTTCTCTCTCTCCCTCTCTTTTTTTTTTGCTTTTGAAGTCAGTGAACTGGAATCATCCATTACTTTCAGATGAATGGCAAAAGCAAAATTGACTGAGCAGTATGTTGACTGTTATATAACCAGCACACAACAAACACACCAATACCACAGCTGTAAACTCCTGAACCTGCTTCAGTCTCATTGGTGTGTTTATAGCTCAGCGTCACTATTTTAAGATTCTCATCACATTTGTGTTGTGACCCCCGGGCTCGTCTCTGGGAGGACTTTTATTTTGTCATATCTGTTCCCACCCTGCTCTCTCCATCAAGTCAAGGTGCCATCTGTCAGCTTGCTGCTGAGTGGCAGGTGCTCTGGAGTCTGCCAACCACCTGATGTATCACAGCACAGAGCTTCTATCTCAACACATCATTAACACTACATCCTCGCCTAATGTATACTTTAAATACAAAAACAAACACAAACATATATATGGCTACAGCATCCTCCCGTGCTCCTGAAGAACACTGCCCAGGTGATGTGTAGTGGGAAGTGGGTAGCACCATCAAACTTAGTGTTGACACTGTCACTGGTGGTGGTATTTGTTGTTTAAGTTGCACAGTTGCCAGGCAATCTAATTAAACTGTGCAGGCTAGCAAGTGCCTCCTCCCATGAATCAGAGCTATGTCAAGCTAAGTGAAGGAAAAAGAGGGAATTTGTTCTTCACAGGCTTGAAAGTGTTTCTCAGGATTACTACAGGAGAGTAAAAGTGATTCATCACATCTGTAAATCCAGCGGGGTTTCCCAGATTCCCCATTTCTGAAGGTGCATCTAGTATAATGCAAACAATGTGGAAGTTGATGATGATGATGATGATGATGCTACAGTACAAATCAATAGTACAGCTGAAAACACCAGGATCCTTCCAGAAGGGAGCTGTGAAAATCCACAGCTGGTTTTATGGAAGATTTGACCATAAAAAGTGATAAATTACTGAAAAGAATAGGAATTATTTTTGGGGAATATTTGCAAATTTCATGCAATCATGGACAGATTAACAGACCAACCGACTGACTGACTGGAGATTTGGATCCCGGTTTTGTCTAATATGTTGATGAAGACATTTAAAATGTGTCCAGCAAATTTCTTGCCAATCACCACATGTGGTTTGTTCATCCAATCCGTCGATCATCTGTACCGCTTATCCTTGAGGGTCGAGGGAGGAGCTGGGGCCAATCCCAGGTGGCAAGAGGCAGGGTACACCCTGAACAGGTCATCAGCGTATTGCAGGGCTGACGTACAAAGGCTAAGTTTCGTTTCAAACAGCATTTGGTTGTAGTTGCACAAAGAGCAAGGCTACAAACAGGAAGCGTCAATGACGAAAGGTTTTAGCAAGGATTTGTAGAATTGAACTGCACAACACTTGTTAGCAAAGACAACAGTGTCAGCAACACTTGTAATTTTTTATCCATGTTGTATTCGACACAAGAAAATACCAAATCAGAAAGCTTTTGTGAGTTTCTACGTCATTGTTTCAAACATCTGCGTTTCTGCCCACCCAGACCAAAACTCAACTGGGGGAAGCAGCGTTTCCAAACTTTTCAGCTTTAGCACCTCAAAAACTGTGTGGATGCCAGGCGTATTTGTAGCTGATTTTTCAAATAAAAATGTTGTAGTGTGGATGTAGCCTCACTTTAAACTGTGATAGGTAGCCGGTGCACTTAGATAAATCCCACACAGACACACAGAAAGATCCCAGCCAAGCTTGGATACGAACCGGGATGGTTTTGTCAAACTATACTAAAATACAATACATAATGCTGAGCCTCTCCAAGACTCAATCAATCATTGTGCACATCACCAAGAAAATTAATGAGTAATACAGTACACTGGGAAATTAGATGACGGATCAATGCTCAATGGTTAATATATAACATCATTACTATGTCTTTATTTTGACTTTTCCAGTTCCAATCATTCCAGTGTGTAATGTGTGTAAATGTAGAATGTGTATGAAAACGTGTTTTTGTCTTTTTGCTTGTTTCTCAGATCGAAGGAGAGGAGGAGCAGAGAAGTTTTGAAGAGGGCAACGCACGTTACCTCCACAATAAAGCAAAGAGACTTGCAGCGAAGGAGAGCCTGCAGTGACGCTGCTGTGTCGCACACAATTTAACGCCTGCTACAATAGTTTATTAACCCCACACAACACAACGTAGCGTATGAAGGAATTAAAATAACCCTCTCCACTGTTCTGTAACTCCAGCCTCCTGTTAAACCTGAACCTGTGATCATTTTCAGCTGTGCTACAGACCAAAGTTTCCACAGATAGTTGTATACGTATATATAAAAGAGAGAGGGGAGAATTTTAATGATGTATGAAGACTATTTATGAACACTTTCTATGCAAAGTGACAGTCTGACTGTAAATGTAGAAGTAAGAGCTCTATTTTGTGTTAAGCAGATTTTTTTTAAATGACGACTTCATGATTTGTGTCACTGCAAAGAGATGGTCTGAGAGGAAGGAAAATGATGAATAAGTGAGTGAATAATAATGAATAAAAGATCCAAGCGTGAGTCTGGGCCTCTCGCCTTGTGTCCTTGATGGTTTGATGATGAGGATGATGATGATGTCATTGTCTTGGGCATGCCTCGGCTGAGAGGGCCCACGCTATTCATCTTTTCACCACTGTGTCTTTCACATAGAAATCAGGGGAGCTCAGGGGCTTTGACTCAACTCGCATCTCTCCCACGCCTGCCCGCCCTCCCTCCCCCTGCTTCCTCTCCGCTCCCCTCTTCCTCTCCGCCTGTCTGTCACACTCTCGCTCCAACATTCGCTCTGCCTCACCTCGCTCCCCTTTCCTTCTCCTGGTTACTGTCACGTCCTCGTCCGTCTCCATTCTCTCCCAATGTCACTTTCTTGCTCCTCTCGTTTACTCTGTTTGTCCCTCTGTCTCCTCTGTTCTTCTCCCTGCCTGACTCTCTTTGTCTCCAGTTTAGATGTGAGGACTCCTCGCAGCCTGATAGGAGCCAGAGAGGGGGGAGTGGGAAACTATCAGTATGTGAATCTTTCTCTACGGAAAGATCAGAACAGTGAATTGAGGTCGGCAGCAGCAGCCGGTGAAAAATCAATATCCATATGGACTGAAATGGCTGTGATTAATGACCTGACATAAAAACTCCTGTTTAAATATTTATCAGGATTGGTTTATCATTTGTGTACCCAGAACACTGTTTAGACTTCAATCTGATTCATCAGGGGATGGAGTTAGGGTTCAACAGATTAAAAAGGACGAATGTGAAATCAAAGTGAAATTAAAAGAATATGAAGAACAGAGCCGCACACAGGTTTCAACCTCAGCAGAATGTCTTTCTGTTTGGACCCTTTTGTTGTCTGTGCGCTGTTTGTCTGACAAAGACAGAATCTGATTTGTCATTGGATCTTGAAGGTTATTGTTTTTTCCGTGAGTCCCTCAAACACAATATGTGTGCTTCTCATTTCCCGTATGAAAATAAAGTTAGGCTGAAGCTGCACTGGGAGAATATATCTATTTTTAACCCCATTGAAGTCGAGGCATCTTGTGGGTGAAGGAGAAAACGGGGAGACAGAATCCAGCTTAGATGGTAAGATAGGACTTCTGGGAAACCTTTTTTTTTTTAAATGAGCATCATCTTGATGTGCAACATCAGCACAGACACATAAGATTCCTCCTGGTTTTAAAACATTCAGAAATTAGTCTAATTTCTCATCATTCCGCACAGGGTTCATTACTGTCTGTGGCCATTTCGGCTGGCAGCAGCTGGCTTTTATACGTAGAGACACAATATGGTAACCATGGTTACATATGTGGAAGAACAGACTTGGAATAGAAGAGATGACATTATCAGAAATAGATGTTTCTCTAACTAAAAAGATGGAATCGCTTTAAATCACATCACTGAAGTCGGATGTAAATAATCTTGCAGTATATACTCTCAGAGAAAGTAGACAATTTCAGTGAATGAAGCTACACATCAATCTGCTTTTAATCAACACAAAAATTATGGAATCAAGGCAAAAGCTGAACTATTCGTGTCTTTGCATCTAAATTCAGGGATAGCGGTCTTCTCACTGTTGTATCCCTGCAGACTGTCAAGGCTACTCAGAAGATGAATGAAGCTCTGATGCAGGAGAAAAAAACCATTAACAACTCAGAACGAAGGATAAAATGATAAAGTGAGGTGGTAGAGAAAATCCCCGGCTTTCATTTTCTCCTCGCTGTACAAAAAGGGCGAGAACGTCTGCATTGTCAGTCATTCCCCTCTCAGCAAGGGCTCTGCTGCATGAACACAGAGGCCCTAACCATATGTGCACATTATACTTCAAGGTCACGTGAAAATAAGTTCGTCGATAACTGCGCGAGTCAAGTTTCAGATGCTCAAAATCGGAGTCTCTAATGTTTCCATTTTGTCTGTAGAAGTTGTTTTGTTTTGCTCTTCCTGGAACACCTTCACAGAGCGGAGATATGAGTCCTACATTCAGACCTCTCCTGTTATCTGGGCTCGCAGCCAGCAGGGCTTTCCTTGCAGAGGAGTAGGTGAGGGGCCGTACTTTGTCTGGCCCGGCACCTCCCTTTCTCACAGCCACAGGGGACCTCGCTGGGAGGATCCTACTAAATCAGGCTGCCTCTGACTGTAAGGTGCAAGAACCCCTTCACACAGAGAGGTGGCGATCCGGGCAGGCCGCGGAAAAGTAGATTGTAAAGGAGCAAATCAGCAGGACATTCAAAACAGTGTTAAGTATTAAACAGCTGCTGTGTCTGTGCTTATGTGTGTGTGGGTGAGGAAGAGATGTGATGTGATGTGTGATCATGGAGCTGACGGTGAGAGTGGAGGGCAGCCCAGTGCCAGTGGAGCCAGTGGGCGGGAATGCCTTCTGTTACTTTTTACTTCCAGGTCACCTAGCATCACACAGGAGAAGCTGGAGATGGACAGTCTGCTTCTTTTACCAAATTCTGTTGCCCTGTCCGATTCTTATGAAGGACTTATTTACGTCTGAATGACAAGTATCCTAGAGAGGCTGCATGTCCTGCACTTATCCATGCGCCAATAAATCTCAGAATTTACACGTTTCTAACACAAGCTTTTTCCAAATGTATTTAATTTATCGCTAGAAATCGGTTTGATTTATGCAACCATGTGCTGTGCTGCAACAAAAATGTATTTTCAAACCTTACATTTGAGTTATCTACATATTTTACATCAGAGAAAGCCTGTTCGAGTGCAGTGAGACACCATGTTACCATCATGACATGGTTGTTGGGGGGGGGGGGGAAGGTCTGGAATGGACTGTTCCTATTTCCAGTTTCATTGCTGGAGATGCAGTCTCGTCAATAGAGATTTATGGTGGAGTCCAACATGACGAGGGCTCAGACAACGTATCAGGTCTCAAACAGATCTGTTCACCCCAGTCACCTGAACCTCCTTCTGGAAATTAGAAACCAAGTAATTTCACACAAACCTGCACAAATTTATAGCAATGCTAAGTGTAAGGTAAAAGTGTTATGGGAGATCTGATGGGTTTTGTTAATACAGTGAACATGATTATTAGCAACAATTCTAAATGTAAAACAGCTCTTTGATTGAGGTTTTCTCATCCAAACTGTAGTGAAGACGACAGGACTCAACTTGTGTAAAAACTGTCTAAAGGTTTGTATGGTGTTGGAATAGTTTTCTGTATCTCAGCCATTAGGTTGGCAAGAAAAATGTCATGTATCTGGAGTAACAATGTCAATTTAAAACCAGTAACTGCAGATTTAAACCTCTCCAGGTTTGCATTTTGCAATCATGTACTTGATAGATTTAAAATTATCAAATAAAATTTTCCCATACAGTAAGTTATCTCTTTTTCCTCTGACATTTTCCTCAGAGGAAACAAGAACTCTCACTGTTAAATCGTGCTCTTAAACAGATGCAATAAATTTGTCCACCTTTAACTATTGACTGGATCGACTGGGAAGCTCAGGGGGAAAGTTTCTCCTCTGCCTCTATAGACTGAGAACCTTCTCTTTTAAAAGCCCATCAGTACTGAAACTCCTGCCTGTATATAGGCATATATATATATATATATATATATATATAAATATATATGTATATACACTGCACTGTCGGCTCCAGGTGTGAGAGTGTGTGTAGGCAATCCATTCTAATAAATAGGAAGCAGGGAGAGCGTGAGGCACTCATCGCACACATCCACCAAATAAATGAAAATGAAAATAATCCTTATAATGGTGACACAAACCGAGGCACCAGGGACCTCTCTGTGTCTCGCCTCTCATGCAGGGACTATTAGTTTTCTCGCTGGGTACAATCTAAGCCCCGAGGGGAGGAAGCTGTCCATACAGAAATCATCCAGTCTTACATAACAGTCGTATAAGGTCAATGAAAAGGGGCCATTTACAGGAGCATGAATTACAGGAGAAAATAATGTGCATTAATTCCAGCTCAAGATTTACCTCTATATTATAAGCACCTCTTATTTTCTCTGGTGTCCTTGGATCAAAGCTTAATGAAGCCCCCTCTTTTGTGTTGAAAATTCCACACATTAGAAGACAAAAATTCAGAATGAGGTAGATAAGAGAATAAAAAAGGCAGAGTATATATGTACACAATATACACCTTTCACTACTGACGGAAAATATTTTTTGTGGAGAAACGTACTCGAGTAAAATGAAGTAGCACAGGATGATCTCATGACGATGTATACACTTTATTATATGAATACAAAGTTGTATGTATTTTACATTTGGAATGGTGCTGCAGAGTCAGACAGTAGTGAGAATATTTTTGGATTATTATTTTGAGGAGCTTTCAGTGAAGGTAGCTGTGCTCCTTCATTCACAGGTTAGAGGACCTGTTTTGTTTTCAGATCCATGGTGCAGCTTCGTCAAAACGACCTCTTTTTTTCTTTTTTCATGAATTATTTCTCATTGCATCTCTCTCTCTCTCTCTCTCTCTCTCTCTCTCACTCCCTCTCTCTCTCTGTCTTTCTCGCTTTCTCTCTCTTTCTCTCTCTCACTCCCTCTCTCTCACTCTCTCTTTCTCTCTGTCTTTCTTGCTCTCACTCGCTTTCTCTCTCTCTCTCTCTCTCTTTCTCTCATTCTTTAGCTCTCACTCACTCACTCACTCTCTTTCTCACTCCCCCTCTCACTCCCCCTCTCTGTCTTTCACTCTCTACTCTCTCTCTCTCTCTCTCTCTCTCTCTCTCTCTCTCTCTCTCTCTCCCTCTCACACATTCTCTCTCTCATTCTCTCTCTCTCTCACTCCCTCTCTCTCTGTCTTTCTCTCTCTCTCTCTCTCTCTCTCTCATTCTCTCTCTCTCTCTCTCTCTCTCTCTCTCTCTCTCTCTCTCTCTCTCTCCCACGGCCACGCAGAGTCGGGTCTGAGCCGCGCGCACGAGCCCTGAGCTGTCGGGAGCGCGCGCAGCGAGTCATGCCTCGTCCGTCGCTCGCGTCGCCGCCAGTGTCAGAGGGAATAAGAGAGAGAGGAGAAGAAGAGGAGGAAGAAGAAGAAGAAGAAGAAGAAAATCCGCCTTTTTAGCCACAGTCACACGCTTTTCTCAGGCAGGGTGCGTGGAGGAGAAGCAGAGACTTCCGGTCAACACGTGTATGATTTGTCTTCCTTCGGTTTGTTTTCCCGTCAGTGAGACAAAAGAGGGCAGGAAGACACGAGAGGAGTACAGCTGATGATGAAGAGGAGGAGTGTGCTGTTCCACATCCTTCATCTCCTGCAGCCCACTGCTCTAACTTGGTGCCTCGGTGTGGGGATGTAAAGCCTTTGGGAAACACTTGGAAAGAACGGACCTGGGCTGGTGTGAGTGTGTCCATTCGCCACCGGGAGCCTGGAGGTCTGTGTGGAGACTAACGCAGGTAAGATCAGAGCCATTATCAGCCTCACTGCTGATCCCCCCCATTCTGATGCTGCCGTAAATACAACAGGGCTTCGTCCAAACAGGGGGTTTCCTGCAGCACGAGCAGGGGGAAGTAGCGTGCACGTGAACGTGTGCACTTAAAATGAAACATGCCTGTGCCAAATCTGACCCATTTTTGATTGGTCCATTGATAACCAAGTGGCCTGTAAGTGAGAGGTGCCATTCCAGCTGCTCGAGGCTGCACATGCACCAACTTCACTGAGAGTGAGGTCTTTAGGATGAAATGTGCAGGAGGAAGAATAAACCTGGTTTCTACACTCAGAGCTGCCTGGTATGAGATTAATGCACATGACCAAGATTAGACACAGTAAACACACACAGCACAAACAGGAACAAATAATCTAGTGTTCTTTATTGCTTTTTAAATGAATAAAACAATAACACAAAACATGGCACACAACACTAGAGAGGGATTTTCTTATCTTCTTTTTCTCTTAAACAATAGGTGTTTCCTGTACAATCTATTTTTAACCATTGTAGTTGTAGTAGTGATCTAGTATTGTACTTAGGCTGATTTTGACTTTAGTAAAAACGTGGAGTATCCATGTTATCACAAATCTTATCACACATCCTATACAAACAATCTGAGAAATGTGTTGTGCACATTTAGCCTTACAACTCCACCACTGTTTTTATTAATGCTTTACTTCATGGATTCTTTATAGCTGTTTTGTTAAGATATGAAAGATGATCTCATCTTTTGATTTGAAACATAATCTCATGTGATTTGCTGATTTTCAACTTAAATATCAAACTAAAAAGAGTAACACTACTTGAAAAATGAGCAAATCCCATGTGCATCCTAGTATTCTAAACCCAAAGAAAAGATGATCTATCATGTCTTTATAAAACACACTACAAAGAATATACGCGAATTAGCATTTATTTAATTATTTGGAATATAAAAATGCACACATGATTTGTTGATTTCATACTTCAATATGAAGCTGAATGAAAATATTTAAAAAATCTGCATCATCAGTCATGTTATAAAGTAGTTAAGTTGAGTATTAGTATCTTCATATTGACACAGTACAGCTGAATGCACTGTAGTGATGGACTTAAGATATTGGGTGTACATTTTAACTAGGTCAAATAAATTCAACATTCTGTTATGTGCCATTTTTACAGCGTGCATGGTGCACTTAATGGTTTTTATGATCAAGAAGTTACAGTGTCACTCAATCCCCAACAGCTTTCCTGACACTGAAGTCTTTACTTTAGGAAGTTAGATACCAGTTATAAAAGTGAAGATATACTTTAAATGTCTGTTGTGTATAACACACGCGCAACAGCATCTTTTCACAGAAATCTCATGCACGTGACAAAAGATGGGGAATGAAGAGGCAGTTTGATCTTTATTTTCTTTCAGATGTTATTTTTCAATATGATTTTCCTGATAGAGAAATAGCCACAAGTCAGAAAAAGTGGCCATGTACAATCATCATCACATCCACAGCTCAGAGACAGTGCTGCAGCCTACATGTGCCAGTTGCAGCTACACCACAAAGCCTCACTACAGATCTCAGTGTTTCACGGGGCATATGTGACATTTTGTTTGTCACACGTTGGGGCTCTGTCATTTTGTGACCATGTTAGGCCGAGTTCACACTGTTCTGTTTTTCACACAGCACAAAGAGTATGCCTTCCCTCATACACCAATATATAGTAAGTAAAATAAAATTATAATAATATCTGGATGCTTTAAGTCCTTATGCATCGGTTTGAATTTAATAATCGATATAATTTCTAATTTTAAATTCATGCTGTTTTCCCACCACATTAAAAATCCCGGCGGTATCTGAGATGAAGACTAAACCCTCTGCCATATGGCGCCCAGTGATCCAGCTACAGTCATAGTTGGAGGTAGCTTAACATAAACAGGAAGAGAGCCTCTAGGGTTACACTTGTGATGGAAAAAAATCAACTACTTGCTCTGGGACAATCTGGCCACTCAGTTAAGAAAAGTGATTAAAATGGGCTGCAGCTACAGTACATCAAACAGACCCTTAAATACCTTTTATCTTATTAGTTCAATTGTGCAGAGGCATCCTCCTCACACTGACTGCACCGGCACTGCTGGTAATCATTCATATAACGATCTATGAATTCGACAAAGACAGCCACAAAGCAAGAGAGATAATCAGCAAACTTGTCAAGTTCATTGTTCTGGACAACGAAACCCTGTCAGTTGTGGAAAATATGGGATTTTGCCGCTAAATGGAACATTTAAAGCCACTGTAGAGTTTGCGGAGCCTTGAAGTTAATGTTTTTTTAACTGGTTGCATCTTAGCAGCTATTTAAAGGAGGCAATTGTTGTGTATTCATAGATTTTATTTATTTGTGTTCATTATTTAGTTACGACTGTAAAATAAAAGAAGTTCTGTGGCACCATTCTCTGTATGTATTTGTTTTTCAAAAGGTTTAACCTGAGCCAGGACACACAACAATTACACCAATCACCACCAGGGTTAGTAGCAAACAGCTGTTAAACTATGTTTGATAGGTTGTTATTGTTTTGAAGGCACTGGTATCAGATGGGTACTCTCTATCACCCGACAAGTGATGTCCAGGTATTGGAATCAGTATCAGGATGGTCAAAATGGTATCAGAACATCTCTTGTAAACATGGCACATCATTGCTGGAACCTAGCTGCTCTCTTATGACTGCCGCACTCTATTTAAGAAAATAGTGTCAAGCTTGGCTGCAATATTAGTTTGTGTAATGCATCCTCACAGGACCTATGGAAATAAAGGACACTTTCTAAACATTTTACATTTTCAGTTGGACCAGCAAATTACAGCTGGTTTGGAAGCTGCTCTCATCAGCCACGATGTGGGTTTAAAACAGCTTCACTCTGGAACCAGTTACCCGTTGAAGGTGTCTTTATGTTATTCATTCCTTGTTTACTGTGGAGAGAAGAGCCCGGCAGACTCCATTAAACTGCACTGCAAAAGCCAATTAGAGCTGAAGTTTGAGATATCCTCAGAGTACCTCTGCACAATACCAGAGATAGCAACTGATGAGCATCAATCAGTGATATTTAATCAGATGTTTTTGATCTTTAGGATCAGAGAGCATCAGTGTGACACATATCCTTGTCATCCTGGATTGATTCATGATTGATTGATGCTTTCCTCACGTTCCCATTGACAAATGATAGTCTGATTGAAGCAGAGATGATCTGAGGCCATTTTTCACCTCCCTGACACCGTTTCCGATACCTGGACTTTACCGTGTCGATCGTGTGACAGTGAGTACCGATCTGATACCAGTGCACTCAAAACAATAACAACTTATCAAACATAGTTCATCTCGTTTGAAGGTTTTTAATAATGTTGAAAAGATGCATTTCAGAATTAATACTTAAACTACACCTTCCTTAATACCTTACTTTAGAGGATACAAAAAAAAATTTTTGTGAAGAATATCCTATTCATGAATATGTAAAATATACGTAGCTCTATATTTGGCGCTATTGGGCGAAGGTATTGAGTTGAAGTAGTGGACCTATCGGTACATTGATCAAGGAGGTTGTATTGCATTCAATTTGTCGGTTTGATGGAGAACCGACAGCAGCAGGATATCGATTCAGTGGAGAGGCCGTCTCTGCTTACCTCTCCTGACCGGAAGATCAGAGGTCAAGGTCACAGACCACCTCTAGAGCTTTCTATTTTCTGACGACCGGAGCTGATAGAGTTTCACTGGTTCCGTTTAGAGACCTCAGTGGAGCAGAGATGGCACCGGGGCTTGAATCTAGATCTGGGCCCCTGGTTGCAGAGCACAGCCTCCAGCTCACCGTGCCTCCCTGCTGTGCATTAGTGAAACGCTGTGATTAAACAGAGGGGGCATTTGCTCACAACCTGTTATTGTTGTTGTTTCGGTCCTTGAGTAGGAGTGCTTGCGTTGTCCGGTTTCATATGCAGTAAGTGGATACTTCTCAATGAAAGCAACTAAGGAGAGTTACTCACTATGGGAAAGTCTTTATACCCTACATGAAATGGAAGCTGTCATCTGGTCTCAGGTTCAATGCCGTCCTGCTCCAAAAACACCATACTGTGTCCGAGATATGTTTTATTCATGGCTTCTATGGATGGATGGATCCAAATGGTGACTGTTGGTGAAAAAACTATGATTTTATTGGTTAAGTGTAGATAACTACACATAATGGTGAGAGTGAAGTGATGAAGATGATATAAATAAACTTCAAAAACCATTTTACTTATTATTATTATTATTTATACTCTCAGTCTAAATTTTTTTGATAAATTGTAAGGAGCTTAATACAAGTCCCCAATACAAAGCAGAGCCTTTGATTCTCATGGAAATCCCCCTTGTGTGAAACTACACAACCTGACGCAGAATGGTGATGATTCATAACCACTGGAAACCAGAGTGTTAAATGGGGAATAGGTATCGAATAATTAATAAGTGAACAAGGGAGTAATATCAGACACCTTTTACCTCTGACTCAGATTTCCATCGATTATATCATTACTGTAAAACTGCTGACTGGGGAATGTTGACACAGGAAATGCAATGTGCCCTCACACTGTTATCACCATCTTCTGGTACTGCAGTAGCTGCTCAACTAGACTTAAAGGTCCTATAATGTATGAAGTGAGCTTTTCACAGCTTTTGGGATTATAAAGCAGGTCTTGGTGTAATATAAATACTGTAAGAGTATTAAAGTGCTCAATTGATGGAGAAACGCACACAGCCCATATTCACAAACTGGCATAAAATGAGACGTCAGGACGTCCATAACTTTGTGATGTCACAACGAAACAGCCACGCTCCCAGCACAGCCCACCAGGACCCCCAGTCCCAGATCGCAGTGTTGACCATAGTGGAGGGCTTTTATCATGACCTGTGGTTGGCCTGGCTATGTGTCACTCAGCTTGAGCCTCTCTTCTGATTGGCTAGCTGACCTGTTGTTGATGTTTTGTAGTTCTTAAAACCAGACTTATAGATATTAACACTTAAATAAAAACACCAGAAAAGTGTAATATAGTAGTCCTCTAAATTGACTTTATCCAGGAAATCGCTTAAATAATTCACCAACTTTAAAAGAAATAAATGTACTTTTATTGGAGACAAGCCACTGGAGCACAGAGGATGTGAATTTTTCATTTCAACCACACAATGAAATTTAACAGACCGCATAAGAAGACTTGACACAGATTATGGAGTTCATTATACTGAGTAAATATTAAACTGTCGGAGGCACACCGGGCTCTGCTCTACATAACCTGTCGCTGAAGCTGTGGGGTGCACGGTGGTGTCTTCCTCTGTAATGTATTCTGTCTTTACAATCAGGTAAACTAGGCCGGATTTATCCTTGTCGACCTGCTGTGGCCTTCTGAGTCTTCCTGGCTTCCTGGCTCGGTGTGGGATACAGTTATGTTTAAATGCCATATTTATTTTTATTACAGCCTGCATTTTCACTCATGGAATAGGCTTTTTTGCATTTATGAATATTATGTGGTAGCCCATTTTTCTGTCTGTCTGTAGTGATACATTTAACTAGACCATTTTGTACAAATACATATTCCTGTAGGTAAAGTCAAAACCTTATGAAGTCAAAAATATATATTTAGCTATAACTCTGTCTCTGATAAACAGCTCGGCATACACACACTAACTAACTTCATAAGGCGAACTTTCATGTTTTTTTCCACTGAATGCTTTCTTCTAGACTGAGGCAGTTGCTATGCAACATAGAAATAAGAGATGCAGTCTGGTTCCAGTGCAGTGAAGCAGACTATCTAATGTGATGGTGGTTTGCCAATGGGCTGATCTTGGTAACACAGTAAGCTATCTGGCTGTCATGTAAATAAAAACTGCTTAGTGGCCTTTAGTGATTTTCTATGTAAAGATGAAAAACAACATAGTTTACAGGTTCTGTAAAGGACTGTATTTATGAATATGCTAATATTTTTTTCTTCTTCTTCAACTGATTGTTAAAAGATGGATGTTTTACTCAATGATCTTAGTGTATTTGCAATGGAGGCTTTAAGTTTTCACGCTACACTGGTGTAAAGGCTGATTTATATGTCTGCGTATGATTGACCCAGACCTACGCTGTCACCTATATTCAAGTGGCCTACGCTGATGTGAGTATTTATACTCGTGCTCTTGTGTGTCTGCGTCGCTCTGCAATCACACAGTAGATGGCCATGAAGTTGTATGTCGCTGTGTTGAGTGTCTTTGTGTATTTCAAACAATGATGACTGAAACTGAGCAGATCATGGTGGACTTTCAGTTCAATAAATATTAAACAACAGTTAATTTTACTGAAACTTTCTTCGATTCCACTCAACTCAATTGTGCCTAGGAGAAAATGCGATGCTACCAATCACAGTTGTCATCAATACATGTTTAGTGAGGTGCACTTTAGGCTATGGCACACCTCAAAGGCAATAGGTTTTGCGACCTTACTATACCTGTACTGTGATTCTACACAAATGTAAACTTCTTTTTCCTAACATAGGCCGTCCACGCACACCCTCCATCCTCTCCGGTCTTGTGCCCTTCGGTCAAGTTGTTGCCATGACAGCCCATCTGTCTTCATCTCCTGTTCTCTGCATCTTCTCCAGGTGTTTCTAGGTTTTCCTCTACTCCTCTTGTCGTGTAGCTGCGATTCAAGCCGCGGACCTTCACCTTCATTGAAGACTAAAATATTGAAGACTAAGAGTCTTGTGATCATCATAACAATCATCTGACAAACATTTTGGAGTGAGATTACATAGATAAGTGAGGCCAGAAAGTGGTTGTTCATTTAAAGTTTTGCTGCTGAATACATACAGTATGTCCAAGATTAAAGAACATAAACAAACAGTAATATTAGAGATCGGTCAACATAGTTAAAAAAAAAAAAAGACAGACAAGAAATAGAATTTAAATATCTATAAATCTGAAAGCAGTGCAGTAACCTTAGTGTTTTCATAATTGCTTTAAAGTGAGATGGAGAAATGAATAACCGCCCTGACATTTCCCATATAAAAGCATTAGAGGGCTGTGTAAGTACTGGGCAGCCCCTAGCCTGAGTGTTTATAACTGTGTAAAAGTGGTGCTGGGTGCTGCTGCAAAAAGCATACCTGCTGAGTAGACCTTCATAGTACAGAAACTGTCATGGGTAAGCATCAGAGATGTAATATTAAACACTAGTACTGTGCTCTGCCTCCTAGGGTGCAGTATTTACCCCTCTGACAGCTCCGGGGATGAGTGGCTGGTCTGGCTATAAAAGACCCCATGCATCACACCTGTCGGCAGGGAGCTTATAAAACAGGTCCACTCCCCTTCTTCTACTCCAGCTCCTGCCAATTTGAAGCTGAGGGATGTGGATCAGCACCACTCATGTACATCAGCGTTCACTGTGCACCACACCCAACACACTGAGCAACATGGCACTGATGGTTAAAATATGGCATGACAAATTCTTGGAACAGGTTTCTGTGTAATTACTGCTTTGATCTCATCCATCTCTGCCTTTGATTTGATGGGTAAATCCATCTTTACGCCTGCCAAAATCTGTCCAGACACACTCGCCTCCTCTCTTTATCTCAGCTGATTATCGTTGGAGATGAACAATGAAAAACCATTTGTCCTTTTTCTCAGTAGTTCAATATGTGACTAATGTGCAAAGTGATAAATTATTCATCAGGAGAAGACTTACTCTGTGCCTAGAAAAAAAAGTGAATGCTGACTATGTGAATTGAAAAACAAAACACTGGTTAGAACGCACTGTCATACATACAGGTGAGCGACCAGGAGTAATTTCGGTTCTATGTAATGTGCTCTGCAGCTTTGCTCATGGAACATATCTGATCTATAATACTGGATCATCTTAAGCAAGTGTCTTTATTTAACTTCTTATTGCTTTATTATTTGCCATTTTTTGTACCACAGCTGATACCAAATCTAATCAGGTCAAAATATGATTTATTTACGGTACCTTTGCTCTGAAGCAGTTCTTTGTGTTGGGATATAAACAGTTCATGTGAGCTCAGGGAAGTGGAAAATGAGTAATCATTAAAAGACAGGGCACTTTTCCACTTTCCAATCTCCCTTGTATCAACACCTCCATGAATTTGTGCAACTCTATTAAAATTCAATATCCTGATGTTTGAGCACAAGTGTTTACAGCGTGTGTGTAATTGTTGGTGCTGATTTCCCCTGTGTAGAGGACAGATTTGGCTTAGAGGCCCATGGGATTGTGGGCCTCAAGCTGTTAGATTCACTAGGGTTACAAAGACCATCAGTCAAGGGTTTAAATATAACCAGTCCTACAACTACTACTAATGCTATTCTTATTACTACCACTAATACTTCTACTTCTACTAATGCCACTTCTACCAGTACTCAAACGTTACTACTACAACTGCTATGAATTACTCCTTAGTGCTCTGACAATGTGTAGCATCGTATTTGTCATTACCTTCATTGTTTCTGGATTAGTTGTTGAATATCCTGGCAGTTTACGTTAAACAAAGGTTTCCTCTGGTAAAGACAGCTGACATGTTGCTTCTACTGAGAGAAAGTAAAGAGAAAAACAGGGAGAAGAAGGAATATAATGAGATATGATCTTGGGAAGTTCAGTCAAAAAACAAAAACCAAGAGAGTTGAACAACAGAGCATATTCTCTGACGGGTTGCTAATGAGGGTTTGAAAAGAGGCAGAAATGTTACCGTGTGTGCTCTGTAGCATCACTAGGAGTCTGAAGAAAATCTTCTCAGTTATGACTGCCAGTATTTACAGTGTGTGTTCTTTTTCACACTAAAAGCTACTGCGACCGTTGTATCAATATACAAAATGAGCTGCTTGGCTTTAAGCCGGGAGACTTAAGAGGATGATATGTCATCATGGTTATTATGATCCTGGACATCTCAAGTGTTACTATAGATAAGGTGCAGATCTTTAGAATATCAGTGTCTCTGTGAGAACATTAAACCTACAAACTCAAACAGTCCTGCCCACATTTGGGTCGGAGGTACTACAAGAAGGCAGGCTCTTACGTAAATGTCAGATATTTACAGCCAACAGTCAATCATATTCTGTGGCACAGCAGTTGCTGCAAATAGTGACAATTCTCTTTGTGATGCAAAGCCAAACCCTAATTTATAGTAATCCAATCCACTAATCATATTTAATTCAATCCATTATCCCAGGAATTACAATGATTGGATGATTCTGCAGCAAGGGCCAATGACATCACGCAGTGCACATGTAGGATGTGGTGTATTCTTAATTTAGCTTGGCAGATTGTGGCAGATTGGCCAAATAATGATTCAATTTTCCAACTTCCGATATGTACGTGCTTGGTGGAAGAGTTGGAAAATTGGAGTGGGGACGGTGCCAATGGCATCTTTTGTCCATCAATTGCCTTTGCTGGCTACTGAATTATGTCAAGCACTGACCAATGTTTCACCATAAATCGAAGGTGCATTAAGGCTAATTTATGCTGCTTTTACATAGGAAAATTCTTCTATGTGTCCTTTATGGTGGTATGTTGTTAGGCATTACATCCACTAGAAGGCAGCCAGAGGTGAAATTTTCTGATAACAACCAACATGTTGGTGAAGGTTTGTCCCTGTCTCAAGTTTGATCTGGTCTGAGCTGTGTGCTGCGCCCTCTAGAGGAATCCTGCAGTAACCGGTTGTCTATTTAACCAAATCTCTGGCCCGTCTGTAGCAACACATTATTAGCTGTTTGATAATGTAGTCCAGCTACATTGTAGAGAGTTTAAAATACATTATCATTCTGATACTTTGACTGTGAAGTTCAGTCCAACTTTCAGCTTTCCAACTTTACATTTGCTATGTTCTTTTACATGTATTCTTGAACATGTATGCCTGAATTGCATGTTACCACTTACCACTGTGTTGTAGTTAACAAAACAGAAAACAAGCAGATGTTTGTCTGTCTGAGGGTTGAGATGGAGACAAGGCTAATTTATATATTCATTGATTAGCAAACACTTAATGAGTCGAGGGTGACGACTCATACCCAAGCCATTTTTAAGGCCATGAAGGGAATCTTTTTTCATGGGAAAAAAAACGGAATTTATAATATTAAGGAATAAAGATCCCTTTTCAGGGTTTAATCAATGCCAGGAGAGGAATCTCCCCACAGTAAATCCAGCTGTTCCCAGAGGCAGAACAACTTCAGTTGCTTATAAACATCCTGGAATAACCTTGTTAGACCTTATTGAAATGTCTTGTATTTAATTGAAAGCTGACATTGTCCCTCTAGAGCCTCAGGTCAGCCCAAGCAGGAAGGCTTAGTGTTATTTTCCACTGCACTCTGCCTATGTTGGAACATGACTTATCTTGATTATGGAGCACACTGTTGGATAAATGGTCTTCTATTTTCTGCTGCAGGAAATATTATGTGACAATCCAAACCAGAAAAACAAAACAGCCAAAGGGCCGGTTCCTTTACTGAGACTGAAATGTTTTTTTTCTTGGTTCTAGTTAAACCGTCCAACACACAACAAAACCAAGATAACAGTTTATTGTTATGTAACAGGACAGAAAAAAATAGACCGCATAGGTGTTGATAAAGTCATTTACGAAATACAATGTAAATATATGAATTTCTTTGTCAAGCCAAGGTGGTTACGTTTCCCCCCTGGCCGTTAGTTAGTTAGTTAGTTAGTTAGTTAGTTAGTTAGTTAGTTAGTTGGTTAGTTAGTTAGTTGGTTGGTTGGTTGGTTGGTTGGTTGGTTGGTTAGTTAGTTAGTTAGTGGCCCTACACATCCTAAACATTTGGTCACTTAAATATTTGTACTTAGATTCCACTATTTAAAGTTGTATATAAATGTATCTCAAACCACAACTATGCACAGCGGTTTAAGTTAAAGAGGGTAAATTACATCGGGTAAATTCCTCTCTGCAGCACTTTGGTTTCGATTTCAGCTTCCTGACTTCGCTGGGAGTGTTCCCCTCTAAACCAAGCCACAAGGGAGAGGGCTAGAAAATGTTCCCCTAGGAATTGGGACACCACTCGCTATGTCATCAGCAGCAAGTGACAAACGTTATAAACCAACATTATAATAGTGACACATCTGATGACAACTGCAGGACAGACAGGACAAATTGATCTATTGATCAATACACAGTCAGTCAGTGTGTTTACATTGGTTATTTCAATGTAACATTGGTCCTGTCCATCCTTCTACTGAAAACATTACAACATGAGCCGGAAAGTTTTTTCTGAACTTCATATACGGGAAATGGGAATAACAAAAGTTACTCATTCCTCTCACTAAGACTGTTTGTTTTGATGGTGTAAATAGCGATTTTCCTGAAAGCTTGTCACAGCGATTCAATTACATTTTCATTTGCTGCTGGATTAAAATAAGGTATTATAAAAGTAAATAAAAATGTATGGTTACTTTGCAAGATTTCATACTTAAGTTTATGACCATTTTGATTTGCTTCGTCCGTTCGTAAAGCATTCAGGAATTGCCGTCTACCCATTTGTCCTGAAGGGACCTGAATACAGTACGGTTGAAGGGGTGTTTGAAGTGCTAGATGGCCACTACCCCTACATCACATAGAGAAAGGGGACAACGCAAACAAAGGGGTAGGGTCAAGTGGTAGGGCTGAGGGGGGAATTGGGACAGGGCCATAGACTTGTTAAAGCACAAAGAGCACACGTGCAAGTAATAACATTGACAGTGGCTCCACTCCATTAAGTGTGCCACCATGTTATTGAGTGCAGCATGCACACGTAAATGGAATGCAGCCATCATTATTATTACCGATACTAAAACTAAAGTGCTAGATGAATAATACAGCGGGTTTTTAGAGCTTTTTTTCACAACTGTCTGCTGTGGCTGTGAGTGAAATTATGCGAGTGATGATCGTGAACTAAAACAGTAACGTTCAGGACAAGATGAGCTAAACAGTGAACTGAGAGTTGCTGTAAAACCTGTGTAGTACCAGGGGCTGTCAGAGCTGTGTTGTACTTCTCTGTAGGTTCTTCACTGAGCAACCGTATCTCACTGAACGGAGGATCTTTTGGGTTGATTCTGAATCCGATACTGATTAATACCGATATATCGACTGAAAATTGACAATGATTCCTAAGATGATGTTGTCAAAGCCCTATTTAAGGTGGCAGAGACATCTCACACAAGCGCATTAACAGAGAACACAAATGAAAAAACGGAGATACAATCCCAACGGAAGTGAGCGATAATGGATGTTGACAATGAAACGTGCAGAGTTGCTTTCTGTAGAAGCCAGTCGCAATTGAAAATGTGATGCTTGTCTATTAGTACATGTAGTGCACTTTTACTCTCAGTCCAAGAGCTGGAAAGTTGTTGATCTGGAACTCTGACTCCCCGACAATAACACAAATACTTAATAACTGGGAAAAAACGTCACTCCATCTTCACTGCTTAACCCGTGTACTCTAATCTGGTGTTTTTCCTACATCAATCTTTGTTGCTTCTAAAACTATTTGGAGCCAGTTCAGATGAACTTTGGGGGGATTTGGACTCAAGCTGTGGTGGATTGTGCGACACTGTTGCAATGTTTAGTGTTAGACTCAGCTGAGGTTTGAGTCCACAGTCAACACACAAACTGTGTCTATCCCAACCACCTGGGGATTCCTGGATCAAAGCTATCTGTCATTCTTTTTATATCCCAGCCTGCTTTCATGTGTTTTCTTTTTTTCAGGGTGTGATAACACTTTTCAACACAGTATGTTTTCTTTGATCATCTCTATGGTGAAATGTCAGCGGAAAAGTTTCTTTGTTATCATCTTTTTTTAGGATCTTCTTGTGTTTGTTATCATGCTATAACTACTGAACAATTTAAGTCTCGACTAGAAATGTCTCCAATACCGATACCAGAATTGGAAATGTCTCAGATACCGATACCAGGATCAGTGCCAAGTATTGAAAGTATATAAGACACTAGTGTTGCCAATTGTTATTTATTTCTAGCTTTATTTAAATGTGAAGTTGCTGTTTTATACTGTTCCTGTGCTGTTTAAGACTTTAAAAGGTCTTTTGTATTTATAAATTGTGGCTGCATTTAGCAGCTAATTAAAGGAAGTAATTGTTGTGTATTTGTAGATTTATTTATTTGTGTAACGTTTCAGTTATGACTGAAAACGCAACACAAAACGCAACACAACAATGATAGCAATCATCACCTCTGTACAGGGTTGGTAACATACAGCTGTTAAAATATGTTATATATGTTTTTTGATTCACTGGTATCGGATCTGTTATCATTATCAGCTGATGCAAAAAGTCAAGGTATCTGTGTCAGGAAAATAAAAATGGCAGGTCCTCTCTAAGGAGGCAGCCATGTTTTTTACAGTAGCCCAAAACTGGACAAACTGAAGACCTTTTGAAGGCTACCACAGGTTCTCTTTCATGTTTGGAAGGGGAGGGTGAGGTGAGGGGTTATTCAGCTGCAACATGCAACTTCACCACTAGATGTCACTCAGTTCTACACGCTGAACCTTTAACTTGAGCTAAGTGGGATAGATTTGTAATTCAGAGTTCAGATTGAGGTTTGCCCTCACATCACTCTGTTTTACCACTGGCTGTCAGATGTCGTTTTAGCATCCTTTCAGTCGTACAGTGTTAATGTGGTGCCATTATTTGATTGCTAACCCACGGTGCCACACTCCTGATTCATGTGGTTACACGGTTCCTGCAGGGGGAGCTCACACAATGCTGCTGTATAACCTTGTGCTTCAGCAGGACTGAATCTGATTGGCTCATAGTTGAGAGAGAGAGAGAGAGAGAGAGAGCTGTAGATGAGTGGAAGTGAGAGCAGGGTGATGATGACGTTGCTCTTGTTATTTCCAGTGTCCCCTCTCAAGGGTCTTGCCCACAGCACATCAGTGTTTGGACAAGCCAAAAGACAGGAAATAGATGTGACACCATGCTCCAGCTGTGCCAAGCATTTTTCACACCACAGTGGATGAACCAAAGTCATCCTCCTCTGAAGAGTGTCTCTGCCTGGAACTGTGTTATACTGGAAATGACCCTCACAAAACTCAACAAAATTGGAGCAACCTACTCAGTTTTTGTAGAGAGCTACTTCTACGTTTTTTTGAGTAGTCGACTGTCTATTGAGGACAAAATCAAGTTGAAAAACAGAAACACCTAATACAATAAAGAGAAACCCAGTAAATCAACATGATGGATGACATGACAGCTCCCCCAAAGTGCAGTTAAAGCCTCCCAATCGCCACCCGATGCCTCCTCCATGTTACTGGATGAGACATGGACCAAACTAAAACTTCAACATTCACATCAAATAATTTTTTTTCAAAGATGCTTTCTGTCATTTTAGTTTTTATCACTTCGTTTAAGTGTTAATTATTTATGGTAATTTTGGTTCTAACTCATTATTTGATGCTATTAAAATGGAGAGAAACTTCTTGATTGACAGCTGAGACTGACTCGCGATTGGTCAAGCGAGCAGCTCCATCCCCCAATCACTACTGCGCAGACTGTGGCTTTAGTGACTTGTCGTTCATCTTTACATCCAGATTATGATCAACACCATAAAATGCTGTGCTAACACTTCAGATATTGATTATTATTTATCATCAGAGATATTTAGTCTATAAATTGTTAATTTTCAGTCAGCCCCAAACTCCCGCTTGATGAATGACTTAAACTATTAATTCATTATTAAAATTCTAAACATAGCTAATTCTAAACATTTAAAAATGTCATTTACTTCAGGATGATTTTAATTTGATTTATTCATTGCATCATGTGCAATGTATTCCCCTCATACCTTTTGTCAATATTTATATCTCCCTGTGCACCACTGGAGCAGTTTGGACTCAGTGTTATTGAAACAGCAGTTGCACACGACTGTAACTTAAGTCTTGCTCTGCAGACAGATTCCTGTTCTGTTTTAACTACATGAAATGGATGGCTTCAAGTATTAACAGTGATAATTAAACTGTTGTGATTAATGTAACACTATTAGTCCACTGGGATGAGGAATTATGTATGATTAAGGATTATTGTCCTTAATCATAATATAATTTTCTTTTTATTCTGCTGACTCCCTCTGTCTCTGATCACTGTGTGTCCCTCTCTTGTCTCTCCCTCTCTCCAGCCTCAGGCTTATAAAGGAACTGGCCCGGCTCTGCCATCCTCCCCCTCCAACGTCCCACTGTGTCACTCCACTGCCATGTTCCTTTCCCGCTGTGTCCAACCCATGGAGAATGCACGCCCACCCAGATAGGATGCCTGCCTTGCCCGAAGCCCTGCATCCCCTCCTACCCATCACCACCTCCTCCTTCTCCTCGTGTGTACCTGCTTTTGCCAACAGTTCCTCGAGGCGCCCGCCCTGCCCCGCTCCAACATGGTGGATGAGGTAACCACCATGAAGGATGACGTCATCAACGCCAACACGCTGGCTTGGCTGGTCTGCTCCGGCGTGTCCATCCTGGCCAACACTTGGAGCATCCTCAGCGTCAGTGCCAAGCAGAAGAAGTGGAAGCCACTGGAGTTCCTCATCTGCACACTGGCGGGCACGCACATCCTCAACATGGCCATCCCCATCACCATGTACTGCGTCATAACGCTGCGCCGCCATCACTCCAATTACGAGTGGAACGAGGGTCTATGCAAGGTGTTCGTCTCCACCTTCTACACTCTCACTTTGGTCACCTGCTTCTCCGTCACCTCACTGTCATATCACCGCATGTGGATGGTACGCTGGCCTGTGAACTACAGGTAAGATGGTTTCTGAAGATGGTTTTAGATACTGTATCTGTCTCTGAGTGTTGTTGTGGTCCTCACACCACTAAAATGACATTAAATATTATGGCATCAACATTTCTTTCCACAAACAATGTTGTGGTTCCAACAAAACAGAAGATATAATCACCATGAAAAACTGTTGACAGTGTGATCTTTAGATGATCTCCATAGCAGTGTGACGAAACATGTTTTTTGTTGTTATGCAAAAGGGAACTAACATTTTCGGACACATCTGCACATTCTACACACACATTTTAACCAGATATATTCTGTAATTACAAATATTCCAAGAAGAACAATTTGTGAAAAGACATTTTATGAGCTAATATCCTCCAAGGCTAAACACAATATCTGCCAAAGACACCTAGAGAGTTTATATTCTGACATTTATTTTAATTTTAGTCCTCTCCCTGCATTTCTGAGCAGGTTCCTCAGGGGGGAGGGACCACTGTTTAGATCAATGTCACTTGTTGGCCTGTTTACATGTGTTTTTGAGGGGGATGCTCTGCATCAGGTGAAATCTCTCATACCAACACCTCTGCTGGTTGCAGTTATTTGGGGTAACACAGACTGAGGCTCTGCCAGCTCTGGCTTCGTTCTTCATTTGGCTCTACACAACAAGTGATATTACAAAGTAACTCTGAATAATCAGGATGAGGTTCACCTCACATTAACATTCAGCACTCTGCTGCAGTAACACCATGCTGGTCTTGTTAGACCTCCAAGACATCTGCTGTTGACACGTAATCAGATGTTCTGAGCATCAACTCTGCTTCCTCCACAACAAGCTTTTCACTGTATTTCTGTCTGTATTCAGGGATTCATGAGAGCTGCTTTAAGATAACTCAATACACAATGTTTGGTCTTGTTGTATTAACAAATACTTCTGATTACACAGTAATACTATTATGCTGCAATTTTTCTTTCATCATTATTTTTTTTACCTGGTATTTTATCTGCAATGATACATCATAATGATAATCAAACAATTAAAACATTGGTCACATGAAATGATCAGTATACACATTTTAATTTGTGTATCTTTAGATCATCTCTAGTCATCAGACACAGAACAATCATTTGCGGATGCATTTATACTGTGGAAAATACAGGTTGAGCACATATGAAATCATATTCATATCTACTGTGCTTGCTGGTGTAGAAGCTGGTCCTGTGGCACATGTGGTGAGAATGACTTTTCTATTGCCTGTCTCTTCCTTCTCAACAAGGCCTGATTGTACTTCCTGTGGCATCAGGCCTGCAGATGCTCAGCCTACAGTCAGATTGGCCAATTTCATAGCTCTATGCAGATAAGCTCATATGAAACAAGATATGCAAACTTCCTTTTAAATCTATGCTCAATCTTGTTATCTATATTGCTTGTGCAGCTGTCGCTGTTGGTTAATGCCCACACAGAGATATCAGGCTTTACGCAAATGCTTTTATCTCCCTCGTCTGTTGTCTCACTCATCTGACTATATTGTCTCATCTCCTGTCTGGAAACACTGTCTTTTCCTCTCAGCAGCTCGTCTGCTTGTCTTCAAGTCACTCTTCACACTGGTATGATACAGTGATGGCTCAGGTGATGCCCTGCGTAATTGCTCTTCATCTTTCATTTAAATTGCCCCACGTTTGCCTTGCTGAGCTTGCACCGCTGCCTTTTCTCTGACATTAACTCACACTGAAGGCCTGATTATGAATTCCTACCTTGTAGTTCGGCAGCTGTTCTCATCGCCCCGCGCTCGCTATCTCTTAGGAGCATTTTCCCTCGCAACGCTCGTTCTCTGGTAATAGATTCAAGCAGCTTGGTGACGTAACCTTCCCATCATATGTACCCCAGGCACATTCAGGAAAGGCTAGCATTATTACTCACGGTGACAACAAGACCCACTTGTCTTTGCACAGAGCCACAGTGCAAAGATAGAGGCCACCGCTGCCCCCTCTGTGCCACTCACACTGTGTCAGTGCGTATAAGCTAATGAATTACTAGCTCCATATATTTTGAACTATATTTTTGATTTATCTCGTATCAGGCCAGTGCTCCTCGGGAGGATTGTAATGAGAGGAATACCAGGATAGATGACATGCTCTGGTTCTCTACAGGGAGACAGATTGGGTTTCCTGCCAAAACTGCTCCCAGACAACTGATACTGAACGGAGACTTTACTGTATTCCTTCAAAAACACAAATGAAACAGGAGAGGTACATTTATGGTGGCTGTAGTATTCTGCCCCTTGTTATTATTATATACACTTTTAATGCAGGTCCATTTATAGATGCTGGACTGATGTGACGAAAAAGGATTAAAGAAGTCATGCAATAGATTGTATCTCTGAATTCTACAAGACACAATTTTCTTCTGTATGTAATTTCTTGCTGATGCCTTGAACCAGCTCATGAAAACGTTAGGTCTAAAGGTTTTGACAAGATGGCACAATCTTTCTTCATGTTTTGGAAATGAGAACACCAGTCGCTGCCTGCCACGTTTATAGATGTACGTGTGCTGCCAGTGCAAACCTTGAACAGTGCCCCACCCAGAGGACACAGACACATTCGGCAAATTGCTCGACTGTAACAATTACTTGGAGGTGAGAGGAAATAGAAATCCCTTCGAACTGAAATAGACCCAGATGACAAATAGACCGAGGAATGTGAAAAGCAATCTTTTGCCATCAGCAAAGCATTGATCGCTTTGCATTCAACTTCAGTTCATCTAAGTGATGACCATGAAGTTTTGTGGCCCGGTCAGAACATGGTGTAGCTTTATGATTGTACTCTCTGCTGAAATATTTATTTACAGTCTGTCTTCTGCTTATGAAATAAAAGCATTAAATAGTTTTAAGCAACACACATCTTCCCACCTTTTACTATTATCTAATTTCATATAATTTCTCAACAAAAGTTTCTATATATTGTTTATGTACTTTCATACTGTCTATTTTAAATCATTCCAGCATATACATTTAGTATTTGTGGCCCAAGCACTAGCACAGTTTGTATTAAGATGCATCAGAGTCATGGTCAAGAAGAAGACTTACAGGAGGTGCAAACAAGTCTAAAGCTAATTTCACCTGAAAGCCTGAAAACAGTTCAAATGACTTCATGCTAAAATCTATGGTTCTTCCTGCAGGTTGAGTAACACCAAGAAGCAGGCGGTGCACACGGTGATGGGCATCTGGATGGTCTCCTTCATCCTGTCCACTCTTCCAGCAGTGGGCTGGCACGACACCATCAACCGCTTCTACACCTCCGACTGCAGATTCATCGTGACGGAGATCGGCCTGGGCTTCGGCGTGTGCTTCCTGCTGCTGATCGGCGGCAGCGTGGCCATGGGCGTGATCTGCATCGGCATTGCTCTCTTTCAGACCTTTACCATTCAGGCGGGCCACAACGCAGACAAAAACAAATTTAACGTCCCGACCATAGTGGTGGAGGATGCCCAGGGGAAGCGTAGATCATCCATCGATGGATCCGAGCCTCTCAAGACGTCTCTGCAGATCACCTACCTGATCAGTGGCATCGTCTTCATCTACGACTTCCTGACTGGCTTCCCCATCCTGGTGAGTTCACTGCCCTTATCTGCAGTTACTAATAGAGCTGGTCCCAACACTTATAGTTCAATAGTTTGTGTATTTCCTGGTTAAACATTTATGCAGATGTTAGACTTTTGGATCAGTAATGACTGAGAGTGCTAATATCTGTTCTTCCACAAGATCAATTAGATTTAACAAACACAGGTGGTGCAGCATTTCCTGTTGGTTTAGAGGCATATCCTGACTGTTTCCCCATTTGTATCAAAATGTTTTACCCTGTTTCTACACTAGCAGCTGTATTTCCTGATGTTGAAGGAACCATCCATCCATCAGCTTTTGAGGGTGCTACAAGAACACATTTCATTTTTTCCATTTTCTAAGACAATGTACACGTGTTGTTATATATGATATATATATAAAATGTATAGATTTCCATATGAGTCAGATGGTGACTGGCTCTTAGAAAACAGCCACACACACACACACACACACACACACACTCACACACACACACGCACACACACACACACACACACACACACACACACTAGCATACAGTGAGGTCAGGCTGATGGCAGCCATTTTTGTGACCTCTTTGTCACTCAGACCGTTTGCTGAGAGAGAGAGAGAGAGAGAGAGAGAGAGAGAGAGAGAGAGAGAGAGAGAGACAGAGATGGTTGTGATAAAAATAAGAGATTAAAGGGATAGTTCACCGAAAAAAACTCATTGTCTACTATTACATTTGACTTCAATTGTATTGTATTCTGCTGCAACACTGTTTACCCCTGAGACTCCAGAAGTGTTTTGTGGACTCAAACACTTCACCCACCCCTCCATCGGCATAGTGGTGAGTAGATAATGATAAATAAAGATGAATTTTCATTTTTCTGTGAACTATCCCTTTATGGTGAAAAGAAAAGTCGGTGGAGCTTCTCCACTGTAGCTCCAAAATCTATATCATACTGTTTTATTATTTACATGGACTTCAATGTTTCTGCTCATGTGAAGCTGTAAGTAGGTCAGACTGAATGAGTATGGATGGTACAATGTGTCTTTATATACACTCTGTAGTGTGTGTGTGTGTGTGTGTGTGTGTGTTGGAGGAGGAGGGGTAAGGTGCTGTTTGAATTCTGTCAAGAAAATGACTAACATTATAATAGCAAGGACAATAATGATAATAAAATAATGAACTTGGCGACCTTTACAATTACAAACCCCCGTCAGTCTGGTTTATCCTGTTCTGTGATATAATGTGTCGCCCACTGTCCCAGTTACATGTTACGGTCCATCACTGGAATCATCGTCGTCGTGTTGTCGTGCAGGGACGTCCGTACAATACTTAATACAGAGTCTAACTTCCTGGGGACACTAATCACCAGTGGATTTTCAAATTCCACCCTCAGGTTGTCATTCATTTTTTAACAAGTCAGTTCATTGGTTTTCGGTGCAGACTTGACAGCCGGTAGAAAGCCTCGGGCTCATTGTTTGTGATGCAGCTTAAATCAGCCATCCTCTCATCGTACAAGCGGATCTGTTTGGGTTTTTTCGTTATAGCCTCTGCTCATGTTTAAGCCACAGGGATTACAGTCTGAATCTTCAAATTTGAACACGCTAGTTAAATGAGACCGACTTGTATAAGGTGTGACTTCTAAGTGGGAGAACATGATATTTATCAAAGTGCTTCAGTTTATATATATATAATACACCGCCTCGGTTCTGTTATGATTTGTACAAGCCATCTGTTAGTACCATTTTGTTTTTACATTAAACAAACCTTTTTAATTAAGTGTTGTACACCTGAGGCTCGCCAAACAGAAACTCCTGCACAAAGCACAGGCTTCGTCTGCACAGGCCTTTATTTTGAAATCTGAAGTTTCTTTGGCATATTCACATGAGAGATACTCTTTAGGGTTCTGAGTTACAAATTTGTTAGTATTTACTGAATTTCCAGGCAACCTTGATCAATGACTAACCTAGAAGCAATGATTTTCTTAGACATGAACGGTTACTGTAGTGATAATAACTTGCACATTAGCATTATACTGCTTCACAGAAACCCAGAGGAACTTTTTGAAGTGTTTTTTGCTCATGAGTCATAACCAAATAGCTTACTGTTCTGTTGTGAGGGTGAATACAGCCGTGTATGTTTAAGATTCTATGTTGCCTCTCCTCCCAAAGTGCCAGCAACATCCAGATCATAAACAATATAATCCTGATTCTCATTATTTCTCAGTATACAATGTAACACTTGGTTTTAAAAGCCCCAAGCTCGACTTATCATTTTTATGCCTCTTACAATGTGTTTGAATTCTCTCCAGGAGGACACAACATAACAATTTATTGTTTTTAAAGTGGTCTGAAATTCAGTGAGCTGAATTTAGGCCGTAAAGTTATGCTGCTTGGATCATCTATATATGCTGCCTTAAAAAATGTTTCCTTTTCTCACTCAAACAAAAATGTTTTCGCTTTTATTAAACTGTCAGATTCATTTCTTTTTGTATGTTTTCACTTCTAGTAGCCACTCACACTGCCGGGGATGAGATTTTCGGGAGATGTTAGCAGGCAATAGTTTATTATTATATTTAGGTAAAGAGAATGAATGAACTTGATTATTATTCTTCTTAAGTTCTTACTGGAAAGAGTAATAACTCAGCACTTGAGGCACCACAGCCGCTGTTTGTGTATCAAAAACTGGAAAATTTGTTTTATCATTTTGTGATTTTGAAAATAATATATAAAAAAATAAACATTAGAATACTACAATCACATAATTTCATAATTTATATAATAACAAATAATTCCCCAGTTATTTTTCCATGTTGATTAATTTGTGTGTGTCTCTATACCTCCATGTTTGAGTTCAGGACCAGAGGGGAAACTGCTGCTTCATAAGCTGTAAGAGTTTGTTTGCATAGACAGGGCTATATTACCTTTACAACAACGTCCTATTGTGTTTCTGTATGAGTGTGCACAAAAGAGAGGGTAGTATAGTAATAAAGAAAGATCAGATTTCCTCTGCATAGACAGAAACAATAAAGAGTCTGGTAGCCATCTTTATGACCTGATGTAATGAGCTATTTAAATGCATGGAAATCTGTAACACACATAAATGAAGGTGGATATTTCTTTCTCATTGGTGTGGCGCTATTGAGAAATACTGGATTTGGATAGAGATGTACATACAAGAACAGAGCAATTATAGATTCTACAAAAAAGCAAAGCAAACTATAGTTATTTGTATGAGCAAGCAGTCAAAACCTGGCCAGTAAGTTGAGTCTACAAGAAAAAAGAGTATGCTTATTCTGCCAACATTTTTATATGAGAGTGAAAGCTGGTATGGAATGAAATCTTTAAGATCCTTGGCTGTAGTTGGCCTATATTGGATTTTTGGATGATGGGGTGTGATTTCTTATAGAAAAACAAACCAAATATGATTTCTTGAAAGCTGAAATCCAAAATCAGTTCAAGGATTTGTGTAGAAATCTTTACTTTACTGTGCAGCACCAACAACACTCGATATATAACCGCCACGCTGCCAAAGATGCTGTCATAAATTCTTAGGCCTCAAGAGAGAAGTTTAAAAACACAGTGGCCCACTTAGAGGAATATGGTGTTTATTTACTCTCACATTCACACACACACAAGAGGGACACACACCACACAATCTTTGACGTTTGTGTCGACAGCAGTGGTATAAATGATGCATGAAGTTTACAATTGCTCCAGAAAAATAAGGGAAAAGGGGTTCAAAGATCAGGGATAGGCTGGGACTGGAGTGATCAAAGTGACCAATGGTAGGGGGGAAACATCAGCCACTGTCCCCGCCTCCAAAGTCTCAAAATTCAACTTGACGAGTGATTGTCATTGAAAAAAGATCATAATGCATTGTCAGATTTTTGAATTTATTTTCTGATTCATTGTGTTGTATTGTGTCTGCACTCTGGCTGATAATCATGAGGTTCTGTGTTTTGATGGACAGCAAATCTCTGTTTATCTAGTGTCTTCATTGTCTCCACTGTCTTTGGTTGACCTGCCAGTTTTTTTTATAATCAGCTCAGTAAACAAACAAGATCAGTATCAGGGGACGTTAAAACTCAATCAAGTCACAAAGTGTGTGCTCCAGTTCAAGGTGTGAACCTGACATTAAGAGTTTAATTTAGTCAACGTGCCCGATGCATTAGAGATGAGGATTAGACACAGAAGCAGTCACCTTTAATGAGCTGACAGGGCACTCTGCTGCCTCACTGAGGGACCTGTTAGCGCTAATGCTTTTATAAAGGGCTCCTGCTCCAACTCAGGTCACTTCTCCCTAAACTAAGAAGCAGTTAAGTGGCTGTAATTATTTGTTGAGTCATTCCTACAATAATATATTATTACATTGACTAAATTTAACTAATTTATTGATTCACTGAAATTAAATTAGTTACAGCAGTCGCTCAAGTGATGACAAACTAGAATGGCATTCAAATATTTGAGGGCAAACAGTCCCCTTAAATTTTGCACCAAGTCGTGATCACTTGGACATAGATCTATTACTATTGCAGATACATATAAACTGTTGATTCCCCACTGAATCCACGTTATCTCAGCTACACATGCAGTTACAGGCCTCTAGCCCTATTTACAGTGGCTGACAAAAGCATACCCCTCTATGAAACCATTTTTTTTTTTTTCATCAAGACCATTCATTATTGACTTGGAAATCTGCGAAAATGTTAAACACCCTATCTTGCAATGTTAAAGAAAGTATTTTTTTAAATCCCTGGATTAATCTCTGGGTTCAGATCCATTAGTTAAATTAACTTGGATCCAATATTCATATCTGGTGGTGTGGCTCTGTTCTGGGACCTCGCTGTCCTTCCATAAAGAAAGCCTGAGGTGGGGAGAGCACACATTCCTACCATTCCTTCATGAAAAGTGAGGCAGGGACAACAGCAGCTAAAACAGTAGCAGGCATCAGTGACACCACATGACATTAGGTCAGAGTCAGTATGAAAAGGAGGCGCTGAGATGGAGGTGGGCGGCGAAGTGGCAGCAGGAAGAGCAGGCAGCCAAAACAGCGTGAATACAGCACACAATATGAGCTTGGCCGATTAAATACATAGGTGGGGATCAGTTGAGCCGTCAGCTGATGTGGGCTGAGATCTGCTGCTGTCAGCTGGTTTGTTGCTGAGCTTGACTTTGAGATCTGTTTGAGCTAACATTATGCTCAGTTTATTGGATTCTTTCTTGGTCCATGCCCCATCATTACACTAAGTTTCAAGGAAATCTGTTATGTCGTTTTCGAGCAAGCCTGCTGACAAACAAACAAATTCAACCATCCAACAAACGAGCGGACAGGGGTGAAAACATCACATGAATGAGGCAGCGGTATGTATGCTGCTTGCAGAATTGGTTCACGTCACGTTTGCCAATATATATCAATCAAGTTCAATACAATTTTATGTGTATAGCCCATATTCACGAATCACAATTTGTCTCCCAGGGCTTAACAAGGTGCGACATCCTCTGTCCTTCACATGTGATGGATCCCTCTCCCAGGACAGACAGAAGTCCAATAGATGCCGCATGTAACTGCAAACGTCAACAAAATAACAGTATTTCCAACATTGATTAGAAGAAACAGTTTGTAACATAATGTAGGACACAATATGTAGGACTGAACCTGAGACGTGATGCTCAGTATTTTTACTCCATCTTTTACCTTGTGCTTAGCGTCCACTGGGAGCACTATAGCTTGAATATAAAAAAAAAAACAGAAGGTGTGTAGTCAGAGCAAGTGTCTCCTAAAGGTTTTAACAGAGACATCTCCCTGGATTTAGGCCAAATACAACACTTAATAACAGGTTCTGTTATACAGGTTCTGTCATCAGGCTGGTGCTGAATTGAAATCATTTCTACAGCAGCTGATTTACCTTGAACCTCAGTACCACAGACATACCTGGTGACACTGACACATTTTTCATTAGTTGAAGCCTCGGTCATCATGAAAAGTGTTTGATAATTTTAAAATTGTTGTATTTTCAAAATGTAATTATGAAGTCATCATGTAATCCTCGTGTAGCTACAATGACAATTCTTTTTCTGTAATGTAATTTGAGCTGAGTTTAGTCATTTATTTTGGTGATCTGATAATGTAATCCGGATTACATGTAATCTCTTAATCCCCAACCCAGATTGCATACAACAGGAGTCATTATTAAACAAATACGATCTGTTTCATACATTATCACTATCTTAAAGAGAGCCTGAAAAGCTGCAGGTAGTGTGTAAACTGGGTTTTCACATTCGATGAAAAGCAGCTTTGTGGATCTGGTCTCTTTTGTTGACTGACTTGTCAGAACAATCCATTCAATTAATGCTAATATTTTCTTTTATCCCACTTCAGTTTCTTCAGTGGATTTCTGGTATTTGGAATTGAACATAAGTTGTTTTCAGAAATGAAGTCAGGAGCTTGTCCACATAAGTCGGTTCGGACTTTCTCTGGAGTTTTTTAACAACGCAGCAGGAGATTCAGACACGTTTACAACAACACAGAAATCTCCAGAGCGTTCAGTTGAGGGGTGATGAAGGAGGCACACGTTTGTTTAAATTCTGCTGCAGAGATCACATTTTAGTTTACTGCACATCGACACCGGCATCAGCTCTAATCACCAAAAACTCTCAAATCTCGTCGTCTTTGCAAGTTGACGTCTTTGTCTGCATTTTCTTCATGTATGTATTTTTTTTTTACAGTTTTGCTTCTGTCATGTTTTAAAAACGTCATCAACACCCCCACCCCCCGGAGAATCTCCTGCTGTGTTCTGACATGGGCTCACTCAGATATTATCCAGAGGTTTTTTCCAGGGGGTAGGCAGGAGAAACTCCGGAGAATGTCCGCAGCAACTGACATTTCTGTTCTCACATACAGCCTTTCAGGATAATTTGAGGAGAATATCCGGAGTTCAGTGCATGTCTGAAAGCTGCTTTAGTAAGCAGTCTTAAGTCCTCACCACAGACTATAACAGCTGATTATGGTTTGTTCCCGACACTGTGCAGGTGGTGAGCTTTGCCAGTCTGAAGTTCGACCGCTCTTACAACTGGATGGTGTTGTGTGTGCTGTGGTGCTCCATCGCTCAGTCCATCCTGCTGCCCATGTTCATCTGGGCTTGTGACCGCTATCGCGCCGACATCCGCATGGTGTGGGAGAAGTGTGTCGCCATCATGTCCAACGATGACGTGGATGAGGGTAAGTCACTGTCAGGTGTCAGCCTCCCGCCCTGCCCCTCCCTTTCCCCCTCCTCCTCCTCAACTGATGATGTGAATGATTCCTATTTCCTAAGACAGCTCAGTGTGGAGTATTGACAGTAGTAACGGCAGTTTGTCCGGTCGAATGCTCCATGAGGACACACACAAAGTGGGCTGACTAAAAGGCGTTCCTAAGATGATTTGGTTTATTTTTGTAGTATTCCTATATAATAGACACTTTGGTTTGAAATAGCAGCTGTACAAGCTGTTAGTTAAAGACTGTAGGCGTGACTCTCGAATTGAATGTCTGGAAACAGAAAATGGTGTCGTGAACTCATCTGGACTGTCTTTGGCCACAGGAATAACGGTGACAAATGTGATTTATTGACCCCAACAGTTTTGTCTCTTAGCCTAGGGAGCAGTTGTATAGGTGAAATTGAGAGGAGCAAAATATTATATATCATAGGTTTATCCCAAGTTTCTCCATATGAGATATAAAAATAACTCCTGATTTCTAGCTCATGGTGCAGGTTTAAATTACTCCTTGACTCTGGAGCACCCATGATCTCTGCTGCTCCACGCACTCATCCTCTGTGATTGCACTGCTTGCTGTTCTAAACATTAAACTGTGCAATTACAATCTGCCATCTATTTTCAGTCAAATCAATCAAACTCCCAAGTTAAACAAGAAAGAAAAATGGATTCTGCATCTTTGTTTTTATGGAAATATGAAACACTATTTGCTAGTCTCACTGATTTTGGCTTGACTGAACAAAGGAGTTACCACGATATGTTGTATGCATTAAAATGCTACAAATCTGCAAACTATTTGAGTTAAAATTATCTTTTATTTGAAGTAATTGACATTTATTCTAATTCTGGGGTTTTATCGACACCTCTCTGCACTGAACTATCTAATCTAAACGAATCTAATATCAAACGTATTTACACACTTTCTGCCTATTTAGAGGGATGTTTTTAACATTTGATAATAACAGCTTTTTTACAATAGCAACTGTGATTTTGTTTGTTTGTACAAGTTACATAAATATATAATTGTACATATGTATTTTCTTTTAAACTGTCATTATGACATTGTATTTTTAAGGTTAAGGTCTGAAATCAGTGGTCAAATGTTATCATGTGACCTATCACGTGACCCTCGGTTGTCAGGAGATGAAACTGAAGTGTCAAATATGTTTCTATGTGTTTTTATATGTGGTGTGTACTTGTGGTGAAAGAAAGAAATATTGTTGGACAAAGGACATGTGTGGTACTTTTTTTCTTTTTCACTCCAATGCATTTAAACTGGACAATCTTCCTCTAGAATGCCCTGTCATGAGATGATGATAAAAAGAGGCATTTCCCATGTATTAGATAAGTTACAGAGTGAAAATGGAACAAATATACTAAAGCTGAAAAGCATTTTCATGTCATTATGATGGTCATATTTCCCTCAAGTCACAAAGGGATGCAGCCAAGCTGTTCCACGAAACAATACAGAAATAGATTTAAATCAATTATTGATATACATGCTGTATATATGATAATTATTTTATCATTTTCTTTTGTTTGTTTTAATTTACTTTTATTTTTGTAATGTGGGTTCACACCTAGTCGTCAGAATACTGTGTATTTTAGAGGCAGAGGCAGAAAGACTTCATGACAGAAGTATGAGTGTGTGTCCAAAGGGACTGAAAATGAAAGGTTTCACATGGAATCACAGACACACAAACAGAATTCGTCCCAAAATGAGGTCACATGATAATCATGAGAACGTTGGTGGACGCGGTCCATGACCAGATCGCCACAGTTCATGCAAACTAATGACAGTATCAACCATCTGTCTTTTTCTCCTATTGGCTCTGTTTAAACTCAACCTGATCTGAACCCCTTCTCCCCTGTTTCTAACCTTCCGAACCTTCTGACCCTCTCCCCCCCCCGACACCCTCCCCAATAACTGCTCGATGTCCAGCAGGAGCCATAAAACAACACAGGGAATATATCCATATATTCTGTGTGAAAATTAACACTTGCCAGTTCTCTGTTTTTTTCCAGAGGGCTTGCCATGTATAACGCATCACAGTTGTATGTATAAGGATTGTTTCCTGTTTCTCCAAAGCTACTGACTTTGCATGCAAGCTGCCTGTGCAAATAGCCACTCTCATCCTCCATCTTTTGGCCCAACATTTTCCTCCAGATCAGCATTTTACACCCATCTCCAATTGATCTTTAATGAACATGAATGCATTACTGGGAAACAAACTCTATGAGTATTCATTTATGCACAAAGACCACTGAACATTATTTGGTGACTATTTGGCATTGCTTCTAAATTCAGACCCAACCTGTGGCTTTTCCATCCCCTTATTAAACATTTCAATTTAATTATTGGGCATTTTTGTGGCATTTTTTTAATCTAAATTTCATTTTCCTGAGGAGGCTCGTAAGAAAACACAACAAATTAGAGAACAATTGAACTTGTCTCTCTTATCTACTCGTCTGTCTGTCTGTCTGTCTTGTGTATTGAGTCCGTTGCTCTCTAATCCTGACGCCCGTGCTTTTCTGCACTTTGCAGAAAACAGCCAAGATGGAGGAATTCATGCCGACTTAATATTTGACAGACCATATGACTATAGCTCGGCGCCTGAAATCGTGACGGTAGACCGTAATGCCAAGTATGAGTTCTCAACCTTAGAAAGGGGGGTTCTGCAAGGGTATCCATTGAGGGAACAACAGGAAGATAAAATGCAGTATTTGCAGGTATATTTTCATTGATTTTCTTCATTTCTTTTACCTGATCAATTGAACTATTATTAAATGATACTTCATTGCTAATGTGCATGGTGAAATGGCCTTGTGGGCCTTTACAGTATCTTGCATCTTGCATCTTGCATATTGTGATGCTATCTCTACCAGATATACTATTGATTTTTTCTTTTGTCTCATGAATCAAAAATACACTCTTACTGACTACTGTTAGGTAAATATGACCATCGGGCAGCTCCATCAACATGTTATTAGATCATGTGCTTCATCTATCAACTAGTTAAGATGTACAGCCATGGAGCTACATGCAACTAAGTGCATTTTTATCTTGTAAGAGGGTAAGAGTTTAGTAACTGACTTACCTTCTACATTTCAGGAATCCCTTAAGGTTTCAGGAAAGCACCACAAACATCTGCTCATGTTCTACCCATAAGCATTATGTCCATTGGATCCAGCATCCATCCCAGTCAAATGCAGAGCTGTGAAATTCTCCTTTTCAGCCTGCATTCACACCAAAGCTCGTGCTAACACACAGCCTTCTGAGACAATACAACAAGGAACTTTAATTTCAATACTGATTAAACTCAATAAGCTATCAAATCTGGCCCAAAATCAGATATCGGATCAAACTGAATGAAAATGTCTGATTAAAAAAGTTAAGATGATTTTTTTAAATATCTTGCTGGTATTGGTCTGGAAGACTGTGGTGATAATATGTACCGAAACTCTAGAAACTACTGATGCAACCCACACAGTATTAACTTCAACAGAGCATCTTAACACTGTGTCATCTTTGTCATAAACAACTTAGCGATGGGCTTTCGTTGCCTAAGGAATTACATCCACTCCAATAAATTGTCTATTGACTATAACAAAAGTGAAATTGGTGAACAACCCAGATTTCTACCATTCTGATGAACCTTTCAAAGACCAAAGTGGAAACAGAGATGTATACAGTAGCTGCCATCACGTCAAACCATCACTCCATACATTGTTTTGTGTCCGATTCGCCTCTATTCATGACATTAGATCCCTCTGATTGCAAAGTATCACCCGAGTCTGTTATCCACCGCTGTGTGTGTGTGATTGGGAAACAAATGAGGTGCATTTTTTTCACTTACAGGAGGACAACAGTGATACAGTCACGTTATTATTGTGGCTGCTGGGGGTGGGGGTTAAAGGCTCAGTTAGACCATGAGTCAACAAAAATCAAATCACTATCAAATAGCACCTCCATTTGTGATTTGCTACTGCACCTCTGAAGTGGTTTGATTGCAGAATAAAGCTTCTTTGGCTTTATTTGCTTGTTAGTTGTTAGTCTCTCTCTCTCTCTCTCTCTCTCTCTCTCTCTCTCTCTCTCTCTCTCTCTCTCTCTCTCTCTCTCTCTCTCTCTCTCTCTCTCTCCATCCTGCCAAGTCCGTCCTGCATCTTCCTCCATTTTAATGCCTGTGCTGCCCTCTGCTGTTCATCTCCTCTCCCCCCCCCCAAACACACTCACATGCTACTGTATCGTCTGTTGTCTCATTTTGTTTATCTGCATCTACCAAAAGCCGCCACTGGGGGGCAGGCTGATATCAATCTTGTGGCTCTTGACGTCACCTTGACAAACCCTTTCTCTCTTGCATAGTTGTCAGAACAGAATGGAATGTGAGTATAACATGTAGGGAACTATCAATTACTAATGCAGTTTCATTTCCAAATAATGGAGATGTTATAAGCCTGCTAATGAAAAACAGTCAATCTGAGGGATTTGCTAAAAAACTGATTAATACAATTCCTCTTATAATCTTTGATAATAGCTCATATGCATGTAGGATTTTCCACAAACACAGTAACTGAATGATGGTACTAACCATACATTCTGAAATAACCTGAACATGGTGAGAGAGAGATTTTCATTGATCTACATAAATGTCATCAACTCAAAAGCAGGTATCTGGGGTTCCTGCTTCACTCAAATTACAGCCCAGTATCAAAGTGGCACTTACAGGCCACATAACCTTGAAGAATCCTACATGTAATATCTTGTATATAGCTTATAATGTAGGTGAATCTACAATAATGTAACATAGCATTACTTACTGTGCAGTGCCAATGCTGGCTTGTGTGTTGTGGATTGAGTGAATGTCAAATACATCTACTGACTGACAGGATTGGTCTGTGTCTTGCGTCCAGGTGCCCCCTACAAGAAGATACTCCCACGACGAAACCGACATGTGGACCAGCGACCGGATCCCCTCATACCTGCACCGCTGGGGCTCCACCGAGGACATGATAGTGAGTGCCCACTACAGCTCCACCTTGCCGCGCCACGAGAGGCGCAGGAGCAGCCTGGTCTCCTACCACGAGGAGAGCCACCATCACCATCACCCGCATCGCAAGCGGCGGCGATCTGAGGACAGCATGCACTCCCTCAAGCACCTGCCGCGCGTGGTCTGCGGCGGCGAGCGCTACGAGGACGAGCTGCTGTGTTTCAGTCGCGACGAGGTGATCAACTTTATAGACGAGACGCCGCTGCCGAGCCCCAGGAAGAGCCCGCGGCGCAAGTCCACCATCTCGCTCATCCCCAATGTGTACGAACAGCACACAGTCATCCTGCCTCACTTCCCGCTCACAGACTTTGAGCGTGAGCCTCAGGCACTCAGGAGGCTCTCAGAACACAAAAGGAGCAGCAGTTGGAGCAACTCGCCCGAGGGTACCCCCAAACAGGAGAGACCCGGTGGAAAGAAGAGCCCGGTGGCTTGTGGCTCCAGTAGAGGTCACCGGGAGCGCCTGCGGGACGGGAAAGGGCATGGTGAGGTGGGCTCACCTGGGCGCAGCCAGCACACTCCGGGACACTCCACCTGTCGGCCCAGGACAGGTGGTGGAGGAGGGGCTGGAGCTGACTGGAGGCATCAGAAGCACCTGAGCAAGGCGGAGAGTAAAGGAAGCACAAACAGTTTTGTAAGCACACCCTCGGCATCGTCCTCGGGATACATCACCTTTCAGTCTGACTCTGTCGGCTCCACCACCTAAAAGCAACGTTTTCCCTTTTGGTCTTTTAAAGGTGTCCTCTTGAAAACCACTTGAACATTTGTGGTTATTGAAAAGTGAAACATTTTGGCCTTTTTACTCGTGCCACTCTGTTTTACAGGCTACCACCGATAAATAGGCTTCAGTTATGCTAAATGGCCTTTGGAGATTTTTCTGAATGGACCTGATGTAGATTTAGTTTGTAGCCTGGTGACAAGGTTGAATAATCCTGTTATTCAGCTTTTACGTCACAGAATATCAACAGAGGACACTTTTTGTTTCCAGCACTAACACACAGAAACTGTTTTTAAATGGCGTGAACATTCCCACATCTTGTTTTTGCTGTTTGATATTGTTTCTAATGAAATACTCAAATAATCTGGGGAGGGAATTGTTAGGGTGGTGTTTTTCTTCTTCCTTTTTTTTTGTTTTTGCACTTGGAATTGAAGACTCACTTTGTGTTTTATTTGGCCCTGTAATGGTTTTGTGTTTTGCTGTATGGACACATTTGCTTTTAAACCAAACTTTCCCTGAACACCGCTCACCTACGTTGAGACTTCAGGTTACGCTTCAACACACATATTTACTTTATTTTGATCTATTCACATTATTATTTGCTACACATGAAAAGTTTTGTAATGCACCCTATGTTGAAAAAGAAACTGAGAGTGGTTATCCCAAACTCTTCAGTTTTACATCTTACTGTGTGACCCCAGAATTTCTTAATGAAAATGTGAAGTCAGTTTTAATAGAAGATTGACATGTCATGTATATATGGAGGAGGTTGGATTTATGATTTCGGTGTTCTTTATTGTTTGATGAGACTTTTTACTAAAAGCATTTCCCCACAGTTCGTATTATTCACATGTTCATGTCAACTTTGGTTTGATCATCAGGCACAACAGTTGTTCGCCACATTGCGTATTCACACACAGAACATCAGAACATCAGAACTGGAAATGGTGCTTTATCCTCTGCAACTGAGCTCGTCAGCCATTTGTTTCAGTAACATGTTAGAAAAGCACCAGTGATGGTCTTTAGCCGTAGCCTTCAGGCCAACTAGATGTAGCATAACGTGATGCTGGTGTCCAAACCCACAAACGTGTTACTGTAAGGAACCCTGTGAATCCAATGGAAATGGAGTGTAACGACTTGGAGTTGTTAGCATTGTATTTGGTCATTTACCTCAGGACATTACATTATGACTATTAATGCTCCTGTTCTGGAAGTTTTTGTGTGATTTTTTTGCCCCACCAAATAATGTCAATTAAATGTAAGCATCAGTCAGGCATACTGCCGAACAATTACAGTTTAGACTTTTGTACAACGACAAATTTGGAGAGAAATTTGTGCTTATTTCACATCACAGGAAGGTATAAAACGCCAAGGACCAAAACATCATCACTGTGAGAAATTCTCACGTTGCACTCTGGACACTGGAGTGAACTTTACAATGGAGCTGACTTCACAAAGCCCACTTATAAAATAATTTTAAAACACTTTCAAAATCTAACAAATGTGACAATTTATAGACTAAAAGGAGTGAAAACTCTTCTGTTGACATAAAATTGCAGAAGCAACATTGATCTTTGACTTTAACTGCGATCACGAATGTACCTGCACAAATTAGATGTACAGTCTCAAAGAGTATAAAGATAATATGAAATGAAAATATCCCCTTTGACAGCTTTATTATTTGTGAAACTTTTTGCTGTTACCATCCAGATAATAACGTTTGTCACATATGATTTCAGTCATCTGGTGTCATTTAGATGTTTAGTTTGAATTCTCATGTAATATTGTGCCACTCAGTCATTGCAGCCTTTTTGATTGGACAAGTTAGTAGAAGTGTATATTTCTTTGGCAGCATAACACCACATTCCCCTGTCAAACTTTGCTCTGTCATAGATTCTTTGCATTTTGTTGTGTTTACAATTTTATCAAAGTATCATTTTGTAACATATTCAAAGATTTATGATTCAAATATGAATGATGTTAAATGTTATGATTTCCTCGTGCAAATGATGACTTGGTTATAAAAAGATATGACTGATTAAATTCACAAGACGATGCTTCAGAGTGTGTGTTGTATACCAGGTGCATGGAATGTGTTGGGGAGTTTCCATTCATGAGTTTCTTTCCTTTTCTTTTTTGCTCTGTGCTGATTTATTTCCCTCCAGGAGTTTCACAGCAACATGATGGACATCATAAAGCAACGTTCCTCAGCTTGCTGTCAACAAGGCAAAGTTAGGTGAAGACCAAGGTTAAGTGTCTTCGACAAGGATTTGAGATTTAATCTAGTTCAGTCTCACTCATTTTGGCAATATCCTGCTCCCAGTGAGATATGGCCACTCACTTTTTATAAAAAACATATTTGAATGTAGTTCCATACCAACTTCTATTTTTGCATCAATCTGTAAACACTTAGACTGACATCTATGAGTGATGGTAGGTGGGCAGGTAAGCAGGAGGGTGGCTAGGTAGATAGATAGCATGTTTTGTATCTATTATATCTATAATTTTGGCAATTTGTGTAGTTCCAGTGAGAGCAACTTATTCTTCTTTTCACCATTTTCCTCGACAAAGGGAGGGAATGATGATGATGATACAGGTAGGTTTTGGGCCATGGGGTTTAGTTACTAACTAGCTAAGCAAACCTACTGAGATGTGTTTCATGTCGACATGGACACAATAAGGCAAATAATGTAACACTGCACAAAGTGTAAGGTGTGGGGCCCATAACCCTAACATCTCTGGTTGGCAACACTTTTAAGACGGGTCGTTGAGTCGTGTTAAAGGTTCAGTGTGTAGAATTTAGTGGTGAAGTTGCATGTTGCAGCTGAGTACCCCTCACCTCACCCTCCCCTTCCAAACATGACACCCTGTGGTAGCCTTCAGTTGTCATAAAAACTCAAAAGGTGTTTGGTTTGTCCAGTCTGGGCTACTGTAGCATGGGAAAAAGTTATTGAAAAAACACCAAAAGCCCCCCCAATTTCCAGGAAATTTTCATTAAAACTTCCAGAAAATTCCCAAAAGATATTGAAAAATCACTGACAATTAACAGAGTATGTTGAAAAATATGAAGAAATACCAATACAATGTATCCAAATTTCTTGGAAATTAAACGGAAGAACTGTAAAAAAAAAAGAAGAAGAATTGAACTCCCAGAAAATATCCCCAGACATTACTGAATAAATAAAAATCTAAAGAAGTTAATGTAGTTTGACGAGGGGACTGCTGGGTCTTGGTGGAGGTCTGTTCTCTACAGAGGCCATAGTTTCCCATCGAGGCCTCAGTGTCAGATGTGACAGGACTCTCTGAGCACGGTGGTGTGGTGCAGTGCGGCGAGCATGTTCAAGCTCTTTCTTTGAGCCAATCGAGATTTCTATGGTGTGTTGTGGGTCCAGCTGGAACCTGCCCGGACCACTTGGCCAGCCCCATTGTATGAGAGAGAGTCACGGTATAATCAGGAGTCTTTGGGAGAGTCACATATGGTTTGTGTTAATAAGTCATCAGGAGATATATGTGACATAGAAAACCATATTCTGAGGCTGCGCTGAACCTCAAGGAGCAGAGGACAGAGGAGCGCACTTCATCCACGTCCGCTCTCTTAGGAGCGCTTGACTGGTCCCAATCTAATGCAAATAACTTACTCTCTCCATCCCCTCGCTTCTCTGCAATTAAATGCGTTGCTATTCTTGTGGCTAACCAAACTAGGCAACTTAAACAATGCTGAGGAGAGTTCATAGAAACACTCAGACCGAGTTTAAGTTCATTCAGTGTGGAAGTCACGTGGCTTTTAATTTTCCTGGATAAAACAAACTGTTCTTGTGCCGCGCGCCCCCGCAGGTCTCACCAGACGTGTGGACATGTCTGAGATGGTCAGACCGAAGAAAAAGCTGGAATTAAAAAAACAGGTCAACTTATCATGAGGGGTTTGGAGCGGTGAGTTTAGTTGCTTATAGGGTAAAATAAAAGTAGAGGCCCTGGCTGTTTCCTGCACTGCCCACGAAGCGCCCCATGCACTTCCACGGTGTCTTTGGAGCGTCTGAAAGAGTTGTGGGCGTTTCGAGCGATTCTCCTCGCTGTCAGGTGCCATCCTCTGCAGAGCTGCTCCACTTTATGACATCCCTGCCAAACAGCGCAGGAAAACTGTTCACTTTAAAAACATTTGGGTGGTGGACTGGTTTTGTGTTTTGCGCATAAAACCCAAAAGGTGCAATAGGTTGTAATAAAGTAAGAGGAAGGTGAGATGAAGATGAATTTTATGAAACTGGTTTGGCGCTCCAGGACGCAAAGATGAGGTTAATTCGGTGTATTTCTTTGGTTTCTGATGGGCCACTTGATATCTGCGTGTCCACGGGAGACGGAGAAGGGAGCTCGGCGTGTAATTTGCAGCCTGTAGCAGAAAATTGTTGCATTTGTTCTACACGTATTTGATTTGAGCGCCACTGTTTCGGTACTTATGCGTGAAAGCAGAGAAGAAAAGAAGAAGTGACGGCTGAACCCACTCCCCTGGATCGTTTCTCTTTTGTTGTCTCATGTGTCAGCGTCACAAAGTTATTTCTTGATTCTATATAAAATGGATGTGTTGATTATTGGGACAAATTATTGAGAATATGGTTTGTCTCGAATGGTCACATCATGAATTTCTATCCATCAATTTCTGGATGTATAGGTTTTTTATTTACACAGTTGATTTGAAAACCGTATTTTAGATTTCGTCTTTATTTTCTGTATCAGTGCCACACAGTTATTTCTTGACTGTGAATAAATTCGACGAGCTGAGGATACATTTTTTAAAACATAGCACAGTGTCAGAAACTTATGATAATATGATTATGAATAATTATGAATGAATGTCTCCAAGGTTTAACATCATTTTACCAATTCAGAGTATTTTAAGTCCATGTATTCATGAACTTTGGCCAAACCACAGAAGAGAAAATAGACCTACTTCTCTAAAGTTAAAAATATCACTTATCATGTCATCTTCTTTCAGTTTAATATGCATTTTAAGATCCTCTCCAGCACAGCACCAACCCATTTCTTCAGGCTGGCACAGGTACTCACGGTCGATCATCTTTTTCTTTTTTAAACAAATCTGAAGTCAAGAAGTCAATATTTAAATCCACATTTTATTTCCCATGAATCTAGTACACGATGTATTAGACTATACACCCCCCTTCCACACGTGCACGTCTATCACCAACTTTTAATAAAACAAAGACATGTTCTTTATTTTGTAAATTTTATTAGGAAAATATAGAACATATACAGTTTTACCTAAATAAGCATATTGTGAAAATCTATACAGTGCAAATATAAACATACAGTCGAGCTTCAACTACATTTGATCAGTTCTACCAAGGCCTCCAGACACTGTGTTGACTGTGCGCTGCTTCATTCCTGTGGCTGACCGAGAGGCGCTTCTTGTGACTGGGACTGTTTTCAACACCGACAGCCTGTTTGGCTCCACGGGACTGTCGTGCCTCCTCGCTCGGTGGGAAACGAGACGTGCCTGCGCTGTTGAGTCTCTGTACTTTGGGTCTGGCCGTGTTTCCCTCCTCGGGTCCGGCCGCAGGTGGAAGGAGCCTCCGCGCCTCCTCCTCCTCCTCCTCCTCCTCATCCTCCTCCCGGGCCTCAGCGCGCACCAGGCCGCTGTCCATGGTGCTGGAGACCTGCCCTCGTCCCTGCAGAGAGCGGCTGAGTTTACCGGAGAGCTGCGAAACCATCCAGCGGTCGCCTCCGTTCAAGGTGTCCGCCATGATCAAGTACTGGTCGACGTTTGCCAGACAACTTCGGAAGCCGGTTTGGTGATCAGAAAACTCGGAGGCACCGACAGAGCCTGGAAATGTATGAAAGACATGTTAGGGTCAGGATCTATGCGTAAAATATTGCGTAAAGCTGCGCGTAAATCATCCTTAATTAGCCCAGCGTTTGAATATTAGATGAGTTGTTGTACTGGAAGAATAGGTTTATAACTCACAGCTCTGAATCCTTTGGAGGTTCCTCAGATGTTTCACAGTGAGCTCCAGGATGTCGGCCTTCTCCAGTTTGCGTTTTCGAATCTGAGTGAAGAGATGAAATTATTGAGACAAAATTCTTCCAATAATCACTTATTTCAAGTAGTAAATATAAGTTTGAAAAAAGACCACATACATTGCTGCTGTAGAAGCTCTCCAGAAGCAGTTTTAACTGGTCCAAACACTTGTTGATGCGAGCTCTTCGTTTCTTTTCCATCAGTGGTTTGGATACCTGTTTTAAAAAAACGGGTAAGATTAATACAGCACACAACACTCCTCAGGGAAAGTCAGTTTTCTATCCTGAAATCCACTTCTTCTATATGCGTTGCTCTGCACACCTTGTTTCCAGTGATGGATTTGGACTTTTCCGCGCAGTCTGTTGTCGCCACCATCCTGTTTGTTTCTCGCTTGGAGTTAATGTCTGTCCTCCCTCTGTGGCGCACGAGTTGACACTGAGTGGACTTATATAGAGACTCGCCCACTTAACATCTCAATGCACATAGTCCCGCCTGGAGTCTCATGCATGCGCTCACATGAGGAACACTGGCGTCATCTGACAGCCAAAACCAACCAAAGACTTAGACTCAATTTTCCACCACTTATTCCCATTGTGTTGGGAAGTTAGTGTCACCCACAGCACTTTAGTAAGCTGGAGATTGAACAGCTTCATGTTTAATGACCGAGCAAAAAGCTTAAAGGTGATATTTAGAAATGTTACTTGAAATGAATGAATGAAAATGAATGGTATCATTTAATCCATCCATCCATCCATCCATCCATCCATCCATCTATCTATCTATCTATCTATCTATCTATCTATCTATCTATCTATCTATCTATCTATCTGTCTATCCATCCATCTATCCATCCATCTATCTTGTGTTGCTTTAATAATTTTTCAGGATTTTATATTGCACACTGACTCGCCTATGTATAGTTAATAAACGTCCCTTGTCTGGCCTTACAGTGAATTATATAACGGTTACATTTAGCCTGTAGGTCTAAATATCCCCCAAACAACGTGTGGGGCAAACACCTACAGAGAAGCGTATAAATCATAAACATAATGGCTGATCATATGGTTCTTGTTGGTGAGCAGTGTGCTCACTGTTGCCTCTTTTATAAAGGAGTTTCACGCCACCCGCTCGAAGGCAGCACCGTGGTAATTCCCTTCTTGTCCACACCGCATTTCGATTTTCTGGTCACCACATTGTCAAACTGTTACACCTGCACACTGCCAGGCTGTTAACAGTTAAGCTCGGTTATTTAATTGAGGCAAAGGTGCAAGTATACCTTGTTTATACACTAACACCAGTCATGTAACCGCGAGGTTTTGAAAAATTGTTCAACACGTAAAGATCCTTAGGCCATTGTGCGTCTCCAGGTTTTGTTTTCTTACCAGGCGCACTGAGGCACCGAGGAGAATCGCGGGCCGCCCCTTGTCCTCGCTCCCTCGCCTCCCGATTCTCCACACTGCTCCCTGAAAGGACTGAAGGCTTGGGAAAGTCATCGCAGCTGAAACAATGTGTTGACTATGGGCTCACTGCAGTCCACTGCGCGTCATGTGCGCGCACACAGACCGTCAGAGAATGGATGGGAATTAAGACCCACACTTGACCCTCGTATTAGATGAGTCATTACTGGTGAAACTGTTGGTTGTATCCTATCAACTATATTTACAGTCAATTGTTCATTTCCATAACCAGAGATATGAAGTTGGTGTAGATCATGACAATGGCCGGTGAGAAAACCATGTCACCCAAGTCCTCTTGCGTGATTCCGTACACAATGCGTGTGTTAAAATGGCCGAGGGTCTGCTTATAAAGGAGGGGTATTTGTATTCAGTCTGGGGAGAGCGCCCATGAAAGAGGCCAGTTTATAATGGTGCGCCATTGATCTTTTCTTCTCGTCTGCTTTGTGACCACAAACGTGTGGGCATCAAAAGTTCCCCTCCACTTCTAAAGTGAACAAACAGAGCTGCTCTAATAAATCCCCTTCATGGCACAGCTCCTGTACAACCTGCAGAACTTTATTTCACAACTTTAAATTAGCAGATTTAATTTTTAGAATTTGTATAGGTCTATAATATTAATCATCACATTATTATCCTATGGTTTTATAGTTGAACTAATCACCTGTATTCTGACACATGGTTTAGGATATTTAGAATTTAGTTTTCTTTATATTCGATGCGTTTTTGCTGATGAGAGCCTGACTGGCTTCACAGACCTAAATCACTGCGTCATGTCGTTGATCTGATGTTCCCGACATGAAGTGCAGACGTGCTGGGCTCGTGTCGTACGATAATTGCGTAAAATGTACCGAAACATTGCAGGCCACAGTCGCGGTGTTGTATTCTGAAGCATTTAATCGGTATGAAATTTGGCCGAGGTGTCCTGGTGTAAGTGATCTCTCTGGAGGCCTTTGTCCTGTCTCAACGCCACATTATGTGCGTTTTCACGCCTGCTCTTTAACAGCAGACCGTGGAGCGCTGCTTTGAGCGCGGAGTGGTGGCATCACAACAGTCGCCTGTCTGGTGATTCTGCGCCTCAGAGGAGGGATTTCACCGCTGATTACTCGGTATAATTTCAATTAGTGTTGGCTCCCATATAGGCCAGAGGGGTGATTTGCAGAATGACAGGCGGGACTGGAGGGACTGGTGTTATTTAATAAAGTATCACCTGCTCTTTACAGTGAAGGAATGGAGACAGACTTTAAAACACTTTCCCTCCAATACCACATCACTTCTCTCAAAGGCCGCTGTGTCCTCGTCTATCCATGAGAATGGCGCAACGAGAAACTTGTGTCCCAATTTGACGTAATAATGCAAGTGCCATTAAAGGACAAGTTAAGTGTATGTTTATAAAAAGGCTCGGGGCTCTCACTGCACTTTCACTTTTCAGCCCCGGGTCATTCATTAACCCCATCGGACCTTTGTCATGGATGCCTGCCGGCGGGGTCCCGTCAATGCTGCTGTAATAATTGGACTATTGGGGAACTTGTTAACAACAATTAGTGAAGCAATTATGCAATTACTGCAATAAACTATTTTCTGCCTCGAGGGAAACGGAGACATTTGCAAGCCAATGGTTATAGGCCCACACCAAACAGTGGCCTGGGATAAAAGAAATGCAGTGGATGGCTACATCTTCCATTTAGGGGAGTTCAGAGGAAAACAATAGGTGGGTAATGGTGGTTAAGAATAACAATAGATGACAAAGAATCCCACGATCTAACTACATGGACGTTATATAAATTTAAAATTATCTAAAGCCATTGGAAATAACCTGACGCCTTCTAATAACAACACCTTCCAATGTGTGTAATGCTGCAGGTCATTATTATTGTGCAGCATATAATTAAAACTGACCAAAGTTTGAACATATTTCTGAAATACATCTTTAATTTTGTAAGTGCGTGCATTGCAGTGCGTGTGAGCGATAGGCCTTCCATGTCTGGACATCATAGCTGATCGCAGTTAAAATATGCAAACACAGGCCCATAATTTGGCTCACCGTGAGCGGAGCAAATCGATGAACCGCCTTCCATTCACATGGACCCGAGGCACCACTGGTGTGACCAAAACGCATTGTGCGTAACAAGGACACAGTAGAAAACGAGCAGGTACGTGGACATGTGCACTGGAAATATTACAAATATGGACAGGACTGTCTGGAGAGCCACGCGACGGGCCTGTTGACGAGGCTCTGATCAAACATCAAATAGAAATAGCATCATGAATTTCTATGGAGTGCTCCTCGGGTTATTTAAAGACTTCTTACTTTGGTTCGGGGACACAATGGCCACTGTTTGCCTGTGTGTGCCGGGGTTACCGCATGAAAAGACCAGAGGTGCACATTAACATCGCTTAAGGTTTTTTCAAGGGCCGAAATGAACTGACTGGAAAGTAACTTTATAACTCGCTGGAGGATGAAGCCTTTGTCGAGCTCTGAACTGAAAGACACAAGTGCCTAACAAAAGGAGCGCGCCATTGTTAAACACTAAAGCGCATGGGCATTGATGCGCCTTGAATTGCAAAACATCTGCCATTTACTCTGAACGACTTGAGTGAGATTAGAATGAGAATAACCAGGCCTCGGCGCACTGTCTTTAGCCGTGCGTAAAACAACAGGCATATGACCAACGTGGAAATGAAGCGTTCGGTTGGAGATTAAAAAGCACATCAAAATAAACCTAAGCGGAAATTCTTTAGTCTTTTCTCTGCACGGCCGGAATTTTACCTCTGCGCTGCAGCGAACCTGTCATCCGGCTTCCACTGGATGGAAAAGCAGGAGAAGTGTCCAAATGTACTTCATCTCACAGGATTTTAGTTTTGGCTTGATGGATTTATGATTGTGAAGTACAGGCAGACCGATTGAGGAGGTCCATCTTTTTACGCACAGCGTCAGCCTCTGTAGACCACTGGCACAATGGCGCATGACTAAAAATTAACCCAGAGCACTGATCACCACGGTTTGTATTAACAGTGAGTAAATTAAAAGACATTCAAGCTCACTCAAGAAAGAACAATATTGTTTTACTGGGGTGAGTTGCACCTAAATTGAAAAATTCTAAACACAACAACTGATCTATATAAATGGGAATGAGCGCAATACGGGTTATTTGAAGTTTGGCGAGATATGGAGGCAGATCTATTGGCTCCAGCATCCCGGATGTGCATTGGTTCCAAAGAAGACTATTATTTATAGACAAATCCCATATGGCCACCAAACGCAAACGGCCTCCAGTTAATGTGCGTTTTATTTTTGCTTTGGGTACAAAAGGAACAACCAGTCGCTGGCCAAGTTTTTTCCCAGGCCTTTCCCTTTATCTGGCCAACGTGGAAAATTGAAAGGTACGAGTGAAAAGCCATGGGGCGTTCCTCCGATTTTCCTCGCTCCATATTTTGTAAACCAGAAATATGTGCCCCCCTCAGCAGAATTAGCCACTTCAAGACTATAACAAATCCTTGAAAAGTTGGATTGTTTGCCTTTCGAACACACACATGTTTTAGACACTACTTTGATATTGTCTCAGATATTTGAACAAATTTAAAATACATTTAAATTAATATTATATATCAACCTGTGATTTTAAATAGTCTTATTCTAATCACCCAGAGCAAACACTGGGGCATCGCGCAAATCTTGAACAAGTCACATGTGAGTGAATGCGCAAAAGAAAAAAATCTGCGTGACAACGTGTGTGGTGAGTGTGATTGTGAAATTGGTATGAAATTGTCAATTTGTTGGTGTCAGCGTTCGGCTCCCCAGAAGCGCCATATGCCATGCTAAGTGGCACTATTTACCAATTCGTTCCTAGTTTCACGGTCCATCCTCCCCTTCTCCTCGCCAGGAAACTGAATGGCGACAACAAAATGGCAATTTACTCTCTGGAATGGTCACATACCCCCTGCGGCAAGGCCTTTTCCGTTTCACTTGATATGTGCGCCCCGGTCTCGCTGAGCTGCACGGCGTGAAACCTCGGGGGAGAGGGAAGTGGTGGGAAGTCAGCGGCCCACACTGTCTCAGGTCATCAGTGTGGATGATGCTCTGTATTTATACAAGACATATACTGCAAACATGGAAAATATGTATCCAACACATGGGCGACAACAGGTAAACTAACTGAATGTTGGATAAATATTGGACCAGAAGCCAAATTCTAGCAGTAAAAATACATTTCTAACAAAACAAATTAATTAGAGACACACATTCTTGCAATAAAAACATTGGCAACACACACACACTAAAAATACCAATAATTATCACAATATAGCAAAAATGACAAAGGTTCAATACATATTGTTTAAGTGATATATTATTCAAGCATATTTGATCTACCTCAGATTTGAAAAATGTTTGTCATCTTCTGCTCATAAAGAAGAGTTTAAAACCACAACCTTCACTCAGGAGCAAAAATTAGTCTTTAAACTTAAAGAAATTAAAATACGACCTTGATTGTGATCATTATTAGTATAGACCAATATGAACATTTTAATCTTAATATAATTTTTTGGCCATATTGCACACCCCAAAACTTTGCAGATGCAAATCGACTATCTGAGTTATGTTTGTAAAGGTATTTCATACCCTCAGACAATACCACAGCTGTGCTCACATCCAATGTCCAACAATAAGATTGTGTATCACGGTGCGGTGAGGATGTAATTCATCACCAATGTGGCTCTGAGAAGGAACAAGAAGATTCTACTGTGTATAAGAGGGAGACAGTGGAAGTCTACACCATTTACTTTATTCACACATGTTTAATTAGAAGTATCAGAAGTTTCTTCACAAACAAATGAATGAGCAGCAATAAACTTTGACGATTTGAGTCTTAACATCTTCATACTGGTGAAGAACTACAACTACCACAGGCCCCCCTAAAAATGCAAGCACATATTGTAAGACTGATGAGAGAATCTCATACCCCTGCGAATTAGTTTCATAATTGATCGAATAAATTAAAGTGACACATTCAAATTAGATTGAAAAAAAAATTAAAAATAAAAGTTTAAACAGAGTGAATAAAATGCTCATGTGTACATAATCTGCACAAATGCTTCAACATACAAAAACTTGTCACCCCCACCTATAGGCTCACTTTCACATCAAAACAACAGTTCTTCACTTTATTGTTTTTGTATCTAAAACTTTTAAAAATAAGGCTTAACGTCTGATATTATTCATTAAAGAACATGGCTTAGAGTTGTGGATGTTAACATTATAGAAAAATAAAGTTTTACAAGTGCATGGGGAGGAGCTGCAATTTGAAGTGGTACTGTGGGGTGGTGCCATCATGTGGTGAAATTTGAATTACACCAGTTTTAAAAACTATTGAGAGAGGACATTACACGTTCCATGTTATGTATTTGTATTAATCAATATAAGTACTGTACATGTACATGATTATATTTAATAGTATAGAGACTTAACAGAGTTAACTTCATGTGAAAATTCTAATGACACAACGTCCAAAGATGCTGAAACAATAATTCACTAGCAACCAAATGTACATGGATAACTTCATGATAATGTAATAGATATGTGTCGTGTATCTTACTGACTCTACACAGGTAAAAATATTCAGAAATAAGAACTTCCCAATATTGCAAAGTAAACCAATACACATTAATGATTAAATGAATGAGGCCTATCACACGGCCTATTTAATCTAAATAAATAATAAATAATGTGACAATCAGAGCAGTTCGATGTTCCGTGTGGCTGATGGTTATTTGTAACTTGTACCAAAGGTAAAGCTTTCAAGCTACTGTTTGGGAACATGTTTCCGACATTTCTGAAATGGCAGTAGATGTGCCACAGATTTTTAATGGTGCATCTTGATTTTAAATCGATTTAATATTGTTCTTGTCAATATATTCCACAATAAACCTTTGATAAAATAGGCACAGATATCTGAAAAAAAGATGACTGAAAAGTAAACAAGACAACAATTTAACATATTTTTAAAAAGCCAGATTTATAAGTGCTGTATTATAGGTTTTCAGAAAGATTCTGTCATGTCAGCGTGTACATATTTACTACAGTCCGCTACTGGCTTATAGTTTTGGTATAGTTCTGAATGAGACCTTGGAAGTACTGCTGTGTGTTTTTCTTAGGTTGGAAAATGATGATGTAACATTTTGGCAGGAAGTACCACAACAGAAAGGAGTAGAGACTGGAGAGCACTGCCGCAGCGTTAAGAGTTTGGATGTAACTTCCCCGGTAAAGCATGTATTCAGTGGCAAAGATGATCCAGGTGAGGATCAGCAGCAGCAGACAGAAAGTTATCGCTTTGGCCTCGTTGTAATTTTTGGGGAGGTCTTTCCCCATGTAGGAGAAAATAAAGCAAAGACAGCACAGACATAGAAGTAAAAATATAGGAGCAGAGCAGGCTTTCAGACTGAAGTCACAACTAAGTATGATTTTATCTGGGTACCATAAGGTTTCATTGTAGGGCCTGGGGGGAGCGTAAGAATAGCCAATGGTTATTAAGAGTGCCTGAGTGACAAATGCCACAGTGATGACCAGCCACTGTCCATGATACTTCATCCACCAGCTGTGCAGCTTGGGAAACTTGGCAGCCATTTTGAAAACGCAAACAATTTGAAACGAGCGCACAACAAAACATGCCATACAAACAGTGTAGAACAAGAAGAACGGTAAGAACCTCAAGATACAATAAGAAACAGTTGGTTTGCCAAAGTAAAAGAAAACACTGAGACTACACAGACTGAGGCAGCCTAAGATTAGGAAGCACATGGGTCCCCCAGCAGATCTGACAACAGGGGTGTTGTAGTTCATGGCAAAGAGAACAGACATGGAGAGTGTGATGCCCACCAAGGCCGAGGCCCCGAACATGATCAGTATAGCCCCACTGTCTGTGAATGGGATGTACTCCACCAGCCGCAGGGTGCATGAGGTGCTTCCTTCTGCAGACCACTCTGTCTCCTTACAGTCTATGCACTTGTACGGATCCTCTGTTAAACAAGAGAGAGGGATGATTTATTAATAAAGTTTTGAAAAGTTAGTCTGACTGTGGAGGAAGTTGTCTAACTCTTTGCATCTTTCATAATGTGTGTTGAGCTAAGACAAGGTTTTGTTTAATTCAAAGTTGCTTAACATCTTCACCATATTAAATATCTAAGAGTTGAACAGGAAGCTTATACATGTGTTTATTTAAATGTTATAAAGCTTTATTTACCTGTGCTGTTGACATAAGTTCCATTGGGACACATTTGACAAGTGAAGCAGCACTTGTGGATTCCATCTGACTTTTTTGCATATCCCACAGGACACTCTGGGGAACACAGGGAAGTAGGCACCTGTACAGGATGCATATTTGACTAATAACAATATAATATAAGTGAATAAAATGTGAAGTGAAGCAAAACGAATGCAGTGAAGGGTCCAGACAAACATACACAGGAAAGTATAAATAAAATGTAACCATCCTAATAGGCACTTTCTAGACGTGCCTGTAGATTACACAGTGACACATTAACAGCTATTGTGAAATAAAGTTTGTACACATGTGAGCCCAATAATAAATACTGCACATATTAAACTAAGGATGTATGCACATGTACACATCAATGGTGGAAAGAGCAAGAAACAAAACAGATATTTTGTGAAACAACATAGAACCTGTCTTATTCTATTACACATGATCAGTTTTAAAAAATCGACTTACTTCTCCATCCTTGTACCACTCTATTTCAGTGCTGTTGATGAAAAAGTTGACCGATGGGTAGACACGATAAAAGCCGATCTCCTGCGCATTACCACTCTTGTTCCAGAAAACTATAGAATAGGATCCGAACTTGGGGTCACCGTTCTCATCGAACTGAATACTTCGATTTAACAGCGTAAAGTTTGACTTCTTCAGCTCAGCAAGAACCTGATGTGGACACAAAGATCAGATGAGCATCACTTAGATGTGTGAACACTAGACACTGAATCCTGCAGAGCAGTTACCAGTCTGACACTGTGGGCCTCCCCTCAGACAGTTGCCCATCTAATGCTATTTTACTTTATTCGACTTCTGGATGAATATGTGATCATGATAAGAGGAGAGAACTGTGGACAATGAGTTTTGATGGATATTAACATGTTCAATTTTACAGGTGACAATCGATATTACAGACAAACCCCCGACAGATATATCTTTAAAGATTGAGTAAATATTTTCATCAAATTAGATATCTTGCCATCATATGTAGAGTGTGTGGATCTATTACTTGGGTAAAAAGGCCCTCTAGTGTCGACTTGAGGTCTAAACGTTCTCCTGAATCATCTGGTGGATATTACTAAACTGTTGCATCACCAGAAAACTGTACAGTGGAATTTTAATGTGGGTGGCAAATAAACAAGCTGGACTAAATATGAATCTGTGTGATTTTGACTGACCTGTTGTAAACTATTTACATTGATCCAGCACATGACGAAGAGGGAAACTTCATTTTACCCACAACTTGATTTTGCAGTTTTTTACTATTACCATTTACTAAATTATATTACTTTCAAAACAAATGTATTTCTTATCAATGACCCAAAAATTTTTTTATGAGATTATTTGTATACTTACCTTGTGAGGGTACACTGCAGTGCTGTCATTACATGTGCCGGCTCCACATTGTAAAACATTGTGTAAAGCATGTGCAATGGCGTACACAGCAGAATAAACAGGAAAAGAGAAAGTTGGGTCTGCTGTGATGACGTCTTCTGCACTCAGGCTACTGCAGTTGCAAACCTGATTACAAAACGTCTGCTGTCCTTCATTTCCGCAGTGAGTGTGGCTTTTCAAAGACGAGATGAAATCACTGAAACCAGGCATTCCGATGACTGTCTGAGACACTCCGAGCACAGTTCCAATATTCCCGATTCCTTTCTTCTTGGGGAGCTCCTGGTTCAAGGCCCATCCATCATCTGCTATCCACACCTTGTTGGAGATATTCAGTTGTATCGCTGATTCAATGAGAGCTTCAACATGCACTTTTGGAGCAAAAACAATAATTATGTGTATACTCTGTTCCTCTATCTGTTTGAACATTTGGGAGTAATTAACTCCTTCATGGACAACTTTGGTGTACGCCAGGCAGATCTCAGAGTCCTCAATCACATTTAAGAACGTGTCAAGTCCATCGATGCCAAAATCAGTGTCACTGTTAAGGAAGGCCACCCAGCGCCAGTTGAAGTGTTGCAGAATCCTAACAATCACTGCTATGGTGTCTTTATTAGGATGGACTGTGCGTAGGAAAGAGGGGAATTTAGCTTTCTTTGAAAGGACAGAACTAGAAGATCCATAACTGACCTGCCAAAAGAGCAATAATGAAATAAATCAATTTCATTTACAATAAATCCTCAAATGTAATGTTCAATCCAACTTTAGATTTAAACTTACCACAGGAACGAGATCCCCCATGAACATTGGGGCCACAATCAGGGCCTGATTGGTTGTGAAAGGACCAACCACTGCGATCACGTCGGACACTTCGGACTCGTGTGTTTCACCCCAAGCTTCAATCAAGCCATTGACTGACATGAGGTGAAAAATCGCTGGGAAATTCTGTGTATCTGAGCAGTGGTCAAAAATCTCATAGCCAAGAGACACATTTGGCAGCAGCTCGGTGGAGTTATTGATTTCCTCCACGGCGAATCTCATCAACTGAAACCTTCGATAATTTGGCAGAAAGAAGGGTTGACTGTGGACAGAGAACAGACAGCAGCAGAGTCCAGCGTTCTTAGTCTGGCGTCAGAGATCCTTATTTGCAACAATTTTGCTGCAGTGCCTGAGCGAGAGGGGCGCTACAGGCTAGCTAGAGTCATTGATCTCATGTTGCAAAAGCTCTTGAAAATATAACAAACTGGAATGGCACTCTACGGAGCGCATACCTCGGGCCAAGGCCTCACAGTCCCCTTACATTCAATCAAGTCACACCAAATCTCACACACGCATAGAGATCAGCTCCCTAAATGTGCCTGGTTTTATTAATCAAGATCGATGAATTAACCCCGGGGAATTTGGTGTAAATGTCGAAATACAATCTAGCTCGCAATGTTAAAGAAAATATAGGATCCGCCCTTTTGCTCGGATCCGCCCCAAAATTTAGTAAGTTCTTTCTTGACCCGTGTCGCATCCTTCCACTAAATTTGGTGTAAATCCGTTCAGGGGGTTTTGTGTTATTCTGCTGACAAACGAACAAACCAACCAGCAAACAAACCAGCAAACAGGGCTGAATATATAAGGTCCCTGGCGAAGTTAAATTTCTTTGACCCTGAACGTTCTCCATTAGTGTCAGTGTCGTAACATATTCATTCAAATTCATTGTAAAACTCACCTGGAGCAGTCGATGGCCTCTGGTCTGACTCGGTAATCAATGGTGCTGACGTGATGAATATCAAAAAGTCCACCTATCAGGTAGTCTCCTTCCAGCTGAAACTCCGAGGCTGGGACCGGGCATTGAGTCGAGGAGGCGCGTAGAAGAGAGCCCAGCAGACACAGAGAAGCAAGAACATATTTCATGGCTGTAGGTATCATTAATCAATCTGAGTTATGAGAGACTGGAGCCGTTTAAGCCCCACTGATAATTTCCATGTGGGAAGGAAATTCATACCTATACATGGTTGGAGGAAAACTCACAAATCAGTATGCAAAAGCGTCTAAAGTGCTGCTGCACAGACTTCCTGTAATGTATACACGCAGGGTTTCACAACCAAGTGAGTGAAATGATTCTACCAGGAATAGATATGGTAATTATTTAAGGCAAGCTCCTTCCTATATCAGTATGATATTATTATTATTAGATATTAGTATGACAAAAAGAATGGCAAACCTCAAAAAATCGGCCTGTTTTGCTATAACATTAGTCTATATCATCCCCAAGGTTTGAAGTACCGATGCAAAAAGAGCACAAAAAAGGTCATCAAGGAGTAAAAGTACATTGATTTAATTTTCACCTGCAGATGTCATGGTGGAAATATCAAGACTAACACTGTGCGTACACAGGAGAGTTAGCGTGAGAAGCACATTAGCGGTGCAGCAGCAACCTTTTCAGTCTGAAGCACATTGCACAAAAGTGTCCAGATCGATTTTTGTTCTTTTATTCGTAGAAGAAATGAAAGAGAGAAATGTCACGCGGCATCTATTGCACTTCTGTCCGTCCTGGGAGAGGGATCCCTCACATGTGGCTCTCTCTGAGGTTTCTACGTTCTTTTTACCCTGTTAAAGGTTTTTTTTTTGTAGTTTTTCCTTAACTGTTGTTGAGGGTTAAGGGCAGAGGATGTCACACCTTGTTAAAGTCCTATGAGACAAATTGTGATTTGTGAATATGGGCTATACGAATAAAATTTGATTGATTGGCTGATAATGTGTTGTGTGGTGCGTAATGTGTTGTGTTGTGCGTAATGTGTTGCTTTGTGCGTAATGTGTTGTGTTGTGCGTAATGTGTTGTGTGTAATGCGTTGTGTTGTCTGTAATGTGTTGTGTTGTGTGTAATGTGTAGTGTTGTGTTGTCAAATTGATGATGTTTTCTTACTTTGCTTGTGTTTTGTCTACTTGCATGTGTTTTCTTAAGCTGCAGTGCGTTGAGCTCTCAGAGCCACCGTACTTTACCCCCCCAGGGTGGCAACATTGACAGATTGCATAAATACATTTTAAAGTTTATGTAGACACAACATTTGCACAGGGGACAGACTATCGCACACAGATTGATATTAGTACAGTTCCATTTCCAAACCTGCCTGTTTGGAATGTGCTGTTTGCGTGGTTTGTATAATGCTCCAGAGTAACATCAGAATTATTTAATATTAATCCTAAAACAGAATATAGTCATAGGCAAATATAAACAAAGTAATTGAAATTAACCCAGTATCTTTTGTTTATTCTCAGAGGCCACCTCCTCTTACAATTTGTCTCTGCACCACAGATTTGAAAGAAGTGAAAGAGGGTCAGGGCTCTCACCAAAATTTGAATTCCTCCTGGATGAGGGCGATGTCCTGGAAGTTAAGGTTAATGACTCATCTAGAAAGATGAGTCAGCAATATGGCTGAACCATTGTTCAGCTCTAAGGCTACATTTATAAATAAATCAATCTCAATGTAAAACTTACATCATTGAATACATGTATGTAAAGAAATACTACATACGCATGGTGTGAGATGTTATTTACACAATAAGTATCCTAGAATAAACACCACACTAAGACCAAATAAATCTGATAAAAGGATTATAGTTTATTTTCTATCAAATTATCCAATCACAGATATCACATCAGTCAGGTTCAAATCTGTAATAATACAAATAATATGGGTACAGGTGGGTACATAACAATTGCTGCTTTGCTGGTTGCACATTGATTCAAGGGGTTTATTACAAAGTGAGGATGATACAGTGATGATGTAATTCTTTGGATGTGATGATTAACTTATACAGATAAAGCTATTTCCTTATCTCAAATTACACATTTCTGACACTTTTACAAGATGAAATCATAAGGAAAAAAGGAAGAAAACAATTACAAATACCAATAGAATCATTGAGCCTGAAGAATTATACAGAAGGGAACCGCCTGACTCCGAGTCCGACTCCGATGGGGAAAGTGAAAAAGTAAAGACGAGCTGTAGAACAACAGGCATGAGAGTGGCATCAATCATTTTATCTGACTCTGACAGAGAAAAGTAACATTTCCCACAATGCCAAATTATTTATTTATTGAGATGTGTACAGTGGAGTGGTGTCACAAAAACAGACATATCTTTACTATTAAAGGAAATTAGCACTTGCCATTACTGATTAAAGGTATCAGCCATTTATGATACATAAAGAGAATCTTTCTCAAAATCCTGTTCAGGACGAAGTCATCACAGTAGATTACCTACCTCCTGTCACAATATTTATTTTTACTGCACCTTACTTGAAAAATAGGTGAAAAATATACCTTTCCTGTAACTCCTGTAAAAAAAAAAAAAAATTAAATAACATAATTTATATGAAGCCTAAAGATTTCTGTCTGCAGTGACATATTTTCTACAGTCAGCTACTGGCTAATAGTTTTGGTATAGTTCTGAATGAGACTTTGGAAGTACTGTTGTGTGTTTTTCTTGGGTTGGAAAATGATGATGTAACATTTTGGCAGGAAGTACCACAACAGAAAGGAGTAGAGACTGGAGAGCACTGCCGCAGCGTTAAAAGTTTGGATGTAACGTCCCCGGTAAAGCATGTATTTAGTGGCAAAGATGATCCAGGTGAGGATCAGCAGCAGCAGACAGAACGTTATCGCTTTGGCCTCGTTGTAATTTTTGGGGAGGTCTTTCCCCATGTAGGAGAAAATAAAGCAAAGAGAGCACAGACATAGAAGTAAAGATATAGGAGCAGAGCAGGCTTTCAGACTGAAGTCACAACTAAGTATGATTTTATCTGGGTACCATAAGGTTTCATTGTAGGGCCTGGGGGGAGCGTAAGAATAGCCAATGGTTATTAAGAGTGCCTGAGCGACAAATGCCACAGTGATGACCAGCCACTGGCCATGATACTTCATCCACCAGCTGTGCAGCTTGGGAAACTTGGCAGCCATTTTGAAAACGCAAACAATTTGAAACGAGCGCACAACAAAACATGCCATACAAACAGTGTAGAACAAGAAGAACGGTAACAACCTCAAGATACAATAAGAAACAGTTGGTTTGCCAAAGTAAAAGAAAACACTGAGACTACACAGACTGAGGCAGCCTAAGATTAGGAAGCACATGGGTCCCCCAGCAGATCTGACAACAGGGGTGTTGTAGTTCACGGCAAAGAGAACAGACATGGAGAGTGTGATGCCCACCAGGGCCGAGGCCCCGAACATGATCAGTATAGCCCCACTGTCTGTGAATGGGATGTACTCCACCAGCCGCAGGGTGCATGAGGTGCTTCCTTCTGCAGACCACTCTGTCTCCTTACAGTCTATGCACTTGTACGGATCCTCTGTTAAACAAGAGAGAGGGACAATTTGTTAATAAAGTTTTGAAAAGATAATCAGACAATGGAGGTGGCAGTTTTACTCTCTTCAGCTTTCATAACCTACCACTGCAGCACCTGTTCTAAACCCGTCTGTTCTCTTGTCCTGTGTTAATCCTTCGGAGCTACTTCAGAATTATTCCTTGTCATTAGTGAGTCCTCCTCAAACAGTTCTATAATATACAGTCACTTTTATTGTTTGTGTGTTGGATGTTGTGTTCAGAGCTTTTTATAAACAGACTATAGTGCAGAGTGATCAAATTGATCTGGCGGCGATATTGTCCGCCCCCACTGACTGCTTCAAAGCGCTGGTCGCCTGTTTTCTTTAAATGTTATTAATATTGAACATGTCACATGTATTAATCCCACCAAAATTGCCACTGCACTTTCCTGGGCCACAAAAAATACACATGCTAAGTATGAAGCTGCTTAGAGGAACGGCTCAGGAGATATGCGTTCCACATACAGACAGATGTTTATGGAATTAGCAGGTAGATGTTCTGTCATGACGATATTTGGTTAATTTAAATTCGCTTTAATTTTTAATATATGAATATGTTCGAAAAGTTTAAGAAGAGTACATTGCATTGAATGGAATGGGTTCAAAGTGCAGCTGAAGACAACAGTATATTCTTAAAACCAAAACCAATTCATTTCACGCAAAAAGCTCTGGATTCATTGGCCATGTTCAGGGGTCAGAGTGAAAATGGAAGCTTGTAGGTGTCTGAATGTTTAACAGCTTTCCAAATGACAGGACTCCTCTCTTATCAAAACAAAATGGCAGTAGTGTTTTTTTTTTTTTAATGTTCCTAATTTTCCTCCATAATAATTTACCTGTGCTGTTGACATAAGTTCCATTCCGACAGAGTTGACATGTGAAGCAGCATTTGTGGATTCCATCTGGCTTTTTTGCATATCCCACTTCACATGGTGGGCAACACTGTGAAGTAGGCACCTGGATTGTTCAGCAGCAAAGTAATTTAAGATATGAAAATACCGTTAAGGATGAAATTTGCACTTACAACATTCTTCCTATGCAGCTTTTAAATATCTTGACATGTTTTGTAAAATGGGAACATCCTTTTTAGACACTGAGTAATATTTATATTCCGTCGTATGCCACCGTGTCGTACCACCATCTGTTTGTGATAACAGTTTGTCTGCTGTTTCCACTGCCGTTAAATGTGTGTTTTTTACGCACAATTTTCTCAAACAACATACCATACTGTACACAAAGTCTTGATATTTTGTATTATACTACACATGATTAGGGAAAAAACATGACTTACTTCTTCACCTGAGTACCACTCTACTTTGGTACCGTTAATAAAATAATGGACCGATGGGGGAAAATCATAAAAGCCGATCTTCTGGGCGTCACCACTCTGGTTCCAGAAAACTATAGAATAGGATCCAAACCTGGGGTTGCCATTTTGATCAAACCGAATAGTTTGATTCATAAGAGTAAAGTTTGACTTCTTCAGCTCTGCTAGAACCTGATGTGGACACACAAAGTTCAGAGGAGCGTTACTACTTCTGGTGGTTGTAAAGTTTGAATGTTGTGTTGTATATGATGTGTATGTGATAAAACACACGTGAGACAAGTATTTTGGATCATGGTCAACTTATCTACAGGTGCTATCATCATAAAATATCAAATATAAACCCTCTAATCATTTGTATACTCACCATGTAAGGGGACAGTGTAATATTGTCATTACATTGACCAGCTTCACATTGTAAGGCATTGTGTAAGGCGTTGGCAAGAGCATGCACAGCAGAATACACAGCAAAAGAGAAGGATGGGTCCATAGAAATGAGTTCCTCTGCACTCAGGCTGTCACAGTTGCAAACCTGATTACAAAACGTCGGTTGTTTTGCATTACCACATTGAATCCTGCTTTTGGAAGAATGGATAAAATCACTGAAACCAGGTATCGTCACTACTGACTGAGACACGCCGAGCACAGTTCCAATATTCTGGATTCCTCTCTCCTTGGGAAGCATCTTGTTTAAGGACCAGGTGTCCCCTGCTATCCACACCTTGTTGGTGACATTCAATCGTATTGCTGACCTAATGAGATCTTCAGAGGTCAACTCAGGAGCAAAGACAATAATGATTTGTATCCTCTGTACGTCTATCTGTTTGAACATTTGGGAGTGATTAGTGTCGTCAGTGAGCTTTTTGGTGAACGGCAAGCAGATCTCAGTGTCTTTAATCCTCTTCAAGAACGACGTGAGGCCGTCCTCACCAAAGTCGTCACCACTGTTGAGGAAAGCAACCCACTTCCATTTGAAGTGCAGTAGGATGTTGACAATCACTTCTATGATTTCTTCATTGGAATGCACTGTTCGCAGGAAAGAGGGATATTTCGCTTTCTCTGAGAAGGCAGAGCTGGCAGCTCCATAGCTGACCTATTAGGAGAGTAATAGAGAAATTGGCAATATTTTCATAGGCAATAAATAACAAATAAATCCACAATGTCATGACTAAGTCAAAACTTGTATTAATTGACATTGTATGAGGGAAAAACATTTTAAAAGAGGACAGATTTACCATAGGGATGAGATCCATCATGAACAGTGGGGCGACAGTCGGTGTCTCAGTGCTTGAGAAGGGGCCGACCACTCCTACCATTTTAGACATTTTGAACATATTCTTATGTTTTTCACCCCAGACTTCAATTGAGCCATTGAATGAGATGAGTTTGAAAATTCCTGGGAAATTCTGAAATTCTGAGCAGTGGTCAAAAATCTCATAACCAAGAGACACATTAGGCAGCAGGTTGGTGGAGTTATTGATTTGCTCCACAGCGAATCTCATCATCTGAAACCTCCGATAACTGGACACAATGAAGGGTTGACTGTGGACAGAGGAAGGACAACAGGACAGCAGGACCGACTTTAAATCAACATTAGGTCTTCAGACGTCAACACTGATACGTTTACACAAAGAGAAATGAGGTATTTCATGGTACAAGGATTGAGATCAGATGTTACACAGTCACCTTGATCATGTACAATTAACTGGAGTGAGTGAGAAGGGAAATGTCTTATGGAGCTTTAGTAACTGGCTTTACATTCAAGTATAATCCGTTACACTAAGACCTGATCTTATAGTTTCAACTTCATAAAATATCCATGCAAATGTATAATAAAACTCACCTGGAGCAGTCGATGGCCTCTGGTCTGACTTGATGTACAGAGTCACTGACATGATGAATATCAAAAAGTCCACCTATCAGATAGTCTCCTTCCAGCTGAAACTCTGAGGCTGGGACAGTGCACTGAGTTGAGGAGGCGCGTAGAAGAGAGCCCAGCAGACACAGACAAAAGAGAAAACGTTTCATGGTTGTAGGTATCATTTATCAATCTGCTGTGATCTCTTAAGGGATTTAGCCTCTGCTTTTAATAAGCAATGTGTGGTTTGTAACGGCAAACCCCCCAGTCTTGATTTCCATGCAGCTCACAGATTAGTATGCAAACAGTATCTGAGCCGCACTAACCCCTGTGATGGCTACACACTGAGCTGAGCGATAATTATGAGCAAGCAAGTTGCCTCTATGCTGAGTGACAAATGGTGTATACATATGTATACACACACACACACACACACACACACACACACACACACACACACACACACACACACACACACACACACACACACACACGTTGTCATGGTAATAAAACACACAGGTTTAAGCACAAAATGATTTTGTTAGGTTTAGGAAGAGTCAATGCCTTGATACTTTCAAGGGGGGGGTCAATCTGCGGACCTTGCAGTTTTTTGGTACATCTGATTAAATAATTTCTCTTTAGTGCATAGTGGCTAAAAACCTTTACACCTTTAACTGTAACATTTTCTATTACATTAGGATCGCAGTATGTCAGTCAAAGTTGACCTTTTACGTTAGGGCCTTGTCTTACACCCGTTGCACCAATTGTGTTTTTGATAGTTTCAGACCGATGCAGTTGTCAATTTCTCATCCAGCGGCCCCTTCATTTAAATAGCAAATGCACTTGTACCTATCTGAGCACCCATGGGTGTGTTGGTCTAAAAATGAGGAGTGGTCAGTGCATTGTTGGCACATTGCCATTTTGAAGCATGCGTGTCTTTTTACTTTGTACACAAGTGAACTTGTTTCTTCAGCAAATAAGCGTTGTCTCTTACCGTCTGATAAATTCCCCATTTTAACATTTTAATTGCAATCCACCAAGGTACAAGGTGGGTTTTAAAGGGAATAGGACTTTGGCTTATTGCATGTTCTGCTAAAAACCCACATCACATGGACACAACCTACATACACTTGCACCATATGCTTCAAATCCTGTGCTCGTAATTAATAATGGCTTAAACTACTCACAACTGTTAAATCAGTCATTATAATGTAATATGCTTTTGTAAGATAAGTTTCATATTTAATTCAAGTGTTGCCATAGGGATGGTGTATGGATGACAGGGAGGAAGTAAAGACGAGGCTGTGAGGTTGTGTGTGGTCTCAAGCAAATACAAGCAAATTAATTAATTCAACCGGATATCTTTGGTTAACTCTAAAATGCTACATCCTCTTACAAATGAGATCTGCATGAGTTAACCTTGGACCACACAGGTCATTTGGCAGCAGATCATTTGCATTCTGTCTGAGGATTATTATGAAAGATGACTATAGATCATGAGCAAACTCCTAATGACACAGCTGAACTCCACATTCTGTTTGGAAAGGGATTGACCCTTGTCTGTAGGAGGTATTAAATGGTGATGTAAAAGATAATTAAAGTATAAATGAAATGTTTTGTGGGAGCCACATGAGGTGGGTGAACTACTAATGAGCAATTATTGCTGTCAAATGTTTGCACTTCCAAAAGATCATCTATACTAACAATGTGCATGGTCGTTGTTTGTAACATTTTGTTTTCGTGTATGTTAACAGGACATTTGAGTTTCCAAAGGCACTGGTTTTCTCTTTGTTTCCATCTCAGTCTTAAATCACACACTCCCAATGCTACATTTAGTAAAATAATTTCAACTTCATGCAACCGAGTTATCAAAGGCAAATAAAGATGATCTTGAATCTATCTTGCTAAATACACTGTAAAAAGGATCAAGGTTAACTCAACTTAAAGATAAGCTTTGTTTCAACTCACAAAGTTACATTGTACAAGTTGTTTAATTAATGATCATTTATTGTTTGAAATGTTTTTTTAATGAAGTTAAAACAAGTAACTATGTTACATTATCCATTCATGAAAACCTACTTTGATGGTGGATGGCGAATCAGGGATCATGATCATGGTGGCAGCTGAACGTGGATCATGATGGAGGATTGTGGATCATGATGGAGGATTGTGGATCCTGATCGTGGATCCTGATGGAGGATTGTGGATAGTGGTGGAGGATTGTGGATCCTGATGGTGGATAGTCTGGTGATGGATTGTGATCGTGGTGGTGGATCGTGGTGGTGGATTGTGGATCATGATGGTGGATCCTGATGGTGGATAGTCTGGTGATGGATTGTGATCGTGGTGGTGGATCGTGGTGCCGGCTGTTCATGAACTATGATTACAACTAGACTGCTTGATTTACAATATGACTACTCACATATTCTACCATTACTGGAAATAACTCCTCCATTTCAATTGTCATTGCTGCTCCCTTCAACTCCATCAGACATTTTCACATGTATGAATACTTGCACACCTTTCCATTATGTTACAAACATTTCTTCTAATTAGAGTCATAATATTAGTAATTTTGTTGATGTGTTGAACTACACACAGCATCTATTGCACATCTGTCTGTCCTGGGAGAGGGATCCCTCACATGTGGCTCTCTCTGAGGTTTCTAAGTTTTTCTTTGCCTGTTAATAGGGTTTTCCTTACTCTTGTTGAGGGTTAAGGACAGAGGATGTCGCACCTTGATAAACCCTATGACAAAAATTGTGATTTGTGAATAAGGGCTATACAAATAAAATTTGATTGATTGATGATTGACTTTCTCTTGTCAATTCATACCCTTTCAACTCACATTTTCAAGTTAAGATAACTAACTATATTCATACAATTCCCTTTTCAAGTATTGCTAACTCGTGTTTTTAAGGCGACGATTGAACTTAACTTTTCTAATTAAGTAGACTAAGGTTTTTGGTTTTTATTCCTTATCTTCACTAGTAAGGGCAAGTTTACCCATTTCCTTAAACATCACACTGAATCACCTTAAACATCTCACATAAACCTGTAAATAGCACATCAAGTACTGATGCTGTAACTTTAAAGTAATCAGTGGTGACAGCTTTGTGTGGAACTTATTTAGTGCTTGGTTTGGTGCACAGCATGTGAAATTGAAGCAGATGTGGTCAATGAACTTAATACATTAACAGGATTGCAAAACTAAAACCAGTCACTATTTGTAAAGAGTTAAAGATTAAGAGAAAAAAAAATCTGCACCTACAAACCCAAACCACATCTGGCTCTGACATCTCTGATAGTCTCATAATGTTGTCGTTACAGCTGTATAACTGTTCAGTGATGACATCGTTCATTACCACACTGATACTGTTGGAAAGAAATGAGGATGTCTAAAATGTGACAGTATAGGCTTGTACGTAGACATTTTAAAATGAGGTGGACCAATAGAGTTAGAGATTGGACTTTATTGTCTTTCTTGGAGATGAAAGAAAATATATTACAAGCAATAGACACAAATGCAAAACCATTTGAATGCATAAAAAAAAGTTACCAAGTAAATTCAAGATATGTCTGTAGTCTCGTCTGTGAACAGCATCACAGTGAGTTGGTGTTTTCATGTTGTGAGAATAATGTAATATCAACCACAAAAAAGTTAAGCTGAAAAGAAAAAACATATTCCATTTATTTATTTTTTTACATACATTTTTTTATTACTGTTGTAAATGTAGACCTGTATAATAAACCTCAATTGAGTCAGCTACATGTCATAGAACCTAATGATATTTCAAAGTGTGTGTTTAGAATTCCTTATAGGTGAGAACACAGAGGAAACAAGAGGTGTGGCCTGACTAGGTTTTTCATTTTGTCCAAGATACTGTTGCTAGTCTGACATCTAGTGGCAGTGAAAATCGCACATATAACCTTTGAACAAATGTGAAACTGCAGAAAACACACAGATGGTTGAATATGTCAGAGTCTGATACTGTGCTGGAAGATTGAATGATTATTGCAAGTATCAGTTGTATGAGTTATGTGTACTATTGTAGTACATCAAATTTTTATAATACTTCAGATGTAGCCCTTATATGCCAGGTATCTAACTGTAAAATTCATTTCCACACTCAAAATTGTATTATTATAGGTTTTATCAAAGTGGTAGAACTCAACAAAAGATGTAACAACTGCTTAAACTACATATATATGGACAAGAGGATGGTGCTAGATAAAAAAAACAGCATACATTTCTCATTAATAGTAACGTATTAATTTCCTTTAAAATATTTAGAAGACCTGAAGCACATCTGATCCATCAGATATTACAGTGAGCTGCTACTGGCTCATAGTTTTGGTATAGTTCTGAATGAGACCTTGGAAGTACTGCTGTGTGTTTTTCTTGGGTTGGAAAATGATGATGTAACATTTTGGCAGGAAGTACCACAACAGAAAGGAGTAGAGACTGGAGAGCACTGCCGCAGCGTTAAAAGTTTGGATGTAACGTCCCCGGTAAAGCATGTATTCAGTGGCAAAGATGATCCATGTGAGGATCAGCAGCAGCAGACAGAACGTTATCGCTTTGGCCTCGTTGTAATTTTTGGGGAGGTCTTTCCCCATGTAGGAGAAAATAAAGCAAAGAGAGCACAGACATAGAAGTAAAGATACAGGAGCAGAGCAGGCTTTCAGACTGAAGTCACAACTAAGTATGATTTTATCTGGGTACCATAAGGTTTCATTGTAGGGCCTGGGGGGAGCATAAGAATAGCCAATGGTTATTAAGAGTGCCTGAGCGACAAATGCCACAGTGATGACCAGCCACTGGCCATGATACTTCATCCACCAGCTGTGCATCTTGGGAAACTTGGCAGCCATTTTGAAAACGCAAACAATTTGAAACGAGCGCACAACAAAACATGCCATACAAACAGTGTAGAACAAGAAGAACGGTAACAACCTCAAGATACAATAAGAAACAGTTGGTTTGCCAAAGTAAAAGAAAACACTGAGACTACACAGACTGAGGCAGCCTAAGATTAGGAAGCACATGGGTCCCCCAGCAGATCTGACAACAGGGGTGTTGTAGTTCACGGCAAAGAGAACAGACATGGAGAGTGTGATGCCCACCAAGGCCGAGGCCCCGAACATGATCAGTATAGCCCCACTGTCTGTGAATGGGATGTACTCCACCAGCCGCAGGGTGCATGAGGTGCTTCCTTCTGCAGACCACTCTGTCTCCTTACAGTCTATGCACTTGTACGGATCCTCTGTTAAACAAGAGAGAGGGACAATTTGTTAATAAAGTTTTGAAAAGATAATCAGACAATGGAGGTGGCAGTTTTACTCTCTTCAGCTTTCATAATCTACCACTGCAGCGCCTGTTCTAAACCCGTCTGTTCTCTTGTCCTGTGTTAATCCTTCGGAGCTACTTCAGAATTATTCCTTGTCATTAGTGAGTCCTCCTCAAACAGTTCTATAATATACAGTCACTTTTATTGTTTGTGTGTTGGATGTTGTGTTCAGAGCTTTTTATAAACAGACTATAGTGCAGAGTGATCAAATTGATCTGGCGGCGATATTGACCGCCCCCACTGACTGCTACAAAGCGCTGGTCGCCTGTTTTCTTTAAATGTTATTAATATTGAACATGTCACATGTATTAATCCCACCAAAATTGTCACTGCACTTTCCTGGGCCACAAAAAATACACATGCTAAGTATGAAGCTGCTTAGAGGGACGGCTCAGGAGATATCGTTCCACATACAGACAGACGTTTATGGAATTAGCAGGTAGATGTTCTGTCATGACGATATTTGGTTAATTTAAATTCGCTTTAATTTTTAATATATGAATATGTTCGAAAAGTTTAAGAAGAGTACATTGCATTGAATGGAATGGGTTCAAAGTGCAGCTGAAGACAACAGTATATTCTTAAAACCAAAACCAATTCACTTCACCCAAAAAGCTCTGGATTCATTGGCCATGTTCAGGGGTCAGAGTGAAAATGGAAGCTTGTAGGTGTCTGAATGTTTAACAGCTTTCCAAATGACAGGACTCCTCTCTTATCAAAACAAAATGGCAGTAGTGGTTTTTTTTTTTTTTAAATGTTCCTAATTTTCCTCCAAAATAATTTACCTGTGCTGTTGACATAAGTTCCATTCTGACAGAGTTGACATGTGAAGCAGCATTTGTGGATTCCATCTGGCTTTTTTGCATATCCCACTTCACATGGTGGGCAACACTGTGAAGTAGGCACCTGGATTGTTCAGCAGCAAAGTAATTTAAGATAAGAAAATACCGTTATGGATGAAATTTGCACTTACAACATTCTTCCTATGCAGCTTTTAAATATCTTGACATGTTTTGTAAAATGGGAACATCCTTTTTAGACACTGAGTAATATTTATATTCCGTCGTATGCCACCGTGTCGTACCACCATCTGTTTGTGATAACAGTTTGTCTGCTGTTTCCACTGCCGTTAAATGTGTTTTTTTGCACAATTTTCTCAAACAACATACTGTACACAAGGTCTTGATATTTTGTATTATACTACACATGATTAGGGAAAAAACATGACTTACTTCTTCACCTGAGTACCACTCTACTTTGGTACCGTTAATAAAATGATGGGCCGATGGGTGAAAATCGTAAAAGCCGATCTTCTGGGCGTCACCACTCTGGTTCCAGAAAACTATAGAATAGGATCCAAACCTGGGGTTGCCATTTTGATCAAACCGAATAGTTTGATTCATAAGCGTAAAGTTTGACTTCTTCAGCTCTGCTAGAACCTGATGTGGACACACAAAGTTCAGAGGAGCGTTACTACTTCTGGTGGTTGTAAAGTTTGAATGTTGTGTTGTATATGATGTGTATGTGATAAAACACACGTGAGACAAGTATTTTGGATCATGGTCAACTTATCTACAGGTGCTATCATCATAAAATATCAAATATAAACCCTCTAATCATTTGTATACTCACCATGTAAGGGGACAGTGTAATATTGTCATTACATTGACCAGCTTCACATTGTAAGGCATTGTGTAAGGCGTTGGCAAGAGCATGCACAGCAGAATACACAGCAAAAGAGAAGGATGGGTCCATAGAAATGAGTTCCTCTGCACTCAGGCTGTCACAGTTGCAAACCTGATTACAAAACGTCGGTTGTTTTGCATTACCACATTGAATCCTGCTTTTAGAAGAATGGATAAAATCACTGAAACCAGGTATCGTCACTACTGACTGAGACACGCCGAGCACAGTTCCAATATTCTGGATTCCTCTCTCCTTGGGAAGCATCTTGTTTAAGGACCAGGTGTCCCCTGCTATCCACACCTTGTTGGTGACATTCAGTCGTATTGCTGACCTAATGAGATCTTCAGAGGTCAACTCAGGAGCAAAGACAATAATGATTTGTATCCTCTGTACGTCTATCTGTTTGAACATTTGGGAGTGATTAGTGTTGTCAGTGAGCTTTTGGTGAGCGGCAAGCAGATCTCAGTGTCTTTAATCCTCTTCAAGAACGACGTGAGGCCGTCCTCACCAAAGTCGTCACCACTGTTGGGGAAAGCAACCCACTTCCATTTGAAGTGCAGTAGGATGTTGACAATCACTTCTATGATTTCTTCATTGGAATGCACTGTTCGCAGGAAAGAGGGATATTTCGCTTTCTCTGAAAAGGCAGAGCTGGCAGCTCCATAGCTGACCTATTAGGAGAGTAATAGAGAAATTGGCAATATTTTCATTGGCAATAAATAACAAATAAATCCACAATGTCATGACGAAGTGAAAACTTGTATTAATTGACATTGTATGAGGGAAAAACATTTTAAAAGAGGACAGATTTACCATAGGGATGAGATCCATCATGAACAGTGGGGCGACAGTCAGTGTCTCAGTGCTTGAGAAGGGGCCGACCACTCCTACCATTTTTGACATTTTGAACATATTCTTATGTTTTTCACCCCAGACTTCAATTGAGCCATTGAATGAGATGAGTTTGAAAATTCCTGGGAAATTCTGAAATTCTGAGCAGTGGTCAAAAATCTCATAACCAAGAGACACATTAGGCAGCAGGTTGGTGGAGTTATTGATTTGCTCCACAGCGAATCTCATCATCTGAAACCTCCGATAACTGGACACAATGAAGGGTTGACTGTGGACAGAGGAAGGACAACAGGAGAGCAGGACCGACGTTAAATCAACACTAAGTCTTCAGACGTCAACACTGATACGTTTACACAAAGAGAAATGAGGTATTTCATGGTACAAGGATTGAGATCAGATGTTACACAGTCACCTTGATCATGTACAATTAACTGGAGTGAGTGAGAAGGGAAATGTCTTATGGAGCTTTAGTAACTGGCTTTACATTCAAGTATAATCCGTTACACTAAGACCTGATCTTATAGTTTCAACTTCATAAAATATCCATGCAAATGTATAATAAAACTCACCTGGAGCAGTCGATGGCCTCTGGTCTGACTTGATGTACAGAGTCACTGACATGATGAATATCAAAAAGTCCACCTATCAGATAGTCTCCTTCCAGCTGAAACTCTGAGGCTGGGACAGTGCACTGAGTTGAGGAGGCGCGTAGAAGAGAGCCCAGCAGACACAGACAAAAGAGAAAACGTTTCATGGTTGTAGGTATCATTTATCAATCTGCTGTGATCTCTTAAGGGATTTAGCCTCTGCTTTTAAAAAGCAATGTGTGGCTTGTAACGGCAAACCCCCCAGTCTTGATTTCCATGCAGCTCATGGATTAGTATGCAAACAGTATCTGAGCTGCACGAACCCCTGTGATGGCTACACACTGCGCTGAGCGATAACTATGAGCAAGCAAGTTGCCTCTATGCTGAGTATATGACAAATGGTGTATACATATGTATACACACACACACACACACACACACACACACACACACACACACACACACACACACACGTTGTCATGGTAATAAAACACAGGTTTAGGCACAAAATGATTTTGTTAGGTTTAGGAAAAGTTAATGCCTTGATACTTTCAATGAGGGGTCAATCTATGGACCTTGCAGTTTTGTGGTACGTCTGATTAAATAATTTCTCTTTAGTGCATTGTGGCTAAAAACCTTTACACCTTTAACTGTAACATTTTCTATTACATTAGGATCGCAGTATATCAGTCAAAGTCAACCTTTTACTTTAGGGCCTTGTCTTACACCCGAGGTGTAAGACCCCAAGGTACAAGGTGGGTTTTAAAGGGAATAGGACTTTGGCTTATTGCATGTTCTGCTAAAAACCCACATCACATGGACACAACCTACATACACTTGCACCATATGCTTCAAATCATGTGCTCGTAATTAATAATGGCTTAAACTACTCACAACTGTTAAATCAGTCATTATAATGTAATATGCTTTTGTAAGTTAAGATTCATATTGAATTCAAGTGTTGCCATAGGAATGGTGTATGGATGACAGGGAGGAAGTAAAGACGAGGCTGTGAGGTTGTGTGTGGTCTCAAGCAAATACAAACAAATGAATTAATTCAACCGGATATCTTTGGTTAATGCTAACATGCTACATCCTCTTACAAATGAGATCTGCATGAGTTAACCTTGGACCACAAGGGTCATTTGGCAGCAGATCATTTGCATTCTGTCTGAGGATTATTATGAAAGATGACTATAGATCATGAGTAAACTCCTAATGACACAGCTGAACTCCACATTCTGTTTGGAAAGGGATTGACCCTTGTTTGTAGGAGATATTAAATGGTGATGTAAAAGATAATTAAAGTATAAATTAAATGTTTTGTGGGGGCCACATGAGGTGGGTGAAGTACTAATGAGCAATTATTGCTGTCAAATGTTTGCACTTCCAAAAGATCATCTATACTAACAATGTGCATGGTCGTTGTTTGTAACATTTTGTTTTCTTGTATGTTAACAGGAAATTTGAGTTTCCGAAGGCACTGGTTTTCTCTTTGTTTCCATCTCAGTCTTAAATGACACACTCCCAATGCTACATTTAGTAAAATAATTTCAACTTCATGTAACCGAGTTATCAAAGGCAAATAAAGATGATCTTGAATCTATCTTGCTAAATACACTGTAAAAATGATCAAGGTTAACTCAACTTCAAGATAAGCTTTGTTTCAACTCACAAAGTTACGTTGTACAAGTTGTTTAATTAATGATAATTTATTGTTTGAAATGTTTTTTTAATGAAGTTAAAACAAGTAACTATGTTACATTATCCATTCATGAAAACCTACTTTGATGGTGGATGGCGAATCAAGGATCATGATCATGGTGGCAGCTGATCGTGGATCATGATGGAGGATTGTGGATCGTGGTGGTGGATCCTGATGGTGGATCGTGGATCATGATGGTGGATCCTGATGGTGGATAGTCTGGTGATGGATTGTGATCGTGGTGGTGGATCGTGGTGCCGGCTGTTCATGGGCTATGATTACAACAAGACTGCTTGATTTACAATATGACTACTCACATATTCTACCATTATTGGAAATAACTCCTCCATTTCAATTGTCATTGCTGCTCCCTTCAACTCCATCAGACATTTTCACATGTATAAATACTTGCACACCTTTCCATTATGTTACAAACATTTTTTCTAATTAGAGTCATAATATTAGTAATTTTGTTGATGTGTTGAGCTACACACAGCATCTATTGCACATCTGTCCATCCTGGGAGAGGGATCCCTCACATGTGGCTCTCTCTGAGGTTTCTAAGTTTTTCTTTGCCTGTTAATAGGGTTTTCCTTACTCTTGTTGAGGGTTAAGGACAGAGGATGTCGCACCTTGATAAACCCTATGACAAAAATTGTGATTTGTGAATATGGGCTATACAAATAAAATTTGATTGATTGATGATTGACTTTCTCTTGTCAATTCATACCCTTTCAACTCACATTTTCAAGTTAAGATAACTAACTATATTCATACACTTCCCTTTTCAAGTATTGCTAACTCTTGTTTTTAAGGCGACGATTGAACTTAACTTTTCAAATTAAGTAGACTAATGTTTTTGGTTTTTATTCCTTATCTTCACTAATAAGGGCAAGTTTACCCATTTCCTTAAACATCACACTGAATCACCTTAAACATCTCACATAAACCTGTAAATAGCACATCAAGTACTGATGCTGTAACTTTAAAGTAATCAGTGGTGACAGCTTTGTGTGGAACTTATTTAGTGCTTGGTTTGGTGCACAGCATGTGAAATTGAAGCAGATGTGGTCAATGAACTTAATACATTAAAAGGAGTGCAAAACTAAAACCAGTCACTATTTGTAAAGAGTTAAAGATTAAGAGAAAAACAAATCTGCACCTACAAACCCAAACCACATCTGGCTCTGACATCTCTGATAGTCTCACAATGTTGTCGTTACAGCTGTATAACTGTTCAGTGATGACATTGTTCATTACCACACTGATACGGTTGGAAAGAAATGAGGATATCTAAAATGTGACAGTATGGGCGTGTACGTAGAAATTATAAAATGAGGTGGACCAATAGAGTTAGAGATTGGACTTTATTCTCTTTCTTGGAGATGAAAGAAAATATATTACAAGCAATAGACACAATGCAAAACCATTTGAATGCATAAAAAAAAGTTACCAAGTAAATTCAAGTTTTTGTCTGTAGTCTCGTCTGAGAACAGCATCACAGTGAGTTGGTGTTTTCATGTTGTGAGAATAATGTAATATCAACCACAAAAAAGTTAAGCTGAAAAGAAAAAACATATTCCATTTTTTTTACATACATTTTTTTATTACTGTTGTAAATGTAGACCTGTATAATAAACCTCAATTGAGTCAGCTACATGTCATAGAACCTAATGATATTTCAAAGTGTGTGTTTAGAATTCCTTGTATAGGTGAGAACACAGAGGAAACAAGAGGTGTCTTGTGTCATTTGTATGAGTTATGTGTACTATTGTAGTACATCAAATTGTTATACTATTTCAGATGTAGCCCTTATATGTCAGGTATCTAAATGTAAAATTAATTTCCACACTCAAAATTGTATTATTATAGGTTTTATCAAAGTAGTAGAACTCAACAAAAGATGTAGCAACTGCTTAAACTACATATATATGGACAAGAGGATGGTGCTAGATTAAAAAAACAGCATACATTTCTCATTTATAGTAACATATTAATTTCCTTTAAAATATTTAGAAGACCTGAAGCACATCCGATCCATCAGATATTACAGTGAGCTTCTACTGGCTAATAGTTTTGGTATAGTTCTGAATGAGACCTTGGAAGTACTGCTGTGTGTTTTTCTTAGGTTGGAAAATGATGATGTAACATTTTGGCAGGAAGTACCACAACAGAAAGGAGTAGAGACTGGAGAGCACTGCCGCGGCGTTATGAGTTTGGATGTAACGTCCCCGGTAAAGCATGTATTCAGTGGCAAAGATGATCCAGGTGAGGATCAGCAGCAGCAGACAGAAAGTTATCGCTTTGGCCTCGTTGTAATTTTTGGGGAGGTCTTTCCCCATGTAGGAGAAAATAAAGCAAAGAGAGCACAGACATAGAAGTAAAAATACAGGAGCAGAGCAGGCTTTCAGACTGAAGTCACAACTAAGTATGATTTTATCTGGGTACCATAAGGTTTCATTGTAGGGCCTGGGGGGAGCGTAAGAATAGCCAATGGTTATTAAGAGTGCCTGAGCGACAAATTCCACAGTGATGATCAGCCACTGTCCATGATACTTCATCCACCAGCTGTGCATCTTGGGAAACTTGGCAGCCATTTTGAAAACGCAAACAATTTGAAACGAGCGCACAACAAAACATGCCATACAAACAGTGTAGAACAAGAAGAACGGTAAGAACCTCAAGATACAATAAGAAACAGTTGGTTTGCCAAAGTAAAAGAAAACACTGAGACTACACAGACTGAGGCAGCCTAAGATTAGGAAGCACATGGGTCCCCCAGCAGATCTGACAACAGGGGTGTTGTAGTTCACGGCAAAGAGAACAGACATGGAGAGTGTGATGCCCACCAAGGCCGAGGCCCCGAACATGATCAGTATAGCCCCACTGTCTGTGAATGGGATGTACTCCACCAGCCGCAGGGTGCATGAGGTGCTTCCTTCTGCAGACCACTCTGTCTCCTTACAGTCTATGCACTTGTACGGATCCTCTGTTAAACAAGTGAGAGGGACGATTTGTTAATAAAGTTAAGTTGACTTTTGAAAACTTAAAGACAAAACAAAAGTGAGATCTGAGGAGGTGTAGAGAAGTCAAACAGTTGAGGAGGCAGTGTTACATATTGTAATGCTGTTATTTGAAATGAGCTTTTACTCCTTGCCAAAAGTGCATAAGAGTTTACAGTGATGTACTCTAAAGGTACTGGTCAAAAGGCTAATGACTTATTGCTGTAGTTTATTTGACATGTTAAGGGATCAGGGTGAACACTGAAACCTACATATCAGTGTCAGATGACCACGAGGTGTTAAGCTATGAGCCATGAAATACAGTCTGCAATTAGGTCCCATCAACTCAACAATGGCTGCACTATTCAGGCCTAATAATTTACCTGTGCTGTTGACATATGTTCCATTCGGACAGATTTGACAAGTGAAGCAGCATTCGTGGATTCCATCTGGCCTTTTTGCATATCCCACATGACACTCTTCGGAACACACTGAAGTGGGCATCTGTGCAACGTAATCATTCAGCAGAAAACAGAAAGTCATGATGGGGAAATGATAGATAAGTAGCAGTAACTGAGACATTACAGCTTTTTAAATGTCTGATTCAGTTTGTGTTGAACAATAAAACATCACTTGCACCATGAACAACCACCACTGGTTGACTGTCAACACTTAACACACACACACACTCATACACAACGTTCCTTCAGAAATGGGAAAAGCTCTCCATACACAATAACAACTCTCGACTGTAAGAAAAACAACTTACTTCTCTATTGGTGTACCACTGAATTTTGGTGCTGTTGATGACAAACTGGAACGATGGAGGAAAACTATAAAAGCCGATCTCCTGCGCGTCACCGCTGTGGTTCCAGTAAATTATAGAGTAGGATCCAAACTTGGGGTCACCGTTCTCATCAAACTGAATGCTTTGATTTAGAAGTGTAAAGTTGGACTTCTTCAGCTCAGCTAGAACCTGATGTGGATAAAGAACATCCAAATCATTTTCTGTGGACATTGGAGGAGTTGATTGAATAATTTTTTAGGTTCTAACTCTCATATGTAGGGAGAAACTCCAGCGTGATGACCATCTTTAGAGGTTTTAGGAACCAGGTTATCAGAATTTAAACTCTTCTATCCCTAAAATGTGTTGTGTCTGATATCAGTGCAATGTTTACAAGGTAATAAATGAGTGTTCATACATCCAGGCAGAAATCAGACCAAACACTGTAGTGGTTTCTCTCACTTAGATTGACTTTAGCAATGTTTAGACTTCTCAGAGGTTTAATCAGATTGAAATTAATCAGATTGAAATCTCACGAGATTTAATAAACCCTGACAAACAGCTCTGAGATTGTAATCTGTAGAGGCCTGTGGAAGTCATCAATAGCGTGTAAAGAATAAGTTTTGATCAAATTCACACAACTTAGAGGCTGTTTACATTTGTAACATGTGATAATCAAATGAATCATATAATTATGCTTAATGATACTTACCATGTGAGGGTACACTGCAGTGCTGTCATTACATGTGCCAGCTCCACATTGTAAGACATTGTGTATAGCATGTGCAATGGCGTACACAGCAGAATAAACAGAAAAAGAGAAAGATGGGTCTGCTGTGATGACATCTTCTGCACTCAGGCTACTGCAGTTGCAAACCTGATTACAAAACGTCTGCTGTCCTTCATTTCCACAGTGAGTGTAGCTTTTAAAAGACGAGATGAAATCACTGAAACCAGGTATCGCCCACGCTGGTTGAGCGACTCCAAGCACAGTTCCAACATTTCTGATCCCCTTCTCCTTGGGGAGCTTCTTGTTTAAGGACCATGCGTCCCCTGCTATCCACACCTTGTTGGTGACGTTCAGTCGTATCGCTGACTTAATGAGATTTGCAGCCGTCCACTCAGGAGCAAAGACAATGAGTATGTTCACTTTCTGTGCCTCTATCTGTTTGAACACTTGGGTGTAATTTGTGTAATGATTGAGACCTTTGCTGTATGCCAGGCAGATCTGGCTGTCCTCAATCTTTCTCCTGAACTGTTCCTGACCATCTTTGCCATAATCATTGTCAATGTTGAGGAAAGCAACCCAGCGCCAGTTGAAGTGCAGTAGGATGTTGAAGATTACTTCCACGACGTCCTTATTGGGATGAACCGTTCTGAAGAAGGACGGGAAATTGTGTTGACTTGAAAAGATAGAGCTAGCTGCTCCATAACTGACCTGTTAGATGAGCAATAAAGAAAATGTCAGCGACAGTAAATCCTCAAAAGTCAAATTGCTTTTTTAATTCAACATACAATAGATGACAAATTTACCATAGGGATGAGATCCATCATGAGCAGTGGGGCTACAGACAGTGTCTCAGTGCTCGTATAAGTGCCGACCACTGCTGTCACCTTGGTCAGATTCTTGTGTGATTCATCCCGACTTTGAACCGAGCCATTGAATGAGATGAGGTCAAAAATCCCTGGAAAGTTACGTGTATCTGAGCAGTGGTCAAATATCTGATAGCCCAGAGACACATTAGGCAGCAGGTTGGTGGAGTTGTTGATCTCCTCCACAGCGAACCTCATCAACTGAAACCTCCGATAACTGGACAGAATTAAGGGTTGACTGTGGAGAGAGGGTATGACTTATAGTTTCAAAGACTGTTCAGATATGGACATTTAAAAGTACTAAATGGAACAAAGACTGAGGTGAACAATGCAGACTTTATCTCCTTCAATAACTTTGATAATGCCAAAATTATTTGGATTGGGTTTGGGGGTAATGAGCAACCACAAATAGCTCTTCACTCTAACTAAGAGACGCTTTGACGGTGCTGTAATCTGTTCAACTACAAGTTCTTCAGTCATTTCAATGTCATAAGAAATCCATTCAGATCTGTTGTGAGACTCACCTGGAGCAGTCGATGGCCTCTGGTCTGACTTGATGTACAGAGTCAGTGACATGATGAATATCAAAAAGTCCACCTATCAGATAGTCTCCTTCCAGCTGAAACTCCGAGGCTGGGACAGTGCACTGAGTCGAGGAGGCACGTAGAAGAGAGCCCAGCAGACACAGACAAAAGAGAAAACGTTTCATGGTTGTAGGTATCATTTATCAATCTGCTGTGATCTCTTAAGGGATTTAGCCTCTGCTTTTAATAAGCAATGTGTGGCTTGTCGCGGCAAACCCTCCAGTCTTGATATCCATGCAGCTCACAGATTAGTATGCAAACAGTATCTGAGCCGCACTAACCCCTGTGATGGCTACACACTGCGCTGAGCGATAACTATGAGCATATGACAAATGGTGTATACATATGTAAACACACACACACACACACGCTGTCATGGTAATAAAACACAGGTTTAAGCACAAAATGATTTTGTTAGGTTTAGGAAAAGTTAATGCCCCGATACTTTCAAGGGGGGGGGGGTCAATCTATGGACCTTGCAGTTTTGTGGTACGTCTGATTCAATAATTTCTCCTTAGTGCATAGTGGCTAAAAACCTTTACACCTTTAACTGTAACAATTTCTATTACATTGCCATTTTGAAGCACGTGTGTCTTTTTACTTTGTACACAAGTGAACTTGTTTCTTCAGCAAATAAGCGTTGTCTCTTACCGTCTGATAAATTCCCCATTTTAACATTTTAATTGCAATCCACCAAGGTACAAGGTGGGTTTTAAAGGGAATAGGACTTTGGCTTATTGCATGTTCTGCTAAAACCCACATCACATGGACACAACCTACATACACTTGCACCATATGCTTCAAATCCTGTGCTCGTAATTAATAATGGCTTAGACTACTCACAACTGTTAAATCAGTCATTATAATATAATATGCTTTTGTAAGTTAAGATTCATATTGAATTCAAGTGTTGCCATAGGGATGGTGTATGGATGATAGGGAGGAAGTAAAGACGAGGCTGTGAGGTTGTGTGTGGTCTCAAGCAAATACAAGCAAATGAATTAATTCAACCGGATATCTTTGGTTAACTCTAAAATGCTACATCCTCTTACAAATGAGATCTGCATGAGTTAACCTTGGACCACACAAGTCATTTGGCAGCAGATCATTTGCAATCTGTCTGAGGATTATTATGAAAGATGACTATAGATCATGAGTAAACTCCTAATGACACAGCTGAACTCCACATTCTGTTTGGAAAGGGATTGACCCTTGTCTGTAGGAGGTATTAAATGGTGATGTAAAAGATAATTAAAGTATAAATTAAATGTTTTGTGGGGGCCACATGAGGTGGGTGAAGTACTAATGAGCAATTATTGCTGTCAAATGTTTGCACTTCCAAAAGATCATCTATACTAACAATGTGCATGGTCGTTGTTTGTAACATTTTGTTTTCTTGTATGTTAACAGGAAATTTGAGTTTCCAAAGGCACTGGTTTTCTCTTTGTTTCCATCTCAGTCTTAAATCACACACTCCCAATGCTACATTTAGTAAAATAATTTCAACTTCATGTAACCGAGTTATCAAAGGCAAATAAATATGATCTTGAATCTATCTTGCTAAATACACTGTAAAAATGATCAAGGTTAACTCAACTTAAAGATAAGCTTTGTTTCAACTCACAAAGTTACATTGTACAAGTTGTTTAATTAATGATAATTTATTGTTTGAAATGTTTTTTTAATGAAGTTAAAACAAGTAACTATGTTACATTATCCATTCATGAAAACCTACTTTGATGGTGGATGGCGAATCAGGGATCATGATCATGGTGGCAGCTGATCGTGGATCATGATGGAGGATTGTGGATCATGATGGTGGATCCTGAACATGGATAGTATGGATTGTGATGGTGGATTGTGGATCCTGATGGTGGATAGTCAAGTGATGGATTGTGATCGTGGTGGTGGATTGTGGATCATGATGGTGGATCCTGATGGTGGATAGTCTGGTGATGGATTGTGATCGTGGTGGTGGATAGTCTGGTGATGGATTGTGATCGTGGTGGTGGATCGTGGTGCCGGCTGTTCATGGACTATGATTACAACTAGACTGCTTGATTTACAATATGACTACTCACATATTCTACCATTACTGGAAATAACTCCTCCATTTCAATTGTCATTGCTGCTCCCTTCAACTCCATCAGACATTTTCACATGTATAAATACTTACACACCTTTCCATTATGTTACAAACATTTCTCCTAATTAGAGTCATAATATTTGTAATTTTGTTGATGTGTTGAGCTACACACAGCATCTATTGCACATCTGTCCGTCCTGGGAGAGGGATCCCTCATGTGGCTCTCTCTGAGGTTTCTAAGTTTTTCTTTGCCTGTTAATAGGGTTTCCTTACTCTTGTTGAGGGTTAAGGACAGAGGATGTCGCACCTTGATAAACCCTATGAGAAAAATTGTGATTTGTGAATATGGGCTATACAAATAAAATTTGATTGATTGATGATTGACTTTCTTTGTCAATTCATACTGTGGTGATGTCACGCAACGAGAACATTCACCAACATTTATTCATCACAGCAAGATAAACATAAATAACTCAACAAGCAGACTAGCTTTAGCCAGTCCTAGTGTCGTCTGGCGCTCAGATGCTCAAACCAATCACAACAGCCACGTCTGGTCTCTCCCGCCCCCCACATACCCTTTCAACTCACATTTTCAAGTTAAGATAACTAACTATATTCATACAATTCCCTTTTTAAGTATTGCTAACTCATGTTTTTAAGGCGACGATTGAACTTCACTTTTCAAATTAAGTAGACTAAGGTTTTGGTTTTTATTCCTTATCTTCACTAATAAGGCAAGTTTACCCATTTCCTTAAACATCTCACATAAACCTGTAAATAGCACACCAAGTACTGATGCTGTAACTTTAAAGTAATCAGTGGTGACAGCTTTGTGTGGAACTTATTTAGTGCTTGGTTTGGTGCACAGCATGTGAAATTGAAGCAGATGTGGTCAATGAACTTAATACATTAACAGGATTGCAAAACTAAAACCAGTCACTATTTGTAAAGAGTTAAAGATTAAGAGAAAAAAAAATCTGCACCTACAAACCCAAACCACATCTGGCTCTGACATCTCTGATAGTCTCATAATGTTGTCGTTACAGCTGTATAACTGTTCAGTGATGACATCGTTCATTACCACACTGATACTGTTGGAAAGAAATGAGGATGTCTAAAATGTGACAGTATGGGCATGTACGTAGAAATTATAAAATGAGGTGGACCAATAGAGTTAGAGATTGGACTTTATTCTCTTTCTTGGAGATGAAAGAAAATATATTACAAGCAATAGACACAAATGAAAAACATTTGAATGCATAAAAAAAAGTTACCAAGTAAATTCAAGATATGTCTGTAGTCTCGTCTGTGAACAGCATCACAGTGAGTTGGTGTTTTCATGTTGTGAGAATAATGTAATATCAACCACAAAAAAGTTAAGCTGAAAAGAAAAAACATTCCATTTATTTATTTTTTTACATACATTTTTTTATTACTGTTGTAAATGTAGACCTGTATAATAAACCTCAATTGAGTCAGCTACATGTCATAGAACCTAATGATATTTCAAAGTGTGTGTTTAGAATTCCTTATAGGTGAGAACACAGAGGAAACAAGAGGTGTGGCCTGACTAGGTTTTTCATTTTGTCCAAGATACTGTTGCTAGTCTGACATCTAGTGGCAGTGAAAATCGCACATATAACCTTTGAACAAATGTGAAACTGCAGAAAACACACAGATGGTTGAATATGTCAGAGTCTGATACTGTGCTGGAAGATTGAATGATTATTGCAAGTATCAGTCGTATGAGTTATGTGAAATATTGTAGTACATCAAATTTTTGAGACTACAGATGTTAAAATATTTAGAAGACCTGAAGCACATCTAATCCATCAGATATTACAGTGAGCTGCTACTGGCTATAGTTTTGGTATAGTTCTGAATGAGACCTTGGAAGTACTGCTGTGTGTTTTTCTTGGGTTGGAAAATGATGATGTAACATTTTGGCAGGAAGTACCACAACAGAAAGGAGTAGAGACTGGAGAGCACTGCCGCGGCGTTATGAGTTTGGATGTAACTTCCCCGGTAAAGCATGTATTCAGTGGCAAAGATGATCCAGGTGAGGATCAGCAGCAGCAGACAGAACGTTATCGCTTTGGCCTCGTTGTAATTTTTGGGGAGGTCTTTCCCCATGTAGGAGAAAATAAAGCAAAGAGAGCACAGACATAGAAGTAAAGATACAGGAGCAGAGCAGGCTTTCAGACTGAAGTCACAACTAAGTATGATTTTATTTGGGTGCCATAAGGTTTCATTGTAGGGCCTGGGGGGAGCATAAGAATAGCCAATGGTTATTAAGAGTGCCTGAGTGACAAATGCCACAGTGATGACCAGCCACTGTCCATGATACTTCATCCACCAGCTGTGCATCTTGGGAAACTTGGCAGCCATTTTGAAAACGCAAACAATTTGAAGCAGCGCACAACAAAACATGCCATACAAACAGTGTAGAACAAGAGAACGGTAAGAACCTCAAGATACAATAAGAAACAGTTGGTTTGCCAAAGTAAAAGAAAACACTGAGGACTACACAGACTGAGGCAGCCTAAGATTAGGAAGCACATGGGTCCCCCAGCAGATCTGACAACAGGGTGTTGTAGTTCACGGCAAAGAGAACAGACATGGAGAGTGTGATGCCCACCAGGCCGAGGCCCCAACATGATCAGTATAGCCCCACTGTCTGTGAATGGGATGTACTCCACCAGCCGCAGGGTGCATGAGGTGCTTCCTTCTGCAGACCACTCTGTCTCCTTACAGTCTATGCACTTGTACGGATCCTCTGTTAAACAAGTGAGAGGGACGATTTGTTAATAAAGTTAAGTTGACTTTTGAAAACTTAAAGACAAAACAAAAGTGAGATCTGAGGAGGTGTAGAGAAGTCAAACAGTTGAGGAGGCAGTGTTACATATTGTAATGCTGTTATTTGAAATGAGCTTTTACTCCTTGCCAAAAGTGCATAAGAGTTTACAGTGATGTACTCTAAAGGTACTGGTCAAAAGGCTAATGACTTATTGCTGTAGTTTATTTGACATGTTAAGGGATCAGGGTGAACACTGAAACCTACATATCAGTGTCAGATGACCACGAGGTGTTAAGCTATGAGCCATGAAATACAGTCTGCAATTAGGTCCCATCAACTCAACAATGGCTGCACTATTCAGGCATAATAATTTACCTGTGCTGTTGACATATGTTCCATTCGGACAGATTTGACAAGTGAAGCAGCATTCGTGGATTCCATCTGGCATTTTTGCATATCCCACAGGACACTCTGGGGAACACACTGAAGTGGGCACCTGTGCAACGTAATCATTCAGCAGAAAACAGAAAGTCATGATGGGGAAATGATAGATAAGTAGCAGTAACTGAGACATTACAGCTTTTTAAATGTCTGATTCAGTTTGACAACATCACTTGCACCATGAACAACCACCACTGGTTGACTGTCAACATTAACACACACACACTCATACACAACGTTCCTTCAGAAATGGGAAAAGCTCTCCATACACAATAACAACTCTCGACTGTAAGAAAAACAACTTACTTCTCTATTGGTGTACCACTGAATTTTGGTGCTGTTGATGACAAACTGGAACGATGGAGGAAAACTATAAAAGCCATCTCCTCCGCGTCACCGCTGTGGTTCCAGTAAATTATAGAGTAGGATCCAAACTTGGGGTCACCGTTCTCATCAAACTGAATGCTTTGATTTAGAAGTGTAAAGTTGGACTTCTTCAGCTCAGCTAGAACCTGATGTGGATAAAGAACATCCAAATCATTTTCTGTGGACATTGGAGGAGTTGATTGAATAATTTTTAGGTTCTAACTCTCATATGTAGGAGAAACTCCAGCGTGATGACCATCTTTAGAGGTTTTAGGAACCAGGTTATCAGAATTTAAACTCTTCTATCCTAAAATGTGTTGTGTCTGATATCAGTGCAATGTTTACAAGGTAATAAATGAGTGTTCATACATCCAGGCAGAAATCAGACCAAACACTGTAGTGGTTTCTCTCACTTAGATTGACTTTAGCAATGTTTAGACTTCTCAGAGGTTTAATCAGATTGAAATTAATCAGATTGAAATCTCACGAGATTTAATAAACCCTGACAAACAGCTCTGAGATTGTAATCTGTAGAGGCCTGTGGAAGTCATCAATAGCGTGTAAAAGAATCAGTTTTGATCAAATTCACACAACTTAGAGGCTGTTTACATTTGTAACATGTGATAATCAAATGAATCATATAATTATGCTTAATGATACTTACCATGTGAGGGTACACTGCAGTGCTGTCATTACATGTGCCAGCTCCACATTGTAAGACATTGTGTATAGCATGTGCAATGGCATACACAGCAGAATAAACAGAAAAAGAGAAAGATGGGTCTGCTGTGATGACATCTTCTGCACTCAGGCTACTGCAGTTGCAAACCTGATTACAAAACGTCTGCTGTCCTTCATTTCCACAGTGAGTGTAGCTTTTAAAGACGAGATGAAATCACTGAAACCAGGTATCGCCCGCTGGTTGAGCGACTCCAAGCACAGTTCCAACATTTCTGATCCCTTCTCCTTGGGAGCTTCTTGTTTAAGGACCATGGTCCCTGCTATCCACACCTTGTTGGTGACGTTCAGTCGTATCGCTGACTTAATGAGTTTTGCAGCCGTCCACTCAGGAGCAAAGACAATGAGTATGTTCACTTTCTGTGCCTCTATCTGTTTGAATACTTGGGTGTAATTTGTGTAATGATTGAGACCTTTGCTGTACGCCAGGCAGATCTGGCTGTCCTCAATCTTTCTCCTGAACTGTTCCTGACCATCTCTGCCATAATCATTGTCAATGTTGAGGAAAGCAACCCAGCGCCAGTTGAAGTGCAGTAGGATGTTGAAGATTACTTCCACGACGTCCTTATTGGGATGAACCGTTCTGAAGAAGGACGGGAAATTGTATTGACTTGAAAAGATAGAGCTAGCTGCTCCATAACTGACCTGTTAGATGAGCAATAAAGAAAATGTCAGCGACAGTAAATCCTCAAAAGTCAAATTGCTTTTTTAATTCAACATACAATAGATGACAAATTTACCATAGGGATGAGATCCATCATGAGCAGTGGGGCTACAGACAGTGTCTCAGTGCTCGTATAAGTGCCGACCACTGCTGTCACCTTGGTCAGATTCTTGTGTGATTCATCCCGACTTTGAACCGAGCCATTGAATGAGATGAGGTCAAAATCCCTGGAAAGTTACGTGTATCTGAGCAGTGGTCAAATATCTGATAGCCCAGAGACACATTAGGCAGCAGGTTGGTGGAGTTGTTGATCTCCTCCACAGCGAACCTCATCAACTGAAACCTCCGATAACTGGACAGAATTAAGGGTTGACTGTGGAGAGAGGGTATGACTTATAGTTTCAAAGACTGTTCAGATATGGACATTTAAAAGTACTAAATGGAACAAAGACTGAGGTGAACAATGCAGACTTTATCTCCTTCAATAACTTTGATAATGCCAAAATTATTTGGATTGGGTTTGGGGTAATGAGCAACCACAAATAGCTCTTCACTCTAACTAAGAGACGGCGGTGCTGTAATCTGTTCAACTACAAGTTCTTCAATCATTTCAATGTCATAAGAAATACATTCAGATCTGTTGTGAGACTCACCTGGAGCAGTCGATGGCCTCTGGTCTGACTTGATGTACAGAGTCAGTGACATGATGAATATCAAAAAGTCCACCTATCAGATAGTCTCCTTCCAGCTGAAACTCTGAGGCTGGGACAGTGCACTGAGTTGAGGAGGCGCGTAGAAGAGAGCCCAGCAGACACAGACAAAAGAGAAAACGTTTCATGGTTGTAGGTATCATTTATCAATCTGCTGTGATCTCTTAAGGGATTTAGCCTCTGCTTTTAATAAGCAATGTGTGGCTTGTCGCGGCAAACCCTCCAGTCTTGATATCCATGCAGCTCACGGATTAGTATGCAAACAGTATCTGAGCCGCACTAACCCCTGTGATGGCTACACACTGCGCTGAGCGATAACTATGAGCATATGACAAATGGTGTATACATATGTAAACACACACACACACGCTGTCATGGTAATAAAACACAGGTTTAAGCACAAAATGATTTTGTTAGGTTTAGGAAAAGTTAATGCCCCGATACTTTCAAGGGGGGGGGGGTCAATCTATGGACCTTGCAGTTTTGTGGTACGTCTGATTCAATAATTTCTCCTTAGTGCATAGTGGCTAAAAACCTTTACACCTTTAACTGTAACAATTTCTATTACATTGCCATTTTGAAGCACGTGTGTCTTTTTACTTTGTACACAAGTGAACTTGTTTCTTCAGCAAATAAGCGTTGTCTCTTACCGTCTGATAAATTCCCCATTTTAACATTTTAATTGCAATCCACCAAGGTACAAGGTGGGTTTTAAAGGGAATAGGACTTTGGCTTATTGCATGTTCTGCTAAAAACCCACATCACATGGACACAACCTACATACACTTGCACCATATGCTTCAAATCCTGTGCTCGTAATTAATAATGGCTTAGACTACTCACAACTGTTAAATCAGTCATTATAATATAATATGCTTTTGTAAGTTAAGATTCATATTGAATTCAAGTGTTGCCATAGGGATGGTGTATGGATGACAGGGAGGAAGTAAAGACGAGGCTGTGAGGTTGTGTGTGGTCTCAAGCAAATACAAGCAAATGAATTAATTCAACCGGATATCTTTGGTTAATGGTAACATGCTACATCCTCTTACAAATGAGATCTGCATGAGTTAACCTTGGACCACACAAGTCATTTGGCAGCAGATCATTTGCATTCTGTCTGAGGATTATTATGAAAGATGACTATAGATCATGAGTAAACTCCTAATGACACAGCTGAACTCCACATTCTGTTTGGAAAGGGATTGACCCTTGTCTGTAGGAGGTATTAAATGGTGATGTAAAAGATAATTAAAGTATAAATTAAATGTTTTGTGGGGGCCACATGAGGTGGGTGAAGTACTAATGAGCAATTATTGCTGTCAAATGTTTGCACTTCCAAAAGATCATCTATACTAACAATGTGCATGGTCGTTGTTTGTAACATTTTGTTTTCTTGTATGTTAACAGGAAATTTGAGTTTCCAAAGGCACTGGTTTTCTCTTTGTTTCCATCTCAGTCTTAAATTAGACACTCCCAATGCTACATTTAGTAAAATAATTTCAACTTCATGTAACCGAGTTATCAAAGGCAAATAAATATGATCTTGAATCTATCTTGCTAAATACACTGTAAAAATGATCAAGGTTAACTCAACTTAAAGATAAGCTTTGTTTCAACTCACAAAGTTACATTGTACAAGTTGTTTAATTAATGATAATTTATTTTTTGAAATGTTTTTATAATGAAGTTAAAACAAGTACCTATGTTACATTATCCATTCATGAAAACCTACTTTGATGGTGGATGGCGAATCAGGGATCCTGATCATGGTGGCAGCTGATCGTGGATCATGATGGAGGATTGTGGATCATGATGGTGGATCCTGAACATGGATAGTATGGATTGTGATGGTGGATTGTGGATCGTGGTGGTGGATCCTGATGGTGGATAGTCAAGTGATGGATTGTGATCGTGGTGGTGGATTGTGGATCGTGGTGGTGGATCCTGATGGTGGATAGTCAAGTGATGGATTGTGATCGTGGTGGTGGATAGTCTGGTGATGGATTGTGATCGTGGTGGTGGACGTGGTGCCGGCTGTTCATGGACTATGATTACAACAAGACTGCTTGATTTACAATATGACTACTCACATATTCTACCATTACTGGAAATAACTCCTCCATTTCAATTGTCATTGCTGCTCCTTCAACTCCATCAGACATTTTCACATGTGTAAATACTTACACACCTTTCCATTATGTTACAAACATTTCTCCTAATTAGAGTCATAATATTTGTAATTTTGTTGATGTGTTGAGCTACACACAGCATCTATTGCACATCTGTCCGTCCTGGGAGAGGGATCCCTCACATGTGGCTCTCTCTGAGGTTTCTAAGTTTTTCTTTGCCTGTTAATAGGGGTTTTCCTTACTCTTGTTGAGGGTTAAGGACAGAGGATGTCGCACCTTGATAAACCCTATGAGAAAAATTGTGATTTGTGAATATGGGCTATACAAATAAAATTTGATTGATTGATGATTGACTTTCTTTTGTCAATTCATACTGTGGCAGTCGACCTTGCCACGGGGCTCTCACCACAGCAACCAGAGACGAACCATTCACTTTTCAACATCTTTATTCGATCACAGACAAGCGAGAATAAACATAAATAAACTTCAACTTAAAGCAGACTAGCTTTACAGCTCAGTCCGGGCGTCTCTCGAGTGTCTGAGTTCCTCCTGAGGCAGCTCAGATGCTGCCTCTTAAGCACGAGGACCAATCAGCAAACAGCTCTCACCTGTGCTGATTGATCCTCTGTGGTGCAGGTGAGGGTGCTCTCCCAGCCCCCTCACCTCCACATACCCTTTCAACTCACATTTTCAAGTTAAGATAACTAACTATATTCATACAATTCCCTTTTTAAGTATTGCTAACTCATGTTTTTAAGGCGACGATTGAACTTCACTTTTCAAAATAAGTAGACTAAGGTTTTTGGTTTTTATTCCTTATCTTCACTAATAAGGGCAAGTTTACCCATTTCCTTAAACATCTCACATAAACCTGTAAATAGCACACCAAGTACTGATGCTGTAACTTTAAAGTAATCAGTGGTGACAGCTTTGTGTGGAACTTATTTAGTGCTTGGTTTGGTGCACAGCATGTGAAATTGAAGCAGATGTGGTCAATGAACTTAATACATTAACAGGATTGCAAAACTAAAACCAGTCACTATTTGTAAAGAGTTAAAGATTAAGAGAAAAAAAAATCTGCACCTACAAACCCAAACCACATCTGGCTCTGACATCTCTGATAGTCTCATAATGTTGTCGTTACAGCTGTATAACTGTTCAGTGATGACATCGTTCATTACCACACTGATACTGTTGGAAAGAAATGAGGATGTCTAAAATGTGACAGTATGGGCGGGTACGTAGAAATTATAAAATGAGGTGGACCAATAGAGTTAGAGATTGGACTTTATTCTCTTTCTTGGAGATGAAAGACAATATATTACAAGCAATAGACACAAATGCAAAAACATTTGAATGCACAAAAAAAAGTTACCAAGTAAATTCAAGATATGTCTGTAGTCTCGTCTGTGAACAGCATCACAGTGAGTTGGTGTTTTCATGTTGTGAGAATAATGTAATATCAACCACAAAAAAGTTAAGCTGAAAAGAAAAAACATTCCATTTATTTATTTTTTTACATACATTTTTTTATTACTGTTGTAAATGTAGACCTGTATAATAAACCTCAATTGAGTCAGCTACATGTCATAGAACCTAATGATATTTCAAAGTGTGTGTTTAGAATTCCTTATAGGTGAGAACATAGAGGAAACAAGAGGTGTGGCCTGACTAGGTTTTTCATTTTGTCCAAGATACTGTTGCTAGTCTGACATCTAGTGGCAGTGAAAATCGCACATATAACCTTTGAACAAATGTGAAACTGCAGAAAACACACAGATGGTTGAATATGTCAGAGTCTGATACTGTGCTGGAAGATTGAATGATTATTGCAAGTATCAGTCGTATGAGTTATGTGAAATATTGTAGTACATCAAATTTTTGGAGACTACAGATGTTAAAATATTTAGAAGACCTGAAGCACATCTAATCCATCAGATATTACAGTGAGCTGCTACTGGCTCATAGTTTTGGTATAGTTCTGAATGAGACCTTGGAAGTACTGCTGTGTGTTTTTCTTGGGTTGGAAAATGATGATGTAACATTTTGGCAGGAAGTACCACAACAGAAAGGAGTAGAGACTGGAGAGCACTGCCGCGGCGTTATGAGTTTGGATGTAACTTCCCCGGTAAAGCATGTATTCAGTGGCAAAGATGATCCAGGTGAGGATCAGCAGCAGCAGACAGAACGTTATCGCTTTGGCCTCGTTGTAATTTTTGGGGAGGTCTTTCCCCATGTAGGAGAAAATAAAGCAAAGAGAGCACAGACATAGAAGTAAAGATACAGGAGCAGAGCAGGCTTTCAGACTGAAGTCACAACTAAGTATGATTTTATTTGGGTGCCATAAGGTTTCATTGTAGGGCCTGGGGGGAGCATAAGAATAGCCAATGGTTATTAAGAGTGCCTGAGTAACAAATGCCACAGTGATGACCAGCCACTGGCCATGATACTTCATCCACCAGCTGTGCATCTTGGGAAACTTGGCAGCCATTTTGAAAACGCAAACAATTTGAAACGAGCGCACAACAAAACATGCCATACAAACAGTGTAGAACAAGAAGAACGGTAAGAACCTCAAGATACAATAAGAAACAGTTGGTTTGCCAAAGTAAAAGAAAACACTGAGACTACACAGACTGAGGCAGCCTAAGATTAGGAAGCACATGGGTCCCCCAGCAGATCTGACAACAGGGGTGTTGTAGTTCACGGCAAAGAGAACAGACATGGAGAGTGTGATGCCCACCAAGGCCGAGGCCCCGAACATGATCAGTATAGCCCCACTGTCTGTGAATGGGATGTACTCCACCAGCCGCAGGGTGCATGAGGTGCTTCCTTCTGCAGACCACTCTGTCGCCTTACAGTCTATGCACTTGTACGGATCCTCTGTTAAACAAGAGAGAGGGACAATTCTTAATAAAGTTTTGAAAAGATAATCAGACAATGGAGGTGGCAGTTTTACTCTCTTCAGCTTTCATAACCTACCACTGCAGCATCTGTTTTAAACCCGTCTGTTTGGAATGTTCTGTTCTCTTGTCCCGTGTTAATCCTTCAAAGCTACTTCAGAATTATTCCATGTCATTAGTGAGTCCTCCTCAAACAGTTCTATAATATACAGTCACTTTTATTGTTTGTGTGTTGGATGGGGTGTTCAGAGCTTTTTATAAACAGACTATAGTGCAGAGTGACGTGAGAAAACGTTGTGATCATCCTACCTGGGTTATCCGCAATGAAGAGCTTTAATCCATGTTTTTCATCAAATGAAACTGAATTAGCTTTACAACTGTTCACTAACGTGCTTTATATATATACATTCACTGATTTACTTAACTGGTGTTATTTTTTTCTCCTTACAGTCTATGCACTTGTACGGATCCTCTGTTAAACAAGTGAGAAGGACGATTTGTTAATAAAGTTAAGTTGATTTTTGAAAACTTAAAGACAAAACAAAAGGGAGATCTGAGGAGGTGTCAAACAGTTGAGGAGGAAGTGTTACATATTGTAATGCTGTTATTTGAAATGAGCTTTTACTCCTTGCCAAAAGTGCATAAGAGTTTACAGTGATGTACTCTAAAGGTACTGGTCAAAAGACTAATGACTTATTGCTGTCGTTTATTTGACATGTTAAGGGATCAGGGTGAACACTGAAACCTACATATCAGTGTCAGATGACCACGAGGTGTTAAGCTATGAGCCATGAAATACAGTCTGCAATTAGGTCCCATCAACTCAACAATGGCTGCACTATTCAGGCATAATAATTTACCTGTGCTGTTGACATATGTTCCATTCGGACAGATTTGACAAGTGAAGCAGCATTCGTGGATTCCATCTGGCCTTTTTGCATATCCCACAGGACACTCTGGGGAACACACTGAAGTGGGCACCTGTGCAACGTAATCATTCAGCAGAAAACAGAAAGTCATGATGGGGAAATGATAGATAAGTAGCAGTAACTGAGACATTACAGCTTTTTAAATGTCTGATTCAGTTTCACAGCACTTGCACCATGAACAACCACCACTGGTTGACTGTCAACACTTAACACACACACACTCACATAACGTTCCTTCAGAAATGGGAAAAGCTCTCCATACACAATAACAACTCTCGACTGTAAGAAAAACAACTTACTTCTCTATTGGTGTACCACTGAATTTTGGTGCTGTTGATGACAAACTGGAACGATGGAGGAAAACTATAAAAGCCGATCTCCTGAGCGTCACCGCTGTGGTTCCAGTAAATTATAGAGTAGGATCCAAACTTGGGGTCACCGTTCTCATCAAACTGAATGCTTTGATTTAGAAGTGTAAAGTTGGACTTCTTCAGCTCAGCTAGAACCTGATGTGGATAAAGAACATCCAAATCATTTTCTGTGGACATTGGAGGAGTTGATTGAATCATTTTTTTGGTTCTAACTCTCATATGTAGGGAGAAACTCCAGCGTGATGACCATCTTTAGAGGTTTTAGGAACCAGGTTATCAGAATTTAAACTCTTCTATCCCTAAAATGTGTTGTGTCTGATATCAGTGCAATGTTTACAAGGTAATAAATGAGTGTTCATACATCCAGGCAGAAATCAGACCAAACATCTGCACACTGTAGTGGTTTCTCTCACTTAGATTGACTTTAGCAATGTTTAGACTTCTCAGAGGTTTAATCAGATTGAAATTAATCAGATTGAAATCTCACGAGATTTAATAAACCCTGACAAACAGCTCTGCGATTGTAATCTGTAGAGGCCTGTGGAAGTCATCAATAGCGTGTGCGCATCAGTCGTCTAATTTCTCATGTTTGACAGGTAAAGAATCAGTTTTGATCAAATTCACACAACTTAGAGGCTGTTTACATTTGTAACATGTGATAATCAAATGAATCATATAATTATGCTTAATGATACTTACCATGTGAGGGTACACTGCAGTGCTGTCATTACATGTGCCAGCTCCACATTGTAAGACATTGTGTATAGCATGTGCAATGGCATACACAGCAGAATAAACAGAAAAAGAGAAAGATGGGTCTGCTGTGATGACATCTTCTGCACTCAGGCTACTGCAGTTGCAAACCTGATTACAAAACGTCTGCTGTCCTTCATTTCCACAGTGAGTGTAGCTTTTAAAAGACGAGATGAAATCACTGAAACCAGGTATCTGCACGCTGGTTGAGCGACTCCAAGCACAGTTCCAACATTTCTGATCCCCTTCTCCTTGGGGAGCTTCTTGTTTAAGGACCATGCGTCCCCTGCTATCCACACCTTGTTGGTGACGTTCAGTCGTATCGCTGACTTAATGAGTTTTGCAGCCGTCCACTCAGGAGCAAAGACAATGAGTATGTTCACTTTCTGTGCCTCTATCTGTTTGAATACTTGGGTGTAATTTGTGTAATGATTGAGACCTTTGCTGTACGCCAGGCAGATCTGGCTGTCCTCAATCTTTCTCCTGAACTGTTCCTGACCATCTCTGCCATAATCATTGTCAATGTTGAGGAAAGCAACCCAGCGCCAGTTGAAGTGCAGTAGGATGTTGAAGATTACTTCCACGACGTCCTTATTGGGATGAACCGTTCTGAAGAAGGACGGGAAATTGTATTGACTTGAAAAGATAGAGCTAGCTGCTCCATAACTGACCTGTTAGATGAGCAATAAAGAAAATGTCAGCGACAGTAAATCCTCAAAAGTCAAATTGCTTTTTTAATTCAACATACAATAGATGACAAATTTACCATAGGGATGAGATCCATCATGAGCAGTGGGGCTACAGACAGTGTCTCAGTGCTCGTATAAGTGCCGACCACTGCTGTCACCTTGGTCAGATTCTTGTGTGATTCATCCCGACTTTGAACCGAGCCATTGAATGAGATGAGGTCAAAAATCCCTGGAAAGTTACGTGTATCTGAGCAGTGGTCAAATATCTGATAGCCCAGAGACACATTAGGCAGCAGGTTGGTGGAGTTGTTGATCTCCTCCACAGCGAACCTCATCAACTGAAACCTCCGATAACTGGACAGAATTAAGGGTTGACTGTGGAGAGAGGGTATGACTTATAGTTTCAAAGACTGTTCAGATATGGACATTTAAAAGTACTAAATGGAACAAAGACTGAGGTGAACAATGCAGACTTTATCTCCTCCAATAACTTTGATAATGCCAAAATTATTTGGATTGGGTTTGGGGGTAATGAGCAACCACAAATAGCTCTTCACTCTAATTAAGAGACGCTTTGACGGTGCTGTCATCTGTTCAACTACACTTTCTTCAATCATTTCGATGTCATAAGAAATCCATTCAGATCTGTTGTGAGCCTCACCTGGCGCAGTCGATGGTGTCCGGTCTGACTTGATGAACAGGAGCATTGACTTGATGAACATCAAAAAGTCCACCTATCAAATAATCTCCCTCCAGCTGAAACTCTGAGGCCGGGATAGTGCACTGAGTCGAGGAGGCGCGTTGAAGAGATTCAAGCAGACACAGATAAACCAGAAAATGTTTCATGGTTGAAGTTTACTAATCTGATGCCACCTCTCATTTGTCTTTGCGCATAGCAAGTTATGAGACACTGGCGACACTTCAGCCTCTGTGATTATTTCCATGCTCTTGAGATTTAATGAGGCGCAATACATGGTTCAAGGAGAATTCGCAAATCAGTATGCAAAAATCATCGTACCTGCAGCGTCGAGCAGCTACTGGCATCAAGTTCAATGCCTCCGTCATGAATATATCTGGTCATTGCGTAAATTACATGTTTAAATCTAAGATATAATGTGTGGCAGGTATAAAACTTATGAATAAAAACGGTTTAGCATTTATGGGAGACACTGTTTGTTTTCCTCCATGGAAAGCACAGGGTTAAATAATAAGACTAATAGTGGCCGTATGTGGTTTTAGAGCAATTAAAGAAATGGGTCCTTATTGAGTGTGGAAAAAGTCAAGCTGTCAAAATTAACGCAATGGATTTGAAGAGAGGAAATAGAAGTGTACTGACATCTTGGATCTAGTTTTTTTAACCATCAATACCCAAAAAAATATGAAGCCAAGACACCGACATACTGTTTGAAGGGACACATCTGCTTTAATGGCATTTGGAGTGAAAAAAAATTACACTTGAGCTATTAAAATCTTTTTTTTAATAACTGTAGCACAAGAAAACAAAAACATGCAATTCATGAGAAACATGTTTAATCAATCAAATTAAGAACCCAATTAACCAGTTCTGCTTTTGTCAATTTCAACTTAAATGGATAAAGAAAAAAAAGAAAAAAACAGGAAACAGGAAACAGTATGGTGGTTGGAAGAAAAAACAAAAATAATAATAATCTAAAAAAAAAGAATTCTTATTTTAAAATATATATATATGTATATACAAATCCTCCAGACAATCATTTGAAACAAACTTTTTACAGGAAAATGTTTTGATCCCTTACTACAGTGCTGATCATAGTTTATTAATGACAGATAATCCCCAGCATTCTGATAAAAATGGGAAAACAAAAATCAACAGGTTTATAGAAAAAAAAAAAAGTGTGATCGTCACCCACTTCATCCATTTGTTATAATAAAAGCTCTCAATCTCTGTTTTCTTATGTTTCCTCTGCAAAAGAAAGAGAACAACAGTTTGCTTGGAATGACTATATTTACCAAAACGTTTTTTTATCAAAGTAAACACAAATTATCAAGGACTACAACAGCTCGTCTATACAAATCGAATGAACCCCAGACTTTGAAACACAGATGGGTAAATGCTTCAAAGAGAGGTGGAATTGCTCTGTTATAATGTAAGATTAGACCTTGTTAGGAATTAAACTCGAATACTGGTTCTGAACTTTGAAGACAATATGTTTAGACTAATTATTCACAAAATGGTGTAAAAATCTGAGGTAAAGCAAATTCATTGACTTGCCATTTCAATCTAAATGCCCCATACGATGAATTGAAAAATTTGGTTTACAGGGGTGCTCAATGACACAGTATCCCATCTGTTTAACTCAACGGCAAAAAAGTACCAAGAACTTAAGTAGAGGTAAACTACAGGCTATAGGAAACTAAATGGGTGGGGGGTTAGACACATTTGCCTTGATATATGCATTCAGCGTTGTGACGTGTGGCTGAAGATTGAAATATAGTCAATGATAATCATCCATATTGATCCCAGTGTAATGTGGGCTGTATAAAGAATCACATTGACAGCCAATCCAAGATTTATCTAAACCAAGAAAGATTAATTCTGACTATTATTTCAAGGGATGAAATATAATAAGTCAATTCTGTCCTGAATGCATATTCAAGTGTAATGTGACTAATTTCTTCAAAGCGTCTGCATTTGGACATGAGGCGATGAAATGATTCCAATTAAAAGACTGCTGCATTTCCTTCAGATTTTATATTACACATCTAATCGTGTTATTTTGCTATTAACACTACTGGATTTTCAATATATAACTTGTTACAAATAAGTAGGAACTGATATATTATTCAAAAGTTGGCAGATTTATTTCAGTTGGGTATAAGGACATGGACTGGAATCACCATCATTAAGGAAAAAAAACAAAAAACAATTCAACCAAATAAATTCACTGCAAATTTTGTTTATATCAGTGTGGTTCCTTCTTTAAGAATTTTATACTTACCCCATTGGGTTAAAAATACGAAAGGCAACACTGAGTCAGATCTTACCTACTAGTGAACAAAGGCAAACGAATCCTAAATTGAAGATCGGGGTCCTCAAAAGAAAAAGAAAAAAAAGGCTAAATTCCCAGACTAATTCGATCCATATTGTCATATCCTCATCAAACATCTTGAACCATGGATTAAAACTAGTATTTTTCATGTTATGTTTTCATGATACTGTTCCACTTACAAAAACAAACAAAAAATCTCTAACCCATGTCACTCCCCACCAGCTGTGAACGGCAGATTTCAAATGAGACGGAGGGGGAAGACTAAGTGGGAGTTTTTAACTAGCAAAGGGTTTCCCTGTTTCGTCCTTGCCTTTGTATGTCCTCTTCCCGTGTGTGAAGGGTAGGTATCTGTACTTGACCATATGCTGGAGGAAGTGGAGAAGATAACGAGGAGAATTAGTGACAGGTATTTGGGTTTGCGCAAACATTTTTACAACACTTTCTTGTTGGTGCTTTAAACAAGATATTCAGGTCTTCAAAATAAAACTTGTTGATTATTAAAGGGGGAGTTCACCCAGAAATGAAAATTCACTCATGATCTACTCACCACTATGCCGATGGAGGGGTGGATAAAGTGTTTGAGTCCACAAAACTCTACACTTTAGGAGTTTCAGTGGTAAACAGTGTTGCAGCAAAAATCCAACACAATTGAAGTAAACGAGCAGAATGGAGACATTTTCTGTTTTTTCTGTTGTTCTATTACATCTGAAGCTTTGGTCACTAGTTACTTCAATTGTATTGGATTCTGCTGCAAAGGTGTGTTTTATGGACTCAAACACTTCACTCACCTCTCCATCAGCATATTGGTGAGTAGATAATGAGTGAATTTTCATTTCTCGGTGAACTATTCCCCTAAGGGTGAACACAATAACAAAAACACCTGTACAATATAATGGATTCGAATAAAATATCCCTTCAAAAAACATGACCCATCTGAATGTGACTTGTGTTGCATTTAGGGATGCTCATCATTAACCATTTAAACATGAACCAACTATAAGAATGTTGCCTGACTCATAGTATCGGTGAATGTGTTCCTTGGACATCTATACCATCCGTTTCTGAATAAGAACTAGTAGAGAAGCTGTCTGCTGAGGACTGAGTAGGTCCGGCATGTTTATGAGGGCTGATTATTGTGATCTGGTGAATAAGAGAGAGCCCAGCAATGCTGCAGGTGTGTGATGATGAGTGAATCCTCATTTTCTCCTGTTTGTTCAAAATTAACCCCTTATTCAAAAAGCAACCGTTGGTATTTTTTAATGTGTCATCAATTATAACATTTTAATCTTGTTGGGTAATGGCAAGTAATCCGTTGAGGAGCGTTGATCATAGATTAGAAAAAAATACTAAATATTTAAATCCCTAATTGCATTAGGCAGCTGGTTTTTCTGACATTTTGAACAACTAAGTTGCCAGAGCTAACAGCTATGGGGCATAATAAATAGACCTGGAGCCTTTCTCAACGGTTTATTTGCCTGATCCAAAAAAAACTAATTAGATGAACTACACTGCTGTGACTCCATTACATCCACAGTGTCAATGTAAACAGTGCGTGTACTGTATCTGTCAGTGAGTGAGTGTACACGATTTACCTTGATCTGCCTCTTCATGGTGATGCAGAAGAGCATGATGAAGTACATTACAAGTATAGGCCAGAACACTGGAACGTTGAAGGCCTCAAAAAATGTGCAGATCATGGCGATGACGATGCCTTTTGTCGCAGAATGCCTAGAAAGAAAAGTAACATGACCTCAGTTAAAACTGTGTAATCTTTTTTTTATCCGATCCTTTGTGACACGGAGAGTCAGCAACACCATCTTCCTTAACTGTTATTTACTGAATTCGTTCAGAACAAGAAATAAATACATGATGGAAAATTAAGGAGACTTGGTGACTAAACTTAATATCTTCATATGCTTTATCATATTTTATTAAACTAAATAAATAATAAACAACAATAAATAACTTAAACTATGATAATTTTAAAACAACCCGGTCATTTATATTTTTATGTCCAATATTTTTGACAGCACAGCGATTAACCACATGGAAAGAGGAACCCTAGCTTGTCTTTTCATACACCAGATGAATTGCTACTGCAGAATGACTGATGCAAAACCACTCCACTCTCTTCCTGTATTTGTACACAGGATGCAGAATTTGCATAAACACATATCAAACAAAGATTAACTGGTACAACACAAACAAATATGGTTTTGTTGATCTATTAATAGCACGTTTCTTAAACGTATAACTTTTAGAATGGATTAAAACTGCCCAAAGATGTTAAATTGTTAAATTCCACAATTTAACAGAAGTTTATCTATGGAGAATATGAATAAAATAGAACTGATCGCATGTTGTCAAAAGCAAATACACACATTTATTCAACCCCATATCTGTGGTTTATGCTAAAGATTCTACGTCCTTTTACAAATGAGCTCTGCGTGACTTAACCATGTACCACACGAGTCATTTGAAAGAACATAATTTGCAATCTCTCTGCGGATGGAAAGAGATAGGTGCCCGGACCACGAGTTGGACTCTCACCAGAATTTAAATTCAGGCAACCTCCTGATGAAGGGGCGGAACTCCTCGTTCTGCTTGGTAGGAAGGGATGGGCCCTCATCTGCAGGAGATATGTAAACAGATGATGTGGTGGTTAATAAAAATCATGCATTCATGCCTGAGCATTTAGACAATAAAAAAAAAAAAACTTTGCTTGAGTATTTTCTTGAAAAAATAGTTACTGTCGAACAGAAATTAGTCATCCACATGTTTACATCAGAGTGTCTGGTGCTACGACATTCATTTTCTGTATTCTGTTCCTTGGACAAATGTATACACTATGAAAACATTTGCAATAAATAAACAAAGTTGATGCATACCTGTAGAATGTATGAGAACTTTGATGTTTTATGGACTGATATTTGAGATAAGTTCAACAAGTCAAAATACGGAATAAACAGACGGATAATATACCAAGTGCACAACATGACCACATACAAAAAATGATTCGATGCAACTTGCCTTCGTCAAGCATTGAGGGATCCACTTTTGGCGATAGAAAAGCAATGAAGAGGTTGAGATGGTAGATTCCCAAAGCATACGTTACTATATACCATCCCTGAAAAGCAGCAGAGGAACATCACCACATTAAAATGATTTCTGGGTAATTAGTGAACATGGAGGTGCAACTTTGTTATTGACAATTACACACACACATACACAAGAACATTTTATGGCAACAACATAGACAAATTTAAAAACACCTTCGTGATTCGTATAACAACTGTTAATCAAACTTTTAAAGCAAGGAGCATCAGCCCCCAGCAAAAGAATACAGAGGTCAACAGTTACTGTCCACTTGGAGCATCCCCTAAGGAGGTGACAAGGTTGCCATCAAGAGCCTTCTCAATGTTTATAAAATCCATCAAGGAGCATACTAAATTATTGCACACATACACTAACCTCTCTAATACAATGGCTGGAACTGCCTTCTTCTCTTTGGTGAGAGGTCTGATGTCAGTGATGGTGATGCTACTTGCAGCAGGTTTTTAGCCCCAAAAAAAACCACTCAAACCAATCCTCACCTTTGTTAGTGGCATGCATGACATGCAGAAACAGTAATTCCTCCCTTGTGTCAAACTCAGCAGCGACCCCATCAAACAAAATAGCTGGTCGGAAAAACTGTCCTTCAGAGTTTTAGTAACATGTGCTGCATCAGTAATCTGCTCTGCAACAGTTCTTAGTGACAAACTGTGAATTTGGAGCAATTTTACTTTGTGTGGTTCTAGCAGCACAACATCAGCAAACAAGGCTCCTTCATATATTCTCCTTCTGGACTAAGTTTTACCTCTTAGCTCACTCACCACATAAATAGCATGATTCATTTTGTCTGTTTCTGAATGTGTTGTTAGATGCTGGTTGAGCTAAAACTCAGTCACTGAGCGTTTATTTATCCACAACATGTCTTTCGATAAAATAGTCCGTGCCCCAAAAGGCATATATAGCGAGAAGGGACCTAACTGGACATGCTAGTCTACTATTTTATATAATTTTCTTTAACTGCAAAACTTTAAAGAGAATTTATTTGTATTTCATATATATTTGTATTCTGTATATCACATTTGGACAAAGGTCAGAAATCAGTTGCAGTGATGCTTTCATCACAACTACTTACAATTCCCATGGCTTACATTTTCTTACTTTACCTGAGCAAATAACAATATAGTAAATGGGGTAATAAACAGAGATGAAAGATTACCTGTAGTATGTACACTCTGATCATGTAGACAGCAGTAAGTAGTAGAGTGGATGCCCATCGCACTGCATAGAATGGCGTTGACTTGTCTAGCCATGACTGATAGACCTGTTCCACAATATATACACAAAGGAAACAAGGAGTAGTCATCAGGGAAAAACCTCTATGAACAAGTAAGATATAACCTTACAAACAGACATTTGTCTGTTTCACTTTTGCAGAAATATGACTAAAAGACATAACATCTGCAACCTGTCATCCTTATTTCTACTGAATGTAAAGGAAAATATTCCCCAACCCTAGGACCTTAGTCCCGACCCGGAATACACTTAGACAAACCAATTGACCACTTCACACTTACGATAGCAAGTGACATTGTTTAAGCATTAATAACACCTCTGAGTACAAAGCTTGGGGAAAAAACTACTGAGTGGTTATTTTGATGTTTAGCACCAAATCAGATTGTTTAAACTTGTTATATCAAGTTAATAAGACACACATCACACGATCACTCACCTGTCCAACCCGTGTGAAGAAGGCAGCAACTACAGATGGTTTCCCATGGATCGACTCCCCAACACTGTCCCCTTCTGACATTCTACAGACAAACAGAGCATATTGATTACTGGTGGAAGAATATAACTTACCTGGCTAGTTTGACTGAAACAGGCCATTTGTCACTGCAGGGCAGCTTCATTATCTAGGATCCACAACTCTAGTATCTCCACCACCCTCAGGTGTACAGAGGCTGGAATTTCAAGTTTGTAAACCAGCCAGTTGGAATTGTCTACACCCAACATAGTTTTTTGTTAGGGGACTAGACACACATTCCAACATTCACTGGCTTTATCTATAATCACAATCCAGTGCTTCAAATATTAGAAATAAATAGAAATGGCAATCTAAGGAGATTTTTTAAATAGCCTACTATATCTAACTGTATCTGGTGTTTGGATGATCTACCTTCCTGCAAGGCCTTTTAAACATATGCTGTAGTCCTATGGGTCCCTGGATCCATTGAATGGTATTATAGCAGTTTCAGATTAATAACACCATAAAGGCAGCCACATGACTTGATGCTTGAAGCGGTCACAAAGAGATGAAACAGCACACAATGACATGGATGCGTCTCCCTGCATGCAGCAGAACAGTAGGAGTGCCATCACTTCCAAATCAATGAATGATTTTCACTGATCATACAGACAAATAATCCATTCATTGAGACGAGTTCAAAAGGGAACGCACTTCTGAAATGTGTGACCAGCTTGTTGTGGTAGATGTGTGATATTCTCCGATGAACTACATCTACAGGAGCTGCTCTCTAACTTGTGTCTGCCTGGTTCACACGACCCGTGTACGGAGAAACCCGAACGATCACCGGCTAAAAAAGAAAACGAGAACACAATCTAACAGTGTCTCTGTTAAAGTGAACACGCCAACTGGCAATGGTCACACATTTCAGCTACTTTCACACAGGGACGAGAGGTCCATTGATTTAGAAACGAGTTGATCGCGAATCTTCTATGTAACGTGGACATTAGTTGACCACCAATCACAACGTGTGGTGTCATTACACACCCATTTACACATGAATTGTAATTGTAATTATCTATTTCGACACGTAGCGTTAGCTGAAAAAAAGGCAAGACCGTGTTTAACTGTGCGTTATAGGGGCTAGCTAACGTTAGCTGAATAACTAGCTAGCAGGCTGAGGCAATCCGGAAGGCAGCTAACAGGTAATATTTGTAGAAAGACACACACTGAGAAAATCGCGAAATCGCTACAATCGACACGAATAAAGCAACAACTCTTACTATCGTTTTGTCGGTTGTATTTGTTTTAAATCGCGGACGTTAGCTGACAAATTAGCCCTAGAAATAGCTAACCAGCTATCTTGCTGTACATTGCCCTTTCGCCCAAATTACCTGTTAGTATGGGTGATGTAGTTTTAGTCGAAGCTTCAGTTAACCCCATACGGTCCTTAAATCAATTCACGAGACTACACTTCCCACAACTCACCCGTGGAGTCTATTAAAGCCGAGCTAAACAAAAATGTAGTTCGTGACTCGCGTTCACTCCATTGCAACGCAACTGTCTCTGGAAAACAGTGAACTACAAGTCCCGGCAATGCGTTTGATAATCTGACAACTCACTTCCGGAGGTTCGGTGCTACGCTGCCGACGGCTCCTCAGCTAGCCGTCCAGCTCAGGCAGAAATGAAACTCAACTCCAGAAACCGCGTCACTGTTTACCGAACGATACCGTATCTGTTCAGCGTGGGTCCTGGTTCCTATGTCTCTCTGTGTCTTTGCGTTGCGTTTGTAAATCAAGTGAGGATAATCAATGGCGCTCCTCTCTTACCTGATGCGGCCGCTGATGTCACTACCCGGCTCTACCAAGCTAGCTAAACTAGCCACCTCTCGAGCAAACTGGTGTGAACACGTCAGTACTTCCGCTAGGACTCGAACACACGCCAGGCTGAAAAGTCGATCCCCGAGAACGACGAGCTACTGACACTGATCACGCCACTGAGCAAATATAAAAAGAGTCACCACAGACTGTATAAAAAGGGTGAGGGTCTCACCACAGACTGTATAAAAAGGGTTAGGGTCTCACCATAGAGGAGAGGTGGACGCTATGAACACAAACCATGGATGTATAATACACGATTGACTAATTACATTATTATTACGTAATATTCTTTAAGACTTCATACTCTTTTGTTTTATTCACTGTTCTCTTATTTAATGGAATGATTGAGAATTAATTGAGTTTTAATTTCCCTAATTCTGTTTTCACATACCATATTGGTTTGTATGTTTCAAATTCTATTTCACCATTTTCATTTAAAAAAGTGATATTCTATGACTAGTTTGTTCTATTTTGTTGAGGATTTTATGACCGGTTGGTTTTATTTTGCTGCCAATGTGAAGCAATGTGGATTTTGAAAAGTGCTCCATAAATAAAGTTTGTAATTATTATTACAATATAAACTAGGGCTGCGAAACAGCACTTTGCAGGCCCGAGCACTTGCGATCTCGGGGACCTGATGCGCCCATTTCAAACTACTCCATCTCTACAGTGAATGACTTCCATCATTCAGTATTTCAGGCATTCCCCAACTAACTTGTTTTTGATCATCACAAATCCTTGTTAGGGCCCGAGCACCGATGGTGGGAGGCCCTATTGAATTTCGAAGGATTTTTCTTATTATTTCCCTTTAGGGGGCCTTTTCAGGGCCTAGACATGCTAAAAAAATAATGAAACTTTGCAGGATAGTTTTGTATTCTGGAGTAATTTGAAATGGGCGTGGCAAAATGGCTAGCGGCCCCTAATGTGCAGCCCCGGCACCACGATTGGCCGACATGTACAACAATCGTTAGGGCCATGTGTCTTTTCATAACAAACAAAAAAGTATCTTGGATAGATATGCTAGACCAGGGGTCAGCAACCTAAGGCACGCGGGCCATCATTGGCACACGGGCGATTTCTTATTAAAGAAATGTTCAAAGGTTTTGCCGTCACGCAGCCTGTATTATTTAGCTTCATTGATGTTAACACCTCCCAGCCACTAGGTGCCAGTAATGCGCCATAGGCTGGATGCCAATCGCCATTAAATAATAATAAGAAGAAGCCTCCCAGCCGGCGCTGCTCGCATTTCCCCACATGAATCTCCGTGAAGCCGTTCGGGTGTATTGGTGATTTCATGCCCGCTGGCTAAAAAAAAACAAAGACACGGGCATTTCAACCCGCATGCGCAGAAGACTATGGCTTTGTTTTTCATAAGGACCGTGCTGTGTGCACGTTATGTTTTGAAAATGTTGTGTGCCGAACGTCCAGTGTTAAGCGCCACTTTGAGACAAAGCACGAAAGACGTTTCAAGGATCAGGCAGACAAGGGAGAATCAGTCAAACGTGCAGTGTCCCGGTATGGGAAGCCAACTCTCTCAAAGCCTTTGCCACCGCCAAAACCATGCGACTGAAGCAAGCTTTCACAATTCTGAATATGAGTGTGGATGGTGGGGTTAATGACAAACGTATTATTGCAATCATAATGAGATAAACATGTTTCTTTAAAGTGTTGTTCTCTATATAGCCAATATGGATGGAATAAAATGACATGTCTGTTGGAAACATGAATGTGGTTCAATAATAAAACTTAATATATAGAAATGTTGATATGGCACACTAATTAACAAGACAATTTCACATTGGCACTTATTGTCAAAAAGGTTGCCGACCCCTGACCTAGACACAAGACACACCCACAACTCCAGCTTGGAGTTACTACACATACACGTCCTCACCAATTCCAACTACCAACCCTTTTATCCTTTGATGCAATAATTCAGTGTCTTTGGTTCAATATTTCAGTGAAGTCATTGTGCTTATATGCAATAACTCAGAACTGCATAGGTTATTTTTTTTACCTGATATTTTCATATTTTGTGCATTTATTAATAGTTTTGTGTTGCTCTTTTACCTAATAGCTAATTTGGCTCTGTGTGCCATCCATAAGAATTCCAATATACCTGTACTGTCTTGTACCTGTGCAAATCGCACTAAACATCAAGCTATCATATCTATCTTAATTCAAATGCATGTCTTTATCAAATGCTGCAGGCATTAATCCCACGTGTGTGACAACTAACATAAATATCAATAAGAAAAAACTCCGAGCAGTGATTAGTCTTGAACATATTTCGATTTCAATAAAGAGAGACATTAAAAGACGCCAAATATTTTAATATCCACGGTTTTAAGAAAAAAAAACACTGAACTTTACAACCTCAGAAACTAATAGACATTGATGAACAGCAATAGTTACAAACATCTTAATAATAATCTATATATATTTATAAAAAAAACTTACCAGGAATATCAAAACAAAGCACTATTTCTATTTACACTATGACAATGCATAATACTGATCATAAGCACAAATAATCCTAAATCATTTTACCTAAAGCATTAAAGTGCTCTGTCTTTGACCAGTTGGTGTTAGCCGGTGGAAGTGTGAACGTATGAGGGCCATGGAAAAATGACTGCATCTCAGGTAGAGATTATTGTCATGGTACAAAGTCAGCTACTTACTAGAAACAAATTTGACACCATACTAAAATTGCACCATGATCAATCATGTTGATGGAAATGGATTGAAATTGGAATGTTGTTAATGATTAAATATCCACACCAAGTGCTATGAAGAAACACACAGCTAGTATGAGGACCCTGCCCTGCAAGGTTTTATTCAAAATTCACCAAAAAGTAGAAACATGCTACTGTCTTGTCTAGTGTCTTAAACGGGGATGCCATTCTTAATGTATTTTTCACCACTCTGATTGAATCCCTGCTATTAAGATATAATACTGTTTTTGATATTTTGCCTCTCAGCTGTTTTGTAGTGTGTTTCCATACTAGTATAAATACAACACCTCCCACAGTAAAAAAGTAATGGATGCAATGTTTTACTTTTGATTTTACTTGTTGACTTGGATGGGACTTCCCTTGAATACACGCTATTCATACCAAATCCCATTTAATAAATTTGAACATTGAAATGATAAGGGCATACTGAACTAGAAGTCATCAAGTTATCTTTTCCATTAAAATATACACTACTAGGTGATCCCATAACTGATTTACCAATCACCTCTGTACATTTGGTTCAAACAGGAAACACAAGTTTTCATTTTGATTCTAAATACCCATTTTTCAACCCAGCTAGTCTAAAACATTTACAAGTTACAGTATATACATTTGCACAAGTGAAGTAAAACTGAAAGAGCAATAAATAAGGCAGCTGAGAACTAGTTTTATGATAAAAGAAAAAGATACAAATTAAAACTATTCAATGCTACAGTTGATGTTCACCATAAATGTCTGTACTGTTAGAAAAAATGTTGAATATATTATTGCACTGTGAGACCAAACAACATCCCGCCTCCCAGAATATTTGATATTCCTCAGTAACCTGCGATCATTAGAGTCAGAAAACTTGCAGTTCAAACAATGTGTTCTTCCATTGGCATTGCCTTGACAGTTGTATTGTCGCAGTGGTGTACGCCGGGAGAACTTGAGACGTCTTTTGTGGTATCTCATGTTCAAAGTCCTGGATGGAGCAAGTGTTCATGCACAAAATAAGGACAGCACAGGAAAGTGCATTAATACACTGAAAAACATTCTAAACAAAACTTGATTCTCTGCAAGATCACTGACGGAAACACCTAACTGCACATTTAAAGACCCGATCCACATTTTAGTACTCTGTAATTAGGCTGATTGTGACAATAACGCTGTCAAAACAGTCCCGAGATTCTTTTCAGCCTCAGTGAACGTCACTTTCCATGAACTCCTCCTTGATGGAGTGTTTGTTACGTGACATTCTGCAGTCGGGCATGTCGAAACCAAAGTCAGCCCACTCATCACCAGCTGCTGCCATACCTGACGTCCCAACGACACCTGACCTGTTGGGGATGGTGATGGTGTGGCGGACGCGAAAGTGCACGGCCTCCATGACGCGCTGGCGTTGCAGTTCCCCACCTGCAGCGCCGATGGCAGCCATCGCAGAGGCGGCCATGTTGCTACTGGAGCGAAGAAGCTGCTGCTGTCCTTGGTAGTCATGGTGATGGTTAGAGGCGGGCAGCTGGATGGGAGCGCCATGTTTCATGTCCTGCAGACCTCTCCAGATGACGAGGCGGGACTGCTCGGGTATCTTCAGCGCACCTAAATCCTGACAGAGGCACAAACAGACATTGGAGAAGTGTGAGTATGAAGTAGAAGACTAAGAAAAGAAGACAGATTATGATAAGAGTGTCGGTGCATCCTTGTGTATTTGCAGATAGACACTATTTGTGGTCAAATACTCCACAGGACACCTTTAATAAGATTAAGCCAAAGTATTCCTTTTTCAAGTGGGTTTCCAAAATTTTCACGTTCACTATTGTTTCCTCTCTCTCTTTGCTATGACATAGCATTTGATATTATAATGACTGTTGTCACTGTGAGGTAGTGAGTAAACAAACAGAGCAGTTACCTCCATGGTGAGATTCTGAAGATGGTAGATCGACTGGAAGCCTTGGGAGGTGAAGTACTCGATGAAGTTCTGACAGCCCAGACTGGTCAGGAAACTGTATGGGGAGAAAAGCAGGGCTGCTTAGACTGTCATCAGACCACAGCTACAAAGCTTTAAGTAGGACTGAAATGTAAAAATCTATTTGACACAGACGATAAGTGCAGCTGTGCTTGAGTACAACAAAGCATATCCCAACTGTATTTTCAGGGGCAATGAGTATGAATAGAAAAGCCTTTCAGTTCTGTTGTATCACATCATCATCTCACTATAATATTAGTTTATTTTAAAACCGAGTGAAAGATTTAGGGCTTATATTGAGCCTCAAGTCCACAGAAACCATACATCCTGATAGATGCAATTGTGGTAGAACCATAAACATGCATTTATATTAATGATTCATAAGGCCATAATTGCTTTGGTGAAGAACCTTTATTATAAATACATAAAATGTTAAAGTTTTGGTAACATACAATGTAATCGAAAAAGACGCTATACTGTACAATTCAAAATAAACATGATCTAGAAAATGAAAAGCTGGACAAAGTCTGACGTATCAAAAAAAAAGTTAAATTTGTGTCAGCCCAACAACTGCATTGACACATTCTCTTAGAAAAATAAGAAAGTAAACAGTTTTAAATTAAACAGAACGTAAACAACGAGAGATTCTTTTGAAGAAAATCCACTGTAGTGCATTGCAAAGGTATATGTAGGCTGTATACATAGTGACTGTGTGAATGTTTTTAGATGTATGTGTATGACGCACAGTTTGGGCTTCATAACAAACCCCAACATCTGATTCAGACACTTAGCTCATGCAACTAGTTGCAGCGAATTAAGGTAAGAACACTAGTTGCTTGTAGACAGTCGACAAAGACATAGACAATTTTATCTTACACTGGTAACAGGACACAGCACAATGTTTTATTTATTTTTCCTTATCTTTACTCAAACATTAATTAACCTGTTGCTATAACACAACCTTTCCACTTAAAGTTCTTTTTAGGCTGTTTCATAAATAGTTTATTTATCAATTGCATGGAGCCAATTCCTCTTTGGGCTTTCATTGTGGCACCAGCCATGGTTGCTGGGAGATTTGTGATGTAATTGCGAGTCTTTGCAAAGCAGTCATGATCAAATCAAACTGTCTGTATTACACAGATCCATCTTTACACATTTCACTGCAAAAAGGACCCCCCCTCCCAAAAAAAGAAAAAACAAAGTTTGGCCAGATGATCAAGCATCAACGTGCCACTTGTTCGTATTTAATCCATAGAACCTTCAAAAGATGGATGACATGACATGATGACAGGGTTGTATAAAAATTAGACTAAAATATCACACATACAGGGGCTGCCATCTTGCGCTTTTGACAAACTCTTTGACAAAAAAAATCTATTTGATGTGTTCTTTTTAGTTTGGTCAATGTCCCATCCACTAACATGGAGTGGAGTGGGCCGGGTTTATGAGCTATGCTGCAGCCAGCCATCAGAGGGCGATTAACGATGGTTTGGCTTCACGTTTGGGAGCCGACATGCCGTCCACCTTTATATACAGTCTATGATTTGAAACCAACAAGTGCATGTGATTGTCTGCTGGCCTTTTACAGGAGAAGAGAGTAGAGGTGTCATTGGAGGGTGAGGTACCTGACGAGGCTGGGGTCAGGGTTATACGGAGGGGGCGGGCTGCAGTGGGAGGCAGACATTAGAGTCTGACTGCTGTGGCCACCGTTCATATCACCGTTGGCCTGCATGTGGTGGCTGTTGAGCATGTTTGAACCTGGGACAGAGGAAGGGGCAGTCAATACATAATCAGCAGCAGATGACCTGTACCATAATGTACTACATACTACAATCGCATACAATTATTTGTATTAATTTTTTCTGTTCTGAAACCTTTATCAACATACTGGTTTGAAACATGCCACATGTGATTTGATTTGAATCACACACACGCGGTATAAACTCACCCATATGAGCTATGGAGGTGGGGGCAGTGGGGTGTTGCTGGGGCTGCTGCCCCACCAGCTGGTTGACTGAGGGCTGTTTGCTCAGGCCTCCGTGGGCATGAAGCTTGTTCATGTTGGACATTGGAGAGTAAGAGGAGGGGGATGATATATGACTCCTAGAGAAACGAGGACAAAGAGGCAGAGTTCAGTGAGATACGTGGGATATGTGTGAAGGACTATTTATTCAGCTTCTTGTGAAGGTTATTTCATTCTACTCCGAGTTTGTAACTTCAACTTCATCTGGAAAATGACTCATAAAGAAGTGTGTCTGGGTGTGGATATATTTGTGTGTATGGCAAAGTGAGAGTAATTTTATATGTTTGGTGTATTTGCAAACGTACTGGCAGCATGTTTTTGTGTTTCTCTTTAGCCCTGTTCATACCTGAGAGACCCAATCTCAAATGTGTCCTCAATGCATCTTAGGTGCATCACACCTGTACTTAGAGCTGCCCACTTGTGATTGGATCAGAGTGGATGTTAATATCGGGTCTGAACAGGGTCCAGAGCCTCCGTGTGCTTGTGCATGTGTGTGTGAGTGACTCACGGTCTCTGCAGCAGTTGCTGCTGTGTTTGTTGTCTATAGGAGTCCACCAGTGGCTGCGGCACCAACTCCACCAGCTCCAGACTGTCTTTAATCTTCATCAGCAGCTCGAAGTTCTCTCTGCCACGAACCTGCGGCCAACACGACACCAAACGCAATCAACAGCCGTTTGAGCACATCTTTAGAACCATGGTTCATAGTTGAGTTAAGGGGTTGAAACCTCAAACATTAGATGTAAAAGAACTATTATTTGTTTAAATTTTTATGAAAAAGTGTGTAAATGACTTACAGGAATGTAGTAAATCTCTTCTTCTCCGTGTCGTCTCTTCCTCATGTTAATATTTGGACTCGGGATATTCGGCGGACTCTGTTTGAAGTCTGTAGACGACAGAATCATACTTCAGCAGGTTTCTCTAACATGCTTCACAATCTCATCCTTAGACATTCACATTTCGTGAACGTCTCAGAATTTTCGACTCACTGCGCTTACTGGCACTGCCATTTTTGGCCACACTCTCATTAAGGGCCTGTTGTTCCCTGAAGTGGTCCTCATCGGCTTTGCGGTCTCTGCCAGGACACGCACATATCCGACCTTCGAACGACCTCCTGCCCAAGACTTGACCACTGGAGTTAAAAGAAAAATATGCTTGTTACTGTAAGATGAAACACTCGGTAGCTTCTACATTCACTATGACCGAAATCTGTTCACACGGTCACATTATGGGGACTTGTCTTCCTGATACGGACAAAAAGCAGGTCCCCATGAGGTTTAGATAAGGTGTGAAGGTTAAGTGTGAAGGTTAGGGTTAGCCATGTGTTTGACCTATGTATAGCTGACTTACTCCCTGGTCTCCAAAGTGATGATGATGAGGATGGGTCTCCTGTTCATGCCGCCCACACAGCTGCTGTTGCACATGAAGTTATACAGGATGGTGGTAAACTCAGTCCCCACCTGCAACAAACAGCAATCAATGATTAGGGATTTAAGGTTTTTCATGAATCAAACAATATCTCTCATTATGCACCATCTGCAGACAAGCCAACCTCCCATTTTCTCTGTAAGTCTGACCAATCCACCACCAGGGGGCAGTGCTGTACTGCACTTTGATGTGAGGCAAGACAATTGATGCTTCCCATGATGGTTTCTCACTATTGTGATTATTTGATGACCTTCATCCTTATTTAACTGGAACTGACCATTCATTTGTAATTAACTTGACAAACATAGGTTTGATCATGGAAATCAACCGGAAATCACTTCATCACTACAATGTAATGTGTGTCTCTATGATAACGAGCCACCAACCTGAGGAGACTCATAGGGCACGAAGACGCTCTGTCGGCCAGTGACAGGATCGTCCACATACTGAGAGAGGTTGTTCCCCTCCACCCGGATCAGGTGACTGGCTGGGGCTGCTTGACCTGTGGGAAGAATGATGGAAGAAAGGTGAGGATGCAGTTGGCTGATCTAACTCAGAGCATCGCACCCTTCATTCACCACGCAGTCTTGTTTTTAAATATGTTAATGCACAAAATGTTTGTGCTTAAGGCCTAAATGACAAAGTTGTGATTAATGTGTCTTATCTCCAACTGTGTGATTTACCGTCATTGAAATCTCGTCCCAGTTCATGATTGGGGCAGCGCTTGACCACCTCCGTGACGTGCTCCGCCTTCTTGTAAACGGGCATGGCTCTGAGGATGCTGCCATGTGGAGGAGAGGCGGACAGTTTGATCTGGATCGGACAGGTCTTAGCAATCTGACAGTAGAGCTTCTTCAGCAGGGGCGAGTACTGGATGGGAGAGGAACAGACACAGGGCCAGAGAGACTCAAGTCAGTGATCTGTGACTATGACGGTGTGCATATGGGAAAAAGTGAAAATGAAAGAGGCATCTCTCTAACATATTCTCAGAACATCAGCACAAGTGAACCAAGACTTTAGCCAAACAACAAAATGCAGTTGCTGTGTTAAAATGTGCATAACCAGGTTTCTTTCTCTTTCTTGAATTCTACAGATGCTCATTTCCAGAGTGAAGAATCAGATCCATTAGTCATCAGTTCACTCCCTTATGTTTTTCGAATAACCTACAGAAAATTAAACTTATGACAATAAAGACAGACACATTAAGAGTTGTTCCCTCAAAACATTGATATGAATAATGAGATAAAAGATAGGAAGATTTATCTCAAAGGATTTACCACCATAGACATCAGGGTAAAATAATGTTGTAAGAGATGCTGCTGTATCTTAATGAGAAGAAAAAGTGATTTGAGCCATTACATTATCTATTAGTGCAGCAGAGAAAAAAGGGATTCAAGTGGACAAATCAAAATTAATCAAAATATAATTTTATGACAAAATTGCGGGGGCCCAAATAGGACACTGTAATTATGGTATAATGTTATGACTGGAGAGGAGAACACATGGTGTCAGGAAAGGGAGCGTAAGTAAAGGGAACTGTGTAAAACAGTCAGCAGTAAATTTGAGTCGGTGTTAAAAGTAAATACTGGGTTATTAGAATGAATAAATGATTATTATCCAGCAGAGTGGGTCTGTGGGTGGTAATGTGAGATAATGCAGATGGTAGAGGAAAGGCATAAAAGGACAGAGTCAAAAAATGGTGTGTGGGTTAGGGTTAGGGGGTTGTGTGTGTGTGTGTGTGTCTGTGTGTGTGTCAATACCAGATGGGGAAAAGGTGAAAAAAACGTTGGATGTATTTTACTGCATTCAATCAATTCAGTTCAATGAGATTGTGCTGAGCTGTGTTAGCTAAGTTTTCAATGACTCTTTGTTTATGAGCATTTACACATGCAAGTGTGTACTTGTATGTATGCGTGTGAATGCCTGTTCAGACGCATCACAAAGACGCCGGGACAAAGGATGGAAGAGCCTTAACATGCCCCGACATAATCACAAAATCTCAAAAATCTTCCCCGCGGAAGTTGGGACCTTCCAGGAAAGAAAGAAGACGACAGTTGTCCTGTGTGGGCTTGCAACGGTGAGCTTGATTTCAGATGAAACAGTGAATCATGTGGCAGAAATAGAGTATATGCAGCTCAATATCTGCCACGTCACCTTGGAAAAAACTTTAGTGTCATTTTTATTATTATTTTTTAAATGTGATAGGTGAGAGAAAGCACACAACAACATGAGAGCTATTGAGAAAAGCTGGAGCTGTAAATCACGACCACATTAATGGTCTGCATCTCAAACCTCCTACCAGAACCCTCAATTATCATTTTAAAGTTTTTATCTGGTTGACTTTAACCATGTGGTAAATGGTGAATATTTTTACACACTTCAACGGATGAGTGTGTTTGTAGGGGTTTGTATAAAGTCTTCAATGGACCTGAAGGACATTTCAAAACTAACACCTGATGATATTTTCAAGGTTATTTCCGTTTTTTAACAAAAAGGCTGTATTACAAATAGACATTTTGGGTCTAACAAAACATTTTCATAAAGATTTCTGCTGCATTGCGTGAAGTGTAGTATCCACTTGAGCTAGAAAACCTATCTTCACCCAACTCAAATGGATCACTTTTTCATTTGGACTTCACTTTCATTTAAAACTTTTTATAATTTGTTCTTATCATTCCAACTCTGGTTTGACTCTCCCTCCAGACAGCATCTGGCCTGATGACGACTGGCATAGAGTCATTCCTACGCCAGCAACTGCTTGGATTCCTTGTTGTGACACCGTTACTAAGCCCCTCACAACCACACACACACACACACACACACACACACACACACACACACACACACACACACACACACACACACACACACACACACACACACACACACACACACACACACACACACACACACACACACACACACACACACACACACACACACACACACACACACACACACACCCTTAGCCATGGGCACTCCCTTGAGGGCAATGGAAATACCTGTGCACAACATTACCTTTTCCCACCTAACTTTCCCTGACAAGTCTGAACAGACCATCCATACCATGAATAAATATTTTTTCTGAGAAACAAAAGCCAGACAGAGTTCTTATTTACAAAGCTGGGGACTTTTCCTGTAGCAACAACCACTCACATCTAAAAAAAAACAAACACATCCATTGATTTATCTTCCAGCATGAGCACAGCAGACTTTTGACTGCTTTCATAATTAAAAATTAAATTATTGACAAATTAGCAGGCAGCGTCAGAGAAAGTTTGATATTTGGTCATGCTGGTGGTTTCGTGGCTTTCTGTTTGATGAAACGGTTCCTCTTCCATTGACATATTTAATTGTAAATGGATGATCCACGTTTTCACAGGCCTTTTGAGTTTTTAGCTGTTTTTATAAATTTTCTAAGCTATTTATCTTATTGCCTTAAAAGGAGGCAGTGTTTTCATCTCTGTCCATTTGTTTTTTCGTTGGTGTTTTTTGTAGGCAAGACTATTCAAAAACTAATGGACGGATTACCTCAAACCTTCGTAGAAGGATGCAGTATGGGTCAGAAGAGAACCCATTCAATTTTAGTGCGGCTCTGGATCAGGGGGCGGATCCAAGAAAATCCATTTTTTTTACATTGTGAGATAGGGAGTTTTTTTGTTTTTTTTGTCTTTTGTTTCCTTGATTTCCAAGAGAATAATGAATGGATCTTGATGAAGCAACCTGGTGTGTTGAGAGGACTGATCGTAATGAGTGTGCAATTTGGTGCAGATCCAAATAAAAATCTGGATCCAGTGGATTTAAATGTGTTTGGCCTTGGTGGAGGTCTGTAAACTCTACTCAGTACCATTCTAGTTTTATTCATTTGCCTCTCTACATGGTTTTTATTGTACACTTTGGTCAATTTTGCAATTCCATGTATTTTCTGAAGTCCTGATGGCCGAGTATTAAAAGTGACCATTGGTTCTTGAGACATTGTGGAGACAGTAGGAATAAGTGGCTCGACGATATGGGTTTTTAAAATCTCAGAGTGCATGAAAAAGTCATAAATTACTTTTCGTGCAGATGCCATGGGAGACGTCTCAACTCGTCCAGCACATCAACTAGTGTGCACTTGCACTGACAGGGAATAGGCCCGCACACACACATGCATCACAGATTAGTCTGTGAGGTCAGCTCCTTGTGTCATCGACAGAAGCGAAGCATTAATGAAGGAACTACACTATCTGATGTGTATCATCCTGTTCAGACAAGAGATGCATAATATTCAGACAAGTGATGAATAAGCTGGGCTTCGTTTCAGGACACAGGGAGGGATGAAAGGATGGAGCGGAAGGACAAAGAGTGACTGAGAGTGAGAACAAAGAACTACTGACTGAAGATTAATGGTTTGAGGTGGAAAAACTGTTAAAATGGGTACGAAAATAAAATTAACAATTGAGGGAGGAAACCAATTTGGTTAAATAGGGGATCAGATTATTAGATAGAGAATTTGTAAATGTTCAAAAAAAGGAAAGATGTCAATTGCAGAAGGTTCAACCGGATGTTATGAAATCTATTCAATCTGTTGATTTTAGTTGATGTAGACACTGTCCTCGTTGAGGGTAACAACAACATTGACAAAAAAAATTCTCTTTGCAATTTATGTTTAAGTTTTCCCAAACCTCATCCACGCTGATATGTGCATTTCCTTTCACAAAATGTTCATGCTGGACTGGACGTCACTGGGGAGTTTGTTTAGTTTTACGACTTAAATTGCGATGCAATTTCAAAAATTAGATATGTGGATATGTCAGAAGCTCATGTAACATTTAATCAAATGTGCCAGCCTCCTAAACATCCAGCTTATCATCCCAAAATGGTTTAATGTGACCATGACATGTATGTTTGGATTTACAGTCAAATCATCCATCACTCCATCCATCCATCACTCTTTCCATCCATCCATCCATCCATCCATCCATCCCTGCCTCTACACTTTGGACCAGCAGAGGCAGGTCCTGACAGGCTGCTGGAGACAGGGTGATGATTGCCAGACCGTCATCCATATACACAAGCAACAACTTGCCCGCTGCAAATTCACTTAACTGGCCAAATATCGAATACATTTATGCACGCGCTCACACACACACACACACACTCACGCGCACGCGCACACGCACACGCACACGCACACACACACACACACACACACACACACACACACACACACACACACACACACACACACACACACACACACACACACACACACACACACACACACACACACACACACACACACACTGTAATTGCTGTTTGTCTCTGGGGAAAAAGAGGTAATGACCTTAACAGACTGACTTTTTTTAAGAATCATTCTTTCTTGTTAGAAATTCACTGCAAATGTTCCTCTCTTTTTTCACCCTTGTAAAGCATTATTGTTTAGATAGAATAGAATAGAATAGAATTTCCTTGAGTCTATTAGGATATGAAAATAATGATTTTAACCTATTCAGCCAACTGACAGATTACACAATGTAAGAAGTAATAGAGTGAGTTGAATGGCTTCATATTGACTGTATTACTGCTCAGCACTGGTGAAGTATGGATTGTAAAAGTTCTGTATTTATGACAGCATGGCATATACACAGTATTACACAGAGTGTTAAGGGACACACAGCAGAATAGAGCAGTGTTAAACATATTCGTTTTCCATGATTGATGACATACTGCAGTCCAGATTTCCACTGAAGATACTGGATAATGTTCACAGGGACGATATTAGTTAAGATATCAATCCTGGAGCCTCTATTTTCTCGAATACATCTACCGGGTGACTATAAAAAGCACCTCTCATTTACAGATTCACACACACAAGATCATGTACTTGGCTGGCATCTGAGTATGTGTGAAAGACACCATCTTTATCCAGTGTGTTTTCCCAGATCCGGTGGTCGGCAGGACAGGAAGGCCAGTGGTGATGTGGCCGCGGATGATGCATGGGGAGAGGAGGGGAAGGACGCATTGTGTTGGGCTTGTTGGGACCTGTGTCCTAACGGAGAGAAGCTAATAGCTGGGAAAAGCAGCTTCTGACAAGCCGCCGCGCAGTGCATGTTCGAGCCTGTGTACCCCCATCATCCCCCAAACATACTGTACGCACACACACACACACGAACACGCACACATTCACATAAACTGAAGACTGAGTGTATGGAAAGAAGTCTTATTATTTGACAAGGCAGAGGTGTTACATCTCATTTCCAGCCGCAGTGACGCTTGCCGGCATCCACGCCAAGGAATCATCTTCTAGGGGCAAGATAGCGGCAGAGTTTCAGAGCTATTATCACTAATGCACGGTGTCTTGACGAGACAAGAGGGGGACTGGAGGATTACCAGGCGAGCTTAACATGGGCTTGGTTGGATTTGCAGCATGTGGAAACATTATGATAGTTGAAAAAAAGCATTGTGTCTTCTCTTCTCTTCTCCTCTCCTCTCTTCTCCTCTCCTCTCGTCTCGTCTCTTCTCTTCTCGTCTTTCCCTTGGTACTCAGCTGTGTACAACCACAAATCTAACCTTTCTTGTAATCTCCAAATGCCACCCACTCTTACCAGGAGGATGGGAACCAGGTAACTGATTACAGTCAATATGCTTCTATGACGTTCGGCATTCCCCACTGCCTGAGGCCTTAAAAATCTGCAGGAAACCCAGACTGTTAAACTTTATTCAAACAAGGTGATTCCGTCTGGTCCAGCTATCGTCATCCTTTTCTTTGAGCATGTTCAAACCAGGACTTTCTACAGAATTTTGCACAAACACACAGACCCACATGTGCATACACATTACACACACACACACACACACACACACACACATAAAATCCTCATCCACAGTGTTATTTTTGGGGGAATCCCCTTCCATTCCAAGAGGCTTGACCATAATCTCTTTTCTTTTCAAAACTAACACTTGAGAGACTTGACTTGTCCTTGATCTGATCCTTTAAACATATTTTCCCACTGAGCTCAAATGTAGCCTGGCACATGTTTATGTACACTTGTGTTTTTATACCTGTAAAAAATGTAAAACTACTGCATGCTGTCATTTTTATTCAGAACAAAACATTGTCCTGCCTGCATTTTAAGCAAAACTTCAGCGGCATCAAGAAGTATCCCACAGGATTAAACACTGTCATACTGCATCATTTCACACATGAAATGCTTTGTTGTTACTCTATAATAATCTTTAAGTACATCTTCTTATACAATCATATAATCAGGCGTGAAAGATGAAAAACAAAGCATTACAGTAAATTCCATAAAAGCTGTGAGCAATCACCCTTTTTTCTCTCTCTCACTCTAATCCCTCCTGTTTAACTGCAGCAGAGGCATCTGAATAATCACAGGCTTCCACACAGTCCTGTTTCTGCTGCCTCATCATCTGTATCGTAAGTCGTGTGCCAGTCACAAAACATCTTTTGTTTCTGCCGGTAACACACACACACACACACACAAACAAAGCCATGATTTGAGTCATTCAGGCAGGTACAATCAATGCTTTCTTCTTTGTTGATTCAATTGGGATCATTTTCAAGCTATTATCCACGCAACCAAGGATGAGAGGAGTTTATTTTGTTTGTCACATAAGGCAAGATCGGGCCGCAGGTTGGTAAAGTCAGTAGAAACATTAAATCATCTGTTGGCAGTTGCCCTTCAGTTAAAGGTAAAAAGATATTTTGAGATGATCAGGGATTATCGCTGATTTGATACATTTTCTGGGATGAAACAAGGTTAAACTTAAATGACAAAAACTAATATCATGGTCCATGTTTTTCTTGGATTCTATGAAAGCACTTTGGCCGTGAGAAAGACCTGAGTAATAGAATGGACGAGAGAGAAAAGAGATGTCAGACGTATTTTAAGAGAGGACCGGGAGAAACGCTAGGCGCCAGAGGTGACAGCCATGAGTGCGTGTTAAGATCGGAGGAAGAAAGAGACGGAGAAGAAAAGCAGCAGGTCAAAGACCACCACTCTAATGTCCAGAGGGGGATCTTCTTACATCACTGAGGGCTGAGTTAAACAGCCCGCACCATGCATGGTTACTCCCAGCAAACACAGCCACGGAGGAAAACCTCACTCTATCACGCCGAGACACTCACAGGCCTTAAGGCTCGCAGACACACACACACACACAGAGTGAAGGAAGTGCAGTTTGTCTCTCGTTACTCTTGTTTCAGGGAGGTCAACTGTGTGACAGTCGGAGGTGACACCTTTCCAGCAGTAGACCCCTCATTGGGTCATGACGAATTACGCAGCTCCCATTTCACCTGTCTCTCAGCACCATCACATCACACGGCAGTTGTCTGTGTTGTATTCATTAGATTTGGTTTAAGTCTGAGTTAAGGTACCTCTGAGTTGTGTTCAACTGGGACTGCTGGTATTTTGTTCTAACCCGTAAATTGCATTATATATACAATATATGAAAAAGTGATATATTGTCCCAGTTACAAAACTAACAAAAAACTAATGTTCATCTTTGTTAGTTAAAATAATATCCCAAAAGTTCAAAACAAATAGTAAATATCTACTATGAATCAACAGGCAACACCAACAGTGTCAAGAATGGATTAACACTTAACACATTATTACTGTAACAGCCTTTCTGAATAGTTGAAATATTACTGTATTATTATTACACCAATAGTGATTGAACCATTCCTAAACTTTGACATATTTTGTGAATAAACATTGTTTTCTTTTAATAGATTGATTGAATTGCCTCAAAAGACACTGGACACTGGACAAAAGGTGTCTCGGCCACATACCAAACTTTTCCTGTTGCATTAGGTTTTATTCCAAGAGGTGAGTGGAGGACATGATGAATTACTGAATGATGCACAACTTTCTCTTGCACGTGACACACCAGCACACGTGGTGGCTTGGAGGACTGTGTGCACATGTGAAAGTGTTGTGTCTATGTGTAGATGTTTACGTGTGTGCAATACAGTTACTCACTAAGAGAGAGGGAGAGAAAGAAGAAGGCAGAGAAACACTAATCCACAGACACACACACACATTGCACATCAAACAAGAAAGGGTGTTGTACTCACAGTCCATGTGGCAGACTTGGCGGTGCTGGACTGCTGGAAGGACACCTGGAAGGTGTGCGGTCCAGGGTAGTCGGTGTTGGACGGGATGGCAGGGGCAGGCGACAGGCCCTCGAAGGTGGAGTTGGGCTGGGAGTAGGGTGAGGGGGTGGGCACGGCCGACGAGGAGGCGTTCTCGGAGCTGTAGGGGCTGGCGGAGGTCGCACGGCTCCCCAGGCTCTCCATGCTGCTGCTCAGCAGGTTGTACTGGGACTGGGGAGAAAGGAAGAGGGAAGAGAATGAGGGAGGCGGAGGAGGGAGGAGGGAGGCGGGGGGAGGACACAGGTAGAGGTGCTGGAGAGACAGGGGCTTGGAAGCTTGCAGGGAGGTCGGGTTACACTGGGAAGCTAGAGTTGTGGGTAGTGTGTGTGTGTGTGTGTGTGTGTGTGTGTGTGTGTGTGTGTGTGTGTGTGTGTGTGTGTGTGTGTGTGATGCTACATGAGTGTGGACACACATGTAACTGTCTAGGTAGATGTCCAAAATCTTCACTGAGCATTGTTTGTTTGATTTTTACACAAGAAATGACAGAGAGGAAAAATCATCACAAGCTCAGGACAACAAACCTGAGTGATAGTGTGTGTGTGTGGCGGTTGCATTGAAGTCCTCACAGGAGCCTCCTTGGGGCTATGTGAGGCAAGTTGTAAAACACAAGCGTAATCTGTGCTCTGCCTAATTGCCTGTCATTCCCCTGTTGTCCTCTGCGTTGTGTTTGGGAGGAGAGGGAAGATTTGTTGCCCTGTGTGCAGCGACACTCTTGTTAATGCACTGTGTGAGGCCCTTAAAGAGTTAAGCTACTGTACAGTAGAAGGAAAACTACTTTGTGACCCCCGTATTTCTTTTATTCATGGTCTTTTGTTAATTCTTTGTCACACTACTTGAGCAAAAACAGAAAAATCTGAAGACATAAAGCAACAGTGAGTCCACCTGTTAAACTTCTGCCCATCAGTTACAACAATGAGTCCACGTTTGTATCCTTTCTAACTCAGCAAAAGAAACCAACTTACAAGCAATGATAATGACAACGATTAAATAATATCGATTATTAAAGTAAAGATGAATGTCTCGTCCATATGCGTGTCACAAAACTGACAGAGACTGTAAAGTTCACACTGAATTTGCCATGACATTACACACACATACACAACCACCCTATGAGCAGAAAAGCATAAAATCTTTACCTTCTTTTTCAAGTAGTACATCCTTTACTGCTTTGGTCTCATTTGTTAAATCTTCAGTCAGAAATGTCCGGACACAGTAAAGCAAAGAGAGTGCAGGACCAAGCCGAGAGTTCAGGAGAAGTGTGCATCAGTGGACACACAGTCACACAGTCACTCACACACACACCAAACACGACACATACACAGACACATGTACAGCCAGGAAAGGGGACAGAAGGTGAGGACTGGCGTGGAGAGAGAGAAACGATAGACTGAGACGAGAGGAGAGAAGGAGAGAGGCAAAGAAGGATGGGAACCCAAAAAATGGTACGACGTTCTAATTATGGCATGCCCGGACATAGACGGCAATGCCGGGGCGCATGTACACACATGCTCCAAAACACCTTGTGAAGGCCTGCACTAAGTAAACACTGTCTGGTCTGAGATAGAGAGAGAGAGAGAGAGAGAGAGAGAGAGAGAGAGAGAGGCAAGAAGGTAAACACATGAAAGAATAGTTCAAGGGTCAGACCCCCGCACCCAGTATTGTATATCAATACAGCTTTAAATCAACAGTTTATCTTTTAAAAACAGAGACTCCTGATCACCAATGGACACAGAAATATATCATTGATCCAGGAGAATCTGAGTAAATGGTTTATTAAATGGTTTAGTTTAACTGTAAACTGTTTTGTTTTTTTACTTCAATTTTCCCAACCAAGCCCAGACAGAATTTACAATTACTTAATAAATAAACATGTTTTAAATTTACATTTAATTACTCTAATTTGTGGGCAGAAAATTCCAAAACTAATTAAACACAACAATGGTATTTCATTTAGACTGGACGTGCTGGAACTTCTCTTTATTTACCTGTACTCTGGAAGTCATAAAACCATAACCTGAATTCATATCCTCATTTCACCTGGACATCCTGCCCCTAAGTGCTGATTTGTGTTTTCAACCTCAGAAACTATAACGAAGTTACACAAGGATATGTAAACTTCATGCCAGGGTTCATGAGCTGAAAGCAGAGGGACAGGTCAGTGTCCTCGACTTCACGCAAACAGTGTAGGTTAAATGTGGACCTATGCATCTGTGGGTGTTTAGAGTCCAAAAACTTCTAATGTATGATAGTTTTATGCTTTACTTTCTGGTGTTGCAGCCTAATATCAGTGACAACGCTAAATCACTCATCACATGCAGCGCCGAAACGATTAGTCGATTAATTGTAAAGTTAATCAACTGAAGAGTGGTTGGGAAAAGAAATTGTCGTTTTATTAGGGAAAAATGCCTCACTTGTTTAAAATTTTGAAATGTTTTGCTTTCTTCGTAATGTATGTACGCCGTGTTTTGAAATGCTGGTCGGGATTAAATAGGAATTTAAAGATGTCGCATAGAAGACTAACTATTTCTTGTACTATCTGCTCACACTTTGATGACAAAACAATCAATACAGTAATGAGAAAATAAAAAACAAAAAAATGTCAGCTGTAAACAAGTGTCTTAAATGTCTAATATGTGGTTGTGAAAGGTGGGATAACTGTAGCATATGCTACATATATACCACTATATGAAAAGTATGAGAGTGAGTTCCTCTGCTGATGTTATTTTTCTGAGTAGTGTATAAATAGCCTATTCTGAGTGCTCCCTCCATTATATGACTTTTCACTCTTTACTACTTTTGAAGAAGAGCTATAGTAAAATGGACTTTAAGGGCAAATCGTAAGTTCAGGTGTGTGTGTCGACAACAGAAAACACTTGACACTTGGGGCATGCACACTGTCACACAGACGCATGCACTCACAGGTGTGCTTGGACTTAATGTCTCAACTTGATCTGCAACAAGTTGAAACAGGGCTAAAAACCTCCGCTGCAACCGTGTGTGTGTGTGTGTGTGTGTGTGTGTGTGTGTGTGTGTGTGTGTGTGTGTGTGTGTGTGTGTGAGCGCTTAAGCTTCCCATCCCAACAGAGTCTGATGTCCCCTATGGGCAGCCATCCTGGTAGCTGCCACTCAAAGCCGAGCTTTAAGGGCTAAGAACATTTAGAAGCGTAGATAAGGGAGCAACAACAACCCTCACTTGTCAAGATGAGTGAAACATTATTGGCTGAGGATAAAGAGAGCATCAACATGCTAATGACCTCTGTTTACAGCCACTTATTAAACTGTAGCCTATGGTTTAATGAAAACAGCACAGATACGTTTAACCACCCAGACTCACATGTGTGGCTCTGTTGAAAATAAAGAAACAACCTGACCAAAAACGAAAAGTGAGGCCACATAAATGAATGACATGGCATCATGAGAAAGCTGGTGCATGTCTAAACCTCGCCAGCTATGTTAAATGGAGGTGGGGATGAGAGGAGGAGGTAAAATGTGAAGAGCTGTGGAAGAAGGTTGCCCCCTGTTGGGAATACTTGGAAAAGTGCAGCAACAGGATGCATCATTAAGTGGTCCACAACCTGAAGAGCATTATATTCTATAAAGTTCACGTGAATTGTTATGGATTAGAATAACATTATCAAAGTTAATTTATTATAATTCATAATTAATGTGAGCGTAAAATGAAGTTAAAGCAGAGTGAACTAAAGCTGGATCAGAATGGGTCGGGCCCTGTTTTAACTTCCATGTTTACTCATAAACACACAATTTTAAATTCACGTTGGCCACTTCTTATGCACGCAAGAAAAAGAAAAAAGTACGCAATCCTGAATTTCAAACATCAACTAACTCTCACACTGCATGATGAGAGAACAGAAAATACATTCACCTGCATCACATGTTTGACTGCCACTGACTGGAAACACTGATCATGAGCCAAAGCCAAGTTCATCAACATTACAAGCAAAAGTCTACACTTCTCTGAAACATAAAACATCTTCACTATCAGACCACAACATTTTAAAAACCAGCCTGAATGTGCCACAACACAAACCATTCCATCTTGTCCACTTACCACACCATACAGCATCTTAAGGCTCCTAACAGGCGAGATGGGGTGTATCTACGACGTCTCCGACCCGGCTCGCATAGGACTCGCACTGTGCTGTGGTCAAACGTGGCTGAAGGAGTCGAGCTCTCCACGGCCAGCTGGCCTCACTGTGGAGCGGCACATGATGGAGGATACAGAACACATCCAGCCTTCACTTGTTTCCCCCGCCTGACTGGGCCTTCTACACTGGCCTTGCATCTAACAACAAATCCCCACTCCCCCTCTTTTCTGTCATGACTATTCATTAACCAAGTCAGGCAGGCCCAGACTTGCCCGCTTAAAGATTAGATCCTACCAATATTACACATCAGTAGGGGAAGGAAACCTAGGTGTGTTTGGGAGGGACCCAGGGATTTCTTATTTGACAAACAGAGATGTACAGAGGTTCCGGAATCAATTGTGTATATCAGAGTGTTCCTGCCAACAAAATTGTGGTCAAGAAGAACACTGGGCTCTTTGTCTCATTCATAATAAAGATTTTTCTGTGAATATAAATTGCAATATAGCAACAAAAATGAGAAGGTGCATACACCTGCAAAAATGTATGCATGTTTGTTAATGCACGCGCACACACACACACACGCACGCGCACGCACACGCACACACACACACACACACACACACACACACACACACACACACACACACACACACACACACACACACACACACACACACACACACACACACACACACAGATGGATCTACATTGAAGCAGCAGGAAGTCCAAGCCTGGGGTTTAATTAGCCCTTCCCCAACTCAAACACACACACTACCCCCTCAGTCCCTACAGGCCGCTCAGCAGGGAGACAGATGGAGGGAAAAGGCTGCAGAGGAGAGGGAATCTACAGGGGAGGGAATCTCCTGCACACTGGAGGGAAAACAGTGGAAGGTTGCACCAAAAAAATGTGAACGAAGGAGGGATGTGTGTGTGTGTGTGTGTGTGTGTGTGTGTGTGTGTGTTTGTTTGTGCAAAGCTTGACCCACAAACTGAACCGCAATGGGAGCTCACGTTCTTACCATCACATTGTCGTTCATGTCCCTCATATGGTAGACGTCCATGGAGACTTCGGCAGCGCTGCAGTGGCTCCCCGGGGTGCTGGTGGAGGGCACTGGCCGCTCACCTGGCTGGCTGCCTGGTGGGAGCTCAAAGTAGGTGCTGTCTGGCTCCCTTTGAACACACAAACATCGTGGATACAAGAGGGTCAAAGGGAGGTTTCCAAAAAAGGATAGTAGCACAAAGGTGGGTCTTTGTGTCTGATATGTCAATAACAAATATTTTTAAAGATATTAATTTAAGGTAAATCTATTTATTTTGGGACTGTTTGGTTTTTCATGCAGGCAAAGGGAAAATTAAAGTCTTTATACCACAATATTTTTACATCCCTAAATCCTACTGAGATGTTTGAGATTAACAAAAGTGGCTGAAGAAGCAAATATCTTTTCACACTGTGATTTTGATTATGTTTACAACACAGAAACACTGGTCAACCTAACATTCTATTACTGGAGTTTAAGTACTGAAATGATGCATTGTCTGGACTAGTATTGAGTTTGGAATAATCTGTTTGCTCATAAAAGAATCTCTCAGGTGATGACAGAAGCTTGTGTCTGACACATCTTACATTTTGATTAAAGAAACCATTATGTCATCAGGAAAATATGTTAATCACTGCATGGAAAGTAAAAGGGTGATCAGCAGATGTTGTTAACACTCACAGGGAACTCCACAGGTGCTCAAAGGTGCCTCCCTCTTCAGTGACAGTGGACTGGGACATCTTAAAGGATGGGTAGTCCGGTGAGGGACAGATCACTCTGGCACACACACACACACACACACACACACACACACACACACACACACACACACACACACACACACACACACACACACACACACACACACACACACACACAAAATAGTTTTTTTTTAATAAACTAGTGAGACAAATAATTTTCCATAAAACGAACTCATCAGTGTTTTCATCAGTGCTCAAAAAGAATCATCTCACACACACACACACACACACACACACACACACACACACACACACACACACACACACACACACACATCATCCAGGTGTGATCACACCAATGTAGTTCCAGTAAGGTGGCACAGGGTGTCAGGGGGCCTGGGCGTGCCCGGACCTGCCGGCCTCGTCACCGTCTCACTCCAAGGGGAAGCTCCCTCCCCTCAGCAAAGTCTCAACAACCCCCCCACCCGCCTCATGTCTCTAAATAACACAGCACCTTCAGCGCAACTCAAGCAAAAGCAGCGAACATCCAGCAGCTTATTGCAACTCCATCTACTGATAGAAAACGTGTCAAAGATATGCACAGTCAAGGCATGCATCTGCAATGAAGACATCCGGGGCCTCACTGTGGGGGATTGAATCAAAAACCTTCGGAGCTGTCAGTAAAATGGAGAATGAAAAAGGGCAGCAGGCCTACCGCGTAATGCCGATAAATTCACGTCCTCCACATGTCCCCAGTTGGACGTGCTGGTCAAGAAGCAACACTAAACCCTGTCGGATACGCGGTTCTGTACTTGTGCGTATCAAAGTTTGTTATATTCACAGTTGCGCACCGCAGCAGCGTCGCATCTCCTTAGTAACCCCTGCGAAGGAGTGCGCCAGTTTGTGCGTAGTTTTAAAGACGCATCATCCCTAATTCAAAACACTTCCTTTATGTGTTTTTCTGTCAATTCATTGTTACTCTAAGTGACCCCGCAAGTTTAAATGGTCCTGCATGAACTGTAATCTTATCTCTTACCGTTTCACTTTGGTCTGCATCGATTGGAGATATGCAGCTTTGTAAACATCTGAAGTGACGTTGACTGTTGAACAAAGGCTGTTAGGTTCATCTCAGTAAGTTGTCAGCCATGACGATCAAATAAATAGTTGGGACACACATGCATGGTTAAAGGGGCCTGCAGTACATCATTCAAGCCACGTGGTTCCCGCTGTTCCCCTGCTGCCTGCCGCCGCACAAATCAGCACCTGATTCCCAGCTCGTCCCGTGGTGCCGCCTCGTCAGACCCCAGAGCAGCTCCAGTGTTAACGCAGGGGATCTGACCTCAGCAGCTTCACTGAGATTTCCACCTGCACCACAGGACTGTCCTCTCATACCCTGACCACACATCACCACAAGCCTGGTTATCTATATCTACAATACATTTAAAAATGAGAATATACAGGAAGGGAAACCAAGAATATTATCCACAGAATGATGCCTTTAGGTCCACATAGATAGATAGATAGACAGATAGATAGATAGATAGACAGATAGATAGATAGATAGATAGAAGACAGACAGATAGAGAGATAGATAGACAGACAGACAGACAGATAGAGAGACAGAGAGACAGACAGACAGACTGACAGAGACAGAAGACAGAGATAGTTAGATAGATAGACAGACAGATAGAAAGATAGAAAGATAGAAAGATAGAAAGATAGAAAGATAGATAGATAATTCTGACCCTGAGTTCTGATCGAGTAAAATAATCTATTTCAGTTTCAACCAGAATTTGCAAGGCGCCACAGTCAATGATAAAAAAACATATTGAAACACTTTAATGTTAATTTCAATTAAGTATTTATTTACAACACCTCCTCTTTAGGTTCCTCTGATGTTCACCTGTCTCTACTTTGTGTCTCCACTCCCAGGTTACGGCACCCATGACAACACACACACACACACACACACACACACACACACACACACACACACACACACACACACACACACACACACACACACACACACACACACACACACACACCACACGCACATTGCCTCCCGAGGGCCAGTTTATGAAAGAGAATATAGAGTCCCCGAGCGAGTAGAAATTAATTTAAAGATTGTTTTAGATTCGATCCTCCTCAGCCCCAAGTGATATATTTAATAAGAGGTTTGTCGTTATTGATGTATCATTGGATGTCGCTCGTTAACCCTAAACACACAGCATCGAAATGTATTAAAAAAAGACAAATAACGGAAAAGAGAAAGCATTATAAGATAATCCTAATTACTCAGCATTTTACCAATGTTAATCAATAGATGTTATGTTATTGATAACTGGCTACATGTTAACATAAACAATAACAAGCTTGAATAAAATGGACAAAAATAGAAATATGAAATTTATAATAAAATCTTTACGAATCTTTATAGGGACGGTTTCTAAGGCCTACATTATTATTTAGACATCTTTATAGAATTGTATTTATAATAACCTATTGTTTTTTATATACTAGTAAGAACAGACCAGAAACGGTCATTAACAATTACCCTAAACACGATCTGCTGCAAAAGCAAATCAATAAAATAACCAGAGCGATTTTAAAATGAAATACAGTTTAAAAAAATTGGAGTCTTAAATAGATTTGGCAATTTCTAAAACTTAGCTTGTTTAGAATATTTTTTTTAGATCAGTGTATTTTTTAAAAACAAATGCTGACATACTAGGCCCGCTTCAAAACTTAAATAAAAAAAAAAAACCTATTACGTCAGATAATAAATCCCCACATCGCCACCATCAGTCATTTAGGAACAAATCAACGTACCTGAAGGTTATTATGACTCCAATCCAAATGCACAGGAATTATGTTGCGCCGAGCACCTGCCTGTTTATCATGGAACGTGCCAAGAGAGTGACCCTCCATAAAAAATAAAAAAGATAACAACAAAAAAACAGCAACAAAAAAAAAAGAATCGACCGTATTCAGAGTGTGATAACAGTGGTTGGAAGTGATTGACTTTTCAGAGAAGCAGGATGAAGTGCGAGGAAAGCGCAGCAGCAGCGGAGGGAAGCTGTGAGCTCTGCGGAGGAGGAGGAGGTGAAAGCTGGGAGGCGGCAGCGCGGTTTGGACGCACACAAGCGGGAAACACTGAGATAATGGTGGGGGGTATGACAAGTAATACAAAATGCTCTGAAGCCTACACCGACATCAAGTTTATATGAATAAAACACAACCCTCTTTCGAGAGTCTGTACTGCAGGGCTATGGAAGAATGACAGATGATCAAGTTAGGATTGTGAAGAAAAAAAATGAAAGAAAAAGAATCAGAAAATGGCAGAATTTCAAGCTGATTAGCCTGAAAATAGCTTTTCAAAAACAGTTTTCTATTTGGGTCTATATTAATAGCACGCGCAGACGTCTACACGCGCAGAAAAAGAAGAGAAAACATAATAATGAACTGCATTTCCCAGAAGGCCCAGCGCAGCAGACAGACGCTGATTGGACAGCGCCGGTGTGTCGTCATCTCCTCAAACAAACAAACTAGCAACAGTTGGAAGGAGGAACAGAGGGAAACTGCGCTGGAGACATGTGGAGAAAAGTACTTGTATAAAGTCGCACTGGGCAGTTTGCGTCCGTGCACTGGTCGACCCGGTTAAAACAGCGCTGAGGCCGGAGGTGAGACTTACCATTGTTTGTGAATAAGACCGTGACGGTGAGCTAGCGTAACTGACAGGATGCTAGCAGGGCATTAGCGTTCAGTGACAGGTAACAGCTAACATCACCGTTAGCATCGTATCTATCTATCTGTCTACTGGGTTAAAGTTATCTATAGCGAGATAATAACATGTAGATAAAGTCGTGATTAGGACTCGTTTCATTTGTCGCGTTGCTTAATTTGAACTGTTTATGTTAAGTGTGTTAGCTAAGTTAACATAACTAGTTAGCGACTAGTAGCTCTCGCTGCTGAGCTTGTTTTAAAATGGGATGAATCCAGTGTTACTCCGGTCATTACATTTATTATACCTCCTCTTGCATTAGAGGAGAGCTGTGTGTTGATGTGGTGCTCACTGTGTGCAGAGGGTTTCTTGACTGAGCTTATGGCGCCACCACGTGTCAATATTCGTGCACTGCTGACTTCTCAGTTTGAGCTGCTCATCTCTCATCAAGTGGATTGTTTGAAGAAACTCACTGAGGCTTTGATTTAAAAATCCATTTAACTTTTTATTCATTTATATGAACTTTTATCCTGTGCAGGAACAGCTGTGATCACAAGATGAATTTCTCTGAGGTCTTCAAGCAAACCAACCAACTTTGTAAAGTTTCCCGAGATGGGAAATATTTGGCAAGTTGTTGTTGTTGTTGTTGTTGTTGTTGTTTAAGACATACTAATTTGTAGTTTTGTAGTGTGTGCATTCAACTCTCATCTAAGGTATTTAAGTAATTTATACACAGAAAGACACACAACAGAAATGGAAGTGTTATTTTTTCTGACATGTGTGTTTGGTTGAACTCCTCAGGCTACCTGTGTGCAGTACAGACTGGTGGTGCGAGATGTGAGCACCCTGCAGATCCTGCAGCTCTACACCTGCCTGGACCAGATATCCCACATGGACTGGTCTTCTGACTCTCTCTTTATTCTCTGCGCTATGTACAAGAGAGGACTGGTACAGGTACGTTAGAAGTGGGCACTAATGTGAGTAACTCAACCCACAACTGATAGATTGCTGTATTCATCTGATAAATTGGTTGTTGTTTTGAATGAAAGAAAATGTCATATTTTTGCGTTTCATATGTACGGCTATAGATTGAATACTTTGTTGGACAATTTAAGGGATATGCATATCTATCGAAGCTCCAGCAGCTTGGGGTAGTCACGCACCATCAATGTTTGTGTAATTTGATAAAAATAACAACTACGAGGTTAATCACGCGCAAAAATGATTGGCCACACCCTTAGAATACTATATTTATAATACAACATTGCCCATGCTAAATATTTATGCTGCTTTCTAGTGTGTTCAAAATGTAACAACATAAACTTGTTAAGTGGTTTTAAAACAAATGATAAATCAAAATAATCATCCTTGAACTTGGTTTGTACATTTTGAGAAGTTAGTAGAGAGAATAAATTGACCGTGAATTACATTGATTTTGTTTTGATTTCTGTACTACATTGATAAACTTCTAAGTACAGACATGCACATCTGTCATATTCATTGATAGGACATTTTTTTTAGTTAGAGCTTTGTCTGATAAACACAAAACCTTGCTGAAATAGGCAGATAAGATTTACACCAAATTAATTGCACCGCACAACTAAGAGGTCTCTAATTGTCAACATCCTGTTTTGACAATATTGAGGAATTAGTTAAAATGCAAAAAAATGTCCTCCTCAAAAAATGTTTGTCTTTTCACTTGAATTTGTTTTACTTTGTTCTAATGTAGCCACTTCAAACATGCCCTGTTGCAGTTAGTAAAACTCAAATTTTGTGCTGTTTTATAATTTACATTTAATTTGGTTTAACAGTAAACATTAATTTTCACATTTTGTTCAATGTATTGTATTCATGGACATGTGTCATCCGATGTCACATGTCCATGTATACATCGTAGAACCTTGCAGTTTTTTTTTCTCTTTTTGAACTCCTCTTACACCAGGTGCGTCACAGTTCACAACAACAAATCTCTGTCAATAAATCACTCTCTTTTTCAGAAAATAGGGATGCGACTTTTGTAATTAAAAAACTTTTTTAAAGTTCTGCATGCTAGCGTAATGTCAGTTTTGTGTGTATCGCAGTACAAGTATCTTACCTTTGAAGGGGTATCCAGCGCCAGTCCTTCATGGTTTGTGATGGTCAAGTGTTTCTCACTGATGGAAATCAGTTTTAGGAAGGTACAGGATGTGTGCGAGGGATGTAATCAGTAGTGGCTGATCCCAGTACTTCTGTCTCTCCCTCTCCTCTCTGTCTTGCTCTTCAGGTATGGTCTCTTGAACAGCCGGACTGGCACTGTAAGATTGATGAGGGCTCAATAGGTTTAGTCTCCTCGCGCTGGAGTCCAGACGGACGTCACATTCTCAACACCACTGAGTTCCATGTAAGTGTGAAGTTGCTGTGTGCATGCATCTATGCACACACAAGTGTGTTTATGCATATGCTTGTCTGGTTTCAACTGTTGCTGGCCTACAAGTGAGGGGGACCTGAAAATAGCCAGACACCAGAGCTTTTCTTAACTGCCACTACACCCCCCACCTGCTACATGTATTCAGCCGGATTTCATAGCTCCCCTCCTGTTAGCGTCCTGTCATACATGGGTCTCAAGTACCTCTGGACATGGGTGCGTCCTGTATGTTGCCTTCCGATGTAGGTTTGGTATGTTCTTTGACAGCAAGTCTGTTAAATGATGTTATAACACTAATAGACTAAAAGTTTCAAAAGTGATCAGCCAGCCTGAGGCAAATTGTTCCATAAATCCACTGCCACCGAATCAAATGGTGTAATCTTTCTACTTCTCTATCTGAGTCAATACAGTGATATCAAACCACAGGTTGCACTTTGGAAGCAACTAAATTATGAAAAGGAGCTTATTTCTGAGTTGTTTTTCACACAAGGGAATAGAACTGTGTATATAGCAGCATGCCAGCAGTTTGATAAATATAAGGGCCAAATTAAAGTCAAGAGAATCTGAAGGTTTACAAAAGTCAGCAAAATGAAGCACTGATCAATAATGATGCATTAAGTTCCATTCTATTCCACCCGATTTCTTATTCATATTCACTCTACAGACTGAGGCAATGTAGCTGCGACTGTCTGGCCATGTGGTGGATGATGGGGCACCGTGGTCGGCAAAGACTAATGCAGAACCTGACTCCAGGAATCATTTGACAGGTGTTGTGGTCTAGAGGGGGGAGTGCAAGTGTCTGAGGCATGTCTGCTTTGTGTCTGTCTGCATCTTCCAAAAAGAAAACAGAAAAGAATAGTGTTGAAAAAGATGGATGCTTCTCTCCCCCAGAAATATGGCATCTGCTTACAACATTATTGCTGAGGGCTTAAAATGGGGTGTGGTCCGACGTATTGTTGACACTTTACTATCTTGAAGCAATGGAAAGCAATTGCATGACTGACAAACAAAAACCTGCTCTGGTGTTTCGTGGCGTAGTATTTCAGTCATTATTAGGACACGTTATCAAGAAAGCTAATCAGCATATGTTTCTATGTAGGCAGGTACACAATGCACGTACACTCTGCTTGTTACACACTCGGATGTTCTGCTTGTGTACTTTCACTTCAGGCACTAGCAGATCATTTCCTCTGTCGTGTTCTCTCTTACTACCTGGCAAATCTGACATTTTAATAGTATAGACAATTATCCACCAAGGTAAAAGTTCACCTGGTGTTTAAAGAGAATGAGAAATGGCACTCTGAGTGGTTTCTTTTTTATAATTTGTTATGCTCGAAACACATCCATTATTAATAAAGTATAAATCTATGCACCTGAAATGATTAGTCGTTTACCAAAGAAATAAACAAATATTCTGATTATCATGTTTAGTTTCTTAAAAAATACAAGCATTTCTTAGTTCCCGCTTCTCAGTTGTGAGCATTTAGTTATTGTGTTTAACTTTTTTAGGGTAAAGTTGAGTTTTGGAGTCTTGCATGGACAAAGCAAGCAGTCTGATGACCTCTGGCTTTAAAAAAAGAGAAATGAAGATGAATCAATAATGAAAATGATGTTTGTTTTTTCTCCTTTTGAGACATCTGCTTGTTTATTGTAAACTTGAACTCACACAGAGGGGAAGGTTTCTTGAGGTAACTAATCCTTCACTCTGGAAAAGGTCTGCTTCACTTCCTGCTTAACCTCAAACAAATGTAACCTTGATGTCAAACTGGGAAGGGTGGCTGAATTCTCTTCAAGCCTCACTCCAAATTAGTATTTATGGTCAAGTGCTTTACGAGCACCAGGCAGACCAGACAAGTCCTGTCAATATAGGTATTTAAATGCCTGGGACTTCCTAGTCACTTGGCAGTGAGGGAGCCCTTCAGATGAGAGGTGCAACTTCTTCAAGAACTTTGTATAGCACTTGGAAATGCCATGACATGGATGACTGAGAATCTTGACAGACACGACTAGACAATAGACTGTCATAGGACGTATCCTAACATCCTCTCATCTGTACTCACTGTCTCTATCACCTGGCTAGATATGAGCCCCAAGTCCTGCTTACTGTTGCTTTCTGTTGAGCATCCTTATGTAGTTGAAGTTGCAATTGCCAATTTAACAGAGGGACCAGGCTACCACATTGCCAAGGGGCCCACTGAACTTACCTTCACCCTGGCCCAAGATTTCATTAAGGCTGTGCCAGACGGGTGTTCGTGTCAGGCTTAGATTTCAGCCTGACTCATAAACAGTCTGCTATATTAACTTGTTTATGGACAGCTGCCTGTGGTGTGGATCGTGCCTCTGTCTGTGTGTGCGTTTGAGTGTTTGTCTGTCTGTATATCAGTTAATCTGCTTAGTTGGCTATGTATATTTGTGTGTATATGTGTGTTTGCCTGTGTTTCACAGTGTTTGCGTCATTTTAACCCCCAAAAGAATACCCTTACATCTTTCTGATTTGTTCAATAATTCTTGATCTCACCATTGACATTGTGACAGTAGGAGAATGACTAAGTGTACTGGTCACAGGGGCTTCATAGGCAGCCCTACAAAGAATACAGGTGAGCACTGCTATCCCAGGCAGCTAGAAATGCTCTTTAGCCAATCTTTAAAGTCTGTCAGGTAGAACTATGTTGTTTATAGAAGAGGACATGTTTAAAAAAAACAGCAGTTTTAAATTTTAGTATGGCGCCAGGTCACAGATTTAATAGAAAGTCACATTGCTGAAACCTAGCCTATGTATTGTGAGACTTCATGCAAGTTGTCTCCCATTTGAATTCCGATCGTTTATCTTAGGACCTCACAAAATGTCACTAGCACATCCATGTTAATCCACCTTTACCAGCTGAGGGGTGATAAACCGAGGGGTGGAAAAACTCCAGCCAAGGACATCATTGAGCTTGACCTCTCTAATGGTTTTTACATTGTTGGGATCGGATTAGCAATAGCATTCTTGGCCAGTACCGCTGGAGCCTTGCTAACATGTAGCATTGTTGGCAACAGTGCTACTGGACTAAACTACAAATGTAGGCAGCTGCTGCACTGAATCATGGGACAATACCATAGCCATACCTATGTGTGGACTGCGAGAAGCTCCAGTTCCTTGGTAGAATCATGAGGCTGTAACAAGAGAAATAAGCTATATTGGTTTGAGATGGCTTCATATGTGGAATGCCTACAGTCTAATCCTCTGCTGACAGATAGGACTATATGGCATCAAATACACTCACCCATTCTCTCGCACTCGCCTAGGCGTGCAACAAGAATGGCTGATAGATGGTTTTATTCCAGGTTGCTGTCAGTAACTTAAGTCTGTAATTTATAGTAGTCACCATGTTGCCCACAGGCCGTCCTGTTGGGAATGTGGGAATTCTGTGGTTTTCTTGTTAATAATACTTTCAAATGTATACAAAATGCATGTGCTACTAGAAATTAGCCACACTTGTGTCATTATAGTTTATTTTTACAATTACACTATTTTGTAAAAGATTTGAAGAAATCTGAGGCAGCATCTCTTCATGATGAATATTTGTGCTTGATACTGAAAGGATTTACAGTACTAGTCTGTAATTACACATAGTACTAAACCATTTGCATTTATGCTAACCCAGGCACAGTCGTGAATTTTTCCAAGTCTGATGGATAAACAGCAGCTGTTTGCCCTTTCACACCGACCTTAGTCCGTAGCCCCGATCCACATGCTGCTGCTCACCTTTGGTGAGGATACTTCATCTAAAGTATAGCTTTACCAAGTTGGGATCTTATTGCATTCAACCCCACCTATTTTCCTCATGGTACTCTCCCTCCACCCCGTTTAAAGTTACACTGACTTGCGGGGCTTGATCTCCCCGCATCCCCCACGTGGTGGGTTCAAGGCATCTAAGAAGTGGTTGTGTGTTTGTGTTTGAGCAGTGTTGACACAGGTTGCCATGGCACCAGTCTGCGGGGATGTCCATGAAGAGTGCAGTGATTTGTTATTACAGGGCTTACACAGCTGGATGTCGCGACCAAACAGGAGGGTTGACACTTCAGCTCGGTTACGTGTCAGACATGACCCAGTTCAAATGTCTGTCTGGACACTGTGATGAAAGCCTTGTCACTTCAATAGTTTTAGCTTTGCACACGCTCAAATATGAAATATTGGGTGAAGGCAAAACATTTATTGCCCCAAATAATCTTTTGAAGAATTATTAATTATTGTTATTGATTAATCTTTAGGGTTCCCTCCAAAGTGGGATGGTTCTAAGAATTGCAAAGTAGTATAAGATTCTTACAAGATTAAATTGTGCAAGAATACTGAGCACCTTTTATTTGGAAGTGAAATGTCAGCACAAAAATTTAATGTGGTAGTGCAGTACAGTGCCATACTGTGCATGCATGTCTGCAGACAATAAAAGTAAATTTCACATTTTTATTAAACCCTTCATTTGTGATTTATGTTGATTTGATATTTTATTTGCATGACTTAAAAACACATATATAAACAGTGCAGCAGGATGCAGAAAGCCCAGTGGCCTTATTTTAAAGCCTCTACTTTATTAATGTTAAAAATATTATGGTCTGTCTATTTAAAGAGGGGCCGGAACAGTAGATCTCTCTAGTGAACACCTTAACACACAGACAACTACACAATCACACTGCCGACTTTTCAACAGTGTCTCAAAGATCGTCACGTGCTCCTTGTTTCTTGAACTGCAAGAAGCTGCATTTCATACTATTTGGGTCCAAATACGCTAATGCTTCTGGCTGAGGGCCACCTGCTTGTGTTGACATCAGTCTTGTTGAAGCGAGACTGGTAGGTATTTGAGTGACTGCTGTCAAAACTGAACATTAACACGTGTGGTCTCTTTGTTATCCCGGCTTGTTGCCAGATAGTTATTCTCTGGCACTGCTGCTCATCTGTGGGAATGCACGCAACCTGCTGGCTACAAGACTTACTGTTAATTTGTCACACTTGTCGCAAACATGTCTAACATTACATTGCGGCCACTAAATGGATGGGCCCTATTTTCCCACTTGTTGCTTTGGGTCTGTTTATTTAATATATCCTCAAGTTCTAATTGAATCGTCATAATCTCTTTTGATCCGTTTCAGTGACTGCACCACTTAAACATATGTGGTCATTTCCTATGTGTAGTACAACACTCCACTCACGGTCCGACAGCACTACCCATCTAATTATGGATGAGCTCCATGTCAGTGTCCCATATCCCTCACAGAGATTTATCACAGACCTCATCAAAGACATAAAGACACTGTCCACAGACACTAAAGGGCATGGTGGACCACGCTAATGTGGACTGTAATCTAGATCTGCCCAACTGATAGACGAGCCTATGGGTGTAGAGGAGCACTTAGAGGCCTCATTAGTTTAGTGGTCTGGTTGATTGAGCTTTTAATAATAGGCTGCTTTGGGCACCCAGTCGTTATACGCATATATTCGATCACAGCCTCAGATATGAGATTGTTATCGAAGACTCGTTGTCGAATAGATATCATACAAACTCTCCGATGGCAGTAGAGAGGGGATCTGGTTCTAATGGTGTGGCTTGTAAAACATCTTTACTTCAAAACCCAATCTCTAATGGGATGCTTGGATTAGAGTCAGTCTGATGTAGAATGACTCATATTATTGTCTAATGAAGAATCAAAATATTGGTTTGAGGTTATTTAGAGACAGTTACAGTCTCTAATAGAGAGCACCAATAAACAACAATAATTTTCTACTTAAAAATTTCACATATAGCACTTTTCCTTAAATGACCTAATTGTAATTGTTGTTTGTACTATGCACATGTTGAACACTGGCCAAAATACTCCCTGTCATTTATAACTGTATCAGTCTCAAACATTTTGTATATCTCAGTCAGTAGCTTGTGATTGGATTTATGTATGCCCTTTGTGCTGCCTGACATTATTGTGTTCTTGCTTATCATACTTTTACAGCTGAGAGTCACCGTCTGGTCCCTGTGCACTAAAGCTGTGTCTTACATCAAGTATCCCAAAGCATGTCAGAAGGGTGAGTAGGAGAGTTTTATTGTTTAATTTATTTCTTCATGGCTTATGAGTGTATCCGTATTACCAGGAGTACCTGAGGACAGCGCCAGTGGTATGTGTGTCTCAGCACGCCCCGTGAATCACATGCCGTTCTTTATCCTGTGGCATGACCCTGGGTATGTGGCCAAACTATGGTCCTCTCTGCTGACAGCTGTGCCTCTCTTCAGTAAATGGGGCATGCTCTTCATAACAGGCCTGTCAGCAACTAGGGGAAGAATGATTGTCTATGACTCTCCCCATTTTTCCACATGCAATACTATGCCCCTCTGCAACCCACATATTCTCACAGCCGTTATATAGATAATATGACCGTGATAGTTACATACCACCGACCTGATGGTGCCAAAGTGTTGGATTATTATGTTGGAGGAAATACTCAGGAAAACCACAAGGTTACATTTTCAAGTATCAGAATTTCTTTTTTCACTTTCACCTAACCCTAACCCAAAACACAGTGTGTACTTTTTTTTGGCGTGTTTTTTTCCCATGCCTTTCTGCTGCTGGGGCCTCAACTTATGAGTAAAACCCCGACTGATATAGAATATTTGGGGGGCAGATGCCAATACCTATATGATACTAATATATTGGCTTTTATATAGGCTTGATATTTTACATTTAACTAAAAACTCTTATATATAACCATACATACAAATAAAATACAAATACAACCAAATGTCTAGAAATTGTAATAAGAAAACATATACTGTTTTAAATGTTTTTAAGTTTTGATCATCTGCCAAGCAATACATCCATTTGGCACTACTTTTTATTGTTGATCAAAATTAAATAATAAAACTGTCATGATTGCTTGATACCTGCTTTAGAAGGTCTTCACTACACTACCATGTCCAGTGATAGTAAAACAGCTCATGCATATGTCTAGGTTGAGTTTGACTTAATTTTTTTTTTAACTAGATTTTTCAGTTCCGATTCATTGTCATTGTAAGACCTTTTCTTACTTGTGATTATCTGCCGCAACTGGTTCATCCTTCATCTTTCATTCACAGGTATAGATTTTAGTAAAGATGGCTGCTATTTGGCCTTGGCTGAACGCCGTGACTGCAAAGACTATGTCAGTGTCTTTGTGTGTGACGACTGGCATTTACTCAGGGTAAGTAGGACATTAGGATTTCACTTGAGTTTAATGACCATTTATATATGTACTGCAATCGCTGAAGAAACCTAACCTTAAGTGTTCAAAAAAAAGAATGTACAATGTTTCACTGCCACTGATACTCCAAATACAGTATTTATTCTTTGAAGTTGTTGTCAAACAAAGATGGCAAGTAAACATGTATCATAATTTTGATAGAGTTATGTCGTAAATGAATTAAATTGAACTATGTTACAGCATTTTGAGACTGAGACGCAGGACCTAGCAGGGTTGGAGTGGTCTCCCAATGGCTGTGTGCTGGCAGTGTGGGACAGCTGTCTGGAGGTGAGGTAGCTGCTTTAGAGACTTAATATTCAACCATAGAGTAATGTACTTTAACCTTACTGACAGCTTTGTTGAGCAGAAACTTTTTCTTTCACTCGATTAGATCACCCTGTCAAGTGTTAGTTTAAAAACAAACTTCTAATGGAGGCCACTGTTCTACACTTAGACAGAGACGCCTATGTAACTGTGCAGACAAGGGCCTTCATTAAAGGAGACTACCTCATTTTCAAAAGTTTGACTTTTGAGACCTGTTTTACATATACCATTTGCTGACATCACATCATCTTATATTATATGATAAGTTCACAAGTAAGGTGTCCTTGCATACACATAGATGTAAGATTAGACTTTGTTGATGCCCAGAGGGGAAATTCACCTCAGCAGAATAACAATGTGAAGAGGACAGTATATTCTAAAGCTAAACACACCCAGCATTCTGACTCTGAGATTTATGATATGAGTTATCATAAAAGGATCCCAGTAAAACAAATGGTGCTGAGCAGATAAATTCCTTACAGATATTATTAATATACATATATATATATCCATCTATGTTGATTTGTATTAACCAGTCTGCACAAATTGTCTGTCTCCCATTTAACCAACCCTGGATACATAACTTTCCATTTAATGAAATAACTTTTTTGATTGCTGCCTCTCAAAGCTGGAGTCTGAAGAAAATATGCATCACTTTAAAAGTACAAACAGAAAAGTAGCCATTTATAGCCTTTTTAGTTTTATTGTGTTATTGAAGGAATCACTCTTTATTGGGAAACATCCTTATTGTCAAAATGCAGTAGTTATTTGAATCCAGTGGCGGCAGCAACAGAATGAAAGAACTGATGTTTCGTGTGTTTGTTTCCTCTCCGTAGTACAAAGTGCTGCTGTATTCCCTGGATGGCCGATTGCTGTCTATGTATAGCGCCTATGAGTGGTCGTTGGGCATCAAGTCAGTGACCTGGAGCCCCAGCAGCCAGTTCCTGGCCATCGGCAGCTATGATGAAAAAGTATGGAAAAACTCTTATCTTAAGAATATTTTATGGTTAGATCCAATCACAAGTGTTCACACTTTTAGGACACGTTTTAATGGCAGGTGTGAACAAACGAAGTTCTCCACTTGTGATCAACACTCACTCTAAATTGATGTCACTTGAGGCTCTTAATCAAATATCTCGCAGCGCCCTCTGAAGCCACAAATTCCCTTGATGAAATCTTTTTTGTTCATATTCTTTAGTGCTCTACAAGAGCTGTAAACAAAGTTTGATGTGTGAATTTGGTGGAGTTCTCCTTTAAGAAGCTGAATAATTTATTAAAACTAAAGAGTTAGATAATTTGTTGTGTGCAGTTATCAATATCATTACAACATCATTTCAGGTGCGTATCCTCAATCACATCACATGGAAGAAGATCACACAGTTTGACCACCCTGTAACCATCAACAGTACTAAAGCTGTGAGTATTTCTTTCAGTCATTCTTCATGATGAACATTGAAGGCATTAACGTTCAATTATTAACTGTTTGTTGTTTTTCTAGGTTGTGTATAAGGAAGTGCAGAGAACGCCAGCTGCTGGAAGTGATGACCTGTCGATACACAACATCACAATTGGCAGCACCCTCTTTAACACACAGAGCAAATGTATGTCTGCGTCTCCCATTTTTTTTCTAGAGAAGGTGACATCAAGTAACCAACTTGGTTAAAGACAAACTAAAATTCATTTTTTGCTCTTCCAGATGAGATCTGCCCACTGCCAGTCCAAATTCCTGTGGTCAAACCAGACCCAGACCGAGCCAACCCCAAGATCGGAGTCTCTTCCTTGGCATTCAGCTCAGACAGTCGATATCTAGCTACCAAAAATGGTAAGACTTCACCACTGTTCGGTTTGACCCTCACACTCTTGACAGCTCGATAGGCAAAGAGTGGTTGAATTTGCTTCTCTGTTTGTAGATAATATGGCCAGTGTTGTCTGGGTGTGGGACATGCAGAGGATGAGCCTGGAGGCCGTGCTGGAGCAGACATCAGCCGTGCGCTGCTTCCAGTGGGACCCTCGACGCCCCCGACTGGCACTGTGTACAGCCAACACCAAACTCTACCTCTGGTCACCATCAGGCTGCGTTTCTGTCCAAGTCCCCACGGAAGGTAACATGCTCTGTCACTGACAGCTGAAACTGTGAAGCAGCTGGAATACACAGCTGCATTATACTGTTCCCAGATGTAGTAGAGGGCCAGTGAACCATAATGACCTTTCCACCAGAGGTCACTGTTTCAGTTGTTAAGACTCATACACATTAAAATCCTGTCATATGATATTAGACTGATCCCAGTGAATTGCTGGCCATTGTTTTCAGTATTATTCTCCAATCTCAAATTAGTGTCCCTCCTGCTCGTGGGGGAAGATTGAACAGATTTCAGATCAGATTTGTTTTGATTCATTCAATCCTTATTTATACACAGTGGTACATTTAGAGCCATTCTCTCTTGCAGGGCACCCTGTGTATACAGGACTATCTACATATATAGATTTATTTGTTTGATATAAAAACTGGGCTGTTCTGTGCTTGTACAATTGACTGGTTGTGTGTATGTAGGTGTGTTGTCATCACTGTTGCCTCTCTATCTCTCCCACCAGGTGGTTTCCAGGTCCATTCCCTGAGCTGGCACTGCAGTGGAGACTCTCTGATCCTGCTAGGAAAGGAGCAGCTGTGTTTGTGCTTCATGGACACTGACCAGGAAGACACACAAAAACACAGGGATAAAGAATGACTGAATCACAGTTCAGACTTATGTAGCCACAAGCACTTGTCCGGGAATGTGTTATGGTGATGACCAAAAGACTGTTAAAAACACTCCTCCTCTAAATCCTACTTTTCCTGTTTTTAACTGTACCAGCTCACCAAGCTCTTAAGGCTCTCGGTGCAGGTTACTGAGATGTTCCTTTTCTTGTTGAGTTGAAAATATTTTGGATACATTTTTTAAATAGATACATTTGTACTGAAGCACTAGTTCCAGCCACTGTGAGAAGATAGATGTTTACAAGGTTTGATAGCTTTCTCTATACTTTTAGTTTAACCTCTTTTGTATGAAAGTCTTAACTATTTTCAATAAATTTGTCATAAGCAATAAACCTTAAAGTGAGATAATAAAATGTTGTGCATCATAACCATGTGTGTGTTCTGTGCCACATAATAGTGCACGTCATGAAGCTGTTTATATGAAAACAGTAGATTTCAAACTGATAACACCTCACAACACAGTCTACAACGCACACAGTCCCCAATGCTTGTGTTTTTTATGATGTTTCGTCTGCTCGGAGGAACAAAGACAAGAGACAGGTTTTTCAATGCGTCATTTTAAAGTAGTTGTTTATGACATGAGTTACATAATCTTTAATCTGAAAATACGGCATCATTACTGGTATAATTTAATTGTTGTTACCTGCGACGACCAAACTGAAATGCCAGCAAGAATCCAAACATCATATTAACAGGCAGGACTAAATATATTATGACCGTATTACTTGGCTTCAAGGCCTCATCTGTCTGAATGCTGTTCCATTTATAAAAGCCAACCCCGGACAGCCTCTTGAACTCTAATCACATTGTTGCAGTAAGAACTCAATGTAAATGGATTTCTTTACAACAAACAGAGCTTAGGCCCTGACAAGAACATTAACTATTCTCCATTGTGCCGACTGTGCTCCAAATATCTAGGACAAAAAGTAACTCTCCTCATGTTTGTGACAATAAGTTAATCCCTCTCAAAATCCCTGAACAAAATTCTTCAGAACTGGCTATGAAATGTTAACCGCTCATGTGTTAACGTTAACATAACTGCACATAAATAAAATCTTATTAGTATTTACAAATTTCATTTTGGATATTCCTTTTAAAAAACATCTGTCATGCAAACTCAACGTGCAAGAAACATGCACAAGTTAAGACCAGTGAAAGGCATTTTGGGACACAATAGATCATTGGCATTGTTGAGCATGGAAATATGGTCTGTTACCTTTGGTAGCACAAAGATGTACTATAGGGTGCAGCTTAAGAAAGAAAATCAGCTAAATACTATTAACAAGAAACACAGCGTGTAGTTAAGTAACTGATGCAAAGCTCTATTTGCATGTCATTCATTTTGTGCAGACGTTAATGCATCTGAATGCCTAACACGAATGCATGTTGAAGAACCATGAAGGCAGCTTACAAACACAAAGACATGGTTTACAAGTTCATTTTGCATAAAACATTTGGAACATACAAGACAATTTAGCTATAATAGCTAGTGCAGCTCATCAAGTGGTACAGCAGCTCCCTAGTCACAGCGAAGACAGTAATTCAGGCAAATGTAACGTGGGGATGTAAAGACACTCACACTGACCAATTCAATAGAGGAAGGTGATTCATCATTTCTACTGCACAAGTTTCATAAATACTTAAAAGTGAAGAACTCTTAAGTGTAGAAGTGCAGATCTTTGAACAGTTTCCATATTAGTAACATTTATTACAATAATCATGTGACGAGACCATTAAATGCAATCTATCAGCTGCTGCTCCTTTCCAAGAAGCTACGCTATGGCCGTATGATCGGAATAATACAGTCCTCCAGAATAACACCATAGCAAATGTGGAAGATATTCTTGGCTGATGTTTCACTTTGAATGCTCTCTTCTTTGTGGCTTTTTTTTTTCTTTTTTAACAAAGCTAACCTTTAACCCTGACGTCAGTCCTCTTATACCAAAATCTGACCATCATAATAAGACAGTCTGTCAGTGAGTGGTTACACAAGGAGCACGAGGCAGCATGAGGCAGCATGAAGCTCAATCTAGAACAACAACCAAGGTGATAAATTGATGCAAGTGCTGTCTCCTCTTTCCAACTTATCTCCCTCAATCTCACTGCTGATGTCAGATGTGTGAGCAGCTCCCTGACAGAAAGGAACTGTAGCGACTAAAAACAAACGAGTAGACAGTCCATGCAGTGCTGCACATCATTTACCTACATTAGGCTGACCTCTTGTCTGTGACACCGACATAAGGAGGTGTGGAAATCTCATGGGCTCAACTTACAAACACTGATTGTTGCTCTTTACACTGCAGTGGAGCGACAGCTTCTCTCAGACAGTGCAGTGTAACAGAGACACATGGGTTGGAACTTTTGTTGTAATTCGGAGAGATTGCGGCTTTTAGAAGCCGATCTTGCCTCGGGTCATGGAGTAGCCCAACTTGGCCTCATTGTTGATGAAGGACATAATACCTAGATAAGTCTCAATGAGCAGGGGTCTTTCCAGGATAAGCACGCCGTTAGCCCGACCAGGGATGGGGTGCTCCTTATGGGCTTTCTTCACTGCCTGCACTAGCTGGGTCCTGAAATTGTCCAACTTTGCATGAAAGAAGGAAAACAACATGAGCCACTCAAAAAACTTGCATCAAATACGTTTTATTTTAACATTTGTGTACAAAATGTGAAATATATCTGCATAAAACTAAGAAGCTAAGAAGGAAAGCAACATCTCCAGTATTTGCTCGTTGACGTGTCGAATAATGGATGTGATTGAGACTGAACAACCATGTGAAGCTGTTTACTACATAAAGCAATGCTGAATGAGAACATTTAGTCATACCCCCAGAATACAGCCCCAGGTGCAGATGTTGCCATGACAATAAGTAAGAAAAAACAAGCAGCTTTGGAAATAACTGTTCATAAACAAAGTCAGGACTTCACCGACTTTGAAATGTATGAATAACTAGCTTTCTCTCAAGGCATGAGTTTCATCTGTGAGACTGCATCAGTCCATTGTTTCAGTTGGGCTGTGACTGCTAGAGCTGTGTTTGCCGCTCTCTGTGCCTGAATGAACTGCGGCACCAGTGGTCACCATTGTTTGTCTCGTAAAATAAGGCCAACACAAAAAAATAGCATATCATATTTCGAGCTTTGAATAATGAAAGCAAATAATGCATTGGATTAACACCTCAAAGTGCATTTTTAGTCTTAGTAGTAGTTAAGGGATCATACCTGGCACAGAGAGGCGACCTTCTCGTCAGCATGGGACATGGGGTGGTCCGTGAAGGTGGAGTAGGGCATATCTGTGGACCAGGGGTTCCAGCGGTTTAAGAACGAGGCCCGGGGACGTTTGTCCCACTGCACGCGAATCCCATAACCCTCTCTCCTGTAAAAAAAACAAAAAAACAGCAGTGTTGGAGTGGTGTGACTAACAATTGGATCAGACGGCTACAAGGCAAACAATGCACCTTGCTGTGGATTCAACCTTTTTTGTTTTTAATCTCCTCAAAGTCTTTACTTCACATCTTTCCCTTCGAGGAGGTTATGTTTTCCCCCTTGTCCATTTTTATTTAAGCAAGAATATGCAACAACTGTGGGATAGATTACCACGCAACTTGGTGGAAGGATGCGGTATGGGTCGAGGAAGAACCCATTCAATTTTGGTGCAGATTCGGATCAGGGGGTGGATCTAAGAATTCTTATTACTCTCTTTAACGTTGCCATACATTTCCACTGACTTGCCAAGGAATAGTTCATGAATCTTGATGAAAAAAATAAGGCACATTTAGGGAAGTGATTTATGTAAATGTGTGTTTTCTTTGGTGCAGGTCGATTGGGCCTTGGCAGAGGTATAAGTTCTAATGAGTGCCATTCTAGTTTTTACATTTCTATAAGTGATACATATCAAGTGATTTTCAATCACCTTTCAATATATACAACAATAACATTACCAACAATACCAAACATGGACTGGTTACAAGAACCTTAACACAATCAAAGCTGCAATATTTCACTGATGATACATTGCCCCTTGCATGGCTGGAGTCTAACTTCTATGACATGAATATAATTTCTACCAATTTGATTTTGGCAGACTTGAATGTGTAGTCTTACTTGTTCAGGGATTTGGGTGGAAACTCAAACTCTCCGACTGAGATGGTGTCTACAGCGTTGAGAGAGATCCTGACGACCTGCTGACACAACAGGTTGATGAAGTCGTACTTGCACACCAGCAGCGACCTGCCCGCGCAGCCAAAAGACGACAAATTGTGCAAACAGCTGTCAAATGTCCTACGCAATGTGGTTTCTTCTCTTCAATTATTGACTCAGCGAAATACACATCTTTGTTAAGACTCACCTGTCAGTTATCAGCACAAGTCTCTCCTTCTCATTGTTCCAGTGGTCGACTCTGTTTAAGTCCCACAGAAAACAGTTGACAGTTTAGCTCAATATAGTCAAAGTCAACTTTATTGTCAATTCTGCCATATGTACAGGACATAGACGGGTTGTTTCTCTTTGATCCCTGGTGTAAACATATAAGTAGACAGAACATATAAGTACGCATAATAAGTACAACATAGTACATGTGTAGTATTGCAGGAATAAGTCACACGTGGATGGGATGAGAGTAGTGCAAACCCGAAATAGTGCAAAAAAGGATTGAGAGTGCAGAAAAATACTTCATGGGAAGTAATGCAATTTAAATCCACAGGATGTAGTAATATATAATATAAAATCTTGCTTTAATGATTTGAACATTGCTGAGTGGCACAATTATTTAACAGTTATGTATATATATATATATATATATATATATATATATATATATATAGAGAGAGAGAGAGAGAGAATAATAACCTCAAGATGAGGAGGAAAACAGTAATAAATCAGTTAGTAGCTTTACTAAATGTCCTGCTGAAGTGTCTGAGAGTATATATATTTTTTTACAATAAACCCTGCAGCACTCCCAGCAGCTCTTCATACAGATGCCTGATGTTTCAGTCACATGCTGCCGGGACACTTACTCTGCCAGCAGCCACACACTGAGCACCTCTCCATCCTCTGAGGGCAGAGCCACGGTCCTGATGTCGCTCACCGCCTGCTCGATGGTACCTGGCTGAGATCAGCATCACACAACAGCATCATAACACTGAGGACACTGCCCCCCCGTGATGTCCATAGATTCACACTGGATTGATTTACATGAGTCGCTTGTGTTCACTTACCACAAGCACCTCTAGAAGCATTAGGTTTCTCACATGTACATCTCTAAATGTGAGTGGGCCCATGGAGCAACTCACCCTGAACACGAAGTAGTCCTTCACCTTCGCCTGCACTGTGGGGTTGTGCACGATGAAAGGTGTCAGCGTCTGCAGCGGGGGGCAGCAGGCCACGGAGGCTCCGTGTCCCAGGCTTCGGTCGGCCTCCGGCGGCGTGAAGGCGACCTCCACCCCCTCCTCGGTCTCCGCGGGGTGGAGGATGGCAGCGCCGGGACTCTCCGGCTCCATCGAGTCGTTGAGCTGCAGCATGGCGGTGCAGCAAGTGGCTGTTCGAGGAGGAGCTTCCCGACGAGGTGTTAGATCAGAAAATGTCCATCCCAGGATGCAGACTCGCCCATTGCGCACCAATGTTTTGATTGTGAGGGCTACGAGGAAGTGGAGCCTCTTGCTTCACTTCCCCTCCTCAATTTCCTTCCTCTTAAAGAGACATCACGTCCATAAACCCAGAAATCTGGCGTCTCTTGGTGGATGAAGGCGATTTTCACAATTATCTGAGCCATGATTATTAGATCCTCTCCAATCAGGCGTTAGTTTGCTGATGAGCATCCTAATAAAATAATTTTCTTATTGTTATTGGCCTATTTGTTTGCATTGCCTCTAATGTACTGTCAGTTTGAGTTATGACACTAATGCACACTTTATATACAGTCTATCTGCACAACAGATATTTTTTCAACCATTGAAACCTCTACTGAGAGTTTGCTTGTAATCTAGATTCTATCATCTGGTAATTAACGTCCTTGAAAACCCTGATCATTTCCCATGAGGTGATAGAAATGGCCTAAAGTAGTAAACTGAAGGAAAGTCTTTTATTCAAACCTTAAAGCACTGACAGCCTGCAGAGCAAATTGTATTAAAGGTCCAGTGTGTAAGATTTAGGTGAAAGGGATCTATTGGCAGAAATTGAATATAAAATGATCCTAGTGATGTTTTCACTAGTGTGTTTCATCTAAATTGTACAACTTGTTGTTTTCTTTAACCTAGAATGAGCCCTTTATATTGAAATACTTTATATACATGGGGAGCGGGTCCTCTCTATGGAGGACACCATGTTTTTTTTACAGTAGCTCATACTGGACAAACTAAACACCTTTTGAGTTTTTATGACAACTGAAGAGTGCCACAGGTTCTCTATCACCTTTGGAAGGGGAGGGTGAGGTGAGGGGTATTCAACTGCAACATTCAACTTCACCACTAGATGTCACTAAATTCTATACACTGAACCTTTTAAGAGTTTACGATATTTCGAAATAGACCAATTCTGTGATTATTAAAGAGATTTGAGCTGTAAACCAAGATATATGACTGTTCTTTGCTGAAACAGATTAATGCTGGTTTTAATATCATATTTATGAACACATTTTTAAAAAGAAAAATTTGGGATTTTTGTGTTGAACATTGTTCATTTCGCAGCCAGTGTTTTAAACCGTCTTGGACCTTGCAGGGTCAATGCTTTCGTAGAGTCGACCGTTTGGGACGTCTCTACATTATGACATTAATGTGTATTTGATCAAGTTCACATGTGATTAAAGGTGGGCTCCAAGGTTCTCTGTGGCACACAGTAAAATGCTATTTTAGGTGTTGGTACAGACAATACACGTAAATTGAAACAAATCATCGGTGGTCTCCGTCTTCAGTGGTCGTCCTTTGACCAGAAGGATGGCGGTTCAATCCACAGTCTTCCGCATCTGCATGCCGAAGTGTCCTTGGGCAGCAGCAGTTACGAGTAAATTATACTCATAACTTCTGCAGCCTCCACTAGATTTGTTTCTAGCATTGTTTTGTTGCCTTTAAAAACCAGACTTTATCCCCCTGATCAATTTATTGAGGAAGCGGAGAGAGAAAAATTATCTTTATTACACTCAGAACATTGTTTTCTCCTATGGGTTGGTTTATCTCAGCCAATCAACAACCCTTAGATTTAGAAATGACATTATGACATTAATGTTTAATCCGGTGGAGAGGGAAGTTCAGTCTGTTCAGTATCTACAGTCTTAACAGCATAACAAGTAATGACTAAAGCCTGTCTGTGGAGGCATCATATATGAACTTTTGATAATCTGCACTGTAGTAAAAATGTATTTACAAACCCTAAAGTTACACAGTGAGATATCTTAGGCCCTCACAACATTGAAAACATGCCCTGTTAGAATTTTAATAAACTTTGTATTCAAAGGATTTGGCCTCTCCTTCCTACACACAGGTAAATTATTACAATTTATGTGCTGTGTTTATAAGTAAGAAGTTAATCTTAGCTATCACCTTCACGTGTTTCTGATAAACATCTCCTGGCAATGATTGATCAGGATAAGACATTACTTAAGGATGGGGTTAGTACAGATGCTACAAAGCTGAACTGCACACTCTGCCAGTCTGAGGATGGAGGTGACAATGTTTTTTCCACTGTTGCTGCTGATCTGCTCTCGCTCCACAGCTCAGCTTCAACCAGAGTCTGACAATGAATTAACTCCTCTTGGAGATAACCAGATGAGGCAACCTGCAAATGTCTCTCTGCACCAACCCTCCTGCCCACAGGACATCCATGCCGTGCTGAGAGAGATGAGCGGCTTGCTGGCTGAGCAGAGGGTGGAGCTGAGGCACCTACAGCAAGAGAATGACGGTCAGTGGGTCAGGAGGCAAAGAGAGGAGTAATGGTGTTGATACAGGAGATTTTACACTAACTTGTAAAAGAAGATATTTTACATCATTTGCAGGACAGACATGTGGCAGGACTCTCATCATTTAATTTTTTTTAGCACAAGCAGCAAAGCTGAGGGAGCTGGAGAAATTGCCGAGGGAGCTGGAGAAATTGCAGAGGGAGCTGGAGAAATTTAACCAACAAGTCAAAGGTACATGTATATATATAATTTGAATAAAGCATGTTATTCAGTTTCTCTGTTGGACAGTATGGTGTTAAAAAGTTCAAATATTTTAATTCAACATGTTTTAAGTTTGTCGCCAAAGAAAACTTTTGGAGAAAGTGGATACTACGTGAAATACTTTGTTTTTGTTTATGTTACGGGTCCCAGGATTGGTACCACAGCAACAAAGTATGTCTGTAAAATACAGCATGAATGCAGCAGCAATAAAGACACGGAGCATTCAGTTCATCATCCAGACTGCATCTTATTCAAATTCAACACAATTTGACATACAAACATTTTCAATATAAACCTATTGAACATTAGCTTATAACTGGTCTTTATAAGGCACAATAACAATACATGACTTTATTACAGCGTGTGTGTGTGTGTCGGCGCTGAAATACACACTGTGTAAAGTAAACACCATTCTATAGCGACCTGCCTGCAAGACTACGCGCAGGTAAAATAAACACCTATACAGGCGATTGTTGTCACCGCCCACCTAGTGGCGCGAGTGTCTCCCGTCTCACTGTCCAGCGGAGTTTCTAAGTTTTTAACAGTCCAACAAAATAATCACAACAACATCAATATGTCTCAATGACACTCGTGGTGATCAAGCTAAGCTTTAGGAGTTAATGTAGGTGACTCTCACCCACTACTAACCTGTAAAATACAGCATGAATGCAGCAGCAATAAAGACACGGAGCATTCAGTTCATCATCCAGACTGCATCTGGCATGTGGGCGGAAGTCACCCCCAAAGAGACAGTACGGGGTGCAACTGCTCCCGTGCCAACCGTTCCACCTGAGTGCTGCTGTCATTTACTGATCTCTCCATAATGCATATGAAACATTCACCCACGTGACTATCACGTATATTACAGTTGCAAAAATTACTATTAAAGTAATTAAATCAAATATTTTGGAGCATACCACACACTCCCCCACAAACAAAAAGTGGCTCCCGACACTTGCTATTAGTAACAGTTTTCAATAACTCACAATAACATTCGAAACATCAAATACAAAGCTTATAATTACTCAAAATCTGAAGGCACATTAGTAATGATAAACATATGTAAATGTACAGTGTCTATCAATCATTCAATAACAGTGGATAGGATAGATGATTGGCAAGTATGTAGGATGAATGATAGGTGTGGAATGAAATGGTTGTAAGTAAGACTGTGGATACTGGTGAGTGTAAACTATGGGCTGAGTCCCTATTGCATTCACAGTGACACGTGGCTGGTAAGTTGGTTGACCCAGGGAGGTGTAAGTGAACATCTGGCCAGGGCGTCTGTCTCTAGTAGACCTCCTCAATGTAGGCTGAGTCCCTTGGACCTCTATGTTTGAGTCATAAGCCTGAGACTGCTCCTGCTCATTGTAAGGCTGGTGTTCCTCAGTGCACGGCACTCTGTCATCTTGTCCTTGTGCTTCCTCAACGACACTTCCCCTTTCAGATGCAGGCTCATCGAGAACAGGTTCCTCCAGGTAAGCTCCGATCTGCTCAGGGTGGTTTTGGGTCTCACAGCTGACTCTTTGGTGCGGTATGTCATTTCCAACTCTCAATACTTCCCTTGGCATCCGTAGCCAATACCGTGGTCTTTCCTCTTCGTCATCTGAGTCTGTTGTGTCATGGTTCTGCGTCTGTTCACTTGTTCTCAAGGGTTTTGAGGTTCCCTTTCTCCTTTGCGACTTTGCAGGTGCAACAGAGGTTGGTTGCTCTACAGGTAAGTCATTTACTTGAAGCAACAAGTTTCGGTGGAGAGTGCGGATGGGCCGGTCCCCTGTCTCAGGACTCACTTTATAGACTGGGTTATCACCAAGCTGTTCTCTGACGATGTAGATTGTCTTTTCCCAATAGGACTTCAGTTTGCATGGACCTCCTCTTTGGGAAACATTGCGAACAAGGACCCGGTCACCTGGCTGAAGAGTCACACCTCTGTTCCTTCTATCATAATAATGTTTGCCTTTAGCACTTGACTGCTGGCTGTTTGTGCTCGCTATCCTGTATGCCTCGACCATTTTCTCTGCCCATTTTTCTGCATACCCTGTTGGTGTTTTTGTTTCTTCCTCTGCCACCAACCCGAAGAGAAGGTCAACAGGAAGACGTGGATGGTGACCATATAACAGAAAATATGGCGAGTAGCCTGTCGACTCGTGCTTGGTACAATTATATGCATGAATAACATGTGGCAGGTGATCCTTCCAGCTCTCTTTCTCTTTCTCACCTAGGGTTCTAAGCATTTGCAACAGAGTTCTGTTGAACCTCTCTGCAGGGTTGCCTTGTGGATGATAAGGGGAGGTCCTGGAATGGTTCACACCGGACAATTGTCTGAGAGCTCTGAACAGTTCATTTTCAAACTCCCGGCCCTGATCATGGTGCAGTTTAGAAGGGTATCCAAACCGAGGGACGAAGTCATTAAAAATCTTGTCAGCAGCAGTTTTGCCGGCCTTGTTTCTGGTGGGGTATGCTTGGGCAAACCTAGTAAAGTGATCAACTACCACCAGGATATACTCGTATCCACCCCGGCTGGTCTCAAGGTGAAGAAAGTCTATACAGACGAGCTCAAGAGGCGAGTTGGATGTTACACTTCCCATAGGTGCTCTGTCATTTAAAGCTGGCTTTTTCCGCTTTATACACTGACACTTCCTGGTGATGTACTCTTCAATGTCCTTACTCATAAAAGGCCAATAAAAACGCTCTCTTGCAAGACTAAGAACTCTCTCGACACCAACATGTCCCATGTTGTCATGCAAGTGCGTGAGGGCTGTCTGTCTATAGGTGGCTGGCAAGACTAGCTGTTTGCGACCAAGTCTTTTCCTGTATAGGAGGCCATTTTCTATATACAGCCTGCTCCACTCTCTTGAGAGTTTTCTTGTGTGTTTGTCCAAAGACCTGCGTCTGTCGTCAGTCAGTTCTGTGTCATTGTCTTTTAACTCATACATTTTCCCAATGACAGGATCTTTTCGCTGCTCGTCTAACAGTTCATTATGGTCAATTACAGGGAAAGGTTCTGTGTGTGTCTGTTGTTGAGAGGTGATGTTAAGGCTGGCTACCCATGCTACTTCCCCCTGCTGGGCTGTTCTAGCACCCTCCCAGGTGGCGCACACTGCCTCCTCTGACAATCCCTCTGAACACTGACTCATGTAGGCATTGATATCATGGGGACAACGAGAAAGGGTATCTGCATCAATATTCAGTTTGCCTGGCTTGTATCTTATTTCAAAGTGAAAGTCTGAAAGCTGACCAACCCAGCGATGTCCTACTGCATTAAGCTTAGCCGTGCTCATTACGTAAGTCAAGGGATTGTTATCGGTGAAGATAGTGAAGTGAGGGGCATAAAACAGGTAGTCCCTAAATTTATCACAAACTGCCCACTTTAAGGCTAAGAACTCAAGCTTACCACTGTGGAGATGGTAACTCTGCTCTGCTGGTGTCAACGTGCGAGACCCATAACCAATCACCCTCATCTTCCCGTCCTGGTTCTGGTAGAGGATTGCTCCCAGACCTTGTTGAGAGGCATCGGTGTGAAGTATAAAGGGTTGGTTGAAGTCTGGGTACCCTAGCACTGGTGGGTTTGTTAGAATGTTTATGAGGCGCTCAAGAATCTGCTGGTGTTGATTATTCCACTCCACTGGGGTACGTGAAAGCAGTTGAGGGCCCTTTGTTTTCCCCCTGACAGGCTTGGGTTGTGGCGAATTGGGCTTTACCTGGAGCAGCTCATATAGTGGTCTTGCTATACGTGAGAAGTCTTGTACGTATGCTCGGTAATAGCTAAGGAAACCTAGCAGCCTCCGAACATCTCCTACTGTCCTTGGAGTTTTCTCCTTCAATGCTTGAACTGCCTCAACATCTTTTGGATCCACTCTCACTCCATTTGCAGACACCAGCCTACCAACGTACCTGACCTCGTTGCGGAATAACTCACACTTTTCTGGCCTCAACTTAACCCCGTGGCACTGTAGGGCTTGGAGTACACGGCGCAGCACTTCAACATGCTCTTCGAATGACCTCGAGAAGCAGAGGACATCATCGAGATAAGGGATGCAACACTCATCCCTCAGCGTCTCAAGCATTTCCTCCATGCTTCTTTGGAAGGCTGCTGGTGCATTTGACAACCCGAACGGTATTCTGACCCATTCGTATAAACCCCAAGGGGTCCTGAAGGCAGTGAGATGTCTCGAACCTTCGGCCATAAAGCCTTGGTGGTAGGCTTTGCCCTGGTCTAAGATGGAAAACCAGCTATAGCCCCCAAGCGAGTCAATCAAGTCCTGAATACGGGGAAGGGGATGTCTGTCTGGCACAGTCTTTTTGTTAAGCAGTCGGTAGTCAATACAAAGGCGCAATGATCCATTTTTTCTGACACAAACAATAGGGGCGGCATATGGTGACTTAGACTTTACAATCCATCCTTTCACTAACAACTCCTGGATGTATTCTTTTACTTCCTTGTAAAGTGGCTTAGGAATGGAAGTATAAGCTTTCTGGACGGGAATGTCATCGCTGAGCCGGACTGACATCTGGAGAGAGGGGATGCATCCAATATCACTGCTGTCTTGGGCAAATGCTGCTGCCTCCTCATGTAGCATCTCCTCAACTAGATGTTGTTGCTCTAGAGTAAGATGACTGAGGTCAACGGGTGGTCGCCACGGCTCATTTGTGGGAACCCTGGGAGCGGTGACTTTATGGACGTCAGCCCTTACTGTTGTAACCTGTGGTGTCTCTACTTGTGGTGTCATTGTCTCACCCATCTCTATAACTTTAGCTACATGTTCGATGGAGCCCAACAGAGTTCTCTTTGGGAGGGTGATTTCATGCTTAGTGTGATTGGAGATGGGCACATGAACAAGAGGCCACCTATTCTTACTGATCTCTAAGAGGCCTTCCCCCACACTCAGCTGTTCTAAGCTAGTACTTTCTTCTGGGGATTCATATAGGACAACAGAGTCAGAGGCGTTGAAGCTAGGTGGTACTCTGCACCGTACACGTAATGTTTTTCCAGCTGGGATAGTCACATCTTCCCTGCCTACTCTGATTGTTGCCAAACTGTGGTCTGGTGTCTTTTGGGCCTGAATGAAATTAACCATCGCTTCGGCTTGTTCTTCTTCCACTCCAAGGGCTCTTCGAAGGAGACCTATAATAGTGGCGTGTGCATCAGTCGAAGACTCTTGTCCATTTATTATTTCCTGGAGAACATTAGCTCCTAATAAAGGCTGGGGGAGACTGAGCTGGCTGACCAGGAAGGGGACCTGAATTGCAAGGTTTGGGTTGTCGTTTCCAGTGAGGTTGACTGTAAGCTCCACCCATCCGTCATATGGAATTGACTGTCCATTGGCAGCATATACATTAAGGCTTTCCCCTTGGTCAAGGAGCTCTTCTAGTGGTCGTGCTGGGTAGTTGGGGATAAATGTCTCTCTCCACGACCTGTCAATGATGCTTACTTGTGAGCCAGAATCAAACAACACTGTAGCTGCATAGCCACTGATAAAACATTTGAGCAAACTTTTTCTGCCTATCAGTGGTGCTGTGCGTATGGTCATGTCAGGGGTTTCTGGTGTTTCTTGGGGGAAAGTGTCACCAGCTCTCTTGTCACATCTTTGGCGTTTTGAGTAACGCTGCTTACACATGGGTGTTATTGGGTGGGACTGGAATTCTGGAACGGCCTCTGGTTGTCCTCAACAGAGGTCGGTTCTCGTTTCCCTGCTGCCTGGCTCTTTTAAGCAGCCAACAGCCCGATGTCCTGGGTCCCCACATACAAAACAGTGGTTACAGTTCTCTAAGCCCTGGTGTAGACAGTTAGTACAGATGGGTATTTTACCCTTCCTTGTGAGAGAGGGTTGGCCTGGTGTGGAGGGAGGATTTTTTCTGGGAATGGATGTAAGAGGGCAGTGTGTTTGACCAAGCACTTGGACAGGTACAGACTTTGGGTGGGTTATGTGCATAGCTGTCGTTTGCTGGTCCATTAAAGCTGCAACCATGTTGGTCAGAGTCTCAACCTGAGCACTGAGCTGTTGTATTGTCTGGTGTTCTTTCTTGTGCGCAGTTTGCTCTATATCATCCGCTCGCACACTGTGTGAATGTGTTGCTTTCTGTCGGAGACCATAACCTAGCCTGCGCTGGTGCTCATTTTCGTCGCTGAGAATCTTCATAACTTGACTGACAATGTCTTCATCAGTCACTTGATTGTTCGAGAGGAGTGGTCTCAACTGTTGTCTGATATCCGTGTGTTTAGACCCTAGGCCCTGGTAGATGGTGTGAAGGAAAACTTCCTGAATGGTTTTCGGGTCATAGTGAATGTCTGTGTTGGCCTGCTTTGACTGAAAGAGGATTTTCTGTTTGAGTCCAATCATGCGATACAGAAACTGTTGAGGCGGTTCTTGTTCACTTTGTTTTGCACACATTAGTTCCTGGAACAGCTCCGTACTGGCCTTCTCACCAAGATGAGGCCTGAGGAAGCCCTTGAGTTCACCAATTGTGATGTCATCTTTATGGGTGAGCATGTCTTTGAAGGCACCTGGTTTAACTATCCTCAGCACAGCTCGGATCACTTCTGTCCCTGTGAAACCCTCCTGACTCCCTCGTCTATCTGCTTACAGATACTGCTATATGTGATGTCAGAGCTTTGGTCCCCAATCTGCCCCCCATGTATCTTAAACTCCCTACGCTGGAGATGGGAGAGGTCCTTTAAAGAAACCATCTTCTCAGTATCGAACGTAGCTGGGATATGACGTGGCAGTTGGTGTGGCATGGGCTCACCTAGACTGTGATGTGCTGCATTTGCTATATCTTTGTAGTATTGTAGCCTCTTGCCTAGCTCATTATGCATTATTTGGAGCTGGTCCACACTTTGACTGGTGGTGTCTGTGCTACGGTTAGTGTCCTGTATGTTCTGGACTGTGGCTGCTGGAGTAGCAGTATCGTGTCTGGTGTTTGACATATCACTGGTAGCGTAATGTGACCATGGAGTTTGATCTACGATGTTATCTGATGTAGTTGTGAGTGTTTCATGTTCCTGAGTTACCCCATTTGCAATGACAGCTGTATTACGATCATTAATTATCTCACGTACCAAATCGTTCAACATTAACAACTGACTCATTCCCCCATCCTCAAAACTGAGTAAAGTATCAGAGTTCATATAGTCAAGGATATAATCAACACAACCTTCTTCATCTGTGGACTTCAGATCGGGTGTACTTTGATTGTCAGTTGCGATGTCCCGTGCCAGCCGGTATACGTCGCTGTCCGAGAGTTTGAACAAGTTCTTTTTGATGTTCCATACGAGTTCTTTGCGTGCGGTGGACATGATGTGTGTGATGAAACAGCAGTGCAGTTCCCTTGGAAGAATGAAGACCCTCCTTGGACTCTGATCTCCCCTCGTGGACACCCACCAGCTGTTGTCACGGCTGTAATCACGTCACCTCGCCTTGGCCTCGTGGTTCTGATATCACTGGATCTGCTCCCCTTGATGATTCTTATGGAGAGAGATCCCGGACGAGCCCCCAAAATTTGTTACGGGTCCCAGGATTGGTACCACAGCAACAAAGTATGTCTGTAAAATACAGCATGAATGCAGCAGCAATAAAGACACGGAGCATTCAGTTCATCATCCAGACTGCATCTTATTCAAATTCAACACAATTTGACATACAAACATTTTCAATATAAACCTATTGAACATTAGCTTATAACTGGTCTTTATAAGGCACAATAACAATACATGACTTTATTACAGCGTGTGTGTGTGTGTCGGCGCTGAAATACACACTGTGTAAAGTAAACACCATTCTATAGCGACCTGCCTGCAAGACTACGCGCAGGTAAAATAAACACCTATACAGGCGATTGTTGTCACCGCCCACCTAGTGGCGCGAGTGTCTCCCGTCTCACTGTCCAGCGGAGTTTCTAAGTTTTTAACAGTCCAACAAAATAATCACAACAACATCAATATGTCTCAATGACACTCGTGGTGATCAAGCTAAGCTTTAGGAGTTAATGTAGGTGACTCTCACCACTACTAACCTGTAAAATACAGCATGAATGCAGCAGCAATAAAGACACGGAGCATTCAGTTCATCATCCAGACTGCATCTGGCATGTGGGCGGAAGTCACCCCCAAAGAGACAGTACGGGGTGCAACTGCTCCCGTGCCAACCGTTCCACCTGAGTGCTGCTGCCATTTACTGATCTCTCCATAATGCATATGAAACATTCACCCACGTGACTATCACGTATATTACAGTTGCAAAAATTACTATTAAAGTAATTAAATCAAATATTTTGGAGCATACCACATTTATTTCTCATTGCCCGTTTTATTTATTACATTTCAGAACAGGCAGGAGAACTGACGGCCATTAAAGCAAGGACAAACGTGACCGAAAACCAGGTGGAGGCTCTGAGGAGAGAAACAGAAGGTTTGTGAATTTAGAAACTTGTTCTAATAGCCACCACATTTCTCCTGTATAACATCAGCTGCACTCTAAGATGATCACTTGTCTGTTTTTCAGTCAAACGCGTGGCCTTCACCGCCGGTCTGGCTTTCAGTGAAACAACTATCGGACCATTTAATACATTCACTAATCTGATCTTCAGACAAATCATTACAAATATTGGAAATGCCTACAACCCGAACACAGGTACTCAAATTCACAAACTTTAATATTTATTTTCATTCTCGGAAATGTTGACTTTGACCTGTTACAACTGCCAATTCTCTTCTTACTAATGCTGATAAACAAATGTCCACAGGTCTTTTCATTGCACCGGTGAAAGGAGCCTACCACTTTGAGCTCTACATAGGTGCACATGGAGATCCTTCACATCCTTCAGCTGCTACATTGGTCAGAAATGGACACGTTATTTGTATGGCATATGAGCATCAACCATCCCATTATGGGAGTTCTGCTAATGGCGCCACGCTGCTGTTAGAGGTCGGAGATGTTGTGTTTTTGCGTTTGTGGGCTAACAAAAGAGTATTTGACAATGAAAATAACCATAGCACCTTCAGTGGTCATCTGCTTTTCACCATGTGAGGGAAAAAGTCCTGTTTCTTCAGCTGTATGTTACTGTATTATTACAAAACATGATAAGAATGAATTATAACTAAATCTTATATTTCAAAATATCCATTTGAATAAAAGTATAGATATATTGCAGTGATATTTGGGGACATTTCTTTAACATGTGATTAATTTAGTTTTAAAAACAAAATTTTGTCATTTATTGGTAGAAAATCAAATAAACCCTTCACAGCTGTTTGGGTGTAAGAAATGCCATGTTGTCTGTTAGATGTTGTTGTTGTATTAATCTCATGGCAACTCTTTATTAACAAGGTAATTGTTGATTGTTTTCATGTATTTGTGGTTTAAATGTGTGTTAGATGGATGTGAACGTAAGTAGTGAAAAATCAGTTTTCCAGGGAACAAGGTGTTAAAAAGAGGATTTGGTCCGATAGAAGGTCCAAGAACAAACTGTATATGATTTCCTATAATGTAAAATCTGGAAACCCTCACATTTGATGAACTGGAACTAGACTTTGCCTGATAAACAATGTCAATGATTAATTTACAGACCACTTGTCTTTTTGATCGATTCGTTGTCTTCTTTGTTTACCGCTTGACTTTCAGCTCAGGAATACACAGTGGAATCCTCATGTAAAAAGCACACAGGTTTTATTGCATATCAATTTCATGTATAAATTCTTCATAGCATTGGAAAGATTACATTTGGTATACATCGCTATTCTACAGAATTATCATCAGTCATCTTTTCAATGAAATTTCTCTAAGTACATCTTCAATAATCACAAGCATCAAAAGAACTGCAATTTCAGAATTGTTCAATATTATTCTACAATCCTTTATTGTTTTTCATTATGTCTTCTCCCACAAGTCTTTACTTCCGTCTTTCAGAGCCACCTGCCCAGACGTCTGTAAGGCAGTTCGAGAACTTGAAGTCAAACCTACTAAACCTAACCACATGTACAATAAGTGCATCTACGGATTTATTTTTTTCTTTCCTTTTTTTCTCATTTTTGATTTGATACACATTTCACAAATGGACATCATTATGACCGCTAAACACGTCATGCACAATATCTTTTTTTTGTTTGTTTTCAATAAACATAACAGAGGAGATATACAACTCAGATCCAAACAAAACAAGCACCATCCATTTAAACCCATATTTTTCATTGATTTTTTTCTTCAGACGAATGCACCATTGTTTTTCATTCTTTAAAATACTATACAGTCAAAAAGAAACAATATGTATATTTTTACTTCTCCTGTAACAGTGGGGAAAAACAGCAACCATGTTCTATTATGCTGAAATATATTTCAGCGTCCATCTGCCAGAATACTTTCTGAAGTTGGCAAATGGAATACTTCAATGCCTTCGATGCCTTTGCTTCACACAGCGTGCTTATTACAGTAGTCCATGACATGAATTATTACATCTAGTCAACCAAAAACGTAGCAACCCAAGTCTTTACATTTTATAACCACATGTTGGAAAACATTATGTGTTTCCCATGAATGAGATCTCATTCAGCAGAATTATAAAAGACTCCTGTCTATAGGAAAATGAGATGATGCAGCAGTCCTAGCATCACACTGCCACCTGCTGTCGTGAAGAAAAATTACAGTGCTTCCGTTAAATTTTTTTTCTTTCTCTCCATGTTGAGCACAAGTGGCTCGTCTACTGAAAGTGGATCTAGTCAGAGAGTTGATCTGTGTTCTAAGCTCTAGAGACGTACGCCTTTATCAATGAATGGCTTGGACCCACGTGATTTAAGTGCTAGTTTGACAATACAGCATCAGGCCAAGTTCTCAAAGTCCCAGTAAATGCAGGATGGGGCCAAGGCAACAATCAACAACAACACTCGCCCCCACCCGGCCCTGCCTCCCGCAGCTATCTACATTTATCTACAGTAAATGACCCATGACCTCCGTGGCACAGTGCCTCCTTTTTTTTTGTAAGATCTCAGAAAGTACAGGGAATATACTCATGATCGAGCGTTTGGGTTTTTCCCCGTCCAGACTCAACCAGAGTTTGTATTTCATGTGTTGGAGGGGCTGACCAGCAGAAATATAATACTATCTGTGGCTTGGTCTACTCTCTCTGTTTTTTGGGGGTTTCACGAGAGCTCGTCTGCCTTCTTGCATGACCAGATGTTCATGCAGATGTGACTGTGGGTGACTTCATGTAATATAGGACATGATGAGGATTTTTTAAAAAGTGTTTTTGTTGGATAAACTAAATTCTAACGTCAGATTTAATATTGTGTCAACGTCTTTCATTCATGACATTCAGAGTGAAGGTTGTCTCACTCTGCTCCACCCAATGCTTCAACCAATTTGAACAAGACCACATTCAGGGTTAAAATGGTTTAACTAAAACAAGAAAAAACCCACTGCAGGACGTTACAACGCCAAAAGGGTCTACGATTAACTACGGCTATCTTTCACTATAAATAAAAACAGTTAATTCTGAGGGGTTCTTTCCATTTTGGCACACTAACGCATCCAACGCAGCGGAGATTCAGAATCTCCCCACGTGGTGATCGGCGTTCATTCCTTCAGCAACGAAAGAGGGATAAAATGACTCTTCTTCATTTTCACTCCTCCAGTCATGATAAAATTTTGAATGTATATGACATTGAATTCTTCTCAGGGCCTCCACGTCCACTCAGTCACTTGTTTCTGTCCATTTACGAAACTGAATGTTCCTCCCACTCGCTCCCGCCGCTCCTCTCTCTCTCGTTCTCTGGTCTAGATGTGGTTGAGCGGGTGAAAGCTGCTCGTCTCAGACGGTCCACCTCCCATGCTCAGCCAAGCGTCCAGAGAGTTCTGGGAGGGCGCGTGCAAAGGGTTGTTCTCCGAGAGAGACAGCATCATTGCATAAGCCTGCGTGAGGAAACAGATGAGTTAGAAAGAGGAAACTATGGTGTTATAGTCACATCTGCCCTCTTTTCCTGTGACCTGTCAAGACATTTCAGGAATCATTATCACTTACTACTTATTATGACTTGATTTGAGTGTCTGTCTGTCAGAAAACTACTGGACGGACACTGAAACTTGGTGCATGTGGTGTGGGTCAAGACAGAACACATTCCATTTTGGATTTGGATCAGGCAGTAGATCCAGGACATTGTTTCACTTTCTTTAACATTGTGAGTTAGAGTGTTTTTTTAAACATTTTCCTTGATTTCAAATGATAATGGATCTTTACTTACAAAAATCTTTTTATTTATTATATTATATTATATTATCCAAATTCAAAAATATATCATCCAGATCAAGTGAATTAAATGTGGTTTCATAAGAGGACTGTTGGGCCTTTTTCATGTGTTTGTCAGCAGGTTTACGCAAAACTTCTGAACCAATTTCCATGAAAGTTTGTGGGGGCAACAGGAACCCATTACATTTTGGAGCAGATTCGAAAACATTGACAATTCCAGGATTGTTACTTTCTTTAACATCGTGAAAGAGAATTTTCTCAGATTTTCCAGGGAATAATTCATGGGTTTTGATGAAAAAATGTTGCTTATATACAGAACTGATATCGATGAGTGTGGGGCTTTTGGTGAAGCTTGTTTAAATTAAGGCGACAGAGTCCCACTCTAAATACAACCTGGGTTTTCTGTAGCTTTAGCCGTCACCTTTATATCTAATATTAAGATTTTCTGTAGCAACGTTGCCATGTTCCCTGATCTCAAGCTGTAATCACCTCGTGATGCGAAACATGACTTTTCATTAGACTGTTTAACCTCGTGTTGTTCCTGGGTCGGATTGACCCAGAGTGTGTGTGTGTCTGTGTGTGTGTGTGAGTGTGTGTGCGTGCGTGCGTGCGTGCGTGCGTGCGTGCGCGTGCGTGCGTGCGTGCGTGCGTGCGTGCGTGCGTGCGTGCGTGCGTGTGTGATCATCCGCAAGCCCTGGCCGGTCAGGGTTAGGGTTAGGTGACCCAAGGATTGTCATTATCCATTCTCCTGGGGTAATTGAGACCAATGGATTGTCATTCTCGAATCTCCTGGGGGTCATTTAGACCCCAGAGAGGGCTGTGGTGATCTGTGGGGTCATTTAGACCCACACCTGATTCCAATTGTAATCTAGGGGGTACATTAGACCCACAGAGAGGCCGGTGTGCCATTCTCTATGTGCCACCCTCCCGGACCATGGCACGATGTCACGTCAGGGCGTTTCACCAGAGAACAGGTTCTCCAACAGCTATTCTCCCAGCAACCGTCCTCTGAACCCGAAGAAGGACGCGAAAGAATCAGACCGAGAAGCGGACAGTGACAGCGGCGACGGCTACGACCCAGTGGGTGATGCTTCTGCAGATTCGCCATCATCCTTGGAAGAAGAAGAAGAAGAGGCCAGCGACACCACCACCACCACCACCGGACTCGTGGAAGAAGAGACCTTCCTTCGTCAAGAAAGGGGAAGAAATAATGGTCCTCGAGGGCATACGGCCGAAAGGAGGGCCGCTGCTCCTCCTCCTCCTCTTCCTCCTCCTCTGCTGCGGCTCAAAGCGGGGTCCCCCCGGGCCCCACGATCCACGCGACGTCCCGCACCGGTGACCTAGCCTCGACGTTCCGCCTGTTCATCACGCCGACGGTAGAGAACATCATCCTGAGATGACGAATCGGGAGGGTCGTCAAAATACGGCGACAAATGGAAAGGGATGGACGATACCGACCTGCGCACCTACGTAGGGCTGCTGATCTTAGCGGGCGTGTACAGGTCCCGGGCGAGGCCGCTGCCAGCCTGTACGTGTGAAACTCTTCCACATGTACTCCAGACTGCTGCGCTTCGACGACCACGAGACGAGACGCACAAGGCAGGCCACTGACAAATTGGCGGCCGTGCGAGAGGTCTGGGACGAGCAACTGGTTCCGTTCAGAGGTTAGTCTTTTTTTCGTTTTAAAAAATATTATTATTATGTTATGTTATTATGTTGTGTAGATAGCGGCTGCTAGTCCTTGTCCTCATCTCCTCTCCTCTCATCTCTTCTCCTCCTCTTGTTCTCCCTAGGCCGGTGTCCTTTCCGACAGTACATGCCCAGCAAGCCGGCGAAATACGGAATCAAGTCGTGGGTGACCTGCGATGCAAAATCCAGCTACGCTTGGAAGATGCAAGTGTACACCGGAAAGCCGAGCAGCAGACGCCCAGAACAGAACCAGGGTTTGCGGGTAGTGCTCGATGTAATGGAGGGACTGCACGGTCGTAACGTCACGTGCGACAATTACTTCACCTCCTACGAACTCGCGCGGCAGCTCCTGGAGAGGAAGATCACTGTGGTCGGCACGGTTCGGAAGAACAAGCCCGAGCTCCCGACCGGGCTGCTCGCGGTCAAGGGAAGAGAGGTGGTCTCATCCAAGTTCGCATTCACGCCACCGCCATTCTGGTGTCCTACATCCCAAAGAAAAACAGGAACGTGATGCTCCTGAGCACGCGGCACGCCGAGGCCGACGTCAGCGACCATGAGGACGGGAAACCAGTCATCGTCCTGGACTACAACCACAACAAAGGTGGCGTGGACAACCTAGACAAGGTGATCGGAACGCATCAGCTGCAGGAGGATGGCCGCGTGCTGGCCCCTGGTCGTCTTTCACAACATTCTCGACGTCTCTTCCTACAACGCCTTCGTGATATGGAGAGAGATCAACCCCGACTGGATGTGGGCCAGCAGAACAAGCGGAGGGTGTTTCTAGAGCAGCTGGGAAAGGCTCTCGTGACTCCGTTAATCGCACGAAGGAGAGCGTCTGCCGCGGTTGTGAAGGCTGTAAAGCCTTGACCACGATGACGACGGCGGCGGCCCGACCCGAGCGTCCGGCCTCCTCCATAGCCCTAGCAGCAGCCCCGCTGGGCGAGTAAGAGGAAGAGGTGTCATATGCCCCAGGAAAAAGGACTGTAAAACTCACACCGTGTGCCTCGGGTGTAACAAATACATCTGCAGGGGCTGCTCACTTGTCTATTGCCCTACGTGTGCGTCCAAATATGGGGTGGGCTATGTGAGGGGCCAACAGCCGGGGAAGCAGGGACAACACAAGGGTTAATATCACAGAAAAGATAAAGCAGTTAACAGAGAAGATGTTGGAAGGTTAAATGAGAGGAAAGACAAGAGGGGGCAGGACAAGGTACTTTTAGTTGCTGCTTCATGACCTCGAGTACATTTCCTTATCAAGCACCTGGAAAAGACTGTATCCCTCTATCCTCTCTAAAGTTACAGGATTCTGTCTCATCTTTCCTGTCCCTCCCTTTTATTGGACATCCAGAAGCCAGTCACATACCTGGGTTTTAGCCTGCCTGTACAATGTCTCTTTCAATGCCTCCGACTCTAGTGAAGTGTTAAATATGTCTTTAACGTCAAAGGGTTTCTCGTGCCCTGCTTTACGGAGCCCATCCAGGCTCTTGGGAAGCTGGGCAGACCCTCCAGGTCCAGGAGAGAGCCCTCCTCCTCTATACACCTGTACAATTGGGGGTGTGGGGGTGGGGGTGGAGGGAGGCGATATGGATAGGTTGACAGGTGGATGGATGCATGGATGAAGAAATAGATGGAAGGGTAAATGTAGAGGTGGGATGGATGGCAGCGCGGGACTCTCCAGCTCCATCGAGTTGTTGAGCTGCAGCATGGCGGTGCAGCAAGTGGCTGTTCGAGGAGGAGCTTCCCGACGAGGTGTTAGATCAGAAAATGTCCATCCCAGGATGCAGACTCGCCCATTGCGCACCAATGTTTTGATTGTGAGGGCTACGAGGAAGTGGAGCCTCTTGCTTCACTTCCTCTTCAATTTCCTTCCTCTTAAAGAGACATCACGTCTTTAAACCCAGAAATCTGGCGTCTCTTGGTGGATGAAGGCGATTTTCACAATTATCTGAGACATGATTATTAGATCCTCTCCAATCAGGCGTTAGTTTGCTGATGAGCATCCTAATAATATAATTTTCTTATTGTTATTGGCCTATTTGTTTGCATTGCCTCTAATGTACTGTCAGTTTGAGTTATGACGCTAATGCACACTTTATATACTAACACCTAACCCTAACCCCCTGTGCACAACATATATTTTTCAACCATTGAAACCTCTACTGAGAATTTGCTTGTAATCTAGATTCTATCATCTGGTAATTAACCTCCTTGAAAACCCTGATCATTTCCCATGAGGTGATAGAAATGGCCTAAAGTAGTAAACTGAAGGAAAGTATTTTATTCAAACCTTAAAGGGGACATAGCATGCAAATTCCACTTTGTTAGTGCTTCTACACATTAATGTGGGTATCTGGCATGTCTACCAACCCAAAACTCTGGAAAAAACACTTGCGCGTTTTGTTATGGTTCCTCTAAGTCAGAAATGTCAACCCTAACCCTTGAGTGACTCGATTGAGCTTCCTGGGTTTTGTGTCGTAACAAGGCACTGGAAGTCTCCTACATGGCCTTGGCCCACCCCCACCTCATCCCCCACCTCATCCCTCCCTCCCCCACCTCATCCCCGTCCCCCACACTCGTTGCGCCGGGTTTACACCGGAGGCAGCGAGGCTGCGAGGCAGCGCAGCGCCGTTCCCAAGCACGCAGCCGCCTGGCTGCTCACACGGGACGAGCATTTCTCCGCGCTGGTCAGCCCGAAATTCACTCACGTGGCATTTGTCTCTGGATCGTTGTGACTGGGAGGCTGCAGCAGTTGCTCGGGCGCGACCGCTCGCTCTCCCATGCGTGAGCTGGAATTTGTGTCAGCGCCACACAGCCAACAGTGTGGAAGACTTCCGCAGTGTTCAGCACTACTGTAACACTGGCACAAACACACAGAGCCCCCCCACTCGTTACGCCGGGTTTACACCGGACGCGGAAGCGCCGCTGCGAGGCAGCGCAGCGCCGTTCTCAAGCGCGCAGCCGCCTGGCTGTTCACACGGGACGTGCATTTCTCCGCGCTGGTCAGCCCCATAGACTGTATACAGTGCCTTGCATAAGTATTCACCCCCTTTGGACTTTTCTACATTTTGTCATGGTATAACCACAGATTAAAATTTATTTCATCGTGAGTTTATGTAATGGACCAACACAAAATAGTGCATCATTTGGAAGTGGGGGGAAATATTACATGGATTTCACAATTATTTACAAATAAAAATCTGAAAAGTGTTGAGTGCATATGTATTCACCCCCTTTACTGTGAAACCCCTAACAAAGATCTGGTGCGACCAATTGCATTCACAAGTCACATTTGCAAGTCACATAATTAGTAAATAGGGTCCACCTGTCTGCAATTTAATCTCAGTATAAATACACCTGTTCTGTGACAGACTCAGAGTTTGTTGGAGATAATTACTGAACAAACAGCATCATGAAGACCAAGGAGCTCACCAAACAGGTCAGGGATAAAGTTGTGGAGAAATATGAAGCAGGGTTAGGTTATAAAAAATATCCAGAGCTTTGAACATCTCTCTGAGCACCATAAAATCCATCATAAGAAAATGGAAAGAATATGGCACAACCGCAAACCTACCAAAGAGGAGGCCGTCCACCCAAACTGAAGAGTCGGACAAGGAGAAAATTAATCAGAGAAGCAACCAGGAGGCCCATGGTTACTCTGGAGGAGTTGCAGAGATCCACAGCTGAGGTGGGAGAATCTGTCCACAGGACAACTATTAGTCGTCTACTCCACAAATCTGGCCTTTATGGAAGAGTGGCAAGAAGAAAGCCATTGTTGAAAGGGATCCATAAAAAATCCCGTTTGGAGTTTGCCAGAAGCCATGTGGGAGACACAGCAAACATGTGGAAGAAGGTGCTCTGGTCAGATGAGACCAAAATTGAACTTTTTGGCCTCAATGCAAAACGCTATGTGTGGCGAAAACCCAACACTGCCCATCACCCTGAGCACACCATCCCAACAGTGAAACATGGTGGTGGTAGCATCATGCTGTGGGGATGCTTCTCTTCAGCAGGTACAGGGAAACTGGTCAGAATAGAGGGAAAGATGGATGGAGCCAAATACAGGGAAATCCTTGAAGAAAATCTGATGCAGTCTGCAAAAGACTTGAGACTGGGGCGGAGGTTCATCTTCCAGCAGGACAATGACCCTAAACATACAGCCAGAGCTACAAAGGAATGGTTTGGATTAAAGAATGTTAATGTCTTAAAATGGCCCAGTCAAAGCCCAGACCTCAATCCAATAGAGAATCTATGGCAAGACTTGAAGATTGCGGTTCACAGACGGTCTCCATCCAATCTGACTGAGCTTCATCTTTTTTGCCAAGAAGAATGGACAAACCTTTCCATCTCTAGATGTGCAAAGCTGGTAGAGACATACCCCAAAAGACTTGCAGCTGTAATTGCAGCGAAAGGGGGTTCTACCAAGTATTGACACAGGGGGGTGAATACTTATGCACCCAACAGATGTCAACTTTTTTGTTCTCATTATTGTTTGTGTCACAATAAAATTTATTTTGCACCTCCAAAGTACTATGCATGTTTTGTTGATCAAACGGGAAAAAGTTTATTTAAGTCTATTTGAATTCCAGTTAGTAACAGTACATAATGGGAAAAAGTCCAAGGGGGGTGAATACTTATGCAAGGCACTGTATATAAGGTCAGCCCGCGATTCTGCTTTCTCCGCTTGTTGTTGTACCCGTTGAATGTCGGGGTTCGGGGGTAAATGATGGTCTTCATAGCCCCCCACCTCTCTTCTCTCTCTGTCTGTCTGCTTGTGTGCTTGTAGTGGATGGGCAGAGGGGACATTTAATTATGTGATTGGGAAAATTAAAACTTCAGGACAACAAGGGGAATACAAAGTATGGGATGCATATTTGATAATTTATATCATATAAAATATGTAATTTATATCGTTTGAAATCATGGGGGAGAGGGGGAGGGGGAGCTGGCTCATTAGCATTTAAAGGAACAGGCACTCAAAACAGGTCGCTCTGTGGAGGGCTGTTTTATACAGGGTAAAAAGGTGATGTTTTATATGATCCTTGTGGTATTTTGACCAAAGTATGTTACAGACATTTCATTAAGACCCCAAGGAACCATATCAACTTGTGGTAAAATGGGCATGCTATGTCCCCTTTAAAGGTCCAGTGTGTAAGATTTAAGTGAAAGGGATCTATTGGCAGAAATTGAATATAAAATGATCCTAGTGATGTTTTCACTAGTGTGTTAAATCTAAATTGTACAATTGTTGTTTTCTTTACCCTAGAATGAGCCCTTTATATTGAAATACTTTATATAGATATAAATATATCGGGAGCAGGTCCTCTCCATGGAGGACACCATGTTTTTTTACAGTAGCCCAGACTGGACAAACTAAACACCTTTTGAGTTTTTATGACAACTGAAGGCTACCACAGGTTCTCTATCACCTTTGGAAGGGGAGGGTGAGGTGAGGGGTATTCAACTGCAACATTCAACTTCACCACTAGATGTCACTAAATTCTACACTGAACCTTTTAAGAGTTTACGATATTTTGAAATAGACCAAGGCTGTGATTATTAAAGAGATTTGAGCTGTAAACCAAGATATATTACAGAAGCAGATTAATGCTGGTTTTAATATCATATTCATGACCAAATTTATAAAAGAAAATTTGGGATTTTTGTGTTGAACATGGCTCATTTCGCAGCCAGTGTTTTAAACCCTCTTGGACCTTGCAGGGTCAATGCTTTCGTAGAGTCGACCGTTTGGGACGTCTCTACATTATGACATTAATGTTTAATCCGGTGGAGAGGGAATTCAGTCTGTTCAGTATCTACAGTCTTAACAGCATAACAAGTAATGACTAAAGCCTGTCTGTGGAGGCATCATATATGAACTTTTGATAATCTGCACTGTAGTAAAAATTATTTACAAACCCTAAAGTTACACAGTGAGATATCTTAGGCCCTCACAACATTGAAAATATGCCCTGTTAGAATTTTAATAAACTTTGTATTCAAAGGATTTAGCCTCTACTTCCTACACACAGGTAAATTATTACCATTTATGTGCTGTATTTCTAAATAAGAAGTTAATCTTAGTTATCACCTTCACCTATTTCTGAGGAACATCTCCTGGCAATGATTGATCAGGATAAGACATTACTTAAGGATGGGGTTAGTACAGATGCTATAAAGCTGAACTGCACACTCTGCCAGTCTGAGGATGGAGGTGACAATGTTTTTTCCACTGTTGCTGCTGATCTGCTCTCGCTCCACAGCTCAGCTTCAACCAGAGTCTGACAATGAATTAACTCCTCTTGGAGATAACCAGGTGAGGCAACCTGCAAATGTCTCTCTGCACCAACCCACCTGCCCACAGGACATCCATGCCGTGCTGAGAGAGATGAGCGGCTTGCTGGCTGAGCAGAGGGTGGAGCTGAGGCACCTACAGCAAGAGAATGACGGTCAGTGGGTCAGGAGGCAAAGAGAGGAGTAATGGTGTTGATACAGGAGATTTTACACTAACTTGTAAAAGAAGATATTTTACATCATTTGCAGGACAGACATGTGGCAGGACTCTCATCATTTAATTTTTTTTAGCACAAGCAGCAAAGCTGAGGGAGCTGGAGAAATTTAACCAACAAGTCAAAGGTACATGTATATATATAATTTGAATAAAGCATGTTATTCAGTTTCTCTGTTGGACAGTATGGTGTTAAAAAGTTCAAATATTTTAATTCAACATGTTTTAAGTTTGTAGTTGCCAAAGAAAACTTTTGGAGAAAGTGGATACTACGTGAAATACTTTGTTTTTGTTTATTTCTCATTGCCCGTTTTATTTATTACATTTCAGAACAGGCAGGAGAACTGACGGCCATTAAAGCAAGGACAAACGTGACCGAAAACCAGGTGGAGGCTCTGAGGAGAGAAACAGAAGGTTTGTGAATTTAGAAACTTGTTCTAATAGCCACCACATTTCTCCTGTATAACATCAGCTGCACTCTAAGATGATCACTTGTCTGTTTTTCAGTCAAACGCGTGGCCTTCACCGCCGGTCTGGCTTTCAGTGAAACAACTATCGGACCATTTAATACATTCACTAATCTGATCTTCAGACAAATCATTACAAATATTGGAAATGCCTACAACCCGAACACAGGTACTCAAATTCACAAACTTTAATATTTATTTTTATTCTTGGAAATGTGACTTTGACCTGTTACAACAGACAATTCTGTTCTTACTAATGCTGATAAAAACATGTGTCCACAGGTCTTTTCACTGCACCGGTGAAAGGAGCCTACCACTTTGAGCTCTACATGGGTGCACATGGAGATCCTTCACATCCTTCAGCTGCTACATTGTTCAGAAATGGACACGTTATTTGTATGGCATATGAGCATCAACCATCCCATTATGGGAGTTCTGCTAATGGCGCCACGCTGCTGTTAGAGGTCGGAGATGTTGTGTTTTTGCGTTTGTGGGCTAACAGAAGAGTATTTGACAATGAAAATAACCATAGCACCTTCAGTGGTCATCTGCTTTTCACCATGTGAGGGAAAAAGTCCTGTTTCTTCAGCTGTATGTTACTGTATTATCACGATCTAAATCTAAAAATGATTATAACTGAATCTTATATTTCAAAATATCCATTTGAATAAAAGCATAAATATATTGCAGTGATATTTGGGTCCATTTCTTTAACATAAACAAAAATTGTATCAATTATTGGTAGAAAATCAAATAAACCCTTCACAGCTGTTTGGGTGTAAGAAATGCCATGTTGTCTGTTAGATGTTGTTGTTGTATTAATCTCATGGCAACTCTTTATTAACAAGGTAATTGTTGATTGTTTTCATGTATTTGTGGTTTAAATGTGTGTTAGATGGATGTGAACGTAAGTAGTGAAAAATCAGTTTTCCAGGGAACAAGGTGTTAAAAAGAGGATTTGGTCCGATAGAAGGTCCAAGAACAAACTGTATATGATTTCCTATAATGTAAAATCTGGAAACCCTCACATTTGATGAACTGGAACTAGACTTTGCCTGATAAACAATGTCAATGATTAATTTACAGACCACTTGTCTTTTTGATCGATTCGTTGTCTTCTTTGTTTACCGCTTGACTTTCAGCTCAGGAATACACAGTGGAATCCTCATGTAAAAAGCACACAGGTTTTATTGCATATCAATTTCATGTATAAATTCTTCATAGCATTGGAAAGATTACATTTGGTATACATCGCTATTCTACAGAATTATCATCAGTCATCTTTTCAATGAAATTTCTCTAAAGTACATCTTCAATAATCACAAGCATCAAAAGAACTGCAATTTCAGAATTGTTCAATATTATTCTACAATCCTTTATTGTTTTTCATTATGTCTTCTCCCACAAGTCTTTACTTCCGTCTTTCAGAGCCGCCTGCCCAGACGTCTGTAAGGCAGTTCGAGAACTTGAAGTCAAACCTACTAAACCTAACCACATGTACAATAAGTGCATCTACGGATTTATTTTTTTCTTTCCTTTTTTTTTTCTCATTTTTTGATTTGATACACATTTCACAAATGGACATCATTATGACCGCTAAACACGTCATGCACAATATCTTTTTTTTTTGTTTGTTTTCAATAAACATAACAGAGGAGATATACAACTCAGATCCAAACAAAACAAGCACCATCCATTTAAACCCATATTTTTCATTGATTTTTTTTTCTTCAGACGAATGCACCATTGTTTTTCATTCTTTAAAATACTATACAGTCAAAAAGAAACAATATGTATATTTTTACTTCTCCTGTAACAGTGGGGGGAAAAACAGCAACCATGTTCTATTATGCTGAAATATATTTCAGCGTCCATCTGCCAGAATACTTTCTGAAGTTGGCAAAATGGAATACTTCAATGCCTTCGATGCCTTTGCTTCACACAGCGCGTGCTTATTACAGTAGTCCATGACATGAATTATTACATCTAGTCAACCAAAAAAACGTAGCAACCCAAGTCTTTACATTTGATAACCACATGTTGGAAAACATTATGTGTTTCCCATGAATGAGATCTCATTCAGCAGAATTATAAAAAGACTCCTGTCTATAGGAAAATGAGATGATGCAGCAGTCCTAGCATCACACTGCCACCTGCTGTCGTGAAGAAAAATTACAGTGCTTCCGTTAAAGTTTTTTTTTTTTCTTTCTCTCCATGTTGAGCACAAGTGGCTCGTCTACTGAAAGTGGATCTAGTCAGAGAGTTGATCTGTGTTCTAAGCTCTAGAGACGTACGCCTTTATCAATGAATGGCTTGGACCCACGTGATTTAAGTGCTAGTTTGACAATACAGCATCAGGCCAAGTTCTCAAAGTCCCAGTAAATGCAGGATGGGGCCAAGGCAACAATCAACAACAACACTCGCCCCCACCCGGCCCTGCCTCCCGCAGCTATCTACATTTATCTACAGTAAATGACCCATGACCTCCGTGGCACAGTGCCTCCTTTTTTTTTGTAAGATCTCAGAAAGTACAGGGAATATACTCATGATCGAGCGTTTGGGTTTTTCCCCGTCCAGACTCAACCAGAGTTTGTATTTCATGTGTTGGAGGGGCTGACCAGCAGAAATATAATACTATCTGTGGCTTGGTCTACTCTCTCTGTTTTTTGGGGGTTTCACGAGAGCTCGTCTGCCTTCTTGCATGACCAGATGTTCATGCAGATGTGACTGTGGGTGACTTCATGTAATATAGGACATGATGAGGATTTTTTAAAAAGTGTTTTTGTTGGATAAACTAAATTCTAACGTCAGATTTAATATTGTGTCAATGTCTTTCATTCATGACATTCAGAGTGAAGGTTGTCTCACTCTGCTCCACCCAATGCTTCAACCAATTTGAACAAGACCATATTCAGGGTTAAAATGGTTTGACTAAAACAAGAAAAAAAAACACTGCAGGACGTTACAATGCCAAAAAGGGTCTATGATTAACTACGGCTATCTTTCACTATAAATAAAAACAGTTAATTTTGAGGGGTTCTTTCCATTTTGGCACACTAACGCATCCAACGCAGCGGAGATTCAGAATCTCCCCCACGTGGTGATCGGCGTTCATTCCTTCAGCAACGAGAAAAGAGGGATAAAATGACTCTTCTTCATTTTCACTCCTCCAGTCATGATAAAACAACCAGAAATAAATACATACACACACTTCTGAAATCAAATACATAAGAGCGTAATAGGAGAACAAAAGAAACCAACTATGACAGCAAATGCAAGCCCCTTGGACATGAAATGATTGTCAGAGAACAAAACATTTTCTATGGGTTATTTGGCACATACCACTCTTGCTATGAACATCTAGGTTATTTTGTACATCATATGACAATATCATACAATTTTGGTCCTTCTCTAAAAATAATTATATTAACAATTTAGCACTGTGGTGCCTACAAAGAAACAATACTGTGGTATCTAAGAGGAAAGTAAGTAAATAAAAATCGAACAAAACAAATGACGATGAAATAAACAAGCAGAGAGAGACTTCCTCTGTTTTTCTTTTTGAGTGTGATTTGAATTCATTTTCAACGTGATCAAAGTGGGTAACCAATTAGGTGGCTGGTGTTCCCATGACAGCTCATTAAAATCACCAGTTGCTGTGCACATTTAAACATCGAACGCCATTTCCCCACGTAATCATTTAAAAATCAATCAAGAATCAAAACAGTTTACTGCAACTGTATTTCCTCAAGTAACATTTAGTGTGGTGCTGTAGGTGATTCTGCACGTACAATTGAAACACGATCAGTAAATGAGTCACCCATGATTGGTGGGGTGGGGGTGGTGGGGGTGGGGGAACCTGGAGACATTAGTGCACGCGCCCACTATGTTCCCGGTGAAACAGCACCACCCTGTGGACATGCAGTGCTAATGCAGTGCTGATGCTGCAGTGCTTGTAGTAGCAGACTTTAGAGACTTACTAGTCGTTAAGTGTCTTTACGAGAGCCTCGAGCAGCGTCTCTGCCGGAGTGAGCCTCGTGGACTTGGGGAGGATCGGGTAAGAGGTCAGAGTTTCAATGCTGTTGAGAAGCATTCATCATGTCCTTCACATCAACAGGAGCTTCGCAGTGCTTTCTCTATGACAGAGTCTTGTGAGACCCCTCACCCAGGGCCAATCTCAACCCCCTCTCTCTTTTTCCACTCACACACACACACACACTCACTCACACACACAAAGGAACACACACATCCACACAAACGCATTTTTTCTATTTTGAATGTATATGACATTGAATTCTTCTCAGGGCCTCCACGTCCACTCAGTCACTTGTTTCTGTCCATTTACGAAACTGAATGTTCCTCCCACTCTCGCTCCCGCCGCTCCTCTCTCTCTCGTTCTCTGGTCTAGATGTGGTTGAGCGGGTGAAAGCTGCTCGTCTCAGACGGTCCACCTCCCATGCTCAGCCAAGCGTCCAGAGAGTTCTGGGAGGGCGCGTGCAAAGGGTTGTTCTCCGAGAGAGACAGCATCATTGCATAAGCCTGCGTGAGGAAACAGATGAGTTAGAAAGAGGAAACTATGGTGTTATAGTCACATCTGCCCTCTTTTCCTGTGACCTGTCAATACATTTCAGGAATCATTATCACTTACTACTTATTATGACTTGATTTGAGTGTCTGTCTGTCAGAAAACTACTGGACGGACACTGAAACTTGGTGCATGTGGTGTGGGTCAAGAAAGAACCCATTCCATTTTGGATTTGGATCAGGCAGTAGATCCAGGACATTGTTTCACTTTCTTCAACATTGTGAGTTAGAGTGTTTTTTTAAACATTTTCCTTGATTTCTAATTATAATGGATCTTTACTTAAAAAAGCAGTAATGTTTTTTTATTTATTATATTATCCAAATTCAAAAATATATCATCCAGATCAAGTGAATTAAATGTGGTTTCATAAGAGGACTGTTGGGCCTTTTTCATGTGTTTGTCAGCAGGTTTACGCAAAAACTTCTGAACCAATTTCCATGAAAGTTTATGGGGGCAACAGAGAACCCATTACATTTTGGAGCAGATTCGAAAACATTGACAATTCCAGGATTGTTACTTTCTTTAACATCGTGAAAGAGAATTTTCTCAGATTTTCCAGGGAATAATTCATGGGTTTTGATGAAAAAATGTTGCTTATATACAGAACTGATATCGATGAGTGTGGGGCTTTTGGTGAAGCTTGTTTAAATTAAGGCGACAGAGTCCCACTCTAAATACAACCTGGGTTTTCTGTAGCTTTAGCCGTCACCTTTATATCTAATATTAAGATTTTCTGTAGCAACGTTGCCATGTTCCCTGATCTCAAGCTGTAATCACCTCGTGAGGCGAAACATTGTGATGACTTTTCATTTGACTGTTCTTGAATATCACAGAAAAGATAAAGCAGTTAACAGAGAAGATGTTGGAAGGTTAAATGAGAGGAAAGACAAGAGGGGGCAGGACAAGGTACTTTTAGTTGCTGCTTCAAGATCTTGAGTACATTTCTTTTATCAAGCACCTGGAAAAAGACTGTATCCCTCTATCCTTTCTAGAGTTATAGGATTCTGTCTCATCTTTCCTGTCCCTCCATTTAATAGGACATCCAGAAGCCAGTCACATACCTGGGTTTTAGCCTGCCTGTACAATGTCTCTTTCAATGCCTCCGACTCTAGTGAAGTGTTAAATATGTCTTTAACGTCAAAGGGTTGCTCGTCGCTGGCTGCTTTACGGAGCCCATCCAGGCTCTTGGGAAAGCTGGGCAGACCCTCCAGGTCCAGGAGAGAGCCCTCCTCCTCTATACACCTGTACACCGGGGGGGTGGAGGGAGGCGATATGGATAGGTTGACAGGTGGATGGACGGAAGGATGAAGAAACAGATGGAAGGGTAAATGTAGAGGTGGGATGGATGGCGAGTTAATGCAATGGCGCGGGTGAGGAAAATGAAGGAAGGAAGTTAAGAGAAAAGGAGAGCAATGGTTAATAAAAGGGAAAGACAGATAGAGGGAATAAATTGGGAGAAGAAGAAGAAGTAGGAGCAGAATCTGACCTAACATCTGCTAAAAGTGAAATATTGACTTTGTATTTTGGGGTATCCTTACGGGGAATTACATGCCCAGTCCGTGTTTTACCTTTGTCCCTTTCAGTTCAGTGTGTATTGTATGTGTTGTTTAAAAGAAGATGAATACCTGCGAGTGTGTTCATAGCTCATAGCCAGTGGAGCTGTCTCCGTCTCCTCCTCTTCCTCCTCCTCTTCATACACTCCTGTTGTGACGGGGGACGGCGACTCAGGCGCCTCGTCGTGAGACTTCTCTGTCAGGCTGCCTTCCTCCTCCTCCTCATCATCGCCTTCCACTTCCTCCTCCTCTTCCTCCAGCCCCTGGAGCCCGAGCTTGGAGTTGGACAAACTGTGGCTTGGCGGGCGCTCTTCCTCAGCCTGGTCTGATCTACAGAGGGTCAGAGGTCACAGGGTTAATAATGTTGGTAGGCGCTTCAGAAACCACTGACTTTTGACCTCCGGCAAGAAGGTTATGTTTTCACCCGTTTGTTGGTTTGTTTGTTTGTAGTTAAAATTGTGCAAAAACTACTGGACGGATAACCACAAAACTCAGGTGACGGAGGCAGTATTGGTCATGGAAGAGTTCATTAAATATTCTTCCGGATTCAGGGATGTTTTAAAACTCTCTTTGACATTTAACATTATTAAACCTTCATCCTTTTCTTCAGAGAACAATTCATGCATCTTCAAGCCTACTTAGAGGACTGATATTTGTGGATCTAGTGAATTTAAATGTGGTTTCATAAGAGGACTGTTGGGCCTTGGCGGAAGGATGTGCTCTACTGAGTGCCATTCTAGTTCCTGATGAATTACTCTTTGGTTCCAATAAAAAACTCAAACACTTTTGTTTTCTTTCTGTGAAAACAGGTGGGATCTTTTTTACCTGCCAGAGCCCAATGAGTGTTTGCAGTTGTAATACTCATTCTGGCCACAAGAGGCTGAAGTGCACCAAAAGCAGGAGATTTGTTATTTGTATTCCAAACACAAGGTACATTTCATTTTTGGAATATAGGACAAGATGGTGAATATATTCAAAAAATAATATAGTAATGTGTCAGCAAGGTTTGTAACATTACTGCCATATCTTTCTTTTACCAAGAAATATATTTTACTCAGCAAAGGTTCTGATGCCAGACAGACCAGAGGAGTCAGGGGAGGTGGAATATGCCAAGAAAATCCTCAAGGAAAAAGGTCATAAAGAGAAATAAATAGTTTATTTAGCTTTTTAGAAGTGGATTCGAGTGTGAGTCTATTTAGTCAATCAGGAGCAACTTAAGAGAAAATAAATCCTGGCTACTGTATCCAGGATTATAAAGAGATGAGAGAAAAGATTTGTAGACGAAATAAAAAAAAGAACGTCTCTGGTTTTATTGTATCTTTTTGTAATTAATTTATTATCATCAGTCCCCCGACCTTATTTATATAATGAAATCACTGAGTGCTCTTTTTGTTGTTCTACAATGATTGAAAGTGAGAACGTCTTTGAGCTCGTTCTCTGTGGTCTGTGTCCAGGTCTGGGTGGCTGCTGCCATTTCCTGACCAGCTTAAGACATGACTCATCGTTGGCAGAGAGAGAAACATAAATAGTCTGTTGACAGCATGCACAGTTCGACCCCAGTGTCCACCCAAACAACACGGGTGCTGACAGTGTGTGCGGAGCGCTTTTCAAACGGCCCACACATGATTAATTGGTCGGCTCGTCTGGAGCGGAGCAGGAGATGGCCTGCTCCAGTCTGGTTGCTCTGCGCTGCGTAATGGTGGAGCATACTTTGTGTGACTGAGGGAAGACGATGGCTGATCTGCAAACAGGCTATCAGCGCGCCGCCATTACGAGCTGCCATCTGTACATTTTCCAGCCAGCACCCCAGCTCCCCTTCCATCACCCCCAGACCACGATGTCATGGCTCATGATATCATTTCCACTGGGACGGCAAATTTACCCCTTCCATTTTTTGCCACACGGTGGACATTTATCAAATCAGACAGGATCACCTCTGGGACGGGCTGCACAGGGACAGGATTGGGTCACACACAGTGGGTGGGTAAATGCAAGTAGGGGGACTTTTGAGTGGGGGGGGGGTGGAGTTCTCCTCTTTCAATCTGGATTAAATATCACCATAATCAAATTGCAGAGCTGGTTGGCGGGGAAAAAGTCCATGCCTGTGTAAAGAGAAAGAAGCGTAGCTCTGACATAGGGGGCCCTGGGTTTTGTCATTTAGTCTAAACACGTCAGTTGGGTGTTTGTGTTAGCGGGCTAGGAGTACGGGTATAGCCGGTGGAAGGGGGAAGAGCTCCATCATCAGTGGATCTCCTAGATAAATGCATCAACCCCAGTCCCCCTCAGGGTGAAAACTGCCAGCCGCCGAAGCCCCGTCCCAGACCAGGAACCAGCTCCAACTTTTAGATTTATTCAAACCATAGAGCTCAAGCCACAGCCTGGATCCTTGTTCCAGCCCCAACTATGACCCTGATAACTGTCCAGAGGAGACAAATACCGAGAGACAGAGTCCATCAACATTGCAACGTTGGAAATATCCATGTGCATCTTAACAACCCCCGAACTCTTTCGCTTCACAATTCCCACCCTGAGACCAGCAGTGCTACCTCTGCCTCTACAACACCCTTGGAAACGAGTCAGACAATGTTTTCATATTTAAACTCCAGCGACCAGGGACTTTTATTTGGACTGGCTGTGATGTTGACAAAAGGTTTTTTTTAAAGGAGGAGAACAACATTGTGAAGGCGGTTAAGAGCGATTAGAGATAGTCGTCCGTGAATGTGTGTTTGCGTTCGGCGTTTGACTTCAGTCACTCAGAGGGAGAATAAACAGTGGGCCGTCTGGAGGGAGGACAGAAAGCATAACACTTAGGCTGAATTACAGATATTAAAATGTCAGGCCAGTTTGTTGTGGATGAGACTCAGTATTGATCCCAGATGGCAGAGGGGCTAAATTGCCACTGGGTCTGCTGGCCGTAATGCGTGTTGACAAGAGGGAGGAGGGGGTTGATGGAGGAAGAGGCAGACAGAAAGTGAGACGACCAGAAAGGAATTCACATCCTGAATGAGAGAAAAATGAGTGTGTAGAGTGAAGGAACGAGGGCAAACCACTGAGTGAAAGAGGAAAAACACGTTCATCCTCCTTTTCTTTCACCATGTCTTCTTCTAAAGTATTTGAGGACTCATAGCAGGAGATTGACCTTTTCATCCACTGTTCGGTGTAAATCATAATTTTACAAGAAAGTTCTTGTTTTTAGAGTGAAAAAAAAAAAAAACACTCACAGGATCACCAGTCCTGCCAGGTTTTGGTGAGGACAATTATTTATCAACTACAGTCAGCAGGTCTAAATTGCGGCTCTCCGCAAAGACGCCAATAAAGTTGTCGGAAATGTGTGAAACTGGAAAATCTTTGATAGTTCATATTAGACTCAATTCACAATTTTTACTAGAGTAGAACTCAGTAGAGCACATACCTCCACCAAGGCCCAACTGTCCCTTTAAATTCAATCAAACTGCCCCAAATTTCACACACTTATAGAAATCAGATCTCTAGAGTATCCTGGATCTGCCCCTTGATTCAGATTCGCATGAATTTATTTAAATGCACTCTTCCCTGACCCATATCACAACCACCAAGTTTCATAGAAATCTGTTCTGCTGTTTTTGTGTATTCTTGCTGACATACAAACAAACAAACAAATCAACCAACACACAAATGGACAGTAGTGTGTTTAAATAGAAAGATGCTAATATTTGCTCTGTTTAAAAAAAATCAAAATGCAAACAAAATCAACCTATTTTTTTTCATGTTGTTGTAATACACCTATGCACCGAAGGAAAATGAGAAAAGATTCACGGCTGCAGGAGTTAAGGTAAATTGTTGATGATTGCAGAACAGCTGCAAAAATAAATAAAAAAAATTATTAAAATAAGTTTCTGTCTCATTTGCAATGAATTAACTGTATTTTAATGTATTAACTAACCAACTGTAACTACTGTTGCTATATTTGTATGTTTTATGAAACTGGGACACAGCCATGATGATGCTGACTACTGCCATGCATCTTCAATCCACTAGAGGGCGCTGTGCACTAAGCACTAACATGTATTCTGGGGAGACGGAAGGGGCTGCAGACCTCTGAGCACAGCTGTTGTAAACACTGTGTTTTCCTGTATATCCATATATGTTTGGACCAAATGTCCCGATAGGATGTGACGGAAGAAAAAGTGAGGTCATGTGACTGTTGTTACTTCTTTGGAGTTTGCACTGAGGCTAAATTTAGGACGAGGTTTGGGTAAGAATTCGAGCTTGGAATTAAGAGTAGAGGGGGTATGGTTCTGGATCAAATGTAAATCACTGAAGGGCTTTGCAGAAATCTTAACACTAATGTGGTTTGTGCGAGCGTGTTCCTTTTTTTGTTACCTCTTGTCCATGGAGCTGGAGGCCTGGTTCATCTCACTGTTGGAAATAAAGTTGCGGATTTCTGAGAAGTATGAGTCCTCCTTCTCGTCTAAAAGTGCATGATTGTCTGGCTCGGAGTTTGGCGAGGAGATCGTGGTTCCTAGGTTGGAAAGCATCCCGGACTGTTGGCTCACTGTCGCAGACACACACACACACACACACACACACACACACACACACACACACACACACACACACACACACACACACACACACACACACACACACACACACACACACACACACACACACACACAGGGACATGCACATCAGACACACATCCAAACACAGAGGGATGATTAGTTTGATGATCATCAGACATGCATAATAGATGAGTATGAGGAAAATGCAAAACATCATGAGGGTTATTATTATGAACATTATTCACATTGTGATAATAAATCCAAAAAGCTGAGATGTGCAATTTTTTTCCCCTCTTTTGGTTAAAGAAACAGTTTCTGGAATCTTGTATGAAAAATAAACTGTGGCTTAGGACAAAAGACAGAAGGAAGACCTTTGTTTATTTTTGTACATGCATCTTCTCTAATTCCAGGAAATATAAAGGAGAATACCACAGTTACACATTGTACCACAGTTAATTGAGAACATGCACTGAGGTATGTGTGTTTGAGACCAACAGAGACTTGAATTTAAGTATTTAGATATTTCTCTGTTCATCCAGCAACTAAACTCATAAGGGACATTATCCAGGAAGGACTGTGAGACTGCATTGATTCCTAAACAATAGATGTGATGTTTACTTCTGTCCCGTTAACTCCCCCCCCAGGTTGTCTCGCTCATAAGACAGCACCGGCCCATCCCTCTCATACAGTCTGAGCTGATCAGGGTTTACTGCCGGCACCCTGCTGAATATTCAGGCACGCTCCCACACAGGAGATGCCCAGTGTAACCACAGTCTTCCACTGTTGGCCAATGTGCAGTCAAACTCAAACCCTGCTTTAGACCTCGTATTTAGGTAACATTTATAGGTTTAGAAAAATATTTTCCCTTCATTTTGTTTTGAAATCTTTTCCCTTTCTTACAGATTTTATAACATTGGTCTTGGATGTATCTCAGTGGTATTTAAGGCACTGTGTAATTTACAAAATATAAGAATATCCATGTTTATGTTGAAGTTAAGGAGCCGGCCGGAGCCAGGCAGTGTTTTCTCAGTCTATATCTTTGCAGTATACATCGAATAATTATAGCAGATGCTGTTGTTTACTTCAATATGACTCAGAATTAAGAATCTGTTTTCAGCTTCTAATTCAGGACACATCAGGAAACATCTGGTCACTCTGCCAAGAGGAACTTGCTCATGAATTGCCTCCTATTAACGAAGTCACGTCAAACAATAGAATTCTTTGGTATTTGATAAAGTCAGTTAGTACATTGGTGCTGTCACACCGCGTTTTACGGCTCCGCTGTGAATGAGCTGCACATGTGCTCAAGCTTGTTTCATTCAGGTGTCATTTTGCATTTAGAAATGTAACATGGTTGTCAAGCACAAATCACTTGGATGTAAGTGCTCAAACAAGCAATCACTCAGTACACAAAACTTTCTCTTTCCATCCCTCCGCGGGGGCATACGTCCATGACGGATGTGAAAAAGGCTGTTTTTGGCAACGAAGTGGGAAAAACGAGTGTGAATTCTTGAATTAAGCGGTTTTCCCTCTTTAAATCCTCCACAACACCAAACGAAACATTTACTGAGGTGTAGATTTAAAATTTCCAAATGAGTAATGCAGACCATTTATTATTCAGTCCAATAACGCAACACAAAATACTAATTCTAGTTTCATAACTGCATTTTGCAGCTCTCCAAGTCTCACTTTACTCTGAGTCAACTGAGTCATAGATGTTTCAAACTGACCAGGAATGTTCTCGTGCTCGTGCTTCTTGAGATGGCGGTCGAGGTTGGTTTGCTGACCAAAGCAGCGGTTGCACAAGTGACACTTGAAGGGTTTCTCCTTGTTGTGGATGTTACGAACGTGGCGTTGAAGATTGGACGAGATGCTGAATGAGCGGTCACAGTATTTACACCTGCCAAAGGAGAACAGAAGGATAATGAATGTGGTTGTAGAGAGAAGCGGAGTGGCACAGGGAGCAAGGACCAAAGCAAATAGAAGGGTTACTGGTGATTTTATTATCTGGAGGTGAGCAAGTAACTTCATGAGGCTCGGTTTTAAATGGTTCTTAAAGAAAGGGCATATTGGTCTTAGACATTTAGAGGAAAACAACTTGGAAAATCTTTTAGTAGCTCGAATGATGGGAAGACTGAATACAAACACTAAAAATCGAATGATGTCGACTACATGTGGTTTTTTAGAACAAAACTTTAATTATGTTTTTTTAATGTCTTCATTTTTTTCCTCAACAGATGCAGTGCATCTGTCAACTCAGAGCATCAATAACAATTTACCATCTAATCCTGGTGCTCTTTTATCCCCAAAACAGAATATTTATGCTACAACTCAAATTTATCTGCTATTTTAAAAGTATCTTAAAATAGCAGCTTACACGACTGAGTCAGTCGTCCATTATGACTTAATGAATGTAACTGTTTTTTATGATGACATTAACAAGTAAAGAAAATATACTGTTGGATTTCACACTTCTGAGCCACTTAATAAAGCTTGTATTGGAATCCAACACAATAGATGAGGCAAACTGTGATTTGTGAATATGGGTGATACAAATAAAATTTGATTGATTGATTGATTGATAGATAGATAGATTGATTAATAGAATAGAATAGAATAGAATAGAATAGAATCAAATACCTGTAGGGTTGTTCCCCTGTGTGTGTCCGCAAGTGTCTGGTGAGGTTTGCTGAACGAGGGAAGATTTTCCCACAGTACCTGGAGCAGAGAAAGGATGGATGATAATCAGTCAATAACTCACAAATCCCACAGTTAGATCTGTTTCAAGATGTTGTCTTCTGTGACATTTTTACTCCTCTTGTATTAGATCAAGGTGTTATCAAGAGGAGTCATGTGTTAAAGTAGTGTGAATTAGCATCGACACAAACAAAATACAAAATAGACAATTTCACACTGTATGTCTTCATTTGAATTAATATTTAATTAATTTAAAAGAAAACAACTATTCAATTTCTCATTTTATATATTTTACAATTGTGATTTATCAAATGTTTGGCTTTGAATCAGTCCCTGATGCAGGTTTAGCACTGCAGCTGTGTGCCCTCTATTGAGCGGCCCCCCAGCGGCACTGACCTGCAGGCGTAGCGCTCCTTGCCCTTGCGGAGGATGGCCTCTGAGAGGGAGGGTGGTGGTGAGCGGAAGTTGAACAGTGGATGAGCTGAGTGTTGCAGTGAATTGGGCGGTGCATCAAGTTTTAGAGCACCAAAGCTCTCCAGCTTCTCTGTCATGGTCTCCATGGCTGACATCTGCGGGCAAGGAACATGTGGAGAAAAAACAAAAAACAAAAAGAGGAAAAGGTCAAGATCAAATATATGAGAGATTTTATTATCATACCATTACACCTAAATAGAAACCACTGAAGGGTGTCTGTGTGTGTTTTAAAGCGCAAAAAAAACAACATTGAAAACAAAGACACAATGTCAGAAATAAAAACAGGGAGCGAGGGAAAGAGACAGAGAACGGAAGCAGTGAGGAAGCTGTATATCAGAGGTTAGCCTTGTTGTTTGTTCTAAAGGCGAGTCACCTCCATGACCTGTAACACATTCACAAATGCTCAAGTACCATTTCTCCAGTGCGCCTCCTCCACACACCCTCACCTCCAGCCTCAACCAGCGCTTTGTTCTCCCCATCCTACTTTCTTCTACCAAAGCTACTGTGGCAGACTGGCAAACTGGTTAAATGAGGCATTCAAGGGCCCCACGATTGGACCCTTACAATAAAGTTTGAGATACCCCCAACCGATAGCGGCTTCCCCTCCCCTAGAAGCTTGCGAACAAAGGGGGCCAGTTATGTAGAAGTTTATTTGCCAAAAACAGCTTACATCCTTCCTTTTTTAGTGAATACGGGACGGGAGAGACAGGGACAGACACTCTGTCTCGACGTGTTTATTCGCAGTCTGAGAACGGGTGGAGCGGCGTGATTCCATCATGAGACTGAATTAGAGGTGGCATTGTGTTTGGATCACAGGGGGAATCACAGCTGAGACACTCCGATAAAAGACCTCTTTACTCGTGGGCCTGTGAAAACGTTTCATCACAGGAATATCGATCAGTTCTGAGTATTGATTTACAAACACTGATAAGCTTTATGAATTAAATAACTGACACAGAGTAAATCATGTGGCTTGACATCCTCTCCTTTGTGTCACATTACAATCTCTCAGAGACAACCAAGGTCACAGGTATTTTCCCAGAAATTAAAAGGCAAAGAATTGTGGCTTCAGTTCTGAATCCATCCGTCCAATGAAGAACATAGTGTTAAAGAAGATTGTGAGCAGGGATGATTGTTGCACTCAAAGCACATTTTTCTTACACCTTGTGTAAAGGCATAACTACACACATAAGCTTGTATGTAAATGTCCTATATGTTAATGCATGCTCATGTGTAAATGTATCTGTCTGTATGTGCACCAAATGTGTGTATTGCAAAGTAACAGTTGACTGAGGACACAGATTTCCAGGTCAGATTAAACCGCTTCCCCAACGAGAGCCCCCCATTCTCCTGGACACAAACACAGGATGTCCTTGATGGACACGGTGCTATTATCTAGCCAGCCAGCCAGCCACAGAGAAAAAAACTTGGAGGGGATTGAGTTATTAGTTGGCCTGTGGGCTCTCAGCGCATGAAACAATGCCACGACTAAGATTAGCATGGCCAAGAGAGGTACAAATCAAACTGTTATTATTCTTTCTTTTATTAATACTATCATTCCTTGCAATCAAGATTTGCAGAGGCCGGGGAGGGCCCAGGGACAGTCGAACAATGTGACTGATTATCAAAGGGGCTGCGATAACAGACTGTGTCTTCTGAAAAAGGTAGAAGTGACGAGGTACACAGGCGCCATTTGGTAAACAAAGGAAGAAATCATACAGAACCCTTGAGAAAATAACATCAACACTGTGGAATGATGGTGCATAGGGCCCTATCAATTCAGGTTGCAGCGGCGTGGGAGGCAGGAGTGAAGTATTTTCACATAATACATGGTATGAACATAATAGTTGATAGCATCTGGGAGTAATAAGCCTATATGTAATACCTGGAGTCAATTCCCCTGTTTGGTATTCCCTTGCTGTAGTTTTTGTTCAAAGTGCATGTACCACTTACTGTTTCTAACTAAGATTACGGCAAGCACCTTCCTAGATTTGCAATGTGTGATTGTTTGTGTATGTGCGTGTGTGTGTGTGTGTGTGTGTGTGTGCGTGTGCGTGTGTTGTAATATTACCTGTGGGTGGAAGAGCGGCGGTGAGGGCCTGAGGAACTTCTCCTTCAAAGCTCCAACGGGGTCAAGTAGCTTCCTCTTTTCCACCCTGCTGGACCAACAACAAGGCGGGGGGGTTACGTACCAAGGTCAGGTTCAATCACACACTAACCACCAACCTCTACCATCTCCAATGTGTGTACATAAAAGGCTTGATGTGGCAACAGCAGTTTCTGGTCGAATCGGGGCTGAAATACCTGTATATGGGGTCCATGAAGAATGCCGAGGGCTTGGCGTAGTGCAGGGGTGGTGGCTGATGTGGCTGGGCCTGGTGCTGCTGGTGCTGGGAGATGGAGGATAGGTGCAATGACTGGGAGTGGGGGAACCCAGCTGGTGCTTCATCCTTGATGGAGATCCCCTTTAGGACTCCATACATGTGGTTCTTTCGATTGTGTGGCTCAGCTGCCACGCCATTATGACCACCTCGGCTCCGGCTGCCAATGCTGAGGTCCAATGGCTGTTCTTCACTGCCGGATATCGCTAAAGGTCCACTACTGCTCCCAGTGCTACTGTTGGGGTGTGAGGGGTTTGTCGGGTTGGGATGAGATAACTTGGTCTCCTTGGGTTTTGTGGTGAGATCGAATGGTGACTCCACTTTGGGAGCAGGAGCGCTTGGGGCACCAGAAACTATCTTATGAAGCTGCTCTCGAGGTGACTTGGGCTCCGCCTTGAAGAACATACTAGGATTGAGGGCACCTCGATCAGCACTGAAGGGATAGAGGGAGTTGTGAAAGTTGGGCAGGAACTGGAAGGGAAACATGGAATGGTAAGGCAATGGACCCATCTTCTTCTCCTGATGAAGACCAATCAAACCTGGACCAAAATATTTCTCCGCAATAGAAGCAATGGCTTTGATGGAATCTGTGGTGGCTGCATTGGCATGCATGGTATTGGGTAGGAGGGCTTGCTCATCAGGTGGAGGGAAGAAGGAGTGATGGGATGATACAGAAGAGAGAAATGGACGATCAAGCGCGAGATTCCCCGAACTAGACATGGCTGATATCAACGCACTGTTCGTGTCTTCTGACTGGTGGACTTCTTGACTTGACATGGTCCCAGATGGCTTCCTTCTTTTGCCAATTCGCTCGCGTTCACTCTCGCCGTCACTCTCCAGGTCAGAACCATCACCTGAAGCAGTACCAGTGGTGGTGTCCAAATCTGTCCCACTTGTGGTATTAACGTCTTCAAGATCACTTCCGTCCGACATGTCGGCCATCTTAGATTTTGACTTTGCTTCTCCACTAGAGGACAAATCCAGTTTGTTCTCTTTCTCTTTGTCTTCCATCTGACTCAAACTGTTGCCTCCATTGCTGTTTGTCGAGCTAACCAGGGACATTGGAGGTAAATGTAGGGGACTCCGAGGAAGCTTCACCTCCTGACTGCTGCTCCCCAGCGGGTTCTTTATCAATGGACTAGCCGGCAATAAAGGTGGTCGGGGATACAGTGAAGGTGGGAAGATACCTGGGAAACCATGGGGAAGGGATGGGAAGCCATGGGGTCCTGGGGAGAAGGGCAAGCCAGCATGAGGGTGAGGTCGGGAGGGAAAGTAGTCAGTGAATCCTAACCCTGACTGGTTAAGAGCTGAAAGGTGGTGATGATGAGACTTGGCCTTAGCCATGATGGGGCTGGAGCTCATGGGGATGCCAGGGTTGAACATCCCTCCAGGAGAGCCATAATGATTTTTGCCCTCACAGAAGCGACGGTGCTTGTTGAGGGAGGAGGTAGTGCTGAACAACTGCCCACAGTCCTTACACTTGATCTGGGTGCGGCAGTCAGCATGCATGCGCTTGTGGCGGCAGAGGTTAGAGAACTGGGTGTAGGATTTGTGGCACACTTCGCCTGGGGGAGCAAAAAGACACAGCCCATCAGGGCCTGGTTAAACCCATTTTAACACTGTCTCTAACTCTGAATACCAAATCATTTTCAACATACATCTGAATGGAAACTGATGAAATAGTCCTAGAAAAGGAAGGGAGCTGCTGTGGATGAAATCAACCAGTCATTCTGCAAATGGAAACAGCTAAATCATTCCCGAATTACTGTAGCTGCATTGTGATGTATTTAATGCCAAATAATTACTGAACTAATTCAAGACAGAATTACAATACATATGTTTTCAATTTACTTTACTTGAAAGGTAGAAAAAATAGGTCTATGAATCATAATTAAAAAGAATCATATATCAACATTGTATTTGCTTATTTTTCATTAGTGTAAAAAAGTCCAAACCGATCTAAACTATATGTCAGAAAGCCTTCTGTGGAAAAGGAGCTTAAGTGAATGGGTCAAATTATTTACAGTATAATCAAATTAATAGCAACACAGGCATGATCTCTGGACATAACAAGTGTGCTTAGTTCAGAAAATGTTAGCAGAATTACAAATTGCTGCACGTGGAGAAGAAAGACAGAATAATGTATGATGGAGAGATTGAGGAGGTAGAAAAAAAAGAGACATAAAATAGATGTAGTGATAAGGATGAGGCCATCATGAACTCCCTGTGCTCTCACTTACAGATAAAGGGTTTGACACTGCTGTGGATGTGCTTATGCTGCTTGAGGCCTGACGAGGTGGCGAAGGTCTTGCCACACTCGGGACACGTGTGAGCGCGTGCGCCCACGTGCTGGGAGCGGATGTGGCGCTGGAGGTTGCTGGGATCTGTGAACACCTGAAGTTTGAAAGAAAAATGCAATGCACGCCATAATTAACAATCAAAAACATAAATAAATTTGTATTTTCTCCCAGTTATTATATATTAGACGTTGACATTGTTATTTGTACTTATTGCTTTAACATCCACATAAATTTGCTAAAATCAATATCTAGTAAGGTTATGTACCAAGGCTAAAATATACAAGACCATCAAAATTTCTGAAGAGGTTGAAGCCTGTGTGTTTCCTGTGTACAACTTACGTGCCGGGTATGCTGTACCTTATCACAGTTTTCACACTCAAAGCGCTTGCCACTGTCATGTGACATCTGGTGACGGATGAGGTTGGACTTCCAGTTAAAGGCTTTTGGACACTGGTCACACTTGTATTCCCTCTCCTCTGTGTGGACTATCATGTGTTGGCCCAGACTTGATGAAGAGAGCACACGTTGATCAGTGAGTAGGTTAAGTGTGTGTTGACTATGTATGTTATTTTAAAAAAAAAAAGTATTATCATTGTATGTCTGTGTACCTGTACTCATTTGGGAAGATCTTCTCACAGTCTTTACACTCGTGGACGGGCTCGTCGCTGTCCTCGTGCTCCTGTTTGAAGTCCTCTCTCAGTGTGTCAAAGATAGAGCCTGCGCTGGTGCACGAATACTTCTGGTGCCGCCGTAGCTCGAGCGTTGAGGAGAACAGCTCATCACAGTCTTCACAGCGGTACATCTGCTCGTCTACGAACACACAGACACACACAGACATGTTGAGCCATCACACAATTCAAGTCATTATCATCTTAGCTGTGTGAAAAGATGTTTGACATGAATCAGCTGTTTAAATATTATAGTTTGACACTGAGAGAGAAACTTCTAATGGTACTAAATTATTGTTTATTATGTTTAAGTCCACATAATAATAAAGAACACATCTCCAAACTTGGAGTGTCATTCTACATTTTCATTTTAAGGTAAACCAGATTTCTAGAGGAGGACAAAATATTTTTTTACTATAAAGGTTGTCAACAACTAAGGGCAGTTGTCACCACTGACTTTTAATCAATGCAAACAAAAGTAGAAGAGCACTTACAACCCAACAGTCCCTTTGTTTAACCACATTTAAATTCACAAGATCTTATTACGCAAACTTGCACTGTTAAAGAAAGTTTAAAAAAATGTATAATTCCTAATTCAGATCCAAACCAAAATTAAATGGGTTCTTCCTTGGGTCATACCCCAGCCCCCCTGAAAATTCCATGAAAATTGGTTGAGTAGTTCTTGCGTAATTCTGCAAACAAAGAAATGAAAACCTAACCTCCCTGACGACGGCAACAGCTATATTTTATGGAAGTCAAGACAATAGTGACTTTGCTGCACAAAGAAACGAGTGAGTGCTTATTTACAGTCTTTAGGTTGCATCTTCCTGAAGAAGCCGAGCCAAGTAACATACTGTTATAACTGTGATATAAAAATTGTCAATAGTCACTTAACAAGAACAATAGTCTATCTCTGTGTTAGTTACAGCTAAATAGACTCCCATTCAAGCAACAATCCTGCAATTGACATTCACATAAAATGGAAATCAATTAGCAGTGAAACGTAGCCTTCATTAACACAGCTAATTGCTTGTTAAAGCAAGTGTTTGCTTTCAGACTGTTGGTGTAATAGCACACAGGGGAAACAAGAGGGGCCGGTCTTCCCCTTCCATGTTGATAACCTTTACAATACTTCTCACCATCAAGGTCAAACGCATAAAACTCGGGCCAAGTTTTTCAATAGCAAGTTCCTGAGTCAGACGCCAAGTTCAACAGATCAGGGAAAAGCCCAGCGGAGAGTCTTTGTGCAGGGACACAAGTGTGTGTGTGTGTGTGTGTGTGTGTGTCTGTTTGTGTGCATGTATTTATGTGAGCATTTTCCAAAAAGAATGAGCCACAAGGAACTGAGGTAAGCAGGGGCACAGTGGCGCCAACCCCATGGTGATTTCAGCACCACCCTGCCATGTACCCTCTTTGCCATGACCTAAGCAGCCAAAGTCTGAGTTGACCCCCGCTAGGTGTCCAAACACACCACACACACCCATCCATCACTTCAAGCTGCACTAAATGGGTTTATCCAAAACGACTTGCGGTGCATTGCTCACCTGTTTTCTACTCCATGTGGCCGTTTATCCAGCTGGAACTTCTTGGACACATTAAAAGGGCATTAGTGGAGCGACATCAATGTTTTCTAACCTTGGGGAGGATAAATGACCTCTCGGTCAATGGCCCATTACACTGAGCTCAAATGCTAAACTAACTCTGACACCAGCGTGCACATATTTCAAGAAAGTACAACTCCTCTTGCAACAGGAGCCGCTGAGAAACCTTCAGGTGCATATGGATCCTCAGGTGTGTGTGTTTCACCGAGGATACACACAAATGAAGGGACTTTGCGTGTGTGCATCGGCGTGCCTGCGTTATTTCAGTTCGTCTGGTCTGGGCTCTTGGGTTGGGTTGGAATGGGGTGGGTGAGTGTGTAGGGGGGTTATAAAGGGGAGACTAATAGCTCTCTGGGAGACGAAGGGAAGCACAATTATGTGCAGTTTAGCAGCTAATCTGGGAGCATGGGTGAGGTCTCGGGGGACTCCTCAAGTCCTCTACTTCAAATTCCTTCTCTGATAAGCCAGACACAGAGAACAGGGCTGCACTGCCAAGCTCCCACTCAGCCCTGCTACACTAGCTTCCCTCTCTCTCTCACACACACTAACACAAATACATGGAGCCAAGCACACAATACAGACACTTTGATCACTGCTGTGAGTGGACAGCTGTCTCTCTCTCTCTCTCTGTTTGCCTGTCTCACTCCATCACAAACATCTTCAAACGGCAGATGAATTATAATGCTCGTTTTGTTTCCCCCTGCTCGCCTTCGTCCCTCTCTCACACAAACACACAATGCCAAATACTTTGGCTGTGACACGCACGCACACATTCTGGCAGGTGGAGTGTCTCTCTTTTCTCCGTCTGCCTCCCTCTTGCATGCACACACACACACACAGAGGAAATGAACAAATCATTTACAAGTCTGCTCCGCCTTTGACACACTCCTACAACACGCCAATCTGGTTCTCGTCCATACTCTTGAGCTCCCCGATTTGAGATCAGTGCATAAACTGTGCATCACGCAGGGGGGGAGGAGGACTAGAGTGAACTGCACATCTCACGCACATCTTGTTCTCCCTCCATCCTTTTTTATGACCAATGACAAGTAAGAGTAATCCGATTTTTGGTTTTTCATCCGTGGATCCAGAAACACAACAAAACAGCGTTTACCTGACAACAGCCCTTCAGCACAATAAGTCCAAGATGTTTTCAGGGATACAGCGGAACTACGGGCCCTTTTACGCTTAAGTGAACATTGAAAGAAAAGTCCAGGTCGACATTGAACAGCTGTCCAAGTCAGATTATGAGATAAAATATTGAACATATTCAGTCTGACGTGCAGAGACACGGTTGAAAGGTAGCTGCAGTGAGTCAGAGGGTGGGGGGGGGGGGGGACGGGCGGCTGAGAGCACCTACAAATGTGGTGGCCTTTGAAATGTGAGACTCTTACCAGACAGCAGAGCACCTCACACGATCGTGCAGATTTTTAGTGATAATATAACCGCAGAGCAAAGTTCAAATAATAAATGCACAAATGAATTGTCTCAACATCTAATTTGATTTACAAAAAATCCAAAATACCAAATTCTTTAACACGAATCAAACTGGAAACACTGGCTAAAAGCGAGTGCAGACATTTTTAATAAAATGTAATTATAAGGCTTAAACAACATATTTTATATTATTAAACATTTGAACTATTTTTGAGCATATATGTTGCTTGTGATAGGCCAGTCATTTTAAGCATAATATTATAATATCTAACCTTATTTCATCTGTTTATTTATTTATTGACTTAGGCCTATTCATTTATTATATGTTTCTGGTGGTAAGAGCCAAATCACTAAATGCAACAACGTGACAAAGAGTAAAGATGAAATATGAGTAAAAACCTTTTAAAAAAAAGACTGATAAACTATGAATTTTAATTTGGCCTAAAAATAAAAAGATTTCATTTATTGTGCTTTGGTCGAGGTGAAACAATTCCAAACAGCTTAAAGTTCATCATGTGTTTCGAAGGATACTGTTCTGAATATTGTCTGATCTTCTCGTTAAGAGAAAAAGCTTCAACCTGCTCAGGATGGAACGTGACATGTGCCAATTTATTTTCAGGCCGAGAGGCCCATTAGCCACATCCCAGCTTTGTGAGCGCGCAGTTCAGACCACAACCTCCATTATTATTGGCAGGTCCATTTTAAATGACTGGTCCACACGCGGCCTTCAGCCTCAGGCCTTAGAGGGGATTTAATTCCTCTCTGGAAATTCATGATTTGAATAATTCACATTTCTTGGGGAAGAAAAAGAAAGAGGAAATTCGTGAAAGGAGAGATGGTGTCTTTTTTCTGTTCCTCCTCTCATCACATGTAGCGGGCTCTGGAGTGTGTTGACCGCTTAGAGCAGCACAGGATGCAGGTTGGAGTTTGTTTAAAATGTGCGCTAATGACGCGCATTAATCTTACCTTGTAGGTTGGGTGCCATGGATCCCTCGGGGAAAATACCGTCCTTCATATACACTAAAAGCTCCTCCCCTGCGTCAATGTCCCGCACCGCTTTATAATAAATCTGAGAGAGAAAGAGAAAGAGAAAGAGAGAGAGAGAGAGAGAGAGAGAGAGAGAGAGAGAGAGAGAGCTTTAACTTAAGGTCAACATGGATTTAATAAGTCTGAACCTTCACATTTACTATCGCAGTTAAAGGAAGGACCTTATGTTGAAATTGATCATATTAGCATATTAATATGTTGTTATTAAGAAAAAAAAACATAATACATGTCTTAATGTAAACTATAATATCCAGACTATATGGAGGATCATTTATCATCTGAAATATTCACACTTTTACTATTTATTTGTCCAAATTAAAAGGCTGTCAGATATTAATTTTAATAAAAACACCCAATAATTCATTCCACATTCACTCACACTTTATAGAAAATAAACAAAACGAATATAAAGTGTTCACCCGTCATAGGTCAATTAAAACGAGGAATAGATTAGGTTTTGTGTTCTTTCACAACAATTAGACGTTGATTAAAAGAAAAGTAGAAAAAAATACAAATAAAAAATGACGTTGTGATGAATCTAAACAGTCTGAACGAAAATGAAATAAACATCAAAAAGCTTCTCCTTTTTTTTTATTTCCATCTGCAGAGAACCGGAGAATGTCGGGTTTTATCTGCACAACACATCCCCTTTAACTCAGCTCGTTTTACCCGTGTGATCCAGCATAAAATATGTAATTATTCACTGATTTTAAGGTTTATTTTTCCACTATAATAAAGACGAGGAAAACTGAGATAACAAGAATATAATTTATGGCAAAATCTGAGGCCATTCATTTCCCAAGGCCTCATGTCTCTACCCAGCATCCAGAAAAACCTGTGAAGCAAACTACGCTCATGCAATAAAATACACGTCAAATAAAAATGTACCAAATCAAATAACTTAAGAAAACAATTATTCGATTGAAACATAAAACAGCATCGCAATAAAACACAGCGCAAACATCGACTTCAAGTGGCTGCATGCAGAAACATGTGGCCTCTGAGCGCATGGGGGCGCTCTGCACCAATCCAACGGTGCAGAGAGGGCAGAGCACACACACACACACACACACACACTCACACACACACACTCACGGAGGAAAAAGCTGGGGAAAACAACTCGCAACACTTAGTGATCCTAAGATGAGACCAGGACCAGCTTTTACAAAAAACCTTCTTACAATTAATATTATAGAGTATTAGGCCTACACTGTTATAATAGTTATAATTAACAACAGTAACAACACTCTGGCTGCGGACTCTTCTCTCGACACTTTTCCGACCTGACCTTTCTCTTCTCCGTGAGCCGGAGGAGTTGGGAGAGTTGCGCGGCGCTGCGGAGAGCCTCCAGCTGCAGGAGCACTTCGGTCCCGGTGGAGTTGGCGACGCAACCCATAGTAGGTCTACCGGGGAGGGCAGCGCTGGAGCCGGGGCGCAGGAGCGGAGCGGAGCCGGGGAGCGGAGGTTGCGGAGCAGCCGGGCGCGCTGCGGACGGACGGACGGACGGACGCACGGACTGACGGTCGCGGATCGGTCCCTGTGGCTGGATGAAGCCCGGCGCGCGTCTGCCGGGCTGAGCTCTATAATCTAGTCAAGTGAGCGACTCTCTCTATGATGATGAAGATGATGATGAGCCTCTCTCTCTCTCTTTCTCTGTCTCTCGGACTCTCTCTCTCTCATTAGTGATTCCCTAATGCCCCTCGGTGTTCTCTCGGTTACCCGTCGGCCACTCCTCCTCGTCTTATCTCCAGCCAAAAGGATTGAGGGATCTACGGCGCAGACCCCTCCCCGCATCTCCGATCCCTGCAGCCGCTGCTTGATAATAAATCTATTATCGATGTAAATAATGGATGAGACAGCCTCGGCAGACTTGAACTCACCGCGCTCCCCTCAAACACACCCCATGGAAGCCACGGACTTACACACGCACGCGAACGTATAGATAAGATCATAAATATCTACCTTATCGATCGACATATTGATGACATGTTACTGAACTTGTGGTCAGAGCGCTGCAACACTGTTTCCTTCACTTTCTTCCACTTTGGCCCAAACTTATCTGCACTGAGTTGGGAAGCTCTCAGGTCTGGATTAAATGAGATAAGTAATAATAAAATAGTAACTTTAATACAACTTCTGAATTTTTTTTTTCTCTATAGCCCTTTCACTCATCAGCAAAACTGTTATTTTTAAATTCTATTATTTATTAGCATTATTATTTGACTTTTACTTAATCAATATCCTAACTTGTTTTAACAAAAACAAACATTGCATAAGACGCAACAAAAATAGGTTAACCGGAGAAAAACACTTAAAAAATGTATAAAGAATGAACAAAATTAGAATATCTTATTTGCACAATTTTGAAACTATTTTTCACACAATTTTTATATGAAATATAACTTGTATTCTGTTCATTTTAAATCTCATGAAATCTCATATCATTTTATGTGATTAGATTTGTTATTAGATAAATCTTTTTGCGGTAAGCTTCTGTTAAATATTTTTTCTTTTAAACAAAAATAGACAGTTAATTAATAAGTACTTTTTAATTACCTTCCTAATTAATATCTATAGTGTCTTTAAATATTTGTAATCTTTCAAAATCTTTGTTGTTTTTGTGTGTGTGTGTCTTTGTGCGTTTGTCTTTGTGTGTGTGTTTCCTACAGTACAAGGCCTACACACTCATGCCTGTCTTGACCTCTTCCCATCTCTGTCCAGTGTTCAGGGGACAGATGCCTCATCGATCAATGCCAGCCGTAGGGGCCGCAATAATCCCCCAGTGTTGCCTCGTACACACACACACACACACACACACACACACACACACACACACACAAACAGTGTCTGTTTATTGATGGATCCGTCCGGGGTAGAGGGGCAGATCAAACACTGTTGGAAAGGGCTCCACTCCAAAACACAAAAGATGAAGGACTGACAAGAAGGTGGACAAGGTTCATCTCTTTTTCAAAAGCCCATCTCCTACACACCAACTCACATACAAAACACACACACACACAAACACACACACACACCACCCATTACGCTCTCGGTTTCTCAGCCGTTTCCTTCACTAGATGCAACTTTGGCCTTAGAACCACTGAATGGGGTCGCTTACACACCAGTTTATTCGTTATGAATGGGAACTATTTTTTTGTGCTAGACACATGTATTCACAAACATAAACTCACACAGACACACACACACACATAAAACATGGGGATTTGCCCGAATATTGCATTAGGATAAAACTGCAGCAGGATCAGGTGAGAAAAGTTGTTTTGAAACAGTGGCTGTCTGCACATACATGCAAATAGCACTAGTACATCTTTCTGACACACACATACACACACACACAATAATACAAAAAAAAAATAAAGAAATCCAAAGACCAGCTTAACTTCTAAAGAATCTGTATCCAAAGTAGATTTACTGTTGCATATGAAACATATACAAAATAATACCAAATTATTGCAAGGCCATAAACATCTAAATTATGCATGATGATTCATACATTTGTTCATCGTGCATCATTAATGACAAACAAATAAACAAATAAATTATCCACTTGCTTTTTAAAAGGTTACTCCTTGCATCTGAATTTGCCCTGTGTGCACATATTTCCATAAACTCATGCATTGTGCATGCTGATACGATAAAACAAGAAAAAGGAAAAATCACTGAATAGTCTGTTAAATTATACATTTTAGCACTGAGTGGCTGCATATGTGTGTGTGGGATGTTTGTAAATAAATCATAGGGTCATACCTGTGAGCCACTACACACCAAGCAACTGGTCAGGCAAACAAAAGCAAAGCCATATGCTGCGTACAAACAACCACAAATACATCAACAACCCATAGTGCACTTGGCCTCTTCTGGTTCTGATAATTCACCACAATTTCACTGGTGTCCTGATTCTTTCTTTGACATTGTGTGGCAGTGGCAGGGGGCACTGATGTGAAAATCTTAAAAGGATTAGGCGGGTTGGTGTTGCCAGCCAATTGGTGCTTGTCAATCTCGGAGGCCCCCGTGTGTTCGCTCTCTTACCAGGTCCGAGTCCCCTTTCTCTCTATCGGTCAGGCTTAATGTCTGTGGCTTAAACGGACACACTAGCCTGTCCCCTCGGTGTGACAGAGTGACAGGTGGCAGATCAAGACACGAGGACGGAGAAAGAAGACAAAGACGGCGAGGAACAGGCGGCCAGAGACCGAGACAGGAGGGGGAAAGAGCCATGTAGGCAGGGATTAGGAAACAAATAACAGCGGAGTGACAGGAATGTGGAAACACACAAGCGAGTCATATGGATGCATTTGGTTACTGTCACACTGGCATCATGACTCATGTTTCAGTGCCCCATCTTATTCCTGCTTTGTTCCTTGCATGGTGTTTGTTTTGAGCAGGCACGATTTCACTCTCAAACTGCACCGAAATTAAAATGAAATATGTGTGAATACATGGCAGCTGGCATTTCTTTTAGCAGAAACTGGGACAAGACTCAGCAATGCATAACAGGAGAAAAACTGCTTCTGCAGGCCAAACAGAAACAGGGAAATATGCTCATATACTGCAGCAGTAAGTTGTGGCGCACACATTGCATGGGGTTGAGGTTAGAGCCTAGTTAAGCAGTTGGGGTTTTATGGGCACTGACTGGGAATCCTTCCAAAAGTATCTGATGCCCTACGCAAGTTTCTTCAGAGCGAGAGTGGATGGGCCATAGGAAGCAGCAAGAGAGAAACTACTCTGTCTACAGAAGAAAACCAAGTTTTGTGTGATGGTTGTTATGTGACTCAATAGTGTCAGGTTATTCTTCAGCCTCTGGAGGTGGATCATTTCCTTGTGGCACAATAAACTGGCCCAGCCTCCATTTTGCCCTCAAAATGGTAAACACACACACACACACACACACACACACACACACACACACACACACACACACACACACACACACACACACACACACACACACACACACACACACACACACACACACACACACACACACACACACGCAAGCCTGCTCATACACATCAACACGAATCAAAGTGTCGAAAATTGGGGGATGGGAAGCAACCAGAACAATTCCCCTCACCTGGTCTCCGGTGAGGTGACAGGCTGCGAGGTTCTGCTCCTCGAATGACGGGGCACAGCGGACGTATTTGAGCCAGCTGGGGCCGGTGGCATCCGGGCCTGTGTCCAGCGCAAATTTGACGTTTCCCATGTCATCGACCACCTGTTGGGAGAGTGACAGGTGACATTAAGAAAAAGAATGGAAAAGTATTTATGAAAAACAACAGGTTATCATCAAACAACCAATATGGAAAATGGAATATTTCTAAAAGTGACATTTTCAAGGAGGTTCTAGGCGGTTTTAAACGTAACATTTGAAATGGGCACATAACAAGGCTATGCCAGGAGTTTGATGTCAGTCAACCTTAAGACAAACAGAGGCAACATGTCAGTGGGTGTTAGGGCCACCTAACCCTGTCAGTCCTGACAACTGGAAGAGGAAAGAAGGAGAGGAGGTGAAAGGAGGAGGGAGTCGACTAACTGTGGCTTCTTTCACTTGTCTAAAGACTTTCTCTGGCACATATTGATCACCTTTTGTAACCCCGACACCCCCCTGAGACTCCAAGAGCAGGTTTCATGTTACCCGCTTTCACAGAGAATGAAGGAGGATGGAGGTAAAGATGAAGGAGGAAGAGGAGGAGGAGAAAAAGAGGAGAGGGGCTTATTGTGGAGCGAAAATTGAGGGGAAAACCAGGATGGAGTAACAAAGCTGTGTGTTTGGCTGAAGAGAAAATGGGATCTCATTCTTGAAAAATTTGGAAATTATGTATTATAGAAAGATCTATACAAGTCCCTGAAATTGCAAAAATAATTGATATTTTATATCAGACAACAATAACTGCATTTATGAAAGAGCAAAGATTGTAAAAGGGAAAAGACAAAAAAATGTTGCCTTCTCCTCTTGGCTCCTTCGAGTGCATTTGTGTGCGTGTGCGCGCGCGTGTGTGAATGTGTGTGTGTGTGTGTGTGTGTGTCCATTGGCATCTGTGTCTGTCGTGGTTTTCGGTGTTGCTGGGGAATCTGGGGGCGGCTCGGCTGAAACCCCCGAGTTAACCCCCTCGACCGAGCTGAGGGCTGAAGCTCCGATTTCGCCCTCGGCACCGCATGTGATACTGAGCCTGTGCGATTCCTCCGGGGAGAACTGGCCTGAGACAGAACAACTCCTCTAATTACAACTCCCAATCAGCCTGGCCAGAGTTCAGCACTGACCTCTAGCTCGACTCTTGCGCGCTCCTAATCACAGTCGAATGTCTGCAGAGGGAAATCGAGGTGTGATGGAGAAGAACCAACAAACCCACTGACGTTTTTAGATGTGCAAGGTTCGCGAACTTCCCTAACTGGCTGCCCTTTTCTTGAGGCACGCTATGGTGCTCTTTTTCCCAGCTCGTAAAGTGTGAATGGTCATGTTCTTGTTGTCTGGCTTGAACGCGTGCAGAAGGCGTATTTTTCGTGGGCGGGGGTGCAGGTGCCAAGTTTGGTGAGTAAATATATATGTAAAGGGGTCTGGTTGGAGGTGTGGAAGAACTGCCATGTGCTTGTTTGTACGAATACGGTAACCGTTTTAGGCGGATGTGTGTACGCATGGCTTGATGTGGCAGTGATGTTGTGCTACTTTCGACCCAAGGTGTGAGTTTACCCTCTTCACAAACTACACCTGCTTCAGAATAGCACCGCCTGTTAATGCCTCGGCTAAAAATAATTCATCAAAATCTTGACTTGACTTGCTTGAAATAAAACCGCTGCTTGTGTAAATGCATTTGCTGATTGTGAGAGTGGAACCGTTTATGGTAATCAGTTCCTCTTATGTATTTTCTGTCAAGTACACTGAGTTACGCTCACAAGAACACTATGGTAATGTCCAATGGAGGATTTTATATAAAAACTGACTCCTGTCTCTTCCTCTTAGATTATCACTTCAACACTCGGCTCAAGTGAGTCCAGGCTTTTATTTTAGGTGAGATAACTAACCATACATACCCCTAAACCACACACACACACACACACACACACACACACACACACACACACACACACACACACACACACACACACACACACACACACACACACACACACACACACACACACAGTCACAGGTATCATACATGTCGTCTGAACACAGAGAAAAACTGAGATCATGGGGGTATTGCGATTGTGAAGGTAAAGTAGCTAGAGTCTGAACAGAACGCACATGTGTGATTACTACAAAACCTACATATCGAGCACGGTCGTATTAATACACACACATTTTGTTCGCCCCTCTTCTCCTACACACACACACACACACACAGCTGAGGGTCTTGATCGTGGGCTTAATGAGCAGCAGACCTGTGTGTGTAGTTCGTGCACATGTGTGTGTTGTCTGGGAGGCCTGCTAACACCCTGTCTCCGGGTGGAAGCCTGATTTATAAGGCTTCAAATGAGGTGCAACAGAGAAGGAGAGCCAGAACAAGCCCACGGCTGATTGTTTGTTTATTTACCTTTTCTTTTTCATTGCCCCCTCCTCTTCCAAACTCCCTACCTACGTCATGTGGGTGACGAGGACTCAGCTGGAAATCATCAGCTCCACGTGTGAAAGGGTTTCGAGAAAACAAAGCCAACCTGACTACTGAAATTTTTTTCTCCCAGAACCTCCTTTCTCAGACCAGAGGCCGAGACAGAAACGACGACGCTGAAATATCAGGGTTGTTGTTTCTGTGTTGATTAAATCACCATTACCTTCATTTGTCCAGTCATTCTCTCAACTCAACTCTCCAAGCCAGTTTATCAAGGGCCTGTGTTCAACAACCCATTCCTCTCCTCAATTAAATGATTCCTATACTTGATTGAGTTGAATCTTTTGTGAGTTTGTACAATCGTTCTTATCAGTAACTAGAATGGCACTCAGTAGAGCACATATTGCCAAGGACCAACAGTCAAGCTGCATCAAAGTGCACTGACTCATAAATATCAGGCCCCTAGACATAGCCAATGTTTTCATCAAGATCCATGAAGTATTCTCTGGAAGCCAGTGAAAAAAAATCCAGAAATCATCCCTTGATCTGGATCTACACCACAATTGATTGGGTTCCTCCTGACCCATGCCACATCCTTAACTAAGTTTCTCCCTCCACTAGTTTTGCGTGATACTGAAAACTAACAAACAGACAAACCAACCATTAAGGTAATGGTGGAGGTAATAAAACCAATTCTATTCACAGTGATAAGTGCTGCAAATTTGTAATGTGTCAAATTTGGAAATGAGATGTTTGACAGCAGCCGTCATGTGATCAAACAGGTTTAAAACAGAATTCCACGTGAGATCAACCTATTTCAATAAGAAAATAAAGGTGAACATTAAAATTATTACTTAAACTGTTCGTTGGAAACATCGATCACTGTGTAGAGATTGAGTTCCTGGTTCAACTTTGGCCTCCCAGACAATGAGCACAGTTTCTTTGTGTAGTGACACAGGTGCTCACTTTTCGTTTCACCCCCTTATAAATAATTTTCACATAATGTGTCAAAACTGCTTAATGATGATTGGCCCGCTCGTGTTTCTTGCCTCTCTGGGTTTCTAGATTTCACAGCGTTCAGTGTTATTATAACTGATACATTTGGCAAAACAAATGAAGATAAGATCACAGTTGTAATAACTGAGGGGAGAATTATCATTTATACATATATAATATATATAAAGTAAAATGAAAAAAAAGTAACTCTCATTAAGTGTATTCCTATATCATTTAAATCTATATCACATATATTCCACTTCCAAAGTTTGATCTATAGTTTTATTTGAATAGTATCAGGAAATAACCAATGTGAGTGCGTGTGCGCGCACGTACACACACACACACACACACACACACAAGCACCGACACAATGAGACTTTGGAGAGAGAAGCGCCTCTGAGTGGACAGGATGCAGGGCAAACTCCACAGGAAGCTCTGATAAGAGCACGACACTTGTATTGCTCCTCACAACACAAAGGGGAACCTTTGACAGCTAGGAACCTTTAATGGATGTCTCGGCATGCCTTCTCCCCCGCCAGTTATATCTGACGGATGTGTGCGGCGCGCAGGGCTGAATTAGTAGAGGAAAGTTGCTTGTACGGGTAGACGTTGGTGACAAGGTACATATTATTTTCTGTAAGACGGAGAGCAGAAAATGGAAATAGCAGCTCAGAGCGTGTGGTGATTGTGATTTTGATGTGAGATGGAGATAGAAGCAGACTTTCAGCATGTGAGACCTAAGTGCGAGGTTATTGTGTGTCTCTGAGGGCATATTTTTATCAAGTGTGATCTTAGTGCTTTGTTACTCTGCCCGCGGTCTCAATGTGTGAACACACCCTAGTTTGCATGTGTGTCTACTTGTTTGTGATAGAAAAGAGTCTCCGTATTCACACAATATTTTTCTCACTGATAAAAAATTATGCAACTTCATTCTGACTTATCTATACATGTTTTTTGTGTCAGAGAACAGACAAAGGTGTGTTTTCTTTAAGTATTAACTTCAGTGGATTCAGCTACGACATAATTGATAAGTAATATTAGCTTTTTTCCCATCAGGGAAAATCAACATGAGCAACAAACCATGACCATCCATTTATGTAGAAGTCTGTGTTTTTGGAAGTGAGGTCCCACAAAGAAAGATAGAGAAGAAAACTGTTTTTCAACAAACGTTAGCTGAAAGATTTCTCTGCATTTAAGCTTTTTTTTTTATATCTGTGGAAAACAGGAAGGCATGACTGTGAACATGTTGAGAGAAGGCCGACTCTCCCCTTGTTCACAGACGCATATCCTGGGGAAGTGGCCGGCAAATGAAAACAGGTTGTTTCAAAGGGAAAGAAGAAAGATGAAGGAAGCCATTTAATTTTTATCATGCTTTTAACATATCTGGATGAAGAATATGTGCAAATGTGCAGGGAGACAAGCAAGGACTGATGATGAACTTCTTCTTATAGCCGCTAGGGGGCAGCGTGGAATGACAGCTCCTCAGGTAGAGGAGCTGAAGTGGAAATGAAACTTCTCCCCTTCTCTGCAGCTGTACACACATGCACATACAACAAAACACAAGGCCGGGGTGGTTGTAGACAATAAAAAAATGGCAGACAGAGGAAGAATTCTGTGCAAACACAAACACACACATGCACACATGCATACTGCCTTAACGTGAAGAGAGGGACAGTCATGGAAATGGAGCAGCGACAGTGACAGATTGAGTGGCTGTGAAGTGGGCTGCGGAGCTGGTTGTTAGAGGTGTTGCAAATTAAGGTGCAGGATGACTAACAAGAAATAAAGAAGTGTGTGTGAGAGTGTGTATCCTCTCTGGAACAGGGTCTGTTTCCAGTTGGGAGGCCCCTCAACACACACACACACACACACACACGGACAGACTAATAAAGCGGCTGACAGACTGCAGATCCCCACAGCCTCCGATGTGTTTGTGCACATTTACGTGTATATTCATGTGTGTGTGTGTGTGTGTGTGATGGATGGGGGCCTGCAGAGATGCCCCTACCCTGCCACATCACTCAGCAGTCTAAATGAGAGTGTGTCCGCTCACATTTGTGTGTATGTGTGTGTGTGTGTGTGTGGAAGTGAGAGGTGGACAGGCACACTAGGGGTCCCGTCAATAAACCTTCTGTGAGAGCGAGTGATGGAAAAAAGACAGAATAAAAGACAGCGAAAGAGAGATTGTTCACAATGAAATAAATTCAGGGGGCAGCGAAGCAAGTTGCCCAGTCAAATTAATAAAAGTATCTCACTCTTTATTCTACATGCATGTCAGTAAACGTGGGAGGAAGGTGGATGTGTTGTAGGATGTGATGTTTGATACATGAAAGAAGAGTAAAGAGAAAACTATGGGCCAAAATAAAGGTCAATAAGATTTTGAGCCTGTGAAATGATTTAATTGCTGTGGTTGTGTATCCCCCTTTTTAAACTTGAAATAAATGGAAAAATGAAAGTTTGTGGATGTGTAGAAAAAACGTGTTATTGGAGAAAGAGTCAGAAAATATTTAAATAAAATTTGTATACAAATAATATCACTGTTGAGATGTTTTCTGCATTGAATTTGAACTCCAATATTAACCAAAGCTCCTTTATAAGAACTAATTTTGGTTAACTCAAAATTTTACTTTTACTCAAGTGTACATTTTTCTTGGATTGATTAAAGTAGTACAAATTTCCCTGCATTGGTCAATCCGGAGAAACGTTAAAGTAAAAATGTACTCAGATGTGTTGTTTAAACAGTAAACGTCAGCAGAATTATTCATGTCAACCATCGTAGACAAGCTTTAATTAATACAGACACTCGTGATTTGCATCAAATCATTTGAACTATTTATCTGTCACATCCTCAAATTTACATTTCAGATATCAAACATTTTCAGTGGAAATGCAGAGGGTTGAGTCTGGATAAAGAGTCAGTGGCAGAGTGTTTCCTCAGGAGGAGCCGTGCTGTGAGTATAGATTGGGCCTTTAAAAATAATGTGTGTGTATATATGTGTGTGTGTGTGTGTAAGGCCTATTACTGATGCTGGTAATAGTACACCTGTGTAGCCATGTCTGGCAGCCTAATGACAGCTAAAGAGGAAACAGGTTGTAAATCTGCACACACACACACACACACACACACACACACACATACTGCAAGACACACACACGCATGCGCACACACACACACACACACACACACACACACACACACACACACACAGTCTAACACTTCCTTTTATCATGGTAAAAGTATTTGAGTTGAATACCACAAATTTACTGTTTGTATAATACACAAGTGAGTTCCACTGTAAAAAGGTGTGTGTGTCTGTGCGTGAGATGTATCACTAGTAATATGTATGCAAGGTGTCAGAGTGTGTGTCAGCAGTGTGCAAGCGCATGTGTTGTGTCTGTGAAGGTGAGTAAAGGCGTGTTAAATGTGACCCATTTTATCTGGGCCGGGCGGCCATCGACATAATTAAAAACCAGGCAGGCAGGCCAGAGAAGGCCTGGGGCCTTGTAAAAGCCATCTGGGTTCTTGTGTGTGTAAGTGTGTGTGTGTGTCTGTACATGTACCGTGTGTGTGCCAGAATGTGGCTCGGCTCACTAATGACCAACGTGCTTCTCTTAAATCAAAGTCTCTGCAGCGACCGTCACACAGCTATCATTTGTGGTGAGCGCTCCTGTGCCACACTGAAAACAGCATGTGGAAAGTTCCAGCCTCTCCCACACTCACAAAATCATGGTCAAGTCTAATTTCATTTCGTTTGCATTTGACCCTTCTAACGTTTTCCTTAAACCGCGGTTTGAACTGCAGCTTCCATACAGGTGAGAATCCAAGGATGGAAGTTCGTCATCCAAAAAAAAGGCAGAATAACAACACAAAGACAAAAATGTACATCTGATAATATCTTTTACTATCTGATAATACAATAATCATCAGATTCAGTTTTGCTCCTACAGTATCATGAAAGAAGAGCTATGCGTTACTTCACAAACTCACAAACAGACTAATATGGACTATTGTATTAACATTAAATTGCTACAATACGTTTCTTTCTTTCTCTGCTTTTAAAACATCAACTCTGCTTTTAGAATCCACCAATAACCTTTTTTTTTTTAAATTTTGGGATTGATCTGAAACGTTGTGTGTAGCTGATGACTATACCTTCAGCCACTCTGTGTTATTTTTAACGTCACGCCACCGTGTCCACCTCCGCACCCCCTGCAGCTCATCTGAATGAGCAGGTTGCCATGTGCCGGGTTGCCAGGTTAGGGTAACTTTAAACAGGAAGTGTGAGCACTTTAAAAGAGGAGAGGCGGGGAGTTTTCAGGCTGGACCTCGTTAATGAAATGGCTGCATGTTATTTACAGCCCCCTGTTAAAAGGCTGGATGAGTGTGTGTGAGTGTCTGTGTGTGTGTAACGGCACATGGTTTCGTAGGCCATCATATGTTATGTTTTTTTATGCAGGTGTATGTGCTTATGTGCGACTTTTTGCTTGTGTCTGTGTGTTTTTATGCACATGTGATTTGTACCAGTGTGTGTGAGTGTGTGTGTGAGTGTGTGTGTGTGTGTGTGTGTGTGTGTGTGTGTGTGTGTGTGTGTGTGTGTGTAGTTGCCATCATGCTATGTCTGTTTTACTGTTGGACAGCCTTTCTCCAGGCCGAGGTTTATGATATGTATTTAGAGCAATTAGTGAGCAGATATATTGGCTCATTATAGTGAAGCAGGTGCAGTGTAAATGGGGAAATATATGAACAGTACATCAGGGTCACACACTCTGTCGATGGTGTTTGAAGGCTCACAGCCAGACTTATATGTGTGACCACCATTGAATCGGTCGGAGCCAGACTAAAGAAACACGTTCTCGTACTGGTCTCCGTCAAAAAGAAACAATCCTACAATCCCGCGAGAACATTTATCTCATTTTAAAATCTGCCAACATGATTGGTAACAGGTTCGAGAGGAGAGCAAAGCGAGTGAACTAGTTGAATATTAACTGAGAGGGAATCAGAGTTAGCAGAGGATGTGTTTTATTGGCTGAAAGGAAGCTCAGTGAGCAGAGGGGTTGTTTATTGTCTAAAGAGTCCACACGCACACAGACAAACATTTACCTCCCAACACAAATGTGTATACAAAAGGATTGCATGTATATACAGCCACTGTGTGCAAGACTTTTACTTTTAAATTATTTCTCTAATATGTAACATATTGTGCTTCAATTACTTTCTCCAGCAAGATGATACACCTCCCATTTGCATATGTATGTGATTTGATAATATGGAGCATTGGACATATATATAATATTATTTGCGTATACAATTTCTGCATTTTGCACTAAATGAAGAACATATATCTTGGCACTTCATGTTTCAAAAAGAATGACACTCAGCAGAGCGCATTTTACAACCAGGGCCCAACTGTCTCCTTAGATTCAATCAAGCTGCACAAAATTAGTTACTCGATATCAGTTCCCTAAATGTGCCTGTTTTAAAAAAAAAATCAAGATCCACAAATTATTTCCTTGGAAAATGGTGAAATTGTTAAATAAAGTGAGAAAAAAAAAATCCTGCATTCGCCCATTTATTTGGATCCACACTTCAAAATATAATTGATTCTTCTCTGACTCATACCAGATCCTTCCAACAAGTTTCATGGAAATCCGTTCAGTTGTTTATGTGTTATCTTGCTCACAGACAAACAAACACACAAGCCAACAAAGAAATTGACAGTGTTGAAAACATAACAATCCATAGAGGAAAAACATGTGAAATGTCCAACTTAAACATAAAATGCTATACCAACAATTATACCTCTCTCTTTTCTTGGGTTTAAAATAGTGCAGATATGAAATTAAACTTATCCTGAGTTCCAGCAAAGCACCTAAATCCATCAAATCTAATGAATCCATGCCAAGAATAATGGCAACTAATAATGAAGCGAGGAAGCTTGCATTCAACACTGGCACAACTTGACCTCCACTCTATCGACTGACATCGGAAGTGAAACACAAAACAGGACAATTCCTGGAACTGTGCAAACACAAATAGGGAAGCGGAGCTCGGGACAAATTTGTGGAACATGCAACACCATCAATTATTTATTAACACCCAAATAAAGGAATACTTCCTTCAACAACATTTGCTCTTGTGAGACAATGGACAGGGAGAGGGAGAGAGAGGAGAGAGAGAGAGAGAGAGAGAGAGAGAGAGAGAGAGAGAGAGAGAGAGAGAGAGGGATGTGGAGAGACAAAATGCAGCCAGAAAACTATTTTTCATTTAGATATTTCTAGTGATCCAAACCAGACAACAGGGGTTTCTAATATGAACTGAAAGAATTTTTCCCTCTGCATGTCAGTCCCTGCTCAGTATCAAATCAACGTTGGCCTCAACATTTATCTCAACCACTACCTCATTCCTCAAATCTCAGAGAAGCAGACTGACACAAAACAGGAGATGTCACATCTGTCTCCAACCATCTTCTTTAAATCGGACTTCTTACTGGTGGAATATCATTTGGTCCCTGTTTTGCAGAAAGTTGTAGTATCCTTGTGTGTTATGAGATCACTGAGTTGGCATGACGACTGAGAACTGAAGACAAGAAGAGACATTAACTCAGTGAGACTAAGCGACACTCGCACGTTCCTCTGACCTTCTCAACCCTATCACCTCGGCTCCGTCTGAGGTTTTTGCAGGAGGTTAGAATTTGAGAGGCCAAATTGACAAAAATGTGTTGCGAAGTAACAAAAAAAGTGTTTCTCAGCAGCTGGCCGGGACAGCATGTGGCAGAACCTCTGTGTGGCGGCAGACATGAGACTTATTGGAACCATGTGAGCAGAACTCTTCGTCCACTTGACTCTGTCAGGACAAATTCTGAGATAAAAAACTGTGCTGCATTTACTTTTTGAATCCGTTTTGGCATCAAACACAAAACATGAGCAGCAGAGAACTTCTGTATGTTAAGATGTGCTTTAAGGACCCTTTCATTGGGCTTGTCAAGGCTATTAACAACCCATAATACAACCTCATCTCACAGATTCACTGTGTAACAAATGGATTGAGATTCCTTCCACTTTGAAAGAAAGATGCAGCTGAGAGTACACACATCTAACTTTAAATGTAATGCAAAACCCAACTTTGTGTAAATTCCAGAGAAAAATTATGTGATACATTACACGTCAAACCATGATTAAAAAGTGTTGATGTAAAAGGGTAGTAGCATTTTTGTATTTTTAAATGTTGTTATATGTTCAAATAATTGGCAACAACTGCTGTAGACATATTGAATCAAGATGAATGTGAAATTCAACAAATCACCAAGAAACAGCTTGACTGATCAGTATTGTTACTGGATGAAGGTCTTGCTGCCAGATTTCATCTTTCTCTTGTAATATAACTGAAAAATGAACTGCTCCTTTCGTTCCCTTTTGTAGGAAAAGAGAAAAAGAAGCACTTTATACTCTGTGTTCAACCTGCAGATTGTTGTTGGTTGTGAGGGGAGGTGGTCTGCCCTGCAGGATTAGCTGTAGCCATAGAGGCACAGGTGATAGTATGAGGCATGTTACTCTCCTCCAGCAGGATTAGAAGAATATCTGGCTATTCTCTTCTCTACCTAAGGATAATTTAATGTGTGGGTTCTCATGTGCGCTCCGTGTGTGGCTGCGGAACACAGGTCTACCTATCTGAGTGTGCGTCTCAGTCCAACACCAGCCGGCCCTCCCCTCCGCTGCCCTACCAGCGGCTGAGACTAACCAGGACAGGAGGGCCAATAAAGCTTTCTCTCTTTGAGTGTTGGGCCTTCTGGCGAGAAGGAGAGGAAAAGACCTATTTCAGTGTTGTGTAAACCATTGTTTCATTTCCACACTTCTCTCTCCCTCTCTCTGATATTTCACAGGGTTTTTGGCCCCCGTTCAAGTGTGAACACAATACAGCTATTGAGATCATGGCTCGCACCTCCTGGTCTGAGCTGCGCTCTGCGCTGCAGTGTTAGCACCCGCAGCTACCACTCCATTCTCAAACTGTCATAACTACTTACTCCTTTTTCCCCCCGCTATCCTTAATTTCTTTTTGGAGTCAGGAAACGGCACAGACAGACCCACCACAACCCAGTGCCCCCATATTGTCGCGTTAACCTTAACCCTAACTCTGGCTCTGGAGGGCCCCAGCGTGCAGGTAATGCATCCTGATTGCCCATCGAAACTTAGAGGCCCATATATCCACCTTTTAATGAAGAAGATCGCTCATCCCCTCTCCTGAGAGGGAGAGAAAGAGGAGAATAGGCCGGGGGCTGCAGTGTGTGAGTATATCATGGATGTGTGTTGCAGAAGAGCCCTGCAGCCATCTGGTTTGTGTTAGACAATATTAAGAGTGTGTCAGTGGCCGAGGCCAGGTTGATGGCTATCCATCTGCCCTTTAATGTATGACGGGATATATGGACGGATGGATGGATACAGGCCCCCCCACGGAGAAAGCTAATGGCTAAACTGGAGCATTACGGTGATCGAAGCCAGTGGTGGAGATGGGGCCCATAGCGGAGCTGCACCAGGAGGCTTAAAGGCCTTATTGAGGACAGCAGGACAGCTGTGTGGGGATGGATGAACGGAAGGATGTAGGGAGGAAAAAACAGCAAAGGAATGGGGACAGATGAGAAAATGTGTTGTGCTAAAACAACAGGAAATATCCAGGAAAACACACAAAGAGTTTTATAACAATAATCAGCCGGTTAAATATAGTTAATATTAATAAAATGATTTATTTAGCTGAATTTATAAGACAAAACAATGATGTCCCCTTTAACTTGAGGAGCAAATGGCATTTTCTACTATATTCTGATGGATGCAATTATTAGCTGTTCAACAGGCCAATAAAAAGACTCAGCCATCCTACATGACAATGAGCAAACATTGAGTTAGCTTTTGATTTGTGAGAGAGAGAAAGAGAAAGAGTAGGAGGAAGAGAGGAGGAGGCGACGGAGAGAGATAAATGAGGAGGAGGAGCAGCTGTTGACACAAGCCGTCTCCTTTCTGTCAGATAAGAGATAACTGGGCTGCAAATGTTTAGACACACCATTAGTAGTGTCATCAATCAAACACACACACACACACACACACACACACACACACACACACACACACACACACACACACACACACACACACACACACACACACACACACACACACACACACACACACACACACACACACACAGAGTGGGAAGATGGAGGAGGATTACTGGGGGGTGACACAACATATTGCTCTATTACTGCTTCAAGCTTGTCCGACTATCCTTTTCATTACAGCTCATCACACACGCATGCGTGCACACACAAACACACACTCAAATTCAATCCTGCTTTTTTTTGCACTGCACAACCCAGTGCCTACTATCACTAGTGGACACTTGATGTTTGCAGCATAGAATATCTACAAACTGAAAAGACCATTGAGACATAAGAGCAGTTCATCATCAAACTGAGCTGGAGAGCAGGTTGTTTTTTTTAATAGTCCAGCTCTGCTCGATGTGTGAGTTAAATAACAGGTATAAGAGATGCCAATACTCCTCTGCAGTCTTAATGGGCGCACAGAACGGTGGGGGATTATGTGTGTACACTTATGTATTATTCATGAGATATTATGCATTTCAGTGAGGAAAATAAATGACGCGAGTGCTACAGCGTGCAGTCATAGACACAGAGCTGGGCTGGGCACAGAGGGGTCACGGAGGACAGAGAAAGGGCACAAACCCAACTACAACTCCCATCTGGAAACTTCTCATTAAAGCTCAAACGACCTCCACAGCCTCCAAGTGGGCCTTAAAGTCACACCAGCAAATAACAGTGACTTTCAAACTATCCTTTGACTAATAACGCTGTCTTTACAAGTTACTTGTGGCTTTGCAGAGACCAAACAACACTTTTCGAAGTGGCCCTGGGCTCCCTGTGGTCACATTAAAAGCAAAGGCATAATTTGGCCATTCGCTAACAACTCTTGGAGAATGCTTCCCTCAAGGAACACAATCAGGAATAATTGGCCAATCAACATTGGGAACAAACACGACAATATACCTCACACAGTGAGGCTGTTGGACACAGTCATGTGGACATGACTTCAGCCTCAAAAATAAAGAGGGCAAAGGCACAAGGTAATATTACTGTGTTTCTCTTGAGAATATATGTAGTATTGGCTAAAGGAGAGAAACAGTGGAGGCATAAAAGAAATAACTTCCTGCCCATACATGTGGATTCCCATGCCTCTGCACTGAACCACCAACTGCAGGTATGGTCACATTATGAAATATAGATAAAAAGACCATTGGTTTATCCTGATATTAGCTGATGCTGTGCTGAATTGTCATTTACCGGTACTGTGTGTTTTCAATAATCTATATTTGAATTTAATAACAGATGCCAATATGTTTTGAACTCCGGCAAAAAGGTGACCAATGTTGACGTCTGCCGAGGAGGTAAAAGTTGGTCACTTTATTGCCAACTACCGGACGGATTACCACAACACATGGTGGAAGGATGCAGTAATGGAAAGAATCCTGTTTTTGTGGATCCAGATTAGGGGGTGGACTTTTTTTTTACCTTCTTTAACATTGCACATAGGAATTTTTTCCACAATTTCGTTGATTTCTCAGAGAATAATTCATGGATCTTGATAAAAAAAGATCTGGCAACTTTAGGAAACTGATATTAATGAGTGTGCAACTTCCACATACAAATCCCAATCCAGTGAATTTAAATGTGGTTTCATTAGGAGACTGTTGGATCTCTGAGCCCTCCTAATTTTAATATTTGAATCACCAATGTCTTTAATTAGTGATTGAATTCAAAAATCGTTTATCACTGAACGGCAGGTTGGAAAAAAGTGATTGAACTCATAGGTATTTACATGAGTTTGGTATCATAATATAATATCAATAATATTCTTGAACTGTTGAAAAACCTCAAACTTTACCTATTTTGATGATTGTCAAGTTTTCATTGTTGGCTTGAGAGTCAGTCAAGCAGCTACTTTCAAAACCTGTTTTCGTCCAAGTCGCTGAAAAGTTGTAAATTTGAAGATTTGAATATTTCACTGACACCGGTGACTACAAGCTGATCTATGAGGCAGTTTGAGTATGATCAATAACACTGAGGACACTTTAGGTGCAACGGGTCATTGCTCAGCACTTAGACATCATTATATATTATTGACTGACTATCGATCAGTTTAGCCAGAAGCAGTCAATACACGCATAGCAGACTTAATTTGATAGACTTTGTGAAGTCAGTAAAAAGTATTTTAATTTGACTCGCTCATCCTGAGGGGATAAAATCTCCCTCCATCCTGTATTTGTCCTTTTGTTTTTCTATGCATTATTTTTGGAAGCATTTCAGCTCTTGAAGGCATCATGAACATAATTCTTTCTTTCGTTTTGCATTCATTTTATAAGCACAACATAACGGACAAAATGGATGCCATTTATGTAAACAACTTCTGTACGTGTTTGTATCTGTATTCATATATGTGTGTACAGTAATGTGGGGTTGAGCTTGTTAGTTGCACTAATTACTCCAAACAGCACAATGGACCTTTTTAGCCTGAGGGGTGTATTCACTGTGACCTCCCCATGTGCTGGATCTCAGCGGTCCTGGGGGGTATTTAGGAGGTAAACATGTTGACTGCACCTTTACGCGGCCATACCACCATCCATTTACTTCCCCGCACGTGCAATTAACGGGCCACTAGCTAATTTAGGGTTGGTGCATATGTAAATGAAAGGCAAACAAAAGGAATGGCTGATGGATGACAAGAAAGGGGGCTCGGGCAAGGTCCATGTGGGACACTTAGCGCCTGCGACACTAATTAAAAAGCCATAGCACAGAGAGCGGTGAGGTAACTCATTAGCTGCAACCTGCTTCCGAGCCACACAGCACACTGAGTGCTAACGCTGTAGCTGGTTGTGGAAGAAGGAAAGCTACATAGAGAAGGAAAGAAGAGTGAGAGAGTGATGGACGTGGGCATTGTGCTGGAGTGAGGTATCCATGTGGGAATATAAGCCAAGCCAAATTAGCTTGGTTACATTAGGCCTTCTGTGCCATTACCCATTAGTTTAGTGCAGGGGGTAGAAAGCTGAAGAAAGGTTACCATAAGCATGGCAATTAGGGCTATAATAGGATAAACAACAACCTGGCCGATGGAGGGAGTGAAGCAGAACACAGTGTAGGGAATGATTACACAGGCTGAGTGTGTGGAGGTGGGTGACTTTAGCTATATTGATCTGTGGCCCTGCGGTGGAGGGAGCTGAAAGTGTCACCCACTGAGCCCGCATGGCTTCTCTACTCAGTCGAGACAATGCCAACAGCGTCTGCATGAAAACACAGGCCCATACAGATGTGCACACTCTCTCAGATTCTCTCACAACCTGCACGCACACATACACATGCACACCGTGGAAACATGTTGTGTGTGCAGTATATAACATATCCTATGTGCGTGTGTAACCCCTCTCTGCTAGTGTCTGTGCCCGCGGTGCGTTCCTCCTCTGGCAAATCATTTCACCTCAGTATGAGTCGTCACGTCTTTCCCCCGCTGCTCTTTATAAAACACAGCCATCTCCTAACATTTACTTCGTTGTTTAACAACAAAAACCTCCAGAAATAACATTTTCATAGAGGAGAAGTGAAACAAATGGGGAAAAAAAACAGGAGGGAGAAACAAGTGCTGTGGGATCAATGGTGCAAAAAATTGTTTTTATCGAATAGTGCGTGGCTCACATTTCCTGCAGACACAGATAAGAGAATGGGAGTGAGCGGACCCTTCAGTGTGTGTGTGTGTGTGTGTGCGGTCGGTTGGTTGGCTTAGAAAAAGAGGGGGGCAAGAAAATAAATGAGATTATTGATGTTACATGTCAAATATAATTGCTGAGATTTGAGCAAAGAGGAAGAGAGGGTAGGCTGATGGGCTCGCTGATCCGTGGAATGCTTCATTTGGGAGAAAGGCCAACAAGTCTCAGAATTTGGATTGTGACCTCGGGTGTGTGATACTGCGGGGGAATGAGATCGCTTAGCCTCAAACCCGAGTTGTTAACTTTTAAACTCTACACACACACTTTGACACACACACACACACTAACACACACACATCTCTGGCCTGTATGTCATAATCCCAAGACAAGGTGTCAGACTCACAGTCTGTCAGATGTAATATGTTGTGATGTTTGCCTGTGCACGTACTCCTGCGTTTTCACCTCTCAGGTCAGACTTTCCATATAAAATTTGTTCAGGCCGTAAACTATGCATACTTTATTTCCCCTGTGGATCAAGTTTTAATCAGAGAAGAGCTGAGTGACAACCTGGGGTATGTATACTCAGAGTCTTGAAACAGTTAAATATCTGCATATGTATGATAGAAAAAGGACAATCTTACAGAATGTGGATATTTCCCAGATTTGGATGACTGGAGTTAAAGAAAGACTTGTGGCTTTGCCACTGGAGGAGTGATTTCAGGTTAATTTCCTGATCAGTTAGAAAGAAAGAGAAGCTGCCTACTACGTTACATTATAAAACCCCTTTAAAACTGAGTAAAATATTTGAATCCAGAGCGTCTCACAAGTCTACTCTTTACATCAGATACAATCGATCATGACTTTCCACCTTGAGACTGAAAACTAACTACATGAAATGCAATGGATACAGCAGAGGTTTAGATAAAGATAAAAAGATGGATGAATGGATATGTGTGTGTGTGAGAGTGTGCATTTGAATGTGTGTGTGTGTGTGTTTTGGAGAACATATAATGAGAAGTCCCATGGCTGGTGGCTGCAGTCCCAAAGAGAGAGATGTTCAGTCACTGTATGAAATTAGAGATCATCTGCAAGGCCAAATGGACATCTGGCTCATGCATGCATGCGTGTGTGTGTGTGTGTGTGTGTGTGTGTGTGTGTGTGTGTGTGTGTGTGTGTGTGTGTGTGTGTGTGTGTGTGTGTGTGTGTGTGTGTGTGTGTGTCCCCTCACAAAGACACATTCACAGGCCTCATGGCTTCTTAGAGGTCTGGGCATCACGATGGAGTCAGCAATCTCATCTCATTCATAAAGCAAACATTCTGACTTTGCAGCGCTTTTCAACACATTCCACTAATTCTGCTCACATCGTCTTCATAAGTAAACAGTTGCTCCTTCCTGGAGGAAAAAAAAAATCTTGACTACTGACTTATCCCTCTTAAAAGGTAACATTTTCCAGCTCAGCGGCCAAGATGGCCTTCTGGCTCTGTCGTTATTCAAATGTCAAATGTCGGCGGCAACTCCAAGACAATTTGTTCCTTTTCGCGAAGGCATGTGTTTGTGGCAACGGGGGAAAATTGTTAAGAGACAAAGAGAATCAGAGCTAATGTCTCTACAAGGTAGTTTAACATGAGACAAGCAGGATGTAGACATGTGCAAAAACAAAGGAAATAGGTTGAAGGAGATACTGTAAATGCCACAATGTGATGTAGCTGAACTGGAGAGCATGTTTTCAAAGTGCTAGCAGACTAAAATACAACTAGACAGTACTGCATGCTGTGACCAGGGCTTTGCTTTTTGAGTGTATTTCATCAATCAAAACTCATATTTTAAAAACCTAATTGGTTTAAACTAATTTTACTTGTTAATCCCCAGGTATTTTGGTTTCCTGTGATAACAAAACCAATCAGTTACAGTAAACACAGTTTAAAGTGTAAAGAAATCGTAAAGAAAAGCAAATGAAATGCAGATTAAGCAAAATCTAAAATCAGCAAATGAAACAAAATCTAATCTTCTCTCAAAGTTGAAATATTTGAAAAAGAATATTAATACATTTTGTTTTGAGCCATGTCTTTTCATGACACGTCAATACACAGAAATAAGACTGAAAATACAATTTGAATTTAAATCCTTATACTATATACATATTACAGCTCTCCTTCCTTCACATTGTCACAGTGATGGTGCGTATGTCAACGAGCTTGTGCGTGTCTGTGTCTGTGTCCTCGTATCTTTTCTTTGTCCCTGCGTATCTCTCGTGGAAACACATGCTGTCCATCCCCAGTTAAACGAGGCCAATTTGCAACAGGATCCCAAAGGTAGTCAAGTCCCCCTGCCAAGTCTCTCATATTTTCAAGCTGACCGTTTTATGGCGAGATCTGTAAAATAAGCCCTCCACCTTGGCCCCGAGTTCACACCACCTCCATAAATACTGAGCTTATGACAACAGGGCACCGGGGTCAGGCCAGATTGAAGAGAGCGGTAGTTGTCGGAGAACATCTTCACCTTAACTGGTTGCATTTGATTTCTTTTCTGTTCTTTATTGTTAACTTTAATTTCTCTTTTATTTCCAGTGCAGCAAGGCACACTTCTTAACAATATAAGACTATTACACTTGTGTTTATAGTTTATTTCCTATCTCTCCTATCGTGGTCTTTTTTTGTAAGAGCAGGACTTATTGATTTCATGTTAAGATTTTGTAATGCTTTCACTGAAAACCTTCAGCTCCCACTCAAATAGCCCCTGCTTGTGCTCAGATTTGCTCTGCTTGCGCTCAAACTGATATTTTATTGCTTGGACAAATTTCCTGCGCTTCAGCTGCAGCACTTCTCCTCATGCTCGTGCTGCTTCTGTGTGCAAGGGAAACATCCGCCCTTGGATTTCCTCCCCTGCTTTTATATGGTCTGTCAAAACCCCCCGACCAATAGAATGCCAGGGTTTAGTGTTGACAACTGAAATTGACCCTCCCTTGTTTTGGCTGTGAAGTGAAAGCATGACAAGATCTATACGTGAAATCAATAAGTCCTGCTCTCAAATTGAAAGACCACTCTCGTGAATAAAGAGAGGAAAAGAAGAGTTTTGCATTGTAGACTTTGCAGATATGTAATCCTTCAAACTGCCTCTCCTCTCACTCCCCACCCATCTCTTCCTGTCCACACACCCTCCACACACCGCTGTGTTTGTGCGTGTGTGTGTGTGTTTATTCAGATGCTGGTTGAGAATGTATCTAATGACTCTGGTGCTGCCCTATCAATCAACAGCCTTGTGTGGACAGTGAAAATCAATGGTTCCACACAGAGCTACCTGAGGTCCCCCACACTTCATTTGTCATAACCGCTCGATACGTCAATGAGCAGAAACTACAACACATTTCAGTCGGGAGGCTATTGGCAGAGCGTGGTGGGCGTAAATCTTTTTGCTGTTTTCCGATGATTGTGAACTTCTCCATTTCAAAGCGGCATTGTGTGGAGTCAAAGATCACCTATTCAAGTCTGCACCTGTAGTCTTTTTTCCATTGATAATTCATTCATCCATTCTCTTTGTTCCCCTCAGTCTCTTATATTTTTTGTTTGTGATCTGTTTTTTTTGATGGATTCAGTTTTTCCTTTTCCTCCCTCCAGCTCCTCACTCTCTTCTCTCTGGGCGCTTATTGACATTTCCCCGCTAACCTTCTCTCTTACGCTCACCTTAATGTGTGCTGCCTTATCAGATGCGCAGTTGGTTTGGAGTTTCATTCGACCTCACTCCCTACTCTCCTGCTTTCCTCCAGGTTATTCAGCTCTCCTTCCTGTGCACTGAAAGTCAAGCTTCCCTTTACAAACCCCTGCGGTCTTATCTGGGAGACCCCGTGACCCCACAGTCATTGCAAGCAGCCAGTGTGCGAGAATGGAGAACGGAAGTCCCTCGAGAGGAGGACAACGGGACCAAGGTGTGTGTGTGTCTCTCTCTCTCTCTTTCTGTGTGAGTGTGTGCACGCTCAGTGCCATTGGAGGAGTCTATTTACTGTCCAACTGTCTAAACACTTGTGATAACATACAGTGGTGCAGCAGCAGACTACAGTTCTCCTGGGACAGTGCTAATGCTGCTCAACATGGAGTGAAACAAACAGTAGTGCTGCAGCTGACAATCATCTTCATTCATCCATTGCTTTTTTAAATCAGCTGATTTATTGGTTTGTCTACAAGATGTCACAGGTTTCCAGAGCCCTGCAGTCTTCAAACTGCCGGTTCAAACACCCCAAATAAATGAAAGAAATTAAAATACATAATCATCAATCAGGAAATTTGCCTATTTCTGTTCTTCGATTATTAAATTGATTGTTTAATCTCAAAAAAAGTTTCTTATAAAACAATTATTTTTCTTTTGTCAAAGCGCAAATGAAAAGTGACGGAATCTCTTATTTCCTCCCTGTGAACCATGTTTGTGTGTGTGTGTGTGTGTGTGTGTGTGGTCTTTGTCAAAGTCTGTGCAGGTGCACCACATCGCACATATCCTATATTCATATCCTTATTCTATTGTCACCAAGAGACCTCCCCAAGGAGAGCACCTGCCTCTCTCTCTCTCTCTCTCTCTCTCTCTCTCTCACACACAGTTTTGAAAAGGCTGCATTCTTGTCCATTTCCTCATGTTCTCGCATTTTCCTTTTCTCTCTAAGTAGCTTCATTGACAACTCTAAAGGGATATGTCTCTTCCTCTCTCAGTCACGGTAGCACACGCACACGCACACACACACACACAAAAATGTTGATTAATAGAGAGAACAATAGAGAAAATAGGCATTGAAGAGCAGGAAAGAAACCGACACCAGGGGGAATATCTATATAAGAACTGCATTGATATGAATGGGTGTTGAAAATACAATGAGTCCCAAGCTCAACAATGACCCTAACCTTTGACAAAATAAGACGTGATCAGTTGCCAAATAATGATGGAATGCAATTACAGGAGTAGAAAAATACATATAAAAAAACAACATATCATGGCAATTCTAAGATAGAAGTCGAAGATGGTTTAAAACAATGTTTTGTTCGTGAAAATCTTTTCAACTTAAATCATATAAACTCTTAGGTCAATTTAAATGGGCAGTGCTGAAAAGTCTTCATATATGTCTATTTAAGGTCATACATTCCAAAATGGTGAGATGGGTAGAGATAGACAGACATGGCTGCTGCTGCCGAGTGTATTTATAGGCATTATCATCGACTCTGTAATGCTGGCGATCTACGGTGAAGGCATGCTATTCGGTTACAGCAGTATAATGACATCACATCAAAACGAGAAGGACAGATGATGAAGACATTACGGTTGCTCGCAAAACTTCGCTTCAGTTGCCCTTTTTGGACGAAAACATCCTCACTGCGGGTCTGATGTCAGATCCTTTTAAAAAACTGAATTTGTGAAACAGTTATGAGCTCATTGTTATACACACCACCAAGCCAGCTCCTTCACGGCAGCCTGCAGGGTTTTTTATTTATTTATTCTTCTTGACAAGATGTTTTACACAGTGTGGAGACCTGCTGTTTGCAACCCAGCCTCATCCAAGTACACCATGAAAAATGATGGAGAGGGGATTGACAGAAAAGCGTCAAAAGCTTCAAGGTTGAAGCAGTTCTGTGATTAAAACGTATTTAGTCCTGTAAAAGGACAAATACTGTGGTAGAAAATTTTTACAAAAATTACATGAGTCCCCACATGGATTGGAATTTAATTGTACAAGTAGAGAGTAGAGAAATTATTCATTAAAATTCAACTTTTGGAAATGATTGATGCTTTTAATTGTTCAAGTAGAAATACAGATCTGCCTCTGCTGTCACTGGAAGTTAATCTGAAAATAAAACAACCAATGCTGTATGACTGTTAAACTCTGATCTGTTGAACAATGTGGGGCATCCGGAAATAATAATAAAAAAACCCCCAGCAGTTTCCTACAGTGATTCAGTGGACTAATATTTCTGCTATTCATGAAATTTACATATTCCACATCTTTCCACCATAAATCTTATACATATTTCCCAATTTCAATTATTGGAGGTCATAAAAAGTAAGATGTAAACAGCCATCTTTGCGTATACACAGATTTCCCTTGATGTAAGTGAAAAAGAGCAGAAACTATCAAATATTGACAGCCTGGTAAGACCAACACACAGATTGATGTATATAGAAATATGAAGATGAAAAGGAAAGAGATAGAGGAAAAGAGAGAGAGAGAGAGAGAGAGAGAGAGAGAGAGAGAGAGGGGGTGAGAGCTTGAAGCAGTATTATGCAGGAAGTGACAATTTGGTTGTCATAGTGAGCTATATAATCTACATCTCATTCTGCAGCCATGCTTCACCTGTTGGACACTAACCAAGGTGTGTGTGTGTGTGTGTGTGTGTGTGTGTGTGTGTGTGTGTGTGTGTGTGTGTGTGTGTGTGTGTGTGTGTGTGTGTGTGTGTGTGTGTGTGTGTGTGTGCCATTCATGCATTCATCTGGTGTCTAATGGGGGATCGTGTTTCAGTGCACACTCAACACAAGCTTTATGTTTTGGGGGTCGATCTGTGTTTAGATTTAAAACAAATATTTTAATTTTTTTACTTCTGATTTATGTTTCTTTGTCTGATTTTCAAAACAAAACTCAATTTGACTACTCACTCATAAATGGTCCCCTACCTTCTCCATTTTCTTTCTCTTTTCCTCCTCCGTTCTCTCCGTCTCATTCACAAAATGCAGATTAACATTTATGCTACATGACATTATTTATGCTCTCTAATGTTTGTACACCTCAGTGCCCCTTCATATGCACTTTCGGTCCCATGGTCACATACATGAATGCTCATGTTTAAGTCTGTGGGAGCACAAAGCGTCTCTGTATCTAATAAAGACTAATGTGTGAGGCTCTGTGCATGATAACCAGCCATCTAGTTTGTTACTGAGACCTGGGGATCTGTGAAACAGCCGAGACGCCAGCACAGATTAGGGTGAAATGTTTGCAAAGGGGTACCAAGAGTCCACGTGTACGCACAACCGTGCACACGCACACCGGTGACATCATAATCCAGACAGCCGAAAAAGTTTAGATCTGACCACAAAAAAATATGTTGCACTGAGGTGAAAGACTGAGGGGCTTGTTTAAAGAGAGTCTTTGTAAGATGGACACATGCACACACACTTCACACACTGAAGATCCAGATGAGGCGTTAGGTAGCTGAACTCCCAGACAGTAGATGAAGTCTTACCTTTCACCAAAACACTAAAGGTTCTCTGTCATTTTAACTATTAGCCCAGGGGCCAACAGATATGTTGTTAATGGCTAAAATAAATGGTTCTCCAATCACGGAGGACGAGTGGTGAAGGTTATCATCCCTGGTGCAGGGAGCGAGGGAGAGTGGGAGAGACAGCCTAATTCCTTCCAGCTGCAAGGCTGCGTGTGTGTGTGTGTGTGTGTGTGTGTGTGTGTGTGTGTGTGTGTTTGAGTGACTGAATTTTCAGAGGCTAAAATGACAGATTTACTTGGCCCCTTAAATGCACCAGACAGGCCGGGCTGCATATACTGTAAGAGAGGCCTTGTTAGAAGAAGACGAGGCCCCTCAGACCAGACTGTGGACATGTGTGTGTTCATATGCATGTGTTCATGCATGTGTATGTCTGCGCATGTTTAAGTGATCTATTTGTTGATTCAAACAAACGTATCGAGTCTCTTGTTATCACTTCATTTGTTGCTGCTTGTGAGATTCAGGCAGCATTGAGACATTTTCTCCACTTTGTTTACGTGTGTGTTTCATTTAAATGGAGCAGCCACTTTGACACATACCCTGTCTACACACAAACACACACACACTCACACACATACACCTTTTCTCCCAACTCCACTTAATTCATTTCCTCACTTATGTAGTTACAGTAGCGGGACCACCACAACCTCTCCTGCTAAGCCCACCTTGTGGAAAGAGGCACCTAGTTCACTCGCACAAACACATAAACACACACACACACACACACACACACACACACACACACTAAGTGGGCTTCTCAGACCCATACGTTGCTCTTGGCCAATGCTCAGCCAATGCATATGCTATATGAGTGAGGTTGGCAGCACTCACTGTAAAGAAGCCACACATTTGGAAAGAGAGAAGTGGGAGGAATAGTAAAGTGAGGGAGGGAGAGGAGACAGACGAAGAAAAGGTGAACTCTTAGATGATCGTCTGTTATCAGGCAGAAGTACTGGGGAGAATCGGAAATATGATCTCCCATCCACATTTGTGATTAGATTACATTTGGGTTGCATTTTCCGTCCGATTTTTTAACCAAAAATTCAAAAAAACTATATATATTAATTTCACAATTATAAAAGCAGCACATACTCAAATTTCAGAAGGTCAAACCCGTGAGTAGGAATGTCGTAGGTAATTACTTGGTAATTAAACATTTTGGCCATAAATATTCCATTATTTGACTTGTCGGTTAATTAAACCTTTCAATTATAAAACCCACAGTAACTCTGACATTTCCATGGCCCTATTCAGCTGTAAGTGCTTCAGTCAAGGAAAAGTGCCATATATTGTCCATTTCCAAATACATACACGCACATATCACAGCTTTGGTGTGAGGAGTCATGAGGTCATTAACTGCAGAGGCTGAGCTCACTGCAAAAACATACATACTCTCTCTCGCTCACACACACACTCATCTATACTCAAAGTGCACGTGTAGAGCAGAGGTACATGGATGTTAAGGTGCAACACATCCGTGCACATCCACACGGACACAAAAAGCCTTAAGTACACATATTTAGGCACATACTGTACATTTGGCCCCTTTAACACGTATGATATGTGCAGAAACAAAGAGAAAGAAAAAAAAAGACAGAGGGGGAGCACAGAAGAAAATGCAAAGGGTATAATTTTCCACAATCAGTCTCTGCTTGAAACAAGCAATTAAGGGGAATGTGCAGAGCATCCCCTTGTGTTGGGGGAGGCTCAGTGTGCATGTGTGTGTGTGTGTGTGCGTTGTGCAGACCTTTCTTCTCCTCCTTCTCCTTTCTTGTGGTTGGGTTGGGTGGTTCAGGGGCAGTGCACAGCAAATTCGATAATTCCACCAACAAATGGGCCAGAGCGTGCCCTCGTGTCACGGTTATCCCATACAGCATCACAATACACTATCTATTATACTATGTGCATTACAAACAACATGTACCACACATGCGCTGGAGCAAGTTAAATGACAATTACCTGTAACTGTTTTGGTAGTTTATTACAGGTTAATTATCATGAGATGGATAGTTAACTTTTACTGGTTAGATAGATGCCCCCTGCCCTTACTGGATTGTTCAGGACAATGTTGTTAAATTTAGGGGTTAAATGAAATACAGTATTAAGAACAATACATTTCACTTGGTTATAGTGAATGAAAGGAAGAAAACATCTGTGTCTAAAAATCTAAAATTAAAACGCTGTTTTTGAGTCCATGTTCATAATGTTTCACAAGAAGAAGAAGAAGACGATCAAACAAATGTAGAAAAAAATTTATTAATATTTGAGGGAAATGCATATATTTGGTTTATAGCTAATATTAGGGATTGTATTGGCCGTTAATTTGTTATCAGAGTCGAAGAGAAGAGAAGAGAAGAGAAGCGACGATACAGGACGAGCAGAACAGAAATGTATTGTCTGCGGCAGCTATGGCAGTAAATTGGGGAAACACAAGCCTTAATCCCAGAGGTGGAGTTTCCTCCTTTAGGTTCCTTCAGGAGGAAAAAGAACAGAGCACACTCTTTTATCTGTGTGGTCCAGCGTCTCAGCTTTCTTTCTCTCTGTCTGTCTCTGCCCCTCTCTCCCTCCTGCTATGCCTCACTCACAGTTCACAGATGCAGCTTGTTCTCTGTTCAGGTAGTGTGTGTGTGTGTGTGTGTGTGTGTGTGTGTGTGCGCGCATGTGAAGTTTGATCTCTTCCCTCGAGATGCCCCTTTACCCCTGGAGTCACCTGTGTGACCCGTCCTTCCTATTAGCACCATTGCAATTCATGTTCATCCCAAAACCCTAAATTCATACCAAAGACCATTTCCCACATCTGATTTACTCTGTATCCATCACCATTTATTTTACCCACTGACCTTTGACCTCCCTTCCTTACAGTTTCGGAATCCAGCACATGCAAACACAGAACATGTGAGGTAACAGGATACGTGGTGGCAGCTATCAGCTTGCAGCCTTGTCTGTCTATAGAACAGACACCAGTGTTTGTCCGTCTGATCGCTTCAGTACGTTTTCCCATCCAAAGTACACGGTGGCAGGATCTTACACTGCTTAATACTTGCATTCTCTGGCATGATTATTTTCCTACAGGCTACTTCTGCCTAACACAAGTGTATGTTTAAGGCTGTGTGTTTATCTTAGATTAATTACGAAGGCCTGTGTGTCTGTAGGAAGAACTGATTGTGCATGTGCGTGTGTGTGTGTGTCCCGTGTCCAGGGGCCAGGTTTATTGAAAGTCGCCGTCCCTCGGATAAACATACAAGCACCTACAAGATTCTCCAAAGAGGAACAAGGTGTCATGGGAGATGCAGAGAAAATAATCTGTCGGAGGTTCAGAGGCGGAGAGGAGAAAAGTGCGGAGGAGAGAATAATGCAGAAAACAACAGGAGAGAAAAAATAAATGGCAGGTGTTTGAAAGGATTTAGTGTAGCACTTGCAAAAACGGGGAAACTGGTGCACGTGGAGGAGGAGGAATTCCACATTCTTGGGAAAAGACGAGCGTCGGGGCTACTTTGGAGCAGGAAAGCAGGAGGGGAGACCAAATGTAAACCTTTCTCTATTGCTGCGCTACACTCAGTCTTACGCTTGCAAAAACACAAGGTAATTCAATAAACATTTTCTGCTTGAACAAGAGGGGGCTTACTCCCACTGCAGTCTGCAGAGATGAGGGGAGAAGTGCGCACCCAAATGGCAGCTGGACTGAGGCTGGCCGGGTTGTTCCGTGGGGGTCGGTATTAAAATGAAGTGCTTGTGGCTGGTGTGTAGAGAGCAAGGCATCTGATATGTGGTCTGCAAATGAGAGCAGTAAAGGACGGAGACTCATACCACCTCCTCATTTGGGGGAATTATGATGACAAAGAGCAGGCCTAGCAAGACCAGCAGCATCCTGCTATGCATGGGACACACACACACACACACACACACACACACACACACACACACACACACACACACACACACACACACACACACACACACACACACACACACACACACACACACACACACACACAAATGTGGGTATAAAAGCAAACATAGACGATGCAGAAGATTTTTTTTAAATGTGTCATTCATTAACTCCACAACGAGTGAAGAAAAAAAGAAAAAGGGCACCACGATTTAATAAAAACTGTGTCGTACAATTCTAGCAGCAACATGGATTAAAATAGGAACACCTCACAAACCACACCGTTGCTTTGTTGAAGGAAAACTCCCAGAAACTCCCAGAGGGAATAAAAAAAAAAGAACAGGGCAATGCATGTAGAGACAGAACCCTAACCCTCTCCCTTCCGTGCCGCCATGGCAGCAAAAGCCACAAAAGCCATAAAACGATGGCAGTACCTGTTTCCCAGGACTAGAAATACGAGCCCTCCTAAAATAAACCTTTAACTCTTGCCACCAGGCAAAAAATGGGAACTAAATGGGGTTTTCAAAACAGCAGCGGCTAAAAATACAATATTGGTGGAGTGTTAGGTCCAACAGCTGTGGATGTGTGTGTGTGTGTGTGTGGGAGAGAGAGAGAGGCTGGCATTTCTGTGGCGGGCCATGATGCGTGAGCCAAAAGACCCGAAGGAAGGCTCGCCGCTGGAATGCCTCGGCCAACCACCGGCTTCCTCCTAACAGTTATTGACAAGTCGCTGCTGGCACCTGCCGGGGACGCAGGCATGTGGGACATCGACATCTCATCCCCATTCCCCACTTCTAACAGCTACATGATAACAAATCATTATCTCATTTAATCAGCGTTCATCTTTCCTGTATTAATAACCCCACATTGTTTATCACACAACACAAGAGGAAACTATTCAGAACACAGCATTGCTGTATATAGAGGCTGCGATTGCTGCAGTTCATTTGATGTGGATGTGATCACCCTCGAATTACTGAGTCACGGACGTGTTCTCTTTCTACAGAAACAAAGGAAACTGTGACAACTCAACATACCAACTTACAAACTGCATTATACGATCATAAGACATTCAATCAGCAAGTCATTTATCCAGCAAAAATACAGCTTATATTGGATTATTAGTTTTGTGACATTTTCTTGTAATAATTGCAATTTACTCATGAAATCATTCCACCTCACTGAAACATTATTTAATATTATCAATGTGTTACTCTTCCTCCTGATAAAGAGTTGATGTGTAGTGATAGACAGAGGGAATGAAGTTGTCTGAAGCACGCCATGTAAAACATGAGACAAGGTTCTTTTGGCCAAAGGGAGGCTAATGGCGTGCTTGGGTGGGGGGGAGGGGGTGGGGGTTTAACAGGGGGCAATGGCCGGAGCATCTGAAAGCATATGGAAGGCCAGGAACAACCACCGTCGGCCATTGTGTAGTGTGTGTGTGTGTGTGTGTGTGTTCTGGGCCCATATCCAGAACCAATGTATTACAAGTGTTCCTGCTGTAACATTATATTTGGATTCTCTAGGCCCGCTTCCAATTATTACTGGCACTTAATACTTTTCACACCATTCACAGATCCCCCTTTACCCCGCCACCCGTCATGCTCTCTCTCTCTCTTATACACACACGCACACACTCACCTCACGTCTGCAACTTTTAGCTTGAGTCAGCACTTTTTAGCGGTTTATTGGTAAGAAGGTATCGGAGCAGGAGACTGAAGACGTAAAGGAGGAAGTGAAGTGGGCCTTTTAATGATGAAACACATGTTACAGGAGATTCGAACGGGCAAATGCATCATGCACACATGAGCCCGAGGAGAGGACGTGTAGCGGAGTGTACGTATGCTCTTTCAGGAACGAATTTTGTTACTCTATGGGGAACACAAGACAGACAGCAGCATTTTCTGTCCATCTTTAAAAGGACTGGGGGATATTATGGTCTGTTTGTTCTACTACTCTGACAAGATTCTATGAACAGAAATACACACACTAAGTATCCTCCTGCCACTGACAAGGCAGAACAGAGCAGAGGCTGTCAGGTAAGAAATGAAGACAGCAGGGGAATGAAAGACAAGAGGCTCTTCTGGATGAGCGAGAGTGACAGGCAGCAACAGACCGGGGATTGTTTCAGCACTGACCTGCCTTTCATTACGCAGGAGGTGTGTGTGTGTGTCTGTCTGTCTGTAGTGTTACCTGTTATAAGTGTGTAATGAAGAGAAGAGGGTGTGTAACTATGTGTATTGTGACATGTTCTGAGAGGTTGTTTTACAATTAGTTAAGGACAGAGCTGGAAAAACACAAGAGTTGCAATGATGTTACTTTTATATCTCTGTGTGGAATAGAAGTCAACACACTGCACAACTGTGCAAAACACACCCTGGTTTCTTTCCAAAGACTGTAGAACGAAAGATAAAAGCTGTGAACTGAAATTAAACTATTGTTTCATGATAAATGGAGACAGTTCCTGATTAAAGTCTATTACCTTAATAACAGAACAAACTTATGTTTTGAATAGAGACGCTTCCTTCTCCAGCCACATTGACGCTCTGCCTTTAAAGTTCAACCAACTCTTCTGTTTCATGCAGCAGTAAGAGACACTTGGACTTGGATTCCTCCATGGTCTGCTTTGTATCCAGCAGAAAGCCCAGCGTGTTGAAAGTCTTACATTCCCATCTTTAAGGATGGAGGCCGTTTGTTCTGATTTATTCAAGCCTGAAAATAAATGCACAATCTAGCTACATGACATGTGCATTAAGGGGTTATTTCAAAGAGGTATATGGTATGCTTCAGCTCACAGGTGCTCAAACACTCATACCAGTCAATTGGCCGTGCCCCCGGAGAGCATACCTTTCTTGGGGGAAAAAAGGGGAATTACAATAATTCAATAAATAAACAAGTGTATTTCCCAAGTCAGCAGAAACAGCATATTCCTGCGTGTGTGCGGATGTGTGCAAGATTCCTTTTAGTTCGCAAAGGTACAACATCCCCCCCACTGTACACACACACACACACACACACACACACACACACACACACACACACACACACACACACACACACCCTGTGTCTCATCATCTGTGAAGAAATAATGGAATTATATATATTTTCTCCCCTACGCGCGACGAAGCATCAAAGTTCAGTGCTGTGATAAGTTGCCTGTGTGCTTTGCCCCTGGCCATAACGGTGTGTGGTGTTTTCCTATTACTGGCATGTCCTGTTTCATAGATGGATGGACCTCAGGCTGACGTCTGCCACTGCCTCTGCTCTGCTCTCCGTGTTATTACCGAAATCGATGTCCATGTCTGCCGCCATTTATTATCCCCCCCACCCCCCAAACAAACACCCTTGTGCGCGCACACACACACACGCGCACACGCACACACACACGCACACACCACACACACACACACACACACACACTATAAACTGAAATTACATGAAGGTGGAATATTGGGAAGTTCCATAGCATGGAAATTTTGCTGGGCTTGTGAATCTCTGAGTGTGTGTGTGTGTGTGTTTGTTTGCTTCAGAAAACACTTTTTTTCCCCAAGATAAGCTACGGTTTGCAGATTTTGAAAAGTAAGTAATGTTGTTTGGCGCTGTTTCTTATAACATGAGATCATCAAAACAAGGCCAAAGGGACACACGTTAATGAGCAGAACGAATGAAAACCATACTTATTGAATCAATGTCTAAATTTATGAATACAAATACTATCTAAAAAAGATCAGATGACATTTTCACTCATAACAAGCTTAATATGAATTCTACTGCACTGAAGCAAATCTTTTCTGGGACAGGCAGGTAAGTATATGCGATAGAGGCATTCTCTTCATTACACGCAGTTTTACATTGTTATCTGTCATTTCAACACAACTGATTATACTTTTTGCTGGGTAAGAGAGTGATGTACTTTTACACGTGTTTCATCAGGCTGATGCATCCCTATCTCTTCTGCGACACTGACAGATATATCACTACACCTCCTGCTGGCACAAAGGTTCCGGCTTTCTGAGGTCCCCTCGGATCAGAAATGCCGTCGTACACTAGCACCAGAACTAATATACAAAAAAATGTGACACTTTTAGCTCTATTTGTACATATATGTGCATGTGTGACTGTGTGCCTCAGTCTGAATGCAGGTGTCCTTGTGCAATAGAGTCTGCACGTGTTTTGCGCGGAGGTAGCGTCTCTGCTGAGCCCCTGCTGTGCTCCAGGCCTTCTGTCCTCCCCTCATAACCTCACAAAGACACTAATAAGCCCCCCGATGATGGACGCTTATGGATTTCTGCACTGCTAATTTCCGTAACTATCACTGTTTGAAAGATAGCTGAGGGATTTAGCAGAGGGGGCCAAGAGAAGGCCCCCTTGTATTCTGTGGGAACACAAGAGCTGTATTATGTGATATAAAAAAAAGCAACGTCCCCCCTTTTCTCTCCCTCAGGCCAAGTCCATGATATTTATCTACACGCAGTCACATGAAACCATTATGTTTATGGAATATCAAATGCGGGCCTACACTGTTGTATTGTGTTGATGCTTGGTAATTACCAGGGGGATGCACAGGTTTTCAGCCACAATCCTCTCTTTCAGAGGTGACATTTTGAACTGAGATACATTTGTGTGACTCGCTGAGCGGCCACTCTGATAGTTGCTTAACCATGTTTCAGTTAAATTAGCAGTATACGACTTGATGGAAACACCAGTGTCCCCCTGATAAATAGAAGAACAAGCTGATGCGAATCCCAGTTCTTTCAAAAGCAACTTGTAAGGCGGCTACAAAATGTGATAAGTTTCTCAAATTGATTGCTAATAGATTTCCCATCAAGCTTCCAGCTCTCCAAAGCAAGAGGAGTTTGTCATTCTGAGGCCGTAGGCCCCAAAAATCCTTTAATTACACTGTAAAGACAAATGTTGGCGAACTCCTGTAACCCTATTCCATGCAGCTGAACCATACACTGGCCTGAGACGGCACGTCTGATAAAACAATGTGAACCACGAAATGTCTTCACGTGCAGCTTCTCCAACTTTCCTCTTGTTATACGAAAAACTCTGTTAATGCTATAGACTGAACGTGGAACAGGTTTGCCCCCACGTCCCCACTTACTGCTGAGTCTAACACTAACCACCATCCATCACTGCCTGTCATATCAACGTGCTGCAGAGCTCACTGGATACACCAGTCGATGAAAGTCAGACCACATGCACAGTAGCCACACACACACACACACACACACACACACACACACACACACACACACACACACACACACACACACACACACACACACACACACACACACACACACACACACACACACACACACACACACACCTTAACCTGAGTGTGGGTTTTCTCTTCCACATGCATTAATTCGTTTGTCATCACCGGTTATCCCCCCATGCTTCACCTCTACAGTGGATGGATCCTCCCCTCGCTCCAGCCGCGCTGTGGCAGGTTTCGCTACCTGGGCCCTTTTTTGTGAAGGGTGATCGAGGCCAAGTTTCTGTCAGTGAGGAATGTAATTAGGGAGAATTAAGCGGCATGGGGCTACAAGGGAGGTCAGGAAGAGCTGGCAGGGTCGAGGCGGGTCACTACCAAGCATTCTCTCTCTTTCTCCCTTTCTCTCTCTCTCTCTTACTCTTGTCTTGTAAGACAGGGTCAGGGTGAGGAGGTGTCATATTTAGTTCTTTGCTGCACTGTGGGAGGCTCACACAATAAGCCATGGATCTTTTCTCACTCTGTTCCTCCAATTCTACTGTCTCCCCTGCTCCCCTGGCTTTAAGATTTTCCTGCTCTTACTTAACCGCAGTAAATCACGACTGATTGAAACTTGATTTGAAGACAAATCAAGTTTCTTTGTATTGTCCAAGATAATATGAAATCTCCCAGGGATTTCACAACGGTGGGAACTTATCTTTGTCCAGTGAAAGGAAAAACTTCACCCTAAACAAAGAAACTTCCCCCTCTCCAGATGGCCAAGGGTGGGTGGGAAATGGAGTTATGCAAAACCATGTACAAAAATTGGTAACGACTTTTATTATAGCGTGATGGCAAATAGTTCAGGGTTACCTTCAATGTACAGTAACTTAAATAAGTTGTTGTTACATGAGCAACTCTGTTATCTCACCTCGGATCCATTCAGAAACACATTCCAGTTCCCCAAATTTGGCATTTGCACAGGTTAAGGTAAGTTAGTGAAAGGCCCCGGGAAATTAAGTATGTGTGCGTGTGTCTGAGAGAGAGAGATACTCTGTGTGTGTGTGTGTGTTCCAGCAGAAGGTCTGTATAAGTGCATTTGGATGACTTAATATAGACAGGGAGTCCTCAGGGTAGAATCCTGTATAAACTGAGTACACCCATATGACTGTCTCAGTTACACTGCGCACAAACACAGACAAACATGCACACACGCACACACACATACACTCACCGCAGCTGGGTGACTTTATTGAATATGTGCACAGAGGGGGATTTCCCCACTCATCTCCGGTCCGGTCTGTCTGTCATTGGGCTACTCATTCGCTAACTCACCCTACCCAACTCTCTGGGGACGTCTCCACTTGCGCTGCTTCAGCATCTCCTCATGTCCTTCCTTTCCTTGTTTTTGGCTCTCATTCTTTCTCTCAATTTGACAGAGTCTGTAGTCCTTCCTCCACGTCTCTCTCTTTCTGCTTCTTGTCTAATACCTTCATCTGTTTGTTCCAGTTTTGTTTCTCTCTCTTCGCTCTTTTCTTGTCTCTCTTTTCTTGAACTAAGGATGTTCAATTGTGACATACTTTCGGCCTTGTGAAAACTGGGCAAATTTCACTAAACAAGGCAGCAGCCATGGTCAAGCCTATGTCAGACATTTCTTTAATTAGATAATTTCTATATATTTTTTCCAATATCACTCTCTCAAATATAATTTCAGCATTCCTTTAATAAAAATCCCAAGTATGTAATTATTCTGAATCATTTTACAATGGATAGTTTAACAGCTGCCAAAGAAATCTACCATCATATCTTGAAATCGTTTTTTATTTGTGTAAATAAAGAAACTATAGTGCTGCTTTAAGTCTGTCCCAACTGTATCTGCTGAGTTTGTAGTTGAATAAAAATATATGTGGTATATAAAAAGTTAGTAACAAATAAAATGCAAATAGATAATAAACAAGTCAAGTCATGTAGAAGGTTGTCTATTCATTTGGAAAACAAATGAGCTGTCAGATAAATAGTGGGATAAATAAGGACGATGATTATTCCTTTGCAAGAGCCATAAAAATGGTGATTTAAAATTTGCCAAGAGCCAAGAAAACCCATGATTACTGTATAGTTTTTTTTTAAGTCAAGTTACAGAAATAAAAACGGCCTATTTCTTTGATTGACACAGAAAATGCTTTAGCTGGAAATGTCATCAGCAGGATGAATATGTTTGCACCTCGTTTATTTTGGAAGAAAACTTCCCTCAACAGACAACAGCTATGTCGACTCAATGTCAGACAGAAAAATGAAAATGAAACAGTAATTCAAGACTTCATTGGTTTTGAATAGGATTCACAGCTTCATCTATGACACGCATGAACTGTCAGCTCGAATAAAAACATGTAAAATATGTATTAGAAGTGTTTTCTGTGACAGGCGCGTGAAAGCCTTTGTGATCTAACCAGGGCTTTACAACACTGCAGTGAAAACAAATACCTCTTTTCCTTCCTTTCCTCCTCCTTCCCAATATCTCTTTTTCTCTCATGCTTTCTGAAAACTGATGAGTTTGACAGGCGGCAGTGTGTGTTCTGCACTCCTCTCCCTCTTTTCGCCTGCAGCAACTGCCAAATCCTCTGAGCTAGAAGTGGAGGGAGGGGGCGATCCAGGGAGAAGGAAAAGGAAAGGAAAGGAGGAAAGTCCTCGAGTCTGTGCCGTGTCTCCTGGACCCAATATGAGTGTAGATAGGAAGAGACGAAGAGTGGCCAGACGATATTACTGAAAGTATCACTCATGCCAAGTTCCATGTTGACACAAAAGCAATAATTACTATTTGAGAGAGAAAACTGAACAAAAATGACAAGTATGACACTGAATGATGGATTTCTGGTGAGTTGTTAAGTTTGGATACAGTTTTTGGACATCCATATTATATGAATATGCAATTTTAAATAATGATTTCCTGTAAATGTTATCAAATGAGGTAACCCTCGAATACAACAAGTAAAGCACCACAAAATGTAAAAAAAAAACTAAAACAAACATTATGTCAGTAGTATTAGTATTTTATATGTGTAGGCACAGAAATAGTAAATATCTCTTTCTTTATCTTGCTGGCTCTGAATGTCATCTATCCCCAACGCCTCCCGTCCTACATCTGTTTTATGCAACAGCTGGAGAGAATTACAGATATGTAAGGTCTTGGAAAGCAATCCAGAGGTTTTCAAAAGACAAGCCAGATTTAGGCCTAACATATAGTGTTTTAGACCATAATTACATACGTAAAGTATAATGGTCCAAAATAGAAAATGTCTGGTAAAAAGCATAATTAGGATGAAGTGCTGTCGCTGGTGATGGAGTCTGTGCTGGAACTTGTGGTGCGAAAGAGGTCATTGTTTTCATGTTGATGTTGGTTATTGGGATATAAATATATGTATAGAAAATCTATTTAAAAAATAAACGTGATGTCAATGTAAAAAAGATTAGCAAGTTAAACAGTTTATACATTTTTGGGCTATCGTTTATGATATTTTATTAGTAATAAAAACATTCAGAACGTAAATATGTCATATTAGAGTTAAAACATAATTTTTTATATAAAATAGAGTTCACAAGTTCAGCACCAGTTTTGTATTTGGATTTCATTAATGAACAGAGATATAATGTAACACTCAAGTCTTAAATTCCCAACTTCCTGTTTCTGTCAAAAAGCCTGAGGTAGCCAATCGCATTTTTGCAACTCAATCTTGCTGCTGAAACACACACACACACACACACACAGACCGACGCTTGCACACGCACACACACCAGCTAACAAGAATCATTACGCGACGAATGGTTGTTTGGGATGGTGTTTCCGTAGAAACAGCAGGGGGATATTGGAGCCAGACCTGTGGAGCTGTCAGGGTCTAGTGATAGGGATGGGTGTCAGTCTCATCCCAGGGGTCCACAGACAGACAGACACACACACACACACACATTATCATTCACCCCTCTGCTCTCCTTTGCACACATACACACACAGATGAGTGTGATTTGATGTGCTGCAGCACATGTAAGTGGACACCCTTATTCTCCTCAATGAAGATATATTCCTGGCCAGAGGTGGATGAGGGGCTCTGACTGCACCTTTACTATGCAGGGCTCAGTCCACATCTGCTTCCCATCAGCCACAAGGCTTACTTTTTTAAGGCAGAGGCGAAGGTGGGCGGGGAGACGGAGCAGGAGGGGCAGCGTTTGGTTTTAGGCTTGATTCAATTACTAGCACCACCGTGAGAGAACGTTCCCCCTCGGGTGTCTGAATCTGTGTATGTGTGCATGTTTATGTATGTGTTTGTGCTGCAAAGACAGACCAGTCAGGGAGTGCATGCGTGTGCAGTGCTTGGGTCTTTGAAATGTTGGCTGGTCACTCAGTGACCCAGTCAGGCCCCCGAAAAAGTTTCCTATTATTTCTCACCTGCTTTTGAGCCTGTTACATTTCCTCTCTCGCGGAGGCCGACGCTGCTCTGTGTTAAGCTTTACTGACAAATCAGAATGGATGGTTCTTCGCTGAGACAAGAAAATTAGTGTATTTAGTTAGTGGAATTAGTGGAGTAAAGCCTTTGTTTATAAAAGCGTTAATTATTTGGGTTGAAAAAGAGGTATAAATCCCAGTGTCTACTACTTCTCAGAATTTAATAAGAGTTAGAACGTGTTTTTAAGGGCCCCAGCAGTTACCACAACTATTCACTCAGTGTCCATGGTAACAGCAGCACATGGCCCGTATGGTGGTAGGATGTTAGCTCGCAACCACTCATCAGGACCCTGTAAAAGTGGGATGAATACAGGCCAGGCAGAATTCTCCTTCTGGTTAACATTATTTTAACCATAATAAAGCATATAAAACATATACATTTTGAAACTGTGTGTCAGGAGGGGATGGATTTATGAAGGTGATCCTCCAATTAGTACAACCACCACAGAGTTCACAAGAAGCACTGTCACATTCTGTAATGGTCAATCATCTGCAGTAAATGTTTACAAAAATGCTTATTTTCCATCTTTGCTGTGATGGTGTAACATGCATCTATGTGAAAGCTGCTGACATGATCATTTTGTGAAAGAGAAACTCCTGCTGTATAATTGGATTTTTCATCATCGTCCCCTCCTCCTCCTCTTCAAACTATGTGACATTTTCATTTTAATAAACGTCAGGCTGATAAGGAGCGAAGGTTAGCTTGCATGGGCTGAGATGGACGGCAGTAGCTGCTGTATATCTTAAACAAACGAATCCATGATGACAGAGATGCTGTCTGGTTATCTTCCTTTCCCTAACTTGAAACGTTATTCTTTAAACAGTGTGGATGCACCTAACAGCCAAGCTACACTGTGCTCCTACCTCTCTCCACTGCACATTGGTAGAATCTGATGTGCAGCATCAGGCAAACAAGTGAGACTATAGTTATCTTCACTAAGGAGTTTATGATTTACTAAAACTAAAAGGACAGATTAAAATGTTCAGATCAGGGGGCAAATCCAGGAATTTGTTTCACCTTGTTTAACATTGTGAGATAGGGCTCTTTTTGACATTTCCTTGATTTCTCAGAGAATAATTTATGGATCTTGATAGAAAAAATAGTATGCATTAGCATTAAAAGCGTTATGGGGGCAGATCCAAATAAATCCAGATCTAGTGATTTTAAATGTGGTGGTGGAGTACACTCCACTAAATATTGTTCTAGTTGTAAATGTGCCGTTTACACAGAGATAGGACTGCAACACAATGCTGAATTTTTCAAAGTCGCTTTTCTTAAGTTTGTCATCAAAAGCCTGCATAAAAAAAGAACACTACTCATCTACATAGATATTTCAAATGCAACTAATTCATTCATTCTCTATGTCTCCTTTAACCTTTTCATGGTTGAAGAGTCCATCCCATCATGTTTGTGGCACAGGGCCATCCACTAGACCAGTCACCACTCTGTGTGCTTATTATCCACATGTCTAAAGTATTAACTGAAACCTTTAGTTTACCTTTAATCGGGCAGATCTGCAAACCAAGAGCATATTATACTGAGACCACATATATAGTCAAACAAGAAAAAAAAGGTCTGGCAATTACTACGGCTTTAGGCTTCATGAACACACACACACACGCACACACACACAGACCTTTCTATTCCCTCCTCCCATTGTGGCATGCTGTGAGTTTAGCGAGCGGCAGTCTGATGGGTCCATTTTATTTTTTATTTATTTATTTTTTTTCTCGTGAGGGGGGTGCTGGTGTCTGAGACGGTGAACAATGGCCAAACTGTTGAGCAGCGACTCAACTCAGCCCAGAGGATTTCCTCCTCAACCCTGGACCACCTAATAGTATATGACACGCTACATCATGGAGAGAGGAGACATGCATTTAAAAAAACAGGAAAGGAGAAAGTGGGGAACCCTCTATGCTGGTTTGTCTGGGGGGCTCACAAAAACCAGAGCTTGGCCACGTTTGATGTTAAACACGAAGTTGACAGAAAGATTCACTCACATTCGCACCCAAATACCTGCTTATTCCTGAAACTGAGCTTGAAAATGGACAACGCTATTTCAAAGAAGTGGTGGGCAGACAGACAATTAAAGTTCTCATTATACACACACACACACACCCTCACTCTGTCTGCACACATCATCGTCATCATCGGATCGACTTGACTCACACATGGGTTCTCTTCCATTTCTTCCCTCGCCCCAAATGCTTTTACATCATAAATCAGTAGTAAAAACATCGCTCTGTGTAGCAGCTCCACTCGTCACATGATCGACTTTGACCTTTTCCATCAAATATCTCCCACCTCGGCCTACTGTAGCCTTTAGCGGCACTGTTAACCAGACGCAGATGGACATTTACAACTGACAGCAGATGGAATGAGCTTCACACACTGACTAAGGCCCCAGTGTTGGAGTTTAGTTGTCTGTGGTGACATGTTCATAACTGGCACTGTTTTTATACTTTTCCTTCCTGCGCCATGGAAAACTTTAGTTTCTACTGTACTAGTTTCCTGTGAAATAATTCACATGTGACACTTTGCTAGTGTACAGAGTGGTGTGTTTACATGATTGCATGTGCACAGTTAAAAGGATAGTTCACCGAAAAATGGAAATTCACTCATTATCTATTCACCACTATGCCGATGGAGAGGTGTGTGAAGTTTTTGAGTCCACAAAACAATTTTGGAGTCTCAGGGGTAAACAGTGTTGCAGCCAAATCCAATACAATTGAAGTAAAGGGGACCCCTTCTTCAGATGTAAAAAACATAAAATGCCTCCATTGTCCTCGGAGGCACGTTCACATTCTGTGTTCGCATCGCTACTTCCGCTAGCATCGCAACTTCCGGAAGTGGACTTTAACGCTTAAAACGTGGATTAGATGACGCTGTTGCAAGTCGAATATGAATGTCGGGAATATGCTTGTGGACACTTGGATGACACCACACGTGCAGCAAGGAGGCATGTTTTGGTTTTTTTCTGTTGTTCTATTACGTCTGAAGAAGGGGTCACTTTGGCTGAAACACTGTTTACCCCTGAGACTCCAGAAGTGCAATGTGGACTCAAACACTTCACCCACCCCTCCATTGGCATAGTGGTGAGTAGATAATGAGTGAGTTATTATTTTTCGGTGAACTATCCCTTTAACATATAATATAGCAGTATAGAGAGCAGGTTTTGGATGTACTGTACTTGTATTATTTGTTCAAAAACCTTATTGTTCTGGTCTAAGGTTCCAACACTTAATTCTTACGAAACACTTTTGTAAATGTTTCAGGTTGATTATCCACCCTGTTCTCTCCCCTTGTTCTCCTCGGAAGCACAGCCACCTCACATCGGGAACAAGAGAAAGTGCTCGGTAGAGGACATGGGCTAATTTGTAAAAGATACAGTGGCTGCATGGCTTTCCAAGGCGCTGTGGGGGAACCAAAACATTCAGCAGTTGTCCAAACAGATTCCTTGCTCCCCTCTGCTGTGGACGACACGGCACTGCTATAATTTACACACACGCACACACACACGGACTCTGTCTTTCCTCCGGCGCAGGAATTTATTTTGCTTGGGGTGATTGCTGTGTCTGCAAGTTTTTTGAAGCCTTGTTAATGAATCTGAAACGGGGTCATGCCGGGATTGATGGGTGAGAAATTATGTGTGTGTGTGTGTGTGTGTGTGTAATGCAGAAAAAGGGAAGTGATGTGGGGGGCCATTATGAGATCACACAACCTAAGAAACCTTTGTTTCACTTACAAGGTCCGTCATTGTTTTGATAGAGATGGTGCGTTTAGGCAGATGTGTTCAATGTAAGAGCTGCGGTTCGGCTGTGATAACACAACTGCTGCTGAGTGCATTTATTTATTATATTCCCATGTGCATGTGTCTGTGCGTTCACATGTGCAACTTCTTCCTCGTCTGCTCTCTGCAGGGAGAAAAGTGAAAGGCAATAGGCAATAGGGGGCGCCTGCACACAGCTGGACATTCAAGTAATGCCAATGCATCCGCAAACGGAACACACACACACACAAACACACACACACACTGGGAAAAGAGAAAGTAATGAATATGAACCCTTTGTCCACCCTGTCACTCATTATCTTAGATCAAATACAAATTCAAACATTAATAGTCGATATCCAAGTGGAGTAATCTTTTTCAGCACTAATAACCTCAGAATAATGTTCCTTGGCTCTGCTTTCCGGGCTGTGGCAGTGCCAATGCGTGTGTGTGTGTGTGTGTGATTCTGCCTGCATGTGTGCGTGACCACCGCTGCCCTTCCCATATCTGTCTCCCATCGCTCTGTCTTATCACAGCACACACATACCTCAGCATTGCCTCCTGTGATTGTGTAAAAAGTCTCAGGCTTTCTTTCTCCACGCCTCAAAGACAAGGGGAGGAAAAGTGAGTCTACTTGTTTGTGACAATACCAGGGTGAGCGGGCGCTGTGGTGCGCAGGAGATTCTGTTGTTATAGGGACAAAACAAATAAAGTGTCAGCCATTCAAACGATGGCTCGGCTCAAGAGGGTCAGGCCGAGCTAATTCCTTTGAAAAACAATCAACTGCCATCTTGTTTTCTACCTCGACAGCTGTCTTGACTTTTTTTTTTGCTTTGATAACGCTGATGGACAATTTAGAGAACTCAGCCGGAGAGGCAAGAGGGTCAAGGATTAAGTTACAGGCAGAAGTATACAATATATTTCATGTTAGGGGCTTGAATCAATCTGGTAAGAAAGACAAAACAAAACATAGTTTATTCATTTGCTATAGTAACACTTAGTTTTTTTTTGTTTTTTTTAGTTATTCACCTTTGAGACATCTGGCCCCAAGCCTTCATTTTGTTAAGATCTTTAAAGAAATCACGTATTAAAATATTCAAGAGAGCTTTGTACATTAGAAATTAGAAAGTTTCTATTTCTTGACAGTCTATTTCATTTCCCTTTTTTTTTTACCTGCAAAAAATCGTTGTCATTTTGTTTGTCATTTTTTATGTCACAAGATTTTGGCAAGTAAACTCTGTGTGGTTATTACATTGACACATAAAATTACATTTTAATTTTCAAACACCATTTGCTCAAACATGTGTTGGTGCTTTAGGCAGCCTGCCAGTTCATCCCGGACCTTATACCATGTGGTTTAAGTGCAACAGCCCAGTGGCTCTCTTTCCTTCTCAGTGAGAGTAACCGCTTTTAACTGTGTAAGCACTGGAAACGGCTGCGCTAGCAGGCTCAATACATAGGTCGGCCAGGATAACCCCCATATCCTGATTACTGACACAGAGTGCCCTCTGGAACACAGAGCATGCAGCATAAAAAAAGGCTTCAGTGAGCTGCAGCAAACACTACATCTGGCCAGAGACCTGACTGGAAGCAAAAAGACAGAGATTAAACTACGAATACTAAAAGGTGATGCACTGCTGTGTTTTTTTCATGCATGTATAATGCTTTGTGCTTAGCTACTGACAGATGACCCTTCAAAATCTATAAGAAAAAGGTTACAAACTGTCAAAAGGGAATATGACTAGTCACAATAGTTTTGCAGCCAGGACATTGGAGAGCTTCAGGTTTCTCCTACTGTCTCCACTTTGTTGAACAGAGCTGAAAGATTGATGGACAGAAAAGAGAAAAAAAAAAGAGCTAGAAAAGCAAGAGGGAGAATAAGAGAAGCAGGAAAAAAACAGGGCTTTTAAATCTTCAGCTGATATGGCAGAGTGAGACCCCCCTCCTCCCACATGTCTATGAATATCTCTTTTATTATTACTATTGACCCATGTGCCATAAAGAACCGCAGGGGCTCTGCATTACTCAAGCTTCAGAATGATGCTGCTGCTGAAGGGCAACAAGCTCATGGACACACTAACAAACAACATAGACATTATCCATTCAAAGTCACTGTTTGTGCAGATCTGGAATCAGATCCTTCTCACGTTAGATAACTATGATTGCACCACCCAGGGCTGGGCCAAGGTACCATGCTGGAAACCAACACCACAATATTAAGAGATTTTAGTCATAATATCACAAAATTATTACCAGTATAGACCAAACTCTTCAAACATGGGGTTAGGTATGTCAAGAACATAATGCAAACTTTATCTATGTTCTTACTTTGTAATTGAAAGTTGCTTATAAACATACATTGAAATTCAGCAATTTCACAAGATGTTCATATAAGTGGGATACAATTACAACTATTTCGCTGTTTTTCCTCTATCTGTGTGTGTGTGTGTGTGTGTGTGTGTGTGTGTGTGTGTGTGTGTGTGTGTGTGTGTGTGTGTGTGAGTGTGTGGGTGCGTGCGTGTTTGCGTGTACTGGGGGGACACTTTGATAAATGGCCAGTTTATGGTGCTGTCACACTGAGGATGTCTATGGGGAAATACTTCCCCACAAGCGCTAGCGTGTGTGTGTGTGTGTGTGTGTGTCTGTCAATGGGCGTGTTTATGTGTGGTGAGGGGTACAATGCTCTGGTCATCTGATTGCAAGCCTGTGGTCGCTGGCGCATGATTAATCAAACTGATTGGATCGGGCAAATATGGTTTGTGATAGCACAAAAAAAGGAGAGGGTCAGAGAGGGAGAATGGATTACTCCGTTGTGGGAGAAGATGTGTGCGGGGGGGGGGTTTGTTTGTGGACGCGAGGATGTTTGAGAGTGTTTGTTTGCAAAGGTGCAGAGGTGTGTATGAAGGGGACCGGAGTGAGGGTGCTGTGTGTTTGAGGGTCAGGGGTCAAGTAAATGGAACATGAAAGACTAAAAACATAGTGCGCCGCTGCTGACACAGCCACAACCCTGTTAATATCTCACACGGGCTACGCACTTACTTTGGGAACAGACATTTTCTCTCTCTCTTTCACACACGCACACACGCACAAACACACACACACGCACGCACACACACACCTACATACACATGATGTGTCCTAGCGAGGTACACAGCAGCTTTTGTGTAATTGAGCTGTGCAAGTGCAGCTTTGTAATCGCTGACGTGTCTTTACATAGCCTTTGTGCCTGAACAATGGAGTGCCGGGACTAAGTTGTCGCTGGTCACAAGAAAGGAGGACAGGGGAGAGGGAGACAGAGAGAGAGAGAGAAAGGGAGAAAGAAAGTGAGAGAGAGAGGAAGTAAGAGAAGGAGAGAAGAAAGAGAAGGAGAGGGAGAGAGAGAGAGAGAGAGAGAAAGAGAGAGGATGGGTGTAAAAAAAAAAAAGCAAGCAAGCAGCTCAGCCTGCATATATGGGTGCCACCTGGCCTTAGATCAATGCACTGACACAAAGGTCATTTTTAATATGCTTTGATCTGTCACCCCAGCTGGGTCGTGTGTGCGTGTGCGTGTGTTCAGCGGGGGGGTGTTTGGGTGTGCTCTATCAAGCACGTCTTGTTTTCGGACGCCAGACACGGTGCGTGAACTATCAAATTGTCCCTTTAATAGCCCCATTCTTCTTCACTCATTATTTCTCTAACTGGCTCTCTAGAGATGTGGACAAGGAGACAGAGATGGACTGACAGTCTGAAAAAGCAGCGACATGGGAGCGTTTTTTCTGTAGTTATTAATTAGAGATTAAGTCTGGTCATTTATGGACTATTTCTATGCACGTATGCATATAAAATGATTATTTTGTCTTTTGGGTTATGACATCTATTCTTCGTCTTCGACCAACAAACAGCTCTCATGACAATAAGCATCCTTCCTCATTTTTGTCCTTTTCCATGTTTACACAAACACAAAACTATTAATCAAGGTCAATCTTACATCTTTCAACCTCTCATTCTTCTCCCCTTGTGCCACAGCACCCTTGTCAATCATGTGCCATATGTGAGAAAAACAACTCCTAATTGTGAGGAAGAGGCGGAGGCACATACGAATATACTTGGCTGCACCCAATCAGCAAGACATTAAGATAATAATATACATTCCCCGTCTTTCTTTACTCCTCACTTTCTTTCAATTTCTTGTCTTTTCCTCTCTGTCTCTTTCCTCCCTTTTCTCTCTTTGAATCCGTTCCACCCTCTAACCCTGTGGGCAGGTGCTACTGTAATTAGCCGTTATTTGACTATCAAAAGTCAGGGAGTTGATTAAATGGCCACGAAGCGGCGCGCAGAGCACTTTCCTTCTGAGCCCAGCCCCATAATTTCAAAAGCTTCTTGCAACCTGCTGAGGGCCTTTCAGGTCTGTGAGACGCCGCTTCCGACCGCTGGTAAGAGCCTGTTGCCGGCGGTAATCAAAACTGATAATCTTACAGGAGAGAAAGGGGGTGGTGGTGGGCGGGTTAGAGGAGAAAAAAAGAGAGCGAAAGAAAGAAATGCTCGGGGGCTTTCGTGAGGTTGGAGCTCAAACAGAGAGCCTTCCATTAGAAATGTGTTGTGGCTCTGAGGGGGCCGGTGGCCAGCAAGCGGCGAAAAATGCTGCCTTCTGAAGGCAAGTGAATGGCATCTCTTTAGTGAATAGGAGCGGTAATAATGGGCACCCCTGCCTGTTACCCCTAAGTCCATTTTATTGCTAATTCATTTACCTATTTCAGACGTACTTGACAGGAGTCACCTGCTATGAAGTCATGTTTGTCAGGCAGGTATGCCCATTAGCTGGGGATCTTAAATCAGCCTCACAATGGCATCGGTAGGGGAGTAAGAACGGCCGGCTTTGTTGTTAGCAGATAACACCACACCACAGTCATCCTGACCAACATGGAAAATCTTTTCTGCGGCAAAAATAATTAGACTCCATCCCCGGAGTGATTCTTAATTAATGCATTTTTTTTCATTGTAAGTGGATTTTTAAGCCGGGCTGATCTGCTTTTGTGCTCTGTTGTGAAAATCCTGTACACTCAGAAAAAAAAAAGGAAAAATACATCTGACCTCGTGCATTAAGGAAAAACAGCTTATTGAAAATGAGTTATGAAAACATGCAATAATCTCTTTCTGTGTGAAGTTAATTCCATCTTTTGAACCCGGAGAACTAATTTAGAATTTGCTACAGTTTCCATTGCGTTTCTGTATTTTCATGGCAGGGTCCGTTTTCACTGAGCAAAGCCATTAATATCCAAATATAATATCTGACTAGATATAGTTTATATTAGAATAAATCATGTGATGTAAATGCTGTTCAATTCCCCAAGGAGAATAAATAATCACTTTGACTCCCTGGTTAATGTTGTGGATAATTCTCTTCAGGGAAACACTTTCTATGATAATATCCACATATGAGCATCTCGAGCTGAAATGTCAAAGCTGAGATTAGAGCAATCTTGACTCCCAGTGTACGGTGTATTCCCACGGAGTGTATAGAGATGAAATGGACTGTGGTATTAACGTAGCCAAGTGAAGAAGCACAACAAAATATATGTTAAACTGATTTGATTGGAACTTGGAACTAGATATGACATATTCGCTGAAACTCTATTGGTTGAAATGATAATCACCCCTTGAAAAGAAAAGAGCTGTAATTACATTTAAATGGAGCCTTATTAAGACATATGCATATTGTCTTTGACGGTATGCAGGGCTACGGGCATCGTGAGGGTTTGTATCAGGTCACTCTCTCTGGCCGCGGCTCCCATCACATTCAATGTTGTTAGCTGAATAAAAGGATTATCCACCATGAATTAGTACGGAGACACAGAAACCCGTCTCTTGGGAGGATGCTGCCTCTCTCTCCCCCTCGCTCTCTCTCTCTGTGCGAGTGTGTGATCCCCTCTCATTGCCTCTCTCTCCTGGGATCCCCCACTCGGCCTAATCATTGTTTCTCTAACAGATAATTCTCCATGTCCTCACACGTGTCTGTGTGCGTGTGTTTGTGTATGTGTTAATTAGCACCGAGTGTGCTCTTCCTTGTAATCACGTAATTAGGGGTGACGGCCCCGATGCTTGTTTACTCAATTAGCCATCCTCTTTAATTATCTAATTCACGGCGAGTCAACTGTCCTTGTTAGTAGGCTCAGTGAAAGTGTCATATGCTGATGTAGCTGTAACGTGTGCATGCACTTTCACCAGAGAGAGAATTATTAAGATGGGTAATAAATAAAAAAAAGTATAAGGTAGAGCGATGTAAAATATACTGCGTGTCTTTCCTTTTCAGGCAACTCTCGCACTTGCACCTGCAAACACACACACTTCACATGCGTTATCAGACACTAGGCCACGCTCATGGACTTCATGTGAGTGCCGAGCCACATGCCTCAGATTACTGTCGCTCTGATTCCCCGAGATTTAGTCATTAATGATAAAATCGACGTCAAAAAAAAAAAGAGAAAGAAAGTGAAGTCTCATGGTGAGCATGATTGATGGCTGCTTTAAATGGAGGCGTCCAGGGCCGGCTCTATTGTTTCTCCCGACCAGCATCGCCACCTACTCCACCACCTCCGCCCCCGCCTCCTTCATGTGGATTAAGGCCTGCCGTTTATTTAACAGTTCATTTGAGCAAAGGGGCGACCAAGGTGAAGGCGGTGGGGGGTGAGGGGGGCTGTGTGTTGGCAGGGTGTCTGTGCTGTACCGTGGCGGGACGTCCCCTGCGGGACAGTGCCAGGCTGCGCTGTGGGGAGACGAGACAGGGCCTCCCCAGTGGACTAATGCCCTGTAATGAAGATTAAGACTCAGTCAAAGACCATACTGTTCAGCTGAGATCGGAGGGAAGGAGCGAGGGACGGTAGGAGGGGCAGAGGAAAGGAAATGAGGATAAGGGACAAAGTAGGGAGAGAGAGGAGAGAGAACCAGCTTGTCAGAGCGTGTTTGAGGATGGATTATCCTTATTTTCAGCAGGTACAGATACAGTCATCTGCAGCAAAACAAAAAAACCCTTATAGAAAAATCCGGTGAAACAAAAACTACAATAAAAAACATCAAAAACAGCCACAAAGTGGAAACAACAAAAAGGAAAAAAACATTTTTGTCAAATTAATTTAAACCCTGTTTCAAATTCCTCTGACTGAGCTGGGATCATAAAATTAATATATACAGGAAACTGACCAACACACACTGTGGCAGTTGAAAAGTAAAACTACTCCTTAATTAAGGATCAGTTATTACCTATTAAAGATGTTGCAGCTCAAGCGCTTCTTGCCTGCGCATCTAACAGTGAGCATTCTTGATAAAATAATCAATAATCAATGCTGATTTACCTCTGGGTTTCTCTCTAAGACCTCCTGGGGAATATATGTTTCTTTAATGCCAGTTACTCCACTTTCTTAACCATTGAACTTTATCTGTCTGCCGTCATGGGCTGAGGTGAAATGCACTAAGTCGGCCATGAAACTATACCACACAAAATATTTTTGTAAAACCCAAACAAACAGACGTGAGACCACAGAGTTGCAGAATAATTCTCACTCTTCTCATTTTGGGTAAACACTTGAATGTAATTCATTCATTCACCAATGGAACTTTGAATAGTTTGTTTACAATCACCTATTTTTTATTTTGTGAAATGATCATTTCTTCGCTTCACTTTATTGTGTATTTTTTTCACTGACTGCAAATTTTTCTTTTTGTGATTCTCTTTATCTTCTACACCCTGATCTAAAAATCTTTTTCAGATATAGACGATTAACAAAACTGTAAATTTTCTGGCCTATCTGAGACATGAAAGCATGGATGTACACATGTGCCTTTGTGTGTGTGTGTGTGTGTGTGTGATTCTAAGTATGAAGACAGTTAACCAGAGCAGCCTCAACACACGGCACACTTCACTTACCACTCTGTGGTTAAAAGCTCCCCAAAGACCTGTTACACCCAGACACACTCCTTCTGTCTCCCGCCATCCCCTCATCCCTTACTTCTATCTCTCCCTGAGTTCCCTCCTTATTCTACTTTTTTCTTTTGTTTTTCCTGGAATCATTTTCAAATGTTTTTTCTATACCTAAAATATTCAACGGGGGCAGAGCGCTATGCGGACCCACAGATAGATGGACGGATGGACGGATGGGTAGGTGGGTGGGTGAGTGAAGAGAGGGGGATCTTTTTTCACATGACCTTGTGTTAGCAGGGCCAGCCCCTCTCCCCCCACTCTCTCTTCCCCAGACGGGCTGTGTCTGTGACTGGACTGGCAGTTCTTGCCCCTCTTGGGCATTCTGGCATTCCTTCGTGTCATGCCCCCCCATCCCCCTGCCTCCGGCTGTCTCTTGCCCTCTAAGGGTTTCCATCTTTACTGACGCTCACTCTCTTCCTTTAACTCCATTTTTTTTCTTCAGAGACTGTGCGGTGTCAACACGTTGCCCTATCTTGTTTCTCTTGTTTTTCCTTTCCTATTTTCGATTTGTCTGTTGAATCCTGACAGCTCATAAGGCAAAGATATCTTCTGAGACATTCTGAGTTGGTTCAAATGTAAAGATTTAAAGATAACTCAGACGTGTACATCGTGAGAGAGCACTTTTCAAACACAAAAGAAATGCTCCCCCTTGTGATACAGAGTTTCAAATGCAGCCGGCCGTTCTCACACACAGATGAACCTTTATCTCCCTCGTCTGACACGTAAAAACAGTTTTTTGACGAGAGGGACCACACAACTTTGGGTCGTCGCCCCCCGGCTTTCAGGTCTCCGTGGCAACGCAATGCGGGTCGTCATGTTATTATCACCAGTGCTTGACCAGCCAGCCCTCTGCATTCACTCTGTCTGCATTAATGGACTCGCTGCTTCCTTGACAGACCAATGTGTGTATTCAAGTGTGTGTTTTAGTGTCTATTTTGAAGTGTTTAAGCGCCAAATGGCCTTAAAAGCACAGAGAGATGAAAGTAATCCCCCAGAGTGAGGATATTTTACCGATGACTGATGAGGCCATGAGCTGTCGAGAGCCTGGTGTTTTGAAAAGAACTGTTGCTGCTCTCAAATGATCATATTTCTTTATTCAAGTAACACAAATCAAGAGATTATATGAGACTCACTATCTGTTTATTATTAGGTGTTCACTTGTGGCCACAGTAGTCTAACTAGGCAAAGGAGTAAATCAGATGTCATATTATATGGAGCAAAATATGTCTTGATGAAAGGTCGGTTGTAGGGGCAGTATTTCAGGAGATCCTCTTCTGGGTCTTATTAGAGTACATAGGGACAAACCACCTATATGAGCGTTTAGCTTAGAGGACTTGCTGAATTATGTTTGGGTAAGTATAAGAATAAAAGAAAAAATATCCCTGTTCGGATTTTTTTAAGATTTCAGGAGATATTAGTATGTTTTATTTTTCCAGTGTCCCCCATCACCTCGACAGCCATTTCATTTAGTCATTTGGCAGTATGAGGAAAAGTGTGTTTTCTGCACTCTATGCAAGTATGCATTCAAGTTCAAGTTACAACAGAGGCTGATGAATTACACACACTGTTGATTGTGGTATATTTAGGCTGTACTATTTGTGTGGATTATGGATTTGATGGCTGAATGCAATCAAACCCTGGTGATTCCTGGTCCAACTCCAACACCTATGCAAGTAACTTCTTCTGGGCCACAGTATGACAAATTAATCATAAGGACAATGATAAAAGTTGTATCACTCAAAAACTAAATTAAACCCATAGGTGTTTCAGAGGGGGGTTTGTTTCTGCAGAAATGTAGTGAAAAGGATTATGATAAGAAGGCAACACAATGTGCACATGAGTATTAAATACAAATTTGTTAACTTGAGTGTGCGTCTCTGTGTGTGTGTGTGTGTGTGTCCATGTGAGGAGACTTATATGACAGACCCTGCAACTGTCAGACTATCGCCCTCCTCCTTTTGTTGGGTGACCCCAGAGAATGTGGTGGGAATGGCCACTGGGAGAGAGATTATGGAGAGACAAAGACTGCGAGAGAGGGAACGAGAGAAGGAAGGAAAGAGTGAAGGGCAGAAGAAAAGAAAGAGAGAGAGGGAGACAGAGAGGGAGAGAGAGAGAGACGGGTCAGCGAGCCAGCTGATGTGAGAGTGCCTCCGATCACCTCGTGCTTCTCCTTCGCCCCCTCACTCTGTCCCTCTCTATCTGTTCTACTCGTTCTTTCTTTCATTCCCACTTGAATTCCTCTCCCAGCGCTTCACTCCAATGTGACGTCAGGTTTTGATCTGCGATAACAACAGAGATGCGTCAGTCAAGGCCCACACAAACACACTGGACACACACACACACACACATACGCACAAGTTAAAAGTTCCACTGCAAGTTAAAAGTGAAAAAACTCAGCGAGCACAGACACACACACACACACACACACACACACACACATAGTGACACACAGCAGTGGCCTTTGAGTGAATGCTCCTCACAGGGCATAATGACAGCATTCTGCAGCAACCATAGCTAGGACAGTTCCCACAGACAAGACAGGCAGAGAGAGAAAGAGCATTTCATTCTGTTTTCACCTCTCCTCCTACTCCCCACCTCCTCCCCAACAACCCTGACTTTGTCTGAACCATGAAACCTTCCACAGATCAAAGCTATGGCTACTATAATATGGGCATGTGAATCTGCAATTTGTGATTATGGACACAAATTATCTTTTGATAAAAATTGTGATGAAAAAGTTTGCTGAAAATTGTTAAAATTGTGGGAAAATATATAAATAATAAAATGTGAATTATTTGATTGATATTTATATTATTTAAATAAATAGAATTGATTTCAAGGTTTTCTTGCTGACAGTTCTGGACTTGCACCTCAGTACATTTCATATCTTTTGACACCGTGAGTGTGTCTGGTCGTAACCTGAGGTCCTCAGTGAAGGCCCTGCTCACCATTCCACAGTCGTGGCTGAGTACCAGAGGTGACAGGGTCTACTCTGTCAGAGCTCCCACTCTGTGGAGATCTGAGGAGATCCGTCTGGCAAACTCCTTATCCTCTTTTAGAGACACAGTTTGTTAGGTGTCCTTTCTACTAGTTCTGGTCAGTTTTCTTATATTGTTTATACTATTTTCACATCTGTAACATTCTTCATTTTATATTTGTGCTCTAATGCTGTGTGACCATTAAACTGATTTTAATTATTCCCTATTGTTTGCTTGATTTTTAATTTTCAACTTGTAAAGCACCTAACTGTATTTTGAAAGGTGCTATATAGGTAAAGATAATATTATTGTTATAATTACTATTATCATTATTATTATTGCTTCCAGCTCCATTTTCTAGCTATGAGTAAGTGCTGTGGACAAATCTAGAGCATTCAAAATACAGATGAGTAGCAGAGAAGTTGATGATGTTGTGAGAAAGTTTGTCACCAGTGATATCCAACAATCCTCTGCAAACAACCAAGCTACAACCTTTCCTGACACTTTCTCAATATGCTTGACATTTGGTGGAGCGCTCCTTCAGTACATTTCCAACGTAAACGTCCGTCCTTACACACAGGACGATGTCAGGTGGTAAGAGGTATGCATGAAAGATTATCCTGCCTCAGAATCCAAACATTCCCCAACATACATGATTTTGACCATGTGAGCTCAATCTCTGCATATTTGTCTGTCTGCAAAGGGACCACTCCCCGAGTCTCTGCTACCTCCCAGAAAAACATGGGCTGGAGGATCTCTGCTGACTGCTTCCAGTTTCAAACCACTTTGGTCATCACTTTTTCCCCCCCTCATTGAACCTGACACAGTGCAGGACTTGGTGGTGTATATTTTGAAGGGGGATGGGGATGAAGGTGGTGACGGTGGTGATGCTGGGTGGGGAGCAGGTTTCGGACTTATATGAAAACATGTCACTCAGGTCCCATTAAAACATAACCGTGGCCATAAGAAGGAGACCCATATTATCATTAAGATATCTATCTATCTATCTATCTATACATCTATACATCTATCTATACATCTATACATGTATCTATACATCAATCTGTTCATACATCTATCTATACATCCATCCATACGCATCTATTTTCATTGATGATTCATTATTTTATTGTATAAAAGTCTAATGAAACAGACTTTAGCCTACAATATGCTGTATGTTTATGAGAGTGTGTGTGTGTGTGTGTGTGTGTGTGTGTGTGTGTGTGTGTGTGTGTACACATGTGTTCAGGCCATTTCCTGCTCTTTGGGCTCATCACTAAACAGTCAAGTCGTGGCCCTGGGGAACCCATTGCAGAGCCCTGGGCCTTCACACCCCCATACACACAGATAAATACGCACACATGCACAGAGCCACCCCCTATAACCAGGGGGTATTTGTGACGTTCAGCATTATGAAAAATGACTTGCCCCCGTGGCGCACCGGGGTGGCAAATGATTATAATATCCAGATAATCATTTCAAACAAATTATCATAATTATCAATCAATCATGAGGCTATTTAAGCAGAGGGAGGGATGGGGGAGTGCGATGCCATTGGCAGGGGGTAAACTATGGCCCGAAGCTCTGGATCACTTCTGTGACCCATGAGCCTCCCTCTGTCCACATAATAGCCCTCATACATTAAGGGTCATTTAGCTAGCGTATTTAGAGACTCAATTCCCCAGCTTGATACGGGAAAAGGAACATATTCACACACACAATTGCGTGCACGCACACACACACCCATAGAAATCACCATGGCAGCTGACCCCCAGTTGGCTCCTTAGTCTTTCAACATAGAGTGGGAAAAATCTACTTATAGGTCAGAGTTCACAGATGTATACTTATGCATCATGACGCAGCCAGAACAATAACAAGTGCTGGAGTTTGAATAACAGAACAAACGCAAAAGAAAGGAAATGCGTCACTATCAGAAAAAGTATCAGTCCGAAAGAGAAACACGTTAAGAAGCATGTTCACCTTCACCGAGACAAATAAGAGAGGAAGAGTGACAGTGAGGCGAACAGAAGACTTGATCATCTTGAAGAGATATTCCGCTGTATCTTTTCACAGTTAATCCCCTGTGAAAAGCAACATGAACTGATTCCATCTCGGTGGTACTGAGAAGCATATGAACGGGGATTGGGGAGAGAAAAAGAGACAGAGAGGGAGAGAGATAGATAGTAGCCTTCGGGGGAGATGATCGTCTTGGGAAAAAAGCAATCAGTGCTCATTGATTTTCTCTGCTGGTTGAATGGAGGGTGTCTATCTGGAAGCCATTATCTGCCATCTGATCTGCTGGAGTGTTTACACACGTCAGGATGGACAGCAGCCCTCTTCTGAAGATGAGGATTAACACACACACAGACCCACACACGTAAATACACCCACCCACACACACACAGAGCATAGGCTGTCTTCTTTGCCCCTGCGCCCTATCTGGCTATCACGTTTAAATCCAAAAAGAAACACAAGTCCTCCCATACCCTATGAAAACACACACAGAGACTTAAGCACATGTGTTGAGTGTGAATGAGAATATACGTAAGCAGGGCCTAGACAGCTAAACAGACAGGTAGTCCTGTTTTGTATGGCCGGACCAGAACAAACCCAACAATCCCTGATCCTATCACCAATAGCCTCTGATAGAAATCTATAGCTCCAACAACACCATCCTGTCTGCAGAGAGAGAGAGAAAGAGAGAGAGAGAGAGACGAGTGGAGGAGGACGGATGAAGTCAGTGAAGAAAGGATTCAGATAACAAATCCTTTTATTTTCTGTCTGTGTGTGAAGATGCATGTGTATTTATGTGAGCGTGTGTATAAGCCAACGTGGCTTGATCTGAGTCTCAGCAAGGGCAGCATATGAATCTTGGGACACACGCACGCACGCACACGCACACACACACACACACACACACACACACACACACACACACACACACACACACACACACACACACACACACACACACACACACACACACACACACACACACACACACACACACACACACACACACACACAGGGCAGCTGTCAGTAAGAGGGCCGGAGAAGCTTAAATAACATCTTTGCCTCTGTTTTATCCCTCGTCTTAACCCTGATTCCTCTAGTTGCCTCTCTCTGGGCTGTATTTGTGGTGAACCATTTAAATGTGTCAATAAGCAGCAAGGTTAAACGCATTACTTTAATAACTACAATACTGGGATGGAACTTATGAAAACACATTTAAAGTCACTAGATCAAGATTTTTTATTTGGATCTGAACCAAATTTCATACAAATAAATATCAGTCCCCTAATCATGCCTTATTTTTTTCATGTTGCTATTTTCTGTTTATTGTATTTTATTTTCTGACCCATATTGCATTCTTCCATCAAGATTTGTGGTTATCCATTACACAAAGAGTATTATTTTAATTGTGTTCATCTCTGTTGTTCCACATTACTGAAATTGTTTTTTATCTATTTTATATAAAAATATATTTTGTTGAGTTTGATTTAGAGTCTCTTTTCAAAATGGCTCAATGCCCTGTGGTCGCATGTAAAATCTCTCTCTATATAAAATATATGTAACATATACAAACACAAATCGGTTGAGTTTAACTGTAATGTAAAGTGCAGCAACAAATGAGATCTAACAAGACACACAGTCAAGCAAACACACACACACACAGCTTTCAGCGGTGAACTAGTTTATTCACGAGCTACAACTCAATTAACCTTCTACCTTAATCAAGCATAGCGGTGGTAATGACACAGTGGCGGCGGTGGAAGACGTGCATGTCTATGTTTGTGTGAGTGTGTGTGCGCCTGTGCCCTGTGTTTGTGTGTGACTGCACGATGTGGATGAATGAGTCATGTCATAAGGAATGGCTCATGCATAATTTCATTCATATTCATAACAGGCATGTGGTCTGCCACCGCCCGATGAGGGCCCACCGCAACTCACACTCTGCATAATGAGATGTGGCCAGAGTGTGTGTGTGTGTGTGTGTGTGTGTATGTGTGTGTCTGTGTGTGTGTGTATGTTTTGATTTTAGGTTCTGTAGGTAAGTGTACTTTATGTCTTAGTTCTCTCTATGACAACTTCACGCTCCTATCTGTGCATATACAGTACTGTTATGTGCGCATATGCACTTGTGGACATAGAGAAGCCTGTGCGTGCTGAGTGGAGTGCACGGGCCACTCATGTGGAAGGTGGTTAGGTAGTTTATAAAACCATCTAGGTTTTTCCACATTGTATGAACATGTGGGGAACAGGGACCAGCCCCAACCACCTGCGGTCAGCTCTTAAAATAAGCTCATTGACTAATGTAGGATTTCAAATCAACCAAGCAGTCTGTGATTTGCATGCCTGCGTGTTTATAGAGGGTACAGCTACGAGACCCTTGACCTGATATGCAAATGAGGACATTTACGTGATTCTGTTTTTCTAAGGACCAAATTGGTCATAATTGTCAATTACGCCAAAGGGGATTTTAAGTGAATTACGTCTTGTTGAGGTTGTTCATGAGGCGATGTAAACATGTTCAAACCTCTCACACACTGCTTTTATTAAAGGGAGCTGTGTTTCTCATGGTAATGCAGTCCACCATTAGTTCTGCTCCTGATGTTTTGACCATCCTGTCATGTGAGATAAGGCAGAAGTCAAACAGGAACTTGAGAGACAGAGTCCAAATCTCAGCTCTAATATCTTCTGATAACTAAATCCATATTCATTCAAACGTTCAAGGCAGTTTCCATACAATCCCACTCAGATGAGGTAACAAATGCTTTCAGCTGTATTTCATCTACTAACATTAATTTATATTGTATTATATTGTGTATATCTAAGACAAAATCCATTAATAGGCCTTTAGGTGTAGGTATTTGAAAGTAGTAGTATGTTTGAGTATTTCATGGATTGCTTCTTAAAGCTTAAAATGTATTTACTTCACTTCATTTACCACTGTCACAGTTACAGCCGTAGGATTCGTTTTCAACTACCATGATTGACTTGAGCTGGAGCTACGCCTACATGGCTCCGGTCGTTCTACAGACAGAGTCCCCTCTGCAGCAGCCATTGTTCTTTCACGGACGATTAGATGGACATGAACTCTCTTGCCTTCCTGTCTTGACCCGGGCGACACTGGCCGTAAAAACTAACTGCCCAGCCTCCTCAGTAAATTTATCACCTCATAAAGTGGTCAGTGACTGGTCAATGGTACGCATCGGTCACAGTGTGTGTGTGTGAGTGTCAGCGTGAAGAGAGGGTTTCCTGGATTGTAGATCATTGTCTGTTAGTGTTTCTTGAAGAGCAAACGTAGAAGTTGAAGAAAGACTTTTTATTTTTTAACCAGTGTAGAAACTAAAATTCAGCTCTTCCAATGAAGCTTTTACAGGGAGCTCAGCAAACTGTATACAAATTAATATTCTTGTGTATTAATGTAGCAGTAAATAAAAGTGTGGGTGTCAGATGAGCCTCAGACATTTGAATGCATTTTATTCACCAGAATGGAAGAACTCCTCTGCAACTGCATGTGTAAAGACATTGACAGTGTACAGCATGTGCATAGGCAGAGCCAGAAGGTTTGAGGAGAAACTGTTTGTTCCACAAATTCAGACACAAAAAATGTATCTAGAAATTTGTGCTTGCTACAAATTCCAAATTCCCAGCGTAGATGTCACACAGAAGAAAGAGACACAGAGAGAGAGAGAGATTGGTACACACAGATGTAACTGTCTTACCTTTTTCATGCAGCTGTCAGAAGAGGTTTCTTCATGGTCATTCATCATCTGAGGAAAACACACAAAAACATAGCATTTGTTAAAGATTTATGGTATCAAACCCCACATTACTGTTCAAGAATAATCCAGCGAGAACCACAATTGAGAACAAAATCTGTTGAATCATTAAGAGAAAGTGTTGATTCCTGTGCTTCATGGAGCTTCGGCCACGGCTTGTGACCATCGCTTGATGACATGAGCACAGGGTGTTTCACAGTTCATCACACAGAGCCTCTGGGCAACAAACGTAGCCAGAGGGATATAATAATGGTCTGAGAGGTCACAAAAACACACACACGGACGCAAACACAACACTACACACACCCTCTCTGATGAATGAATGCCCCACAGATTTGACATTAATTCTCCGCTTCAGCGTTGCAGGAAATTTTCGCTGAGACTGTTTCTGTGTGTGTGTCTGTGAGTGTCTGTGTAATTAAGCCTTCAAGCAATATTTACTGGGGGCAGATGGGTGGTAGAATGCTCCCAGTGTCTACCAGAGGAAATGAGGGAAGTGGGGGAATGATGGAGAGATGGGGCTGCAATGAGGGAGCAGTTCACATATAATGGCAACCCAGAGTCTCACTCTGTCCGTCTGTCTCTTTCTCTCCCTCTCTGAAGCCCATTGATGGCAGCCGAGGATCAAAGAAGAGATGCAGACTGTTTTCAGAGCAGTTTTAGGTGTAGTGTGGGGGGGGGATCAGCCCGGTACTTTGCTAAGTTTGAGGCAAATTAGGCCAATAAAACCTTGAGCACTGACACACGGCATATCTGAGCCTCCCTTTTCCTGCTCCCTATCCTCCCCATCTGCCCTTTCACAGAAGGCGTGTTGTTTGGCTGTTGCGACAAGACTGGCCTTTATATTAGAGCTGGCGTAATAAAGTTTGTATTTCCTAAACCAATGTGGCCCACTGTGATTGGGAAAGAGACATTTATCTGCTGTGGAATCTGTGGCTGCTATTCTTTGAAAGCTGGCATACAGCGACTTCTTTTCATGCACCTTTCTATACAAGGCTTCGATTCACAGGAAGTGAATATGAATTGTGGGCATGAGTTTCTGGATGTATGAGCTCACATCCGCCTCCTCACACCTCTGTTAACTCTTGTCCTTGGAACAAACTATGATTTCATTTGGACCCAAATAACCCGACTCAGTTGACTTGGGAGTTAAATTAATGGCCTGACGGAAGTGTGAGACCAGTTTGGTTCTTTCATACGTAAAAAACAGAAAAGTGCTATATAAATACAGACCATGACAATACACGTGTTGGTTCTCCCTTTATTATGATACCTTTGGCATTCTTACAACTTAAATGCACAATATACTTTTCTGCCTCTAGGGGGGGTCTCTTAATTAAGATAAAATAGATGGAATTTTGGCTGCGAAGTAACGTGGGATGATGAGAGTTCTGTCATTGCTTCTTCTGGTTAGGTTTAGCTCAGTGTTACATTTCAGGAGGTGTTCAGCAGGAGCAGAAGAAATCCACCCTCCTCTCCAAAAAGAGGTGGACAAAATGATACGTAAAAATGTTGCCTGAAGGTAGAAAAAAAGTAAATTTTGACGGCTACAACAACAGCGTTATGCACAAAGGGGATATGACACCATTGATATGTGACCTATTGAAACGGATTGTTAATTGGATTCAAGTTATATATTTGTGTGTTTATATGTTCAGCGACCACATCATTCAAACATATAACTGACTACATCATAGCATTAAATGTCCATAAACAGGAAATAAAAACTTCGGACAATTTACAGATGAAAATGGTTGTCAATAGAGTGTGTTCTAGTGAGAATAGGGTGATTGTTTAAATCCTATAAAATTACTGTTCAGTTTCTCCATATAGTTTAATTTATCAATGGATAAGAACTCTGGTCTTTCCTGTGGCCAAAAACAGCCACAGAAGCTTTCTGCAACAGACAAGAGAAGCAGATTAAACAAACTATTTTCTCTTTCTTTATTGGGTTATTTATTCAGTGGGATACACAGTTTAAATCTCTGATGCAACAGAAGGAATTTCACAATAACTATTTAACAGAAGGAGAGATAAATTAAGTTACTGTGTCTAGACTATAGGTAAAATGTGCTTGTGAACTTTATACGTGGCGACAAAGTAGAAAGAGCTGAAAAGAGAGAGAGCGAGAGAGAGAGAGAGAGAGAGAGAGAGAGAGAGAGAGAGAGAGAGAGAGAGCACACTTCCCCTTTCTTGTAATGCACAAGACCAGCTGCAACAGTTTACAAAACCAACAGCTTGGCTGGGTCGTCTAAAATGCTACCAGGCGTTCAACAAGTATAAGACAATTTCTGGACTTTCCCCCTGCTCTGTTCAGCTACATGCCAAGTGTAAATATGTGTATGTATCAAATTGTGCAAGAGTAACCTAAAACTGTAGAAGACATGCAAGCAGACATGAGTGGTTTTACTGATTCCTTAATGTCTTTCAGCCTCAGGTGGGGGGTCGAGACTGTGTGGGCTTTTTATCGTCCAAACATCAGCTCTGGGTCTAGAAACACTGAGCTGACTGTCGGGAAAAATGCTAATTGTAAAACATCTTGGCTTTGAATTCTAAATTGTTTAAACGTGGTCCAATAAACTTTTTTTTGTTAAAAGTAGAATTTAAAGATTGGTGGTTGACCAGGGTTTCCATTGGGTGAGACACAGGGGCATGAGCAATGATGACAATAACTAACACAAAGACAGGTGGAGAAGCTCTTTCAACACTGGCATACTGTATACACACACATACACACACACATACACACACACACAAACAGAAAAGCTTAGCCTTGCAGTAGGACCCCGCCAACCAAATAAATAAGCTATTAATTAGAGAAGGAAAATGTGATTGGCCGCTGACTGGCAGTGCTATGATTTATTGCACGTGTCACCATCATCTCAAAGTGACTTTTCTCTGCGTCGGTGAGACAGGTCCACATAGAGACTGGCCTATTTTGAGAGGGATAGATTTTCCACTACACAGAGAGAGGTAAAATTGTCCATTTGTTCTGTATCTTGCCTGCTGAATGCTGACATGTCAATATGTCTTATGGAAAAGAGAAAACACTGAAGCGAGGGTAATTAGAATTAGAAAGTGCGTGTTAGAGTGTGTCTGGGCACACAGAATTCTCTCTCTGGCCCATATGACCTCAAACATAAACAAATCCAGTTGTGGCTTGATGAAAGAGCAGCCACCTGCAGAATCCTTCCACCAAGAGCTGTCCAGACCCTCATTAGGGGCATGTGTAAAAGTGTGTGTTTGTGTATGTGAGAGTATGTGTGTGTATGTATATCTTGCCATGTCTGTGGTGTGTGCTTTCACACTAGGCCGGAGGGAAAACCCCACCATTATTAGTGTCTCATAGCGCAGCTTTTGTTATTGGACAGAGTCAGGAGTTTTTCAGCCCCACTTTAGCACCATTCGTATTGACATGCCATGATGACCAAGCGGACAAAAGAAAACACGACATGGGGAGAGGCACTCAGTGTGGACTGCCTCATTGTTTTTACAAGACCTGTCACAACCTTAAACACATGACAGAGCAAAATCCCACTCAGTTTATTTCCAGAACTTATTTAATGTCGAAAAAAGACAAGGGGGACCTGTATGTGACCACGAAGAACATGTGGTAGCTTTACATGTACAGCTTAAGTCAAACCATGATAGAATGACCCATACAGTAATCCTCTACTCATACAGCTTACCAATGAGAAGGCTGAGTAAGTAGCCATAGCAACTAGAGAAGGACCTTACAAAGCTTGCTCATCATCATCCTCAGGCGCAAGCAGAAGAAGAGGGCCCCACTTGGAGGTTTGTACCGTAGGAAAATGTTAGCATACTGTTGCCAAAAACAATTCTCCTCAACTCTGGATAATATGAGGCAATATAGCAACACGGCCCAATGGATGGCTGCGGATGTCACAAAGCCACAAGTTTCCAAAAAGAACCATCAGCAAACAAACCTCAGGCCTTTTTGAACCGGAGCCCTGACTGACAACCCATCGGCTGCAAGAGCCACACCAAGAAAACCACAAATTGAAAGTTTTGCTACGCATTTATTGGGAACTTTCGCAGCTTTTTGGCACGTTGACAGGATTTCATTGTGGTGGTAATGCCCTGGATGGGTTATTGATCTTTTTGACACATGGATGAGAGAGAAAGCGGTCTTTCTCTGTGGGTCATGTTGAATAATACACTGCAAAGAAAGTGTATTTGTGTCAAGACAGTGAAAAAGAAGAAAAAAGGATAAAAATGAGAGGGGAAGCTCTGTTTCTCATTGTCGGAGCCTTAAAAATAGGAGCAAACCATTATGTCAAACATGATCTCAACAAATGGATGTGACTCCTTTGACTCCAAGACACTAACAAAGCTGATCGAAACACTTCACAATCAATGAAAGGACACAGCTGCCCAAAAAAGGAAGAAAAAGAAATGGAGATATCAAGTCTCCAGTGTTTTTCTCTGAGGTCTCTTGCTATCATTTCAACTTCCTGATAATGAACCTTTTACACTTTCCTGCCAGAATCTGTTAGAGATTGTTTGACTAAGGATAGACGTCTGATTCAGTCTGCTTGTTAGCATCAAGTCAGATGGTGCCTGGTTGTAATTCCAAGTCCTTTCTCTGGCTTGTCCTTTAAAAGGGTGTAAAATAGGGCTATTTTGGGACTTCCCAGAGATAGGGGCCTTGACAGCTGACCCAAAACAAGAGCAGCACTATGACTTCTTAAAAACATGCCTCAACAATGAGGTTGCTCAAAGAGCTTAAGTAGGCGGTGGGAAGACTAAGGCCGGAGGAGAAGGAAGCAGGGTAGAAATTTGCCCTGCTAAATACCAGGAAGCTGGGCGTCCATCAGATAGAATATATTTGTGATGGTTTTAATAAGCGGAAGACTTGAGGTGCTTTGGCCAAGGCAAACATGAAGGGGAGTGCTGATAGAAAACGTTCTCCCCCTCTCTCTCTTTCTTTGTCTCATAGCTGGTCTAGAAGGTGATTACGAGTATAATCACTGTTTGATTCCTTATCGCTATCTCCACCTCGGTGTGGAGCTTAATGTGAGAAAATTATACAGTTCATTAGTAAAAGCAAAAAATAAACCTGATGCGAAAGGAATGCATGGGATGCCATTGTCTGAGAGAAAAAGGAGAGATCAGATTGGCTTGACACTTATCACACCGCGCTAAAGCTAACACGGTTACCCAACCCTACATCCAGATGGGACTAAACAGGGTGCGGCCTGTGGTGGAACTGAGAACTGTTGGTGAGATAGAGCTTAGCGCACAAAGGTTAGATTTGGAAGGTAAACACTCAGGACCATTGTGCGACTGTGGAAAGTCACGGCCACTTGTCAAATATAAATGGCTGATATTTACAGAACGAGCAATGACCCCGTATGTCCTAAGAGTCTTTGTGTGATTTATGAAGAGAATGACATAGTGACTTATCCTGGCAGAGTTTACATTGACCCCGGACAGGCTTGTCTCATCATTTCAGTTATGATTCACCCGTCTTGTATAGACATGTGTGGTGTCACACATTATATACAAATGAACGGATCAAATATTTGTGTTCGTTGGTTTGACAGTTGAGGCTTTTGAAGTCTTTCCTCTACAAGAAAGTGATGTTACAAGGTGAGGTTTGCACTTAGTCAGCAAACAAACCTTGGGAAAGAAGCTCACTTTTATGAAAGAGTGAGAGGAATGCAGAGGGAGGTGGAGGGAGAAAGAAGGATTCTGCAAATTTATTAAAAGGGTCATATTTTCATGGGGGACTTGTACAGCAATCCATCACCTAATGTCCAAGGTCCCTTATCCTTTTAAGGCCATTGACTCTGAACTTGATATCGACAGAAACATACAGATAAATTATCTGCTTGGCCTCCGCTTTATTGATAAGTCATTTGGGCAGATGATCAGTAATAATCATAAGTGAATAAGGGTGCGCCGATAGATCTTCTGCTAGCAGATGCTGTGACAGCCGCAGGGTTGAGGTCCTATAAATAATGCTACCTTTTGGCCTAAGAGGATTGCCTACACAGCATCAGCAGCTGCTGTGCCATGCCTTTCAAATAATGATATATCACATCCTCCCTCTTCATTTTGATAAAGGTTGCAGTTTATCGATACATGGTAGCAGGAAGAAAAATAATATTGCCTTATTTCTAATGATCTGCTATTCTTCTCATGACACATATTGCCTCGAGGCAAGCAGGGGGTTATGAGAGTAAGATTTAGGGTCTTGACTTGAGGGCATATAGAATGAATCAAAGGTCAGGTCGCGGATACTTTTCATTTCACATATCTCAGTTGAGCAAGATGCCTACACAGCCTATATGCATATATGGATGTTAACATTTATGCGCTACATAAATCTGATATTGGCTTTTCAGCCCAGCAATGTTGCAATATGTTTCATATCTAGATTTCCCCTTGCAAATTGAATTTGTGTATTTAGAAACCTACGCTAGACCACACTGTCTGTCCCTGTGTCGAGTGCCAAGATGAATCTCTTTACAGTTCCTTAAGGTGGATAAAAAAGGATAAGGAAACACAGAGATGGGATCTCTCATCACATCAGGGCCTTTTCTGGACAGCAGCCACAGAGATATTGTTGCAGGATGATGGATAATTGGGGAGTATATCTGATATAATTTATCGTGGGCTGGTTAAGTATATACAAGTTTTGCATATCTCAACATAAACAGTCAGATTTTGGTAGCTTTCCATTAGTACTCTCTCTTGTTCTTCAAATTCAGTATGCATACAGGAAAGACAAGTTGGCTCAAATTTGAAGATCGGACATGGATAGAAGTTTGAGAAGGCTACACGATGATAGAAGATGAGGAGAAAGTTAAATACATTTTGAGAAGGTTATTCTTTGTGAGCACATTTTTATTTGTATCTTTCCATGTTTCTCTTAGTTCATCCTCCTGCAAATCTGCTCTGTGGCTTCCTAGCATTTTTGAATCACATACACATAAGCTCACACATATACAAGGAGCTTGGGCGCTGGCCCAAACATAGAAGTGAAAAGTCTCCAGTGACTTGGAGGCTAAGTGCATGTATATATGGGTTGGTGCCCAGGACAAGCAGGGGCTTTCTTCAGGGCTCTGAGGGTTTATGCCGAGGTCAAGCCCTACACATGATGGTGATGCTTGAGAAGGCCAAAGACACGCAGAGTGATTCGCTGATGAGATTTCTCCAACAGATAAATAAACAAGGCCTGACCGTGGATTTCCTGCTCAGTGGTATGAGTGTGTTTTTGTTTGTGTGCAGCTCGGTACTTTCGAGATGACTTTGACCTGATGCACCAAACCGAGACAAATTGAATACATAGTTTGACAATTAGATATTTACAGTAACAGTAAGAAGTAACACTAATGCAGATTAAATATCAAACGCCTCCAACAGGTAAACTGTACACTGTAAGTATCAACTTAGATCTTTAGCCTGTCTTCAATCTCTAAATGGCCCTTTTGTGCTGGTGTAGCCTCTGTGGAGGGAAGACGTGGAGCTTAGATGTTAGGTCATCAGTGGGACAGAGGTGAATGGAGAAGAGTGTACTGAGGAAAGAGATCATAGTGTTCTTAAGACGATCTTTGTTAAATAGGTAGGTCTGTGTTTTTAGCTGCTTTTACTTCACCCTAACACTTGAACGCATACTTGGGTTCTTATGCTTTATTACCACAACAAACATGTACCTAAAATGGCTAACACACACAGATCACTGCATCTGTTAAACTTGAAGCCATCCCTCCTTTAACTGAAATGGAACCATCCATAATGTTTGTCTTTCCTTTACGTGATTGATTCAGCAGTCAACCTACAATGCTATCCAGCAAGTGAATTGGAAAACTTACTTCAAAAACTTTTTTAAGGTTCAATTCCAAAACCATTACTACTGAATGAAGCTATAAATACCAGCAATAATAATGGCAGTGTAATTGTTCTAATGACGGCTATTAGCATGTGTATTATTTTGAGTATGATGTTGAATAAAAACACAAAAAGCATTTGTGTATAACAAATGGACTGTAACTACTGTGCTGTTTATTCTTGTGATTTGTTTTGGTGGCCAATCAGATTATTTACACGGTGGAAACATATAAAGATCAGAGGAGTAAGGCTAGCTGCTACAGCCAAAAGATACTGTCTGGAGATATGAGCCATAAATGGTTTATTTTACCATGGTGGCCAGTGAGGAACCCAAAGAAAAAAATACAATCTTGAGTTGCATATGCATATAATGGCCCCTTAATCATGGTGGCTGGTTGTCTGCAAATTCTCTTCTTTCAGCAGCCGGCAGCCGGCCGCCGACATGAACGATTTAATAGATTCCCAATAATGGTATAAAAGCTTCTGCATTCTTAACATCCATTTCTAGATCATTTAAAATGATCTACACCTAAACATTCACTTGTAAACTAGAATTACCGCCTCACAGTTGTATGTCTCCGCCAACAAGTTAGGTAGAAATTTCCATCCATGTCTGTCCAGACTCATAATATATGAATTGAAGACTTGGAAGTAATATAATCAAAGGTAATGAGTGCGTTTTCCCCCTTTTGGTCCTGAGGTATAGTATTGAATTATAGCTAGAAAAGTTCTTGCAGAACATTATGATGTCACAGTTAACTTTACCTTCTGGGTATAAAATATCATCACTTAGTCATTTCATCCTGTAAGAAATGTGTGTGAAATGTTGTCACAATTAGCATGTGTCATAATAAGTCTTGCGTTATGGTCAAAAACTTTTTTGTTGTGAGGTCACAATGACTTTGATCTTTGATCCCCAAGATTTGATCAGTTTCTTTGAGAGCAAGTGAACATTTCTGCCAAATTCAATGAAATTCCCTCAAGGCTTCCTAGAATATCATGTTCACATAGAATTAGAAGGATGGGTGGGTGGAGGGTCTGAGAACAAGGCTATTTCCACCATGGAGGCATAAAAAAAGTGTGGCTAAACACACAAATTCGAAGAGAAGCAATACCACAATAACAAACACCAATATCCCAATATTAACCATTATAAAGACAATAGTCTGAATAAGACACTGCAATGTAAACAGTATTTTCTGATTACCTTAACATAAATGAGGTCAGAGTCAGGATAAGCAACAATCACTCAGACTTTAGTTTTTTTTTTACATTGACATACAGTTGTCAATGCATGACCCTAGTTGGATTGTAGACAATTATTAGGATGTAATGTTGACATGAGTCATAATCAGACTATGCTCTGTTACATGTAAACAGGAATATGAATAGAATATGATATTAGCAACTCATAAACATCATGATCGAGATAATGTCTGATGCAGAATGATGTCAGTCGTTGGAATATTGTTGTCCATGTAAACATAGCAATTGAGAAGCAACCCAGCACCTCTCATTGATTCACGCAGTTTGATGTTTGTTATCGTGCAGCAAGCTCTTCTTTTAAACCCTCCGCCTGTCTTTCTGTACAAATGCTCTATTTATCCTTGCTCTCAAGAGATAGCACCATTAATCATCATGAGAGCTGTCTCCAAGTCCACAGGATCAACCCATCACCTCTACAATAAACGTCAAGCTGCCATGATTTATGTAGCTAATGAAAATGATTAGATGGCCACAATGTCCCGGAACATTGTGATCACATGGTTCACAACTGTCCTGTTTACTCAACTTTCGTAAAAAGATCGACACCTTTGTGCCTGAGATTAAAGTAGCACTGGAGGATTAAAAACATCAAGTCAACCACCTCTTGACAATGAAACAGTTGCATCTTTGGAGCCTCAGTCTTGAGTCTTTATGATTTGGCCTTGAAGACTCGTCGAAGGAGATATAATTGAGCGGAGATAATGTAGCGGTCCCACTCCCTCGTACAAAGGCCATTGTCTGATGTTTTTGCCATCAAAACCCGAGATGAGTTGAAGTGTCACTGACTTTGATAATTTCAGGGATAGTCCAAGACTTCAAAAGACTGTGTGGTAATGATGTTGCAAAAGCGATTGTATGATGCTGCCGACTGTCTTGGGACACGGAATGGAAAACCTGCTTATTAGACTGGACTTTGTGGTGCGACGCACTGCCAAGTAGAATTTTAAAGTCTGACTGATACCTCATCATTCCAAAGTCCAACATCTACTGTGACATATAAACCAGGAACTGTATCATCAATATGAAACATCATGATTTTGAGTACTCCATCACAGTTTCAGACCATCACAGATGTCAGACTACCAAATTATCTGCACTTTGTCAAAGACCGAACCTATCTTTAATGTGCAGGTGAATGTGAATTTCTATTCAGTTGACCTTCGGGCTCATCACAAATGAGTTTATTAGCTGGGCCATATAAGGTGAAGGCCCTTTACAACCCTATTAGTGTTAAGCAGAGACTATCTCTGTCACTAAGATTGATGATCTCAGGCTTATCGAGCGCTTCCGTTATCAGCAAAAAACCTTCATCAAGGGATACTAAGTCCCATTTGCACACCTCAGACTTGAGACTCATCAAACCTCATAGGTCTATATCGTTGGCATCATCAGCAGTTAAAACTCTTATCATTATTATCTTCATTGGTGTCAGTGTTACTGGTTGTATTTTTTGATATCGTCACATCCAAAGAAAAACAAAGGTATGATATTTGCAGATAGGATGAGCTCGTGGTCTCTGAACCTTGGTTTATAGCTGTCTGTCTGTCTACTCCACGGGATGATGACAGATGACTTTATTGGGGGAGTTGTATGGTCACAGTTTGGAGCCGGGACTTTCCATTAGTCATCTAACTAGAGCAATCAGCATTGAAAATGTTTGTGAACACTCTTGACCCTTTTTTTCGTTGTTTTTATATTTGCAAAGCCAGAGCGTATGCTATCCTTCGCCCACGCCTTAGTCTATTCTCATAACAAAGTAACAAAAAGGGAAAAAGTAAACTAACAGCATGGAAACAACTGATTTTGGAGTAGTTTTCTCATTAAACTTTTTCTATTTTGGCCCCTGCAGCTGTAATAGATGACTCAGGTAGAGAGTTATTGGCGAAAGGAGGAGGGAGTGTGACGAGTGAGCTTGGTGAGAAGAAACTTATCTGTCCTTGGGCTGTGGGACAGAACACAGTGCCGGCTTTATTCAGCGTCTCGGCCCTGTCGTTAAGGAACGATGACACACTCCTCCAGGCCCACATTAATCTTTAACAGTGTGATTTCTAAAATAACACCAGTGTTTTCCCTAAGGCACGTGGGGAAGGGAAGGCCCCGTTCAGTTCTGCCGAGCTCTGTCAAGGATTTTTTTTTCCCCTTTTCCCCACACTGTTAGCATTGGAAAGCAGAGGATGGGGGAATGGGTTAGTTTGAAGAGTTTGAATAAAGAGAAAAGGAAAGACACATAGTACGTGGAGCATAGAGTGGAGCTGGAGCAGGTTCGATTCAACTTAACCAGATGTCAAAAGCCCTTGACCTGACTTACTGACCCTGACAGTGGCAGCTCCAGTGGCTCACTCGCGCCACGCATTAGTGTTGTTAACAGTTTTATCACAGGGCTGCCCTGGGCAAGATAAAGACTGTGGCCGCTGATGGGCCTTAAGTGAATGAGGGACTGGCTGCAGACACAAAGACAGAGAGGGGAGTGACAGTCAGTCTGTCTCTGGTTAATGACAGTGGAGAGATAGAAGCTGAAACAACAACATTTTGTGGGCAACTGTGTGTGTTTAAGAGCGAGCTGGAAAATGGAGCATGGGAGAAACAGGACAGTGTTGCTAATGTTGTTTGGGTTTTGGGAGCCAGACAGGAATTATTTCTCTATCCCTATCAGGACCGAGACCACTTGCTAGTGACCATTACACAGCATGATAGTGCTGCAGCTTTGAGGTTTCCCATCAGAATATACAAGGGGCCACAAAAGGTCAAAAAGTCTATTCAGACAGATATCAAAAGCATAAACCACGAGCTTAGGAACCCAACGGATTCAGGTGAACATCTTGTCTCGTAAAATGGCATCTTTCTCCCCTTAACCCTCTGTTTTCACCCCCTCATGTTTCACAGATTTTCTTTCACTTCAGCAGACACAAGTGTGATAGGACTGCTCGCTTTATAAGACTGTTTCTTCTGAGGCTGTTAAGCTGTCGGATAGACTTATCCTTTTTGTAGCATTCTACAACTTCCATGTGCGTTTCATTTCTCAGCTCCTCCCTCCGTCCCCCGTCTCCTTTCCGCTGAGTGCTCCACGCAGTGTACAGAAGGTCGAGCCAAGGCTAACATGTATCTATAATGTGTTCATCTCAGGCAGCCCCCTGAGGAGTGGAGTGCTGCTCTGGCTCGTTGGCACAGTGGACAATGTGGGTGTTGTGTGGAGGAGCTGGCTGGCTATCCACTCACAGACGAGTCAATCTGGGGCCACTGCTGAACTGCTGCCTGTCCTGCCGCTCTAGTGCCTCAATGAGACCCCTCTTCACCGATTTTTTTTTCAACATGCTTACCTAATTTGTTTTAATTTATAAAAAATGTCTTCTTCTTCTACTGCCCATTCTGGATTTGATCTTTTCTTACCCCTCACACTCTGTGCAGCATGTTGTCTTTTATGGGATAGTGTGTGTCCATACGTGTGTGTGTGTGTGTGTGTGTGTGTGTGTGTGTGTGTGTGTCTTTATGATAGTACTCCTTTTCACAGTGCTGACAGCGGGCAGATTGAGACATCAGGCGCCTGCTCGCTGTGGTAAATTAGCCATTCTTCTCAGAGGCTAATTGGAAATCTAAATGTTTTGTAGGGGAGAGAAGAGCTGAGAGCGACCACGGTTAGCCTACAGGAACAGAACATTCAATGTTTTGATACGATGATATGTTGATGTGAACTTTTTCTGATCATCAGTATGTTGAGGGAAATTGCAAAAAAGAACGAAATGGAGTCAAAATGCATAGTGGAATGCAGTAAACAATGTTTATCAAGAGACCCTTGATGGAGATGTATTCACATCCTGAAACCCACGCCACTTTTAATGAGAAAACACTCAAAGCTCTGAATTGAAGGCAAATACATTTCCATGCATAATGAGCCAACCACGAAGAGAAAAAAAAGCATTAATTACAGTGCCTCCATCTACATAATTCAGAATAAAATATGAAACAAAAAATGCCACTAACACTAATTGACTAATTCATCACAGGACCTGGATGGTAAACGTTAGTCCATGCTTCAGTAGTTTTGGTAAAATGAAAATATTTGCATAAGCTTGGGATTTGAGGACAGCCAGTGAAAAGTGAACCAAAATATTGTTAAACAATGTCTTATTTCTTGATGTGAGAGTTAAGAACTCCACATCCTTTAGTAATGAGCTCCGTTGAGCTAAGAAAAGTAGATCAAATGTTTTTTTCATGAACTGTAATGGGTACAAAAGAATAAGCAGATGTAAATTTGTAAAGGTTTGATAAAAGTTTCATTTATTTAGTGTATTTTGTCCTAAAATTGTGATGGTGATATTTAAAAATAACACGTGTTCGCAATGGTACATTTTCTGGCAGACATCATCTTCAAAGTCTCTTTACAAGTCAAAGTGATGTGCAGACAGTCCTGTGAATGTGGCGAGAGGCTGGCCCGTGCACAGTTATGGGCGGTACTCCCCGTTGTTGGGGGTGAGTTGGAGGTGCTGGGAAAAAGTGCCGTGCATTCACAGTAAATGAAGCCTTGTGAGTAACCGTGGAGAGAGTGTTTCTTAACTGATGAGTCCAGAGACGACTTCCCAGATCTTCTTTGCCACATGGAGACACTGAGAATGCTAAAGACCTGCTGCCATCTTTAGAGCAAAGCACAGAAAGACACTGAATAGGTTAGTTTTAGCTTCAGCCATGAAAACAAATCTAAACACCGTGAATTGAGTATTGTCTTATTCTTCTTAATTGGCAGCAGCAGGTTTTTGCCTCTTTTTCTTCTCCGTTCAATATGAATAAATGCGACAAGCTCCTGATCCCGGCTTTTCAGCCTATGACTGTTTATTTATCTATTTCAACTACACCCAAGTGAACAAAAGGCATGCAGAATGGCCACTGACAGCCATGTCGAATATCTCTTTCTGCCAAATCTGGCTGTTTTCTCTCACTGCTGTCACTTGATGTCTTTATGCAGTGCTGAGAGTTCACCACTATGAAAAGGTTGGGGGGCAAGCTGAGTGAGTGACCCGCACAGGAGGGGAGTATTAAAACCAAAAAGGAGAGCATGAGCAAGGGATGGATGACCCAGGAGGCGAAGGGGGGGGGAGTAGACGGAGGAGAGGGGGCACCCCTGCCGGGTCCCAGGCATCTCGGCTGGCAGTCCCCATCTTGGCTTCAGACGGCTTTTGTCAAAGAGGGGAAAAGAGGGTCTCTTCTTCACTTGGGCATTGGACAATAGACGTTTTGTCAGTCCGATGGGGGGTAGGGGCGGGAGGTGTTGGTGGAGGAGTATGGAGGGATGCTGAAAGAGGAATAAAGATGAGGACCCATCTTCACAAGGGGTGGGGTGGCGGCAGTGGGCAGCCCTTTGGGACTGGGCAGATGTTGAAATGAGGATGATTTATTAGCCCTAGTGTCCTTGGTGGCACTTGGCCACTATCCCAGATTTCGGAGTGAGAGAGAATGACTGAGAGAAAGAGACATGGGGAACAGGAGGGGGAGGAGGAGGAGGGCAGCCATGTATCAGAGACATCTTAATACCTTCTATGGGCATGAGGCACTTCTTGCTCTCCGACCGTCATGGTATTTTTGCCCGATTCTTTCATAGAAAAATAACTTGGTTGGGAGTCATCTGAATCACTGAGCTGGTCCTTGTCACCCAGCATTACCCTCTCCCCTCCACCGCAACCCCCCGGCCCCCCAACAGACCCAAACACACACAGACTGTGTTTGCTGCCCTCACTGCACCATCGCCACCATCCCTCCCCTGCTTATATAAAACAACAAATTGCCAAATTAACATTCCCAACAGCCCTCACTCTCCCTTCACAGTTCTGGGCAGAGACAAACTCTCAAACTTGCCAGAAAACAAGCGTAAAAACAGAAAACGCTCTATGAGTGCATGTGGCAGTGTGTGCTTGGAGGGAGGGCGGCTTTGCATGCATGTGTGGTCGGGAAGACCAAAGAAAAAAGTATAAGAAAGGAGCTAAAAGGTTATTTTGTGTGTGTGTGTGTGTGTGTGTGTGTGTGTGTGTGTGTGTGTGTGTGTGTGTGTGTGTGTGTGTGTGTGTGTGTGTGTGTGTGTGTGTGTGTGTGTCTTAAGCCACACATCCCTGTAGCCTTATCCCTGCACTGTGCTGTAATTGGGATGTGTCACATGTTTTAAGTCACAGCGTGTCACCCTGTCGTGCCACCCATGTAGACCCATGAGCAGAGCTGTGTGTGTGTCAGAAGCAACCTAACGTGAATGAAGTGAGAAGAAAAAGATGCATTCCTCTACGCAAACCTGCCTTAACAGTTTTCCCTTTTTCATATTATGAGTGTGCCAGTGTTCCATCACTGCAGCGCACCTCTCCTTGTTCTTCAATTCAAACTCACACATACACACACTATTTCTTTCCAACTCAGTTTCTCTCCCTGCTTCCTACGGTCCTCTCTGTCTTTTACTCTCTTTTCCTCTCTCCTCCCGGCAACATTTAATCTTGCCACTTGTTTGTCCAGCCCATTTCCCAGCCCTCAGCAGACAAACTGTAGGAGGGTTACTTAAAGTAGTGGCGGAACTTTGGACAGGTTTCATCAACGGTACCCAGGGGGAGGATTGATTGGCAAAGTAATTTACTGCCCAGTGTCCGCTCTGCACTCCTCACTCCCTGCCCTTCTCCTGATCCATTCATTCCTCTCCAACTCTTTACAAATCCATACCTGCTGCCTGGAGCGGGTCTCAGTGGGAGTGATGGGGAGTGTGTGTGTGTGTCTGAATATGACAAGGTCTGCAGGTCTGCATGTAAGGTCGAGAGGTTGCAGTCTTGGTAAACACCAGTAAAGATGAAAAAGACTGATTGTCTTTGGGTTGACGACAAGACGGCTGCAATAGTGTGTGTATGTGGCGTGTGCATGCATGTGCACGTGGGCAGACAATAGGCATGTAACTTTGTAGGTCTGGGGGGGCAATAGCTTTTGACATTAGTGAGAGGGAGGGTCATCTATCATCTAGAAAGAAGGGTTGAGAAGGGGCTGGAGCAAAAGGCAAGAGAAAGGAGGGAAGAGGTTGTGGGGTCAAGTCTCCATCACTCTCGCTGTCCTCTGTTCTCTCACTGTCAACCTCATGCCGACTGACCACTCAGCGCGGGCCACTTCAGCCTCAGCGCGGCTGTTCTCGCTCACAAAACCGTTCTCCCTCTTCTGCAGGGCCCCCCGGAAAACCTTTGTTCCGTTCATTAGTACAACAAATACATACAGATGCCCGTGGAAGGAGGACGCGGAGAGAGAACACAGATTTCTAAGTACATGCTTCCCCCAAATGACGGCTGATTCGGAGACAATCTGTGTCTTTGTAAACAAGCGGCATGCAGAAGAGCTCATGCGCGAAGTGGTCTCATTATTCAATGTAAACGTGGACAGTTACGTTTTTAAAGAGGGTATTAGTGATAGGATGGTCTGTGATTCGCTTTACTTATTTTCAAGTTAATAGTGGAAATACAGTGTGGAAAAAATAAGGAATGCCGTGTATGTGGATGAAATGGACACCCGTGGTTAATGGTAAACTGACAAGTGCCCGGTGGACATGTAGAAAAGCTGAGTGTGCTGATTTTAAGATTTGCGAGATTACGAGAACGTGTCCGAGAATGTGTTCCTATGTATAACATCAGCATCACCTCACAGTAATCAAGTTTAATTTCAACTAAGCAAAACCCTGCCTCGCAGTACACACAGGTTAATGATTTTTGCTTATTGCATGTTCATCAGAATCTCCACATCAGCAAAAAAGGGCCCACGAAATGTCTATTTCCCTGCTTTACCAAGACACGATGAAACGATTTATTTCCCATGGAGACCCAGTCTTGACGGGAAGAGAAGCGGGGCGACTTGTTCCAGAGGTTAATGACGAACACGGAACAATGACTGTGTGTGTGGGGACTGGTAATGAATGGAGAGAAGTAGAGAAGATGGGTCCAGGGGCACAAAGGCGGGCATGCATATCCCTCTACCCCCATTGACCGCTCCATCCAAACTTTTTTTTTTACTACTCAATGGCCGTTTTCTCCTGTGTCTCCCATGAATTATGTAAATGACCATGGCCTCCCTCCTTATCCCCCGGCCGCAGGAAGGCAGGAAGGAAAAGGGAGGACGAAAAGACAGCAGTGAGAGAAATGTCTCCTCCTCGCTTTTCTCTCTGTTCCTTACGCTGCCTCTGAACAACCTTTCATGTTGGCAGTGTGGGCCTGGGTTTTTCAGCTCTGCGGCCATGTGAAAAGATGACGGTGGCCGCTGAGTTGGTGCAAGGGGGAGGGTCAGGGCACAATGACATATACGAGGAACAGAGGAGGCAGGCAGGGAAAGAATGTCGGCCTTGTTGTTGAACGGCTTGACATTGATTAATGAGAGAGAGACAGAGAAAGAAGAGAGAAAATAAGAAGAGAGGGGTGGCATTGGTATAGTAGGCCAGACAGGGGGTGGGGGGTGGGGGGGTTGGACCCTCGCAGGGGCATGAGACTCCGGAAGAGCCCCGGGCTGCACTGCTGATGAGGAAGAGGGTAGCTGCAGTGTAACACCGCCCATCAAAAAAGTGTGTGTTTGTGTGTGCTGTAGCCCGGGGGATTGTCTGTCTTCTCTCATACACAGAAACGTATGTAGGCACACACAATTCAACATGGGTCACATCAATCCTCATCCATCAAAGTGCCCCTAAAAGGCTGCCATCGTCATCATCACCACCACCATCATCATCATCATCATCATCAGGAGTTGCTTTGGTGTCACACATACTTGAGAGGCTCTGCTGCCTCATTGTGAGGGAACAGCAGAAGTCAGATTTTTCGACAGGGCATGGACAACATTGCTGAGGTTGTGCTTCAATTGTTATCAGTTTTTATAATGCACATATTCTCTGGAGAAGGTTTCACACGCAGAAATTTAAATTCAAGAAGATCCTGCATGCTGGTATGTCAACTGGAAATAAATGAGCCGCATAAGGAAGAGTCCGTGACTAGTTCACAGTTTGAGTGGTGAGATCATGGTGGTGCTCCGACAGACATTTTTTTTAAATGTATTTTTTGACTCAAGGAAATTCTGAGTGAACTTAATTTAAGCTGACCTCAGGAGGGGATTGGCAACTTTCACCAGCCTCCTTTCCTATTTGAGGTGTAGGCACCCCAGGGCAAATTAAATATTATTATTATCTGAGTGAAATACGGTAAATCCACCCCAAGAACAATCCGACATTAAAAACAAGCTAGTCCTCCATCGTTAATCTATTACTTTTTATTTTATGAAGTTAGAAAATAGCCTTGCAGACTCTCAAGTTAAATCCGCTTCCAATTTGGTTTGTCTGCTGTTGACCTTTTCTACACCAGGAGCTACTCCAGGCTGCCTCTCTCTCCAGCCAAGAGGGATTTCAAAGCCTCTCCTGGATGTCCCAGGACCCTTTGTCTCCTCTCTCGTCTATAGGTAAGCACAGTGTGCAGCCCCCTTCCCGCCGCCAGCCTCTTCAAAACTCCGCACAATAGCCAGATTTCCTCCCAATTTGCTGGCAGAGAATAGGAGGCTCAGGAACTCCTTTCATTAGCTTTGAATGGTGGGCCTAATTCAGACTCAATCTTTGGGATTGCCAGGCCTCACCCCAACCTTAGCTGGCCTTACTTTGGGGCTGCTGACTTTGGCTAATGCTGGGTCAATCCGACTGTTGAGGGGCTTAGCCTGGTGCACATTTGTGCCTCTTCTGTTAAACACGGCAGCTTGCTTTTATACTTTTGTGGATGCCAGTTGATATTTTAAATCTTTCTTGTCCAGGCTGAGCACAGAGGCTCTTTTTCAGAAATGCTAGGCTTCACGCACTTACACTCATTTCCATCTGGGAGCCTCGCACTACAAACCACAGGCCTTTACTGCTGGCCATCCCTGACTGGGGAATGGAACTGGCAACTTTTTTTCATCACGGCCTCACTTCTCTAACCTCAAAGTGACCAGTGCCCCTTAAACATGCATACATATGTGGTGAGTGTTGTGTTTTTTATAGACTTCGAGTTCACGCTGCCGACCATTTGTTCTACTTGACCTCGCTACACTCCTCTCTGCCCCAATTATGCAAGCACACACGTCCACTTTGCATATTTGTACTTCTCTTTCTCCCAACACTTTTGAGGTCAGTTCTAATCAACCACCCTTGGGTTGTACGCACTGCACACATACACACACACACATACATGCACACACGTTTCTCACCAGAGTTTCTTAAAGACGCCCACCTTCCACATCCAAGGACTGCTATTAAAGCAATCAGGAGCTTTCTAAGCTAGGTCAAGAGCAAGGTGCTCACATGGGGATTCTGATTTGAATCATGCAAAGGGGGAAGAGGAGGAAGAAAAATGGAGAGAGGAGGGACATAGAAAGAAAGATGTAGTCACACAGAGGTAAAATCTTTCAAACAGAAGAAACAGTAGGAGAGAAAAAAAGTGAAGGTGGGCAAGTGACTTGTGATGAGACAAAAGAGAGTGAAACAGTGAAGAATTTAAAAGATTAGTCTTAAGCCCGAGATCCTGACCTTGGGGCCTGATGAAGCATTAGAAAATACGGTGAGGCCTGAAATGGTGGGACCACACGCAGTTTTGTGTGTGTGTGAATATGTGTCTGTGAGATCAGCTTTCCCCGTGTCCCATTCAGTCTCTAGTGGCTCAGGATACTGAGACAAGAGGAGCGAGGGAGAGAGAATTATCTTGAAATACGATTGGATCCTGTGTGGATGTGTGTGTGTCTGTGTGTGTGTGTGTGTACGCAAAGGAGGCAGTGAGAGAAAGAGTCAGTAAGTGAATAGAGACAGTAAACATGGTAACTGTAGAGCTGATGTATAGTGGCAAGGAGGGAAGTGGGACAGAGAAAGTGTGCCTATTTTGTGTGAACTCGACATCTTGTTAGTGTGTGTATGTGTGTGCACGATTTTATCAATACAGGAACTTTTCTGTTTGTGTATTTTCTTGTCATTTGGGAGGACTGATCGTTTAAGAAAAGGAGTTCAGTCTGAATCCGAAATAACTGAACACCAGACTTTCCCATCAAATGATACCTCACTTGACAAACTAACATTAATGATTCAAATAAAATTCAATCTCATTTTAAAACTTTTTCAAAAACTGAAACTGCTCTGCAAAAAAAATAAAAACACAAGCCGATAATTGCCCTGGTGTCCACTATGACGATTGTGTGTGTGTCCCATTGTGTGTATAGCCGAGCGTCCTCTGGCCAAGCCTACCCTGTGGTGAACATAATCATGGCCCTGTCGTCCCCAGGTTAAAAGCTCACTGCTGGGTCTTGTGGCACTAATGCAGTGCCAAACTATAGGGGTCACATTAGCCTCTGCTACTTCAGCATGCATTACAGTAGAAAGACCTCCGTTCCCCATTGAAAGCCACCAGCGGGCTATGATGTGGGCCTACCTGTGATGGCCTAAATGAGTCACTTAATGATAGACGTGCTGCAGGGAGGGAGCGCTCAGACAAAGAAATACTGATTGGATACTGATTTAGTGCGAGGGTCAGACGAATATGAGTCAGTGCATCATATCAGTTCTGTCACTTTTGTCACTTCACAAATTGCAGGGCTCTGAGCTTTGAGGTGATGTTATTAGAGATCACACGCTTTACATACTTCACGTTACTTTTTGTCACATTCTGTCCATGCCTTAAAATTAGATGTGCTTTTAGATAAAACATGACGTCTATGTGGATAAAAGAAAAAAAGTACATTCTTGGCATTTAGAGCACATTTCTCCACCAAGGCTGAACAATGCCAAACAGAAACGGGTGAAAACATACCCTCGTTGACTGAGGAAACAAATGTTTTGCTTTATATGTAATTGCCAATCACAACATATGAGGATCTAAATCCCTTAATGAATTTTTTCGTATTAATAAATCATTGAATACTTTTCTAGAATCAACTAACTGATTAAATGGCTAATTGTTTTAGCACGACTTGAGCCTTACAGAACATTTTCTTATCCATCACTAGATTGTCGACTGACTCTCATTCAAACTGTAATTTGTTTTTCTTTCAGTGGAAAGCACAAATGACTTGTGGGTCACTGTATTGATCACTAGGGCTGTGTTCATCTGTCTGGGAGTTCCTCTATTTATGCAGCAGTGCAGCACAAAGGGAAAACACAACATCCTGGAGAGCAGAACTCAAACTTGCGCGCTCCCCAGGGTCTTGCCAAGGTCAAGTGCACAGCAAATAGGTTCAGAGCCTCCTTGGAGTCTGGGGCCATATGGCTGTTAAGCAGTGTGATTAATGAGAAATATGGGCTGATATCAGGGTTAATTGACTGTGTTATAGTCACCCCTTGAATATGCAGTTACTTGTCCTTTGCACTACGACTGTTGACAGCAGAAGTTACGAAACAAACTTAAAGCTTTTTAGAGATGGCACTTTTTTGTTTATATTATATAATTTTATTTTATTTTATTGTTGCTTTATCCATTTGTAAAAAAAAGAAAAATGTCAACAGTTTCCTTGATTTCTCAGAGAATAATTCATGGATCTTGGGGCAGTTTCTTTTAGAGGACCGATATTTGTGAGAGTGTGTGCAATTTGGTGATGCAAATACAAATCTTGATCTAGTGAATGTGGCTTCATATGGGGACTGTTGGACCGTGGCATATGTGCTCTCTGGGTGCCCTTCTAGTTATTATTATTATTATTATTATTATTATTATTATTATTACTATCATATTATGACTGTAGTTGCTTTCAGATTTCATTTGCAATCTTAAAAGTAAAAATTTAAACAAACACAACTTTCTATAAATGTGCTCTCCTTGTACCTGCTCTGATCTTGATGGATCCCCAAATTTCATACCTGCCTGTATCTCTTTCTGTGTTTTGTCTAAATTACCTTTTCTGACCCAAAGCTCTATTAGAGTCTACAATTCAAATAACTCTAAGAAGATCAATCAAGCTGACTTCATAATTCAAGCTAAGATATTCAAGTGTTTATTTTAATAAAATAAGCTTGGCAAAATCCAGAGTATGTTGTTCCTCAGCCTTCATAATGTTCTGGTTAATCTCTGCTGGGTGAAACTGGGTGTGAACCTCCCCGATAACTCTCAGAGGATGTTTGAATGGCGGCCGAGGGGTGTGGGAAGAGAGGGTGAGTGCACCCCAGCAGCGGAGATGAGAAGAGGGTAAGTGAGCCATGTGGAGGAAGCCAGAGGGTGAGCGGTGATCTGTAAGACAATCTCCTGCTACCTTCCCTGACCCCCCTGTCGGGCCACTCTGTTACCTGTACAAGATGGGAGGTATTGAGTGGCCCGCTGTCCCGCTAGGTTGAGTTGCTGATCCGCTAGCCAGAGAGGAAAGCCAACCCCTACTCCCATCTTCACTTCAGTGGGAGCGTTTGTTTTGATTTTTGTCCTCTCTTTCTCACAGACAAACCTGAGAGGCCCAGTTTATCTGGGAGAGAGTGAGGGGAAATAGGGCGCCTTGCCACTTGAACACTAGAAGTTTAAGCCAGCGATGGTTCGCTGATTCTGTCATGCTGATGTCTTCCTCAACTGTAATGCAATTCTGACATGCACATGACAACGGAGGGATTTTGAAAATACATGAATGACAGGTGAATGAATAATACATCATGATTTAGTCAGTTGGACTGATTATTCTGGTTGTCTGATGTATTTTGCAGCCAACTAGAGCACACCTCTCGGCTTCCTACAAGGAGTCAACCACATGTGCTGGTGCCCACCCACATCTTCAGGCCGAGCAACACAGGGGCTGCCGACAGAACAGGAGGAACAATTTGCTCATTCTCAACCAAGACATGGGGGCTTTGGACGACGAGAAAAAAAAGACACCCAATATCCAAAATCCCTCTCTCAGGGCCATCATGTGAAGAATTCCCCCTCTTCTCCTCCTCCTGTGCCCTCCCTCCCTCTCTCCTTTCCTCTTCTCTTCTTTTCTTTTTTAATCAAGCCGTCTGGGGTTGTCAGGTCTTTTGAGACGAGGACTCCCAGCCATGTGAAAAGTTAATCCCTTGCGGTCCTTCTTCTCCGTGGCGCTCATCTCCCTGGGAACTCTGGTGGTGGCTTGCAGGCAGGTGGTGGCGGGTAGGGGGAGGTGGAAAGGAAGAGGGATGGATAGAGGGAAGAAGATGAAGGTGGGATGAATGAGGGGCCACCCTGATGAACAGAGTGGTGCAAATTCTCTCCGTCATTAACTCTGGATCCCACACCTGAATTTAGGGCCCGTGTTTTGCATGTTATATCCCCATCACACCCACACACACACAAGCACAACTCTGCACTAACAACTCTTCTTTCCTCCACCCTCCACCTGGTCTGTCTCAGTCGCTAACTCCAAGACCTTTTGACGAGGTCCCTGTCCGGCCGACAGACGGCTGGAATAGAGAGCAGAGAGGATTTGCGACGTTGAGAGCGAGTAGAGTGGCTTCTGAAGGATGACAGTGGTTCACAATGGAGAGAGCACTCCTGTTGCATTGTGCCCCAAACCTCCCCCGGCACAGCATCGACCCCCGCCCCCATCCACTTGGCTTCAACCGTCCCTCTTTAGGCGTTTCACTGTGTGTCAAAGCAACAATCCCGAAAGACTCCTCTTGGGCCCTCGGCCAAGAAATGAAGGACATGATAGATAACAATGGAGAGACGAGGAGTTCAACAGTGCTTTTGTCAGGGTTCTCAATGAACCGTTTCAGCGACATCAACGGCAAGTAGAAGGAACTAAGACACAAACTGTCTCTTCTACGTCAAAGAAATCATATTTCTGGTTGAATGGTGAAGGCAGGAAGGTCAGAGAATGTGGCTCACAAAAGCCTCCTCTCGCAGTCTGAAGGAGACAGAAAAATGCACACTTGAATGCTTTGCTTGCAGTGCACTTTTTCTTCTTCTCCCTCCCTCTTAGAGCGAAGTGCCATTGGAAATATAGACAGGCTCAGTCAGCCATCTTAATCCCTCTCCCCTGTCCATCTCACGCTCACTCAATCCACCCTGACCCCACACACTCGCACTCTTTCACAGACACACAAACGCGCGCACACTCATTCGCCGTCTCCCTCCCAAAGCCTCCTCACCCTAAGAAAGGAGCTTGCGGCCGAGGGAATCTCTGTCGGTGGGGTGTACGGAGCGAGATTCGGGAGTTTGCAAAGGTCAGCGCGGACTTTGTTCAATCTGAGGGTTTATCTCAGCAACAGCAGGGCAGGACAATGGGGCCGCATGCCGCGCGACAGAAACCCAAGCTGTGGCAGCTAAATTACTTCACTGATAAGGCCGAATTAGAAGCACTGGGACCCCGGAGGCCAGGAAAAGAGGAGGAGGGAGCAAAACAAAATAGAAAGGAAGGAGACGAGAAATAGAGAGAGAGAGGCCACATAAGGCTGAGAGAGGGGGTTGAAAAATCAATGAATCACAAAAGAAAAGATTAGAGTCCTGGTTTCATCTGGGCATAATTAAAGCAAATGTTGTGTATTTTGTCCTAAAAGCATATGATGTCTATTTCACAGAGATCAGTACTCAATTCCATTGGCGTGCAAAAAGAAACCGCGGTGTGCTATCTGCAAGCACTGGGATGGGACATGGACGTGATTATATAAAAATGTAACGGTGAATACAAGACTCCATATGAGGGATCCTCAGAAGACTTTGTGGTGATCCATCATAGGAATGTTAGCGAGAACACTGTGTTCTGTGTGTATGTGTTTGCAATCATATAGTAAAGAGATGTATAAAAAAAAAAAGGAAATAGGAAATGGAAAGTGGTGTAAACACAGAGAGTGATCCTTACAGTCTACAGGAGAGGAAGAAGGGTTGGAAAAGAGCTCACTTGTTCTACTTGAGCAGTTTGGTAGGCACCATTCTTCAAGTGTGTGTGTGTGTGTGTGTGTGTGTGTGCGCTTATAGTTTGCGCATGTATGTTTTTTAACAGTTGCACTAGAACACCTGCCCCTCTCTCTCTTCCCCCCACCCCGCCTTAAGAAACAACATCAGTTACACAGCGTTAAAGACACTTAGCGCCTGTTCAGAAAGTGGCATTGTGAGCTCATGGCCAGCAGAGGGGAGCAGGCTTTGTAACCACAAACACTCCAGCTCCATAAGATAACAGCAAACAAAGCTACACGTGAAGAATGTTATTATAAAATAGGATTTAAATTAAATTACGAAGGAGAACATGTGAGGAAAAGAGGACACAGAAGATTTTACAGATATAATTGTAACACTAATATTATCTTCAGGTCGGATTGGGGGTCATTTCTCTCAGTTTGCGTGTCAGTCACAGTCCCCTCACAATACAGCAATGCTTTTGTTTTGCTGTTTTACATACTGTATGTAGCAGAGGGCTCAGGCCAAAGAGTCTCAGAGAAGTCAAATATGTTTCAGGATTTTCTTTCAGCCTTTAACAGATGCCATGCTGAGTGCCACAGTGTAGCAGCTGCATAGACATCACCTCCTCTCCAGAGAGAGTGAAACGCAGCAGAATCATTTGACATTTATAGACGACAGAATGACTGAGAGGCTCATGGTGCACTGCTCTGACCATTGAGAAAATTTGCAGAAATCAATTTAGAGTCACTCTATTTTTCCTCATGGTGACAGTAAATGATTAAAATGATCTGTGTTTGTTTGTGGGTTCATTATTTCCCTCACTCGTTCATTTGTTCATATCTGCTCCTGTCCATCAGTTTGTAACATTCCTGACACAAAATCGTATTTTGACAAAACTGGCCATTTGGTTAAACTAGTAAATAGTACACACACACACACACACACACACACACACACACACACACACACACACACACACACACACACACACACACACACACACACACACACACACACACACACACACACACCAAATTTCAAACTTTTGGAGCTGATTGGTAGGGGGGTGAGTGTGTGGGGGACGTCACCCCAGCAGTAGAGAGCTATATGCGTGACATTGCACAGCAAAAGCAGTATCTACCAAGTTTATACTGACTTCTGCTTGAAAGCTAAAGACTCATATCATAAAATTTGTTAACAATGCAATGTCAGCGCAGACAACAAATAACAAACATCCAATTCAACTACAATATCAATGACACTGTAGCTATTAAGTGCGCTGTCATAGTGATTAGTAGGGAGAATATTGCAAACAAATTGAATGAGGCAATGATATCTCATAAAGGAAATGTTTGGACAACTGTTATTTGTCATGGTGACACAATAATTCTTTCTATATTAAGATATTACATCAAAGTCCTGTGATATCCGTCTTTAGTAGGGGAAATAAGACAGATTTGGGATTTTGTGGAGGGTGGACCAATGCCCATAATGATTAATGGACAAAAATGTATTAAAAATGTGCACATAGACAGACACACACACAGACGGAGAGAGAGAGAGAGAGAGAGAGAGAGAGAGAGATATGCACAAATCTCAACTCTCTCAGAACCTCCTTGTTGTCTCATGCGGACAAGACGCCATGTCTCGCCTCCAATGACAGTGGTGGAGAAAATGAGCGAAAATCACTCGAGCGATTCCAAAGTCTTTCCAAAGTAAAGACAACCCGGCGTGTTCGACACTTCAACAATTCAACACTGTTTTTACATCTGATGTCGTCATCGAGCTCAGCTTCTCACTCTACCCTGTTATTCTAAATGAGCGAGTGAAGGAAAGAATAACATGGGAAAATGTCTTTTCCCTGCCTGCCTGTGTCTCTTTATGTTTGTATGGATGTATGTGCATGTGGTAGTGTGCAGTTTATATTTCTGTGCCCAACACAGAATGTACAAACCAACAGACATTACTCATTAATATCACAATTATCTGGAGAGGTTCAAACAAACAAGAACCCTAAATAGCAGAGAATATAAAAGTTATATCTGAACTTTATTTGTTTAATTTTATGCTGCTTTATACTATGATATGATTGGTTAATGGGCACCTCTCCTCCTAGAACCAATAATGTGCTTATAAGGGCCCTTGATACTCTGATCATGACTGTTTGACTCTGACGTAGAAACACACTGTGCAGAAACATTACTCTTTCCACCTCATAAAAAGTAATTAAAAGGCACAGCCATGCACAGTTTCTTTCGGAGCTCACTCCTCATGGATCAAGGTCCACAGTTTAATAAAGGAACTGCAAGGAGTTAACGAATATAGATATTTCTACAGCCAATTCGTTTGGGCAGTGTTGTGTATCTGATTATGGAAAAAGGCAATCACAACAGCCACGGGAACCTGATTAATAGGTCACCACCTCCTGCTTGAGTCACAGAAATGTTAAGCGGCGCAAGGGATTGAGATTTATCGTGAGGAGGAAAGGGGAAAGTGAGTGAAAATGGAAGAAAGGGTGAGTGATCTGAGACTAACACAGGTCTTCCATTAGAGGGCCTGCACCTATACATTTATAGACACGCAAATAACACCGTCACACAGATGTTTCACATAAAGCACAGGGGACACGTCAGAGCTGAGGTAAGGTGAGCCTGGTTTTCGTGTAATCACCCTAGCAGCAAGAGTTGGGATAGCAGGAAAGGACATTTCTACATAATAGCATAAATCTAATCAGCAGCATAAACTGCATTTGACAAATGTCATCATGTTCCACTGTGGTAAAGAGCAGTATCATTGTCTGCTCCTGCCCTGAGGCCCAGACTCATGGAACTATTCGTCAGAGCAATGATGAACGATGGGGTTACACTCGAGACGAAAAGAGAGGGAGAGGAGTAAATGGACAGGAGTTACCTGTGCTTTGCCACAGAGGACTGATGGGTCAATGACAGGGTTTTTAAATTAATGTTTAAAGCAAGTCTGCAAAGAGAAGCCACTCAATAAAGGATAGCATTGTGGTGGAGATGCGTGAGGAGACTATGTGTGTGTGTGCGTGTGTGTGTGTGTGGAGAGGGGGGGGGCATATTCGGGCAAACAAGAGGTCCCATTGAGAATGCTTGGCTAGAGTGGCTGAGGTCTGAAACCAATGACCAAGTAATAACAGCCCAAATCCCAGGGACAATATTTGTTGAGTTCCACTCTCTTCAAAGATGGATGACTTTGACCCACGGATTTCCTCGCGAGCCTGCACACCTTTCATCCGAGCCCTGCAAATTAATTTATTAACTAATTAACAGATGTTGGTAATGAGTTATGAACAAATGATAAGGCATCAGGCTCCTAATCAAACCTGACATTTAATTTGCTGCCCTGCTTCCTCGTTATCAATTACCGTGTTCACTGAAGATAATTGACAACAGTTTGCGCTGGGGCGCAGGAGGTTTGTCTCTAACAGCTTCTTAAAAAAGCCCAGCACTGGTGTGGGGTTTCTAGGGGCAACGACGACCATATGTTTAATATTAGATGGAATCTGTTCCAGTGGAGTGCTCCGAAAGCTGGGAAAATTGGATTAAATTGGCTAATGGCATGTTTAAAACCTACATAAAATGAACGTGAATGGAAGATATTACAGCACCCAGGGCTCAGGACTTGTGGTGTTACGCTCTTGCTCTAATGTTTTTGCTCTGTGTGTAAACTTGGGGTTTCCGTCAAAGTCAAATAATGAAGACAGAAAACCACACACTGTTGGTCAATACTGTTATTAGAAACCACAGGTCTGATATTCCCTTTCATTACAATGTAGGGCTATGAGCATGCGTGCCAAAGTAACTTCTTACGTTAACACATCATTTCATATCCATAGAATCATGACAAAGATCTGTTAGATTGGAATAAATATACTGTGGAGGCACTATTTTCACAATTTCTAAAGATTTGGTTAAGATCTAAGCTTTACCACGGATGCAAAATCAGGATACTTCATGTGTAATGTTTGTGACACTACCTCAGCGCATTGTGTAAAATAGTCAACTGAGACAAAGTTAATCACAAGTCAGGCAGATTTTATGTGCCCAAGTTCTGAGCTAACATCCTTCTATGTAAGACAAGGTATTTTATTCACGGTTTATTAATCTAAAGCTGTTATACAAGGGGTGGCAGCAGTAGGGGTGTTGGGGTGAGTGACTTAGCACTGACCCTTTAATATCTTATTAACCCTCTACTTTCCAATGAAACTGTGTCTGAGAAGGCAAAGCTGAGGAGGCCTGCTGTTATTCATGCTAAGTGGGGTTATGAGAAGGACTCTCAGCTCAAGGCCCTGCTCATCAGACCATGGTCCTGATTTGATTACTAAGAGACATGATAATGACCCCATTTATGTAAAAAGCTTCACTCCTGATATACAATAGTCTTCACAGTAGGGGTTAAAGTCAACTCAAGTAATATTAAGACTGAGTGTCTGAAAATGGATGACGAACAAATGGCTTCATGTAGGATGGAGGTTTCTCGTGTTATGCTTAGTGAATGTTCACTTTGTCCGACCTTAACCAACACTCACAATTGAAACATCAGAACATGACTGCCACTGTGAGAACACTGGAAAGTAGATTAGTCAAATAAAGCAGAAAATTACCCTCTCACATTATCTCACTGCCTCTCTGTGTCATATGATCCATTTACTTGGTGTGACTACTGTCTCTTGGCAGTTCCAGGGAGTTTTTGCCTTATCAGGTCGGTACCAGTCACCTTAGGGGCCAAACATCGAGATAAAGAACACCTTTCTGTTGAAGGCAAACAGATCAGACATGTTGCAAGCTGCACCTTGAATGCCCTGTGAGGATATCTTGCAGCATAGGTACTTGGCCATCCGCCCTCCTCAGGAAAAACACAAAAGGCGAGCAAACACTTTAGAAGGCGCGAGGTGGGTCACGACAGATAAGTGTCAGGGTGCGCCAGAACTTCTTCTACGTTAAGAGACAAGGACGTTAGCTTAGCTCAGCGATTAGGTCGAGAACAAAAGAATCACAGCGTTAGCGTGAAAAATGAGGTGAATCGCCAGCGATTTCAAGCCGCACAGAGGGCGAGGGAGGTGCATGATGCCATGGCCAGATGGGTATCTGTCACGTAGGACCTTGGCGACATGAGAGTGCCCGCCAGACGTCTTAGCCTATCACTAAGTCAATAGCAGGGTAAACAGAAGAGCCAGCATACTTTTCGCCTCTTTCCACACATCACTGGATGAATGATGCTGATATGGAAAATCACCCCACAAAAAGTAAACAGAAAGAGAATGAGGGACAAGGAGACAGAAGTTTGCCTGGAAACAAAGTCATCCCAAGGTCCACCGCTGCAGAATGACAAATCTGGCCGCAGGGCTGACATGGACTCTACGATACATGTTTTATTTTTTAGTGTGTGTGAAAGCATTTGTGTTGACCTTGTCCAAAGAATCTAAATCACTGCACATCCCTAAAATCAAAATGCACATTATGTCCTTGTCATATGATGTCTGAGAATATAAAGAATACCCTGAAGGTATTGAGCTCTTTTCACTTTACATTCTATAAGCAGACAATGCCAGGAGCACAAAATTGCCCCTAACTGAATTAAGCAAGTGACTCAATCTTCTCACAGTTGGGGAGATTTTCACCACATCACCTGATATACAGTACGTTGACCTTCAAGCTAGTGAGACGAGTGAAACTGAGCGAGACAAAAGACAGTGAGATAAGACAAAGCTTAAAGGTGTTGAAGGAGTTTAAAAAGCCATGATTCAGAGGTGCAAAGATACACCCAGTGGTCACAGGGTTTGGAGAAGTGAGAGTAAACACCATTAATATCGCATCTGGAGGACTTGGACCTGGAGCCGTACTGTTTGCTTGCCTCACAAATATTCAGAATACAAATAGAAATGTAACTTCCTTGAGTTTCTACTTAAAGACAGTGTTACTGTTCTTTTTATTTAGCATATCATTTGTTAAACAAAATTATATATCTTTATTTCTGCATTTCCTACATGTAAATCTGAAGTTTTTGTTCGTATTAACATGCATCACTTCTGCCAAACATATCCGCAGATGTGTCGCCCTCTCTTCTGCCATACAAACGGCCAAGGGGGCTAGATCAGAGAGTCCATTGAATGCCAGTCAATGAAGAGCACAATACCTCCAGCCATTGTGTAGTGACATGTCTCTATCAACAGGCAAGTTAGGCCAATCCACCGAGCAGATAATAGCAGCAGTCACAGTAGATCCCCACGCTGGACTCTCTGAGGGCCTCTCCTCACTCTGCTGGCTCAGGCCTTCCTATCCTGAGGGATTGGCAGGCCTAAACACACACACACACACACACACACACACACACACACACACACACACACACACACACACACACACACACACACACACACACACACACACACACACACACACACACACACACACACACACACACACACACACACACACGGTAGACCTAGGGCCCTGGCGTTCTATCATGTTGTGCAAAAGGGGGAGCATAATGGTTTTTAAATGGATGACTCTGTGCTGGCCCAGAGAGGGAGTCTGAGACAGAAGAGAATGGCCATGGCCTGCAGCAAAGCAGCTCTTATATTAAGCTGTCCGTCTCACTGAAATGAGTATGAGTTAACACCTCTTCCAGTTCCCGACGCCCCAGGACAGACAATAGTAGGCTTCCTCTCGCCGTTCCTCTTTCTTCTTTCTCTTCAATCCCACTCGTTCTCTATCTCTCTTTTCATTATTCTCTCCAGCGAACTACACCGACCGCTCAGATATATCCAGAAAGCACCACATTGTTCGTCCACCATGAGATTGTTAGAACTGTTTGGCTTCGCTGGGAGACCGCAGTGCTTGCAAAGCCAATATAACGAGTTATTGCCAGTCTTAGTAAAAAATCCACAAAAATGCAGTCAATGTAGTTAAACTGTTTTGGTTTTAAGGGTACAACTGCAGAGGGTGTATATCATTGTTGATTGGTGTTTTTGCGTTTGTAAGGATTACATAGCTACAGTGCGTGTGGAGTACAACCTTTGATTTCAAGATACTTCAATCAACGTCAACAACTTACTGTGATTTATTGATTAATGAAACAACAGTTAAACTAATTGCTCTGATAAGTAAATTCAGCACTTAATCTAATTTGGTTTCCCTGCAAAGAAGGACCGAGTTGCAGAGAGTTGTAAGACTTCTTGGTTAGATATGATCATATTTACACCTCCGATGACATCATCTCTCATAACAATTCCCCCTGTTTTGGCAGAGAACCAGCGTAACACACAGACTTCACAGAATGTCCATGAACAGTGTTAAACTCCTACTGTGTTTCTGATGCTGTGAGAAATATGTTTTTACTTTTTTTCTTTTACATCCTCTTTTCTTCCTCGATCCATCCCCATAAATCCTTGTTACTCTCTCATTTCTTTTAACATCTTTTTTCACTCAGCCATTCCTCTGTCGCTCCCTCGCCTGTCTATTTGTCTAAGACCAGAGGCAGTAGATGAGTGGAGGGGCAGATAGTTAAAGGGGGAGAGAAAAGGGGGTCCATGGGACTCCTAGGGGAGTCTGATGATGACTATCAACAGGCTGACTGTTATGACTATCTGTGATAAGAGTCTGGGAGAAGAGGGCCCCTGAAGGCTTCCAGCCCCAAACCAGTCTGGATATCTTAAAAAAATAATATAGCTTGAGCCAGAAACAGTCCTCTGACGACCTTACAGGAGGAAGAAGACAAGGCGGATCAATTGTTACCTTTAGACAAGTTGGAAGGCAAAGATCAAAGATTTTACCTCAAGAGAAGAGACAACATACATAAGTGGTTTTTAGACATGCACTGAACTCTGGAGGGGCTGTATGTGAGAAAGCAAACGTCTGAGTCAGTTGCTCTCTCAGATTTTTTCCTGCCAACACCTGAGTAAAAACCTTGGAGAATGTTCAAGTGATCCCGTGTGACAATGCAGCAGGAAAATGTCAGGAGATTCACCACGAGCAAGTGGACGCGTTGATGTTTCTAAAACACGACAGATGCAAAACTGCAAAAAAAACAAAGAATACAAATATCTCAGGATGAAAAAGTGGAGTCATACACATAGAATAGGCTAAGGAAGATGTCAACTTGGAAAGACAATGGAGATTGGCCTGTTCTGACAATCTCCTGCTGCGATGTTCAAGGCAAACTCCAGAAAATGTTGGACCCTACTGTGCGGACATTCTCCAGCTTTCATGTTCACTGCTATACTGCTCTCAAATAATTGTATTTTGAAGATTTCACCAAATCGTGGCAAAGTGAGTGGTAAAATCTGACCTGTGTACATGTACATACTGTAAAGCACTGTACCAGGTGGCATATGGCATAATATTTGTGATATGATGATCAAATGAGCAGAATTGTCCTTCAGAAGTGCAAAAACAGTCGTTCCAGCTCAAAGTGACCAAAAGACTAGAAGTCCAGTATGCTGAGTCTTACCCTTTTTGAGTCAGTGTGTGTCTGTGTGCATGTGTGTGTGTGAATGTATCTCTTTAGAGCTGAAGGTGGCCTTTTTTCCCTACAAACGAGAGCTAAAGCGTCGCTGATGAATATTCATTAGCCGGGTGTCTGGGGAGAAAAAAGGAAGGAGGAGGAAAACTGAGAGAAAACATGAGAGCTACAGGGAGAGTGTAGCTTTTGGAGAGGCGCCCTTTGCACCCCGAATGGCTAGCCATAATATGAACTTTAAAAAGGAAAATGTTCGGCCTGGCACACAGCCACATAGCGTGTGCCTGTGTGCTCTAATCGCCTGCATGCTCCTACAACTGTTAAGAAGGAAATGGGATGAAAAAAGAAGCGAGGGCTTTGGTGGAAACCAGCAGCGGGATTCCTCGAGACTGAACCTATTGAGGAAACCTTTTGAGATTCCTTTCAAATTTTGTCAATGGCCGATTCATGAACATTATTTGCAATTCAAGGTTTTCCCAGAGATATTAAGAGTAAATCTCAGGAGGAACTGAACAAAATCAGCCCTGTGGTTTGAAAATAAAGCTATTAATGTCAGCTATTGTTTTAAACACCTTTGATTCTACACTTCCACTAATTGTAAACTCAATTTCTCTCTTTCTATTTAACTTAACTTTCTTAAAATATTATTGTTTCCCGAAGGCACAGTTACCAGAAACTAGACTGGCCCATTAACATCTGTGTGCTTCTCCCTATGGAGCCGGATGAAACGTGTGATCTCATCCACAATGTCATCGTTTTCAAGACTTGTAACTGATGAAATACCATCGTGATTTGCTGAAATACTTGAAGAAAAGGAAAAAAATGCATTATGGGAAATGTAGTTTGTTTGTCTGTTGTCTCTCTTAGTCTGCAAATACTTTTTAAGTGGCCTTTCAGACTATGGCTGACGATCTAACAGTGAAAATAAGAATGAAGAAGATTCCCACCCTGACCATGTAACCCGCTGACCCGCTGAACAAGGCTCAGCCGGGGGAAGAGGAAGAAAGGGGAGGATCTCTGCCAGTTTGCTGAGTTTGTTGTTTTTTAGGGAAAGGACAACGATTTACAACAAAAGTAAAATGTTTAAGCTATCAAATGTACATTTTACATCATGTTCATTTCATGTCTCAGGCAGAGACATTAGAGTTTCTGTAAACATTGGCAATTCTGTAAGCTCCTCAGTATACCCTCAGGTTTTAGGGGGTCGCTTTCAAACAACGCTTAGGCTTTAAATTGCTATTTAAAGCAATTTGGCCTTTAATAGGTTAGAATAGTGCGAGAAATCTTGAAATGGCCTGTCGGTCTTCTTGCAACTTCCTGTATCATTTGATGTGGAATTTGAGCACATCATGTCCTCTCAAACATGCCGTTCAAATGATTAACTCGTCCAAGTCCTTATTCCTTATTACATACAAAAGTAATCTGAGACCATGTGAAAGACCTGTCCCCTAAAAGTGAAGAGTCGAGGAGTCAGTGAAATGAAAAGCAGGCCAGTAGATTTCATCTCTGATTAGGCATATGAGAAAGAAAGAGGGGGAGAGAGAGAGAGAGAGAGAGAGGGATGGAGAGAGAGGAAGAGGGATGGAGAGAGCGAGAAAAAAGAGAGGTAGATCAGGAGTTCCCTTTTTTTCCTAATGAGCTTACTGAAGCAACTTCAATATCCTCTAATGTCATGTTGAAATGAAAATTAATAGTTCAATATGTAGCCACCGCATTGGGCTATATGCTTCTTCCATTTCCATATCGGGTGGCGTGACCAAATGAGTGTGCTTGCTCGGACTGATGCCCAGAAAAGCTGATACCTCCACTAATCAGGCAGATTTTTCCATCTGACATCGCTGTGCTGCTGGAATTCTGGACGAGTGCGTTTTTGTATCTGTGTGTGTGTGTGTGTGTGTGTGTGTGTTTGCAGGAGTCAAACATGAGGTCCCATCGTACAGGGGATGCAAATGGAATGGGCGTCTTTACTGATGAAGAGATGGATTCTACTGAATAAAGACTGATGACTGGAATTGTGACAGCATGAATAAACTTACCCTCTTCAGTGTTGCTTCATTGTTTCTATAACTCTCTATATATCAAAGCTTAAGGGTGCATTTGGTGTTGTGACACAAACAAAGCAAGTGGTCAGAATTGATGGACAGCCATAGTGAAATGAAAAGGGAAAAAGAAAAAAAAGGTAAATACAAAACAAAGCACAGTAGCCTGGCTGTTTCCTACCTCCCATCCAAAGGAGCTGTCTTTGCCCGTGGCCCCATGGTGCAGCGTGCTGTGCAGACCAAACCTCTCGCCGGCACCAATGTGGCTCTTGGCCCACACGCCCAGGCCGGCACCGGGCACAGAGGACTCCCGCAGCTCCAGTTCGCTGGGAATGGGAATGTCGTCAGGAATGTAGACGGGCGCCTCGTACGGCGAGCCCTCCTTGGGTGTGGTGAAGTCCTGGTCATTGCTGCTGCTGTTGCTGTTGTTGTGGAGGTGGTGGTGGTGGTGGGTGGCGTAGATGTGGGGGTGCAGCAGGTGGTGGTGGTTGTTGTTGTTCGGATGGGAGGGAGTCGGTGAGGGCAGGGGGGACATGTTGACGCCGTCCTCCGTGTCGTCTTCTGGGCTGTCAGCGCCAATGCCACTGCCGGCCGCTAAACTGGGGAGGTCGGCCTCTGTGTCGTACATGCTGTCCACTGGCTCACTGTCATCTGATAAAAGACAAAGAGAGATAACTGTTAATACTTTAGACAGGTGGAGGAGGTGTAACATAACATAATACAAAATGTCTTTGGAGATCCAACCATAGGCTATTAACTTTCTTACAACTCTAAATATTAAGTCAAACCCCAAATTCAGCACATCCAATGACTTCTTGACCCCGAAACTGCCCACTTCAATTTTCTAAACTTTTAAACTGTGTGAAACCACACTGCGCAATGACGGGGTTTATGGGGAACAGAACACCTTTCCATCTAATGGCCTTTAAAATGCAAACTTCACAGATTTTTTTTTCACGGGCTGTCAGCGAGGAGCCAAACACACGAAGAGAAGGAGCTTCAGGCCGGCCAAGTCCTCGATGGGAAAAAGTTCTCATTTCCATCGGTCACTGCTGTCTGCCAGGACTCATTTTACAAATAAAGGATCCGTCTATCACTGACCTGGTTAACCTCATCACCTATCATTATTGTCATGTCCACAGACTGACAACATGATTGTGCCTGCGCTCCAGGATCCCACTGGTTCCAACATGAGTGAAAATTATGATGGGAACCTTCAAGTGTGTGTATGTGTGTGGATACACGTAACATTTGGCTCGAAGTCTCATCCCATTTCTCCATGTGTTTTGTGGAGAGCGAAGGCTCAGTGAGTGATATGAGGAGCCTGTGTGGGGTATTTGGGATTTTTCACAGCAACAATATGTGTCTTCCCTTCTTTACATCATTCCTATTTGAACATCAGAACGAAAATATTATTTTGTGTCCATAATGATACCAACACAATACTTTTTAGAATCTTATTTTGAGGAAGACAAACGTGTTTTTCTACAAAGATACTTCACCAAAGAGGCCAAACTTTTCAAATGATGAACACAAGCAGTCATCCAACACCATTGCCTTAAGTAGAATGAGTGCAGGCCAAGGCGCAACAGTCCCCTTTCGAAACCACTTTTAAATTCAATGGATCTGGATTTTTATTTGGATCTGCCCCAAATTGCACACACTCATAAATATCAGTCCCCTAAATATGGCAGATGTTTCCATAAAGATCCATAATTTATTCTCTGAGAAATTGACAAAAATGTTGAAAAGTTCTTCCACCAGGTTTTGTAGTAATATGCCCAGAATAACTTTTTTTTAAAGTTAAATCAAAAACCATCTAAAGAAAAATAAGATTACAAATGTGACCAGACTTCTGATGCGAGCTGAGTCGGATACATTTCAGTAAGTGCAGAAAAAGTTCAGAAGTTCAAGTCTCTGCCTGAGTCTGTTGTATATATTTGTTTGTGTGTGTTTGTCTGAGCACATCTTTGTCTGTTTCCTACTTTTCGTCTCTGTATGGATCGGGCTGTCTTTACTAAAGCACCACTGCAGTTTTACTATCTAAACACAGGGACTGGCAATCAGCGGGCTAACTAGGCCCAAAATTACAGCAGGAGTGGTTTCAATCAAGCTCTCTCTCTCTCTCCCTCTGCTAGCCTCCATCTCACCCGCTGCCAAACCTGCCACTGAGCGGCAACATTACATTAAAGAAATGCTGCTTGTTAGTACATGGCAGTTTGTTGGGTCACAGTGGAACTTTGTGGGTTTCATTTTAATAAAGCTTCATGAAAATGTAACTGCACATAATTGATTAATTAAAAGATCAATTCACATGTTTTATTTCAGTTTCAAGTGCAAATTAATGTTCAAGATACACTTTTTGTATGTGCCTAGGCAAGGGCAGGGGTTACACTGATTGATTGTAAATTGGAGAAAGATTGATTGAGCTAATCAAGGAAGCAAGGAAATTAGGAAAAGAGCCATCGCTGAACCTATACAAAAGCACATTCATCGCACAATGCATGAGTTTTTTTTTGTTCTTTGATAAATATTTGGGTTTCTGCCCAGTGACAGATGTGGACTGTGAAAGCTGTTAAATTAACTGACATGTAAGTTTTAAATGTGAAATGTGAAACTATGAAAGCATGCGACAGGGGCTTTTCAGCGGCTGGCAATCCTGCAGCCTGTCCATGCAGATCCGGGAAACTTATCATATAAAGCTGCAGCAGTAAAAGCCAGCCTTTTTATGACTGATTTTGCGTCATCCAGTGATTTTGACTGGAAAAGAACCCAATTTTTTTAATGATCACTGTTTCATAGGGGCTCAGACCATGCATGCAATTAAGCATTGGAACGTGTGAGCCAGCAGTAGCTTCCACTTTTCACAGATCAATTAAAGTTTTATAACGCAGCCCTATCTGCTGCTCCCTCTGCACAATCAAAAGTGTTTTCAGGCTATTAAACACTTTTCTTTTCACTCACTTTCTCTCTTCACTCCCCGACTCCCACTGGCACTTGACCCATTGAGAGCAATTTTGACAAGCAGAAAGACAGCCCTGGAAAATCTATTAAATAGCATTTGGCTTTAAGAGCCTCTGAGCACAAAAAATAAAAAGCACAGATAACTACGTCAGATAATTGAGTAACAAGGACGAGGAGGGGAAAAAAATCTCCTTAATTTTAATGAACCAAACATCTTTTGTGAGACACATAAAGTAGTAAAGTGGGGCTGGAATGGCGTGGCTGTGTGATATTAAACAAGTTCAACTCTCAGTCATAACTTTGTTGATTCATAAAAAAAAGTTGCCTGGAGAGTAAACAGGGACATTTTTAGATGACTTGCCTCGAGAGACAAGCCCCCCGCTCTTCTCCCCTCTGTAATACAAGTTGAATATGTTCGACCAGCGCTGAAAAAAGTTGCAGATGAGAAAAGTAAGCAGGAAAATAATGAAAGGGGCCAGGAAGAGGAGGAGGCGAAGAGTCTCAAAACTGACGAGTGAGCTGCTTTTAAACAGCTGTATGTTAGCTCAGGGTCTCTAAAGACCCAGAAAGAGATGTTAGATTCATCTCCCTGAGGGCTTCTTAAAAAACACCAGAGCCAGATAGTGCCTTCCTCTCCCTGGCTCCTTATGTTGTTCTTTCTCTCTCTGTTCGTCTCACCATCTCTTTCTCTTTTACGGGGAGCTATTTATCCTGATTACATCAGGGGTCAATCATTAATTCGCACCTTGGGGGTCCCGGTGCTGGCTGCGGCTACAATGGGCTGCTTGTTCAGCGGCTGTTATTCCAGTGGAAAACTACGCTGCTCAACCTGAGAGCCGGGCCCAGGCCACATGAAGGCATCCCATTTATTTGATAAATTGTAAATGCGTGCCATAAACGGAGCTCTTTGCTTTGTAGCATGGCTTGCAATAACAAAGATTCGGGGGCACGTATGAACAGATGCAGGCTATCGCACAAACACACATCTGTTTGCAACTGCAGGAGCTGTTACTGTACTCTAAACACATGTGCAAGAGATCAGATGGTGTTGTAGGTAAAGATGATATCTCATAATTACTGCGCGTCACAGTGAAATTACAAGATGTGACATAGATACGACATTTATAGACAAAGAACTCTAAATTACAGCCTGTGTTTAACGATGTGAAATATTTCACAGGACGAGCCCAGAGAGCAAAAATGTCAAGCCATTAAGAAAGATCTGAATTTATGTCCTTTTGAGAGTCAAGATTTAGAAAAAAAAAAAGTAGAAAAATACTACAAAATAATGAAATGCTGATAACATAGTAATCAGCGTTGCCATGGCAAAATAACTTGACACGGTGCTGAAAATCAGCGGTTTAATCGAAGGGCCTTGCAACAGGCAAATTGTTCTGTGGTTGTGTTTAATCAGAGCACTCCAGACTTAAATGCAGAAAGATAGAGATCTGGAGTCATTTTCTGCCGTCTGCCTGGACGCACACAAACACATGTGCCTTGTGGCATATAGACTGAGCTGTATTGTCAACGCAGTCTGGGCAGAAAGAAACAACACTGACTCCATGCACGAATTCTCAGAAGGAGCCTATAAATAAATCATCAAATATAAAACAGCCCAATTTCTCTCTGCAGAATAGGCAGTCATGCCTTCATTGAAACAAATTGTAACTCCTTCTAAAGTTGCATTTTCTTTTTTCTTATAAATACAGGGATGTACATATTGTAAAGCACTGCAGACCACAGGGCAAAAAATAGATGCCAACAATAGCTTGAGTATTCAAAGCCAGGTGTACGCTCGAGAGCAAGCAGCGCACTGGAGTCATGGCTATGGCTATGATAACACCAGAAAAAAGAGCTGGAAATAGGACGGGTGTGCCAACGATGGCCATCATAAAGCACACACGTCTTATTTCCCTCACTGCCTCCCCTCTCCAACGCACACAGAGACTGTATCTGTGTCTGGCCGTAAATTGATCTGGTTCAATTCAAAAGGAAAGTCAGCCACTGATGAAAAGAGAGTGTCCAGGGAAAAGGCGAAAGTATGCAAAATTCTGCACCGGCTCCAAATATGGGGAGAAAAGATCGTCTGGTGAAAGGGGGAAAAAATGCAGGCAGAGGGAGAATGTGTGGACCATGACAGATATGAAAAATGGGTAGCTGGTTGAGCAGTAAATGACCAAACATTTTGATGTGGGAACTCTGCGAATACATGTGTGCGAGTCTGAGGGGTGGTGTGGAAACCCCGAGCCTAATCTGCTGTTTGTGCCACTATATTGTGTCAATATGGTCCCACTTAGTTTCATTATTGGGCCAAAGAGTGATATTGGTACCTGTTTCTCTGTAGTTAGAGGGTCTTTGATGATTCTACACTAAAGAGCCTCAACACTGTGCTTTCAAACAAGGGGGAGAGAGGCAGCTGCAAATTAAAGGTAGAGTGGGCGAGAGGTGAAGTATTGTACAGGAGTCTACTTTTCCACGGTAACGTATATTCAAAATGACGTATAAATGGAAGCATGTGACGAGGTTAGCAGCCAAAGGTGGGCGTTCGGGGCAGAAGGTGCATTCGGTGCGCACGTTTGTTTGTGTGTGTGGTAGTCACGAGGAAGTAATGAGTGAGCGATGGAGCCACAGTCAGCTACAATACCAGCAACGCTGTCCAAGGGAGAACGCCACACTGTTTCCCCTTGTAAAAGCACCGGGGAACATTTCCAAGCAACACTTTAAATTACAACATGGCTTCGGAGTAGGGAGGAAAAAAAAAACAAGAGAAAGAAAGAAAGCAAGAAAGAAATGGAAAAGGTGAAATAAAATACAACAGGTTACTAAGTTTGTATTGCACACGTTCTTTATGTCAGTTATACTGTACAGTGTTGCTCACCAACATCCAGTTGTGTGTGTTTGTACTTGCACAGCGATCTTTCTGTGGACCATTTTAGGCCACGACCTTTGACTGGATATCTGATATATCTGATACATGCAAGGGGGGAGCTATAGCCTGTTCAATTTATCTATGTTAATTTCCTTATAGGAGATTTAAAAGATGTTTAATATTTGTATCCAACTAATGCACTGGGATCTTACAGAAACTCATGTAATCAAACATGGCTTCAGCGGGTTTCAGGCTTACTGGTTTCTGCTCATTATACCATCACTGTTTTCTTTCCCCTCACAACACGATTTTGGGTTGTGAACATGTTGGATGTCTTTCATATTTGATATCTTCATAACACTACATGACCAGAGGAGCCTTGAATTGGGAACACCTCCACCATTCTCCCTGGCCCATATCGGCCCAGTCAGCCCTTAACGTGGGACCCAGTTTACTTCCACTCTGTTGTAGTGAAGAGTGAAAAAACCATAACAACTGCACTTTTGAACATTTGAACATTTCCACATAAAAACAAAGACAACAAGATGGAATCTGGTCAACGAAGCTCAATAAGGAGCCGAGTAGAGCTTTTGTGAGTTTTTTTATACGTGAGTGTGCACTTTTGTGTTTGTGTGTAGCGCCAATACAATAGGGCTGATGTATTGATGTGTTATTTGTGCTGAGCAGCCTAGAGGCATTCTGTCCTCCGATAGTTTGTGTGTGTGTGTGTGTGTGTGTGTGAGAGAGTAAGAGAGAGAGAGCATGAGAGAGAAATTAACCTCCTAGGCAAATAGAGGACAGCAGGCGACCTCCTGCAGCTGACAGCATGCGTGTGTGTGTGTGTGTGTGTGTGCGCGAGGACATGCGTGTGGTGGCCCTGTGCTCCCAAGGGTCCCGGGGCCGAGGCTGCTGCAGACATTTATTAACAGGGCAGATTAATAGCACCAGGACAAAACATGTTCACAAACATGATAAATATTAATAATAATCAATATTGAGTTACATTTGCCAAATTGAGTTGCAAACATCCCCCAGGGGGGAGAGAAGGAGAGGAGTGGGTGAGGGGTGGGCGGAACATGAGGATGGAAAAGAGAAAGGAGCAGGAGAAAACAGGATGAACAGAGGAAGAGAAGGAGAAGTGGGGGTTGGAAGGTAAAAATAACACTAGAAAGTGAAAATGAAGAAATAAATAAAAATTTGATAAGAAAAGAGTGAAACAGTAAAATACACCTTCAAAGCAAGAGCTTGTTTCACTCACATCTACACATTGCTACACTCACCACCTCAATCAGCCATTTAACTGACAAAGTAAAACAAAATGTACCTCGAGAATCAGAGTCAATTCAAACCAAGCCCTTGTATACTCAAGATGCCAAAGCAGCTAATGACAGAAGATCTCTCACTATTTCCAGATGACAGTAATGGACTCGAATCATTTTAATTTTAAAAATAAGTCTGACAGGGGTTAGATATGAGAGTTAAACAACTGTTCCTGGTCTCTCTCTCCTCTCACCCCAACCGGTCGAGGCAGATGGCACTTCATCAACACTTGAAAACCGCCCACATTCACAAGGTGATGCAGCAAAGTCTGATGCATGAAGACATTCAAAAGTTATGGAAATCAATAAAATCTCTCGTTCCCACTGTTTTCTAATGAAGTCCAAGGTGAGGTGTATAGTTACTATAAATGACATGTTAAAGAAAGATGCCCTTTACAAACTAATTGCTACAATAAGGTGAACGGCTGCATTTGTCCCAGATACTTCCACTGCAGCAGCAAACTACTGTTCTCCTCAGTGTCTCTTTCTTTTTTTCTCTTTTCATCTGAGTCCATGTGAATGCGTGCGCGTGTGTCCGTGTCCCAACACCCACTCTCGGTGCAGCTTCATTTAGCGGGCGGCTCGGGAGGCCAGGCAGCCGCAGCTAAGGGAGCGCCGAGGCAGACAGCGCGCAGAACAAACCCATCCATTCTTATTAACAAGGGAGGAGAGAGGGTGATCTTGTGTGAACGGCAGCGTGCACGTCTTTTTGGCGACACCTTTTGTGTTAGTGTTAGTCTCAGGTGTGAAATGTGAAGAAGGAGTAGAGGTTTTTTTTCATTTGATTCAATAAGATCTCATGAAATTCTGATGAACTTATTGTTGCATCCATCTGACTTATGTACCACAAGTCTTGTCCATCTTAAAAACAATAAATAAAAAAAGATTGACTTGGTTTAATATGTTATGTGCACTATATCTAATATGAGGCAATGTGAATGAGAGGATATTCTTGTTAAGTGCAAAACATGATTTATTGTCGTTGATTGTCTTTTCTATCTTTCCTTTTCATTGTACAATTAACTAGTACTTTCAGATAAAAGGACAGAAAACCCCTGCAATATCTGCAGGCTATAGTGTTTAATTTATTTATTTTTTCTTTTGAAATTGCAGCAATTTACCTTAAAGAAAAGATGGTGACAGTTACACAGATCACCACAGTTTTTATTCATTAAAATAATCTAGTTAGGAACCATTTAGTGCCACAATTAAGAAAAACCCTAAATTGAGTTATTTTGCAGTAAAATCAGATGCCTGATATCTGTCATGTAAAATCATATTCACATGGGAGTCACATGTACTTGCATATACACTCATGTTAGTGTGTGTGTGTGTGTGTGTGTGTGTGTGTGTGTGTGTGTGTGTGTGTGTGTGTGTGTGTGTTGTGTCGCTACCTCCCAGCTTTTCTGTTCACTGTATACTGTAGCTGTCTGAGGTTGTACCGGTGTGCACGGAGGGATGTTGGTGTAGATTGAGGAGGGATGTGGTGGTGGTGGTGGGGGAGGGGGAGGGGGGGGTGATGCTATTCACCTCTGCCACTGGAAGCAGCCTACATCCATACATCAGTCTATTACTCTCCAACCCCGCTCCGCTCCGCTCCTCTCTTCTTCTCGCCCGCTCCCTCCAGTCATTAGCCAGTGAATTAACAACAATCCAGTGTGCTATTAATCACCCTGACAAAAGTGTTAGTATTGCCTGGCTAGGCTGACACGAGACCGCGGAGGATGAGGAGGAGGAGGAGGACGAAAGGGGCGGTGGGGGAAGATGGTGGGTGAGAGAGAGAGAGAGAGAGAGAGAGAGAGAGAGAGAGAGAGAGAGAGAGAGAGGTGGCTGGACGGGTCATGGGAGACTGGTGAGTCTGAACCGCAGGAGAGGAGAAGAGAGAGAAAGGATGAAATGGTGTAGTAAAGGAGAAGAAGATGCCGAGAAGAGAGGACTGTGTTATGTGAGTTGGCGAAGTTTAAAAGTAAGACAGTAAATAGTTCTGGTAAGAAATGAAATCCAATAAAATAAATAGTAAATGCATGTATCTACATTGAACACTTTTCTAGCTAAATTAACCAATTAAACACAAAGTGTTTCACAGTTCAAGCCTCATTCTCACACACACACACACACACACACACACACACACACACACACACACACACACACACACACACACACACACACACACACACACACACACACACACACACACACACACAAACACACACACACACACAATCAGGGTTCAGTATCTTTCCCAAGGACACTTTGGCATGCATATTGGAGAAGCCAGGGATTGAACCCACACCCTTTTGGTTAGTGGACACCCCGCTCGAAAAAAAGTCTAAACATATTGAATTTTAATATGCTGTGTTTATAAACTCTTTATAGTTTTAGCCATTATTTGTGAATTTGTGTTTTACATGATTCCATAAATGTAACATGGATAAAACTAAAATGCGCCGACAGGAGGAGGAAAAATCTAAACCATCAAAAAAAGCATCTATTAATCAGAACAATAGTAAAAAACACTACGTCTGCTTTTTACCTCAACTCATAGCCGCTGAGAATGTGACTTTACCTCCCACAAGCCCATGTACGACTCCCCCCACTTCTCCCAGAGTCAGACCACCTGCTGGGAGGCCTGAGCAGTGGACGTCAGGTGGGTCGCGGCCGTCACACAGTCCCATGTCATCAGGCTGTCACAGTGAATGGAGCTGACATGGGAGATATGCTAATCCACTTAGCTTCAAACTCAGCCAGGAGGCCGGTGCACAGTGCGACCTCGAATCACAACGAGCAGAACACACACACGGGAACACACACATGCACACACACCTAACTCAGACACATTAAGCCATTAAACGCTGAACTTTCCCGGAAAACGTACAGTATATAAGATTAAATCAGATGAAGCTTGAATATTTCGTGTGCAGATATTCAGCTGGTGTTCAGTACATTATAAATTACATTGTACAAAAGAAATAGGCTACAGGTACACATGATGAATTAAGCTTTCGATGTTCAGCTTTTCAGATGAAGTGAAGTCACATGAAAGAGAGGATAATCAATTAATTGCTTTGCTTGTTTACCAAGCAGCAGTTTTCCAAATGTGAGAAGATCTTCCTAAATTTTGTCAGTTAAAAACAAATAAAACATAAAACAAGCAAATTAAAGTGGAGGAAACAAAACCTATCAGCACAAAACCAGTGACCGAAGGTGGACCTATATCTTAAGTACTTGGGAATAGACAAATGGAAACTATTTTAATAATTACTCATTTTCTTAAGTTATTAACTGCAAAGTAATAAACTGCAAACTACAAAGTTGTCTTTTATCTTCTTGCATGTGTGGATGTCAAACGTCCTAGATTGATCAGAAAAAATAAGCAATATAAAGACATGAGCCTTCATTTTTGGAATAGATGTTTCATAATATTAAGACTATAATAAGACTATATATAGAGAGTTGAATATCTATATTAAATATAGCTATTTGCTTGGATATCAAAAGGTTGAGAATTACAATACAGTAAATTATTGCGCACGCACACGCACACACACACTCTGCACCAAAGTGATCAAAGTCAGCCAGCAAGCAGCTAGGTGTCAGAGTTCAAAACTATTGCGCCACTCAGCCAGATGATATCTCAAACCGATCCATCGTATTTCCCGACCGTGACTTCCCCTATTAGGAGCTGTGTCGGTCCTATTACTAATCTTTTCACTATCCCACAGAAACAGGAAGGAAGAGAGGGAAACAGATGGGAAGGCAGGAGAATGGCAAGCGAGGGACACAATGCTCACGGCTCCCTTCCTCCTCCTCGTCCTCTCTCCCTCCGTCTCCCCTCTCTGCTCTGCTCGCTCGCTCTTGCGCTGTCCGTGGAGCTAGAGGGAGCGGAGGCTCACAATCAGTCTGACAATACTGTATACAAGTGGTGGTGAACAATGGAGGCCAACCACAAAGAATTCTGGGAACAGGGGCACAGCCTTCTTCTCCTTTGGGTGGCTCCCGCATGCCGGACCCATCGATACACATCGGCCTGCTGAGACTGAATGGTGCCAGAGACAGAGTGAGAGAGAGAGAGCGAGAGAGCGAGAGAGAGAGAGAGAGAGAGAGAATATGAAGCTGCCACATGAAGGCTGCATCGCGCAAATCTATTTGTGTGTGTATGCTTGTGTGGAAATTGTAATAATCAAACAGTTTCCAAAATCCAATGCATGTGCATGTGCACAAATGAAAAGATACACACACACTTTAAATCACACCCACACACAGGTTGAGTGTCAATTCTGCCCATAATTAGGCCACTTAATTAACACCCAAAGAACCACAGAGTGAACCGAGGAAAAGAATGAGGTGTGTGCCGCTGTGTGTGTGTGTGTGTGTGTGTGCGTGCATGTGCGTATGCGTGTGTGGTTGAGTGGGAGGTTGGTTCGGCAACACACTGCAAATCCAGCAAAAATAAGTGCAAAAGTATTTCCCATTGGATGAAGAAAATACTGAAACAAAAGGAAAAGAAGGAAATGAAAGAAAGAAAGATAGTGTAATTGTAAGAATTATTAAGAAATAAAGAGAAGGAGAGAGAGAGAGAGAGAGAGAGAGAGAGAGAGAGAGGAAGGCAATTTTGTCCCTCTCCTCTTTAAGTGAGCAGGGTGTGGGGTGAATGCGGTCCATTTGGAAATAATTGGCTGGTAATTAGGTGGGGGTCGACAGGTCGATTTGGGAACAAATGGCTGTCTTTAGCTCAGGTGGCCCTCCACGCGAGATAATGGGACCTTTACGTTCCACCCCTCCCTCCCTCTCCATGTCCCTCTCCTCCTTTCCTCTATCTGCTTCTCCTCCACTGTCCTCTCCGTTCCCATTCTCAAACAATACGAACACAAACCTTCTCTTTTCCGTTAAACAAGCAGCAGAATACTGGGTACTGCACTGTATTGTACTGTAGCTTCAGGGCAGAGGCAGAGGACGGAGGAATGGAAAGAGTCAGAGGATCATGGAGGAGTCAAAGAAAAGATAATTAACACAAAAAAATAAGTCTCTCTTTTGTTTTGTATCTAAATAAACTTGTATGGAGTTTATGTAAAAAAAAAATCTAAATGTTCAAAACAGCAGTTCAAACACTAATTAATGTGATGTACTGTACATATAAAAACTTGTATTTATTTTTCCTCTTCAAACTTATTACACATTGATGCAGATGCAATGGTGTATCCTGCTTGCTATCCACGTGTTTCCCCAGACAAACACCTTAGCATCCTATCATTAACAGGATGTGGTTACTTACAAGCCCCCCTCCTCTAGTATCACTTAGCATATATTTGCCTCTTTTCCACTTGAAAAGGTGGTAATAACCACGTCTGCTTTGATTGGCCTTTGGAAGATGTTCTTAAAAAATCCTGTTTGCAGTGTAAAAGTAACATTTCAGCTCTTTATTAATCGTCCCACAAACCAGCGACAAACTGTCTGTCAGCGACAAATAAACAATCTGTCTATTTTAGCAGATTTCTCAGCAGCAGCTTAGTTGGTTTTATGGAGACGTACTCAAATCTTACGAAATTATTTTGCAATTTATTGTAATCCAAAAGCTACTGTGCATGCTTCACTTTAGCTGCAGACTGTTCAGAAACTCTTTCTTTTGACTAAGACTCAGCAGCATCCAGTGCACAGCGCTGCGCTAATGATGGAGTGGAAGTGTCCCAGTTTACGGACCCCTGAGTTTTACTTTTGTGCCGCTAGTTTTACTTAGAGGTCCACTGTGTAGGACTTCAGGGCAAATGGAAAATGATAGATATAATTATGGTTTTAACTTTAATACCCGGAAAGAAAGGTTGTGTTTCCATTAACTTAAAGTGAGCACTTTATATTTACATCAGGAGTGGGCCCTCTTTCATGGAGACAAAGGTCTCGGTGGTGATTGGATGGGTTGACAGAAAACATCACCTGAATTTCTCCCTTGCTTCCGTCATAACAGCTACAGCCACTAGGTGATGCCTTACGATAAATGTAACCGTGGATCGTACAACAGCTGCTTGCAAAGATGAACTAAAGTGTCGGTAGACAGTCTCTACTGGGTTGTAGAAGTGCAATGAGAGAGTAAAGTAAGAATACATGTTAGGTCACACAAAACTAAACAGTGTCAAGTTTGAACTGACACTCAAACAAGACAACAGAACATACTGTTTGTGCATTCATAACTTTTTTCCCCTAACAAATTTCAGACACAAATATACACAGACATGAAGGAAACATAAGTACAACTGATCCTGCATTTAAATAGTGTGGTTGTGTATTTTCGCCCGCCCCCCAAACTGCTGGCTCTCTCACTTGCTCGCTCGCTCTCTCTCTCTCTCTCACTCTTTCTCTCTCTCTCGGTCTCCCATCCTCCCATTCAGCCGGAGTCTTGTTTGGCTTCCTGCTGTTTGTGTCCAGACACGGCCTTGATTTGAATACTGATTCCCCATTGATAGGCCTGCACTTCCGATCTAATTAACTTGTTTTGTCTTTGGCTAAATGGAAACGTCCGAGGGAGGGTGAGAGCAACAGAGAGGAGGGGGAGAAAAGAGGAGCGACAACAAACAGACGCGCTGTAAATAACAACAAGTAAATACAAACAGGATGGAGGTTAAGGAAGGACATGTTTAAAAAAAAAAACTCATTGTGTGCACATCTAAAGGATCGCATCTGCTTCAAGGATACACATTCATCATACGAAACATAAAGTAAATTAATTGAATCACTGAACGTAAGAGACCAAATACAGGCAGGGAGCTCTGCAGTCAGGTTGTAAAGTGCATGTTCCCCGAGCTGAGCTGTGACTGGAGCAATAAACACTAACTGCTGACAACAAAGTTCTTCAAAATTGTGATTAAAAATAGCAAATGTCAACTTATTTTCTAAAAAAGCTGTTAAGCCGGAGTTGCAACTGCGTGGTGATATTTGACACATTAGCACTTAAGAGTTGGTAAAGAAATAAAAGAGGATTTTCTTTTATGATCAACTTATTTGAGACAGATGTTTGCTGACTTAATGTCCAAAATATCAGCACACATCAAATCAACAGCTCCTTCGATTTAAAGCTAGAAAAACTAGTGGAAATGTGACTTTCCCACTGTTTTATCGACGTCTGATCCCCCCCGGTGTGCATATATTCTGCAAGCCCCAGCTACTATAGGAGAACATATTGGTGAAGAGGGCATAAACATACAGTGAGGTTCAGAGGCTCGTCAGACAGACACGTCATTGTGCGTTGAGAGAAAGATAAGGACAACAAGAGAGGCTCCTGACAAGAAAAGAGCAGGAAGGCAGAGGGGCGGGGGTCGGATAATGACATATGACCCAAAATAAACTGCACAAACAAAAGAAAGAGAGGCTGAGATGGGCTGAGAGGAAGAGGAGAGGGGGGGAGATGAAGGGAGGATCAAAGGGGATGTCCGCCGCTGATACGGCACCTCAGATAATGTGTAGCGCAATTAGTGCGCTGCGACGATTTCCATTAAGGCTAATCAAATATTTATACTGCCTCCTGAGCATGTCACAATGCTGCCCTGGCCCTTCATATCAATGTGACAAACACCTAATGAAAGAGCAGGCGTACAGACAGGGAGGGGTGGTGCAGAGATAGACAGATAGAAAGGGAAAGAAAGAAAGAAAGAAAAGGGCGAGGTGGAGAGGTGTTATAGACGCAGAGTTTGCTCTGTCTCACTCTTTCACATTTGGTTTGCAAATGGTCGGGCCTCTGTCATCAATTACAAGGCCGGTCTGGTGGCAATGAGTGGCTACGTGTGTATGTGCGCGATGAAACAAGGACGAGGCGGCGCGGATGCTGCCTCACCGAGAGCCATTAATCAAAGCGAGGCGGCTACAGAACCAGTCCAAATTGGGCTCATCAGTCTGGGCATAAGCAGGAATCAAGGTGCAAGGACGGGGAGAGAGAGGGAGGGAGAGACAGCGGGGGGGGAATAAGGATGGAGGGTGGGGGATTAAAGAAATTGACTTTAATACTCCCCCTCTCTAATGAGGTAATTCCCCTCAAGAAAATATTTGTTCCTCTGTGATAATGATGATAACTTTCATCGTCGGGTGTTTAAATTCTCACTGAAACTTCCTTGAGATGTGATAACTCGGATTTATGCCTCCACCTATAATAGCAGTATATCAGATTTCTTATTGTAAGTCCCGCTGCTGTGTTCAAGAGTGGGATAACAATATTATCTCATTGACATGACTCTTCATTCTCTGGACTGCTGCTTTTTAAACCGTTAGAGCCGATACTGCTCTGTGGTATTATTCTACAGCCCGACTCCGCAGCCAAGTGCAGACAATTTATGTTAACATTTACACAGGCTACTTTCCTTTTTCCTTTCTTTTTAAATATTATGAGAGCCGTACTTTAGTTTTCACACCGAGGGATTTTCTGGGTGAGATTTCATAGTTGGCGTTTCAAATTCACATCCTCTGTGAATTGGGCGCCGAGGGAGAAATGAGATACATTAACCACTGCCGGTCAGTGACACTATCAGCCAAAGGTTAGGGGTAACAAGATGGGCGGGCCTCCAGAGGTGAGAGGTCAAGTCCGGGCCTGACAGACGGATGGAGGAGAGTGGTCAGGACTTGAAGGATGAGGGGGGGGATGAAGGATGGGCCTGACTGGGTGTGGTGACAGTCCAGGATATGGATGACCCTCCTCACCGGTGTGACAGAGAAAAGACCCCATGTTAAAAGGGAAATTGACTTTTACTCCTTTGTTGCTTTTTATTTAGTGGGGTTTCAGACACATGTGTTACCAGGTTGGCAGCACATTATATGGAAGGGATGCAATGGAAGGAACACAGCTATACTAAATAACTCCCAAAAGATAAAGACCAATAATGCAAGATGAGGTTGAAAAAAAAAAAACGGATATGTTTTGATTGAATATTTTAACCCATATAATAAAATAGAGCTTGGCTAAAACACATGAAGCATATATCTAGTTTTGGTACAAACTCACACTGCATGTGCAAATAGAAAACATAAGAAGAAACGTTCACATTATTATCACAAATGAGAAGAAAACTGAAAGTTCACAGAGAGAAGACAAGAAAATACAATTATTGTTTGCAACTCTCAACTCTTCCTTTTCAGTTTCTTCGGTATGAGGCCATTAGGTAAGTGTAGCCTGGAAAGCATGAGACAGACCTCTTCTTCTAACCTACATAACTCAGGATAACAGAAAATGTCAGGATAAGATGCTACAGCGCGCTAATCTCAGGCACAAGCGATAACATTCAGGGGGTGAAACCATGACAGATGAGTATTGATCTCCTAGTTGCTGGAGGAGCGTTAAATAGATAACTAGACCACTTCATTGATATTGACTGAATTGTCAAAGAGGGGAAAATAACTTCCCCTTAAAAAAGAATTGAATTATTGTGTCATACAATTGGATTCGATTGGAGGGGAAAATGAAGAGCTTATATTTCGTATGTGTGGTAATTGTAATGTTAGCATTTGGCTACAGGAGAGACGGGGAATTACAGCGACACGCTTCACGTGCAAACACACATTATCCCAGGTCATCCACATTGAAACGTGAGATGGTCGCCCCTCTCAACAAACACCGCAACTGGATAAAAAGCACACCATCACAACACAACCTAAAAATCACCACAAAACACCACAAAACACCACAATGCACGGAACCCTAATGTCACGCAGCGCCACACTTTAAACATTCTTCTTCAACACTCACACGCGTGGTCATAACTCACCAAAAGCCGACATATTATCTCACAAGTCCTCTCGCCACAGTGCAGTCAAACTCTAAGTTCCCGGCTACCCATAAACCCTGGTTACCAATTAACTGTGTGTGTGTGTGTGTGTGTGTGTGAGACAGAGATACAGGGAGAGGGCAGGGGGTGTCTGGCAGGCCTATCTGCGACGCTGCGATGCGCTAACGTGAAAGAATGCCAGTGTCAATGTGACAGAGATACGGGAAGTGCAGGAGGCCGATGGGCTGGGTTGAAGGTCGATGTCGAGGTCAAGTCCTAAAGGAGTGGACACTCCAGGGTCTGCCACATGTTTGAAAGGTGCTAAGAATCCCCACACTGTGGTTTCTCTTGTTGAGCAAGTATTTGTTGATGCTATTTGATGACAAAACAGTAGGGCTGTTACTGTTGTGACTATAAGGAAAGTAGGTTTGTTTAAGACACATGAAATCTGCAGCGAAAGCAACACCATCAGGTGAAATGCACCCTCTGTCGACACATTTTTTTGAATCCTTTTCGGCACCATCTCCTTGAGATTCTCTGATTCTGCCTCTCTCTGTCACTTGTCCCTGTCATGAAGGTCTCCTCTGGTGGTGGCAGAAAACAGGGCAGTCTGTCAAAGTCCAAGTAAACTCTTAAATACTCCGGTCAAAGCCTAGATTCAGGTAATTCAAGACCAAATCAAGTTAGGAGTAAGTAGAGTACAAAAGTGTAAAATTTCCTTTTCTAGAGTTCAAAGTGCACTTAAACATACATATTGTATTGGACATTAAAATAATCCAATCCACAGTTATGAAAAAGGGAAAAGCAAATTATACTGTGCAACTTAAACGGTCTTATTAACTAACTCACTAACATATTAGCAAGTCTCCCAACATGAGAGTTGAATGTACTTTTGTTTTGTTTCTGTTCTAAACTCAAAACAAGTCTCACAACATTCAAGGTCAAGTCGCAGGTCCTCAGTTTCATGACTGAAGTCTCAGTCTGACTCCGGGACCCAGTGTCGAGTCTCAAGGCAGGACATGACGAGGAGGAGAGGCGGGGGAGGGGAGGGGGGACAGGGGTGAATGGGTGCTTGGGATGGGTGAAGCCATGGGACACTGGAGCAGGAACAGAGCAGCATTCCTCATGAAGGGATGATAGTGGCCAGGGCTGAGCGATGTGGGGTGGGGGGGTTAGAGGAGGAATGGGTGGCAGAGGGTGCGGGCACAAAGCGGGGTGGGGGTGAGAGGTGGGGGGTGGGGGGGTCATTAGCACTAAATCTGTTCCATATGACACACACTCACATGGCCTCTGTCTGGACTCTCTCTTTCTGTCTGTCTAAGTGTCTCCCCTTCTCTCTCTCTCTCTCTCTCTCTCTCTCTGAGCCAGTGATGAGGAAAGGGGAGTGGGGGGGGGGCGGAGGTGGATATTTCTCAGCCACAACAGGAGCTCTGTGATGACAGGGGCCAGGCCATGTCACACACCAGGGACTCTGGTGGCTCTCCTTATCACACAGAGAGGGCTTCATTAAATTCCCCTCTTCTCTTCTCTCCCCTCCCTATCTCCCTTTGTCTCTGTAGCTCGACGAAAACAACGCACATGCTGCTGTGAACAGATAAACTCGCTGTGCGTCCCACATGAGTGCAGTGCGCCGGCGCAGACACGCCACGAACACACATATGGACAGAGATAACGATCCTCAGAAAATAAATCAACTAAAAACTTCCCAATCCAAACAGCAGCTTAGTATCCCAGTGTTTCAGGTTCAGTAATTGAACATGGGAAGGTGATGTTTTCATGTTTCAGAGCCGAACCTCTGCTGCATACCTTTCACCTCCACTGGAGACAGCGACAGATGGCCTTGTGGGTGGCCACTCCAACTTTAGATCTAGCAATGCAATGAAATTCCATCACACCCTCGATTCTGCAAGCTATTGGAGATTTTTATAAAAAACTATTGCAGTGGCCGTATAGAGCTGCCTGTTTTGGAATGGGCTGTTTGCTTGGCCTGTGGTAACGATGACTGCAGCTTTCTTTCTGAAACTATAAAAGTTTCAAGTACCAACCGGAGGACGCGGTGTGAAGCCTGTTTGTCATGAACATGCACATTGTTGTGATCAACAAAGTCACATTTGTTGACTAGTCCCAGGCGCCGCTACAGAGTGCTGGTCACCTGTTTATTCAAAGTTTATTTATATTGAACGTATCACGAGTCCAATTCTGAGACATGTTTGTTGCCAAAGGTTACAAGTTATCATAATATATGTCATTTTGACATTTTGACATGACTATTTTGACGATCTTTTTTTCATGAATCCAATCCTGTTCAGCATCAGTGTCGTGAAATCTTAAGTCAGACTCGCACATGATAACCAGACTCATTTCAACACCATACTCTTATTATGTTATATATCTGTCAAAGTAAGAGTTAACACAACATAAGCAGCGTCCTTCAGGTTTATTACCATTAGATGCTTATTAACTGAGGTGATATAAAGTGAACAGCTAAAGTAATAATTCATTATATCTCTCCATCTCTAACACTCTCCTTTCTCCACTGTTCTCTTTAACTCTCACACTTTTGTAGCACATAGGTGAAAGGTGCGGAAGACCATAATTTGACTGCTAACACCTGGCCTGATTGTTATGCAGCCACAACACACACACAGGCACGTACACACACACACACAACCACACACAGGCCTGGATGAGTCTTGTCCCTTAATCCTGCAAACCACAGCCCTGATGACTCTCACACACACACACACACACACACACACACACACACACACACACCACACACACACACACACACACACACACACACACACACACACACACACACACACACACACACACACACACACACACACACACACACTAAATACACGCGGTGCTCCATGTCTGTGCCTGTGAAACAAAAGCAGGCCTTGTCTGACCAGGTCCGGCACTTGTACAAGAGGCTTAGGGACATTTTTCTCATTTTTGAACAGCTAATATCTTGCAAAAGTTGTCTAATCTCTTTGCGTTTAAGTTGAGATTTGTGCGCCCCCACCCAGAGACACCCCCGCCTCCCCCACATGCCTAACACCTACCCCTGCTAGGCCCTGACGCATGGTGCTCAAGAAGGCCACTTTTAATTAGGGTATATGTGTGTGTGTGTGTGTGTGTGTTTGTGTGTGTGTATGTGTGTGTGTGTGTGTGAGAGTTTTACGGTATGCCTGGGGTCCTGAAAATTGGAAGCTTTAATCTATAAATGTGGGGGCTTGTGGGGACCAAAGTGCTGGACCCCATAAGTTAGAAATGGCTGTTTGAGACTTGGTTTTAAGGTTCAGGTAAAATTAGGGTTAGGTTATAGTCAGGGTAAGTGTTGGGTTTGGCTTTAAGTTCTGATGGTTGATAAGTAATGCATCATGTTAATGTGTGAGTTTTCACATGTTGCTTTGCATTAAATCTCCCATGTTAGAGACCCCTTTTCCTAAAGAAATTAACTTTTCAGATGTCATGTTTACTGAATGCCATATATTTTAATTTATGCACTTCACATTATTACCTATTTACTTGATCATTTCAATTCTGTCCCTCTGATTGAATTTTTCTCATTTGAAATTATAGAGTTTCATGTGCTGCAAACTGTGAGGCACCTAAGACAAACTTGTAATTCAATTTCAGATATAGTGGCATATACCCACAGTGTCCACGTAAACATGTTGTTATTCATAACTGGAACCAAAGGTGAAGAGGAGGGAGATAGTTTGCACAGTTGCACCAGTTTAGTCTCCTTCGCCACCGACAGCATGAAAGAGAGCATGGACACTAAAGCCAGACAATGCACTGGGAGCTGCAGCGCTACTACAAACCAATTCTCTCAGTGAATGGAATAAAGGCTACCAGGGTTACAGGAAGTACAACCAAGTTGGAGAGTGACAAAGAGACACAGAAAGGAAGAAAGAAAAGGAATAAAGAAAGAAAAGAAGAGGGCAGAAGAAGGGCTGCTTTTGAGAACCGAGAGACTGACGGGCTGTTTTCCGACAGTTGGCCGTGCCAGCTCCAAGTGTGCTGTGGCTGTGATTTCTAACAGGCTTAGAAGAGGGTCAGTTTCTGGCCTCCACTTCTCTCTGTCCGTCTCCCTTACTCTCTGTCTTCCTCTGTTTGTTATTCTTAATGCTTTTCTGTCTGCTGTGTTATCTGGCTGTCTGTATGTGCACAAGATTGCATGTGTATGTATATGTATACCAGAGCTGAGACGGAGCGACAAAGAAAAGGAAAAGGCATTCTTATAAATGTCCCCAAAATGTTTTTCTTTGCATGTGCATGTGTGTGTGTTGCCAATGTGAGCCATGATTTGGAATTGGAGCACTCTGCTCCACAATGGAAACTGATTAGAAACAGTAGGTGACTCCAAGTGAATATGCAAAAAGAGATATGAGGAAGACAGAGTATACATCCATACTACTACGTTTTCAAAATAAAACAATACACACATGGGTTTTGGCTCAGTATCAGTTTTAATACTAGTCCACATATATATATATATATATATATATATATCATGTGACCACTCACACCCACTGGGCACATGTGAGCCTGACGAATCAGCGGAGGTAACCGAAAATACCTAATCAGGAAGCAGATGTGAAGTCGATGTCATCGTTTCCAAACATCACTACTCCCAGTCCGAATTCTAACGGGGCCAGCGAACTTCTCAGTTTTAGCAGCTTCAAAACTCTGCAGTAGTGTGGACGCCAGACATATCTGTAGCAAAGTTGATGCGTTTTCAAACGAAGACCTAGTAGTATGGATGAGGCCAGAGATGGAGCCGAAATGATGAGGACAGAGAATAAAGGAATAACAGACACACTAAATAGCAGGGACCCACACAGAATCTCAGCCAGATTGGAACGAGACAAGCTCTGCTCAGTTTCTTTCACTCCAGACTCCGTCAAGCAATTTCTGCTGCAGGTTTTGATCTGCGGCCTTATAAGGCATCATTTCACAAAACAACCTGAGCTCATATACACACACACACACACAAACACATGCATATAGACACAGAGTCAAGTACACTAACCCTATAAACAGCACACAAGCTGGACCATGCCTTTTAAGTGTCATGAAACAATTGAGCCATGTGACCTTTGCTTTTGATCATGACCGTCATCCCTGCAACCTGTTACATACTGAAAGATGCAATAAATGCCATGCTATGACGTGTGCTACCTTATGCATTGTTTTGTTTGCACTGCTGAGAGTTCAGTTGTCTAATCACTAGGGACAAATAACAAGTATATGATGGTAATGGGTGTGAATGTATTGAATCAAATGCATGTGGGAGAGGGCAGAGTTTGCTATTTGTTTTCTTACTTTTTGCCAAAAATGACATCTTCTACTGCAAAATTCCAGAGGAGCGGGAGGGATGCTGCTCTAGAGTCCATTCCATGCTGAGAGTCTGATCCAAAAGAAGTCAAACTGATTCCAGAACAGCACTTACACTCTCAAGAGCTTAATTTCCATCCCTATTACTATAATCAAGCACTGTAGCTGGCAGACATTTCCACTTCTTAGACAGCTGCTGAAACACAGAGGTCTATGGCCCGATACAAAAACATTGCTTCATGTTCAAGGAGTCACACGAACAACTGACCTCTTTATTACCTCTGCCTGTCGAAAGTCTCCTCTGTGTTTCCCCCTGCGACAGAAATTAACTTTTCTCTGAGCTCTCTTAGTCAAACAGCCATCGTCCTCTCTTCATAATAAAAATACCAATTTTTCCCCTCACAGCTTGGGAAGTTGGCAGACTGCTCAAGTAGACATTCTCTTCCTGTTGCTTCATGTTTTTTGGATGGGGGCATCGTGTACCCTTGACTCACTGCCTTAGTGATTCTAAATAAAACGTGTTTGGGCTATTTTGGGGCCAGATATGTTTTCAACGCTCTATGGCTGGGTCAGAGGGTCAACAATATAAAAAAAGGAAAGTGGGAGATGAATGAGGGGGGAAACTTGATAAGGAATGAGCGATTCTTGTAATGAATACAAAAAACAACTGAATACTAAATCCTTTTTTGTATTGCAGCAGTGTGAGCGTGTGCTCTTGTGCATGTCTCAGCAGGGCACTGGTATTCAGGGTTGCAGGGGCTCTCGCCTTCAGCTGCTATGATTAGAGCCATAATTAAAAGCTGTGTTAATTGGTGTTGAGGCCAATACTGGCCACCCAGTTCATTAAGGCTCGCTATACAATTCTCCTTGTGCATTCCACTGAATAGCGAAAGAACAAGCGATATTAATCTGCTGTACCCAGGGTCGAGTCAAGTTGTGGGGGGGGAAGGATGTGAAAGATACAGAGCCAAACAAAGGAGAGTGAGAGAAAAACGCTCTTTTCATCAAGTTGATCCCTTCTTGATCAATGTTTAAATGTTTTAAAGAACTCTGCAAAAATAGGAAATGCAAAGTACACAACTCTTCATTTCACAACTTTTACTTCAAAATCTTAGTAGACAGTTTGTAAATAAAGCTTTACCATTGTTCTATTCTCAACTGTTTCTCTTTCGCTTTCTCCAACACACAACACACACAATAACAGACAGAGTTCCAACCTGTGAAAGGTCTTTTTTACCGTTAGGTGTGATAAACCATTGGTTTCTAATGTAAACACACCAGTGTGCCCAGCTACAGAAAGTACAGGATAAATCAGTCTATTGTATTGACAAACTGGCCGAGCACCTTGCAATGACTATATTAACCTCCATCTGATTTTGCTAATTGCACTCGAGTGCCAAGTTACTGGTAGCCTCATTATCACCCGCCTCCCCCCCTTACATTACTAATGGAGATCTGAGAAACAATTACTTTTCACAGTTTAGCTTCAGTGAGAGGTGAAACATGTGGCACTGAGAATGACGCTTCGCTCTGATGGTTCCTGCCCACACCTCATTCTGGTGTGTGTGTGTGTGTGTGTGTGTGTGTGTGTGTGTGTGGGTGGGGTCCCTCAGTACAGATGTCTCTCTCTGCCGTGCCTTCCAGGAAGAACCTCAAGAAAAGCATTCATGCTTCAAGGAATGCCACTTTCTGCCAGAGACCGACGGTGCTTAGCAAATGTACCAGCTGAAACCTGTGATACCTGGAAGGGTTGGTCTCCAGCTCCTCAATGCCAATATTCACAGGGGCTAACATTAAGACCTTGTTTTCTACATCAATTTCCTGCCCTCCTAAACTCTTGAGGGAACAATGTGTTTTTTCATGCCTGTCCCGTGAATACGATACGTCTGTACAGCGACATCATTGTATGAAACCTAAGGGAAGAATCTTAGTACCCTTCCGTGACTAAAATATTGCTCTTACTGATTAGTCAACCGGGTGCATGTAAAGGTGAGCTGTGCATTGAATAACTCCCTTGTACGCCGCTCCCTTTTGTCAGTAAATAGTCTAAACGGTGCCTTGTGGAGCTCACCAGCTAAAATGTTGACACAATGAATCCCTCGCAATAACACTTTTGTTTTTGCGACCTCTCTGGTTGTGTTTACATTCAGCGAGCTCACAGACAAGGAAGCTGTTCAGTGTCCAATGGCCAAAGGTTCTGTATGTGCGTATGGCGGCGGTGGGAGGAGCAGAGCAAGCTAGGAGAGGCTAGGGGGAGGGTCCTGGCACTTTCCCACTTTTTTGACATCATGAAAGGTGGAACAACAGGTACAGATGAGAGAGGGAGAGCGGACAAACAGGTGAAAGCGGAGGGGAGGAGCTTCAGACTTTTTCAGGTGCCTGACATTTAGATGTGGCGGAGGTAACTCGGGTTTCAGCCGCCCTGTCCCAAGGTCAGATGCTGCTTTTCATGCAGCCTGGCCAGGAACAAACACCTGGCACGCTCAGGAGACAGGCCACTAGCCATGCCCAGCATTCGTTAGTCATTACTGGCTCGGCAGCATCGCCCTGCCATTGTCATGTAAATATCCACACCGGTCGGCATTTTGCATGGAGGCCTGTGATTAATGATCTGTACCAAAATAAAATGGTGCTTCAGTATGTGCAGTGTAAATGCACTGAAAAAGACTAAACAAATGCAAAAGTGAAGCTAAACAAGTTGACTGTATTGTTGTGTCTCATGCGCCCATGACATGTTCTGAGGGGTATGCATGCAGCTGGGCCGCAGCTCCATCATGTTTGAATCAAAAGTAAGCCGGAGCCCTTCCTCATACACTAAGCAAACACGAGCCAGCATTCCTCTGTGTCTGCCATTTTAGCTCCAGTCAAACCCCACGTCGACGCGAGGGCATTAAAGCATTAGTGGCTAATGTTTTTAAAAGTGTACGGTATCTTGGAGGGATTCAGGAGGTGGGCGCCGTGTGTGTGTGTGTAATGGTGGATGAGATGGGTCCGCACATGGCAACCATTACACACACAGCCCCTCTAATCGCTGCCGACCTGCCTCCTCGCCTGCAGCCATCCCACCTCTGACTGGTGTGTCAGGGGGCATCCCAGGTTCAGGAGGGCAGAATGTTCACATAGATGCATATTTTGCCACATTAACACACTCTTTGGACACACACAGACACACATGTGCACACATTAAAAGGCGGACAACATAACACACATAAATAAACATAACACAACTACCTCATAGCATTCTCCACCCCAGTCAATGAAGCATTGCCTGTATTTGCTTGTGTCTCTGAAAAGTGGCTGTAAGAGGAAGGGGCAAATAGGAGATGGACAGGGGGCGTCGAGAAGAAGCAGGGAGAAAAAAGAGGAGGTATGTGGGAGAGATTGTTTCAACTGAATGGCTTTATCTAAAATCTGATAAATGAATGAATTATTTACTAACGCTTTACTATTTCCTTTGAAAAATCTAGCATAAGGAGTACAAATCTAAGCAGGCATTCAGTGCCAGCAACGCGAGCCAAAGCTACAGACATCTCAATGGGCACCGAAAAAGGATCGAGGTTCGAGCGCAGCCATATGGATGGATGGATTGAGGATCGGTTGTCTGGTTGACAAAGTGGTAAAGCTGTTGTATACAGTACTTCTACTCTCAACTGTGTGCAAGACTGAAACAAAAACACATATGAAGCCAGACAGACAGAGAGAAGCAAGAACAATGTATCTTTGTGTATATATACATGGGTGTGCACATGTCTGGAGTTGTGTGTGAGTAGGGAAATATCTAAATATTATGGAAGATTTTGTTGTATGTTTACATCTGGGATCTCTGTATATGTGTGTGTGTGTGTGTGCAAATGTGTACCGGACATTGGTGGGAAGAGCAATGCACCCCAAAAACTAAAATGTTTTAAAAATGCATCACATGTTGGACCTCCACCTTCTCATCTCCATGAAGACACGCTAACACACATGCCCGGACATACATACACACTCGTGCACGACAAATATACATACAGTGCCCCAGGTGAGCGTGTGTGTGATCTGGAGGGGGATAACTCTGTGGCGAGACCACACAGGAGACAGCTTTCAACTGAGTAAACACCACATCAAACACACACACACATACACACTCATGCACGCACACACACACAGCACTGGATACAGTTTTCTTGCCTCCCTCCTGCGTAATTGAGAAAAGCTGCTGTCCATTAAAACTTGCTGACATCACTTAGACAGCTAAATATGCAGGGAGCTAACGAGCTAGTGGGGCCTTTGATTGAGCTTCCAAACAGGTTCAAACTTTATTGCCAGCTACCCGCAGGACAGGACACAGGCCTGCCACACACTCGTAATTGAGCATCTCAAACAAACAATCCCAGACACCAGCGGTGGAGGTAAATATCTGCGGAGGGGAGAGCGGTGTTTCCCATCCTCTATACATGCAACCTTGTCCATCACACTGTGCCCACTCTAAACAGCAGGCGGCATCGCAAATTCAACTTCTCTGCGGTCACGTAGGTTTACTGCAGGCATCTCTGTGGACTTGCTCATGCTTTGGTTTCAACGTTTTATGTTGGTTTCTTTTCCACGAGTGCAGCCAGCCACCACGCAAAAAAGGCCTGAATGCAGTCCGCAGTTCCTCCCCCACATCCCTCCATCTCTTGCTCGCTGCATCGCCTTCACTTCAGATAAGGAGGGAGAGGAGATGTAAGGTTGGCTAGAGCCTGAACGAGCCTAATTAAGTCTGGCTAACTTAGCTCTGAGACTTCTATTACACACACACACACACACACACACACACACACACACACACACACACACACACACACACACACACACACACACACACACACACACACACACACACACTATTACTGTGGCTCTCTCCTCTCTCTATTAACACCTGCTTCTTTTCCAATTAGCCCCCCAAATAGAGACAAATGGACCAGAGGGCTCTGATTAATTCACTTCTGTCAAGGACTCTGCTGCACAATGCCGTCAGTGCGCTCAGGCAGGCATGGACTCCACGTGCGCACACGCACACGCACACACACACACACACACACACACTCCAACGTGAATGCAAGCTACACAGAGCACATAGCATCAAAAATACAGTTTGGATAAAACACAAGATTTAACGTTTATAACAAAAATGGTTAATAATCCATTTTCATGCAAATGCTTTTGAATTTTAAACAAGACATTTCCCCTATTTGGCGTCCAGAGGTGAATAAAGAGAGGAGGAATTTGTCGTTGACAAATAGAGACAGGGAATTTTTTGTCTTTTCATCCTCTGGCACAGATCACTGAACTATCTCTACCACTCCTCTTCCGGGGGAAAAATTCCTCTCGTCTGTGCTCCGGTGAGCTTGTGAGTGCATACGTGCATCTGAGTAAGCATGTGTGTCTATACATGTGTATGTAAGCTGTGTGGATCCCATCATTAGTCTTGCTCTCCTGTCCTCCCCTGTTTGTTCAGGTAGAGCCCTTTGTTTGCTTGGAGCTGCACGTCCTCCAAAGAGACTGCAACAACGCAACCACTTCAAAACCTAACCTGTTCACTTTACGCAGGCACGCACGCGCACACGCACACGCGCACACACACACACACACACACACACACACACACATTAACACATGGACAGGCCATGGCTTGTTAATCTGGGACTTTGACTTTTCAAGGCACCCATCTTATTGATAAACATCCAGCGTTTTATTTTGTCAAAGGACATCTTTGTATGGTTTCAGGATTCTAGGCCAGGAGATATTAGTGGCAGCTTCTTGTCAGCGTTTGTTGTATGTGCACTTCCACTGAAATGAAAATGAAATGATTTCCAGAGCTGACTGGATGGTGGGAAATTTACAGGTATTGATAAATGTTGTAACTCTAGTTATTTGTTGTTTGACATTTAGCCATGAAGACAAAGGCCCTGCGTCAAACTAGATAAAGCCAGCTTTGTGGGTTGAGAGATTTGATAAATAGCCTCAGAGGAGGATGTGACAATCTCACCTTTGAACTATGAATGATGAAGACTGATCTTTTTAAGAAGATTACCGCTGTTTACTCAGTGGGTGGAGGCTTGCATTTCTCTCAAATGATGCAATGCTCTCTACTTTTCAAGAAGGCAGGTGTACACGTTTTCTTCGCCTAAAGATAGAAAGCTCTTGAACTGTTTTGAAAGGATAAAGTAAGAACAAGCAACCTTGGAGGAAGAGTGGCCCTAACCTGAAAAAATCTATACCTTCACCTGTTTTCAGACGGCTGACAATTCCGTCAATCCGGTTGTCAGTGGTCTTGAAATGGTATAAGCCCCAAAGTCTGCTGACCACCAGCTTATCCGAGCACACACAGCAACTCCGACACAATGCTAACATCGCTCCAAATCTCTGCACAATGGTAACGCCGCACATTAGTTCCACACCAAATAAATAGCTGCTGCTTCAGTTCATAAACTCTGGGTTCAGAGGTCGAGCTATGTCAAGTAGGGCGCTGAATGAGACGCCGTGGGATAAAAGAAAGACATAGAGAGGGATTTAGGCGAGGAGGTGTGTGTGTGTGTGGTGGGGGTGCTTATAGAATACCCTGGCAATCTTCCTTTCTCCGGTCCACCCGTTGTGTCTCAAATGCCACTCTACCGTTGGCCCTATTGTGCGTCTGTCTCAAAGAGCTTGTCTTCAATTAGCCTGATAAGAGGAGAGAGGACGAGGGTGGGGCAGTTTGGTGGTCCTGCCGTTGGTGGGGGTTACCTGGGCAGCCACTAATCACTCTCATGGCATTGGGGCCTTGGTGGCTTTTGTCTTTTTTTGCCCCCTGCGTTGGTGCTAAATTTGAGTGCAATTTATCTTGTGGCTGGGGCAAATGGCAGCCACCTTTACTTTTGTTGTTTTAATGACATCATTTGGATCATGTAGGAGAGACAAGGAGCAAACAGGTGCCTGAAAAGCAGACAGTAATAATGATGCTGGGTTTTTTGGGGGGGTTGATATGCGTGGCCCAAAAAATAAAAAAAACTAATAAAAAACAAGGTACTCACAAAAAGGTGCAGGGGACAAAAAGAGGGTGTGTGGGTGAAGTTAATCTTGTGTTTCATTAGATGTACTGGTGCAATGCCCAGTATAAACCTGCCCATTTGGCCTGCAGTGATGCTGGTTGCAGTTTCTCTCTGAAAATGTAAAAGTGATCTGCGGTAATTGAGCCGAAGCAAGTAAAAAAAACAACAGCGGGACTCTGCAGAACCCTGAGGCCGTGAAACCGCTGCTGCTTAAAGAGCTGTTCACGTGTTTATACAAAGTTCTGTGAAGCTCGACTCAGAACAAAGCACCATGAACTGGTGAATGAGTTGTTGTTGCAAGAATGCGTTGTTGTTGTCATCGACATCGCCATTAACGTTGATGAGTCCCAGTCTCCGCTGCTACAGAGCGCTGGTCACCTGATTACTCAAAGTGTATTAACATTTTGAACGTATCGCATGTACAAATCACACCATATTCGACACTGCACTTCCTTGGGCCCTTAATAATACTAATGCCAAGATTGAAGGTAATGAGATAAACAGTTCTCGAGATATGCGTTCCACATACAGACATAGATTTTGGATTTAGTGGATAGATATTGTTCCCCACACACATATACATATATATATATATGCACTGCATCTGTCACCAAGGATTCCAGAAAAACTGCTAAAGGAAAGTTCATGTGATTTGTTATTCCAGAGTAGCCATTCATCTGGCCAACCTTTGTCCAACAGAGGAGGTAGGAAGGTGGGTAGGATATAATCAGAGGAAAGAGAGGTAGGGGTTGTGAAAGAGAAAGAAAGAAGGGGCAAGGAGAGAAGATAGAGAGGGAGAAAGTGTATGAATGAATGTTATTACCAGCGGTGTCTGCTGATTGCATTCGGCAGGGGACAAGGAATGAGCAGCCAATGAACCATCTAAACTCTGTGCTCAGAGAGACTACAGATGCAGACTGAAAAATATGGTTGAAAGAGGGAGGAAGACAGAGAGAAGGCTTTAGAATAACAGGTTTTACAAGGCAAGAATAAATGTTACGTTGTTTGTTTTGGCCTCTGTCACCCTGGATGACACGGTACATAACGTCAGAAGAAAATCATTTTTTATTTTTGCAGTATCTGTAGAAGAAAAATATGTCAGAGGGTGCAAAGAATGTCCTCTAATGTTACTGGAGACAGAGCAATGGTTTGGTGACATGACCCAAGGTTAAGATACATTTGTCCAATAGAGTGGCTCCACATAAAGACGAATGGTATGATCACTTTGACTTTGTAGGCTGATAATTTGCAAGGACAGCACAAATTTGGCAATGCAACTGTGAACTTATTAACTTTCTGTGTGGCTCATCTGCCTCGTTTCCCTGATGCAGCCGGTAGAGTTTATTATATAAGAATTATTTAGCTGTTTCCCCCTGTCAGATTAATCAGCTGCTGTGGACCTTTCGACAGCTTGATGAAGATCCCTTTCTGCAAATTATTCTCATAAAGAGTTTATTGTTTTGCATTTACTATTTGTATTCATTGACTCTCAGTGTGGGCAGAGTGTGCGACTATTTGTTCATTCATTGCATTACTATCAATAAGGGCTCGGCAAATACTGTAAATCTGACTCACGTGTTAGATCACTTGTTACGATCGCTATAAAACATTTCTCCACTATAACAAGGTGTGTTCAGTTAGAGAAGTTTCACTGAACTCATCTGCAGCTTTCTATTGACTCAGGTCTTCACCTGTTGATGGAATAAGCTGTTGTGAAAATCCACCTAGGCTGTCAGCCAGTATCTTGTCAATGTGTTATCAGCATGAGGCCTGACTTGGCAAGGCCACAGACTGTCACAGCTGTACACTTTCACACAGCAAAGCCCATGACCCCAACATCACAAATCCTACCGACGCTGCTCTACAAGCGCAGCAACGTCTGAACATCACGGTAAAAGAAATACGTTTGTCTGTGAGCCTTCAAATTTCTGAATATTAATTAAGAACAAAAAAGCAACATCACAGCAACGTTTGTTGCACAGACATGAAATGCACTTAAGAAAAGCACGCTTATCCAACCGGTGCGTCTCATCTGTTACTCTCACGCAATCCACTAGATCATCCAGTGCACGGTGCTGTACTGCACACTAATAACGGAAAGCAATTAGCTTAGCTGTTTGCTAATGCAGGTACGGAATGTACTAAGCCAAAGGAGTGTGGGGCTCAGTGAGGAGTGTGCCTACGTGGGTCTTGTCCTTTGTGTGTTAGAATGCAGAGCAGGGATCTAAAAGAATTATATGTGTCCGGCCTAATCACTGTCATATGAAAGAGATTGAAGTGACACACAACAAACTGGGCCACCAGCTGTCTGTCACCAACCAGGTCCCATATCTGAGAGTGCCTGTGTTACGTGAGTATGAAGCATTTACATTACACGGATACTGTCATATCACAGACTGAATGACAGTGAGAGAACGGATAGAAGTTCAGTGTCTTGCTCATGCATGGACACTTGACATGTGGCTATTTACAGGCATGACTGTAAGTGTGAGTATGTGTGCATGACAGGGTTCACCAAATGTCTCCTATATTCTTTTTAACCACTGCAAACCTTTTAGAGTTTGGTGCCTAAATGACATTTGTGCGAGACACCAGATTGATCCACAACACAACAGTCATTTTGCCAGTCATTGGCGACTTAAGCACAAATAGTTAATAGTTTGTCTGCGTACACGTGCGGATCACTGCCTGGTCTACAGATACAGAGATGCAGTATCGCTGAGACTTCTCAGAGCAAACAAGTCGTGTGTACGAGCATGACGGGGCCAGTGAAGGCCCATCTGCAAGTGCTTACCGTGATGGATCCAGCCCTCTAACCACACAACCAGTCGCTCGAGGAAGACACAGATAGAGGGACGGAGAGGTCATGAGAAATGAGACAGATGACAGCCTAGCCCAGGGAGGAGAGGCTGGGGCAAAGCGGAGGCCTGTACATTTTCATAAACCCCCTCTCTAAATAAAGAACACATTATAGGACTAAATCAATCAAAAGTCAAAATGTGGCATCACAGAAACCGTCAGCTGAGTGGCAGTGGCAATAATTATTTAGTCAGATGTGAGTTGTGAGGTAAATCAAAGTATGTAATGTTCTCTTTTATAATCCTGCCTTTTTCATTTTAATGTGTATTTCAGTATTTTTATGGTTTTGCATTGCATTGTTTGAGACTTTAAACCAGTGCTTTAAAACCATTTTTCTTTATGCGATTCCCTTGTATACAGCTGTGTCTACTTAAAAAAAAAGGTTGCAATTTTTCGAAACTATTTAGTATTTCACAAGAGGAAATACACAGAAATAAACAGAAGCTGCAGCAAAGTGAAGCTTTTGATCCTTAGATAAACTTGAACCAGGAACAAGCAGCAGAGTTGCTGTTGTGCATATGCATCTCCACAATGGCGGCTGTCACCTCTGACCCTAGACACCCAAACATTGTTCGGGAGACTATTTGTCCCTGCAGCACAACCGGCCGCCCCAAGTGTCCCCAACACTACTTCCCCTACTGACAACAAGCCATCACTCCCTCCTGCAGCCACTACCCCCCCCAGCATCCGGCAGAACATGCGGCACAGCAGCAGCCGCCGAGTCGCCCGCTTTATATTGTGCTGTCTTCCTTTTCTCCTGACCCCCTGTTGTTGTGCTCCCTCTGCCACCCCCGCCTCTTCCTCTTCTTCAACCCCCACCCCCACCCCGCCAATCCCTGCTTCGTGCTAATTAATTTAATCCTGTAAGCAGGTGTAAGCCTCGTCATTAAGAGACGCCAAGTCACAGTAAATGGGGGTGAAGGGGAGGAGGAGTGCATTGTGAAAGCGAGGACAGAGTGGGCATAAACAACCGATGTGGAAGTTGGTGGCAAAGCGGAAAAGGGTTAGGGGAGCAGGAGGAGGGTATGGAGGAGCAAGAGAGTCCAAAAGAGGAAGAAAAAAAAAATCTTGTTTTCACTTTTTCTAAAGAGAGGAGTGGTGAAGTGACGGGGCATTCAGTGAATGTTATATCGATATCTCTCTCACCATCCATTTCTCCCGCCTTCCCTCCTCTCTCTTTTTGTTTCTCTTCCCGGAGATAGCTCCAATGGGGGTAGACTGAAAGAGAAAGGGGTGAAAAATGGGGATGCAGGGCTTGTTTTTCCTCCCCGGGCCAAACAGAGCAGGACTATGGGCCTGAGTCCGCACAAGTTATTTTCTATTTGCCAACCATTCTTTCTCTGTCCCTGTCTATCCCCTTTTCGTGGGACCAGGGGGGTCTGAATTGAATCTGTTTGAAGGGGGTGTGGGGCATCCAAGTGTTGTGAAGCAATGGGTCTTAGCAACTGGCGATGCCCCCCTGCACTGCCGTTACAGAGATGCTGTTGTAGCAATAGGGGGCAAAGGAAAGTGAAGAAAAGTAAGGAGGGGTGGGGGGGTTGTCCAGACCGCACGTCAGGAGCTCCCAAGTGGTTTCTTCCGCTGTGGTTGTTCTGTCTGTCCACCAATGGGGCAGGAGTTTACCATGCTGTTTGCAGCCCCACAGAAAGTCGACTGAGCGAGCCGCTATTCTTCTCCGCTGGCCTCAATCCCCCGGCAGCAGTCAATCAATCCCGCGCTCCCGTCCCCTCTCCTTTCTGTCAGCCTCTATCAGCACCTCAATCTGCCTTCCAGTGCACATCCTCTGGCAAAATAGAGGTCGCAATTCAGACGCTCACTTTCTCTCTCTCACTCTTTTTTCCCCCCCTAATTCCTTTTTAACTCAGTGAGCGGGTGTCAGGGATACAACTCGGTGCATTCCAGCCTGGCTTGTAGCGCAACAAGCTATTGAGCAGGAGATAAGCCTCTCTTTTAGGAGGGGTAGAGGAGAATTGAATTCAGGGACTGAGTGACGGGAGGAGGAAGATTTATCCCCGTCAGCGGACAATGCCGCCTTTTCGGGGACTTTAATCTCCCCAGGACAATGGGCCTGGTTTTCCTCCTACCACCAACTCCATCACCACTGCCACCCCCGTCCCCCTGTGCTTTTCCCACGATGGTCGCTGATTAGCACCACGGGCCGATTGGACGTAAGCCATTATCTCTACCTTGTTGATTTTTTTTTCTCTCTCTCTCTCTCTCTCTCTCTCTCTCAAGGGGACTCATCTACGTTTTTTGTCAAGAGAGGAATAAGGGAGCTTGGAGAATAGTGATAAAAAGACGATGAGAGGGTAAAGGGTTTGTAAAGCGATGCAGAGAAACAAGGAGACAGACAGACAGGGGGGAGAAAGTGAAAGGAGGCCGAGAATGGTGGAAAAGGTGGCGTGAGTGCCAAGTTCATTGAATGTGCCGAGGACAGAGAGTGATTCCACTCAGCTAGGGACACGCACACGCACGCACGCACACACCCACACACACACAATACTACGAGTTGTGCAACCCCCCCCAAAAAAGAAAGGGTTAGAAAAGAGAGACTCATCTTTAGGACAGGCTGGATTTTGTAGGATTTTGAGGTGAGTGAGGTTTGGATTAGGTAGAGCAGCCTTTCAATAAACCTGACCTTCATGAAAATTATACTCAGTTTTGCTGAAACAGTTTTCAAGTGGTGTTGATCCTGGAGTCTGTAGTTTGTGGTACCGTAGAATGATTTGACGATCTACAGCCTCCTGTCATGATTTCATTCTCCAGCCTCATTTTAGAGACCAAAAAAAAAAAAGCTGGTGATTAGACTCAGCTTTTAGACAAGTGCAACACTCACAGTCAACAGTTCTGTTTCGAGCCAGTTGCCCAAACCCAAGATGAGTTCAAGGATTGCGGCTGCTTACTCACATAGACTACTGTATATACCGCTACCATTATAATTGTCATTGCTGCTCCCTTCATCTCTCTCAGACAATTTCCCTCACATAAATACTTAAAAATACTTTTGATACACCTCTACATTTAAGTTAGATACTGTCTTTTCCTGTGAATGCCGTATTCTGCACTTCTGTCCTAGGGATCCCTCACTTGCGAGTCTTTCTGAGGTTTCGACCCACCCCCCTACCTATGACACAAATTGTGATTTTTGAATATGGGCAATACAAACAAAATTTTATTGATGGATTGATCATTTATAAATTGCAGGTGTACTATTGCAGTCTTGCAGATTTATTTCCTGTGGACTTGTCCTCCATCTCATGCCAGTGTCTGCAAACACAACAGTGAGTTATGTTGTAACTGACAGGAGTGGTGGTAAAGCCTTATTCCTCATCATTGGCAAATCTGTCACACTACAACAATGATTGTCTGTTTTCCATTGATCTGCCAATCATTTGTAATTGATTAATCATCCAGTCTTTAAAAAAGTAAGAAAATAGTGCATCATAAGTTCCTGTGTTGATAGTTGTTTGCTCCTCAGATCAAAACCTTCTGCATGGCAGTGAGATCACAGTTTCGAAATACATACACACATGCAGAAGCTGTTATAAAGTCAGTCAGATATTATAAGTGGGTAATAAGTGTTATGCAATGCAACGAGACATTATAATATCGAATCCCACTGTCTTGGCATTGGTGATACTCAATCTGTCAAACGTTTACTGCGCTGTGAAAAGTTACAGCCTTGTTCCCTTTCGCCTTTGCTTGCATTCACAGCTGTGCACAAACTCTCATGCACACACACGCACACTTCCTCAAAAAAAAATAAAACATACAGCCCACACTCACATTACATCAAATCTCTGAATTATGGGTTACCAATTTCTAGTCAATGTACTGTGCGCCCTTTTTTCTGCTAAGCTGGATGTCATGAGCGGAGTGTGTTTCCATGTCCAAACCACACCACGGGACGCTCCTAACCCAGCGGGACGATCTGAAAAAATAAATACTGCCATAATTACAGAAGAGAGAGACATGGGCCATGTCTGACATGACAAACCCCAGATGAATATCTCAGGCTGACCCTGAGTGTGTTTGTATCCTAGAGTGTGCGTGGTGAGCGTATTTGTGTGAGCTGGTGTGTGTGTTTGAATGGAAACATGACCCGTGTACCACATCTGCATGGGCCCCCGCTCGGTCGCCTGTTTTGTGGGGGACCGTGATGGAGAATGAAACAATGCATAGGTAACGAAAAAGAGGAATCAAAGACGGAAAGGGAGAGAAGAGGAGACAGAAAGTGCGGAGAGGAACCTCTGGATGTGATTTGGGGGAAGCTTCGGGTAAATATTTATTTCCCATCGCTGGGCCTGTCAGTGGTAACGTGATGGATTCACCACCTGACGTCGACCAACACACACTGATGCTATTCAAAGACGCCCGTTTCCCCCTCCCTCCATGTTTATGGTGGCATGACTTGCACTGTGGCGGACTGCTACACAATGCAGTCGCAAAATGAGACACTTACACTGTGGGCGTTCAGGTACACAATTGCAGCCACACACATTCACACACACACACACACACGTACAGGCACACACACAAACAGACAAACACACGTGTCTTATAAACCCATTCCTTTGTTGAAGGAAAGATTACCAGCTCGACTTATCCCCGCTTGTTTTGCACTCGCGCTTGTGTGATGTCTCTCTCTTTGCTCGGGAAATGGATTTGGAGAGTGACAGGAGAAAAATGGGACATGGACGTAAAAGAAAAAACAAACAAACGTGGAGGAGGAGAGATATATCGAAAATAGTTTGTTTAATATCCTTGTCTCACGAGTTCCAGCAAACAGTCTAGACTTTCCATTTCTGTCACTGTTCAAAGTGCTTTCTCAGTGTTTCTCACTCCTTCAGAGTTGTGAAATCTCGCCTGGGAAGCCTGCTGCGCGGATTTCGGTCTCCAGAGGCCATTTTCCCAGAGAAAGCAAGATCTTTGGCTCATCTCTGGTGCAACACTTTGCAGTTGGACTGCAAGCCTGCGGGCTCCCTGTCCCTCTGCACACCCTCTTCTGGTCATCATTCTCCCCTCAAGACCTCCGTTTTTTTTTCCCCTCCCATCTTCCGAAATAGTCCTCCTAACGAGTGTTGGCCCATCCCTGTTCCCAGCTATAAAAACAGGCCCCGGTGGCCGAAGATGCTTAGAGAATGTGGTTATTATTGCACATACACACACACACACACACACACACATATGCAGGGGCCCCTCTCCAGTAGTTTGGTAAATGATGCCCCAAACTTAGCTCGCAGCAGGAATGAATCCAAGGTTTCTTCTCATCATCATCATCATCATCATCATTCCTCGGCAGGCCCATGACTCAGCCCGAGTCACATTATTTGTTCCAGAGAAAACATATTTTTTTCTGTCAAGCCGCTCTCTCTCTCTCTCTCTCTCTCCTCTGTTTTCTCTCTTGCTAACTTGCACTGTTATTCTTTCTTTTCATATCGTCCTGCGTCTTTATCTCTTCTGCTCCCACTGTAAATCGTCTCTTGTGTCTCCTCTTTTTTTCCAATTCCTCTGTGTATTTGTCTCCGTCTTTTCTTTCTCTGTACGCGCTTTATACCCATTTTTTTTTTCGTGGGCAGAGTTTTTTAAGACACAGGCCAGAGTAATTCAAACAACATGGCTCTAATTTGCTATGACATGTTTCATTTCTGACCTCACTTCAGATAACTATCTTGCGCTCCCCCTTTCTTTCTACATGTCTCTTTCTCTCGCTCTCACATTCAGGGATATGCTCTGGATGAGCCTGGCCTATTCGTGGAGGATTCCTCTAACCATGCGCTCATGCTAATGGTTTTGTGGGTAGTCAAAAAGACCAAAATGTTAGCTTTTGCTTTGTAGGTCATGTAAACAAATGTATTCCTCAGAAGCCAAAATCTGCTGGATGCACCGTGAGCCGACCGTCAATTTCTTATCTGGATTGAAGAGGTTTTAGGGATCGTGTTTTTGGAGGGTCACTGTTTTTTTGTAAATACAGCGTGGGTGACTTTTATGGAGAGGAAAGGACACAGCCAACCACAGAACACGATGTTTTGCCCAGGCGGACTCAGCGATGAAATTTGACATTATTGGCAAATACGGGACGGGGAGGTGGTTGAGGGGGGGATGACAGGAAATGACTGAACAGTTCAATTTGGGTGCTGGGGTAAGTCGGAGTGAAAAAACTTGACAGGCGCAGCACACTCTGCTGCCAACCCCGAAAGCCACAAATATGAGCGTGTTCCCTGAGAAGTTGGCCATGTGAAAACAAAAGTGCCTGGCAGTGGGCAGCGGAGAGAGGCTGAGGCAGGAGAGGGAGAGAACTGTGGAAGTTTAATTTAGGTAAGAGGTCAACACCAAGCCACCGAGGACGACATGTCGTTCTGCTGCGCCAACGCACACCCATATAAAACATGTTGGCGCTGTCTCAGACACTTACACACACCCTGCGAGGGTCTTCATCATCTAGTGCCCCAGCCCAGAGAGAAGAGCCACAGAAGAGCGTTGATATGCGGCATCAAGGAGGCATTGTGGTCTGTAAAAAAGGATCCCACAACATAAAATTCACCTTTGACTCCTACAAGGACCAGAGCTCATCAACATCCCTACGTCCTGAAGGTCACTCTGAATCAAAGAGTCAACTAATGGATAAAATGCATGTGAAATAACCGCTGATTGAGCCTCACGTTGTAAGTTATTTGTTATTTGAAACAGATTTTTTCTTAGGATTTATCGCTAAAGCTCAGGCCCGGATTTTTTCGTTTTCCACAGCCTGTAATCTACCCACAGAAAAGTACATCCAAACGCCTTATGACTCATTAACAACAGTGTGATTCCCATCCAGAAACCAGCAATGCGACAGATGCTCGGTATCTGTCACAAACCCCGTATTCACTGTAGAGATAGAAGAGGAAAGCAATCCTAAATACCGGGAGTGTGTGAGGTGGGAGTGTGTGTTTTTCTGATGGAGGGAGTGCTTTGTGCATGTGTGCTCTCTGACTGCATATGTATGTGCGCACAAGGACATTTGCATAGTGGAGGCCATAAGAAAGACTTCATTCACAGGTCCTGTGAAGTTAGCCAGAGGCTCACCTCAAGATGCTCACGCTCCAGACCTGCCAATTGTACACAGAGTCAACTCTGTCTCTCTGAATATGCTCAGTCTCGCTCTGGCTTTTTTGATGGAATGCCTCAGAGTTAACTTGAGGAGACAGTGGATTCAGGGAGTTTCAGAGAAGTTTTAAGTGATTTCGTGAAAAGATGGCAAAATAAAACCTGAGTTGGAGTTTTCATTAATTACCTTCATGCAAATATATTTAAGGGCATGTGACAAGATTGCATAATTTACTGTGCACCAGTAAATTGGATAAATCACAGACTTTAATTAAAGCCATTTTTTGTATTCTTTGTGTTGTGATTATATCTTGCTTAACTGTGATGTTGATAAACATGTGTCCAAGCAAATACATAAAAACACCTGCTGCAGGACTCGGAACTGCTCCTGTGGTAGATCGCACTACAGTAGGTGTCTCCAGGACCACAATTTACCATGATGACTCACTTACACAGACACAGACTCACAAGGTGAAAACAATATTAGCAACACTAGAGACATGGCATGAAACAAGGTTCTCTGCCTTGATTTAGAACTTGGATATGGACTTTTCTTACATCTCCACTATTTCTATTTTGTACTTTCTGGGGCTTTCTGGTGGAGTGGAGGCATTTAACAGTCAGTTGCTGCATTGGGATAATTCCTCATCTATTGTAGTATACACCGAGGTAACACAAGGTATGCAAGTTATATTTGGAAAATCTGTTTCAAACTTTCTTGGCATTTCTGTACATGAACACAAGGTATAAATTATAAACCAGACAGCTGTTGGTTTTTCTTATGATCATATGAGAGATATCTTCTTAATTTGTGATGTTTTTCTGAAGCCTAGCTCTGAACCCATGACCCCTCAATGGCCAGCACTTCCTCCGATGGCAGAAAACCAGCAGAGTCAATTTGATTAGCTGCCACCCTTTCTTCCAATACCGCCCCAGGTAATGAGGTATGTCTGGAAGTAGAGGGGGCAAGATAAGGTGGGGGTATTGGGGTTAGTGGAAGGGGGGGGGGTTCGGCTGACGTGGGCATGTGGAGGAGCAAGGGACACTTCAAACTTCAAAGCCTTCAGATTGGACACAAAGCACACGTTGCGCGGGGGCGGGATCACACAAATCTAATTTTCGTAAAAAGGGGAAATGCGGACAATGAGGAGTTGGAGGTAAACTGCTTTTGACCCCACTTTTACCTGCTCACCCCCACCTATCTGTTCCTCATCCCTTCCTCCCTCCCTCCCTTTCCAGATCTGATTAAGCCGCGGTGGAAGGGAGCCTCCACTCGTTAAGGAACCCTGTCATGACAAAGGGAAACACAAAGCATGACCTGCATTCAATTGGAAACGGATCCACGGTGGAGGGGCAAATAGGGAGGGAGCCGGGGGAAGAGAAGGAGGGAGAGAAATGGAGATAATTGAATCAAGGCTGTGGGGGAAGAAGATAAATCTTATTATTGATACTTCAGTTGAGCGGAGAGACAGAGAGAGAGAGATCAGTCTCACTTCATTGAGGCAGCTAATATATCTGGATCATTTAGCCGCCTGCTCAAGTTTAGAAAGTGCGCACGTGGAGAAGAACACGAGTGTGCATGTATGCGTTCATATGTGCATGTGTGTTTTTCTGTTTTACACTTGCACATACACAAGTTTGTCTTTTTAGCTAATCAGCCCCATATTTAACTATAGATAATCATAGTCTTTGGTCCATACACAGCTGTTAGATGAACACAGAGAACTCACACTTTAGTGTAAAATACAACACAACATACGCAGGATTTCCACTGAGGATGGAAAACAAAGGTGTTGAGCAAACTGTGATTTGTCTTTTCCTGAAACAAGGTATCCCCTCCAGAACAAACACAGAACAAATGTGTCATTTCTCCAGCTTTCCAATTGGCTAATTTGTTGAAGCCTCGTGTTGTTATTGTAATGTTCCTCTTCACAGGAAAGCCAGCTCAAACACTTGTTGTCTTGGTAACTGTGTTCACATACTGTAGGTGTGTGTTTGTGCAGGTGTGCGTGTGTGCGTGTGTAAAATCCGAATGCAGGAGATCAAATCTGTACTTTATCCCTATGATAGTTTATACTCTTTAGATTTACTTTACCCTTGTCTAACCCTAAAACGTACCTAACCTTAGCCTTCACCTAACCCTAAACTTAACCTTAACCTTAAACTAAGCTTAATCTTAACCTAAACCCTATAATTTAATAATTTATGTTAAGGGGACCTGTTTTTTGTCCCAATAACAAAGACAAGTCCCCATAATGTTACTGTTTAGGTCCCCAAAACATGAGTAATACCTAGACCGCACACATACACATGCGCACACACACACACACACATACAAACACTGATTAGATCACTCCTTGGAGAGACGTTGGGAAAACAAATGTGTTCTTCTCCTCAGAAAGCCACAAATGAAGTGTCAGAGGTAGAAGTGAAGTAATAAAGGACTCAATCATTAGACAGACTGAGACCATGCTGTCATTACTGACCAATGCAACTGCCTGATTCAAGAGCTAAGTTACTGAGGCTACTGTACGTGCACAGAGAGAGAAATGCGGCCTTATAAGCCATTACCTCTTAATTTATTCTCCAGGGAAAATTGTCTGTGTTCACACTTTGGTTTCAACAAAGTAAAGCTAAAGAGGTAATTGGTCAAGTCTGAACTGCATTGATATTCTTTTAAATTGAAAAAGTTTTGAGTGCAGAGTGATGCAGGAGGCCATTTTCAGCAGTGCATGTCGTGACCCGGGGCCTGTGTGTCAGAGAGCTGTAATGAGGTCTAGAAGCTAGTGTGAATGAATGTGGTCAATAATGGATGAAGAGGACAGCAAGGATGACTAGCTACATGGAAACTCAAGAGGCTGGCGAGCCGGGGAAACTGTCTCGCTCACCTCTTCTCTTCTGTCTCTCTCCCGGTCTTTATCTCTCACATGCAAACACGCACCACACGGCCGACATGTGTATAGGTGAGCAAACAGAGCATATATGCATCCAAACACAAACACACACACACAGAGGAAGAGAGAGAGCCAGCTGCCTTTGAAACAGTCGGATGTGTAAATAAACCTTTCCAGCCAAACAAAACCAATTTTCAAAGCTCAAGACACTTTTGAACCAATCGCAGCCTGGCCTTTCTTTTCTTTTTTTTTTTTACAGAGGAGCTGCTCAATTAATATGTCACCACAAGTCTTGACCACGAGACCCAGCTAAAATAAGCGAGCCACTTCAGTCCTCGCCTCCGGAGCGAGAGAGACGAGAGGGCATAAATTGCCCTATTTAGAGGAAAGGAGTCATCCAAAAAACCAATAAGCTGCGAGTGGGCACCTGCAGCACTGAAAAATAAATGTTTTGTTTTGTTCCCTCCCTGCTCACACCCTCGTCACCTCATGAGCAACCTGTGAAAACATTTATATTTATCCACTTTCATCAGGTGTTCCCTCCGTCTCTGCAGCCACACTTTGACTTTTTTTGATTGAGATTTTCTCAATACAATTCAATTCAAAATACACTCCTGATTCATGGCTGCTGTCTACAGGCTACTTTAGTTGTTTTATTACCTTGGCAGAGGAGGTGATGCTTTTATCTGTTTCTTAGTTAGCAAGTTTACAAAAAAATTACTGGACGGATGACCACAAAATTTGGTGGAAGGATGGATCCGGTGAGAACCCTTTACATTTTGGCCTGTATTCTGATCAGGGGGCAACTTTCTGATTTTCTTTTTTTCACTTTCTTAAACAATGCAGGACAAGACTTTTTTCAAACATTTTCTTTGATTTCTCAGTTAATAATTGATGGATCTTGATGTAACATTTTTTTAATAATAAGATAAATTTATAATATATATTAAATTACTACTTTTTCTCAACTAAATTAAATCACCAATGTCAGGACTACCAGTTTTTCTTCAGACACAATAACCCCTCTGTGACTGTGGGCAAATAAAGGAGAGGAGCAGCTTAGAGGAGCGCACTGACACTGTCACCGTCACAGAGGTCATGTTGGCTCTCAGCATTGTCTCCTGCTACACCTGACACTGTCCCTTCTACCTGTAATGTGTGTGTGTGTGTGTGTGTGTGTGTGTCTGCGTGTGTGATCTGATCTTGAACACAACGAAGGTATGAAGAGTGGAGGAAGTGATCAAAGTGTCAACTAGAACTCCTGATACTGAAAACCTGCAGTGCCCCCTGCTCGGAAACGCTATCTACACACGTACGTAACTTAGATCTCCAACCGGAGTAGGACGAGGCTTTGATGTTAGATTAATGCAGGTTTAAAGTTGTAGTCAGACTATAATACACTCGCACTCCTGCTTCTGTTACACAGAAACACTGAATACTGTTGTTACTTTTGAAAACAGTATTATAAGGAGCCTTGTAAGAAGATATTTTTGCAGCTTTAACATTGGATGTAAAAGATGTTGGTCCCCAACAGCATCAACATTATTATCATGGAAATAAGTTGCAGACATTTCAACAGTAATTAGATATTAACTCAAAAGACTCAAAGCAATCAGTTCCCTAAATGTGCCAGATTTTTTTCCCACCAAGATCCAGGAATAATTATCTGGGCAATGCTCTATCCTACAGTGATCTGTCCCCTGCTCCAGATCAACACCAAAATTGAATGGGTTCTTCCTCGACCCATACCACATCTTTCCAAGTTCCGTGGAAAAATAATTTAGTTGTTTTTGTGTAATCTTGCTAACAAACATACATACAAACCAACAAATAAACAAACGGACAGAGGTGAAAACCGATTTGGTAATAACCAAACGGAATCCTTGGTATTCTTAGAATAAAAATATAATTGTGAAAAAGAAGAGAAAAGGCACATTTTGATTCTTTATGACACAATGAAATAAAACAGATGTTTTAAGAACATAGATGTACGCCATATATTGCTTCATGATGTTGGTTTCAAATGTGCAGTTGTATCGGTTAGAGAATGAGGATACCTGCCCAACGTATGCAGGGTGTATTTGTGTGTGTATAAGTGTGTGTGTCTGTGTGTGTGCATTTTGGTGGACCCAGATGGCAGGCGGGCAAGGGGGAAAGGCGGGCCAAGCGGACAGGAAACAGTGAAGGAAAGTTCTGGTTACGAGGATCAGACAGCGGGACGAACTGCACTCAAAGCTACCGCTGCTACCGTACTCAAGGTGTGGGTTACACTACTGGACACAAGGGATACACACACACAGATACATACACACACAGACACACACATTCTTGTATGTATGCCCCCCAAAGGATACTGTGGCCTTGTGAGTGTGTGTGTGTGCACATGTGTGTCTCTTAGTATTTTAATTTAGATCCAAAGCAAATGTGCACACAAACAAACACACACACACACACACACACACACACACACACACACACACACACACACACACACACACACACACACACACACACACACACACACACACACACACACACACACACGCGTGTATTCGCTCACACACACAGACTCTAACACCCCCCCCACCCTCTCCCCAACCTAGCAGATCCACTTAAAAGGCCTCGTATCAATTGTCAACGGCCATGTTTAGTTGTTTAGGCCCCTTCTCTCCACTGATGAGGACCAGACCATGGAAAATGCAGTCACCCATTAGCCACATGTTGCTTCTAATACTGACCCAATAAAATGCCATTCCCCCCTGCCACGGAGAGTTCATCCGGCCCACCACACAGAGAGAAGAAGGATGGACAGAGAGAGACAGGAAAGCAAAAACGTTATTAAGAAAAGGAAGGACAAGGTGATGGAGAGAGAGACGAGAGCAAGAGAGAGAGAGAGAAGGAGAAAAATAAAGATGTAGCAGTGTCAAAGAGCAGGGAAGCGTGTGGGCCTGCTGCTAATTTCCCGCCCTGAGTGCAGTAATCTGAGGGGAAGATTAAGGTGAAGGAGTTATTCTTAACTATTTTATTAAGAGGTGCTTTAGGCGCTGGAAGAAAGGGCTTTAGAGCTCCTCCAGCAGTGTGCCATACAATACAAGACAAACATTTGCTGTTATTTCACTAAAGTACTCTCAGATGTGCTGGGTCGGGGCCTTGCCTTTTGCCGCAGAGGAACTTGGCATCAAAGTTCCCCGCAGTCCTCTGAAAACAAAAAATCTGCCCCTCTTTTCCGCAGGTCCTGCCCCCAACCTGTGTCCGGCAGATAAATTGCGAGGTGTCAAAAGCGAGGATGGTAAACCTCACACCTAGTTTTAATTAAAATGGGAGAGAACACTACAGATGACCAGAGGGAGGCAGAAATCTTTTCCCAGTAAAACAGTTGGGAGCTGGGGATCTGAAAACAGGTTTATATATATATATATATACACATTTTCACCTGGCCTCACAGTTAACCCTTAATCTGTAGGTTGTGACTCGTGGCCCAGTCTTTTAAAAGCTCAGTTTTAATCCCATTTATAATAACATATATAATAAAAGGAAGGTGTTAAAAAATTGAAATTGAAATGAAATTTGAGTCAAAGCCATAAAGAGTTCAGCAGCAGCTTAACTCACTGCCTCATATTTTGCATCATGCCATTCTTAGGCGCTTAATGCTTTTCAGTGCAGCGCCTCTGTCACTGGATGTGTGTGTGTGCTTTTACTGCATTCAATAAAATGAGGAAAGAGGAAACTATTTTTGAGGCCAACGTGGTCCTAAAACAGAGAAACAACCGTAACACCAGGCTGTATGTCTTCGGCTTCCTGCCAGCTTGACCAACATGCAGATGCGAGAGTGCTGGAATAACATCTTCCCAATTAAAACAGCTGAATTGACACGTCTCGGATGCCTCAGGAACTTTGCGCTGAACGGACAGACAAAAACCACAGAAGTGGCCGTTTCAGCCTCTCATAAAACACAATTCAGAAACCGGATCTTCCTCTTTCCTTTTCTGTACTCGTAAGAGAGGATGTGGCTTGACTTGATGAGGAGAGAGGTGGAGAGTGAAGGAGACATGCGAGTCGGGAAGCCTCTCCTTAAACCAAACTACAGATATTCTGAATGTACCATTTCGGGCTTCAGAGGTCAGAGTGCTTAAGAGGTGGTTTAAAAAAAGACACGGCCATTCTTGTTCAGGTGTGAGTGAGAGAAATAGTCACTTTTGGAAGAAGAAACCTATTTTCCCTCCGAAGCCCACAAATCAGACACAAGACGCGTGTGTTGAAATGCTTCCTGAGAAAAAAAAAAGAAGCACAATAATGGAATGCATCAAATATCACAAATTGATATTTTAACAGCGTAACAGGATCCAAGTGTGGAATTTCCCCTTTAATGCCTGGATGATCCAACATAGACGCAACAACCAAACGATGGTAGTAATGGTTGAGGCCGACAAGAAAGGAGCAGCTCCATGTTCATGAGATCATACGAGTCCTTAGGTGATGATGTGTGAAGTGTACAGAGGAGGGCAGCTGAGGCTGGGAAGTGACAGCAGCAGAGAGATACTCAGGATGTGCAGACTGGATGGCAGGTGGCATTTAAGACCAGATGTAATTCCCACTGAGAGAAAGTAGGATTAAATAATTTATGCTTCATAAAAGGAACAATAATCACTATTATAAATGGTTTCACTCATTTAGTTTCAATGGGGGTCACACAAATGTTCCAGCTATGTTTTTTTTACATCAAGTCTCAGTTACAACATTTTAAAGTCAGTTGAAACATGTCTTGAGTTAACTGGGACCTCAGCTTCCTAATTAAAAGTCTGTTTACTAACTAAACTAATCCCAGACTTAGAAACCAAAAGCCAACGTCTGCTACACCAGCGTAACTGGACTGGGTGTGTGCAGCTCCCAGTACCACCCATTGCTACTGCCTGCTGGAGTCGATACAGGACATTCAACCACTGCTTTGCTGAATAGGGAATTTTGAGAGAGAGAGAGAGAGAGAGAGAGAGAGAGAGTGTGTGTGTGTGAGAGAAACTTGGCGATAAGTGTGCGTTTTATTGGAAGGAGTTCACTATGCACGCTCTCCGAACTAAATGGAAGGTTGATACTCTGCACGCAGTAGATCAACACAGTTCATGTTTTCTACAGATTCTACAGATCAAGTTCTGAACATAGCAGTGAAAGTATATAATTCTCTAAAAATCATTCGTGATGATGGAGTAAAAATTCATGATCCACTTCCAGCCCAGTTAGCTTCATCCAAGCAAACGAACACCTAACCTGAAAACCTAAACGTTGTCGAATGTAATAAGCAGGACAGAAATACTGGAGGTTTTTGCACACAAACATTACGTTTTTAACAGTTAACCCACTCAACACTGCTCATCTCTTTGAAAAAAATCTAAACAGCATCTCTTATATGCAAATATGTTGGTGTAACTTAATCTCACTACTGCTTTCCTCCAAAAAAAATATCCATTTCCTGCAACACTCTTCTTTATGGACTCTGCCAGGTGAACCTGTGCTATACTGAAAACACATTCCCTCCCTGTACGGAGAAGGTACAATTAATACAGGCCGAGCACTTTGCCTTTGGGACACTGAGCATCACTGAGACGTGAGCTTGTAATAGAGCTATTTGTTTTCCTCAGAACGCTGTCCAAACGCCCTCGCTGGGATCGCTGGCCTGCACAAAGGCCAGCTATGAATTGGTCAAATCCAATGGGGCAGGTTATTGATTAGGCCTACGGCTACTAGAACACAAATATGCAACTAAATTAGAAATGTGTGCTCCTGTGTGTGAGCGTATGTGTGTGTTAGAGCGTATGCGTGTGTGGGTGTTGCAGTAAAATCAAATTAATCTGCCTCAACCACTAATCAAGCTTTATGAACCACAGACCTCTAAATATAAAAAATATATTTTTAAACCCCCTTCAGTCAAAAACTAAATATCCACTGCAGCAAATATTTCATTTCATTGGTTTACTTGAGCCACCAATTGTATCTGTCCCTCTTAAAACCTGCAAAATGTACAAACCATATTCTGTTTTAATCTGAGAGAAAATCTCCTTTTGATATTAACATAACAAGTTTAATATGGGGTGAAAATCATATTTATACAGTAACTTTGATTTATTATGCCATATCCATTCTTCTCTGAGGGCTATTGGGATACAGGAGAAGTTGGATGCTCTCGAGATAAACCTAAACAAGCTATGAAAATATGTCTGTAGATACATATCGTCCACAACGACCTCCAAATGATGCCATTTCTTACTCACATCTGTTGCCCTCCCTCCTCCACATCTCCCTTTTCAACAAGAGCAGTTTGTCAGGGTCAGAAAGCAATTTAAAACCTCTATTAATGAGAGTCAGTGAGAGAGAGAGAGAAGTGACAGAGGGATAAGTTAAAGGGAGGGAAGGAAAGAGAGATGAGGTAGTGGGGCGGAGAGAAGAAGAGGATGAGGAAGGAGGGAGGGGTAGGCTGGGGTGTCAGCCATCAAAGCAGGCCAGGAGAAAAGAAGGCCAGGTGCTGGTTGTGGGAATGAGCCGTCCATGGTTCCAGGGACCAGGGTGTGTATGTGTGTGAGTGTGTGTTGGGGGGTGGTGGTAATTAGCCAAGCCTGGAGGAGAGAGAGGGCCCTCCAGGGCCCGCGGGGATAGCCCCTCAGAGAGGATACCATTTGCACTTCTACAGGAGCCGCCAGCCCCGGGCCACAAAGAAGGGGAAAAGGGGAACTATGGCATCCTTTATCAGGCCGGACAAAGACGCCGCATCTTTTCAAAGGAGACCGGAGAGAGAGAGAGAGAGAGAGAGAGAGAGAGAGAGAGAGAGAGAGAGAGAGAGAGAGAGAGAAACTTCAGTGTTTCAGAGAAGGAGGGGAAAAAGAGAAGAGAAGAAAGAGTCCTCGGACTGGTCAGGACTTAGACAGAGAGAGAGATGCCAGTGTGTGGGTTGCAAAGCGAGACAGGAGGTTACGGTCGTACTGAGACCCAGTCAGTCCTCGGAGACATCAGCAATTCACTAATGTCCCACACATGCTTAGAGACATACACACACATACACTCATAGTGGAGCTGAGTTACACAACTTTATTCCCAGGACGTAGCCACAGAAAACAATATCATGTTATTCTTAATAATTTCAATCATTTTCCATCCCCCTCCCAATTGTGTTTTTCAGGCATGTAAACATGAAACTTCTCTTTAAACTAAACCACAGAACAGGTCGGCTTTTCACTTCATGTCACGAAAGCTAAGTAGAGGCAGTGGAAACGGAGCCAAAATGGCCACCGTCTACCTTTGACATTATCAGGGAATCTTAAGAGTTTTGCCCTCCTGTAGAGCGAGGGAAAGTGGAGGTCACTGACATTACTTTTACCTATTACCTCTGGAGTACGGCTACAGAGGGGGGGGGTGAATGGTGGCCTTTGAGGCTGCACGGCTTTGTGTTCCCCGTTGGAGAGCAGCCTGACAGCCTTAGTTGAGTGGGGGCCAAAGGTCAGACAGGTCATGTGATAAGGCATTTCAGTCCTGCATATATAGGCCCCCAGACTGAAGAGGCCCGAAAAAAACTCAAGACCCCCACTCCCTCTCTGTGTATATCTCCTCTTCCTCTCTTTTCTCTGTCCCCTCTAGGTCCTCTCTCTCTTTCTCTCTCTCTCTCTGGACACAAAATGCCATTTGTTGTCCGTCAGTCAGTAGCGCAGGGCCCGGGTCAGGCCCAGCGCTGAAAGCTCCATTCACACACCCTCTCACCCAGGGATGTTTTTGCAATTCAATATTTTCACACGCAGGCAGCTTCATCGTTACTTTGGAACCGTACACTTGGCAGGATGAGGATAGGGGCCTCTGGGACAGAGGGGCTGAGAGGTGGAGGGTTGGGGGAGAGGGGGTCAGCACAGAGGAATCCTAGTGTCGGGCGGGGACGGGCTCGCGCCAGCTAATGGGCCATCTTGAAGTGTTTTAGCTGAGATCCCTCGACTGACACCTACACACACACACGCAAACAAGTGTGTGCTACACACACATTCCACCCTGCTCATCACTTCACAGCCAATCTGACTCTAGGTTAACGAGCAGGGCTCTTATTTCCTTCATCAAAATCTCTGTTGGAGACTTTCTGCCCTTTTTGTCACTCATAGCCGAGAGCGTCCCACAGCTCAAATGTACAGCACATAGTTACTAACAGACAAATGAGAGTGGTGGTACATCTACACAACAGATGGCCCATTTAAAAGTATAATAACGTGACAAAATGCAGTACTGACAAATGCATTTTGAGAATATGCATTTGTTTTCCCAAAAGGCAAAGTTTAGCAGAGCAAAGAGGGAACAACAGATCAGATGCAAAGAAACATCCAAAAATTAGAGTACGAATTTCAGGGAAATGTCCCTAATTTGAATCAAACCATTTCAGGAGATTTGTTCCAATTCCACATCTGTATCGCCAAAGGATTTGTTTAGCATACAGAGTGGCTGAGGTAAATGGAGGGCCTGCAATGAGAGGGAGCTCTTAATATATTTATCCCGTGCTCCACACTCTACTTAATGAAATTAAACTACACCAATAGTGGTCCTTTGTCTCTGGGGAGTTCAGTAATCAACATGCCACCAGTTTTCATTTGGTATGAAAATAAATGGCAGCCGGTGATATGGGCCTAATTGTGTTGCACCAGGGAGGAGCTGGGTGAGAAAAGGAACTTGCAGCGGGGATGTAGTGCAGCCAATTTTCATGGACAGCAGCACTCGAGAGGTGGTCAAATAAGCAGAGGCATTCATCTGGGGACCGGTACCCCGCTTCCACCCGCTCCCCCTCTCCCTCCTTCGCTTTCTATCCATCATACTCACAAAGAAGTTAGCCAAGTATCAAACAAATAGAGAACTGGTGAGCCCTGCGCACTAGCGCCTGGCAGGGTCACTGGATAATGACAGCTCAATTACTGCGAATCTCCTTGTACACCGCCCCTCCAGTACAATCCCCACAGCCGCCCCACCTAGCACGGCAAATTTGTCAAACTCACCAAAACGATGGGTCTGACAGTGTAATCGCTAACCGTCCCAACCGACATGAAAGAGGTCTTTATCTGGCCAAATCAAAGAACCTGATCTCTGAGAGAAAAGAGTGGGGGGGTGACTAGAGAAGAGAAATGTCCCGCTTGGCCCCTGTGAGATTTGGAGATGTCTCTAATCCGCTTTAATGAGACACTGCGTGCACATCTCTGTGGTAATGACGGAACGCAGTGAGAAAGACGGTGAAGAGGAGTGAGGGAGGGAGGGAGGAGTGGGTGAGATAGAAGTGAAGAAGGAGCCAAGGCTTTGAACTGGCGGTCTGATGAAAGAGGAGGCAGGCAGGGGGAGTTTAGAGCCACGCTGCCTCTACACACCACTGTCTGTGTCGGAGACAGACAAACAGCCCAGGGGACAGAGCATTTTGTCTGCTTATCATATCTGGACAGGATGAGCCGTCATCAGCAGTGCCAGATTGGGACTGAAGGGTGTGTGTGTGTGTGTGTGTGTGTGTGTGTGTGTGTGTGTGTGTGTGTGTGTGTGTGTGTGTGTGTGTGTAGGGATGAGTTACGATTTGTGAAACCACTACAGAAGAAGACTAACAAAAATAAACATTTTCCTTCACTGAGAATGAATTAACTCTATCATTTCACACTGTAAATAAATCTCTGTATTCTCTGCTAGTAAAAAATGGTTTTCTATGGTTAAATATCTTTTACTCCAAAATATGTGGATAAACTCAGGCTTTCAAAACGCAGGTAAACCAGGTAAACAAAATTAACTACTTGCCGATGGTCAGTAGAGGAGTTTGCCTTTCTGTGTTTTCTGTGTTTTCCCCTGGTGAGTCATGTACGACATCACCAATGCCCCGGAAACCAACAAGTCGAAATCCTTGCTGTCTTGATGCATATTGCACAATACAGGAAAAAAATGGTGTTGGATTGTGTCACCTTTCCATTAAAATGTACATGTATTTGATTAAAAACACAAGACCTAAGATCACATTACACATTAGATCACTGGATTAGATTCAAAGCTGGACCGCATTCGTAAGAGTATCATCAGGGTACATCATGATAAGTGTCCCCAACATATTACAAACAGACTAAGCTGACTGTGTCTAAAACAAAACCTTCCTCAGAACCATCCATTTGCAAAACAGAAATATGTAGAACGAAAACGTGATTAGATCATATCCTCACAACATGTTTCATCTGAAAAACATTGAAACAGTAACGCTGAACAATTGCCCAGCCTTTCTTAGTTTACGGAAATTTGTCAGCACACCAAGATACACAGTCGCGCTGCACAGAGAACAGAGAGCCCGGCGTGAATGAAAGAGAGGACAACATAAAGGACAGGAAGTTCAGGAATGGATAAAAGGAGCGGAGCACGCTAAGGACGAATGAAGAAATTAAAGGAACGACTGAGCGAGGGAGAAAGTGAACGGGCTAATGCCAAACAAATCGGGATTAGACCCAGATAAGACTAGTCACAATGCTGAGCAATCCTGCGGATATCACAATGCAGGGAGGAATCAGGAGGGCTGCTTAAGCAGGCTAATTAGGGACTCGACACATTTGCCCCTTGTTTTGCAAACAACACACACTGTTAAACAGCGGGTGGTGCACAGTCACACCAGACACACAGAGAGATAATCATTTAGCATTAATCAGCATACTCCAGAATAGAGATGAAACATTTCCTACGGGAGCACTCCAGCAGTTGTGGGGTATTCTTAGCCCTGAGATGCTGGAGGGAATCTTCTAGACATGGTCCGGCTATGGGACGTAACTCGATAAGCAGCCACGGGTCAAGAAAAAAATGTATTTAACTGCAGTGTAACCACTTTTCTTTTTTTGAACCCCCTTTTTGCCAACACATAACGCACTCCGAATGCTGCTCGGCTATTTTTAACAAGACCCTGCCCCCATCTGCAGGCTGAAAACGAAGGGTATGAGGAGAGACGAAAAACAGGGGGCTGCTAAAAAATAAAACATCAGGGATATATCTGAAACTGTCTCAGGCATACCACAGCGCTGCCAAACGATCGGGAGATTGCCGTGTTTTTGCAAACATGGCGGATGAGGTCATGGTGCAAGGCAGGAAAGAGGCATATTTGCCAACTGGATAATGTGAGGTCAACGTTTCATTGGAATGAATGGGATTTAGAACCATGTGCAAGAGCTTAATGCAATGGTATTTGTATGTCAACTCAAAATTTGACTTAGCCAGCATGAGACCGGGCAGTAAGCATGGGGCTAAAACGTGTGTGTGGGAGAGAGGGCCTGCGTGCGTCCAGGTGTAAGATGCCCACCCATCTCTGTGCCAGACTTGGCCAAGGTCAAAGCTCGGAACAGTGACAGGACCTCCAACCAGTGTAATGGTGTGGTGTGTGGAGAGGTACACACACACACACACACACACACACACACACACACACACACACACACACACACACACACACACACACACACACACACACACACACACACACACACACACACACACACACACACACACACACAAGCCAGCAGTGCCAGCTCCTGCTGTTTGGATGACATTTACACTCAACCTTTCTAGTTTGTGATTGATTGGGGTTAAATCATACCAATGCCCAAAAATCTGTCACTGCTAAGGTGTGTGTGTGGTGTGTGTGTGTGTGTGTGTGTGTGTGTGTGTGTGTGTGTGTGTGTGTGTGTGTGTGTGTGTGTGGGTGTCCATCTAGGATCTTGCGGATGTATGTATGGAACTGTGACTAAACCATTCAAATTCTGCTGCTCAGTCTAGTAAACCATTCAAATTCTGCTGCTCAGTCTTTTCTGCTTATTCTACAAACCATAAGCAAACCTGTCTTCTTCTATCTCTTGAATGCAGAGGGAAATACTGTTTCTATAACTTGAATATTAAATAAATCAAGCCAACACAAAACTGAATGTGGGTTACTCCTTAAACTTATACATCTTCAACATGTGACCATCTTACCCCCCCTCTGGATTACATCTTAAATTTCAATCATTTAAAAAAGCATATATTTTGCAATGGAGGTTGATGCAAGACTTGTTGGGAGATTACATCAGAGACAGCTGAGCGGTGAATAAAAGTGATCTCTGTATTTTTGCGGGCACATTAGGATCCATTCATGAGTCATTCCAACATCCAGAGAGTCTTTGACATCTCTTTTCCACAGGCGTCTGAGCCAAAACAGCAGCACATTTACAACAGCAACTGTCTGAATAACAAGAAAAGCATTGAAATCACAGAGAGGAAGACGGGGAGTCATAGTGCTGTTAGTAAAAGAAAACATTAAAACGTTTCAGTGGAACCGTCGTAAAACAGGCTATTTAAACAAATAATTGTAATATATCAATTGAACTATCCTCCAATAAATTCATCTCCCCTCTTTACAGCTTTGGAGCTCACAGAGTAACAAGTTCCTTATATTCAAAGTCTTTCTCCGGTTTATTGCCTGCACAGGTGGAAGAGATCATGAAGGTTTTCTTTATTGGCCGGCCATTTCAAAGATTTAGGACTCAGCAGAACGGAGACTTCAGACTACACTGTCCTGCACATTTCAGGGTAATAGGGATACTTTTACTGGAAAGAACATTTTTCAAGAGTCCGCTCTCACAGAAAATTCAAAAGATATGGTTACAAAAGGCAATGCATCTTTATTTGTATCATATTATGTGAGACAAATGTGGACCACATGTTAGTGAAACAGACAGTGGCTTGACACTGAACGAACCACGGCAGCGACTGGAAGCTTAAACAAAGCAACTTCCCCTACAGCAAATGAATAAGTTACAAACAGGCAAATTTATGGCTATAGCATGAACAAATCGCGTTAATGTTCTGGGTGTTGCTGCAGAGAGACGTACTCACTTCATCTTGTACAATATTTTGTCTTATGTGTACAGTACAAAGGTATTTGACTGAACACACAAAGATGAGGAACTGCCCGAGAAATAAACACAGAAAGAGCCTCTCTGCTCTCAACACACACTGAACTGTCTGTGTCCTCCATGTGCACACGCTGGGATGAGGAACTCACTGCAGGTCCAACAAACTTCCATAATCAAGTACTTATGCAGCCTATGTGGCCGTGCCAAATGTGGACTGATGCAATTAGTTAGGCTACACAATTTTTCATTCCTTCAAAGATTGACACAAATAGTTCTAAAATCAGTCCAAAATGTTCAGATCTAAATTCCCGGGACCATGAAAAAGGAAGTGAATGGAGTGATTCTGTATCGCAAACATGATTTTACAAATCGCTGCAAAGCAGGTTGTCTTCATAACAGCGTGGTGAACCATATTTCTGGAAACTAAAAAATAGAGACTTGTACAAAGAACCAACACACAAAATCTGACACGACATGGATGATTTCAGTTTCCAGGTGCAAAATGTCACAGGACTCTGTCACAGTCAGTCGTTTTAGACTTTAGAGATGTAAAACTGTAAAACAAGAGATGAATGATTCAGAGTGCTGCAAATATCATTCACATCATCACACGTGAATGCAAATGGGCTCCACGCAGCCACAAGAGTCTCGGGTTTCCGTTCCACTTTTATCTATGAAAATTCTACAACAATATAATAAAGAGTTCACAGCTATTTCCATTTTGCATTATTGTCAGTGAAATTCGATGTGTCTAAATGGCAGTGTGCATGATTAATCAATAGAGCTAATCTATGAGCAACAAAACAAAACCACCTTCTGAAACTATCAAAGTCATCAACAAGATTTCAATGAGTTTCAGTTGTCCTCATTGGCTCCCTGGTATTCTGACTTCAAAATAAAAGCAAAACAAACTCAGAGATTTGGTAAATTGCAGTCACTCGACATTACATTTCCGCTTCATTTGAAGATCCTATCATTTTTATGTTGCAGGCTCTAATCTGCGAACATGGAGGAGTGCTATCTGACACACATTACAGCTGCATGGCAGTAATACATGGGAGCCCGCTGCAGGACCCTGTGAGCGTTTAGCCAGAAGTTCAACATAGCTACCATTGTTGGTTTTAAAGTGTTATGGGTTGGGTTTTATTACTTCTGTCAAAACATCAGAAGCTGTTGAGCCAGGCCAAGTTCATGACTGGGAGTCCACCTAATAAGGGCCTTTAACACAAAGATCAATAGAGTGGTATGGCAATTAGTATACATGGGCCAGAGAGAGAGAGAGACAGAGGAGGGACTGTGAGAGGAGAATTGTCATAGGTTCTGTGCATTTGTTCTGAGTGGTCGGTCTGTTCGGTGAAAACTCTGATTGAAAATATATAAAAAAAACAGGTTGTTGAATAAGCGGCACCCTTCATGTTATTGTCTTCATAACGCTATAATACTATGATATAATTAGAAATCAATATAGTGCATAAGTTGTGGTAAGAATCAGAGTGAATTCAGCTGCTACCTCTTTCGCTGCGTGTTTCTTTTTTTAATTGTTGTATTTCTTTCTTTGGAGAGCTTTTTACGCACAGGGGAGCGACAGAGCAGAGTGCGCGCGAGTGTGAGTGCGTGTGTGTGCGTGTCACACCTGTACACTGAAAAAATCCAGAGGAAAAAGAAATCTACACCCCCTCAACCGGAAGTCCTAATTGAAAGCCACTTTAAAGCTACACATGGGTCCAGCAGAAACACCACAATAAAAACAGCCGCAGTCACACACACACACACACACACACACACACACACACACACACACACACACACACACACACACACACACACACACACACACACACACACACACACACCGTATATGGCGCACAACCATACGCGCAGGTAAATGGAAAATACTACTACCAGATGCAGAAGGCAATTTCACTGTAACTCTCTGCACTTCGCTTATTTATTTTATGGTTGTTTTATTTATAAGACTCAACCAGAGGCCAAGTCTCATATTAAAGCTGATATCGCTCATAAAAATGACACGTGACGTTAGGGCTCATGTGTGAGGATTTATTCACTTTTTTTTATATTTTAAACCTGATAAAAAACAACATTTAAAATGAAATATAATCAAAAACAACACAACATTGATGTGTAGCCTTTGGTCTCAAATCAAATTACGCACTCCAATAATTAATTCAATCACAGACAAATTATTAACGGTGGGGAGCAGAGGAACAAAAGTTGCATTTATTTAACACACACACACACACACATACATACATACACACACACACACATCATCCAAATGCAGGGACACACTTGATACTGACACCAAACCATTTTGTAAATAAAGCTAAAAGGCTGCATATAAAAATAAAATCCCCACGTGTCCATATTGATTGTCTAAGTTTCCACGGTGTTAACGTGTGTCTCTGTGCGCAAACTGCCGAGAGGAGGAATAACACAATGATAAAGCATGTGGTGCATGTTTGTCTATGGGCCTCCTCTTCTCAGCCACAGGCGAGAGTTTCACCTAAGCGGGAGCAAAGAGAAAAAAGAAAAAGTCGAGTGGAATAATTTCCCACGCGTTGTATTCAAAATATGTGGGCCTGCATGTTTTTGAATGTTGAATAGAACGACTTTTTTTTTTTTTGTCACGTCTGCTGTTATTCTTTTTTCTCTCCTATGAACCGCTGCTGCAACACAACACATCCTGAGGAGGCCTGTGGGCTGCAGAGGCTCCAGTGGTCCGGTGAGACAGAGCCACAAAGCCAGGCATTTGTGTTCATTAGCACCCGGATCAACAGACTATCAGGGCTGTTTAGAGATCAAGACCAAGTGTAATTATACCGAGCAGAAGCAGGATCCTCCACATGTTTAAGTATTTTCACAAAGTGGCCCAATTAGTTTTCTTTTGTTGCTTTTCGTTCTTTTTTTTTCCTCCTTAATTTTTTGCTTCTCCTTTCTGTCTTTGTCTCTAACTTACACGGGAACTTGACCCATGTGCACCTTTCATGCAAAACATGCATGAGTAATAATAATACAAATATATAACTGTGCTGCTTATTATTGTTATAATTATTTATCTCAATGCACGAGGCTAATTGAAAACCAATAATCCCATCACATTTAAATTTTTTAAACTCACTGAAAGAAGAGGCTCATTTCAAATAACATGCTCCAGAAGCTGTGCACAAATATTTATTTCACATTAAGTCTGAAATGTGAACAGGCAATTCGAGTCATTTTTCATGTCTAATTTTAAGATCGGAGGCCAGTGGCTTTGGCAAAGTTACAGAGTTTTTAAAGGCCTGTACTCATGCAAGCAAGTATGCTCAGCACAAAAACAATGACAGCTATATTTTAAAATAATAGTTTTTTAATAGGATAATATATGTATTGTATATACATGGCAAAATGCGTGCTTTAGCTCAGCATTTTTTACAAAACTATAAATCAAAAGTCACAGTGGATAAAATATAACAAACAGGCCTGCATAAATGGCTGTGTTAAAAAGTAATCGACTTTCAAATGAATGGACAATCATAATTATAATAATAAAAAACAGTGAACCAAATCATTGGCCGTGGAAAACAAAGTGCATTCGTGCAACAGCAAAAAACAAAAGACGCGATTCCTGAATCAACCCCAGCAACAATATACAAATGTCAAACAAAATAAAAAACAACATGCTCCATTTCCATCCACAACGTCCTCTTGTGCACAAAACTGAATACATGAATTTTCCCGAGTGACGCGAGCAGCCGTCCACTAAGTAAGTCGTAGTAGTAGTAGTAGTTGTTGTGGTATGGGCGCCTTCTTGCACAAGTTATTGATTGGCATTCCCTGGAGGAGGAACCAGTCCGCTGCAGTCCGAGGGCCCAGGGACTAAACAAAGTGGCCGCATACAGCGATATCTTCTGCGGCTAAAGCAGGATCGACTTTTCAAAAAAAATGCATTAAAACATTGCTCTTTCTTTCTAAATTCACCTCCTGGCGTCTCCGGGTGCAGGCGAGTGCGCACAGCTCGGCGTGCGCTGTGCAGCAGCAGCAGCAGCTCTGCAGCAGAGCAGTGCCACAGCGCCCACTATTTCAAGAGCCGGGAATATGATTTCACAAGACTGGGAGCTGCTCTACAGACGAAGAAAAAAAAAAAAGTTGCTATCCATTTCGTCAACTTTCTTGGTAACTTTCGGGAAACGGTTCTGCGCCACCCGAACCATAAGAAAAGCGCAAATAAGAAGATGGAGCAGAGATTTTGGGACGTCTGAGTTTGTGATCAAGTAAAAAGCGCCAGCGGCGATTCTCATCACACATGAAACTTTCTGACACTGTGGAAGGCAGCGAAGCCAGGAGCGCAGCAGCGGACACGAGCCCGGAGCGGAGACACACTTTCAGCGCAAAACTTATCTGCGGACAAATACGCGTCGCCCCCACCTCCTCCTCCTTTCTATTTTAAAGGATATGACAAATGACAAGGACGCAGTGGACATCTACACACACAGAGCCGGAGAGTTCGGAGCCGGCGGCACAAAGCGATAAGAAGTAAAAGCAGGGAGAAGAAACCAGAAGACCTACTTTTGGCCAGTTTTCTCGCCCTCGCCTTGGATCTCATCTTGTCGGCTTGTAGATTCCTCTCGTCGTCCTCCGTGAGCCCAGAAGCAGCAACAACACTATCTTCATCTCACCAGCATTGTCAGTTAGGACACCTTCGCACATGCGCACAGGCCATTCAATCTGACACCCTCGCCGGGGCCAAAAAACTTTCCAATGTATTCATCATCATCATCACTTTTTTTGTCCTATCGTCTCCCCTTTAGATCACTTATCTCTTCCCCTCCTCCTCCTCTTCCTCCTCCTCCTCCTGCTCTCTCCTCGCCATCTCACCTTCCCTCCCTCCCCCCCTTGCCATCGTCCCCCTCCTCCCTCCTTCTCACCCCTACACCCCCCAACCACCACCCGCCCCATTCGGCTCCTGCCAGCACCTTCTTGTATTTTTACCCCTTCGACTACTCGGTTTTCTGCAACCGGCGGCGGACACACAGGTATGTTGAAGTCTGGATCCTTATGTAGAAATATCGTAATGGAAATGTACTTTATTATTATCATTATTATTATAATTTTTTTACCATAAATGTTTTGACAAAATAAGGTTGTTTGTGAATGTAGCCTGCACATGCAGTTTTAGATAAACGTTTAGTCTGTTGATGCAGCTGATATCTCATCACGTGTTCTGCCAGGTTAGGTGCTATAATTGCAGGTTATTTTGAAACTTCATTAATTCACATGCATGCGTAAAAAAGGCGCAAGGCTCGATTGGTGTTGCACCTTATAGGCTAGTATGATGTGTGTGTGTGTGTGTGTGTGTGTGTGTGTGTGTGTGTGTGTGTGTGTGTGTGAACCGTGTTGTTGCCCTCAGGACAAGCAGCGGCCAGCAGCTGTTTGACACATGCACGCGGAGGCTCCACCAGCAGCACCGGGGGAAGGGGGGGACGTTCACGTTTGTATCCACAGTCGTATTTGTGGCACTTTATTTCGGGGAGAAGTGCTTGTTGCTCATTTGTTTCAGCGCCACTGTTCCGCGTAAAGTTACCTGCGCGAAGTTGGACACGCCGCGGACTCACGTGTGTCTGTGTGACTTTGGCACCTGTTTGTTTGTTTGTTTGTTTGTTTGCTGCAGGCACGAGGGGAGCGCCTTTAGGCTTTAGTTTACACCCCGTGATTCCAACTGTCTGAAGAACAAACAGGTAATTTATACATTTATATTCATGCGTTTATTCACAATATCTGAATTCTGCAGCATTGGTTTTTATTTATTAACTCGTGTGTTCATATTGAAGTTGTAATTTAGGCCTGTACTGTATTTATAAGAGGACAAATAACTACCCTTTTATTATAGGTTTACTTTCCTGCAACAATTTTGCATAATTAAAAATATACAAATGTATGACTATCAAACCTATAATAATAATAATCATAATAATTATGATTATGATTGTTATTATTATACTAATAAATTGACGCTGTATATTTTTGTTGACGGAAATATTAAGTGATAACCTTCTTTCTTTTTTAAAGTATTTATTTACTAGAGAATTAAAAAAGTAATAAAGTGCAGTTAGAGTGCTGCGTGGTGGCGGGCTGGACGTCACATTCATGTGGTGCCTGGGCCTTTAGCCTACATGTCATATGGGAATGGTTTCCGTCTGGTTCGGCTGAATAAAGGCGGCTCTATGTTGGAGCCTATTAAAGATCGGTGGTGATGGAGCAACTGCAGTCTGCTGCATGGGAGGAGCGGCAGCAGCTCTCTGCACACCAGTCACACTGCACTTCTATGGAGGGGGTTCAAATCCATGCGTAGATTATTATTATTATTATTAATATTATTATTAGTAGTAGTATTGGTATTATTATTATTTCCCTGGTCTTCAGATCGTTGTTTATTATGACGCGCACGAAGCAATAAATAACTAATATGAATAAAGGCTCGAGTTCATCAAACACGTCCTCAGTCTATTTTGGAAACAAATTGCCTTTGGGATGTTTTCCCTTGAGTTGGAGTCAAATTAATGAAGTGATCATTAATCAATAATGATCAGCGGCAATTAGCATATATTATCTGTTTATTAGGGAGTTGCTATTGGCATCACGAGTAGGTTTTTTTTTCTAATCCAGCATAAAAGGAAGCATGTGGGGTATGAGTGTGAAGTGGTTATATCGTTAAATACCTGCACAATTGTCAGTGTAATAATAATACTTATTGTTAATGTTATTACTACTATTTTATGAATTCACACAATCGCTCCACCGTCTTTGCGCGCAGAGGAAACACGGACAAAAAAAATGGAAGCAGGTCGATAAACAAATAATAAATTATGTGGTGCACAAAGGTTCTGTATATTCCCTTGTGACTGAAGGAGGAGTGGGAGCGTGCATGGTGACAAGCTATCAATAATCGATCGGCCTCATCAATACCGCGTCCTTCCTCCAGCTTCAGTCAGAGGGAAAACTGAGAAGGGGAAGTCATCCAGCACAACTTTCCCTTGCAGGTTGTCGACATCCTTTCCTTCAGCCGCCCCGGGACACGAGGCCAGGCCTCTGACTGTCCCTCGCACATCGGGCCGGACACATGATTCCACATCGTGCAGCACCTTCTGCACGGAACAGGCCCAATTAACTGTGATTATGTTCGCAGAGAGAGAAAAAGGTGCTGCGCTCAGACACCGGCCCGTTGAGGGAATAGCCTACTTTTCTGCGTCATTTAAACGTCGACCTGTAGCGGGGTTTGTGGAGACTCAGAACGGCTGCGCAGACACACCTCGCGGGGGTTTTTTTTAAAGGAGAATTTGTTTTCCACAAATGTGACTTCTATTTCCTTTTCTTCTATTTTTTTTTTTTTTTTGGTTCTACCGCTTGTGCAACGCTGATCCTCCTCCGTCCCCCGGAACAGAGGTGTGCTGCTGCTGTAAATCTGCGCTGAATCCCTCTGTTTTATTCATCGGTCGATTTAGACTGAAGTCAGGGAGATGAGGTCCAAAATCAACTGATTGTGACAATAAACGAATTAAATCTGCAGCAAAATAAACCGAATGGAATCAGGCCTTTTGTTCAGCTGCTTTTATTTTATGAATGTGCGGTTACTCTTGAACTTGGTCTTCACTGCGCCTGCAGGACGGACACTGCAGTGCGACCTCTGTGGCAGCTCCTGCACAGCCCACACATTAGTACATACACCTCTCTATAACATATAAGGGCCCGTCTGCAGCCGCTGGGGCCTGTTTATGTTCAGGCTAATTGTGCAATTTGCGTAATTTGTGGACACAATTTGCGTAAAAAAAATGGTTCAGTTTCCTTAATCTCATTCTTACGTGAGTTTATAACCGTTTTCCCAGATATCCGTTGATGACCAGTCACTTACAACAGGTACAGGTACTATTCATTTCAAACAATCTAATGCAAAGAAGGGGGAGGGGTGAACACAAGTTTATAACACTGTGGACTGGTGTGGCCAGACCGTGGTGACTGTACCTCCCTCCTCACACACACACACACACCCACACACACACACACAGGCACGCACACACGCACGCACAAACACTCACACACCACAAGGCTGCTGAAACCCAAGCTTTATCCGCGTTGGAAAGGGCTCCGGGTCCCTGGATTAGACGTTTGGCGCAGATAACATCAGCGCACATGAGATATGTGAAACGGAGCACCTCTGGGTCCGGCCTGCGGACGAGGCGGGCCGGGGGACTTCAAACGGCCGCAGCGGGACCCTCTGTGGGCGCTGGGAGCATTGTGAATTTGTTAACTGTAATTCCGCCGCAGTCGATGTAATGGGAGCGTAAACATGGCAACTAGCTGGGACGATGCGTGGAGGCGCGCGGCTCATGCGGACACGCACGCACAAAGCACTGTACGTGACCGGGCCTGTGTGAGGAGGGGGGCGATGGCCCGCACATCATCTCGGACAAGAAAAAAAAAATGACAAACACATTAAAAAAAAGAAAAATCACCTTCACCACTTGTTTTTTCTCTCCCACAGATCGATAAGTACAAATCAACCATGATCACAGGAGCTAATCAATTAGAATTAGAACCCCCCTTCCTGTAGTGAGGTGTGAGTTTGGAGTGGCTCTCCACCCTCCTCTCCCCTCCTCTCCTCTAATGAAGCCCCCACACGCGGTCACAGTGAAGTTGCCTTGGTAATTATTAGCCATTAATTGGGTTCAGGACCTTGTGCGTCTACGGAAAATGGGAAATCTGAGCGCTTATCCAAGACGTTTCTTTTGGGGCCTTTTGGCAGCGTTGTTAACATGCTGTCAGGGACATGACGGGCTTCTGATAGCGGGAGTATGAAGAGGTGAGAGGCCAGCGACTGCACCGATACAGGCGCACCGCAGGAAGCCATGCGCTGCAGCCTAACTGGCAGTCCACATCTGGAGAGCTATTAAGAATATATGGCCGATGTAGACAATGATTCAAACACATGCGCGTGGCGTGTGGGCTGCTGATCGATCAGACAGATTGGTGATTCGAAATGAATCGATGAAATAATGTGCAGTTTGACAAAAAATATCCCAAATAAAGAATAAACGTGGATCTTTTGAGTCAGGTTATATTTTGGGAACAAATTTATCCACAGTAATTATACATTTCTATTATTCTTAGGCTACATTAATCATTATTAATTAGCACCTCTATGATGACATATTAAAATTATTCTATATGACTGTTGGTAATATGATTGGTAATTCCTGAAACATGCGTTCAGGTGTCACCTCATACAGTATGAAACACTGCTTTAATACCTGCTATAGACCGGGCCAAAACATAAACAAATAATTATATTTAATCATTTTCGTTTGTCCTATAATTGTAGAAAATATTTCATCATCTAACCGTTTTTTTCCGCTAATATTGCAAAATGTATTTAATGGCAAAGGTGAAAATGACAAGGTAGAATATCTGTGATTTTAGTTTCAAATTGTCACAAAATAAACCATCATGTTGAATTTGAAGCAAAACATATTAAAACTGAAAACTGACAAAGTACAAATTAAATCACGGCTGACGATCAGTTTGCAAAAGGTAAATAAGAAATATGCAAAGTCTGACTAAATGTGAGTGGGAATTCGGTCTATCTCCAAAATAAAAAAAAGAAGAAGCTGTGCAGCACACACAGCGCCTCCCGCCCCACCATCATTAATGCTGTTGTTTTTAATTAATCGCTCGTTAATGTCGCCATCAATTTCCCCGCAGATCAGAGGAGCGAGCAGCGACACCCTCGCCAAACAAACGCACATTAAAATATCGCCTGGAGGCTCGAGTGAAAATTACCCCGATGTAGAAATGACCTTAATATGATGTAATCAATCACGCTGTCTGCTGGGACACTGGGAATCACAATGTTAATCTTTTAGTTTGCAGCGGTGGGGGAAAATGGCCTGTCATATTTTACAACTGGAGCCCAAAGAGCGCACAGTTTGTGTAAGTTCAGTGACACGCACGGAGGAAGGAGAGGGAGACTGGTGCAGCCATGGAAGCGGAGTAAACGGAGGAAACGTATATTTACGCACATATTTGCGCACATATAGTGATATGGGCCTAAAGGCCTTTGGGCCTGCTCGTTTTAAACTAAAGGCAAACAGAAAAAAATATGTAGCATAGAAGAGTATGTAGATTAATGTTGGAATGTAGATTATTATTTTTATATTGTGAAATCAATATTAAAGTGAAATAATAAAAAAGATTTTACAATTTAGAAAAAAATATATTAAAAGAAAGATAGGAATAGGAAGTTTGAAGATATATGGCAAACATGATCATTTCTACAATATTTGTCTTTGTGTCTAACTCACCATTCACAACAAATTGCTACAAATTCATTGAAATAAAGAAATGAATAATAAAAAAATAGTCCCCAGTTTCATTTTTGAATCAAATCACATTTTAGTCACAGAGAAAACCTGATCAAATGTTGGAATGATGTCTGAGGTCTCATGTTCAATCGTAGGTGAAAAAAAAAAAGAGGGAGCAATGGCAGAGATGAAGGCTGCTGCTGTGTACAGCTGTTCAGGTACCAAACACGGGTGCAGAAGTATATCAGCACAAGAACATACACGCAACTTGGCAGGTTACAAGAGGCTGATGTGGGCAGCGTCGGGTGCTGAGGCCGGTGCATGTTATCATTAACAACTGTGGACAGACGGAACAGGCCCGAGCCCACAAGTGTCCATTTCACAGCAGCCTGGCATGGCGGCAGGTTAGGACTCAGGAGAGCCGTCTGCCAGCCCTCAGCAGCCCTTTGAAGCGCCACAGCTTCTGCGATTTCTGGTTCTCGTCTTTGAAACAAACCCCCTTGAAGGTCCAAACCTGAGAGTTGTGTTCTCACCTTCTGCAACCATCTGATCTGGGATTTTGTTCTCATCAAACCAGCTTCAGTGACCCGGTTTCACCGCTACTGGGCTTTGATAACACACTTGGGGCTTAGGGAAATGTGTAGTGACAAGGGACTATGGAGCTGGCTGAGTCTGTTTACTAAACTGAAATACATATTACAATCAAGTGCAGCTAGACAACTGAACTAAACCACAACATTTAAAATGTGACTCGAGTACATTGTCAATAATATTGATTCAAATTTGTTTCAATTATCAATTTAATAAGTCACAGATAAAAAAAAAAATCACAAACGTGTATAAAAAACATCAATATGCTAAACGGCTATATAAAAAAAAAAAGGATTCACAGCTTTGAATCCAAAACTTCTGGTTTCAGTAACTAAACAATATTCTGAGAAAAGAAATGCTTTTTTTTGGTTTCAGGAATATGGAGAATATTTAACTGCTCCAGAGCCCACAGCCTCTATAGGAGCACAGAAACTGCCCTCATGTATTATAAAACTGTATGAGGGGAGTGACATCACTGCAGCCAGCTATAGCGGGGCCCCACAACACACACACACACACACACACACACACACACACACACACACACACACACACACACACACACACACACACACACACACACACACACACACACACACACACACACACACGTAGCCGTAAAAATGCTTAGCAGGAGGGATGGGAAAGTCTCAGTGGTGAAGTATTTTCTCCACCCAGTTGTGGAGCAAAATCAATGGTAATGTGCAGCGTGGACATATAGGCTACTGGATATGTCGTACGTAATGATGCATTTTCATTCTGCTGGACTATATAATTAATTTGCTGTAGCGGAATCATCGTCTCCTTCCCCACTTCTCCGAGTCTTGTTAACGTCCCCATGCTAAACTGATCTGCTTTTCAGTAATGTTTCCACTGCCAAGGTACGCAGGCCGGCCCTCAGTCCAAGGGGCACTCTGAGGGATTCCAGCAAATCACAAATATGACTGAAACATAACCTGATACGCGCACATCACGCCACACACACACACACACACACACACACGCACACACACACACACACACACACACACACACTGCCTCTGAGTACTCTGGTGTGTATACTCTGAGTCAAACATTTTCAACTTAGCCCCTTTTCCCCCCGCAGCAGCTGATGACTTCCCAACAGGAAGAAAAAAAAGAAAAAAAAACTTCGACCAAGCTGCACACTTACACTGTAAGCCCGAAACAAACAATAAAACACCAAACACTGCAACAAAGGCCAATAAAGGTTTTTCAACCACTGAAGCACAAACACTGCAAGTATAGCAAACAAACCCGGCAGCTCTCCTGCACCGTTTTCCATTTCCATAGAGATTATTTTCTCATTCTCCCCTCAGACTCCTGTAGCCCGGCAGTGACCAGCTACATTATTTATTTGTTTGTTTTCGCTGCACAGTGTGTGTGTGTGTGTGTGTGTGTGTGTGTGTGTGTGTGTGTCCATGGCGAGGAAGCAAAATGTGTGCGTTGCCGGACTGACAGGATGATTAATAGGAGCTAAAGCCACGGGTGGAGGGGGTGGGTGGGGCGGGGGTTATGGTGGATACGGAGGTGGAGGTGGGGGCTGGGTGGGACTTCGGCACAACACATCAAAAACAACAGCACTTCCCGGGGTTTGCCGCCACTTCCTCTTTACGGCAACACCCCGCTCCCCGAAATCTCTTTTCACCCCCTGCACCTGGGGGTGGATCAGTGGTGGTGATGGGGGGGGGGTTCACAGAGAAGAGTTAACGCTCACCTACAGAAACAAAGGGGTCGGGCTGAATAATTCGTCGGCAGGAGCGCTGAAGGAAGAAAGAGGCACAGGAGGAAGAAACGCAGGAATTTGAACATGCATCAGAAGTGCATGTTGTTTGTCGAAGGGGCACAGGGAGTGCTGAAATGGCACAACCTGGATAAATATTGACTCTGGACCCATTTCACTCGTGACCTGCTCAAGCTGGAGCCGTGAGCATTGGTGGCTGAAACGGGGTTGACGGAGGGACAGGCGGTGTTGTCGTGGTGAAAGGAGGAGGTCCGGGATGGAAGTGACTTTTCTAGAACTTGCGGCAAAAACAAATCTGGCAACGAGCGGTAAAAGAGTCAAACACGAGTCAAACTCAGGCTCCGGGTGAAGGTTGTTTGCCAAGTACAGAAGCAGAGATGATGAAGATGAAGGAATGAAACCATGATCCATTAATTACACACTTGACATCATTTTAGAGAATCATTACAGCTGCAGAGGCCCAGGCCTGAGAGTAGAGTGCGACCTAACAGTGCACTGCTCTCCTCCACAGATGCAGGGACGCGTTGAAAGACTGCCCTCCTGTGTCAGACGCACAAACACATGTTGCACAATAGACTCAGCCTGTTTCTGTTTCCCTCTCTCTCTCCTGACATTGCCTCCCATAAGAGAAATAGCTTCTGTGCGAGAGAGGTCCGAGCACATGATACACCATCACTAACGTTACTGCACCTGGATGTATATTGAAGGTAAACATTTGTATACCAAAGGAAATGATTTGTCTTTACTGTATGTGACAAAAGCATGTTCATCATATGTTTCTGCATGTTTCCTTGTGCTACCTATTCATGAGTGAAAGAGAGAAACAAAGAGTGGATTTTAACAGGTTGTCATCCTCCACTCTTTTCCGAAGGGAGCCTCCTGCCAAATCCCTGAGCAAGCTTAACAATTCCATTACCGCCGTGCAGAACACCCACACTACTCTTTTGAAGCCAAGGCATTTTAAAGGAGACGAGTTTATTGACTTCAAATTGTTACCACTTGGGCAACGAAAAAATAAAAAACCTCAAAAAACAATAAGCCTGCATGTCAAAGTGTAGCATGTCAAGCTCTGGGGTGATTGTTTTTAAAGTCCTATTTGTTCAGATGAGGTTGAGGAAGAGCTCTGAATGGCAGTTGCTCAGTGAGACACCAGCACGAGACGGTTTCCCCGGCACACCAATGCCGATAGCTCATCACTGGAGGGATTTTATTCGGCGGTGTGGTTTCTGTTAACATCCAATGGCTTGTTTTACAATGGGGCTCATCTGTGGACCAAATGTGTCACATGGCGAGACAGGAAAGATTCCGTCTCTCTGGTTGTGCTAATAAAGTGTGATGGATGATTGGATTCGCGATACGCCCCCCTCTCCTCGCTTGCCATTTTCATAAGCCCATATATGTCACGCACTGACATTTGCCATGTGGTAAAACTGGACAACTTGTCACTCGGTTTTGGGGATTTATTCCCCCAACCATCAAATCGCACACATGCTGAGAATAATGTTTTGTTGTTACCCATTCAGTGTAACCTTTGTGGTTGTCAGTTGGAACAAGGCTACTGTGGGACGTCTATAGTCAGTCAGCTGCTGGGGCTTCAGTATGTGGATGACTGGGTTTACACACACCTGTGGGCCTGGGGTCATGGTGGCACCTCTCAGCTTTTCCTGTGGGATGGTCTGCTCTGTTGTCTGTATGTGTGTGTGAGTGTGAGATCCTGTAACTTAAAAGTATATTAGAATTGTACTCAGTAGAGCGCATACCCCCCCGCCAAGGCCCAACAGTCCCCATTTGAAACCACATTTAAACCCACTAGATCCAGATTTTGATCTGGTTCTGCAACAAATTTAACAGACTTATTAATATCAGTTCCCTAAACATGTCTCCCCATAAACAAATTCTGGATCTGCCTTCTTCTTTGGAAATCGGTTCAGTAGTTTTTGCATAATCCTGCTCATAAATCAACAAACGCAGGCAAAAACATGAGCCTCCTTGGATGAGGTGACTACAGGGGAGTGCCATTCATGTAAGTAACCAAAACTTAAAATCAAATTCTCCAATAATTATCTCAATAGCAATCACCAATAACATGGTTTCATTACCTTCATCAAGGAGGTTATGTTGTCACCCCTATCCATGTGTTTGTTTGTTTGTTAGCTGGTTTGTTTGTCAGTGGCATTACTGAAAAAACGATTTCCATGATATTCAGTGCAAGAATGGGACATGGGCCAAGAAAGAGACATTTTATATTTGGGAGTTGATCCAGGATTTTTTTATCACTTTCTTTACAAAATAAGGTGTGTTTTTCTACTGGGTGACAATCTAGTTTTAAAAAGCACAGCTCACTAACTGTTCTGTTTAACTTGAAAATATATGTCAAAAAATATGTCATCAAAACTAGACCTATTTTATACATGTTGGTAACTTTTGCACTTACATAATCCAAACTATTTCCAACAATGTTCAAGCCCAGAGAGTATTTTTTATAACTTCCAAGGCAAACAACATATGAGACCAGTTAGCCAGTGGGCTGTTTTTCCCCACTGTTTATATTGGTCACTTGTAATGGCTCATAATTATTCATTGCTGTTTCCTACACATTCTGTCGCCGAACCAACCGACCCAAGAACATTATGGGGCAAGTAAAGATGGTGAAGACAACAACTCCCATGATCCCACACTGCTTCACGACATCTTCAAACTAGGTCTCTTTATTGAGAGATCCCTAGCGGCTGAAGATACATTTACGATTATTGCAATAAAAAAAAAAACAGTTTTATGATTCATTCATGTGCTGTTCTCGACTCACACCATCAGTCACCACATCAGTGTTGTGGCATCGTACAGCCGCTTGTTCGTGTTGTTCTCATGATGTCAAACAGTTCAGCAGTCATGCTGAACTGTTTGACTGTTTGATGACATCATGACCACAACACTTGAGATTGATCAAATGAAATGGTTTTGGAAATGGGTAACGCCAGCTGACACCTTTGTGGTACTGAAGAGTAAAGGAGTTCTGGATTCCTGTTGTCGGCAGTGGACTACAGTTCATGACTGTCTAGAATCAGGCTGTTCTTTTGATGTCGGCTGTTGATTTTACAATGAAACAAGCAAACCCCCCAAAACGATGACTTTGCTCATCGTACTGCATCTCGGAAAACTATGAGGGGAAAAAATAAATAAAAACTTTGTTACCACTGGAAGCTGGACGTCTGAGGCAGTGTTTATGGGATAAAGTCGGAAGGGAAGAGTTTGTTTGCAGATTGCTCTAAATCTGTTTTGGAAAGAAGGATTACCTCAAGGTTTATCATACAATATCTCTGGAATATATATATACATATATAGATAAACTCAAATGTTGGACATATGCAGTATATGTTGGCACAGTGTGTGTATGTGTGTGTACATGACCATGTCTTCGAAACATCCTGAGAGTTCCAGGCAAACTAATCTGTTTGCTAAAATTCACAATCGGCTGCTGATCAGCTCAGTCCTGCTCTGCCCTTCTCTGTCTGCACCGAGAAACTCAGCAACCTTCATCTTCAGCAGGCAAACAGAAAAGGCAAAGAATAAAGAATAATCACACTTGTCTTTGTTCCGTTCTGTGCAGAACATTAGATCAAGACAGGCGAGATGCAGGAAGGAAGAAGGAGAGGCGTGCAATATAGCCATAAATGTGAATGTGTGTATGTGTGTGTAGGGGGGTACGGGGGATTCTCTGCCACTGGGTGAGCTTATCCAGAAGATCTGTTCTGCTTCAAGAGAAGGAGAGAGAGGCCTGATGAACGGAGTGTGCCACACACTTGCAGAGACACACACACACACACACACACACACACACACACACACACACACACACACACACACACACACACACACACACACACACACACACACACACACACACACACACACACACACACACACACAAAAGCCGGGACTTCATCAGCCTTACCTACCGCTGAGTGTACGAGCACCCCTGCTCCAAAATCAGCACTCCAATAACAAACTCCACTGGCTCCTCTGATTGGTCGTGACGAATCCTCTCTGCTCTGTGGACCCGTGTAATGTCTGCCACTGATGGCCTGTCACCTATATTTCACGTGTGTGTGTAATTATATGTGTACATTATGACTGTTGTTTTTCATCTTACTACACATTAACATATGAATGTGTTTGAGATGAGTGAACAAAGTAACGAGTGCAAAGACATAAAAGAGAAGTATAAGAAGTCAAGAGAAAAAAAAAACCTTTGAGAAAATGTGCTATTCAAGCCGTTTTGCCTTGGCTGTAATTAAAATTCGCTATGTCTTTTATCAGAGAGTGGGTAGGGGGTGTGGCGGACTTGCCCTTTATTCTGTCCACCACCTTTTTTTAGCGAGCAATGTCAGTGGGTGCCAAATGGCAAAGCCTGCCGGATCATTATTTGAGTGCCAAAACGGCAGGAGAGGAAAAGGCTGCAGAAAGCCAGTCATTAAAATTCCAACCACCTTGTTGACTGCATCTCCCCAACCAGCTTTCATTTCCCCCCCGGGACTTGGAGGCAAGGGACAGTGAGCGAGTGCAGCTTGGCTGAAGATGAGGGAGACAGCCCTTAAATTGGATGTGGGAGAGATGTCCAGCAAAACGGCTTGAGAAGCACTGAACCGTAAACCAACGCTGATCTCAGATCTTTGGGGGTTATAAAAGGAGAAACCTATGATGTTTAAGATCAAAACAAGACAAAAATAAACCACAAACACACACTAGTTTCATATTCTAAATTGCACCTCTGAATGTCTCCCAAAGATACAGGAAGGGTGACTGTCAGAAAAAGGAAGATAATCTCAGGTAGATCTGTCAACGCTCTTTACGGTTTTCCTTTTTTTCTCTTTGTTGAAGCTCAGAGTGGGACCACACAGACAGCCGAGCGAAGATAGTCAGTGTGAGTTAAGCGACTAGCGCAGAGAGAAGAGGTGGATTTGTGCAGTGGACCCTGGAGGCTCTCGGGGGTCCGGTGGTGGCCCTTGGTATTGGTGACAGTGTCTAGGCCACGAGCCACTGAGGAGAAAGGGGGAGACAATAAGCCTCAATGGTTCACTGAAGACTGGCTTTTCCAGTACAGAGGGGGAGAATGTTTGATTTAAGTTAGTAGATACATAACTTATATCTTACAGTTGCACAGCACTGCTTTGATTCACAGGTCGAAAAATAACAAACAAGTTATTTTTAATAATGTTTTTTTAATAGCATCAACTGTATTCTTATGTATATTTAGACCTGCACATAACCAAAACCATTGTTGTAGCAGTATGTGCTCTCTAAGCATATTGTTGATCATTATAAAGAATTAATCTGAATGCTGATGGACATTAAACGCACTAAACAACAGAGGTGTGTGTTTTTGTGTGTGTGTGTGTGTGTGTGTTTGTGTCTAAATTACCCGCTGACTGACAGGCCGATGGCTGTGAGTGAGGATGTGCTGATGGGCGACCAGTGATGCACTCCTCCCCCTTGTCGCCAACAGTCCTGTCCCATCACCCCTTCCTCCCTCCTCCCCCCTCGCTTCGACCTCCCCCCGTGCCCCGTGATGCGCTGCGGTAGGTCAGGTAGGCAGCGAGGGCGAGCGAAAAAGAGAGCAAGGGAGAGAAGCAGAGAGGCACCCGGGGTGGAAGGGGAGACTTTTATTATCATCATTGTTTCAAGCTCACTGACCCCCCCGCCTGTCGCTGACTGCTCAAATGTCTTCTCTTTTCAACACACCTGAGCTCTCCCTCCCTCTCCTCACCCCTCCATCCCTGACACTACCCTCCTCCTTCTCTCTCTCTCTTTCTCTCAAATCTCAATCCTGCAAAAGCCCTCCTTACTCCCACACAACTCCTCCACTCACCATTTGCTCCTCTCCTGTTTCCTCCGTTTCTCCTCTCAATGGGCTCACACTGAGTTTGGAGGGTCGGGGCGAGGGGGGAGAAAAAGAGGGGGAGCGAGAGAGAGGTAGAAAGAGAGACAGAGAGAGAAAAGGAGGGCGAGCGGCAGGCCTCTGGCTGTAAGGGAGAGTGCACCTGGATGGGCAGGCTTCCTGGACACACTGTGAGGGGCTATTGTCCTGCATGTCAGCAGCCCCTCTCTTTTAATGGGGCCCGTATATCATCGTTCTGATTATGGCAGATGACTGGGACTTGGGGAAGGAGGGGTAGAGATGGTAGATCTGGGAGAGATGTGTGTGTGTGTGTGTGTGTGTGTGTGTGTGTGTGTGTGTGTGTGTGTGTGTGAGTGTGCGTATTGGGGAGGGAGGTGGGATGAAGGCGAGGTTTGGGGACAGAGGCTTAAAAACGCAGGGACCCCCAAATCCCCCATCGACTGAAATCCTAGCACTTAACCCCAGCTATGGCATTGTGTGCTGCCATGGGGATTTTTCTTTCCTTTTTTGTGGCCGTCATTCTTTTTAATGGACTTTCTCGCTCCATCTACTCCTCCCTCTCTCCATTCACCCTGTGGATGCTTTAGCTGAGAAAGTTATTTTTTTCCTTTTGGTTTATGACTTGTTTTCTTTTCAGAGGTAGGAGGAGGGGAAGTGAAGGCCAGTCACCTGTGTCCTCCGGCCTGAGCGCCCTCTCACACACACAGTAACCGTTAGGAGATTTCACAAAGGAGGGAACCACAGAGACGGCTGCGATGAACCGTCCTTTAAGATACTGAGATTAATGTAGTCAAGTAAATGTCGGTCACAAGTCAGTTCTACACATTTAGCTTAAAAAGGACAGTCTGTTAACCCTCTAAATATATTTTGGGGACACAATCATACTCGGTGTAAATGTCCATGACATAACAAATGCTTACTACCATGCAATTAACATTTTGTTTTAGATTCAGAACCGAACAAAATTAGCAAAATTACAGAGCTTCTGTATTGAAAAGTTATGAACTTGGGTCTAAAGATTGTGTCACTTGTTTAACAAACCTCTGAACAATCAATGTGTAAAGAAATTCAAACTTAGATATAAGTCACACACGTGAACGGTATTAAAGCAAATTCAGTTTCATTTTATGAAAAACAATTGACTTTTGAGTCGTAGCAAAAAACACACAATCTGGTTATAATAGGTCACTTTTAGAGTTTCAGAAGGAAAGCTAACTAGCAATACCAAAGGTCAAGCAAACAGCCTATTCCAAACAGGCAGGTTTACAACGGCACTGCACTAGTTTAAATGAAATGTACTCTATGCTAACGAGATGGAGTTGTGCTTTTCATCATACTTGTTTGAAACCCTGAATCACTTGTTCATCGTTGTAATCAGAAGAAACATTTGCAGTTCACTTCACCTCTTCTTAATTACAAAAAGTCCATTAACAATTTGCTGTGTAACTTGTGTAGTATTGGAACTGTTAAAATGAATCAGGTAAATCCTTCTCAACATTATTCAAGTTATTAGGCATTTATTTTTCACATTCAAGAGCAAGATTTTTACTACCAAGCCATTTAAATAACATGACCACTGAGTGTTTCAGTACTTGTGGATGGAAGATGCATCCAACTTAACAGCAGATGAAAGAGTTAAATGTTCATAGGCATACAAGCTTGTCTTGATCCCTTTCAAATGGGTAAATGGTCATTTCCCCCATAATTTACTACCTACGCTGGATTATATTCGTTGTGTATTTGTAAATTTACTAGGTTCTTCCCTGGCTCATACCACATCCTTCTACCAAGTTTTGCGGTAATCCGTAGTAGGTATTGTGTATTTTTTTGCTAACAAACAGACAAACAAACAAACACATTCAAAACATAACCTCCTTGGAGGGGGTAATAATGTTTACTAACTAAAAGTCTGCATAAGAACAGATCTGTGTGTGTGTGTGTGTGTGTGTGTGTGACTGAACGTGCGTGCCTGTGTATGTGTGCTCATTTCCCAGAGCTGATTGGGCGACAGCAGCCATACATCACACTGTGACCTGTGGTGCTGAATCTGTAATGAATATATACACATTTTCCACTCATGGACTGAAGCATCTCTTCTGCTTTCATCATTTAAAATAATCTATTTAAAGTATCTTTATATGAAAGCAAAAACCAATTCATTACTGTTTTCGATTTGTTGAAAACCTATAATACGCTCTAACGCTGAAAGTTGTGTTCAACTTGGGCGCCCTCCTCAGAGGCTGTAGTGACGATGACATTGCAGAAGGTTTGTTTTCCTGGTTCATTATTATCCTGCACAGATGGAACCTTATTCAACTTCTGTACTTTAAATACAAATAATGTGGCTGACCTAAAAACCTAATGATCACCTTTAGATAATATATATTCCTTTTTATTTTTCCAAGAAGAAAGATGAGGTGATAGATTTACAGGGTGTGAGTGCATGTCAGAGTACTTCCTATTTGGATGGAGGTAGCTGTGAATAGAGGGCAGGGAGAAACCTATAATCCCTCTATGCTGCTTGAATAGAGTCATTCTGAAAACAGTGAGTCAGTGTCCGCTCGCTGCCTCAGATGAGAGGCAGTTAATGTGTCAGTAATTGGACAGGCAGTAGATTTTGGGAAAAGCCCTTTATAAAAATATCCACCCACAGACTCAAGAGAGTGTGTGTGGCGCACAGGCGGAGCTCTTTACTGCCTGAGGAATAAACAAACAAACAAACAGCAAAGACGAGATGGAGAGAGGGGGGGAAGAAAAAAGAAGGTAGAAATAGCAGCTGCATTCTTCTGGTGCGTCTGGCTGGCAGCTCTCGGGGGATTGGCGGGATTAAGTGCGAGCTGCAGATGACATCACGGGTAAGGACGGCCGCTCGACTCGTAAAGTGCCCCTTGGTTTGTGCATCTACAGGCCGGGTGCCAGAGCCGGGGTGTGGACGAGGGGGGTGAGGGGGATCATTAGTGAGGTTTTATTGGTGCGCTGGGGAGGAACCGCTGGTACATGGGTGCAGACGCACAGGAAAACTGGACTCAGACGGGCTGTGTAGTGCAGCTATTTGATTGCTCCCAGACCCTCCGTGCACACTGTGTGCGTGTGCGTGTGCATGTGCATGTGTGTGTGTGATGGAGCGACAGAGAGAGAGAAAACGGTTTGATACGAAATTGATACTCATATTGTGGTCGCCAGTGAGTGTGGGAGAGTTTTCACTTGTACACATAAGCAAGTCTGTGTTTATGTGTGTGTGCGCGCGCGCGTGCGCGCGCGCATGCGTGCGTGTGTGTGTGTGTGCGCTTGCAAGGATTTGTTGGCACGTGTGTATAATTGTACTTTTATACATGCTCGTGCATGCGTGCGCACGAGTATTTCCTTGTGATGGAAACCAGAGATATCCTATAGCTGTGGGGGCCTGATCTGCGAGTGGGCTGTCCAACAAGGTTTGTTCCGAGTTCTCATAAAAAGCACAAGGCAAAAGCCAGAATGCCACCCCACCCACCCACACCCACACACCCACACCCACCCACACACACACACACACACACACACACTCCACCTCCTCCCCCTCCCTCGCCTCTTTCTCCTTATGAACATATATAAGACGACAGCAGAGCTATCCAGCGCTGGCCAATACAAATCCGACTCAGTCACCTCCAGATGGGATGGCTGCGTTTTACATGGAGAGCTCAGCAGTAGCCCGTCCCGACTCATTGTGTCACTCCATATAAAATGAAATCAACCACATCTTCTGGGGGTGGCTAAACCTAAGCTACCTTTCCCTAGTTATACTGGAAAAGATCCCTTTAAGTGAACTGTGACTTCTGAGGAGATTTGTCACAGCGAAACAGCTCACAACGACCCGTTTGGTGTTCGGTACATGAAGTAGGGCCATAGCAGACAGTGGTTTGACACACTGTTAAGGATTTGCTCTGTCTGTGTGTCTTGTCACCAACAGCTGTGGAGGAAGGGCCACTGGAACTGTATCCTCTCCATCAAGCCACGGCTCGGAAATGAGCCATTCGTTCTGACCGCTGCTGTCGAGCCGTCTGACCTCTCGGGGCTGGAAGGCCCACTGTGGTCTCATAAAAAATGCCAGTCATAAAACAGCCGAGGGGGTAAGTCACTGTTGAGCTATTAGCTGCTGATATTGGATGAGATTTCAGTAGGTGTCAGGGTGTAAGATTGGATGAGGCTGGGAGGCAGATGCCTGTGTCTCAGGAATGATGGATGGGCTGAGAGGTGAAAACTTCAGATGACGAGGAGGAGAGTTAATAACGTGATCATTATTGTGCCCATGTCTGCCTTTTATTTTCAATATTTGTGGCACAGCCCGTTTAACACAAGTATCACAACTACCTCTGTTCAAAGGGAACAGAGTTGGCCTTAAAATTAGGCCTAATAGTGGCGTTAGTTCACTCTCTCAAAGTTTCAAGTCAAACAAAGCTCTGCCCACACACACGTGCACACACACAGTCCTAAAAACACTTGTTATCAATTGGGGGGAAGGCATTATTACCTATTAGCTGTTTTAATGGTGCAAACAGGGGCACACAAAGTAAATACTGAGGTTTACGACTTCCCCTACTCGAGAACAGCATATGTTTGATTGTGGCTGCTAATGTTAAACTAATTAGGGGGTCTGAGCTGAAAATACTATGCAGATCATTGACGTTCACTCAGTTGTGACTAAACACTAAATACTATGAGCAAAGTGGGAGTATCCACTCTTGATAGTCATTTAAAATCCTGATGGATTCAAAAATCATGGAAGCAAAACAGCAAAAAATCCTTGGGTCTTTTGTAATGGAAATATTTATAATTGTTTTTGCATTATCTTAAAAAAGAGTTAAGTGGACAGTTGTGTTTTCAAGGAGAAAGTATGCTGAGTCAGGAGACAGGGAACAGCAGTGATGTTAAATTTTTTTTTTAAAAATGGCGATAGCCTTCAAACAAAATCAACTTCACACACGTTATATTTTGGACTCTGATGGCGACATATTCCCCATGAAGCTCTGCAGTGACAACCCACACCAGAGCTCTACTGGGACATTTTACCGATGTGTGTGTGTGTGTGTGAGTGTGTGTGTTGTATGTGTGTGTTGTGTGTGTGTGTGTGTGTGTGTGTGTGTGTGTGTGTGTGTGCGTGTGTGTGTGTGTGTGTCTATACAGTGTACGATATTGGCCTGGCTCCCTGGAAGAGTGACAGAGAAACAGTGCTGGCATTTATTCATCAGCCTGTTTCCACCAACAAGATAAGAAAACTAGGAAAAAAACAAGACTCAACACCATTTACCAAGCATTCTACTCAGCAGAAAACCTACCTGAGCAATATATCAACTGACCCCTATCAAACACACACCTATACACACACACCCAAATCATTCTTGACCCCCCACCATCATCTTGATCTCGTAAAATGTTTTTAGTACCAGGTCTGTCACAGAGAGCTGGACACCGGGGCTGTTTACATTAAGGCTAGTCGTGCTAGCTAGCGGCGCTGAACGCTGCATGGTCGTCTATCAAAATGAGAGTGTTCTCATAAACATACTAATTAGACTGTGTTTTGTTATTTAGCCCATGGATCGTTAAGTTAGAATAAACCAACATATTAACCTCTGATTAGGATGGCAGAGCTAATACTGTGTCATCACTGCGCTGCATTTATCACAGCACCGGGCATAACATTTATCATAAGGTCAGTCACCTGTAGCAGCAATGAACTGCTCATTAATCACATTACATCTCAAATTACACACTGGATGCATTTATGTGGTGTAACCAAATCTTGAATTGTGATTTCAAAACGTCAGATGGAGCCAGTAACATAAAAATGACTGTTTCTGTATACGCTGTGTTGTTACAGGATTGAACTTGTGAATGGCTTTAAAACACCTGTAGCCTGCTTATTTCACTTTAAGTAAAACTGCTTTCAGACATGCATTGAACTCTGGACATTTTCCGGAGGCGCTGCATGAGAGAATGCAAATGTCCGACTCATTTTCAAGATATTTTCCCGATTTTTTTCTGCCAGTCCCCTGGTATAATGTCTGAAAATGTCAAAGTACGAACGTGATGCGCCTCCGAGGAGGATATCAGAGGCTAAAAACATGATGCAAAACTATAGAACTCAACTCATTAGTTCATTTATTTTTATTGATATGAAGAGAGTAGACTGCTGTTCAGCGTTACGCTACAGGCAACTGAAAACCTTTAATTTGCTAATATTAAGGAATAAACTGTCACCTTGTCAACTTCTGGAAACAAGCTCACAGATAAATGAATTTTCCTTATCTGTAGCTCCTAATGCGAAGGGTGGATTGTGAGCAGTTGTATTGTCCAAGTCACAATGAAGCAAAAAGTATTGTGTTGGTTAATTTAATCTGTAGTATATCTAGTCATTTATTACTAGAAGGTAATAAAATAGTAGAAATACGGTAGCATAATGATAATATAACACTGAGGAGAGCCATTTTCCTCAAGCCAAGTCCTTTAACATAAATGCAATCTTTTAATAACATTTCATCATGAATGTTTATAGACACAGATTTTGAAGTAAGTGTAATTAATTCTGTCTGTCAATGTACCGTACAATGCCTGGAAATCGACAAAAATAACCACGAAATTCAAAATGGCTGACTTGCCATTTGGTGTAGGATGTGACTCACTTTGAGTTTTGTACATCTGGGCGTGATACATGTGCCGAACAAAGCAAATGGTGTGGCCAGTTAGCCGTGCTCTAGCCCTTGAAAACTGTGATTCATTTGGGAGAAAAAGATATCTGCTGAAGTCAGCATGCTAATCCTGCCTCGTAAAATCACTTTGTACTTCAAGAGGCGCTGGTGAGTCACCATAGCATCCAGTCAGCCTTCAGTCCGACATGAAAGGGTATAGAAGCAAGAAAATTCTTGCATATGCCACCTTTAAATAAAGTATAGGAAGACTTTTGTCAGCACCGACATCAAATTGTCCCATAGTAGTTTGAAAGTTTTAACTTGATCCAGGATTCTAAAGTAAAAAAGCCACAAGTCAAAACTGAGGAACAGGTGAGTTTTCCAAAGCAACATGGATTTTGATTCTACTCAGAAACACACATCACAAAGTATACAAACTAAACATTTAATATTAGTTATCCTTTTCACAAATGGGCTGCTTTAAATTAACTCTCTTATGTTGAAACCTTTGAAATATTGTTTTTAAATTACATTTTCCAGTGGACGCCACATTCACATTGTTAATGTACAAGATCTTTGATTACAGTTTGTCATTAGGTTGAATTTCTGAGTCTGTGAATGGTCTAGCGGCTGTGGAACACTACAGCAATGCAACCTCAACAGCACAGAAACACAGACCATGTTGCATAGATTTTCTTTCATTTTTCACACTGACTGACACAAGTATGACTACTCAGACTTCCAGAAGGTGAATGAATCCCATCTTGGCTCAGGGATAATTATAATATAATTATATGCCATGTCACCATATACATGTCCATGGATTCTTGTATATATATGGATTCTTATTTTGGACACATTAATCCAGATCTGGTGAATTCACAAAATGCATAAACTTTAATTTGTAAGTTATGAGCAGTACCAGAAATAGTTATTTTAGCTATATTTTGTACAATGCCAGTTAACTGTTGTGTCTAAGATATTAGCCCTCCCACGAAGTATCCTAATGTGAGTTTGGATGCATTTTCCAAAATCCTCCCCTTACGTCCCAAATTTTGATTTAAAGTTCTCTACGTCCTCCCTTAGTTTAATCTGCTAGTGATGTCTGCCAGTAGCTGTCACTGTGCTAGCATTACTACAAAATAGAATAGCAACTTCTCCATTTTGAAACACAATGAATGTATCTGTTTTATGACTATAAAATGTAGAGGGAATGAAAATGTCTGTGTAATGTATAGTTTACAGTCTCTTAAGCACAGCTTCTGCCCATTTCTGTGTCGTTCTTAACATAAATCCACAAGAGCCACAGTCAGAGTCGATGTTTGCTTGAACGGGTCCAGGGTTTGAACAATCTGAACATAAGACAATTCTTTCTGACTATGATTATGTACTCACACTGGACAATGCTGGATAAAAACAGCATTTTAGTCATGTTTCCCATACATGATTTATGTGGGCCATTATCAAGTTCACATATTCCTTCCTCTAAACAATGAAATCCAAAAATCTGTAGACAGATTATACTAAATCCAGAGGATGGTTTGGTGATTACAGTAACGACTCGAAATAGCACATAATGACGGACGCAGTGGAACAACATGCAGCAGGAAAAAAGCTCGAGGGCAAGGACCTTTCAGGGGAGTATTACTGCTGACATCACACCACTAATGCTTTTTATGGACATCTTCATTATCCTTTGCACAGAGAGCAGTGGGAAAGTATCCAGACATGTGAAAGGCCCTCAATTTCAGCTATGACAGGGGATTGTGATTTTTATCAAGTATAAAGTGTTTGTGAAAGTCGGTGTGTGTTGCTCATGTGTGGACATACATGCACAGGTATTTGTACTGTAGCTCAGTGTAGTGTGTTTGTGTATGTGTGTACATAAAGAGGCGGACTCTGGGGCCGAGCAGATCTTTGCGTGAGTGTCTATAATTGGCGGCAGAGGGAGAATCTATATGAGCTGACATCTGTAGTTGATTTTTGGTGATAATAAATCAGGTTTCTCTCTCTGTTTGTGTGCTTCCACACAGCTCTTACTCTCCCCTCTGTGTTTCTCTGTGTGTTACACTCTCTCTCTCTCTCTCTCTCTCTCTCTCTCTCTCTCTTCCTTCTCATTTCCTAAAGTCTGTGGAAAACCCAAGACTAGCTGTGCAGAGTTCCTGCAAAACTTTGGACTCAGCCTCACTTGACGGGTGGCCACACAAGTTGAGTCGTGAAAGCTCCTTCCTGGCCAAAGCTCAAGTGAGAGTACAGGAAAAGGAGTGTAAAAAACGGAGAGACCTGCTCTGTGATTATCAGCGAGTGGAGGTGGATGGAGACAGCGAGGTGTGAACACGCCGTAGCTGAGGGGAGCACCGGCTGGCAAAACCTTCAAACTGCCCGTGTGGAGACCAGTTTTTGCTGAGTGCACCCATGGCTGAGTTAACAGTGAAAGTTTGCCACTGAGCCATTTCTCTCCACATCAATTTCCTGTCTAGCCGCAGCCTTGACACCAGAGTTCAGGCTGAATGACTGTTGTTTTGATTATGCTTCTTCTTATTACATTAAACATGATATGGAGTCAGACGGAGTGAAAAAAAAGTAAAGGAAAATCCTTTCTGGAGCCCAGTCGGAGGTGACCAGGTTACTACATTCTTTACTTATTCCACTGACGATTACAGAAGTCCTGCTCTGAAACATTATCCCTGCTCCAAAAGATTACAGGAAGTAAACACAGTAAACATTTTTTGGATTACTGTGTTTTCCATTTCATCAAGTCACTAAATTAAATAATGAGGTTGTGTTTCCCTCAAATGTTTGTCGGATTCAATTGCATATTGTAAGGATGTGGCACAAACGAGAACAAGAACATGTCACGCTTGTTTTGGGGGAAGAAAAACCTGCCTAACCCTGAATACTGTTGATGTTGAACACAACATGCTTCAGTCACTGCCTTATATCTAAAAACCAAAAGAAAATCCTTTAATTCTATTAACACAACGGAAAGAGAAAAGTGCTTAATACTTCAACGACAATTCATTTGACAGTAAAATATGAACTTCCTAGTGTTGTAGTTAAGTGAGCACCTTGATTTGTACAACGCAATGCTAACGTTTGGATTCTCGTCCTTTGGGCAACACCATCAGGGAGCCATCTGATCGGCACCAGCCTCATTCTACACTGCAGCACGACAACAACTTCTCAACAGCCAGAGGTGTGGGGCAGCACCCACAGAGCCCTGATCTCAACATCATGGAGTCAGTCTGGGATTAAAAAGACAGAATACATTAAGACAGACTAAATCCAGAAACAAGTTCTCCCAGATGCTTGCAACCACCTACGTGCCAAGTGCTTTCAAACTGTGTGTACCTGGAAGAATTGGTGCTGGAAGGCAAAGAGCGTACAGATGAAATATTAATTTAAATATTTTTTTTCCTGTTTACTGCACTTTACATCCATGCCATTATCTTGGAGAGCATCCTAACTTTGCTTTTAGGGCCTTTATTTGCACAGTACTGCACATGTGCCAATATACTGGTGCAGTGCCCGTTCTAAACCTGCCTGTTTGGAATAATCTGGTCGCTTGGCCGATGGTAATGCTGGTTGCAGCTTTTCTTTCTGAACCTTTCAAAGTGACCTGCACTAATGGAGCAGGTGCAAGTAAAGACAGAACCCTGAAGCTGCGCCACCGCCGCTGAACAAAGATTTGTCCACCTGTTTATTCAAAGTCTGGTGAAGATTGAATCAGTACGCACATCCCCGAACTGGAGAAAGAGTTTTCATTGCTGTTTTCATGAACATTAGGGTTGGGCAATATGCAAAAATGTTTCTAATCAGCCACTGTCAGCCGAGCAGACACATTTTACCGGGCAAATACACAAAGCACTACTATTTAAAGACCAGGGTTTTAATAAGTGCAACAGCAGAAACCCGATGCAGAAGTAAATAATAAGCTGGACTAAAAAGAGCATTCATGTACAGATCAGAGGTTTCTGCTGTCAGGTAAAGCTGGGGTTCTTCAGTACGTTTGGTTTGAACCGGTAAATCTAAAAAGTGTTGTATGTATTTACTCGTTTTATGTGATCAACACAGGATTGTAATACTGTGCATATTGTGATATGGAATCTGGAACATATCCTATATGCACAAGTACAGAAATGGTGAATCGCTGTTATACACATGGATGTGTGTGTGCGTGCAGTGTAAAGTTTGTATATCCAAATACAAAGCAGTTCTGAAACCAGAGAAAAGAACACAAGGGCCTGACCCTCATTCTCAAGCCAAGAAGCAGGAAGCCAGAGTCGAGATATTTGGAGGAAAAAAAAGACAAACAAGAGACAACATTACAACTTTACACACTGAGTGTACAAAGTTTTCTTGGATCATTTCCTTAACAGAAGTTTTCAAATATGCAACTTCCTTCCTCAGACCAGCCGAGGCTAGACAGGTGAAATGATCAAGCTTTAAACCTGGCTGACCTCTGACCAACATGACAAACCCGCATGGATGGATCAATAGACACCTGATAAAATGAAACTTCCTGCCTAATCTGTCTTAACCTCAAACAGGAAGGGAAGAGTATTTCTAATGAAATGCTCTATACAGCAGAAACAAGATGGGGATAATATCCATTGAGAGATACTTTGTTTTAGATAAATAAGGCTTCCACACCTACCTGTTTGGTCGAGACCTTCGGACTTTTCCCTTTAGTCCGAAACAAAATAATAGGGGAGAAAGGTGCCTGCGGACAAACGGTCCAAAATTTGGCCCGACCAAAAAAGGTGGCCTTGGTCCGGTTCACACAAACCATGGGTCGCATCATTTGCAGAATGGACGTCCGTTTACATATGACCACAGTACGTACATATTTCATACAACTCTTAAGTCCTTTCCCTAAATTGCAATGTACAACCTAATGAACTGGATCAAGTGTAAACAATAAAACAAAGATATGAACTTAGGTTCAAACACTGATTTCAGATTTTCAGGTGCAGAAATGCCAGATTTTGTTACAAGTATGACTTGTAATGAATACAATTGAAGAATGGTCTCACTGGGTGGGGGGGTTCCAGGAGTAAAAAACAAGGAATATGAAAAAAAAAAAGTCATACATTTTGATTTATTTCATTAGGACTTTAACTAGGAAGTAAAATTAGAGCCACATTACATGATTGATCTGTAATAAAATCCCACTGCACAAAGAAATAATCAAACAAAGAAAGAAACGAGTGTTTGTGCAATGTGTTTCTAATTGATTTGCACTGAGAGCAGAATATCTGTAGAGGTTGTTTTGTATTATTTGTGCATCAGATACATTTTTTTTCCTCAGAACCAAAACGCAGCATCTTTCCCTCAGGCAACTGTAAACATTGGGCCTCGGCCTGTCAACACTGGTGTGTGTTTAGACATCTGTTTCCACCACAACTTCACACTGATCGTCAGTATCATGTGGCTCTTGTCTGGAGTCACATCCGCACTCCAAAATACATGTTGTCTATTACCACATTTGGATCTAATTCTGAGGAGTGTTTAGTGGTTGAAGTGGTGAGAGACCTATCCCTTCTTGTTGTTATGAAATTTGTAAGAGACGGTTAGCAGCAGTGTGTGCACGTGGTGCGGTGATTCATGTTTGCTCTGACTGACACCAGCTGATCTGATAAGTATACATGTGATTTTTCATTTCAATTCTTCTATTTTAAACAAATGGTAAGATCGGAAAAAATTACACGAATTTCTAACAATTTCACCTGATGAAATTTCTTTAGCTCATATCACCCAATATTATTGACCAAACAATAAAACAGCCGGCACTACTCCCAACTTTTCAATCTTTTTCCACTTTTGCTATCATAATAAAGCCCCCCCCCAAAAAAAAATAAACACTTCAAAAGAGCTATGTGTGCAATTGGTTAAACCATTCAGTTTGCTTGGTCAACCAGATTTGACCAATTTTTTAATTGTGTTTTATTTCATTTAGTTACCGGATTAGTGACATATTGAATAAAGTTGGTTTTCTAAAATCATGGCAGTGTCAGTCGAACACTATGAACCATGGCAATGACACAATCTCAGCATGTAAATCCATGTGAAGATTGGAGAAATAAAATGCCATCATTTTTCCACCGTTACTGGAGAGGGTGCTTATAAGCATACACACACTACATCAAACTCACTGGACCACAAACCCTGAGCTTTCTGAATATCACATATGAAGAATAATATATGACTTGGTCCAGTGTACCATTAAAGTATATGGAGCATTACCCATAGTGCACATAGGGGCCGTGCCATAGTTTTATTGCAGGTTTACAACTCGCCGGTGGAATAACAGCAGCTTGTTTCCTTAGGTGGAAGATGGGAAGAGAGGAGTGGAGCGTGTGTGTGAGTGTGTGTGTGCACAACTATTAGGGCCAGGTGTTGGAGGCTTAAAACAAGACCAGGTAGTGAAAAGTAGTCACTCCATCAATGTTTTGATGCAAAATCAAATGTGCTATTGGAGCTGCCACTGATTCAAAATAAAATATAGATACACAGTACGGTGGCCGGTGACAACAGAAGCACAACACATGGCACCCTAAACCTCAACAGTCCAATCCAGTGACTCTTCAGCCTGGTTGAACCAACAAGTTCCACCAATTATAACTTCAGCAAACTATTTTAAACTTATAATCTCTGCGCTTCATGACTGACCAAGACATTATTTGTAGCGCTTGTTAACAGCTGTAAGCAGCTAGGTAACCAATTGTGATGTTAGTCCCTTTAAAACAATGAAGTGCTGTGTCTTTCATCATTAATGCGGCCACTTAAATGACAAAATATAAAAAATAATATATGTAACAAATTTATATATGTATTATTATGATTTCAGGAATAATTTTTCAATAACAAACAGCATTATTCACTTATTTTCAACGTCATCAACAACCCACAAGAATCTAGTTTGACTGAAACATAATCTTGAAGCACTTTTACAATTTGAGGCATTAATATGGACGTACAGTAGTGAACAGTGTGGACATGTTCCTTCAGCACCGGCAGAATTACTTATTGATTAAATCTTTTATGGGAAATTATTTTCATCCTGTGAAATTTTTCAGACATGCGCAACAGCTGACAATTATTCAAATGTGGGGTTTTCCTCCTGTTTTAATTTACGTCATGAACATTTTGGGGGTTTAAATGATACTTTGGTATGTGGAGGTGTAATTAATATCGTGACGAGTTACCACAATAAAAGGAAAATGATAGACAGATATATTCATGCAGACATGTGAAAAGGGACCCGGCGTATTGCTCATACAGTGAGTAATCATATTAATCTCTCGAATGGCAATAGATCTCAAATAACTTGGCCTGGAAAACAACACCTGTTAAAAGCCATTTTTCCGTCTATACAATGCAGGTCCTGCAGCTTAATCGCACCACTGAGGTTGATAATCTAGAATATAGAACTAAATCAATACCGGTGGGTAGTGTGTGGGATCAATTCCCTGAGGGGGAGGTTTGCCATTGAACACGACACCCAGGGACGAGCGTGCCTAATCCATGTTTGAACTTTAAGTGAGCGTGGGCCTCTCTCTTCTTAACATGACCACTCTGTTCCACCAGACCCATCAAAGCTGGCTAGAAGACATGGTCACTCGGATGATGATATGTAAGAGCTGCTGCCCATGTGGGAGATGTGGGGACTCGACCAGCCTGTGTTCTCTATCCACCCATTCACCCAAACGTCTAGCAGCTCCATGAGAACGCCAAATTTTCCCTGCGCTCCTTTACTTCCAGGTGTTTTGGTCATTAGGGCCTCTGACTATTAGAAGCACCGTGGTGCTTGCTTAATGGTTATAAGGCCAACCATCGTGCTCAGATCACACCTCCGCAGCTGTAAAGAGAGGCGGGGAGGGGTGGCAGCCGGGGAGGCATGCGCAAGGGGGGACCGGGCCAGAACGCCCGCTTTGTTCTCTGGGGGCTCCGGTTACACCCAGCTCTCTCCACAGCCAGCGTGACATTCAATACTGCAACTGTAAATTTTACATTAAGCGTGTGAAATCACAGATGCACATGTCACAGCAGTGTCATAAAGTGAATTTACTTAGCTCGACTTCAGCACGCACCTTAACTCCTTAAGTCTCTGTAGGGGGTGGTTGGGGGGGTATGGATGGTAGACACAATTACAGCAATTAATTCTTAAAATGGCCCCCGAAAAGTTCACTACATGTTGACATGTTCAGGGGGCACACCTGGTCTCATTCACCTTATTAACAATAGCCCGCCATCATTATATTTTCTTTGGTATTGCACATTAAAAATAATTGATATTTAGGCTCAGCTTGCAGCTTGTTAAGGGATTAATGGTCTGTGAATGTGAATAATAACTTCGGGTGAAGACTAAGAAAGTGAGAATGACCTTTACAGTGCACACAAATATCGCAGCGGAATGTGTAAACACACAAACAGCCAGAACACAATTCAAGACCAGGACATCAAACTGAAATATGCAGAAGAGAGTACATTATATGGTAAAACAATGGGACTGTCACATCAACCAGTTACTTTATTTCAGTCCGACAGAATCTGAAACATTCGCAGACAATGCAGCTGCAAATCTGTCTGCTTACTGGTGACAGAGGCCAAGTCCACCTGTTCTCCCTCAGATCATCCCTCCACTAAAAATACAGAGTCAGGAATCCAGACAAGTCTCAGTCGTAAACAGCAACAGAGCCAGACCCGTACATAATGTGCCTCCATACTTCCCTTAAGTCTGGCAAGTGCCAGTATTAAGGTTTAGTTATGTTTGGAATATCAGAAAGCAATGTTGTCACCTATTAGAGTTTGTTTTTCATTCACCCCTTTTAAATATGTGGATATTTTTTAGAACATTTTTTAAATAACATTTTTCCAGCATCATATCATCAGCACCCAATTATTCCACTACAATATCTGCGACTCTGGACGGCGACGGAGGAAAAAAAAAAGTTACGAGGTCAATGCCATGCAACTTCCTAACTCCTTATGCATAAAATGCTGAATATGACTAATTCATGTGTCCCCTGAACCCCCCGCGGTTCATTTGGCAACGGCTCAATAAAATGTGCAGAGCACCCCGTGCTGCCCGTATACTCTACCCTGTAAGAGTATTCCCCTGCTCAAAGGGTGGGGGTGGGGGTGGGGGGGCAACATTAAGACTGGTGGTTTGTAAAGTGAGCTGGGAAGTTTAATTGATCTAAAAGAATTTAATGTGGCGTAGTGAATTGCAGCAGACAGCATGGATTTATATCGCAACCCCGCAGAAACGAACATAATATTGCCAGCGTTTTACAGCAGAAGGGGGATTTTTTTTAATTGTGCCCACAAAAGTGATTTACGTTGTGTTGAGTAAAACTGCAGTTCAATAACAGCCCTGAATGCCTGTTTTAATTCCCGCTCTTGCATAAAAAACAGTGGAATGTTTCAGACAATTTACCTCAGATCTAAATGTGTTGTTTAAAGAAAGATCGTTTTAATTGAGTATTAATTAAAGCCATCCTCATGTAGAAGAGCGTTTTTTGGCGCTGACCCATTTCACACATCGCAAAGCAATAATCACGCCTGAGCTGTATCATTTTAAACTAAGCTCTCACTCTCTCAAGTGTTAAGTCCATCCTGCATGGACGTCAATGAAAACACGGAGAACTCTGCAATGTGTTAGAGATTTTGAATGTAAAACCGAGATTACCACACAGCCGCGGGGGAAAGGATTCAGCCCAATCCCCACAGGATGTGTCGCGGCCAAGTCAAACAAGAGCACAGATATTTACCAATATGTTCTGGATACTGTGGCCACACATAAGGAGATACCCACAACAAATAACAGATGAATGAGATTTATTTTTTATTTTGACTTTGACTGAGTATGCATGTAGTGGAATGCATGGTGTTTGGGTTGATGCTTTCATCTGAAGTGCCTCTGGTCTTAAAGTTCTGTAACATTAACACAAAGAATACAGAAAACAAAAAAAACCACATCATTTATGTACAATATAGTTGATTAGTAGTTTTAATTAGCTATTTAATTAACTGCTTTTCTAACTTATCCTAAAGCATTTTTATTTATTGATTAATAATTCTTGAAAAAGTGCTGAAAAATTACAACATTCAGTCTTCACCAAATCATGAACCACAAAAGGCTCCTTTGTCCTAAACTTTCAGTAGTAAGTGTGAATGTACTGTTTTATTGACACAATATTAGTAATAAAGTATCAAACTGATTAGCTCAGATTTTCATATTTTCTTTTTTGAATATTTCTTACTTGTGTTTTTTTAATTGTACTGTATGATTCAGATTTTACATGCACAATGTAATGTTTGTTTTGATGCTAGCCAAAAAGTGGTTTTGGAACCAATCCTTATCAAATACTGACGGAGGTCATCATTGGGCAAAGCTCGCATGTAGTTGGTGAAGTCATTGCAATGCAGGTTTATACTGGCTGATCGCGGTTTCAAACAAAACTGAGAATTGGCTGACATGTCAATTTTTTGCATGTAACTAAGCATAATCTGAAGCTCAACTAATGCTCTTGTTGACTTAGCCTAGCCATCCTATCTGAGAAAAACCAGAGAGACCACAGCTCAGCAAAACGTATTTACATTACAGTAGGGTGCACCGGATGAGGAAGATTGACTCAGGGAAAATGTACGATGTATCATAAAAAAAAATGTGATTCTTCCCCGAAAAATTCCACTGTGACTTCCCTTTGGAATGATTTTCAGACAGACACAAGCTCGTGGGAGGAAACCGAGCACTCGTTAAACCGACCAGACCTGGCTCAGACCACACCTAGACCTGGCCATCCATCAGACTGACTGGACAGAATTTATAGTGTGACCTGATCGGTCATCATTTATTACTTTTACTGGTCCTAAGTGGAGGCAATCACCGGCTGGTGTTTGTGTAAGAGGAGACCTCCACCTGCGAGGGTCTCCCATTAACACAAACCTAACTCGGGGGGAGATATGTCATCTGTCGGCGTTCGTTTGGACTGGGTCTGCAGTTTGCCCCAACACTATTCTGTGGGGGAAATTTTCCTCACCAAATGAGCTGCTGTGTATCTTCATTCAAAAAAAAGATGAGTGACTAATCTGAGTATTTCATACTGCCCTCAGTCGGTACAGTGACTTTTCTCTTGCAGGAAATGCTTTCCAAACCAGTCATCTGGAACACTGTCAAAGACGAAGATGTGCAGCTGAATTACCATATCTGAGCAGTGACGTAACAGCAAACAGAATAATGTGCAGGAACTGGAGAACAGAAACTGACCATGTGTGCAGGACACTCTCAACCAGATCTCCCTGCAGTCTTATCTTCTTGATCAGTGAAAGATCTAAGGGAGAGGTTGAGGTAAAAACAGACTGGATGATGGTGTAACTACTGCAGCCACTAACACAGCTCCCCTGGAGCTACCGTCACCTCAGGCAGTGAAGGTAGCTCGTGGCTTTGAAGTGCGGCTGACATTGGCTTCTGTTCAAACTCATGACACGTCCTTTGGACGCTCCGCTGAACTTGATCAGTCACTCAGCAAATAAATGTACAACCACCGAGAGGGACAAAGAGAGGGGAATAAAGAGAGCTAGAGGGAAGCAACCGTAAAATAACTAAACATGGGTGAGACACACTATGAATAGGTTCACAGGAGGTCATGACCTTCTGAGCTTCCACAAAGCCTTTGTTGAACACAGGTAATGGTTGGGCGATGGTGCTACTGTTCCAAACAGGAGGTGAACAGAGAGTGAGACCCAGTGTCAGGGCTTCTAATGGATTATTATGTCTGGTCCAGCTTCACATCCCTGTTTCAGATGCTCATCAGTCAAATTTGATCAGATGCCACATGTGAAGCGCTCCAGTGTGTGAACCCCTAACTCTACAGCACAGGGCTAATTCTGCGTAATTGGCCGTGTGTGTGTCTGTGTGTGAGGCTGCAGTGTGTTAACAACTGGGTGAGAGAAAGAGAGTAACAGAAAAAGAGAATAATGGACAGAGTCAATCTAAGGCTCACCTTCACTTCCCTGTCTAATCACTACCACATGCTGATGAGAGGTACTTGGGAAGTCCCTCCAAAAAATACACATTCTTTCTCATTCACCTCACTTCCCTGGGTTAGAAGGGTTTGGGATTTCCTTAAACATTTTTTTTAAATATCATTATGTTACTAAGTAGTTGTGAAATCTAGGTTGTGAAATCTGACACTCACAAAACCAATGCGTAAATGATTTCGACTTCCGAGCTGGGAATTGTAATGTCGCTGATGGTCCTGTGGGAAGTTAATGTGTTGTCCTGTGCAGGTTGAAGCCACTGTAAAAGGCAGAAAGTATCTCTTCCTGGCTCAGGCATATTAAAAAGCCTCACCAAAAGCAACCTTAGCCGTCCCAGTGAAAGTGTGGGAACCCAAGCCACAACTTGGCATTACATAGCTCACAAATAAATAGCATGCCCTGCCTCAACTCTCATCTAATTACAGGTATGGTTTACCAGCTACGGCTTATTAGTGTTTCCTCAGCAAACTATAAAAACTAAATGCCACCGTTTTGTTGCTGCCTTGGTTTTCGTGTGCCTCCCTTTCTTTCCATGTTCTTGGACAGCGCAGATTATTTTTAGCCGTGAGCTGGTGAGAGCTTTGGCTGCACAAAAACGTGCAGCCAAAGCTAACGTCTGTCTTCTCCCTGGGTCAGCATTTAACATCCTGCGGAGGTTTTTTGCTTTGACGCTGCAGCTGAAACCTAGACAGAGGATATTTGTAATAAAATAATACCAGTATGTCTGCTGTGGCAGTGTCTCTTACTTTGTAGAAATAATAATCAAACGTGTGTTTTGATAGTGGAATGGTGATTCATTTAAAAACAGATTCATTCCACACAGCAACCACCACAAATTCACCACAGTGTCCTCCGTCCGCTACTCTTGAGACAGAAGTCCTCTGTGGTGAGTACTTCTGGGAGACTTGCTCCCCCTGGTGCCAGGGGCTGTAAATTCAGGCAGAGATTTCCAAAATCTGCATGCATCCTCCTCTTCTTTTTGCTTTTGTTGAAATTTTCAAGCATGTGTGCTTATCACATAAACAATGTTATACAGATTAATATACACATAGTAGGCAAGGTTTAATTTTTTCTTTTTTACTTTGCTTTGGAAGGCCGTGCCACTTCCCACACTTGAACCATGGCTGCGCAGTGCCAAATGTATTTAAATACTGGGATACCTTGGCCAAACATAAAGTCAAGGACTCCATGTGAGCGATCAGAGACCACAGGCTTGTACTGAGTTTCACAGCCACAGGTCATTCTTAATCTGTGTGTGAGTATCAGGGTGTCCGGACACTAAAACAGGCTTGAATGACTTTAGTGCTGTCCTCAGGGCAGCCACAGTGCTGTGACCTTCCTGAAAGCAATTCACAGACAGTGCTAGTGAACGCTCTGTGGGCATGTTTGTTAACGTTCGGTTCTGCTTGGGTAGGAATGGACACAACATGATGGTGAAAAAATATATATATTCGACATGAGGTCGCCGTAAGTTGAATGAAGTTAAAATCGAAAAATAAATAATTGGAGGGAAATGTTATTAGAAAACATGTGTTTTAGCTCCATCTGTGTAAGCACCTCCACCTTGAAACGCATGAATTTCTCATGCAATCTTCACAGATGAGCAAGCCTCGCAGTGTTAGCGCTGAAAAGCAGATTTCAAAAATACATTAAGATTATATGAAACATCATCACTAAAAACACACCAGCAAGCAGAACTGTCACAGACCTTTAGTCTAGAAAAGCATGCGACTGTAGTCTTGCATCCATTATCAAACATTCACCACCATCCATTAAAATCTTGTTTGCTTGTTTGTTTACTTGTCTCCGTAGGAGCTGACGGCCTGTCACCACCTTGTATACATTCCAGCCATTCAGCTATGTTTCAATATTCACAACAATGTAAAACATGCACATCTAATATATTATTTAGTCATATTCCCCAGTAATAAAACACATTTTGATTCTTCTGGTGTGATCCTGACATTGTATTTCCATTATTTTCTCTTTAAACATTAACCATGGCCTTGTTGGGGATGCATTTTATCTTCATCTTCTGCTTAAAGATTCAAATGGCATGCCGGTCAGGATAGGAAGGCCGTAATGTTTGAGCAGAGCTGACAGAGAAAGGAATGTTTTGCCTAAAACCTGCTGAAAATTCACTTTTTCAGGTCTCTCTCCCATTACAGCACAGTGCTATGACTGCAGTTTAAGGCTCGCTAGGTGCTGAGTAGGGATTTCTTCCCCACTTAGGCTGATAATAACCTCCCATAACACACGCACACACGCGCACACGCACACACAGAAAATATTGTGTATTCACTGATCTGTATTATAAAAGGTTTATCTGAAATGCTAGAATGTGGAACAATATTCATAAAATTTAGCATTTAAAAAAAATAAGGTTAAAGTGATAATAATAAAAAACAATACTTTGTAACATGGAAGCACTTTTGATTTCTTGAACCCAACTGTCATTTTGACTCTGCTGGCTTGTTCCTGAACATCAGACAACTAATATATTGTTTCTTTGGAAATTTCAACTGGACATTACAAATTTCTAAAAAGCTATTATTAGAGAAATAACATATTCACCACAAGTCTGGCCAGAAATCGTAGTTATGCTGAGCATGTTAAAGGAAATGACTATTATTAATTGTTTGGATGGGCACAAATATTATGAAAGGCAATATTTTCAAAAAGGTCCCGATAACATCTGAGATATGACACAGTGGACGTAAAGACGATGTGAGTCATAATCAGACTATATGCTCTGTAACATCTGCACAGAAATGTTAATGGGAAATTCTATGAGCAACTCATGTAAACAGCATAATTGAAATAATGTCTTATCCTGAATAAAGTCAATAGTCGGAATATTGGTGTCCACGTAATCCTTAGTCAATGGTTTAATCTCCCTGCATGGTATCTCATTTATATACTCATTTATCAATGCATTCTGTTAACTCGTAACACTGAAGTGGGCAGTGTATTCTCCTCCCTCATTATTTATTCCTTGATGTCATTGCATTAAATATTAGGATAAAAGCTTGCTTGATGCTAATTTCATAATGTTCATATATTGCTATGCAAATCTTTTTCAAATTCAGCTCCCCGAATTAAAAACATGCATCAGAGATTCAGAGTCAGAGTTGATACCTGATTTACAGATGTAAGATATTTTAGGTTCATAACTTCATAGAGCGTCATTGAATGTAGAATTTTCTGTGCCAAAAGGACCGTTTTCTCTGTAGAACACCTGAATCCCCTGACTGAGATAGACCTCAAAAGTGTCAAGACCACCCTGCAGGTGGTAGAAAAGAGCCTTGTTATCCCAAACGTCCCCATTCTGCCACAGTGATTAAAGAAGCCATGGGTCTCCTTCAGAAGCGCTGGATGTTGCCTCTTGCTGCTGGTACGCTGATTGGCGAGCTGCTCGAAGCCGTTCTCACATGGTGTCTTTTACTGAATCTGAATCAGACCCTGATTAGATCAAATTGCAGAGAGAGACCTGTGCAGCCCTGTGTGCCCACCCTCCTCTCACCTCAGTGCTACAGCAGTTAAATTGGACGTTTGGAGGCAGGGCCAAGCTCCGTCACTGACACTTGACTTCTGGGATATCGGGATTCATGTGTTTTGTATCTGAATGACATGAATACAGATGTTCGAGACTTCAGATGCCAGAGCTCAGGTCTTGCTGGCTAGCAACAGACAGGGAAATGGAGGGACAGGATACAGCCACACTGACTAAACTCAAAATATTGCACAATTCTTAGTGTTTCTCTGGGCCTCAACCTTTGTTCGGTGATAAATCAGATTCCCCATCATGGCATGCATGTATCATCAAAGGGGCAGACGTGCTCATTTTACAGTCACCGAGGGAAAGGGGGGGAGGGGGGGTCATCTGACTCTGGTTAACATTACAAATGAGAGACCCGTGTCTCTGTCTCATCATTTATCTGTCAGGCACACTTCAGGTCGTTGGCAGTGGAAGACCTAAGTGTTTAAACGACAGAAATACTAATATCTGTCTGAGTGGATGGAAAGAGAGGGAGAAGGGGGGTTTCGGGGGGGCGGGGTTGCCTGCTTTCTATAATTGTTTTATTATAAGTGCAGCTCATTATTAGCAAAGGAGACAGGAGGGTAATGAATGACATAAATAGACGGCCTCTATGGCTGACAGCTACGCCACAATGAGGGAGCGTCTCCCTGGGACAGGAGGAGTGTGTGAATATGTGTGTGTGTGTCTCACACACATTTTAGTGTATCTTCGATTCCAATCCAAGCACACTGGAAAACTGCAATTATAAAGTCATTTTGTAGTAAATTTGACAGATTATTGATCATCTGTGTGGATTAGGTTTAGTGTCGGCAAATGAGAACGTCTTGTCAAGCGCAGGAATAACACACAGACTGTATGTGCACATGCATGCGGGTACATCTGAATGTGTGTGCACGTGAAGGCAAAAGAAAGTGTGCCATGGGGAGAAATTGAAAAAAGAGACAGGAGCGGAGGAAAAAAGATGATGATCATTAGCTTTTGATGGATCTAATGACCGGGTGGATTTATGTAAAGCGGGGCTGGGTAATGGGAAAGAGGCGAGAGGAAGGAGAAAATCATTTAGGGGCAGAGAGGGAGGAGGGGGGACTATATCAATGGCATGCTGAGGGGGTAACGACAGCAAGCTGAGAGGCATCATGACAGAGATATAGATCAATAACCCCTCCATTATGGTATGAAGAACAGTGAGATGAGGAGGGAAGGGGCGGCAATGGAGGAGTAATTTGCTTCATCAGTACACAGGGGACAAGCGTGTGTATGTGTATGTGTATGGGTGGGGGGGGGCACTGATAGGGTCACATAAACAAGTGGCAGCATCTCTCCCAAGAGGACCAGCAGTGGTGATGAGGAGAGGAGGCGCCACTGGAGTCTGGAGGGGTGAACGGCGGGACGCGCTCCGGCAGCATCTCTCTCCAGGCAAGTAAAAATAAAAGTCAACAGGAAAGGGCCGGCGCCGCTGTGATAGCTGCCATCCGTTACGAGTAAATTGAACTGTCAGCCCCTCTGTGTCATTTCCATGGCTGGATGAGAAGGAGAGGCAGAGGCAGAGAGAATTATGGGGGTATTCACCAGGCGATCACAGTGTGCACTGGGAATGTTCTGGCAAATTAACTCTCAAAGGAGAGGTGAAAATATGTCTGGGCTGTCAAAGAGACAGAAGGATGGGAGGATAAACAGGCAGAGGGGAGGAGAGAAAACGAGTGCCAGTGTGTTTGGAAAAGGTATCTAGCCGTGTCTAGCTCTGCTCACTTATGGTGTTAAAACACATACTGTCAGTGGATGCATTTGGTTCACGTTAGCACCCTGTGGGCAGCTATAACCTGGATGTTGTTTATATTCTGCCACAATGAATGCCAAAGCTGGGCTTGGCTGTGTTTGAAATAAAAACTACGTAGCTCCAATGTTGATTGCTTGTGATCCGAGATGTACACTATGTGCAAACGTTAAACACTGAATCAGTGTCGCTTACGCCTCGTCTGCACAGAAAGTGTTTCAGCCATGTTTTTCACTCATTCGTCTCATGCATGTCCGATGGAACAGATAGCTTCTACTTCCCAGCTGCCTACACAGGTCGCGTAGCAGCTCAAGTTTTATTGTTATTTAGGTTATTTTTACAGTCAAAATCTATTTTCCTGCATTCTACACATGTAACTGAAATCTGAGTCCATAACCAGTCGACCAAAAACTCATGCTACACAGTTGACACAACGTTAACATACATACATACATACATACACACAGCAAAGAGAGCCCATGCTCTCCGAAGTTCCACTTCGGTGGGATCCAAAATTTTGATTATCAATCTCATTGTTTCTTGAGAAACTATGAAACCTCTTTGAAGGTTAATACGCAGATGTATGACAAAATACCTCGCAACTACCAAACATTTACTCCTCAATGTTACCTTTAACGTAGGCGACAGACCGATCTTCTGAGATTCCCTCTCTAACACGTGGCTTAAAATTCTGGCTTTATTTGCTCGAATTACCTGAAGGTCGGCAGTTCGATCCCCAGTCTTCCCCATCTGCATGCCGAAGTGTCCTCGGGCAAGATGCTGAACCCCGAATTGCTCCTCATAGAACAACAAAGTGCTGCTAATAGATGCACTGTATGAATGTGTGTGTGAATGGGTGAATGTAAAACTGTAGAGCTTTGAGTGGTCATCAAGACTAGAAAAGCGCTATATAAATACAAAACCATTTACCATAATATTACAACTTCATTCTCATAAATTCTTGACTTTATTCTTATAATATTTCGACTTTTTTCTCAAAATCTCTTATTTTTTTCCTTTAAGTGACCCTCATGCTCTGTTGCAAAACACACCTCTTACACACATCTTCTGTTATTACATATACAAAACATGTGGAAAAGTTGTCCCCAAACGGAAGAAAAATAATTCCAAATTAACTAATGCTTACACAATTAATAAATATCTATAAATTTACCAAGTAAGAGCTTATTTACTCTTCTCCTAGGCTTTCTCCAGGTAACTGCATAATTTATAAGTTTCATATCAAAACAGAAATCTAAATCAATATCTTTTTCTTACAGCCCATTGGACAGATCTACTTTTCTTCCTTTAAATTGCTATCGTCAAGTTTCCACAGTCAAAGGTAAAATACCTGATCTACACAAGGATCTTTGCCTAGCTTGATATGCAAGAGTACTATTATTATGGATTATCCTACATGTGTAGTTACGCACAAACATTATATTATAGATGCAAAAACCCATATTCACAAGTAAATGGTTTGAAGGAGACGATAAGAAATGAGGGCCAACTTGTTCCTCCTTGTGTTGTCGCTGTTCTGCTGATCAGCATCAGTGGTTTTGCAGCAGTGTTACTTTGTGCACACACAGCTCCTCTGACTTTCTGCCCGCCCCTCCACTCTGTCTCTGTCCGCTTACTTAAATATTTATAAAGATTCCTATTATTGTATTAACTATTTATCGATTTATAATTTAAAAGATTTATACTGGGCCACAGAACTCCAGGGGAGAGAGAGCGAGAGACTTCCACCTAAAGGAGGGAAGCCATCTATGGCTATTTATTGTCTTTTAATGTTAAACCTGGGCCTGTTTGCCTCTTGGCCTTCAGAATAAGAGGGAAACATTATACACAGAGAGAGACAGGCACACAAAGGGAGCAATAGAAAGACAGAGAAAATGAATAGGAAGGACAATCTGGCTCAATATTGCTCTTGGTTAGATGCTGGTGAGCTATGCTCCGTCTCCCTTCCTGGAACAGGTCACGCACGGCAGTCCAGACACAGTCTCCACAATGAAAATGTATTACATTGCTCCGTCTCTTATTGATTTACATCTTACGACTCTTTGGATGTGAACTGCTTTTCTATACGGCATCTGCTCTCACCCTTTGCTGTCAATGGGGTATGGATGAGGGGACAGAGGGTACTATGCACCTGTCTCGTAAGCAGCCCACTGGCATTTTGCAATTTTCATCCAATGATCAGGGAAAAAAAGCATAAGGATATTGAATGCTTGTTACATGTACCAGTTAACACACTGAATGAAACTCTACCAGATGGAGGTAACTGCAGCCGGAACCACTTTATCATTGGTGTCGCATCCTGATTTGACATGACAGTACTGTGAACATAGGATACATTTCCCCTGCTTGTGTCTCGAAATTGTACTTTTAACAAGTTAATGAAAAAGTCAGTGCTGGAACAAAATGTCTTCCACAACAGTTCCAGCAGGTCGGAGTCTGTTGAGCGGTGACACAGGGAGAACAAAGTAGGAGTACGTTTTTCATTAAACACGAATTCAGCCGGTGAGTCATTTGTTCTCTTGTTAGGGAGGAACTGGGATAACGCTCCTAAAGCAGACGAGGGGCAGATTCATCATAATCCAGCTGCTCAATCAAAAGACAAGGGATGGAGGGAAGTTTGTGGTGGTCAGCAGCAGGAAGGATGCTTAGGCGGCGGCTGAGGGTAGGAGGGACGGTGCAGAGAGAAAGAAAGGTGTTGGGAGTGAAAAGCAGAGCGAGCCTTTATGCAGTGCCTGGTGAGTGACAAGGAAACCATTAACGGAGTAGCGCTGGCCAAAGGGATTAAGTCCACACATGCATGGCTATTATTCAAGGTAATTAAAGGCTCTTTTTTTCTGGGAGGCCAGGTTTACCTCTACAACAAAGCCAGCGGAGAAAGAAGCAGGAAATAGCTCAGGCGATTCTGCTTAGCAGGCAAATCTTTAGCATACGTTGATCCAGGAGTGAACAATGACTTGAACAACGCGGAGAACCTCGCCTTTACTCTTGCTGAAATCTAATAAATGACAAACACTTTTAAAGTGCGGCTCCAAAGGCCGGATCCTTCACAACTGTTCAGAAAAAGTACAGTTGTAGATGAGAGTATATTATAGTGTAGTGTCTGTGTAGTTAGAGTTTGTAGTCAATGAGAGAAGTTGCAGCCTAAAAAAAATTAATTTACTGTCTTGAAAAGAGAATTCTAAAAGGTCAAAATAAAGACATATTACTTGAGGGTCCAACCAATATATCGTCCTGGCAGATATGAATCAATATCAATATTTTTTTATTGGAAGTTTCAGTTAATAACTATATAATAATTACAGAAATGCAAAAAATGTGTTTAAGGTATAATATATTAAATAACAAATTGATTCTTTCATCTGAGAGCAGAGACAAGTGTATTTTAGTAACTGTAAAATCTCCTGCTCAGTGTATCTTGGTCACAACAAAATAAGGAATTGGACGTTGGTCGAAATACCGTTATGCAATTTTGGAAATACAGAAATATCGATATTGTTAATTTAAGCATATGTGAGACACTAGTTGGATGTTGAATGAGCTGATTCTAGCCAACTACCTGAACCAGCTGAGAGACGGGTCCTAATGTCCCAAACCTGTCTCCTATGAAACCCTACAATCAGACCTAACCCTCATCTTGGTCATGTTGACGCTTTTCAAGGTGAAAGGTTTGGGTACATGTTGGCATTAGGAGCTGGGTGCAGCCCGCTACAGGTGCAGGTAACAAAGTTAAAAGCACAGTGATGAGTAACTGACCTCTGATTGTTGAGCAGTGGAGGGTCCATTAAGGTCCACATGATGTAACTTTTGGCTCTGCAACAAGTATCCACCGATTCGATGCAGACACTGGTACCAACTGTGCATGAGCTGGAAAATAATGGACAGTAAGTGTGAGACGAGGCTGCATGAGGAGGTCCACAAACTGTCCTCACCTTTGCATTCATGCAAAGTAAACAGCAGACAAACAAGCTCTTGTCCTTGCATGGATGTCGCCATTTCACTGTGGTTTGCAGTGGGCAAGTCTACGATATTAACTGTATATGGAGTTTAATTAAGTCTTCTTCCTCAAATCTTAAAAAAAAACCTTACCTGGATTAGTATTATTAAATTTTTTTTTAATAAAATATCATTAGGTATTTTTGATATTTTGTTCGAACAGTAAAACCTTCTTCCTAATTAAAGACCATAATGAAGGAAATATACATAAACCAAGAATCTGAATCATTTACACTTCCCCATAATAGAAAACAAGGTGATGATTGGAGAATAACCCATACACAACTCTATCTCACAAACTACAGGCAAAGACAGTAGAGTTCCACGTTGGTCTTGTTTGTAGCTTTGTTACAGCATTCTAATATATTCATCATTGAGAAAGAACTACAAAACACACAGACATTACAAACTATGCATATTGCTGAAACATTTCTTTAAAAAATAAACTTTTCAAATTGCGACAGAAGTAGTGTTTAATGAACATTAACATAAGACCTGCCTAAATATATTTAACACATTATGGTATTTAACATTTTAATGTATTGCAGACTTTAAGGCTTCAAATTCAGATTATTACATTTGAGACTTTTTAAGACCCTGTAAAAAACACAATGGGTTTGGAAGCTAATCTTTCTCACATTTGACAGTAGCCACGAGCCCTCAATGAAAAAGTTACCACTGCCACACGAGTCAATCTGGTCAAAAAACAAAGGAACCTGCAGCTTGTGAACGGCCGATGAGACCCTGCCATTCACAGACAGTCGTGGGATCAGTGGAGGTTCTGTCCCTAGTGGCTGCAAATGGCTGCCAAGTATCTTTTCTGGGGGGATTTCACCCTAACAGCTCCTTGGAGACTGCCGAGGGCCTGTTGGCCTTTTCGACTGGCAGCAGCTTTACCGATAAAGACAGACAAGGGGGAGATGTGGGAGAAAGGGAGGGATAGGGGGGACATCACTTTACTGGTTTTACACCCACACACACGCCACAATGGACCAGTCAGTTGGGATTGCACCTGACACTTGACATGCAGCCAACAAAGCAGACAAGCATGGAGGGATGAGAGAAAAGCGTGAGAGCGAGCAGGGGAAGGAGAACGGCAAAGAGAGTGGGAGTGGATGCTGGAGTGCAGTGAGTGACGGACAACGAGCTGATGGGAAGAGGCAGGTGTAATGGAGTGTGAAGTGGAAGACCTCGGGAGACAGCGAGAGAGACCATCTGCCTGTCAGGGCAGCGCAGCCTCTCGTCTTTCTCCCTCTCCATCTTTTACTGTCTCCTTGAGTCGCTCATTCGGAGACACTCACACTTACACAACAGGAGCGCAAACACACCACTCGGGTCAAGAGAGATAAATTAACGAGAGAACCTCCCATTCATCTCCTTAACTAAGTGACACTTGTTGGAAATGGGCTGCCAGTCACTGAACGGTCACATGAAGAGCAATTCAGTGCAAAGTACAAATGACAGAAATAATGAGCGAGGAATAAGAGAGTCTGCCCCACCTGCTTGCCGATGTGACCTTGGGCAACATACTGAACCCCCGCATTGCCCCTCATAGAAAAAGTGCTGCCCATAGATACACTGTATGAATGCGTGTGTGAATCAAGACGAGAGCAATAAACAATCCACAGGAACAATTTATTACAGCGGTCAACTGGAAAAACTATACTTCCTCCTGTAAACCTCAAAAAAGAGGAACCATGGCATTTATAAGAAGTCTTTAAAGTACTACTGTTTATCATTTCCTAATAGTTGAACCCTCTTCACTTCCCCATGGATTGTGTCCCTCATTGTCTCATGCTGGACAAAACCTAAAACTTGTTCAACTTGTGTGTATCAAAACAATGTGTTCGAAATCAATACTGATGTATTGACAAAAATGGGTTTTGAATAAATTTAAAAAACGTTTAAAAATGATGCTTGAAATAAATGTCATAGACCTGAGGTGTGAGATGTGATGACAGATGTGAAGAAAAGTTATGTCAAAATTTTTACTTTTCCAAAGAAATAGATATTGTAACATATTCAGTTGTAATTTTTTAAAACACGCTCATGGTACTGCATTACTATAGGGTTCTATGTTCTTATGATGCTGTGTAGTAAGGCTGGGCAATAAAACCATTATTGAAATAGAATATAGAATAGAATACATATGTCAACATGATACACATGCGTTGTGTAAGCACATTTAGGAGCTATAACACATCATTGATCGACCTCAGATTTGTAAGATGTTTTGCTCCTTATGAAGCGTTTGTCATAAAGAAGAGTTTAAAACCCCAACCTTCACTCAGGAGAAAAAATATTGTTTATAAAATTAAAATAAATAATAATGCCACACTAATTTATATCGACTGATGTGAAAATATTTAACTTAATATAATTTTGGGCCATATTGTCCAGCCTATAACTGTATTGTAAAATAATGAGATTAAAATATAAAAATGTGGCATTCCAACATGCAGGTGAATCCCCAAATTGTACTCAAAACAACTAGAGTCAACTGAACTACAATTATTGCCTGATCTAATATCACAATATGTATTTGACTGCAGCATTATCGACTGTTCCACTCATCCAGGTAATAGTGTTTCTTGTATCGGTATAAGAACCGTTTATTGTTGAGCCAGACATAGAAACAGCTCCCTCATCTCCCCTGGTAAACCCATCCATCCATCCATGGCGTCTACCGAGGGTCTGTTTTTGTAACCTAATTACACCTCTTTACCTTTTGTTTGGACTCTTCATCTGTCTATCTGCTGTCTCTCCCTCTCCAGCCGTGATAAAAAACAGTAACATGGGCGGGGAACCAAACGGCTTCTTAATTTTCCCTGACAGCCTCCTTTAAACATACGGGTCCAAATCCACACTCTAATTGAAAGCACATTCCTATTCCAAACAAATTAAGCACAATTAAGGCCCCTGAGTTATGAGTATCTATCACTGTGCGATGTTTTTGTAAAAATCACTGAGCTCTAGATCAAAGTCTCTCGACCCCTCGGCTTAATTGCCTCATTAAGAGCTCCCTTCTTTGTGCTATGGGCTTCATAAATACAGGGTCTGCTCGTTTCATTTGGGAATTACACTAAAAGACGCCCCTTAAACTAATCGCTTCCACGTTTTCAATAAAAGATCATCTGTTTTTAGGTAGGGAACAGAATGAGATTTTCTTCCATTTATAGAGCATAATTTGCAAGGCCCTTTTTAGCACAGTGTGTGATATATCATTTCATTGTGTCTGTGACAAGGCACAAACCTGTAACCATGTTTAGCTACTTTATAAACACATGTTAAAAAGGCTTCCATAACTATTTTAGAAGTATGGTGAAAATCTTTTGTAAAAATGTGCTGGAGCTCATAACCCTGGATGCATTAGCTTTAGAGTCTTAGGTGTGGCATTTGACACATCATAGCAGGTGACAGGAAGAAGGTGTCACCACCAGAAACCAGCAAATCACATGACAGGAAGATGATTGTGTGCAGCTGAGGCCGCTCCCTCCTCCTCCTCCTCCCTCCTCCTCCTCATCGCAAAATGCCATCCGAGCATGGCTGGCTTTTAATTTAATCTTATAAATGAGGTGCGCACTCCTAGACAACATGCTGTTCCAATTTGAAGTGGCTGCTTTATTGGGGACAGCGACACAGGGGAGAGGGAGGGAGGAAGAGAGAGGGAGTGGGAGATAGAGTGAGAGAGAAGAGGGGGGGTTGTGAGGAAGAAAAAAAAAAGAAAGCCAGGGGAAAGACGGTGGTATGGAACATTTGCTAGTAATCCAATTCCACATACCATATGGCTTCATTACCATTATGCGGGAGAGAAGACTTCAGTCAGTCTGAAAATAAAGACCTACTTAGCCCCATCCAAACTGACCCCAAATGAGACATGTTTGTCTCCGTGTGACAGTGTTAGTGTTATTGCCCTGCTCTTGCATTCTTTGTGGTCGCTTTAGATTGAGCCTGCAGCTGTGCATGGTTTCAGCGCGTGTGCGTGTGTATGTGTGCATGCACGTGGCCGTCTGAGTCTGGGTGTGTGTAAGATAGGGATCGGGCGGTTTCCCAATGACTGATTATTACGGAAGAGAGTCCTTAGTCATTACAGCAGAAAGAAAGAGAGAGAGAGAGAGAGAAAGGGGGAGAGGGAGAAGAGAAGGCTCATAAGCCAGCTCCATTCAGATGTGAAGATGACTGATAATGCAGGAGCAGCAGGACCCCTCGCTGGGTTCATTGGCCCCTAAGTGCTCCTTTGCTGAATATGTCCCTTATCTTGCCCTGACAGCAGTAATAGAATATGCATAGCTCTATTAGCATACAAGGTAATGGCACCCTTGAGGGAGGGCACTGACATAAAACTTTAAGTAGAAATCAAAACATTGGTGAAGGCAGAAGCAGAATAAAAGGGGTTATTGTCACCCAGTGCAAACACGGCCCGAGGCCTCGACCGTGGCTGCGCGTAAGGTATGCTTCCTTCACGCTTCCTCGCACATCTGTCTACACATACACCCACGGATACACAGACAATTTAATAAGCCTGGTATACCCATACAAATATGCATCATTTTATAACACATCACATATCATGCTCATATTTTGCACGGACATAGGCAGGCACGAACACGCTGAATCCTCCTCCTCGGGGCATCTGAATAAATGAAATGTGCTGCAAAAAATGGCAGCGTACCATCTCACCTCAAAGTCTCCAAGTGAAGGAGAATAGCGAAAAAACGAAAAAGATCTGCCATTTTCACACAATAAAACAGACCCGAAAAACCTCTAAATCTCTGCTGAAGTGCCAGAGCGAGCTCTAATGAAGAGGCACTTAGAAGAAACAAAACAGTCTGTCGAGAAATTTGGCCGACAAGAGGAGAAGTGGGGAGTTGATGGGTAAGGAAAGGTGATGAGGTTTTTCACTCACATTATCTAACTGTAGTTTCCACCAAACCCCAAACCACAGCTATGAAATGTTTTAAATTAAAACAGGTCAAACCAACAACAGAAAGCTGTATGCCAAACAAGTATTCAGCATAAGAAAGCAATTTACTGCTCCTCACACATCACCCCAAAAAAAAAATGATATGGAGCGAGGCCAGGTCCAGTGAGGAGTCTAATTTAGTTTGGTGGGACAGACAAGGAGAGAGTTAGCTTTTCCACATATTAACTTTTATTAAATACATTAACCTTGAGGAGGAGACCGAGGAAGCTGTGTCAGCGAAGGTTAAGAATTAACGCCACTTTGGTGTGCAGTTAAAAAAAGTATAATACTGCTCGCATGCAGCTCAGCCTCTTTCTTTCCTCTTTTCTTTTGTTCAGCTTTTGTAAGTGTGCAAAACAAAATCAACACTAATAAGCCAATAATATCAGTAATTGCATCCTCAATTGTAATTACAGTGATTATGGAGTCCTCTTTGATATGCAGTCCTGCTCCACCGCCGATACGAGCCATATGTGAACATGGGACAATTATGCTAATCACTCCACATCCACAGTATGTAATTCTAAAGTGAAATAAAGTTCACCGCCTTGTGTAGGAAAGGCCAATGAAGAATGCCCCACCCCCCAGTGTCGAAACTTAGAACATTAACAAATAAAAATTATGGTATGGCCAGTCATCAGTGTAGGTCTTTATAGAGACCTTTAGGAGTGACCAACCAGTTATTGACTGGTTTATGTTAATTACCATGAAGACGTCGAACATCTATTTAACTATAAAGCATTGTTGGTGCATTCCAAAAGACTATTATAAGACTGGCACATAATTAGACTTGGTCCAACTTTTATGGGCCATTCTGGACTCTGCTAATGGCTCGGTGCTCGGACTCAAACAGACCAATAAAGCATAGCCATAGCGTTGTGGACCGGGCATTATTAAAATGAGGCAGACACTATTAAGAGCTATCAAATCCATCTCAAACTGGGCAGGGCAATTTCTTTGCCGAGAGGCCGGTAAAACAAAAAGACAGCCTTTTCTAATCTGTGGTTTATTTTATATGTTTATTGCACGGGTGGCCGGTTTAATGAGCAGTCTCTCGGCTACATCTCTTCAGGAATATAATAAGAGATCCGTTCCAGCATGAATCCACTGGGCAAATGCAGCACATCAACTGCGTGAAGTCACAAAAAAATATTTTGTCTCCATGGAAACCTCACAGCATTCATATGGGCAGTGAATGTTCCTTGAAAGTGGCTTTTTCACTGTTGAGGATTTCGACATCGAGTTCAGGCTGTGGGGTCTCGCTGGTAGTTTGCTCCTACTGGTTGGTCCGTTTAGTTAAAAATGGATGGGAGTGGAGCGAAATACTGTTCTGAGTTTCCCTCTGGTCTATACAGATGGTTTGGCAGGGTGACAAGACAAACTGGGCCTGGCATCAAACCCCAACCTCTATTTCATGGTGGCTTAACACTTTCTCTCTCACTAGATTACACTTGCTGTGACTGACTGATTTACCAATCCAATGAGCGATACATTTTGGCAGATATTATTGTGGAGGGGCAAGTCAATCCGCAGCCTTCTTTATTCGGTGCAACTGCAATTCATTTTAAAGGTGTGGCATTAATATCAAGAATGATCTGTTGATTAGAACCATAACTGCTACAAGAGTGTGAGCCTGGCTCAGAGAGCACGAGCCGCATAATGTGATATACGCTGTGCGAAGGACTGTTTTGAGTATGAGCTTCTCTCGGCACGGCCTTACCTCCCGGCCCAGGCAGAAAGCCACGAACACATAAAGTGCACAGTGCTCAGAAGACAGGCAGAAAACACATATCCTTTAAAGGAATGGGACCAGAGCCTAGGATTTCCTGGATTTCTCTGCGGGCCTCTCTCCACCACATATGCACATGCATGGCCGCACACACACACACACAAACCACACACGCACACAGACAGATTCAGTCAGCAGAGGGACTGACAAAGGAATGAAGTCACTCATACTGATCTATTAACTGTAGTGAGAGAAATGCAACGGTGCCTCACATCAGCTCGACACTGACCACAAACCAACAGGGGAGCTTGTGAGGATTTAAAAATGAGACTATTAAGCATCGCTAGCATTTTCAACATCATACCTGAGGTAAGATATGAGTATACAATCCCCCCATATGTGCCTCAGGATGAAAAAGATATGGCATACATGGAGAAAATGCTGACAAAGATCAAAGTCAAATTGGAAAGGCAACGCTTGAAGAGCTTTTGGTGATAAGGGCCGACACCAGTGACCATGTGCTGTAGACAAAAACCCTGTGATCTCCACAGCAGAATACATACGTTAAGGTCTGACTCTTGTATGTGCTATCCAGGCTGTTGTGACTGTGTCTGACCCACACAATCTCCTTCTGCATTCTTCATATGTATAAGGCAAACTCTGTAAAAAGTCCACACCCAGCTTTAGAGACTTGGGACATAGAAATACTAATGATAGAGTTAGAGCTCACACCTAACAAAAGATATATGAGTTTGTTCTTTAAATGAGCTATATAATTTCAGTTTTAACAACAATGATACAATTTCAAATATTGATTGCTAAAAAAAAAAAAAGGAAAAATGAGGAGGAGCCATTTTCTAATACGACAATTATACCAATATCCATGATAAACAACAGTTACAGTGGAGAAAATGTAAAACCTGGCAACTCAAACTATTATAAAGAAAGTATAACAACCATTGCTGCCCCTTTACTTTGTCTGCTTCTCCCATATTCTCACTAACTCTTTGTTCATCAAACCTACCAGGTATCCAAAGGGGATTCTAACCAAGCACTGCCATGGCTCACTTAACCATGAGATTGAGTGGAGTATGCATCCACACAGAAAGAACTATTTTGATTACTTATTACTTAACCTGTAATGTATTCTACCCCTTTCTTGTCTGCATGTCCTGCCTCCCCCCATTCCTCTCCCGCACCCCCACCCCCTAAATAAATGGAAAAATATTCACTGCCCTGGGCTACTGCTGAACTTCTCACTCTCTGCATCCAATTTGAAGCGGAGCTGCTGTGATGTCACCGGAGCGTCCGCACAGCGAGAGAGAGGAAAGGGGAGGAGAGGGGAGGGAACAAGAGAGAAGAGCAGGCGACCTTCAGACCTCCAAGGTCACACTTCTTAACCCTGCTGCTAAAATCCAATAACAATTTATGAATGTTTTAGTTAGAAGTCATTAATGCAACCGAGCATCTGTTTCGAAAAGAATACAAATGAGGTGCTGTCCTGCTCTGCACTTTCCCAGCTTACACACACACACACACACACACCCCCCCCCCCTCTGGGCAAAGCATTCTGATGTGCAGGGAACAAGTGGCCCCTAGGACCTGGACTCCACAGTGCTAAGCCTGGACCATCTCTTTGGATTTGACTGGCTGAATTTTTAAGATTACTAGTCAGGTTAAACATCTGGAGCTTCAAAGCTGTGCAGCAAGTCCGTTATAAACTCACTCGCGGGCTCACATTACCTCTTACTGAAAAACAGAGGGTCTGCAAGGTACTGACTGTTAAACAGCGACTGTTAAAATGACACAGGTTCAGATTTTGCCATGATGCACACACTTACATAAGACAGAGAGGAGAAACAAGACAGACGGACTGACAGTATAAATTGAGTATCAAACAGTGTTGCCAGATGAGATAAATTGAAGTATCATACCATATGCTGAGAATTATCGTATTTTGGGGGAAATTATCGTACAGAAAGACACAAAAACACAAACAAGGAATTTTACTTTCATAAACAACTATTTAGATTAAGAAATATTTGACTCCATCTATTTTTGAATCTCATTAAAAACGTGTAAATAAACTGGGTTTACTTTAGTGACAAAAGTTCAAGCTCCGCCTCTGATTTGCTGTCTGTGTCTCCTACATCCGCCACAAGCATGATTGGCTGGAAGAACGTCAGGTGACAAGAGAAGCGCAAAGAACAGACCCATGCTCCATATTCACAGCCCATCATGATGTTGGATCCATATCTTACTATGCCAATTATTATAACTCCTAATTCTGTCACAAAATTATGAAATTATTGTACATGATGGAACATTTTATATTGCTTATTGTACATGGCACAGCGGCTAAAATTATTGTACGCATACAATACAATAAAACACTGTTTACCAAGTATGAGCTTGGCCTCAATGTCAAGGCCAGCTGAAATACTCCTTGGTGAAATCATCCATGGCTTCTAGAGGCACAGGCTTCCAGCAGAGGTCTCAGTGCTGCAAACCTCAGAGTGGATTAAGCGGTAGACCTATATTTCCAGATAGACCAGTCTCTCAAGCATGACTCAATGCCACACAGTCCCCAACACACTCTGCAAGCTACATGCTAAATCCAATTGGTAGAAATAAATCAGTACAACACTAAAAGAAAGCCCGCATTACGGAAAGGAGCGAGTGCTTGTGTGTGTGAACTGTGAACATGAGCGTCTCTTCAGCACAAAAGTGAGTAAGAAGGCTCGGCAGTTTAATTAAGCCAACAGGGTTGTGTACCCTCCTATTTACCCGTGCGGGAGCTCATGGTCACCGGAGAAAAGGCCACAGGGAAGAAGGGAATAGAGGTGTCACAGTGGCCATGATGATGATGGAGTGTCTACAAATATGACTCCAAACAGGGTCATTTTGATTTAGCGGCAATACGCAAAGGCTGGCCCGTTAACTCCTGACCTTTTGAGTGTGACCTGTGGGGGAGGGGTCTATCCGCCAGCAGAGGACAGAAAGAAAGGGAGAGCGAGAGAAAGAGTGGGGCTGTGCAGTGTCAGGCCCATTATGACCCGCTAAAAACTCGGGCCGCTCTCCGGCGAGGAGCCATCCATCATCGGGGCCTCTCTAATCAGCATGTTTGTCACTGTAACTAAACAGTGGGCTGAGCCACATCGCCACGCTATAGGCCCTGACAGGGAGAAATAAATCTGCTGCCGGCCAATGGGCTGCAAGCAGCAGAGCGTGACAGGAAAGGTGACAGACTCTTGAGGTCTCAACTAGTGAGATTAAGGGGAACTAGCCCAGACTCTGGGGCGGAGGAAACATTTGAACAGTTTTACTGGTCTTTAGGCAGCAGTCGAGGCCGGGGCTGCAGTGGCGTGGGTGTTGAAAGTGAGAACGCCTTTGTCCTTTTCGCAAAAAGACAGGTCCATTTGTTCAAATAGGAGGAACTCTGATTCCATTGGTAACGGATAGGTGTACTGTTCGCTTTCCCCGTGAAACTCAGGATTGAAAATCCTCTCTGTGGTGTTCACACAGGATTAATCGTGGCACCGTTCTTCAGGGGAAAATGCTCCTTTGAAACCCAAGGTGGTTTATAGTTCAGTGAATATAAAATCATCACATCTCCGCTACCAAAATCTTGTCAACAACTGCTCATCTCGGGAAAATGTGGACAGTATGATGAATAAAAAGTAAGATAATTATAGATAATTTATAAATATTTAGGCAGGGGGTTCCTGACATCTCTTTAGTTAAACAGACATAAAAGGTTCCTCTGTGTATATCACTTGAGAACTGTTCAGGGGATTTTAAATGCAGTGATCTCATTTGTTTCTTGTTTACATAGACATCATGTTTTGGAGAAAAATTTTGCTGTGCTTACTCCGTCCTTGCACAGGCAATCCAGTCAGTTGAGCCTGCTTACTGTTGTGTTGTTTCGTTTTCTCTAGCCCCGTTCTTACATCTCAGCAGGTGGGCTGTATACAGGAGCTGAGAAAGCTGCAGTTATTTGACCACTTGGAACAGGGACCTTTTTTCCACTCACAACAGCTAACGGCCCGAAAAAGGGGGAAAACAACGTTTTCTTGATGTTGCCACTTACCAGCAGCTTGAAAAAAAAAAAAGATTCTGTTAAATCTCAGGAAATCACAACTGGCACTGTTATGTTGAAGGTTTGATGGCTTACATCATAACATTGTACTTCTTTGCTTTCTCTTTCTGGTCTTCAGCAAACTTGGCTGATGGTTGTGCTATATTGTACACAATACAAGTCCAGGATTCCTCCAGAAAAACACATTTTACTTGTACTGCTGCTTACAGACTTGTAGTGTGGAGGGTTTCTACTCCCAAGATAGTACATGGAGAAATTCAGGTCTCTGAAACATTAATACTTGGCAATAGGGAACTTCAGCTGCCTGTGTGCTGTGAATGCACATTGTGGTAAATACAGTTTGAAAGCCATTAGTGAAAAAGGAAAAAAAAAAATCCCCAAGAACTGAGCTTTCGTCCAGGGCCCTAATGACGTCAGACATTATTCAAAAGGAGAAAAAAACTGTAAATGTAGAAAACAGAACACAGAAACTGTCTACTTCTCTGTAAAATACATGTGACTTGATTCACATAGAATGATCTACATGAGAATAATTTATGTCTGAAGGAATATAAAGACAATTGACTGATTTACCAAATCATATCGCCGATGATATTAATTTTTATTAACAACCATAGAATTAAAAATTGAAACCACAAATGCCAAATTCTGTAAAATGCCAGAACTAACACAGAACTTTAGCGGCATGTATGGAATTTCCTGTAAAAAGACTTTAGCCGATCTTGATGAATGTAAGAATTTTTTTCCAGTGTTGTTCAACATTTCTGCAACATGCTGAGGTGTCTGAGAACCCCAACCCTAACCCAAGGGGAAAGTCCAGTGGTCACATGTTTTACGTATCATAATGCGAGCTTAACAAGACATACTGTACTTTTACCAAGTATACAGTGACTGATTCTCACAGTGAAAGAATATATTCAAGGTCCAATCCATAATCTTTTAGTGTCACTTGATAATCATTTAATAAAGGGCTCGTTCTTTTTTTAACAGCAGTGGTAGTAACCCTGGATCACATTTCACACCCCACGGGTTACAGTGGTGGCGGGTTGCAGAAAGGGGGGGGGGAGAACATGCATATACTCATTTCTGCAAAGTAAAATGACACTATATCAAATCAAGCATTTCCATATGTGGACTGCTGCTGCCGCTGTGGCTCTGGCAGTATAGGGGCGGCAGACCAAAAGATGGGCTGTGCTCTGCGGCGTGGTAAGAGACATTGGCATTCCGTGAACTCTGGGGCCTCCTACTGAGAGAAATCAGGAACTGTCTCTCAACCCATACGGAGCAGTTCCTTTAACTCGTCTGAGTCGGGAACAAGGCAATAATCCATGTCTGGTTTCTCTAGCCTACACTTGATGAATATTGACAAATGCTGAAACACTATTACTGTATCATAAAACAACATCAGAGACATGGAATCACAGTTATATGTATTTTTTATCCAAATCCCTTGACCTGTAGAGCAGCTGTTAATCAGGCAGTAAAACTAAGGTTGTGCAGACAAAAGAATGGGGGAGGGTACGGGACAGACTTACTTTGAAAAGTTAATAACTTCTACTTGACCATTAGACGTGGGAATTTGGGCCATAAATCTCAAGGGCACTCGAGACTTGTCTGGAGGCCAGCAAAGATAATTGGGCGGCGTTCTGCTGCGTTGGCCCTTCTACAGTAAGAGGATGTGTTTTCTGAATCAGGGAGCCATATATTGTCAACCAGTGCAGGTACACAGCAAAGGTCACCATGACCCGCTTGACCCTCACAGGTTGTCTGCATGGGGCAGGGAAAAACCCATCCAGGGGAGCATCTGCGTAGCCACCAATTTTCCGAGATGGTAGATGTTTCTTTTTGTTTTTGTGGTAGTAGAGACATTACCGCTTCCTCCTTCCATCTAAAAGAAATTAAATTAGCCACTTTGCCGCAGTGTGGGTCAGTGGCTCAGGCAGTGGCATTTCACTGGAAGCTCCCCTTTGCCAAGCTTGTCTTTACAGACATAAATTAGCCCAGGAGTGCTGGGCTAAAACATGTCAGGGGCTAAATGAAGATTGAGCGATGAGGTTGAACAGGGGAGACCGAGGACCAGGAGGACTGGTGGAATGGAGAAACTCTTGTCCTTCAACCCTTCCTCCCTCACAAAATAAAAGGAGGAGGGGACCTCCAGTCCTCCAGTACATGAGTTGGCACAAGTTAGAGCTCAGGAAGTCCAGGAGACGCCTCTGCCTGCCTTGAGAGTGAAACCTAAAACCAGTGACATAGCCAATACATGTCATATTCTCTCAGTCAAGAATAGTTTATTTTCGAAGGAATTTCAACCTAAAACCTGTTCATCATAATTATCCTGACTTGTTTGAAAAACCAAGGTGGATGGGTCTGGCCCAATTGCCAACAAGAGACCACTGTTATGTTTTTGTGAAAAAATAAAAAAAAATGCTTTTCAGCAAGACATAATTTTTCACATTTCCAAAACAATGACAAAATGTCTTGTTCTGCAGTGGAGGGAGTACATTTCCTTTCAGCAGTTGTCATTATAGTCAAGAATTTTGCAAATCTGTTAAAAATACATAATATCTGGGCCTCAAATTGCACGCAACATACCAGTTAAGTCACCCAGTCACATACATTCAGTGCCTACGGGTGCTTGGAGCAACTCCAGGTGCTTCATCTAAATAACCCCAGTCAGTGAAAAAGGCCAGGGAGACGCTGATCCAACTGCTCCCTGCATTTGGCCGAATCTCACTCCAGGTCTCAAGGAGACATTTTTATGTAAAGGAACAACAAGAACTACTGGACTTTCTCCCAGAGCTGTGTTGAAACAGATTGTAGGAAACATACATAAACTCGTTCAACTCAAGAGTTTAAATTGTCTATAAAATCTGATTCTTCTCCTTTTCAATAACAAACACAAGGAATGGAAGTATATTGTCTATGTCAAAGCAGAGATTTTAATGGGTTTTTCTTATAAGTAGAGTGTAATTACAGCAAGGCATTAAAATGGTACACCATTATGCCATTCATACTACGCTGCGTAATTGTATGTGAAATTATTGTCATGATTCAGTTATTTTCAGTTCAGAAGAGTGTACTGCATATTAATTTTTCTAAATTTTTTTTCTTTGATCAAACAATTTTACAGAACAGATTCCAACAGATCTGATAAAATCTCCAGTTTCCCATATACAAAATATTTGTGATTTAAAACTAAAATTTGTAATAAAACTAAAATTGCCTATTGTTTACATTTACTAATTGTTGCTGAGCTGCTTATTCACTTTCGGTTTCACTTCAACATGAATAAAGTTACATTAACTGGAATAAACAAAGGGGTTTATTTTCAATCCCTCTTTTGTGACCACGTATGTATCCTCACCTCATCAATGAGGTTTTCCGAGCAATCATCATTACTAAGGTGGTGAGTAAAATGCTGTCATGACCAATAAGAGTATTGGATCACGGATGAAAAGTGTGAGCTACATTAATATAATTTGTAAGAAATGTAACATATCGCTCTGAGTCTAAACACTGGGATCCACACTCCGCATTCAGGACCACTCTCCTGGTTTGAACTGAGATACATCTGGCAGATTGGCACGTTGCCTTATTAAATTCGATAATAAAATAAGTTTTTTTGTCCTGAACCTGTTTAAATCTTACCTCAAGGTGAACACATTTATTTCCTCTTTAAAGTAACTCGTAAATTAAATAAATAAAATTAAATAATAGTAAAATACAAATAAACATAAGTGTAAAACAATGAAAACAATCATTGTTCACAATCCATTAAAAAAAAAGAAGGTCTGTGCCTTTAAAAGTTCTTGTTCCACTATTAGCACCAAGTTGGTGAGGCTTGGCGTAGAACAGGGGGTGGGGGCTGAAGGGGGCTCCACTCTTCTGTTTAAAAAACCCTGAGGTATTAGGGTGGGCTAATCTTTAAAAGGTTAATTTATTCATAGAGATTTTGACAGAGATGTATGGCCGAACCAACATCTCAGGCACCTCTTCCCAGAGGGAGACGACTGGTGCAAAGAACAGAGAGGGAGAGAGGCAGCAGAGGAAAGGAGGAGGTGGGGGAGTTGAGCAGAAAGATGGAGTGCAGAGGAGAGACAGAGTGGGGAGTCAACATGCTATAAACACAAACACGTAATTACCTTATAGAGGCTGACGATGACTCTGGCCTTTAACCCGGTACACTTGGAGCTCTCCACTGTGTCCTTTCAAGTCAGGGAGGGAAATGTAAACTCTGTAAATTATACTCAACACAGAATATACAAATAATAAAAACAGAACACGTGTTTTGAATGGTGTTAGAATTTGGCTCGTTAGATAGTTTTTCATTTTCACGATTGGCAGCTATTATTATTTTTCAAAGAACAAAAAGACAAACAGATTTCAGTGAAGCTGCACCCAGCTCTGATTTTTCCGTTGTTGATTTACACGATTGAACTATTGGTAATCACTCTGTGTCTGTGAAGGTGGAGGGGGGCAAATGATCAATACTGGATCTAATTTTTTTCTCTTTTGTCCTTTGGAGCAAGACACAGGCTTTATATCAATTTTTGTTATTTATTCATTTAGTTTGTGAAGTAAATCTGTTGTGTTCCTACTGTAGAGGTAAATCAGTCTATCAACAAGATGCCATATTAACTACAAAGCAAACAGTAGACTGCATACCTTCCCCAAGGTCCAACTTAATTAATTAGATATATTTTTACACATTTAGATGTACAAAAACTGCACACACAAATCAAGATCCATGAATTATTTTCAGAGAAATCAAGAAAATCGCCCTATCTCAAAATGTTAAAGAAAGTGGTATGCACCTTCCCTGATCCATACCACATCCTTCCACCAAGTTTCAAGCTAATACGTCAGGTAGTTTTGCGTAACTTTGCCTAAAAGCAAACAAACAGATAAACTAGTATGCAAACATAACCTCATTGGCAGAGGTATATAAGCCAATCAGTTGTAGCTGCCGTCATGCCACTGAGAAACTCTGAGGAATCTGGACAAACTACAAGTGGAAGCCAGTGGAAGCATTGTGGCCTTGAGACAAAACAATGAAGCAAGTTATCAGCGTTAATCCCAGTGAGTCAATAAAGAACTACGGTTTTCCAGTTTCACCGAAGATGAGCTGCTGCGCTGCTGCAAACTACTCAGCAAGAAGAGATGAAGTGTGGAGACCTGGAGTTCTTGTTGAAAACAAACTGCAACAAACCCACAACTGCAACAACACGTGCAGTGGAAAAATCATATGACATGATTCTGAAGAACAAGAGCAGGACTGTCTAGAAACATAAACACACACAAACACAAACACACACAGAGACACTTTCGCTCTCCAGTATTTGTTTACTTTGTAACTTAACTAATGGCTAAATAACCTGCCAGACCCGAATGAGTAAACATGCTGCAGTTGGTGATGTGGTTAAATTGCTTGTTTGCCAAGATTTGGCTGTTTGAGTTTTATTATACAAGTTCATTTCATGACTTTTACACATGGCACACACAATATATCACCATAGATAGGACCACCCAGGCCTGAAACTAATTTAGTTATTGTTGGTTGTTTAAGTCAGATATTTGTTCGAGTAATGACGGGTAAATGTCTAGTCGGGTGGCTGTGGATTATGAGGTAGGGAGCACCGTCCACTAACCAGAAGGTTCGATCTCCTCCGGTCCATATGCCAAAGTGTTATTAGGTGAGATGCTGAATCCCAAATTGCCCCTGATGGCTGCTCTAGCAGTTTGTGAAGGGTGTGTGATTGATCCTTGATTTGTGTTTAGGCCTGGTTGCACCATGAGTGATTGTATAGCTAGTCAAAAGCTAAATTAACCAGACTTGTAAACCTTTCATGATTCAGATTTGATCATGTATTGATTTGTATGTGTTGAAACTAAAACCAAAGCTGATTTTCAAGTTGCATTATTCACACCAGTTTGATCACAGGATCATTTGTGTTTACTTGTGGTATTTGCGCGAGGAACACAAAGTAAAAACAGAACCCGAGCAGTGGCCAGTTTTATGACCTGCTAGCTCGGCGCCAGGATCTCTCTCTCCGGTCAGTTTCATTCTCAGCACTGATTGGTTTTCGTGACTTTGAGTCATACAAATTTTTCACTGGAGTTAAAATATTTCAACTCGATCTAGTGAAGCGAATGATATGATTTTTGAGTCTAGCGAGTCCGTCGCAATGCCTATTTTTATCTTTGCATTGACTTTGTATGTAATCACATCACACAAAAAATATGCTTTGCATTTGGGTGTGAACGTACTGTTACATTAAAGGTTTAATCTATATATCTTATATCTGTTCAGGAACAAAAAATGTATAAATAGCCAAGTATCGTAACACTTCATCAAGCAAAGTTTGACTTCTGGAAAAATAACTAATGTCCATAAGAATCAGCTCTTGAAGTGGACTGACACACTACACAGAATGAAAACAAGGTGCATACACATGTAAAGCCTTCAGTTTGAGTTAAATGATGCTGAAAGCATAACATGGAGATTTCAGACTGTCAGTCTTTTACGGTGAAGGCTTCTCTCTAAAACATTTAGCGACTGTGAAAATAAACAGAAAATCCTAAACAATCAGGGCGTCTGCGTGGCTGTGCCTACACAAAACTAAACAGAGGAGGGACTGATGTGGTGTTTCATAGTGAAGCCCAGCAGCCCTCTGGACCGGCACAACGAGGAATGAAGTGATGCCTTGTACGTCTCCATCCATAACATCTAGGAGGTTTGAAATCCATCAACCGAATTTGGAGCACTCATTATCTGATATCAAATGTGCTTCTGCTCATGTCATATATTAACATTGACAAAATGCTGCAACATTAAATATGTAATTTTATTATCCAGCCGTCTAAGAAAACTTCACCAGGTGTATCCAGTTCAATACAACCAACCTTCTCCCACATCAGTGTTTAAAACACCTGATGTATTCTGCAAGTCCTTCACCACTCACTGAGACAATAACTTAATTTGTACTGTAAGGGGGGGTTCCTCCAAGTCGCCACACATCACAGCATGCTCACATTTTTAGCTTTCCTGTTCTCCACTTAAATTATCTTTTTAATCATTTTTTTACGACCAGTTGAACACTGAAAAGCTTAAATATATAATTTTTCACGTGGTTATTGTAGCTAATTTCTTACACATTTTCCACATATGACCTTTTTAAATTTGACCTTCTCAGTTTGGTTATTAATTTTGAACTTTATTAGAACAACACGGACAGACAAGGTACATAATAATAATTCACAACCCGTCAGCATTGATTTGTGACAGCTATGATGATGGGCCGGATCCAGGTCCTCAGGCAAACGTTGAAAACCCACTGGTTGTTACTCTCTGTGTGTACAGCAGGCAGCATGACCAGGATTTGGGGTTTTGAACTCTTCTTTATGGGCAGAGAATGACAAACACTTGATAAACAGCAAAACATTTTAGAAATCTAAGTTGGATATATTATGCGTTACACCTCACTGTGCCTGCACAATGCATAAACATTATATCTTTGATTTTTTCATATTGCTATTGATGAAAATTATACTGTGACAATTAGACTTTTTATTGCAGAGCCATACTCTACATGTATATTGTTATCATAATATCATGATATTTTACAACAATCTCATCTAATTGAATTAAAATCAACGGAGTGAATCTAAAATGATGATGAAAATAACTGAAATTACTGAGAATAAAAAAGAATCATAGTAGTTATGAATATATCATTTATTATTATTGAATTACAAATACGTTTCCTTTCTCTGCTCCTATGGTAACAGCTGAGAAGTGAGTTTGAGCCAATAGAAGTCTGTTCTTTTTCCCTTGATCAAGGCACTTAACCCTCATCTGAGCCAGTGGACAGGGCATCACTGGAAAGAGAGCACTCGCCAACTTCCCCATGAACTCAGGTTTAAACAGAAAAAAAAAGGATAATAGGCCAGAAGTGATGCTGTCATTGCATGTTAACCCTTGTGATGTGGAACCTCTGCACTGTGACACACAGACGTGACCCTGACAGTCCAGACTTCAACGCAGACAAGGAGGAGGTGGGAACATATCCCCCAACATCTCTTTCACCTTTCCTCCCTCCTTCGTACAGACGTTTCAGGCCAAGACGATCTCTCGCCCTCCCTGTCTCCCCTCTACTCTTGCTCTGGGCGCATCTAATTGAAGCGATCTCGGGGCTGAGAGAGTTCCGTTTCTTCTCTAATCCCTCCACTGGGGGAGGCTCACATGGTCTTAATTACCCCCACCCCACCCCAGAACACTGGGTCCCCTCTCTCTGCTCCCTCTCCATCCGTCTCACCGGCCTACTCCTCTGCCAATGCACCGGCCCGGGCCCTTTTTCAGCAGTTTATGTTATTAAGCACACACTGCCGAGTTCCTGTCCTTCACAGGGGCCTGGAGATGTTATCTCCCCTGCCGCCGTATACAGTTACCTCCAAAATATTCCATAAATTAGATTGGGATTGGCAATTCAGAATACAGAGGTGGAGGTTGAGGTGGTCAGGGATTGGTTGGGGATGGGTAGGTGTGGGGGCAGTGGGAGTAAAGGGAAGCTCAGTGTAAGTAATAGCAAAGGAAGATCTAAGTATTTACATTGGATGGAGAAGCAATGGGAGGTATGTCACTGGCACAGCGTAGGTGAGCAGGGGAGAAGTGGACGTTGCTTAAGGGCTTAGGGATAAGGAGGAGAGGAGACTCAAATCCAGTTCCTATTTGGATAGAGATTCTTTTAGAGGTGGAGTTGAATATCTAGTCTGAAAAGAGTTAGACTGGGCATTTATTGGGTTTGGGGGTGTTCTGTTCTGTGCAGTGATATGTAGGCATCCCCCTCCTGTAATTAAACAAGGCTGTATTTGGACAAGTGACTTTTCAAGCCCCGAACAGCTCTGTCAATCCCCAGAGCATGGAGAAAGGTCCTGAGCCGGGACATCCGTGGCCAATTAGATTAGGAGGAACCTGTGAGGTCTCCAAACAATGGGCTCTCAGAGGATCTGCAATAACACAAACATGGCCCCTGACACACGGCTCCAGCACTTCAAAAGAAACTATTACAGCTTTAAGACGAAGCAGTTAAACACACATACAAACAAATACTAATTAATTACAATGGCACCGTAATTGCAAAGGCTCATGGTCAAAAACAGCTTGTTCCATGGGTATGGACTGAAGTCTTGATACTTAGTGTGCTGTTAACCATTATAATTTATACACAGAAGTGCAAGTAACAATTACTATTTAACCTCATCCCTCTCAGACAAGCAAAACACTGACATGGCAACTGGAAACACAACTTAAAAAACTAGAATCAGTAGGGTACATTCCTCCACCAAGGCCCAACAGTCCAACTATTAACCATATTTTAAATTTGCTAGATCCACAACATTTTATTTTGATCTGCACCATATTGCACACACACATATCAGTCACCTAAATATTTTTCATCAAGATCAATGAATTATTCTGTGAGAAATTAAGAAAAATGTTGGACAACTCAATGATAAAGAAAGTGACCAAAAAAATTCCTGGATCTGCTCCCTGACCCAAACTTGTTCCTTCCACCAAGTTTCATAGAAATCAACCCAGTAGTTTTTCTCCAGTCTTGCTTCAAAACCAACAAACCAACAAACAAATGAACAGGGGTGAAAACATAACCTCTTTGGTGGAGGGATAAAAACCAAACAACAACATGTAACTTGTGTAGATTACAGCCAACTGGTTTCCTATTCTCAGCGGAGGTGAAATCTAATAGGTCTGAAAAGGAAAGAAACACCGGCCGAGACAGACAGCGACTAAATGAGACCTTGTTTGGTCTTTGTTCAGGAATTAGTACGGCGGTTGAAGCAGGTATGAGCAAACATTAAAGGGAAGAGGGAAATGGGAGCACTGGGTCTGGGTCAAGGGTTCAGCCTTAACCTTGGGGGCTGACTGATTTAAATTCTGTTACCGGCTCAACTCCATGCATGGCTAATGTGGCACACTGTCCCTTTAATTATGGCTGACCTCCTAGCCGAGCCGGTGGTGGTCTGCAGCTCTCAAGACAGAGCGCCTCATGATCTGAGAAGGGTGGGGAATCAATTAAAAAAAATTAACTCCTACCAACTTGCTAATTACCACCGTGCACGTTCAGTTAGGGCTCTGAGAGGGAATTGTAAAATTTTATTGGACTGGTGGAAGAATGGAAACACAACACTGAACAACAGAAGTGCATCAGCAGCTCCAGCCTGCACAGAAGTTTTATGGAGGAAAACACCACAACTGACAAGTTTTCCAATAATTTAGACGGCCACCATTAAGAAAACACAATAGCTCTGGTAACAGTCACCCACTGAGGTTATAGAGGGAATAAAGTAAACGTCTAATCATGCAAAGAAGAAGCGATGGAAAAAATGTTTTTTTGCTTTTATGATCTTTGCTGGAAGAACATTCAACAACTTTACTTCATTTGACAGAGAAATGTTGAGAAACTTCAGCTTAGTCTCTCCCTGCTGATTTGGTTTTGTCCCACTCAGTTGGGATTTATATCCAAGTATGATCATGGAGCCCACCTCCCCACTTCAAGATACTCCTTTTTCTAGATTTATTTTCTCGATGCAGTTTCCTTGATGCAGTTATTCTACGTATTTGGCTGATTGACAGTGATGTTAGACATGCTCTATAAGTGTCTGAAGGCCATGGGCTATTGGCAAAGAGACTTACTTTTACCATCCACATATGTTACACCAATTGATAATTACCTTTTGCACCTTTCTTTAAAACATCTGTTGAACCAATTATTTTAAAAAAAAAATATTCAGGAGCAAGTGGCATGTTCGGTTGTATTTAAAATGTGTCAGGACAAACCTGCTCCTTACACACCCATCTCCTGCAGCAGTTGTGTCAGGGACAATCTGTTCCCCATTTGAGTTTCCTGATACACATAAAATGCACGACGTCGAGCGAGAGTGTTGCGTTAGAGTCAAAAAGGAGCCCCTGAGCCCCCGATGATAGGGCACCAACTCCTGATGTGGAGCTGCTAGAGGCTGCCTGTGTTTGCCTGTCCTCCACTCTGGAACATGTGGTTTTGGTTACCGAATGTTTTACTGCTCAACAATGTTTCTGCCTTAGAGCTCGGCACACTGCATAAAGACTACTTTGTCCCATGATGCCCACACGGGAAGAGTCTGCCTCATTGCACACACACATACACACACACTCACAGGGTGATGATGACATCAGCAAGGCCACTAAACGTGTCGATAAAAAGGTACCATTTTCCTCCTGGACGGTAACATTTTAGTAGTGCCCTCCTGTGCCTCTTCTTAAACAGCACAACTATAAGTCAAAGCTAATATTTTCAATGTCCATTTCTCCTGTGCTGATATCAGAGTTTGACTCTCTTGCATGTCCACTATCCACTGCTTTACCAGTGCTTGCTAAAATAGCACACGCCACGACCAAACCCATGTCTCTGACAGACGGATCACTGGATAAAAGTAATAGCAGACGTGTCACCAGGGCCATGTGCGCAGTGCTGAAACTAATAAAGATCAGACGTTAGGAGTAGTGCATTTAATAAAACTAACAATGAAACAAGAACTTGGAAAAAGTGGAATTACACACGTGCCTATGAAAGCAAATAAAACTTCAACATGGAACCGTAAATTACTGAAGTGTAACAATGGGATCTCATCAGCCAATAATCTGGTTCGGAAAAGTGTACAAAGTCAGGAAGGTGACAAGTGAACACAGCGAATGTCACTAACCTGACATCACACCTGTAGCTCTTTTCATTTGCACTGGTCTTTTACAACAAGAAAAATGTGACCGTGATCTCATGGCCCTGTTTGAAGGAGGTGATTAGCACACCCTGGAGTGCACGAGTGAAAGGGCTACGGGCAAGTTGGAAGATGTCTGGCATGAAGTCACTGCGGTTGTCACTTGGCGCACTTAAATCATGTTCTTGAGCACCAAAGTGGTGCTAAACACTGGTCATATGCAATGACAGAGCCGGTGCAGAGGGGCCACTTAACAGCTTCTGCCCTGCATGTTCTTTGTTTAAACTCCATTTCCCAGCAGCGAACCCGCCACGGGCAACAAGCCCCGACTAGCACCGGGGTGGCACAGACAAGCACATGCACATACAGTTGGTTTCAGCTGTGCTTGAACTTGAAAAGGTCCATGCGTGGGCCATATGTCTACCCTCACAGTCCATCACAGCATCCGTCTCACACCCAAAACATTTTGCACACACCCTGAGGCCAACAACATGTGTAGTATTCAGTAGCCCTCTAACCCCGGACATACTAACAGATGGACAAGGGTCAAAGCGGAGTCAGAGAGTGACATCCAGGAATTCTGCGGAGTGCCAAAAACATCTCATCGCAGTGCAGAAGAGGCTCAAAGGTTACATTTGTTAAACATTATTGCTTGTTGGGTTCAGTTTATGCGCTGGAAACCTCACACCTGCTGGTGTCCAGGGCTCTGCCAGAAATTGCCGCCAGAAAGGCCGTTTCATATCAAAGATGTTTTCAATAACAATGCAGATTTACTGACAAAATTATTTCTGTGTACCCACTGACAGCATCATACATTTAATAATCCTGGCCGTCAGAGCAGTTAGCTGAAATGAGCAAGAAAGAACCTCTCTTTCACCATAAAAAAATATACTGGCATTTTATAGATATAAAGTCAAACAGAGTCGATTCGGTTATGAAATTAAATTTCATCCAGCAGCAACCATCTAACATAGATGTCTTTTGTGCATGGTTGTATTTTATAAGGGTTTGTACACATCTCCAATGAAATAAATAATAAGTATTACCTTGAAGCCTCAATAACATAAAAAAAAACGAAATCCTACATTTAAACACAGATATTATCATTTCAGGTAACATGCAATGTTTTAGTCTATAACGCAGTTGAAATGTATGAAGCATCTCTTACTCTGAAAATACCACAGTACATCATCCCTCTGACGGAGCTGCAAAATAGTTATGTGTCGCCATCTTGTGGCAAAAGAAAACAATACTAGGACACACTGAGAAAGTTACCACTGAACCTCTGCCAGTTTTCAGTAAAAGGCCTTGTGTCAGGTGCCAAAATGTCATTACTGATTTTGAACATTTTACTAAAAGAGAATGAAAACTATTTAATTAAGGACATCCTATTAAGACTTAATCAAACAGAAGTAATCCTGTGCTTAATGTCAACAACAAACCAATCACAGCTAAAGAAGTCGTCTGTGTGGAGCCAACACATCCAAATGAGTTTTTACCGTCTCCGATTTGCCATGATAACTCTCTTTACTACCATAACCCCATTAGTTGTATTCATCTTATGACCACTGATTGTCTTTCTCAGTGTGGTTTGTCTATGTTTAGTAGATGTTCTTATGATTTCATAAATAGTTTACCCTTGACATATGAATATTTTTTTCTAAATGAATCTTCCTGGAGCAGAGTCTGTTGTCATGTGATTTTGAAAAAGTACTGTAGATGAATTTAATAGCAGTAGTTTAATAAGTAATTTTACATTACATCATCTTATCTTCCCATCTAAATACCATGTCTCTATTAGAATGGCACTCAGTAGAGCTATACCTTCACCATATTGATGCACCATATTGCAAACACTTATTTCCTGATTTTTTTCACCAAAATTGAATGGGTCCTTCCCAAAACCGCACCGCATCCTTCCACCAAGTGTCATAAAGTGGTGATCCGTCCAGTAGTTTTTGCACAATCTTGCCAACTAATTAACAAACAACCCAGATGAAAACATCATGATAAACGATTCAATTCAATAATACAAGCGGCACACTTTACTGTAGATTTTGCCCAAAACACATAAGTCACTGGATAAATTACAATATGCACTGTTATGATGGAGGTTGTGAGTAAGTAATGATACAGCGGACACTGTCTGAAAACATCAGAGGAGAAATGAAAGATAAGGTTGCTTATTTAACAGCAATGACTTGTTTTCCTGGGTTTCTAATGATAATTAACATGCAAATGAGCCCTGGGAGCAAAACAGTGGCTCAGTGGTTTTTGTTCACATCATGGTTATAAATGAGATCTTTCCAGGTACAAGACAGGACAGTAATTGGGGTTGTGACTAAAGAATCTGTAATATATAAAAACTGTATTGGAACGCTCCCAGGGGAGGCTGGTCCAGAAGGGAGCGAGTACAGAAAATAATGTGAAATAAAGTAGTTTTAGGTTTGGTGTTTCCATCACTCTGTTGCCTTTTAAAAAGCCATATCCTCCAGGACTTTAGAGTAAACAATGTTAGCTATTTCCACTTGTATTTTACTAACAAGAAACTGATTATCAGTGCAGTTTATATAAACTGCTATTTTATAAAGATGAAGGACAGATAAGTAGTACATCTGTATGCACTCTTTTCACTGAAATGTATTAAATGTATGTATTAAATGTACACAATGTATATAATAAACGTTTTAAAGTTACTTATCAATGAGTCTGTTTTTGAACGAAGCTGATCTCACGCATGAATTACCCTTTATGAGATCAATATAATTTCTTTAATTTAATGTTAACGTCCTATTCACAACCTCCATGTAAACAGAAATAAATAAGTGAATAACTGAGCTCCCCTTTTGAACATGAAATAATTAGTGAAAGGATGAAGATGACCTGGTGTAGTTCCTGGAAACTAAAATGTTCAATCATTAAATGTAATTATCTAGACATATGGATTTTAGGTGGTTTAACCAGAATTGATCAGTATGATGGTGGTGGCCCTTGTGCTTGAGTCTTCTGCAGCTGCTGTAGGTTCAGAAACAACTTTCTGTTCCACACTCATTCTCTCTCTCTCTCCTCTAACTGCATCATAACATAAACTCTAAAACCCACTTGACAACCCTTAAGGAAAGCCGTGGGACTTTGTTAATAATTATGAATCTTTCAAATACTTCATTACATTGATTTTAAATACACGTATACCTGAATGAATTACAAGTCCCACACCCCTGATGCCACAGACAACAGTTCACTGACGTCCCCAGATGGTTTGACCTCCACCAGTGAGGTTGTGTTCGCACATGAACACACTAAAGACAGAACAGTGTTGTTTTCATGTGTTTAAAGTGTTTAAACACTACTTTGACACCTCTTCACACATGTAGTTTATAATTGCTATTACTACCATTTCCTTTTTCAGAGTGTTTGTTGTTAGCATTGACCGTTTAAATGTATTAGCTTCTCCTGAGCGGCTGTAGAAAGAGTCATTAACTAGAAACAAGAGTTGATAATGAGGAAGATGAAAGAGAAACAGAGAATTAATAAACTTACAGCAGGTCAGAAAAACTCCTCAGAGACATTCCATCAAACAGGTGAGCACCGTGATGGCTAATTACTTCTTCTTCTGCTGCAGCTACTCCATAGTGTACCTGCAATACCGCAGTCCAGCAGCAGTGTTCCCCAAGTGGACAGAGAGGAAACTGCAAGTCCACAAACTTACTTCCACAAACACCTTTTCTGCACGTGCAGATGAAACTTTCAAAATGTTTCAGTGAGCCCTAGGGCATTACTTTTAAATGAAGCTTAAAATACAGCTATTAAATTATTTTGTTGTAACCTCATACACTGAAAGGACAGTGACATATTTTTGGCTTTGCAAAAAACAAAAAAAGCTGTAAATAACATTTAGAAAAACAAATTTCAGAAACTGTAGGCTTCAATGTTTTTCTCTCATGATCAGTGAATATATAAGTGTGACATGACAAACATTAAGGGTGTTGTGGCCTGAGTCAAAGCTTCCTAAGGTGGATTGTGTTGTGAGATTTGGACTCATGCTGTAAGTATTTATTTTTCTTTTATTCTTTATATCATGAAAACATAAGAATAAATTTAAAATTCAACTTGATTTATAAAGCACTTTAAATGAGTATTGTTGATCCAAAGTTCTTTACAACACAAAAATAACAGTGAAATTAAAAACAAGACAAAAAAACCTTGTCATTATTATTGTCACTACCATCACCACTACCAGTAATAACAATAACAACAAGAACAATTTAGGAACATTGAAAATCTAACAAATAAAAACATAAAAACAGTTTTTTCAGTTTACTTTTGTTGAAAACTTCTATTGAGGGGGATAGTCTGATGATGGGAGGGAGGGAGTTCTAGAGTTTTGGGGCAGCGATGGAGAAGGCCCTGTGAAAAAAATGAAACAGGGACAGAGACATGCATGGAGGCTCTGTCACTGGTAGCATATTGATTCTTAATGAAATGCTTATTATGTAATGTAATGTAATTATGTTCTGTGAATATAGCAATAATGAGTGTTCACATGTTAATACATAACATACACATTTTAGTGAGTGATGTTTTCTTTGTCTAAAGCACAAATAACAAAGGACACCGTGTTACCGTATACATTCTGTATTTGATGATCAAGTGCAACCAGCAACAATGACACAAAATAGTCGAACATATTTAGTATGTGGTCATCACCTGTAAAAAGAAAGAATAAAGACAATATTTAAAATAAAGCATTACAGCACCTCTTTATCACAAAATGTACACTTACTATTCCTCTGCTACCAAAACTGAAGGTTTAAATTAAAAAATTTGATTAATATTTTATACTTTGTATAATTCCAGTAAATTATTTATGGAGAGTTGCTGGATTTCATATCAAACCATTTCTCAGATTTTGAACATCAGGAGCCATTTAATAAAGAAACAAATGCCCTTAAGTAGTTTAAAAAAACTCCTGTTGTTTGATTTGTCCATGAAGCCGGTAAACCAGTAAATTATCTCAAGATGGGGACAAAGTTTTAACCATTTTAGCATGTGCCAAAAAGAAACAAAACCATCTTTAATGTATGATGAAATCTTTGGAGAAATATTCTAATATTCAATGCTTTCCCACTCACGTTGTTGATCCAGGGGATGTAGGCGCTGACCCTGGTGAAGACAGAGGGCTTCTTGGGGTAGTTGCAGCCCATGCTTGAGCCGAAGCTCACCACACCGTGGACTTCCCAGGAGCCATCAGGGCTCTCACAGTTCAGGGGACCGCCAGAGTCTCCCTACACGGCGACAACAAATGTTCCGATGACACATGATGGAAAATGCTTTCAGAAAAATAAATATTTGTAGATCTAAATCTTAATGATGCAATGTTTAGCTGTGCTTTTCATTTTAAGGCTGGACCTTTTTTTTGACATAAGTTTGTAAAAATGTTAAATGAGTGTGACTCACATTGCAGCTGGCCAGGTCTCCTGCTCCTCCAGCACAGACCATGTTGTTGGTGACCAGGCTGCCCCACCAGTCGGGCTTGGTGCAGGTGGCCTGTCCGACCACAGGGAGGAGGGCCTGCTGCATGACGTCAGCGATGGGACCTCCAGCTTTACACAAGAACAGGGAATTCACAGTCAAGACCACTTCATTCAAGGTAAAGTCTCATGCAAAATTGACTTGAAACGTTTACTCATTTTAAACCAAGTTTTTTCATGGATTATTATGTTTTTCCAGGATGAACAGAGTTTATAGATTACGTCTGTTTACTGTGGCCAAAATTGTAACATTTATTTTTTTGATTATTGGGAAATTGAGGGGAAGTTAAAGTCCCCTCAGTCCTGATAAAATTCATGGCCAATGACATTTCAGTTGATGATTAACCTCTTGAGTCCTGGGATAAAAATTCAATTTAACAGGAGAATTTAAAACTTTACTGATATTACAAGAACTTACTGTTTCCAGCCTTGGTTGACAGCTGTTTTCTTCTGCTTACATATTGCTGTTCCATCTCCTTACACTTATTCTGTTGTTTAATATTGTTCTACTTTTTTTTATCAATGATGTAACTTACTCCAGAGACGTCCCCAACCAGTGACGTAGCATGGAGCTCCATGAGCCTGGATGTCACCAGCGTTGGGAAGACAGGCGGCCATGACGGCATCAGAGAAGGTGACGGGAGTCGCCAGTTTGATCAGGGCAATGTCGTTACTGGAGCAATGAATAGAAACACATTTAGAAACAGCAGAACACCACTTAGCCATATTGTGATATATTGTTACTATGACTCAGCCCACCGGATTCTGTAGGAGTCCCAGTTCTCGTGGACGACGATCTTGGCGGGGCTGATAGCGATGGAACCAGACTCGTCGTTCTTCAGGTTGTGTTTTCCCATGTAGACTCTGTAGGTGCGACTGCTGCTCAGCCACAAAACAAATTAAATAAAAGTAATTAAAAATCACAACTTTTTATAAAAACGTTACAAGTACCAATACAATTACCTCGATTACCGCCACCATAACAACTTCATCAATTATTAATTTCTAGCTTTTTCCTTAAACTGTTCAATAACGGCTTAAGTAATCAATTTTACTCACATATATTTTTTTTAAACTATAAATCTTTCTGTGCTGCCTCTATCACCATGTATGACAAACACCCTGTCCACCACAGGTCTCTATCTCTGTCTAAACCTTCCTAGTTCACATTTCGAAAACTTGTTGCAGTCATACCCGATGCAGTGAGCAGCAGTGAGGACCCACTGGCTGGAAATCAGAGTGCCACCGCATGTGTGGTAGAAGTTGCTGCCACTCTTGTACTGCAGAGACACCTGGGGGGGGAAAAGACAACGACGGCACATTAACGTTTTATGACTTTAGGAAACGGACAGAAGACAGAATTTAGAGATGATCTGAAAGATTTTACCTGCCAGGGCCAGCTGTGCTCACGGACATCTTCTCCACCAACCACCCTGGTGACGGTGGGGGGGAATGTGGGCAGGCCGCACCCGTAGGCTGAGAGACATCAGAGCAGAATATGGTGATTGATAAATTAACTCATTAAGGGAAGACTGACTGAGCTTTAGACAGCTTTATAGCAAAAACATTATTTCCAAGCATTTGAATGTGATTCTGTTAAGCTCAATAAACTCAATGCTTCATATGTAAAGGAATGTGTCCTGGTTAATGTAGCAAAGCAAACGGAGTGAAGGATCTTACCACCAGCAACAAACAAAGCCAGGATCACAAACTTCATGGTGACTGTCTTCAGAGAGGTTCAGACACCTGCTCCTGCTTATATACTGCTTTAACAGACCTCAGGCGTGTTGCGTAACGTTCACAGCGCAGCCAGGAAAAGTAGGTGGGAAAAATAAAGCAACCTTGGAGATAAGTAACCATAGATATCCCCAAATACATCCACCTGCACCTCAGCCTCTGTGTGAACCTCCCAGATGTCTCACAGCGACCAGAGCTGGTCAGCTCTTTTTACTTTTTAAGTTTCCACTCTGTGGTTATACGCTTATTTAAACATGCTCTATCAAAACAATAAGAGATAAACTATACTTGAAAACACACATTGTTCACTTAGGATTTAAATAACTTTTTATGACAAAGTCTACTTTTGGAATGGGCAACAGAAATCATTCATCTTAATGCATGTGTAAACATATGGATATGAAGAATTTCAAATGATATATGCAAATATGCAACTTATTGTAAGTGTTAAAAATGTAAACAAATTGTACTCAAAACGTATTTGAATTAATCCCACATCATGTGATGCTATGAAGTTTCTACACATAAGACACATCCCTCATGTGTTTTGTGTTTATAATTATAAAACAGGCAACATTGGAAAATATATATGGACAAAAAAATATATATATATTTAATAAAGTTGTACTTTAAAAATAATAATTCATTATTACCATTTTTGTACGGCTTCTTTTGAGCGGATACAACAGTGAAGTTGCATCATATTTTTTGTAACACTCCATGTTGTTTTCTTGATATCTATCAAAAAATTACATTTTAATTCATGTTCAAATATTTTTCTGGAACGCTCAGATAAAACATAATTTTGTATTTGCTATATTTTGTGGTTTTTACTGAGATAAAACTTAATGACCAGACCTGTTTTTCACATAGATATATGTAATGTAAAAGGGAATTTTAGTATTATACTAATACTGCTTACCTTCATTTCAGGAATACTTTACAGTCATATGATGGATGAGGCAGTATTTTTCTCTCAAAGCTGAGCTCTACATTTGATTTGGAGCCAGGTTCTTTGTGTGAACTTCTAACGATAAAAGATAAACACCCTTCATTCCGCTAACTCGCTCAACAAACACATTTGAGATCATATAGAAGTGCGGGGCACTGTGGCCTTGGCCTCCTGTTTATTTCTGGCATTCTGATTTCTCCTCTTAGCTCCACCTCAGTATCAAGATTTATCGCAGGGTAAATTTCCAATTGACACAGTTTGTGAAGGTTATGTAACATTATGAAAGGTATAAATACGTGACATGTTTTATTGCAAACTGTGGAGATTCAAAAATGATGAAGTTTGTGGTTGTCGCTCTCTTCGTTGCTGGAGGTGAGTCTCTTTCTGTTGCTAAAACATCACACACGTCTTTGTTACGGCCTAATCTCTGCTTACTTGGTTTTACAGCTTTTTAATAATAATACAGTGTTTTACAACAAACAGTATGAAAGTCACAGACAGAGTAAAATAATAATAATAATAATAAAGATACAGATAATAAAAGTCATAGACATATTACGATAAAAGCTTTTTTTAATAGAGATAAAACAGGTTACCAATTCTGTTAGTCTCATCTCTTCTGGGAGATTGTTCCAAAGTGTAGGGGCAAAGGCTCTATCTCCTTTGGTTTTCAGCCTAGATTTTGTAATGTCCTGAGGATCTCAGACTGCGTCCTGGCTCGTAGGAAGATAAAAGATCTGAAATATAGGGAAGGACTTAACAACTGCATGCAGGTTAATAGTTGTGTGCACCAGTTCACAATTTGAAAAGAGTCTGTCTGTCTGTCTGTCTGTGTGTCCCCTCAGCCTACGGGTGCGGTCTGCCCACCTTCTCCCCTGTGGTGACCAGGGTGGTTGGAGGAGAGGACGTCAGGCCTCACAGCTGGCCCTGGCAGGTAAAACATGCTGAGCGAGGAGTTTTCACTTTCCTTCCACAGAGACCCGGGTTTACACAATAATTGAATTAGATAAATAGAAGAAGATAAGGTGATTTACGGATAGACTGTGTAAAGTAAAAGACTAGAAATCCAGTTATAGTGTGCTTATAGTGCAGTAGCATGACCCAAATTAAGTAGAAGAATACATTAAACAGCACAGCGCAGAAAAATAGGACAGTTTCTTTAGAGATTTAGAAGATATCAGGGGTGGCAGGGGCGGTGTCATGGTGTCATGTGGAGTTTGCATGTTCTTCCTGTATCTGTGTTTTTTGGTACTCCACCTTCCCCCCACAGTCCAAAGACATGCGGATTGAGGTTAAGTTAACTGGAAACTAAATTGAAGTGTGAATGTGAGGATGAATTGTTGTTTGTCTCTGCATCATCCATCCAAGGACCCAAAAAATGTCACACGAAAAAAGAACAAAAAATATTTACAATAATGGATTGGGTTCATGTGCATGTTTCAGATTTCCCTGCAGTATAACAGACAAGGTGAGTGGAGACACACCTGTGGAGGGACCCTGATCTCTAACCAGTGGGTCCTCACCGCTGCTCACTGCATCAGGTATGAGATAGTAGAGCCTAAAAGGATTCATGATGAATGATTACACCTGCATCCTCACACTGACACAAATATTAGCTATCAGTGACATGGTGTGGGCTGTATTGTCCATAAGTGCTGAATTGTGAGGTGATTTAACCTGTTTCTTACACATTTGGACTGGTTCAAGAGACCAAAGTTAGCTGAAGCCTTAATATCTTCAAGCACATGTTTTTTTTTATTAAAGAAAAGACTAGAAGATTAAAAGCCTTGCAGGGAGGCATATGTTTCCACATAGAATCTTCATAACATGGATGGTAATTGGCTGTTTATTGGGTTTAGAAGAAAACTGCTGAAATTGTTCACAAATTCACTCTCTGAAAAGCTTCTTATTGCTTTATATTCTTCTGTTTGTGGATTTAACAGCAGTAGCAAGGAGTACAGAGTGGCCATGGGAAAGCAGAACCTGATCGAGACAGAGGCGGGCGCTGTGTTCATGGGCACCGCCAACATCATTGTGCATGAGAAGTGGAACCCCTTCTTCATCCGGTACAACATTACCCCTGAGAGAGTTTGCTGAAATCTAAAAGGATGATTTCAGTTTGTTGAGTCTATGATGGATCTCTGTGTGTGTGTGTGTTTCCTCTGCAGTAATGACATTGCTCTGATCAAGCTGGAGACGCCCGTTATCTTCTCTAACAGCATCATGGCAGCTTGTCTCCCTGCTGCAGGCGTCATCCTCCCCCACAACGACTCCTGCTACGTCACTGGATGGGGTCGCATCTCCAGTGAGTTCCCAGTCCCTCATTCATTCTTTGAAACAGGTCACTGAAAAATGTTATGTTATGGTTTGGGTGACAGTTTCGGCTGAGAAAACATTATTTATGGAAGTTTTAATAAAATATGATAGACTGTTCACAGGATTATAAATAATGTTTATGTACTGTATTACAAAGGTAAATATTGAAGCACTATTAGATCATGTGATTTCATGTCAGATGGCCTCAAAGTGCTTATTTTCTGAAGATGACGAAGATGTTATAACTTAGTTACAATATTCTAGCACTTACATATTTGCTGGTTATCGTTATTTTTATTGCAAACAAAGTACATGTAATTTCAAGAATTTTAGTTGCTTGCGGTCTCTGGTTGACTTGATTAGATACTGAGTGGATTTTAATTACTGCTTTCCTGAAATAAAACACTATAAATTCACTTATTTGCCAAATAGCAACAATATTGATCAAATCCATCACATAAAATAAATAACCTCTACAGAGGCCGCAGGTTTGATTCCAGCTTGCGGGCCTCAACCCCCTCTCATTCTACCCTTTCATGCTTAATCTGTCCTTTCAAAGGAAAAATTCCCCCAAAAAATCGTAAAAATAAATAATTGCTTCAGCATGACAAAACTCACCACACTCAAAGATACTGTAGTCCAAGTATTGTTATCCAGCCGCACTGTATGAGTCAAATCTCCATCCATTAATGTGGTGAAGGTCTCACCAGTGTGTGCATCTCTCCTCCACGCAGCCGGAGGTCCCATCGCTGACATCCTGCAGCAGGCTCTCCTTCCTGTCGTGGACCACGCCACCTGCACCAAGCCTGACTGGTGGGGCGCTCAGGTGAAGGACACCATGGTCTGTGCCGGCGGAGACGGGGTCGTGTCTGGTTGCAACGTGAGTCTGAACTAATGAATGACATGATCGCATTATTGTATAAGATGGTTAATCACACCAATTCTCTAAACTGGACTAGACCCCAACTGATAAATCAGCTGGCCAATAACAACAACTTTTATTAAAAAAAATAAACAATGCAGAAGGCACATATGTTTACATTTTATGAAAACATTGGAAATGTTTTAGTCCCTAATATCCTATTGGCATTGGCTGCAAAACTCCATATGGGTCTGAGTTTAAACCATAGGTCGAAACTGAACACAACAATCTATTGACACAGCAGGAGATTTTCTTGCTATTTTGCTTATGATTAAGTTTCTGCTTAATTCTGCACTTATTTTGGAGAAAAGGCCCAAAAATATGTTGTTTTAATGTTTTATTTTTTTCCATCTCTATTTAAACTTTCTACACAAGACTTCACACAAATGTCAGCAATGTAACAGAAAACTATTAATGATTGATTATGGTTTCAGTCCTTTTTACGCAAAACTGCAAGGTCTGCAATTGCAACAATTGAATTAAATATTTCAACTTAAGCTTCTGAAATTTGTGAAATAATGAGACTAATTGTTACACTTACAAACAGCAAGTTCATTTATATTTTGGTCCTTTAACTTCCTATTCCGATGTTTTGTCCAAAAAAAAGATTTTGTTATATTTACACACTGTTTGAAAATAACATTCAGCCCTGCAGTGTGTGTTAAAAGGTCTAAACATTTTAAAGAATGCCTGTCAGGCATTAGAAATGAGTCTCTATGAAAGAAGTTACTGTTAGATGTGGAAGTTGGGATCATATGTTTTCTCTCATGTGGCTCAGGGAGACTCTGGCGGCCCTCTGAACTGCCGCAGCGCTGACGGGTCCTGGGGCGTTCACGGCATCGTCAGCTTTGGCTCCGGCCTCAGCTGCAACTTCCCCAAGAAGCCGACGGTGTTCACCCAAGTCAGCTCCTACAGCGACTGGATCAGCTCTGTAAGTCCATGACAACATTCTCTCCTTGACTAAACTTCTGTTATTTGAGCTATTTTATTCCAGCTTCAAAGATTAAACCAGCAAAGAATCAGGATCATATTTCAGTAAATAAGTTGCTGCTGAAAACATTATGTTGCCATAAATCTCACATGTGTCTATCTTTTTTTTTTTTCACAGAAAATGGTGGCCTACTGAGAGGACAGTGGTGTGGAATAAATAATGAAATAAAAATGAAATGAAATGAAAAGTTTTGTGTTATTTTTTCTATTTTATTCTTGGTATCATATGTTGTACCAATTAGCGGATCTGCAGTTTCCCGAAAAAATGTAAAGCAACTTAGGTTTTCTGAATATTGAGCCTAAAGCAGGAGTGTTTCTTTTTCTAATTCTATATATAATCTATTCAGGGTTTTTCCTTTAAAAGAAAACGTTCCTCTTTTCCAACTAGAATCAGTGATGGGAAAATGGTATCACCAACCACATGTTGTATCCTCAGTCTTACAGCACTTGTTTGACTTTATGTGTCGCTCAGGTCAGTCCACACACCAGATAGAAGTTCCTAGCCGACAGTATAAATACACCCTCTGTTGTTAGCACAAGTTTTAGGCTCAAACTACAAACTCTGCAGCCATGAGGAGCCTGCTGGTTCTCACTTTGGTGGTAGCTACTGGTAAGAAAGATTAAATATTCACATATGTTACTAAAATCTCATTTGCTGTTGCATAATCCAGACAAATAGTCCCTTATGACAGTAGTAAAGAGTACTAGTAATCATGTTCTATTTGAAAGAGTGGTTATTGGTTAGGCTTCACTGAAATTAGATTTTTCATATCTATAATTAATCAAAAAGGTGCCAGAAAAAAAAGAAGCTTTTTTATGCTTGTTTTATGCACAATATACATTAATAATCTTGTCGTAGCGTACGGATGTGGTCTTCCCACTTTCCCCCCTGTGCCGAGCAGGGTGGTGGCAGGAGACGAGGTCAGGCCTCACAGCTGGCCCTGGCAGGTAAAGTCTGCAACCGCAGAACATTATCAACTCAACGCTTTCATTTCACCACGATATAAACAAGTACTAACACCTACTTATACACGTTCAAGCTCCAGATCTCTACAGTATACGCTGAACGTGTGATGAGGATTTCTCCCCCAGAGCAAACTCAGAGGGACGATAGATGGAATTGATTTGTTGGGTGTTAAAATTGTTAAGAGTAGTAATTCCCACTGTCCTGTTCCTCTCAGATCTCGCTGCAGTCAGACAGCAGTGGGCGCTACAGGCACGTCTGCGGAGGAACCCTAATCTCCTCTCTCTGGGTCCTCACTGCCGCCCACTGTATCAGGTCAGTTTTACTTCACATTAAAGGACAACTGTCAATATTAAGTCAAAATAATCAAAATCACAACACAGCATTGATCCAGATTTTATATAAATTATTAACGGTCCACTGTTTCAGATTTCATCCTCTGGTTTCTAGGTTTTGAATATACTTGTTTTTGGCCGGAAATGTAAATATTATTGTTTTATAAAATGTTAAATTAAAACTCCACAAAAGTTTTATTTAAATTAGTGCTTTTTAAAAATATTTAGAATTGATTAACAGTTGCAAGAACCAGTATGACCCCTTAGGTTATTTTCTGTATTTCTACCTCCACCACATACTGTACCTCCACCACATACTGTACCTCCACCACAGTTCCCTAATGAAACAACATTTAAATTCACTGGATCCAGATTATTATGTAGATTCATAAATATAAGTCCTCTAAACATATCTGATTTTTTCACAACATCCATGAATTACAATCAATGACAAATGTTAAAAGATTATCTTATCAGGCAATGTTCAATAATTCTGGATCCGCCCCCTGATCCAGATCTGCAGTAAAAATGTTGTGGGTTCTTTGCTGGGCCACACCACATCCTTCCACAAAGTGTCATGTTAATTCGTAACCATTTTTTTGCGTAATCCTGCTGACTAACAGACAAACAAACAAACCTGTCTCATCAGTCCACAAAGAGTTGTGTTGTGCAGCGTCAGAATGCACTTTCACAAACTTCAGCTTTCTTTTTTTTCTTTTGGAGAGCAGCAGCTTCGTCGTCCTTGACATTCAAAAGTCAGCTCCTCACTGAATATTCAGCTTTTTACCTTTGGAGTTGTCTTAGCGGGGCGCACTCGAGCAGAGAGTAGCCACAGTGATCAATCATCTCCATTTTGTCAAACTGTGGACTGATGAATATCTAAAGTCTTCATGAATACATATGCAACCATCAGATAGTATTCTGTAATCTCTTTCTGTCGGGGCCTGGTACACCTGGTACACATCAGTAGATGCTTCCTGTGAAAAGCCAACTCAAAATGTGTTTTTGTTTTTTTTAGTAAATGCAGCTGTAAACCACAGCTCTGACTGTGTGTCATGAATCTGCCTCTAGGTTTACAAACTGTAACGAGCTGGTCTTCATGTCATTAGCAGAGGGCTTCACATATTCACAAATATATTCACAAATGTTTAAATATGGGGAAGGACTGCAGGTATTAGTCTTTGTTCAATATTGTATATTAGATGAAGATGTGATTTTTAAAGACACATTTATACATTACAGCAGATCTTTCCAAACTAACCTTTTCTTGTCACTGTATACTCTATATCTCCACAGTGATCCAATATGTACAGTTCATGAAAGTAACCCTACATACTACTTTATTCCAGATCAGAGTTCTGTGCCAGGAAATGCTCCTTTGCCCAGAAATCATTTTTTTCATAAATTTGTTTTGCTTTTTCTGGGGAATTAAAGAATTTAAAAAAGGCAAAGTTAAAAACATTTAGTGACTCAAACAGACATGCATCACCCCTACAGGACAGCCAAGCATTTGTGATCAGCTGTCAGCTTAATCACAGATTCACACAGGCAGAGAAGTCTATACCAGTGTCTAAATCCCAGAGGGGACACCCTGTCATCTGCCATCCCACAGTGACCGCTACAACTACAGAGTGGAGCTGGGTAAACACAGCCTGAAGGCGAGCGAGGAGGGATCCGTAGCTCTGAGTGCGGCTGAAATCATCACTCATGAGGACTACAACATTCTGCTCAGCCGGTAACAGCCACAGCTCAATACCACCTAATGTGTCAGAGTAAACCAAGTGTAAACACAACATCGGTGATGCACTGGAGAATCTGCTGCAGCAAAGTATGAATGTAACCTGTGCTGAGTTGTGTTTACCTTCACTTCCTGAACGTGGGTGAATTGTTTCTGCCTTTGCAGTAACGACATCGCCCTGATCAAGTTGTCTTCCCCTGTCACCTTCTCTGACACAATCATGCCGGCCTGCCTCCCAGACCCAGGTGTCACCCTGCAGCACGGTTCTCGCTGCTACGTCACCGGCTGGGGTCGACTCTTGAGTGAGTCAACGCACCTCAGCAGAAAAAACAAACAACAATCACTGCATCATCACAAATATTCTGAATATTATACGAACATTTTCTTCACAGTCAGTACACTATAGTCTGTTACAATAAAAAAAAGCAATCTTCTGCTACACAACTTAGACATATATACACATAAATTTGTCATTTCTTTAAAATATTTCAGATTCTTTTCTCTGTAATTTTTAAGGTTTTGTAAAATATTTAACGTTTCATCTTAACAGTAAATCAAATATAATGGATAACTGAGGGGAAATGTACATTAGGTGAAATTGCTAAACACAACTAGACACTGCACTTATGTCATCAATATTTATGTTTATTAATATGATTAGCAATTAGTAATGTCATTAGTTGATATTGTACAATGCATATAAAATGTAAATTGTATCTAATTTAGCTACCCTTATGAGTCCTATTTATGAATACATTTTAAAATATCAATAGGTTATATTAAAGTATATTATTTTATTGCATATATTTTTTTCTTTTGAATAAAAAATATTTTAAGTATCGTTGAATGTTATGTAGTAAACAAATACAATATATTTCACTTTATAAGCTTATTGTTTTCTTTTATTGTATCTTTATCTGAATCGAAAATAATTGCAATTATTATATAAATGTAGTGTAGTAAATAAGTACAACACTTTCTTCTGAAATAATAGAAGTAAAGAGAAGTAAAGCAGAATCTTGTTTCTTACCTGAGTTTCTTCCCCCACAGCCGAAGGTCCTCTGGCTGACATCCTGCAACAGGCTCTCCTGCCAGTCGTTGGCCACGACATCTGCTCGCAGCCCGACTGGTGGAGCGTCCTGGCCACAGACAAGATGGTCTGTGCTGGCGGAGACGGCATCACTGCAGGATGTAACGTGAGTTAAACAAGCTAGGGTCATCTTATAAGGCATGAAACAATAATTTAATGGGCGAATACAGGTAGTTAATCGTTAATCTCGACAATGAAATTTACAACATGCGTGGTACAAAAGACTTTAGATTGGTAGCCAAGTGTCTTTGAAGCTGCTAGCCAACAGTTTGTGTGTGTGTGTGTGTGCACTGACCTACAGGGAGACTCAGGCGGCCCCCTGAATTGCCAGAACCCTGATGGCTCCTGGGACGTCCACGGCGTGGTGAGCTTCGGCTCCGGTCAGGGCTGCAATGTCCTCCAGAAACCTACCGTCTTTACAAAAGTCAACTCCTACATCAGCTGGATCAACACAGTGAGGACAATTTTTACTTTCTAATTACCAAGCCAGCATAAACATGTGTGGCCTGAAGCAAACACAGGCCTGGGCTTCCAAAGAAAGGAGGTGTGATATAATTATGTTTCTGTTGTTCCCTCTGCAGGTTGTGACCAGCTACTGAAGAAACGATCCACGTGCTTTTTACTGCAATAAGAACAACAATCACCAACAATGTGTTGTCTCAGTTTTACTGTAAATAATGGAGATGCTGTTTATCAGTCCTGAGAACGCAGTTTAAAGGGATAGTTCACCCAAAAATTTAAATTCACTCATTATCTACACACCACTATGCCGATGGAGGGGTGGGTGAAGTGTTAAGTCCACAGAACACTTATGGAGTCTCAGGACTAAACAGTGCTGCAGCAAAATCCAATAGAATTGAATTAAATGAAGACCGATTCTTCAAACGTAATAACAAAATATTTGAATGTCGGGGCTTACAGACACGTGGATGACACCACAGGAGCAGTATGGAGGCATTTTGTTTATTTTCTGTTGTTTATATACGTTTGAAGATGAGGTCACAATTTACTTCAATTGTATTGGATTTGGCAGCAACACTGTTTACCCCTGAAACCTCCATGAACATAGAGGTGAGTAGATAGTGAGTGAATTTACATTTTTTGGGTGAACTATCCCTTTAAGTCATATCCATGTATGTGGGCCATAACAACATCCAGACATTTATCTGACCCCCAGTTTTAAATACAGTAGCTGCATATTAGAGGATTGGTGAACAGTAACAATGCTTGAAAACAACGTGTCCAATGGATTTTTGGCATACGTACAAGTCAACGTGGGATTATATTCACAATGATTCAATAACCATGGCAAAACACACTTCTTATACACAGGAGTAATTAACAAACTTTCTTTTATTTCTCATAAAATATCCATGAGATAAAAATTAGTTTTTGCTCGTCAAGAGGAGAAACAAACAAATAAACATAATCATAGAAAAGTATGTTTTCACAGCACATATAAAAAGAAATATATATATATTTAGGTGATAAAAAAAAGGAAACTGACATCAAATGAGTGTTTTGGCCACTTGTCTTAATAAAACTGGTGAATCAAAACACTGTCATTCATTAAAGTAAAACAGTGTGACGCAATGAAATCAGTTGTGCAGTTTTCTGGTTCTTTTGCCAGTGAGGTACAATGAGTCCGTCTGCAGTTCTGAACATGACGACACATACAGAATTTACACATAGTGTGACGAGTTTAAACTGCAATAATAAGAGACAGAGATGAGGACATGTGTCCTAATGACAAACCTCAAGTGACCTCGTTGTCTTCAGCTCAACAGAAAACCTGGTAATATACAATATGATACAACCAGCTGACAATGAATGTCAGCTTTTCTGCATGAATAACACATTACACAATAACAAATGTGCAACTCAGGGATGACGTCTTGTGCAGCTTCAACAATTTTTAAACATTTAAACGAATGAAAGTAAATCATTCAATTTGGCCTCAGTTGTCCAACCTGAAGGAGAAAGCAGGGCTTGTTTCACAGGAGTTTTGAAGCAGTGTGCAATGACGGAACTCGAAACTATTCCCCTCTCAAGCTGTCTCTTTTCTCTTTGTGCTTGTTCTCTGCAAACGTTTAAGTGAAAACAGGGCTGCGGGTTGAGCTGTGGCCGGCAGAATGTGTTGAGCAAGAGAGTGAGTAATAGTTGCTGTTATTATGGCGCAGCTGCACAGTCAAAGACTCTTTTCTGTTGGTCTTCTCCAAGAAGAACAAAAAACACGCCCCAGAGCAGCAGCTAGAGGCTACAGTGCTGCCTTCACAGCTCGACAGCGTTCACCATGGCTACGGCCGGCGGCTCTCAACCATTCACAAGCTGCTTCCATCGTGCTCCCACACACACACACTTCCTTCTCTGCAGCAGTGGAGCCACACTACAGCTCAGGTTCAGTCACACTACGAGTCATATGAAACGCTTTAGGAGGAACAACAATATTGCTGTGGGCATGCAACTGTATATTAGTGGGTACAACACAAAGACAGCTGCACTCTGCAGCAGAGTTGGCAGTTAGCATTAGGGCTGAGTAATATGGACAACAATTATATCCAGATAAAAATATTCATATCGGTCGATATTGATAATTATCAAGATAAACGTGACATTATTATTTCTGTGAAGACTCATTTTGCTCCTGAGGTTGTGAGTTTAAACTCTCAAACACTGAGGTACATCAATTACTGTGTTTGCACATGTATAAGCAATATGTTGACATATATTGGACTTTTATTTTATTACTATAGATAAATATTATATTGCCGTAATTAGTGATACTATGTTATTGCCCAACCCTAGTAAGCATTACCACTACACCACTACTACAGACACCATGAAATGACACAAGCTACCGGAAATGGTTTCTTTCCTATAAAACGATAACTTAATGGTGACCATTGATGTGAGAGTAAATATAAATATAAGTCATTGAATACAGTTCATTGTGGTTTTTTTTTAATAACAGCCAAGGGACCAGCTAATTCATAATCCTGAATGGCCTTTTGTTTCGTACTTAAACAACCAACCGTCTTTGCATATGTAGCATGTACTGTATGTTTGAGTCTAATAAGAGAAGCATATAGACTAAACCATGGCTAAAAAGCATTTCAAATTTGTACTTATAACTTACAAGTTACCCTCTAATGGAATGTTTATTTATTCTGTAGTTTCAAGTTGTATAGTTCAGCAACTGCTTGCTATCTCATTAGCCATGATATATCGATAAACTCAGGGCAAAGTTTGTTTTGGCATCTTTGTGCCCTCGACTTCTCAAAGGAAGAAAAAGTACAATTTCATGGTGTCTCTCATAAAATATGACACTAAAATCATTGAAGCATTGCATTGTGGACCTTATGCTGCTTATTTATACCATCTACCATAACATCATAAACACATGAAGCTCTCCCCTGTTTTTAAGCTAGCTTTTGTTTCACAGGTCGTGGCCCTTTCATGTGCTGCAGGGTTTTTAATCACGTGTTTCTAAAGAGAAAAGTTCTTCTTTCTTCTGTTAAATAAATATACTTCTGTACTGGAAATTAACATTCCAGGGACGTGATACCAAATGACTAAACAACTGCCATTTTGCAAGCATTCAACAATTTCATGTTCCACAGTGTTTTGGTAGAGTCATACCTGTTCACTGAAAAAGAAAATACTTCAATCAGTAACACACAAATGAATAATGCTTGTGCAACTCAAGGTTAACAAGTTTTGCTAACACAATTTCTAAAAAACATCATTTGTGTGTTACTAATTTGAGTTTTTCTTAAAAGTTGGTTCTACAATTTTCTTTCTACAGTGTAGCTGATAAATGCTAAACAAGCGTTGTATTATCTTAACTAAAAATACAAGTTGCTGATATGGTGCCGGCCAGTGCACTCCATCTTAAAATATGAAATATCAATATTTATTTTCAGGCAGACACACAGAGGAGACTGAACCAAAAGCAAGATAAATAGAAGCTAAAATGGACGAAGGGCAGGACTGCAGATCTGTATAAAGCACAGTAGACCATCTTTAACACCAGTTAAAACATATAGTCTGTCATTTTCTATGAGAATTGTAATGAACTGTACAAATATTGACGACAATGAGGGAGAGATTCTGTGCAGCACCACGTCAGGTCAAACCAGCTGAGGACATACAAAGCTATAAGTCGCCCACTGTGGAGCCTACATCTGGTAAGCTGCTGGCAGTAGTCATCCAAAGACGCTCAACACTGCTCGCTTCACAAACTGAGTCCCCTGCACCCAAATCCTCACTGTGATCGCTCACTGACGTATTATGATCTCTTCCACTGTCAACTTGTGTGTGCAGTCAGCGCACAGTGGATGGCAGTTGCAGTCAGGTAAACAGAAAACTATTTAAACATAAGGGAAAACTGCATTTGGTGGCTGCTTTGCTTTGAATCCAACGTGCCCAGAAATGATCCAGCAACTGTTCATCACCAAGTGTCTAAAGCTGTTTCAGAGATTCCAAAACTTAAAAAAATAAAGTTTTATTCTGTTATTTGCTTTGGAGCGATGTGGCATTCAGGACACATTTTGACAAATACATTTTAAAAAGTGCCACTGAGAAGGTTTTGCAGTAAGAGCCATTTTCAGGTCTTGGCTGGTCAAGGCAGATCTACATCCACGGAAGTTGATCATAGCAGATTCCAGGAAGTTCAGTAGTTTGTTTTTAAACTTGATCAACTTGATCTTAAATTGGAGGCAATTTGTCTTCATACTGCGGTGGTGGAGTGAGCGGCTCTATACTGATTCCAGCTGCTGGCTGAGAGTTATCAATGTTTTTCATGTGCAGCTTCTCTGATTTAATCCTGCGGATCTTGATGGGGAGGAAATTGCGGGTAGTTTTTCCGGCTCTACGGTTTGATGCGGAGGCGGCAGCCGAGGGAGCAGTGGAAGCCGGGGCAGGTGGCTGCGATCCGGTATTTGGGACCTCCGATCCCTCATATTCATACTGCACTCTATCGACTTCAACCAGGTCGTCGTAGGAAGGTAGATGTGAGGGGCTTGGGCAATGGTTGCTCTGACGAACGGGGTAGTTGCCACTGCCCACGGCCTCTTCATAGCTGGGTACAGCATACCTCTGGGCTTGTTCCTCAGGACTGCGGACATGTATGACAAATTAAAATTAGCCAACATAAATTTTATTAAACAAATAATATGAATATCATCTTCAATCAAACTCAAATCACAAATGTTATTCAAGCTGACAGGACATTTCATTTTGGTTCTTCTATTTGTGTCATATGAACTTTACCCGTGGCTTTACCTCTGTCAAACGGCATATGAGAAAGATAAAACCCACTGTTAGCCAGTTAGCAATTTTTTTCCCTCCACTGTTTGCATTGGTCTCTCGTAATGGATCACTCTTATTCATTGCTGTTTACTTGGTGATGCTCTCCTAGTAAAGCACAGGGTAAACAAGCGTCCCAAGAAGATTATGGGACAAGAAATGGTGGTGAAGACAACAACTGCCATGATCCCACACTGTTTTATGATGTCATCAAACTAGAGCTGTGCCTTAATTAAGGGGCTTCATCCTTCAGAGTTTGCATTTGTAGACCAATTGCGTCACAGCGCTGCATCTAAGCTTTCCCGTTTAGGAGGCTCCTTCAAATATGGCCAACAAATGTGTCCTTCCATCCCCAAGAAATGAAAGCATCAACAAACGGATCCTTCCTGGCCCGACCTCATTTCGCTTCAGGTACAAACTGTTTTTCAAAGAGGTAATGGCACTGGCAAGCAACCTGAGTACGAATTTTAAAAAACCAAGGGGCATTAAAACCTTCTTTTCATGTCTAACTTCAACTTTGTTGCTGGGCAACAGCAATAAGGAGCTGGTGATGCCAAAAAAAAGAAATCCTCTGTAGACCTGACCATCTCCTTTCACTTCGGCCTTCACTGTCTACGCGGCCCATGAAGGAGGTGGTCTTCGTGGGCCGCGCAGACCACGTCCTCCGAAGGATGCAGCCCTGATTTGAGACACAGCTTAGGGCTTTTTCTGTTGTTTTGATTGAGAGGCGCGCATCGGGCGAAGTTGAGCAAAATAACTAACTTTAGAGTTTAAAATCCACAGATACATTACTCTGACATTTTTAAGGAAACACGCTTAAAGAATCTACACAGTTCCTTGTCTAACACGGGTAGTTTACATGGTCTAATCAAATTTCTCCTCACAGACACGATGTCACGACCCGGCTCGTCACACATGACAAGAACAATGACAGTCTTTTTGGAAAAAATATATAATTTTACTCATAATGTACAAATGTCTAGCTAGAAAATCAAGACTGGACTCACGTTTCTCTCTCCTCTTGCTCCATATCTGCCACTCCTCCGTTGTTCTGGGCCTCCAGGAGACTCCGCTGCTCTCGCTGTTTGTTCCTCATTCCCACACACAAGGACAACAGCAGCATGACCACCCCAGAACCCACCAAGACGAAGGCCACAGACGACGCTTTATTTTTCCTGCTCCCAGTGTCAATGGCTTCTCCTGAGCTGCTACTGTTATTACTGGATGCGTCTGCGGGTACGACGCTCCACACAATCATCACTATTCCCAGGGCGATGAGCCCAACACCGAGAGCACAGAGAGCATACTGGGAACCGGAGTTTCCAGTGTTTTCTCTGTTGATATTGTTATGGGGGATGATGGCAGTTCCTCCTCTGCCAAGGCGGCTCGGTGGTACATCCAAACTGGAACGCATGTTTGTCAGTCCCCAAACTTCAGTCAGACCAGCTGCAGAGAGGTCAGAAACTGTTGAGAGAAAGGAATTTGATATCAGACACAATGACAAAACATTATTATTAATATTATTATAGAGCCCGACCAATGTGGATTTTGGGTAAAAATATGAGTAAAGAAATCTGACACTGATTCCTAAGTATTTGTTTTCGAGCCCTGATACATTTCAACCCTAGACTTTATTATAAATAACTTCAAATAATTTGAAATACAACCAAATACATAGAACTTGAATAGGGAAAATAAACAATGGTTTTCAGAGGTATTTCGGAAACATAAACACTGATATTGATATGTCTGTGAAAGGCACATATCAGCCGATTTTTCTTGGCAAATCAACAATTGTTTGGACTCTAATTCAAATCCACAGTCGCTCTTGACATTTCAGTTTAATTTTAAAACCAGCTCTGCGGAGACAATATAATTCCTCCTTACACGCCTGAGGGGTATCTGAGGTAAGGTGGTTCTCACCAGCTTTCCTGTAAGAAATATCATGTATGTATGAAGGTATGACTAATCACGTCTCTGGAAGCAAGAGATTTCTTCATTGTGTGTGTGTGTGTGAGAGTCCAATTTTCCTTGAGAACATAAAATTCACTCCAGTAAAATAACCATAGCTTCTAGTAATGGGTGTGTGGCACAGTAAAGCATTTACAGAAGAAGGCACATGTTACTCAACACTATACAAGGGGCAGATTTGGCCACAGCAAAACAAGAACCTCAACATATATTGACCATAAAATGCACAGGTTTGTTTCCTTTCATTTAATTCTATCATATTGATCATTAAGTGTTACATGTTAAAACAAAAATAAACATTTTAAAAAGGAAGAATTTGTTTAGAATGGATTTACATTTTCCACACAGTAAAACTGAAATAGCCAGCATATGCATATTTACAACATACATAACAATAAGCCAGTGATCACAAGGCCGCCCCTCCAGTGCAACTTTTTAAATCTTCGCTAGATCAGAGAGTAAAGGAGTCGTCTGCTGGGAACTAAAAAACTTACAGTCCAGGAACTGGTCTGTGTATGAATAACCTCTCAGACCATTAAAGAATGTCTTCATGAAGTGCTCATACCACAGGCTTACCCTTGCATACCCCAACAGAGTTTGTCTGCGAACATGCCCAGACCTGCTGGGAGAGTGACAGAGGGGATCTGGGAGTCAGGAAAACCCAGCTCCATTTTAGGAAAACCCCCCACCACACACCCCTCACTGAAGAATGCCCGGCATGAGGCTGAACATGACAGTTGGGACACATGCAGAATCACCCATTTTCACCCATAAATAACCCCTCAGCAGCCTGTTACATGTGGCAGGGTTGGGCTGAAGGTGTCACATATCATGGAGATCTGTGAGCTTATAGTCCCAGTCCAGCCTGGAGGTTATATTTACCCAAAGGACAGGTTTTTAACGGTAAAAGTGAGTAAGACATTGACAGACGTGCTCATACCCTCATCCTCAAAGCTCTATACTACCGAGAAGGTAGTAGGGGGGGGGGTGGTTGTTGTGCGTAAAGTGGAAGTATTTCTTCATCTGCACCCAAATGTTTGGAAACACTAAACAATCAAAGATGTTGCAAAGGATCCTGTTACACTTCCTGTGCAGCAGATAGACGTGGATGTGTGTGTGTGTGTGCAGGGGTTTTTATCTGTGTGTGTGTGTGTGTGTGTCAGGGGGTTTATATGAGGTGTCTTAACAGTAGAAGTCCGAGCTCCACACTTCCCACAGCGAACGGTTATTTCAGCGCCAGTTCGCCAACACCACAGTCCAGAGTCAGACCTCATTGAAAGGGCGGGGGGGGGGTTCGGTTTCCTCACTACTGACGTCACGCAGCGCAACTAAAACCTTTCAAACTTTATACTGAAAAACATCCCGGTCCCTTGCTGGGGAACTTTTGTTGGCCTAACATTTCTTAGCGGTACAGATGAGTGTGTGTGTGTGTGTGTGTGTGTGTCTGCTCCACTCACCTCTTCATCGTTGGACAAACACAAACTCAAGTCACGTCTTCTTCGTCGTCTCCTCCTCGGAGCTGCCAGATGTGGAGGGTTACAAGTGTCGCGGTTCTGCGCCGGCGGGACTTTTATGTGTCGCAATTCCGCGTCAAATCAGCGTGTGAAGATGAGGAACTTTTGTTTCCTCTCCACAGACACAGACGGGCCCTGTTGGAGGGAGGGAGGGAGGGCGGCAGGGTGGGAGGGGTGAGGGGTGAGGAGGGAGGAGGGAGGGAGGGGGCACCGAGCTCCACTTCCAGTTTCATTAACCCCCTCAGTGCCGGGCCTGCAGAGCGGTGCAGGGCAGCACGTTCATTTATACAGTTTGCTCCTCCATCAATTAGGACTAAAGACCAAAGGGGACAGGGCCTGGACTCAGATTTTTAAACTGTTTTGTTTGTTTTGTCTGTTTTAAAATCTTAATCTTGAATTTTATAATCTTGCTGACAAAACACAAACAAAAACAAACATGGGGGAAAACAACCTTCTTGGCAGAGGTAATAGTGTCAGCTCATGCCACAAAAAGCCTCTTGAACAGACGACAGTGCTATTTCACAGTGGAATAAGCACAGGTGTAAAATAATGGAAGTAACTTATTTTTAGCTGTCTTAGTTTTAGTGTCGAGGATCAGGTATATATAAGGGGGAATTAACCAATGAACTGGGGTATAACGAACTGAATGTGGAATATTTCCTTCTGAACATTTATATAGTTGCTTTATGTCAGTCTATAATTGTTTTGGCTCTTTATTAACACGATAAATGTATGATGATGCATACAGTCTCTTGAAAAGTGTGACTGACAACAATATAATCAGATTGATTGATTAAAATACTGAAAAGAAGTCCAGCTGCTATGCACCAGGAAAACAAGAGCATGTACTTTTATGTCTTTACCACACTTATTTTGACATTCAGACATATTTGCATAAATCTCTTCCAAGTCAAATCTAACCACAAAAATATGACAATCTTTTAGGTCTTTTAGTCTATTAAAATATATTTGACTATCTGTCTTACACAATGATAAATATCACACTGTTTACTCAATACCTCCCCATACAAACAGAGACAAGCCACTCAGTTATATATCAGCCATTACGGATGACATTTTTAGGCCTACTTCCTCTTAAAAGGGCAGGAGTGACTGTAAGTGGATGGTAAATTACCCACCTACTCGCTGTCACTCCTTTCGAGCCCTTTGGACAGAACCAACCCTCGAGGACCAACCCTGCCAGAGGTCACGTGACACAGATAGTCCTACGTCATGCATGTAGTCAACAAAGTACATATGTGTTAAGAAATCGACCCAAGACCGTAAAAAAGGGCTCCACCTGGCTCCACTTCCTCTGTCTCAGCCTGCTACAATGAAGACTTGACTATTGTACAACAACGACAAAACCAGTTCGGACACTGGCCATTGCTGTATTGTTCCTTGTAGGTGAGGCAGCCTGGTTGCTCTGGACCCTGGGGAGGTTTTCTTCCTCCGAAGCTTTTGTGTGGTTCCTCTGTTTTACTGCACAGGCACATAAACACACACATACAGAGGGAAAGACAGACACAGTGAATACGCCTTGATTACATCTGGTGACCCGGACTGAACCCCTATCTCTCCCAGCCTGTTATCGAATTAAGTGAGATGTCGGCAGCCTCAAAGGAAAAATGTTACAGTAAGATAGAGATGAACATGTTTTATACATCTGAAAGCTTTAAGTGATGGTGTAGCAAATCGGTTTAGGCTATAAATATATGTAGTACGGTTTCCTCAATAAATATTCTATACTGGGGATCTGTTCCAACAAATATAACCATACATAACTCTAATAAAAGAAACAGATTTTCCTCTTGCTGTCCAATTGGCAAGCTCATCCACTTCCATTGACATTCATTTCTTCATCTCGGTGTTATGGCTGTGACGTGGGCGCATAATTACATTTACCCATCAAACATTTCTACTAATAAGTAGCTCGGTTAATTTCCCAGGTGGAAAGTTGCCTGACACGCCTGCTTCCCGTAATCATACCCCTGATATCCCAGAGTGCATTCACATAATGAATTGCCTGTTTTATCTGACCTGACCGTGGGTGGATTACAAGAACGGGAGTAAGTGAGTGAGGGAAGGTTGCCCGACGGCTGCTGTCTCACTCGGTGCTGTGTCATCCTTTGCTTGCCATGATGATTGAGTCACTGTGAGTAAGAGGAGGAAGTTGCACCATGTTGTATTGTGCAGAGACCTAAACACAGACAGTTAACATGTAAAGCAGGGAGCCGAGGAATGGGTCATAACTGGGGTACGTCACCAAAATACTCTTGAAGAATCAGCCAAGTATACAGAGTCAATATTAGCACGAAGGTAATGGCTGAGTTTTTCTTAATCTGTTTTATATTTTATCAAACGCACTTAAGTAATAAGTGTCTTGATGTTGAAACATGTTGCACAAATAAACTTGCTTTGACTTGTCTAATAGAATCCAATTGGAATGCAGCGCAAACATTTCCCATATGTAAGAATCTAATTCCCAGACTGTATTATCATCCTTTATTCATAAATCTTCAACATCTCCACTGCTTCCTCTTTTCACCACTGTCACAGTTCCTCTCAGTCATACAAGGTAGAAGTGGAGACCAAAAAGCTTCCTTCTCAATTTACCCACAAGTTGTTAAATGTCTATCTTAAAAGTTGCTATGATTGTTTGTTTGTTTGTTTTAATATAGTTGTTATTGTTAACGTGCTTGGAGACCTCTTCCTATTAAAATGTCCAGGACAAATGAAGCATCAGCATTTAGTCATGTCCCAAATTCACTCTCCTTTGAGCTCGGATTTGGTCTCCACCAGCTCCACAAGTGTCTTTAACTGATAGATGTGTGACTTAAGTTCCAGCTAGTTATTCACGTTATCATTTGGTACTGGACATGAAGCCTTCCGTTGTACGAAACTGATTGTTTACTTTCCACATACTCTCACCGGAAATGTCTTACTCGCATGTGGCACCTCAGAGAACTACACCCACTAGCTCCTCCCACCGATCATACTCGCCATGGACTAAACAACATAAGCAGCCTCCAAAAGACATAACATCTCATTATAATACAAATATTATAATGGTAAAGCGTTGCTAGCTATTCCAAAACCCAAAAGGAGATAGAGCCTTTGCCGTGAGTTGTAAAGTATGTTGTTACTTGTAAAGAAAAGTGCTTTACAATTAAAGTTATTATTATTCTGTAATAGGTATGCAGTGTGTACTAGTAGAGACTGATAAGGCTGAATTACAAAGTAAAACCAAAACAATGAGCTAAAAGAGGCTAAAAAGCTGCCCCCAGCTGGGCAGGGAGTGATAAATCATTGGGGATATGTGAGATTATTGATAATTGGATTGACTGTGATTGTGGAACTGAAGGTCCAGTGTGTAAGATTGAGGTGGAATTGATCTATTGGCAGAAATTGAATATGAAATAATCCTCATGATGTTTTCACGAGCGTGTTTTAACTAAATTGTACTCATTGTTGTTTTCTTTACCCGAGAAGTGGCCCTTTATTTTTAAATACTTTTTTAAAGTAGTCCAAACTGGACAAAATAAACACATTTTCAGAATTTTATGACGACTGAAGGCTACCACAGGTTCTCTTCCATGTTTGGAAGAGGAGGGTCAGGTGAGGGGTATTCAGCTGCAACATTCAACTTCACCACTAAATGTCTCTAAATTCTACACACTGAACCTTTAAGAGGTAACACCATCCTCCTGTAATATCTCCATTGCCACCAGATAGAGTTTTATGCTATTGTTATCTCATTTTATAAAAACGATTATTTTTCAAAATGATCTTTTCTTAGTTGAATGTCATCTTTATTTCATTAAAAGTAACACTCTCATGTTGACATAATTTCATCTTTACACCATTTAGCCGGAAGGCTAACATACAACTCTGCAGTCATCTTCAGTTAGCAGTTCAGTTCAAATATTATTCCATGTTCACCACACAGTATAAAACATCAGAAGAGGGCGCTACATATGTTTAGACACAACAGTGTAAATGTGCAAGATGAAAAATGACTATCAAACATAGTATAATCTAGAATTTAAAATTCAGTTCAAGTCTTTTTTTTGTCCATTGTACTCAGTTACAATGACAAGGCATCACAGACAGCAGAATTGAATGAAACCACAACAGTTTACACTGATATTAAACTTTTTTCATTTTGTCTTGAAGTAGGCTACCCTGTATTATACAAAGTTTTTTTAATTCTCATTTCCCTCAGAAAACAGACTTTGTCAATATCAACTAGTCAACGGAAACAAACTACATAAACTACATAGAAAAATAATCCTTTATTTTGAGTCCTTCCTTCATTCTGGGGGAGAATCTTCTCACCACCTGCTCACAGTGATTCTTGAAAAAGTTTTGCTTAAATCAGGAAACGTGTAAAAACATATCCTGTCCCTTTTTAAAAAGTGCAATCTGTCCTCTAAAGGCTCATTTATAGAAAAGAAGAAAACATCCATGTTTGGGGCGTAGATGGAAAACAATTGTCCATGATGAAGAGGATGTCTGGTGCTGCACTCTGTTGACCTCACACGTTGGAGACCTCGATGCTGGTGTACCCGTGAATCGGACTTCCCTCGGTTCTGGGCGGAGTCTGGTCTCGAACATCCCGCGGAAGAGAGCTGTAGCTGCCATGGCAACTCAAGTCCCGCCCACTGCGGCCTTTGGGGCTGAAGCCTGTTGGAGGCTGGAAATGAAACAAACATTCATAGTAAATACACTCAACTCAGGCTTCGTTGTCTTCTGTCTAACGCCATGCAACTGCACTATATTCACAATCTCATTAAAGTTGTATAAATGCTGTGTCAAAGGTCAAATAATGCCCAAGCCTGATTCAGATACCCAAAGCTGATTCCGAAGAGGGGAAGTTTTTTTGTTTACCACCTTGACAGCCCTCCGTCTCAGCGAACCCTCGTCATCAGTGTGTCGACCGGCAGAGCTGGGTGGTCGGCCCAGCGAGTTCTGGCGATGTGGGGTCGGTGGTGTTCCCGGGCCTAAACGCTCATAGTCCTGTTTGGCATCTGTCCTGCAGGGAGCACAGGAGGGATCAGGGTGTTGGGGAGCGCTGCAAATGACATCTGAAAGACACTTCAATGCACCTTTGTGCAACATTTTAAAGATAAATACATCACCATATGTTGTCAGACAAGGTCTTGAGTGATACCTACCTTTGCATAAACGCTTCAGTGAGTAGAACTATAGTGGAATCTGTTGTGGTGTGTTTGAGTGGACGTCTCTCTCACCTGGCAGAGCCAATCAGGGCCTTCATCTCCTCGACGAGGTGTCGACGAACCATGTGCTTGCTGTTGGCAATCCCCAGTGCTGTTGCCATGGCGTCAGTGTTGAACGTGGGGTCAAGCACCATGACGGCTCCATGAACTCCACTGTTAAGGAGACCTTCTGCAAACTCCTGCGCAGGCGGATGGAGAGAGGAACAGTGAGTGAACTAAATTCTCGGATGTAAAAACCACAGTAAATATTGAGTGAAGGAAAAAAGAGAGATATCAACACATGAGCTGACACAAACAACATAGTGAGGGATGTGTTGATATCTTCTCTATTAAAACGCCCTGAGGATGTCAACAGGATGTCAGTACACATGACCTGAATGTGGTTGTGCCTCATAAAGGAAATGTTTTCCAATGCTAATGTTGATGGGGAGCTATTCATATTGCAGCATCACCACAGAGGCTGCAATTTAAAAGGCTTTGCAATCAACCAGTAGCAGCTTACAAGTACAATAAGAAAGGCTTGCTATCACACTGCGGAGCAGGGGGGAGCTGAGGAAACACAGGAGCCTCCACTACTCTCAGTGCAACATGACAGAGATCTTATAATACACATTTAATCAAAGTAATTATACATTTAGTAATAAACTGTAAGGAAAACTTTGTATTTTAATTTATCAGCTTCAGTTTTTGTTTCAAGGTGTGAGTTTAAAAAAGACAATATAAAGTTTTTATAGTGGTTAGGCCTGTCGGAGTGTGTTCAGTGTTTAAGGTGCATTCTGGATCTCTGTCCCCACCTTCATATCAATGTCTCGGATCCACTTGATGACCCGATGAGACGTCCACACCAGTGGATCCACGTTCTGATGCTCACACTGCACCCGGCGAGCCTGCAGTGCCTGGAAACCATTTTAACAAACAGGATGTACCTTTTGTTAACTGTAACCACATCCACTGCTGTCTGCTGTCTGTGAACCTGAATTATTAGAGTCCCACTTACCTCCTTGTCAAAGTTGAGTAGGTGCAGCAGTTCGATGCCCAGCTGCAGGCTGACCTGGTGGAACTTCTTGGTGATGTTGAGGTGACGTTCAAGGTCCCGGCGTGTGAGGGAGTTAAGCATGCGGCCGTCCACCAAGTGATTGTGAAAGGCCTGGGCGTACTGAGGCAAGCCCACATCGCTTAACCAGGCCTTGGCCACCCAGTGGTGGTCCATGTCTGCAGCCTTGGACAGCCTGCAGGCAAACAGTGTCACAGTTGTTTCTCACTCAGCCGTGCAGATAGTTTTAGCCACAGTAAACCCACAAGGTGAATCCGACTGACGTTAATAATTCTCAGAGTTTTCCCCCAACCCCTCAATGAGGTCGACATATTTGGGTGAAATGTCTCTGGGAGATTTCGACATCCATGTGCTTGTCATGATGACTCATAATAGCCTCAGTGTAAAAGAACCCACTGTATGGAGCTGCTGTGGCTACTGCAGAACCACTGGTTATTACAAAATAATTAACTGGCGGCTCCAGCTTATCAAAAAAAACATAAAAAACAAAACATATCTGTTTTTCTTAGTTTAATAGAAACCTGAAGAAATAAAAGAAATAATTACTCTTGAACAGTCTGACAAATGAGAAATAAAACTATCCATGTAATGCAGCAGTTTAATCTACCTCTATAACAGTTGCAATACCTTCAATTCTGCATTCTGTAAATGCTGTTACTATATACCACCAACAGAGGGTGCTCTTGCATTACCACATATTATACAGTTTATAGAAGAGTCTTCTGTGTCCCTTCCTCACCCTCTACCGTTCTCAGCATCTCTGTAGTCCTCGATGGCCAGGCGAAGTTTCCGGCGATGCATTAAACTGCTGACACCTAAACCCAGCTCCAGGTCCTCATCTGTCAGCCCCAGTAAGACCTGCAACATGTCAAAGTAGCTGTTTAACTGTTATAAAAACTACAACCACACTGCCAAAGTATCCTGTGAACAAAAGCCAAGATCATAGATTGAAATGTGACACGTTGTTGAACTATACATTTGCAATTGTTCACAATAATGTAGATTTGATAGATGGATAGATTATCTATCTAAAAATGAGTCAAGATAAGTACACTGCAGTGAGATGAAAGTCAATCCCCAGAACTACTACAAAGCTGTCACTGTAAATGAGTAAGTGCTAATGGAGATATTGATATTACAGCTATTTTAAGTACAAGGTGATTGAAAGACACAAGTAACCGAGGCAGAGTATTGAAGCCAAATATAGATACAGATTTAAAGATGAATAACTGAAGCTATACAAAGTTGGGCATTCGACTGACATAGCCTGTAAAATGATGGTACAGCAGATGTAAGCATATTTTTTTAAAAAGTGAAAACAGTGCAAGAATAAAACTTTTCCAGGTTCAGTGTGTAAGATTTAGGTGAAAGGGATCTATTGGCAGAAATTGAATATGAAATAATCCTAGTGATGTTTTCACTAGTGTGTTTCATCTAAATTATACGGATTGTTGTTTTCTTTACCCTAGAAGGGGCCCTTTATATTTAAATACTTAATATTTACACCAGGAGAGGTTCCTCTCTATGGAGGCCGCCATGTTTTTAACAGTAGCCCAAACTGGACAAACTAAACACCTTTTGAGTTTTTATGACAAATGAAAGCTACCACAGGTCCTCTTTCATGTTTGGAAGGGGAGGGTGAGGTGAGGGGTATTCAGCTGCAACATGCAACTTCACCACTAGGTGTCACTAAATTCTACACACTGAACCTTTAAAGTATAAAACTAGAGATATAAAAAAAATATGAAATCAATGTCTGGTTTTCTCCAACCTTGCCACTCTTGATGTTTTCTGAGCAGGTGCGGATGTACATGGGCATCGCCATGACAACCTCTAGCCAGGCCTGCACAGTACCCGCCCTCCACTGTGACATGGGTGTGGTCCTGGCCAGCTCCACCTGCTGGAGGCGGTCCAGCTGGTCCTCTGACCCGTCTGAGAGGCTGTGGCGAGTGGGGCTGGACAGGCCATCTGAGTCTGGGCGGGTGGGTTGTTGGGTTGGTGGGTGAGGGAAGGGGGTGGGGGAGACATGTGGATGATGTAGTTGAGGTGGTGAGTGTCGGAGGTGGCAGTGGGTGTAGTGAGTAATGAAAGAGCAACATGTTCAATAAAACATAGCGCAGTAAAAATGAAAATCAGTTTAACATAAAATTAGCCCAGTGGGGGGAAAGGAAAGTAGACATAAGTGATTTCTGCAAAATAAATGGGCTTATAACAACATCCTACGCTTTTGGCTGCACGACAACAAGCCAAGCGTTTGCCAGAGATGCTGTAAACACAAGTTGCAGCTTTTATAAGCAGCTCCACGCTTTAGAAGTCCATTAAACAGGCAGCTGTTTGAGCCGCCGAGCTAACATGACTCATCTGTCTAAATTAGCCGGCAGCAGCGACTCAATGAAAATACAAGGCCTGTTATCAAGAAAACCATCTTATACTTTGATACATTACGATCACATAAAATCTGCCTCACACAATTGCAAATCACACTAGATTCTAGCTTTAAATAATAATGAGTCATTTAAATACTTTTTTCCTGTAATCAATTTTTGCTTATCTGTTGTGTTATTCACTTGGGTCGAACATGCATTTTTCTAAATATTTCAGTGAGGAATCAATCATTTACCACAGTTTGTTCATTTTAGTCAGAAACATTTCCTCTGTCTTTACCAGCAGAGGGCAATCTAGCACCAGTCCAGGCCTCAGCACTGGGTCGCCTACAGTATCACGTTTTGCTCTTATTACTTTGAACATATCATTGTTCTGACTGCTTGTGACATACATGTGTGGAGGTGTGGCTTGTCAGCTTGATGTTCTAGGCTGTTGAAGAGGGAGGAAGCTGTCACTGCTCGACACTCAGTCTGTGCAGCGTCGCAGACAACAGAGAAACTACTGTAAACCACACATCCAGCACTACATGATGAGGAGAGCAAATAGATGGTCGAACACACAATCAGCAAGACAATTCAAGTGTTTGGTGACATACCTAAATATCATCCTGCCACCTTACTCCCCTAATACTTCTTGAAAACCACTACATCAGTACTGATACTAAACGGCTCTTGATGCAGTCTTACATACATATAGCCATGTACCCTGTGGCTCACCCACTGACTGTACATGGTCCAACACTGTAAGGGCTCCTGGAAAACTAATGAGCCATGGATCAACACATCCACCTCACAGTTCAGTCATAAAGGATGGCCACAGATTCCAGAAATCCTTCCTGTTCGACCCTTTACTCTCCAAAACATCCATTTAATTTCACCTGTTATTTCAGTGGGACAAACAAAGATGTGAGACAGAAGGATTCTCTCTACCTGAATTATCGCTTCTGGTTTTGAAGCGTAAACGCAGTAAAGTCAATTTGTTTCCAGAAAAAACAGTGGGAACGTTTTCGGCAAGCTCACTGTACCATCATGTTCTTACTCAGAAAGACAGATAGTCACAACTGAATGATTGTGATTTTGTATTTAAAAACCCCATCTGTTAGTCATTTCAAACTGGATATTTAGACTGAATGTGCACTTCTTAGTGCTCTTCTTTGACCAATTAATTTCAATCAACTCAATCAACTTTCTGCTGGAAATGCACTCTAAGATAAACTCCAGATGTAAGATCCTTGTTTTTTCATGCTTTAACAAAGACATGTCACTACATTACAACTGTAAAATTGACTGTAGAGTTGAAGTTGGACACTTTGATAGTTAGGTCCCCCTGTGGGGCTGGCCATACTAAGTCCCACTTTTTAAAACTCACTAAAAGTGAGCCAGAATAACATCATCTACAGCTATGTGGTTATTATTATTATTATTACTTTGAGAGTGCTAGTTTTGTAAATTATGTTATTCTGTGAGTTTACGACAACCACAGTCTATATATACTGTAAAGAAGGTATGGATAGAATAGCACTATGTCCACTACACATAGGATAAAATAGACTGTTGTTTCAACAACTGTGTTTAACTTGTCTGTTAACTGCTAAATTAAAATAGTTAAGATATTTGGTAAAAGGATTTCACTATCTGAAGTGTATACTGAATTAACGTTAGCGCTTCATAGAAAGTCCCCTTCGTTCAGCAGGAGTTTCATATTAACCCCAAGAAATGTTTCACACACTGTGACACTCCATTGTTTTTGGATGGTTTGCATCAGAACCAGGTAGAACTTGAAGAAGTGCTAAATGCTCCAGGGTCAGTTTGTGATGTCGTGTGAGAGTTAGAAGGCATCTTCAAACACAGCTCGCAACCCAACACAACTGATTTCAAAGCAATTGGAGCCGGTGCAGCTCGGTCTTACTCGGTCTGATTGATCACTTCATGGGTCACTCGACTGTGTTGAGAGTCCGGTGCAGGTCAGACAAGAGGGGTTGGTGTTAGAGGTCAGGGGTCAAACCAAGGCAGAACATTATTGACACCATGTGCTGACACATATGAGTTGTGTTCCAACAGTTCCGACATGGCTTCCTTTCCCTCCTCCACTGTTTTTCTTCTTATTGATTTCAATGCAACAGAAGAGGAAATAAGTGCTTTCCAGTCGTGATGAGGAGTTGAAGGTGGGGTAGAGAGGAAAGGAGGCCATGTGGAAGCTTTCGGGATGCAGTCCTGTCACAGAGGGACTTGCAGGGTTGAGGGAAGCTTACGCATATGTTAAAAATGGCAGCCACCCCCTCCCGGCATAAAGGGACAAATCAGGATTAGAGCCAGACAACAACAGAATGAACACATACACACACACACAAACATCAACACAGGGAAAGAGAGGACAGCCACATGGAAATTCATCGATACTTATTTTTTATTTTAAAATAATCTTATTTTTCTCATTTAGTTCTTTTGAGGGTCATTTTTTTTGCCATGCCTTTAAAAGTTTGCTACTAGCCACTTCTAAACATCTCAGGACCTCATGGTAGAAGTCCTCCAACGAGGCCTACATCTTTGACTTTAAATAAAACTCTTTCATAATAATATTAATAATTTCATTTCTGCAGTGTTATCTCATTTACAAAAAGGAAAATATCCGTGGGAAAAAGAAAAGGACAAAAAAGACCGTGGCTCAAAAACATAAACTGATACAATATTTTCCGATTGATATGTTTGTCCCCCCCCCCCCATCAGCAGAGGAGCATAAAGGTCGGTTACATGAACAAAATAAAAGTAGCCTAGAGTTTTATACATGTCATTGAATGTGTAATGAGATAAACTGGTTGAGCTGTTGTTCTTTTACATATAATTTAATACATGACGACTAATCCTGGAATCACCTCAGCGATTCGCTCCTGGATCTGCGAGCCCGAGCGTAGGATGAGCTCAGGGTTAAATGATAATCCCCTCTTTTGACAAGCATGGTGGTTAAATACAGCTCCAACATAATCTGTGACTCTACAGTGTCCCAGGTGGGACCGACAAATACCCAGTGTTAGCTTTAATATCAGGGAGAGAAACGACTTCCTGGCGGGGCAGTGCAGACTCCGGCTCAATCCAATGCACGGATGAAAAATAATCCAATGTCTTTAGTCATTCTTTTGCTTGAAGAAACGCTATTAACCTTTGGCACAGAGTTAATTGCTTTTTTTTTTTTGCAGCAATGGCTTGAACTGGCACTTGCTATTGTTAAAGCAGTTCACTGAACGTCCGCTCCATCATCAGGCCGCTAAAATGAAGCTGTGATTTTCTGGTAAAATGACCTAATTCCTGGGGTTTGAAGAAGAGGTAATCAGTCTAATATTTACTGTGTTTTTTATAATTGATGTTGATGTTATCGCTAATTTTGAGGTAATAGTTTTTTTAGATTAGCTTTTGCCACAATAACTCTACTTCCAACAGCCTTTCTAAGTGTTCATAAAAACGATAGCTGGGAGCTACTGTAAGATCTCACAGAGAGAGAAGGGTACAAAGCCCCGTGAAGGAGTGGAATAATTATTTCATCATTCAAAACGTAGCACTGGGTTTTTCTTAGGGACTGTTGACTTTGTTGACCTCTACTGTTTCAAATGTAATTTAGCATGAAGAGCTGGTAGGTGCAGATTAAAAAAACATTTAGTCTGGGATGTTAAGCTCTAGAAGGTTTATCAGAGCAGCAGAGGGTCACATTTTCAAATGTTATCACTTCATTTCAAATGGAGGAAATCGTGAATAAACACCATGAAATCAGTAACTGACCTCTCTTTTTTTTCTGCTCTTTTAAACAGACAGTTTTGTCACCATCTCGACAACATAGCCAGAGACAGACATTAGTGTTTAGAAGGGTTTTGTTGAACATGCGTTTGTGGACTGGGACTACTTGCATGCATGTCACACATGTACCTTCTATCCTGACAGATAGAAAACACATTTCTCACATTTCCTGTTTGGCGTCATGTTGCTGTTCTGCATAGAAAGTTCAGTCCTCGCTAAGCAACGTCTTTGAAGTCTCATTTGACAAAAACATCAAGGAGTGCCTCTGCACAGTTTTCTTGGCGGTTGATGGATGTGTCGTGCAACCGCGCTGGAGGTGGATTTGAGGAGTCTGCATGTTGCCTACAGGAAACTGTTCTCGTCATGGCAGTGTGGGAGGAGGGGGATGGACCAGGCAGGACAATAAACAGGGAGGAGTTTAAGTTAAAAGGTAGTGAGAGGAGTGGGGGGGTACATGTCAAAAATAACAAAAGGCATTCAGGACAAGGAGACATTTACACGCACAAAGTGCACATCAACTGTTGTTATTTACAAGTACAGCAGTCCTTCAAGTTTCCAGTTGAGTGAAAACAAAAAGTCAAAATGTAAAGAACAATTAAAAGATCCAATAACACAGCCGCTTTGGAGGGCAGATACAATAGAACACATCCATGTGGTCGCTGTGTCACACTGTTCACTCTATTTACACAACCGTACATACACACAGGTGCAATTTGCTCGGTAAGGTTTTCACTTCAGCGAAGCAAGACGCGCCTCCGGCTTCTGACATGGCCTCCGACCATGGACGACACACATGCACACACTCTCACACACATGCACACGCAAGTATGCATGCGTGTGAGCTTGCACAGGCACACACATTATTATATCTGTACACGCTGACGTCAAACACACACCCATCCTCTTGCACACACATGCACGCTCGCTTCAACACAATTCTGTCTTCTGATAATGTGCCACAACGGCCCTCCAGGTGGTCCGCTCGGACATGTGTGCTCTACCAGTCTGCATCTTCCTCAATGTAATAATCAGGTGTTGAAGTACCATCAAACAAACCAGGGTCGAGGGACTTGCGCTGCTTCCCCCGGGCGAAGACACGCGACAGAGAGCCCAGCCCCATCTTCTCTTTCTTCTTCTTACGCTTCGCCTCCTCCAGATCTTCTAGGGACTGAAAGAGGAGAGAGAGAGAGGGGGAGAGAGAGCAGAGGAGACAAGACGATGAAGAGATGGGCCAACAAACAGAGATGTGAGAGCAGAGCAGTCGGTGAAGGGGTGCAGAGTGGGCGATAAAGACCGGGGGAGATAAAGATCGCAACACAAAAGGGAAGTGATGCTTTACATGCTGCGAGGCATGCACTTATTCAACAACTGGTTTTCACATAAATCCACGTGACAGCTGCGGAGTGAGGCCACAACAGACTGTGTGGGGCAAAAACACGAGCTCAGCCAGAATGACGGTGGAGAGAAACAGCAGCGGCCACGCAGCAGGACAGTTGGCAGTTTCCACAAAGGAGGCGATTACTTGGGAGGGTGCAGAGGTGGGCAGCTCTTACATTGCAGAGGGAGTGAGTCCGATGGCGTGGCGAGTTGATGTCGCTGGGTGTGGATGACCGGTCCCCCTCCAGCGCTGAGGCGTCGGAGATGATGGAGGGCTGACGCGAGTGGCAAGGGCTCACCCGCACGGCAGCCACTAAACGGGACAGGGAGGAGAAGAGAGAAAAGGCTTGTTTTCTTTGGGGTGTGTTTGGGCACCAAATCTGGTTGTTCTTAAATAAATAAAATATATGTTTTAAAAATCCCCAAACCAGAGGCCGGAAATCGTCTGCAGTTGCTAAGCAACAGTGAAAACAGCTTCACAGAGGTTGAGCCAATGTGTGTGTACCAATGAGACTGAAACTGTTCAACCAATTGCGTAGCCGGTGAGGATTCGTGACTACTCGCATGTTCTTCTTCGTCCAGATGCCACCAATTAGTCAGCAACCTGTTTGAACCTGCGTCTCTAAGAGGACTGAGACGGACCTCTACTCGCACTTTGTGTCGTACTGGGCGAGTGCAGCCAGTTGTCCAGTTTCGCTCTTTAGAGTGATTATGATTAGTTTAACTTTTTTGGGAAGTTCAGGATTAACCTCTCAGGGTGACTGTGGTTAGATAACACTCAATAATTCAAGAGCTTATTCTAAATTGGGAAATCATATTAACATAGTGAAAGCTCCAGGCGGCAGTGATGTTATAATGATGATCATTATCTTTTCAATAGTAATAATGGTAGGGTTGACCCCTGGATTCATTCATTTTAACTACAACTATTAACTGGTGCTGCCATCAGTCATACTATTATTATGTCTATAAGTATCACTCTTATTATTTTCATTGTAACAATCAGTCTGACAGAGTTTAAATATGACAGTGACAAAACTGTTCCTGGTCTCTCTCCCTCTTTTCCACCCACTACTACTAACTCCCCCATATTTCTCCACACTGAGCCTGGTTCTGTTGGAGGTTTCTTCCTGTTAAAGGGGAGAGTGCCTTGACATTATGTATGTTTTGATTTGTCGCTCTATAAATACAATTTAATTGAATAGAAATCAAACACGAACTGCTTCGGCACTGAAAATGTCAGCTGACACCAAATTCTCCTCCAGTATATGGACGAGGCACGTTCAGTGTCGGTTCACATCTTTGGTGTATACCTGTGCATGTCAGATCGCTGGTGGGGAACCTACAGTGCTAAATGTTTCGAGGGGCCAAAAAATGTAATTATTACAAAGTTAAGTGAAAACAAATATCGAGAAAAAGTTTTCCTTAAAAACAAGTTGGAACTGTGCAGACAAAATGTTTGATTCCACTTCTGACTGTATGAAAACACTTGCACACACTAACAGGAAGAAACGGCACATAAGAACCAACCCAACCATTTATAAGCTGCCACTATCCTCAAATATGGAGGAACAGCTGTTTGCAGCAAAGACAAATGGAAGCTGCAAAGCCAAAAGTTTGTTCACTGTACCTGCTCCAGAAAGCAAATGAAATGTCACGACCAGAGCAGCAGGGGGTGGCCGATAATGTGGAGACATTGAGCAGATGGCACGAGTGAATGTGTGTGAAGCCGGTTGACATGAGGATGCAGGAGGTGAACGACTGTAAAAAATCGTTGTGCTAATGAAAAGGATGCTCGAGTACGTGTGCCTACCTTGTCTGTCGGTGGGATGCCCGGTGTGGACATAGAGGGTCTGCTGACTCTGTCTGATCGCAGCAGTCAGGGGAAGGTCCGCCTGCATCACCCACTCCTGGTTGTTACCGTTGACAACTGTCTCCGTGGGCATGGCCAGCGAGTGACGCTTGGGCACGTCCTTGGTCAGGGTGGCTAGTGACTGTTTGGCCTTAAGAGGGTAGAAAAACACACAGATGCAATCAGGCCCGAGAGTCAACGAGCAACAAGCAACAATCCTGGAGAGGGACCTTGCAGGGGGTGGTTGTATTTAAGTGAGTTGGTATTGCGGTTATTGTGGTTTTTATGCATTTTTTTGTGTCTGTGTGCACGTGTTTCTGTTAAGTTATGTATCCAGAATCCTACTGAAAATCTCATGCACACACGACAGACCTCACATGGGCTGTATTCGTGTTAGTCTTTTGTTGTGTGAAATCTCGCTGCAGCTCACTTGCTGCACTGAAAGGAAAACAATTCATAGTATATCTGGAGGAGATGTTTTTCTTCCTTTCGGGGGTGGAAGTTAGGGGTTTGGTGGGGCATACAAATAGAGATACTGGATAAAATGAAGCTTTTCCACAAGTTTAATGAATACATTTGCTCTGCAGAGCCCTGTCACAATGCACAATTCACCACTTTTTAGCAGGAACCACAATGAGCCCCTGGAGCCTTGGGAGATGTGTTAGTATACGTGTGGTTTGTGTCTATCAAGAGCTTTGTGTGTGTGTGCGTGTGTGTGTGTGTGTGTCTGCTGATTAGCCTTGGCACATTGGTGTTTTGCAAATGCTTCAAATCTCGTTATTCTGCGAATCATATCATCATGCCAAGCGTCGACAGGCTGCAAATCAGCACCCGGCACAGTCAGCTACATTGCAATCATCTCTACCTAGCAGCGGTCAAATGATTATCAATCATAGTGTTTGCTTCGCAGAACACAATCACAATCAAAAACCTTTGGAGTAATCATTAGTTGTCAGAATATTGATGTATCTTTTTCCCCCCATGCATTCTTATTCTCCTATTCTGATAAATCACAGCAGGGACCCACGGGGAGCAGCAGAGTTAGGATCACTGGGTCAGGGGCTCCGCCAGTCAGGGGACGGCTGAGGGTTAGTCAAACACGTGCAGCTGAGGAGGGGCTTTCCAAAGACGACAATTAGGTCACAGATGGGAGAGGTTTCCAAAGAGTGGGTGAGGGGGGAGGGGGTCAAGAAAGGTCAAATTTCAAAGTTGGGGGACCTGTCTTACCGCCATGAACCTAGATGAGTAGTCCCTGTCCGCAAGACGCTCAAACACCCGGAACTCCATTCTCTGATTGACACAGTTACTCATCTGGGGGGTTGGAGACATGAGGGATGGCTATACCTTACATTCAAAATCATTCTGGGTTTCATTAGATGCAGAGTACCCGAAATATTGCACAGTAACAGACAGATGTACCGTTCACCCATGAAGCAGTGAAGAGAATTTGTGCTTTCTATTGTCAGTCGTAAATGTCTTCTTATGTCTTCTTGTCAGTAGATTCAACACTTATGATGGGATGTGTGTATGAGCTGTGATAACTGGACTTTGGTTTACTTCAGTTTAGAGTCCATCTTTCTTTTGAATGTCCTTCCTTTATGTGTTTTTATTGGCAACTGTAATTCACACATAAATAAAACAAACTTGAAATGAATATCAACAATACTGCAGAAAGAGAACATTTGTTTTTTTTTGGAGCGGTATCGTCTAGTGCAGCCCCATCTGTGTTTCTGTCTCACCATGGCCAGCTCAGCTTCCAGCTCCTTGATGCGATTCTCCTTGAGGTCGAGCTGCGAGCGCAGCATCCCCGTATGCTCCGTGGCTTCCTTGGTCTGCCGCCGCAGGTCCCACTTCTCCCTCTCCAACAGGTCCTTCTCCTTTGCCAGCGCCTTCACCGCATCCTCGCTCTCCTAGTGGACACAGACATCCTGATGGGTTGCTTCACACATGATTGTAAGCTGAATAAATGGTTAACGGACTGAGTCCAACCTGCAAAATAATGCCGCTGAACCAAATTCTAAATCAGGAAAGGAAGAATATAATCTAAATCAGTGGTTTTACGACGTTTAGAAATGTATTTATGTCTCTGAGATTAAATAAACAGTTAAACAGGGACTTTGCATATCTGTTATATCTGCGGTATATATAACATCATTCACACTATGTTTTTTGGCTATCATTTAAAATTCCTTAGGTTCATTGGCATTTGGCCTTTTTGGGCACAGAAGAAATACACATTATTGGAGTGGATCAGATTAACAGTGATATGCCTGAACATCTCAAGAGAAACATCATAAACACAAACACAAGTCGTCAATATGAATAATATGGAATATATGCAAAGTATTTCATAGCATGGTCATGCATGCGGAGAGTGTAATCTGTTTTTAAGTAGGAGATTAGTACATGTACAGTACAGAGCACATATTCATAAATTAACCTCATCCACAGGGTGCACACACATCTAGCAAGAACTAAACTAATCACATGAAGCATCACAATCCTCACCGATTTATAAAACCAGCTTTATAAAATGTGTTTTATTTGGCTCCACTGCTGCTGCTGCTTGAATGTCGATGGTGTTTTTGTTGCTATGAGCGTCCAACCAACACAGCTTCAATGAAAAGAAGCCTCTTTGCATGCACGTGTGTGTGTGAGTGTGTGTGCGTGTGCGTGTATGCCAGTATATTGTCGGAATATGGCGGCCATATACTTTTCTGTGCTGCTCATAGTTGCGTATGAAGTCACGGAGCTGCTCCTCCCGGCTCTCCAGTGTGGCGTAAAGCTGCTGCATCTGGTTCACCAGGTCGGCCTTCTCCGCCTTCAGACGCTTCCGGTCCGACTTCATGGCTGCAAGAACGGGGGAGAGAGAGAGAGAGAGAGAGAGAGAGAGAGAGAGAGAGAGAGAGAGAGAGAGAGAGAGAGAGAGAGAGAGAGAGAGAGAAACAGAAAGAGAGAGAGGGGCTGTAAGCTATAGCATCAGATGAGCAGCATTTGGCTGTGGGTGTCTCTGTGTGTGCGTGCAACCGTACTTGTGTTGTGTGTGAAAACGCTCATATTTACAAAAGCAGAGAAGAAAGATGGTTTAAAACACTAGTTTGTTGTTACCAGACAAAAACGCTTGAAAAACTGTTGTTTTGAATAAAGCTGTTTATATCATAAATATATCATGCATGTATTTAAACACAGCAGAGGAACAACTAATTAAACAGGCTTCCCACATTCATATTGAGTGACTTTAGCAAACTGATTCATGACGGTTTTGTCAAAATACAACATTTAAACAGACAGATTCAGATTTTAGTCATAGAAATTAATTTTTTTTTTAAAAAGAGGGCACAAAAAAACCTTGAATTGGTTATATTGCTAATACTATAAAGTGATTCATCTACAGCATTTTATATTTTTGACGACAGGTCAGTATTTTTGGACACGGGCCTGAAGAGCCTGTAATAACTAATTTGCAATATAGTTAATATAATATACTAATATAATAAATCATTTGCAATAACTACACTGGCTGTTCAAATACCTTAGATAAAGTCTTTCTCAATCGACACAGTAACACATCTTGGCAGTGTGTGTTTTCTAGTCCACATTTCTTCATGCATAATAAGTAGGTTACTAAGCACCTTCAGATATGAAGCGTCTTAAGTAAAAACATTACATACACCTGCTGCCGCAGTCTTAATGCTGCGTGGCCGCATGTTGATAAAGAAGTGAATCACACATGAACCCTCCTGTCAATCTCCGCTCTGCTGCCGGCTTCGTTAGAGGCTGCCTCTCCCTCTTCTCATCTATCTCTCCGCCACACACTCTCTCTAATCCTCTGGCACTTCACCCACGCATCATGATAAAGAATATGGTTCAGTGTAGTTATTCACAGAAGCTCTAATTTTCTCAAAGACAACATCTCCTTTTTCTTCCTCCCTCTTCTGCATCTCCTCGCTTTCTCTTGATCCTCTCTCCGTCTTCATGTGAGGCGGTTTTCCAGACATCTGCTTAAAGCCGAGCATCTCCCCACAGCTACAGCTCGACACTGGCAATGTACTGTATGTTTTATTTACATCCTGTGTATTCACACTGTGTCTGTCCAACCAATTTCACATCCATTTCCTCACAGCACAGCCGGATGTGAACTGCTGGATGTTTCATATAACATCACACGTTTCTCATTTTTCCCCTCTTTGTGCTTGTTATCGTGCGTTCACCTCTTTTTTTCTCCCCTGTGAGCCAGCTGCCTGTCATTAATTAACTTATATCACAGCCTGCGTAATTGCATGACATTCACAGTGCGTCTGGGGAGCGTTCTCGGGCGAGTGGCATGGAAGTGCGGCTTCACAAGGACGGATTCACCCTGTCGTTTCCTCCCTTTCATTTCTTTCTGCTGTCACCATTTCATATCTCCCCCTTTCACCCATTTCTCTTTTTTAACGGTGGAATCCCCGAGCCAAAGGGGAAATGCAGACCAAAGTGGCCGGCGAATGAAAACAAGAAACGGCCCTTATTGGCCAAGAGAAACAGGAAACCTCGCAGCACCTGCCTTAGGAAGTGAAATCAAAGCCTTCTTTGAGACGAGCCTGCTGCTGCTCCACATCCTGCACCTGTGACTGTTGGCAACATCGACTTTCCTACAAGAAAGCACTCACTGTCACTTAGTAAAAAGGATCCATTCACAGCAGAAAATCACGTTTGCCCCATTACTTGCCATTTAAAACCTATGTATGGACACGTTTAATGAACAGGGATGGTCCGTGCACTTTGCAGTTATATTACAATAAAGAAACGTACACGGAGAAGCACTGGCATGCCTCCATCCGATGACAGCCATATTAATGACCAGCCTACTCGGGCTCGGCCCAAGCCTCCAAGAATTATTACCAGATTAAACAAGAGGGAACCACCTGGGAACCACACAGAGCCGAGACTAATGTGTGTGGAGCTGCAGATGGAGGACGACATAGAGAGGAAACTACTCGACAGTCTTTAATTTCTATGAATATGTTTTGTGTAATTTGAATATTTTAAACTTTTTCGATTATACCAATTCCCTGCTTGTTTAAACTGTGAAACAATGGCTGTCTTTGTGTGCTTGACATGCAGATACAGACGCTAAAAGCTACCCCCTGCTTATGTAAGTAGAAGAGGAGCAGTTCAAAACCCATGCAGAACAAACATGCACCATCTAAAGTCCAACCAGCCCTGTGTTACAACAAAAGCACCTGCCTGTTCCATACACCCTCTCCTGACACACTCTCTAAAATCTGCATAAGTGTTTTTTCTTTTTTGGCCCAATACACAAAACCTCTTCTACTTACAAAAGCTCTTGTGTGTCTAAGTAGTTTAATGTGAACATCTACTACTGTAGTGAGCTGAAAGCCTTTGTCTGTGATCATACTCCACGATCCGCTATCACAATCACATGGTTAAACTTAATCAATACTGCACTTTGTTATTTTTGTAAACTTCAATCCCATTGTAAACTGAACGACAAAGCAGGGTATGCATTGGGGCATGGATAGCCTGTGATTGACAGCTAGGGCCATCCAGTGGGTGCAGGTGAAGGTGGGCGTGCCAGTTCACCCTCCACTCCAAACTCCTGGCTCCAAAAAAACCAAGACGGCACTGGCCAAAGTTTCAAACTCTAGTCTTAAAAACAACAGTACACAAAACAATGGGTGATGTCAGGGGGGGATTCCACTTCCTCATAATAAGCTGCTTGTAAAGATGCTTATCTCTGGTTAAATAATAACCCTTGTTATCTGGTGTCCTCTAAAACAAAAGAAAAGAGAGTGTGCCGACAACACACGTCTTTGAGGAATCAATGTCCACATCACTTGCAAATTTTACACTATTCAGCAAATTTGTGTTTAAGCAAAAACTGCTGTCCAAACAGTTTGGATGTACATTCAACACCAGACAACTGGATCACAAAGATAGAGCCACTTATCAACACCCTTCAGATAACGATTCTTTACATTAATGAATGGGCCCACGCCACAATGTCACCTCTACATATAACTTCAGTCCTACAGAGGAAGGCCCACGCTTTTAGCCTGCTCTTAACATAATTATTTGGGGAGAGAACAAAAGGGACATCGGCTCATTGGAGGAAGTCCATTGTTCACGGTCTGGGATTTAAAATCTGCCAGCTGAATAATGAAGTAGGAGCCTCGGAGCTGCTCGCTGAGCTCGTCACCTCACTTCCTCAGTAAAACTAACTCCTGGGTTGTACTGGGTTGATATGCGAACTGGTAGAGTTTAATGGTCCTTCACTGTAGAGCAGGTAATGTTACTTTAAAGTTACAGTATTATAATGAGAGTCAGTCAATGTTTTAACCTGAATCTCCACAATGATATTCGACCCTTCTTATAGATCTATTCACAACCTATAGTCATTTAAAATACTATACAGCAGTATTGTGTCAGAAATCCACTGTGCATTTTAATTTATTTTAAAAAAAATGTATCGTCATAACTACACAAAACCTTTACACATAGTTTTTACCTGGCATGTATAAGCTTACAGTGTCAATGTGGGCTCCACATATGTAAAAATTGCCCTGAGGCTTGATTTGTCAGACTAACCGATCACTTCCGAAGACATTCGTGGTCTGGCCTTTCTATCAAATAAATCACAACGCAGAGATTTTGTGTGTGTGTGTGTGTGTGTGTGTGTGTGTGTGTGTGTGTGTGTGTGTGTGTGTGTGTGTGTGTGTGTGTGTGTGTGTGTGTGTGTGTGTGTGTGTGTGAGGTGCAGCTATTACTCATGCTGAGGGGACATGTAGTTAGTTAGTGAGGTCTCAAGGAAATCAATGTAAGTCAATGTAATGTCTAAAGCAATGGAAACAAAACTGTTTGTGTGTGTGTGTGTGTGTGTGTGTGTGTGTGTGTGTGTGTGTGTGTGTGTGTGTGTGTGTGCAACAAATGTAACAACACTAACAGACAAAAGCAACAAAGAGAACTGTGATCCAGATTTTAACAATGGTACAGGTACAATGTTCCTCTAATGACAGAAGTATCCTTGATTACCACTAGAGGCCACTGTGATCCAAACACGTGTTCTCACCCGAGACCATTCAATTAGAACTGATGGAGGTGCCTTAAATTACTGTTATGATGAAGCTACATACAGGATTGAGGTAATACATAAAAAACTGTAGTAAAGGGCAGAGCTGCGTTGTTAGTCAGTGTACTGTGAAATGACAGTAAACAGACTGTGCTTTGATGATACATACTGTGGCTGTCTGCTGCGTTCATTCGAGCTCTGGATTGACTGGAAGTCGCTCAGTTGATAGTAATTACCCAAAGAGGAAGCAGCTAATTAAAAATAGCAGAGGCGGCCAACTTTACTTAGAAATTTAATTGAACCCAACTTTGATAAGAAAGTCCAAACAGGAGTTGGGTAAACTTATTAACACCTGTCGACAACAAGCCATCTGTTATATATCCAAACTGTGGTTCATTTGCTCATTAAGTCTTCAGAGATGAGGCTATATCCCTACTACTACATTTTCAACTGAAAATGCATTAGCTCTACTACGGATAAACCCGGCGTCAACACTACTGCAGAATTTTAAAGCCACTAAAACGGAGAAGTTAAGAATGCTGCTGGCCTCATTTTAGTTTGAAAACTCTGCGGAGTCTGGACGTGGCAAAAACAATGTTTGGAAACATTGCCGTAAACACTCTTGCCTATTGGATGTTTTGGGTCACAATTTAGCCTTTGCTGATTCGTCAGGCTCATATCACGTGACCCCCTTCCAGAAGAAAACAACCAGCATTATCCTCGGTTAACAGCTGTTTACATTTTACAGTGATACAACTGCTGCCACACGGGTCCAGAGGGACATGCATGTGTGAGTGGTCACATGATGTGCATGTTAGTATAGACAGGGATTAAAACTAATAATGAGCCAAATCACTTGTGTCGACAGAGGTTGTTTTAGTTTGAAAACGACATTTTCAAATGTAATGTTGCTGTATGGATGTAGCCTCAGTATCACAGTCATCTGTGTATTTAAAGGTAAGGGGGATGAAATCACTGCGGGCAGTAGTTACTGGGTTGAACTGCTTGTCCTCGAGCAACATAATAAAACCTGCAATTGTGAGTGGGCAATTATGTGCCTGTTAGCACGATCACAATTACAGTGCTAACAGGCAGATGTCTGGCACATTGTGGGTGTGAGCTCATGCTTTAACACTGAAACAGTGTGAGCATCACAATGCAAACAAAGGCAGAGGAAGAGACAGAGGAAACAGACTGAGAAGTATTGTTTGTCTCTGCGTCCTCCATTTTGTATTCAGAGACACGCAGAAATCTGCCGCAAACCATTTGAACCGAGGTGCGAGTGGCGGCACAGATTCTGTGGACCGTCCCCAAAGTAAACAGGTATTATCTCAAGCGGCAGAGACCAAAGGAGGGAATGATGCATTTCTTTCACGCAACTGCATCACTCCAAATTTTTCCTTTTTTCTTTTTCAATCCAAAGCAGAACCACAGGAAAATAAATAAATATAAACTAAAAACACAAAGCTACTCTGCTTCACAATAATTGTTGGTAGCACTTCAATAATAAAAGCCCCCGGGGCACTTCATTCAGTTCTCCAAACATTGGGAAAAACACTTTGTCAGAGTGTTTGGTTGGATGTTCACAATATGCCAGCCTTGTGAAAACTGGGGGAAATCAAACAGAGTCGACATCTCGTCTCCAATCAGTTGGAAACATATGGAAATTGCTTTAGTTAATGAGGTATTCTCCAGAACATTTGGCCTATGTGCTTTTTTCTTCAGAGGCCACTTTAAAATCCAACTTTTTCTAACTTCAACAGCTAATGACTATTTTTTTTTGCTGGATGAGGAAAGTTTCAGGAAAAATAGATGACCACAAATCTGTTTCTGTCTTAGACCTACGCTGGGTCAGAGACCAGAGTAGCTGCATCAAGACGGGCAGAAATATGGGCCCCTATACATCAACCTTCATGTTAACCTCACCCCTAACAATCTAACCCACAGATCTAAGGGTACATTCATCCATGTCCACACAACAGTTTTAGCTACATACAGTGTCAGTAATAATTTCCATCCATACTAACACACATGACCATTCACATGCACTGGGCATGTGTTGGCAAGACCAGGAAGTTATTTGCTTGGACTGACGACAAGTACTGTACCTTTAAGTGAGTGTTTGAAATGTTTTAAATGCTGGTAGTCGAGTCGTGACTGATGAGAACCAAACAGGAAAGCAAGCATGTTAAAAGATGGGAGCTCCAGCCAATGGAATTACAGATGAAACCCCATGAAGATTAGTAAAACTTTCTCTCAAGTGAACCTAACACCAATCCCATTGTGATACTATGAAAGCACTGCACATTTAATAAACGTATCATAAAGTTTAGAAATATAGTTTTTTGCCCGTCCAGACAACAGCAGCAGCATTTCCAAACTTCTAACTGGTTTTAGGTGCTAGAAAACTAAAACGTAGCAATGTGGATGTAGCCTAACTCTTTATGCACTTTGAGTCCAAGGCTACTGAGTCATGATACCAAAAGGCCAAATAATGTATTACAAAACACACTAAATGGTATCTTTCAAAAAGGGAAAATATATGAAATTCACAGGTAAATAAATATACAGTAATAACTAATATTGACAGGTTTGAGTTTCAAAACCGACCTGTGAGAGCAGATGACGCAGTTACCAGCAGGGTACCAGTCGACCGAATACTACAAGACTTTATGCTTTTGCTGTTGGCTTGATTAACTGTATCTGAAACCTCCTTTCTGATGGCCGACTCACACTTGAAACATACCTTAACCTGCAGAACCTTTTTCTACATCTGTAACAGCCCTAAAAGTGTTTCACCTATATTCTCTTGTACAATAAAATAAAAAGCTAATTTATAAGCACTAGCTTTCGGCTTTTTTATGTCATCACCTAAAAGGCCTTTTATTACTAATAGTTTGCTTTTCATAAAACATTTGCTCGTTGCCTCAATACCTTTTTAAATTGTCTCTTCATGTCCCCCCTGTAGCAGCCCATTAAGATGTTAATATACACAGAAAAACTGTCTTGGCTTTAATGGTGTCAAAATATTCATTGAGTTACATGTACATTGGCCAGATGTCCTTATCAAAATATACCCACACACTGTCCACATATAAGCCTCGGCAGCCTGGAACATTAACACATTTGATGGAAACGGCTAGAAAAACAACACAAACAAGACAGCGAGACAAAATGGGACGACAGATGTCTTCAGCTTGGAAACAACTGTGACAAAATTCACTGCTTGCCACCCACCGCAGTATAAGAGCTAAACGCTAACCAATTCTGTTGCTGGCCCTTCATTGCTTTTCTTAAAAAATAGCGAACCACAGTGTCGGAGAGATGAAGAGCGACAACCGAGGAATAACAAAAGAGCTGGGAAGCAGCTGCTGTACGGGGAGGTCATGTGGAAAAGAACAATAAAAAATATTAATAATTCAGGAATCCGGCTACTTTCGCCACAGAATGCAAATATATTTTTTTCCACGGGTCACTCTGTGGTCAAAAGCTTTACCTAAACGTCAACTTCTGCTCCACTGCTCATATAAGAACAGCTTTAAGAGCAAAATAATGAAAAGCAACGGGAAACAGAAGGAAACTTAAACACGACAACAGCCAATTTCCTGTTGTCCTCCCACGTACCCCGTCTTAATTGCAGACACGGTCCACCCTGCTTAATGTTTCTGAACCTTATAAGCCAAGCAAAGTCTCCCTGTATAAAGCTTTCATTAACCACTGATTACTGTCAGTGCCTGCTGGGGCTGGTAAGCTGTGGCCTTCATTAACAGGCCTGAGTCATACAAATGACTGTACCGGCCTGGGCTGTGTGCGGATTGAAGTATTTTTTTGTGCTTTATTCCGCTCTGCTCCAATCTGTTAGGTTTTTTTTTTTGTTCTGCGAGTCTCGAGTGCAACTAAATCCCCTGACAGCGTGTCATGCATTTGTCTGATTCCAAAATGGTGGTTTTCGTACTCTGCCTCTTTCCATGGGCCGATAAGACTTTGAAAAGGATGATTCACCACCGCAGTGATGACAACCCCGCTTGATGGTCTGGAATCCACTGTGCACTGTCTGGCTGAAGTTCTTCATTACTTTACTCCATGTACGGTGTCTGTGAGGGCACGTGCAACAGAGAGGAACCAGTGCTGCACATTGGTATTTCACCAGTTCTGAAAAAGATCATTAAGGCCATTTCGAATGTTAGGCCTCACATCTCCGAGGGGCTCTCTTTGGCTAATTTGCTCATTTATATTTTTAAACAAGAGTTTACCTCTATTTAAACAGTAAAACAAATAAAGAAGCTTAAACAATAGCTTTTTCCCCATTTTAATTTAATCCACATAATGAATTGTCCTTTCTGTGACCAAACAATAAAACATCCACTAATCAGCCTGCTCAGGAGAAAAAGCATTGATTTTAAAGTTCAAACAAAGGCAGCATGTAATCCTTAATAGGCGGCTTACTATTAAGGGTTACATGCTCTCTGAATAAATAATAATGAATTACAGTGACTCTATCATGCTTGTTTTCCCAAGTGTGTCCTACAGTTTTTTTGCATAATTACAAAATGTCTGCTAAAAAATGTCTGCCAAGTTACAAAGGCCAAAGTCTGCAGCAAACGGAGAAGAAAACACTGCTCATGAAGGGGCTGAAAAAAACCGTTTCCATTTCTGGCTCTGTTACCATGAAGCACCAGCACCTACATCACCAAGTAACATGTACTATGTCAGCCTACCAGCTAGTTTGGCTTGAATTAATACGGCAGAACCAATCTCATTGTTACTGTCGGGAGAACGGTGTTTACAGCTGATCAGGAAGTCTCTAAGCAGTTGTCAAATTAAAAAAAGAGTGGATCAGCGGTCCAATCGCAGCAGACCTTTTGGGAGGTGGACTAATGTTGCATTCAACCAAACGCAAAGAATGAATTTTTGCCCAGGTAAGTTTCATTCTCAATGCTGATTGGCTTGCGCTCATTCTTATCATGCAAATGTTTAAGTTTAGATCTGAGCCCGAATTTCCAATCATATGTAGGTAATCTCATCACTTTCAAATTCATTTGGATTTGGTGTGAGAGTTTTGAATAAGATTGTTAAACAGAGGCGTTGCTGAAATTTAGTGTATGAGATGTTGCAGCATATTCTTGTAGACGCCAATATCTAAATTATAAACCTGTCAATTGCCAAAATAGGAGCACTTTAAAATGACACAACATTTTAATGTTTACCCCAAAGTACAAGTCCCTTCAATGCATTGTTCCAACTCATATATATTCAAGGTGTGAGGTCCTGCAGGGCATTGCTGTCTAGATTGTCTTCATGTTTATAGGTGTAACTTCAGTCTTAGTCTCAAAGTCTGATTTATAAGAATCCCCCAGAGGTTTTAAGGATAAAATACATATATATGTACGATATATATATATATATATATATATATACATAAGAAATGTACCAAAACACTGCGCTGAAAGTTTGAGGTTAAGCCAATAAAAACACCTTAATGTTTAGAGTGTTTCTAAAATGACATCTGACGTCAATACAGCAGCAGCTACAGTGAATCGTCTACAGTACATTGTGCTGTTTGTACATCAGGGCTCATATTTTTTAGTCAGTGTCCTCTCTCACCCCCAGATCCCACTTCATCTCTGGAGCGGAATACATGCTAATGGCCTGTAATGCAGCTGATGGGCAGCATTATCCACACTGTTACACACACTAATGTTAACATTATGGTGACATGGGAAAAAAAAGGCCCGGGTTTGAAACCCTCTGGAACAAAATGAAGGCAGGTTTTCTCTCAGCGTGCGTGAAGGGTGGCAAACATAAAAAACACTCGGCAGCTGAGAGCAAAATGATCACAGAATGAGTTGAACAGGAAGTTGGGTTTTTTGCCACTTCACTTTGCATACTTTCAAGATTTCCATTTGTTCCCCAACAGGGTAAACCCAGTCACATCATATCCAAGCTTTGTTAACACATTTGTTAACATGCTTACACGTTAACAGGCTACAATAGGTGGAGGTATTGTCTTACGCTGCTTTCAGACATGCACTGAACTCCAAATCATCTTTTGAATTGATCCAGAGGGAGTGCATGTGAGAACACAAATTCACAGAGAGTGGATGTTTCTAACACACAACGGATGCAAAAACAATAAAGACAGAAAAAAGAATCAAAAATTCTCAGTAAGAAAAAACAAGTGTTTTACACAAGTTTACAGATTCCGACAAAGATGTCACATTGGAAAGAGAATGACATTTGAGAGCTTTTGGTGATGAGGGCCAACGCCAGTGTCAATGTGCTGTAAACAAAAACATGTGATCTCCATAGTGTAATTACCATGTTGTGCCCCGCAGCCTGCATGTTGCCCCGCCCCTCACCTGAATGCACGAAGATTTTGCTGCTGTCAATGCGTCTGACAGAAGAATCAGAAAATTACTGAGTTCAATTCTATTGAGAGTATTGTACAGTCTTGCACATGGCGTTTGTTTTTGGAATGTGTTAACTTTACAAAGTGATTACATCCTTAATCTTTCCCTTTCATTTTTTTTTTTTGGGGGGGGGGGATTATTGCTTTCAATTAGCATTGTCCATGACAAATAAAACAATAAAAATGTACACTAATTAGTCAGAGTACCTCTTTGAGATTTGCTTTATTTAAAAGGTAGGAAATGTTTCTGTGCTGTTTTTCTGGAAATATCCTGTCTAAAGTCACCGGAGTATTTGGAAGGGGAAAGGGCAAATCATAAAAATAGACTCAGTGTTCTCACTGTGCTCAAGAGAAACGGCTCTTATGTTCTTCTTGACATTTTTCTTACTTACTTTACTTACTTATTTGACAAGTGAAAGTAAATACAAAGAAAGAAATGTTGAGAAAGAGGAGCAGAAACCTTTCAGCAGAACTACTTATTAATACATATATTATTAAAATCCTGTCTTATTCCTGCCACAGTTCAGAAACTATTCTGAAAGACAGAAACTATATGACCCACTACTCCTCTGCAGAATAGTCCCATTGCCTTCTCTCTCTCTTGCAGCATCAACCAATATTTTTATTTGATGATACGAGTGAAAGACGCTCCTTCCTCACCTTGCAGAGCCTCCTTGGCTCGGTCCAGCTCCTGCTCCTTCTGAGTCAGCTGCACGCGTAGCTCGGTGGCGGAGAGCACGTCGGCCGAGCATCCTCCCTGGGTCTCCTCCAGGTCTTTACTCAACATGTCCTTCATCTGCCGCAGCAGGTGCACCTCCTCCTGGAGCTGAGCCACCTCCTCGCGCAGCAGGACTATAACAACAGAGAGGGGGAAAAAAGCTTTAAGTGGCTGACGACATAATATATGTTCTTAGTAAAAAACATGTGTGCTCGGTAACTTCAAACACTCGGAATCACTTTTTTCGAGCAAAGTAGAAAAGTAATTCCAGTAGCTACACATTGGTTGTATGCACACTGGAATCCAATCTCACAGAGGTGGACTAGAGTAGCTGCAGAACTTATGGAATAAAAAATTTATGTAAAAGTGACACATGTAAGTTTTCTCTGCTGCCAAACTTTGTTTCTGGCCAGGTCGTGATGGTGGCTTGCTAAGACCTTCAGCCATTGTTGCTTTTACAATATGTCCTCGATCAGCACTACTCTTTCTTGGCCGACTGGACAGTGACTTGCCATCCGAAAGTACCAAAATGGGGAGATTGGGCCAGGTAGCTGGTTAAGATGCCAATCTCCTGTCCCCTCTCCGACACCACCGGGGCGTGGATTGTTGATTTCGCCAGCAGCAGCAATCTAAGGAACCTAGTGTACTGTGCATCTGTTTGCAACCCTCAGCTCAGGGGAATGAAAAAGTTTATTTAAGAGATTCCAGATGACCTCAGACTGGATAAACCCAAACAGGTACTCCTGGATAGTGTTTAATCTCAGCTCTTCTAAAGTAAAAGTCTCACTTTTCCCAATGAACTAAACCAGCACAGACTCTGGCTTGAGTTGTCTGCGAACAGTGATGCTGAATACTGTGTCACTTGTAGGAAGTTTAGACCTTTTGCATCATTGGATTGACCATTTACAATAAAAGGCTTCAGAGACTGGAAACATGCTCCTAAGTACTATTAAGTGTACGGGAAACTTTGGCTGTCTTAAAGCAGAAATAATATGGGCTCCCACTGTGACATTTTGGAAACCCTGGGTAATAAGGATCTATCTTTCACAGTCACCCTTGGAATGAAGGGCACAGTCTGGCAGTGGGTATTTTTATCAACGTTAGAATATGCACGTAAAAAAGAATCTGAGCTGGCAAAACTGACCTTTGGATTCCTGAGAATCCAACCAACGTAAGTCATGACATTCAAGATGGAATAATGGAGCCGATGAGCAAACTGGTTACAGAGCTTATTGTTGAGGAAATAGGCGACTCTTTTCACACAGTCAAATAAGGATGTAACATAAGACCCACCAAACAGCTGTGGTTTCACAGATGCACTGATACGTTTACTCAGGAAATGGGGCGCTGCTTTGGAGAGCAAAACAGTACATTCATGGAATTCATCGTGTCACTCAGCCAGGACCGCAGCATCTTCCTGGCCCCACTGAACCACTCTCTGGAAACACTCTCATTGATTCCGAGCTCACTGTTGCCCAACAGCTCATTCTCACACACCTCCACAGGATGGGAAATGGACATTGAAAACATGATTCAGTCATTTCGACAGGGCCCTGAAGCAAAGCCACGTGTCCTCACAGGATTTCAGGTTGCCCAAACCTTTGGAGTGTCCAATAGCTTGAGGTGAAAAGTCTTTTTCCAAAGAAAAATGTGTTCACTAAGCAGAGAAGAAGCAAGTCAAATCCCCTGAAAACTCATTTTCGGGGTCTTTTTGAGGAGGACCCGACTAGGAAATGGAAGACAGAGTTGAAAGACAGTTTACTGATGAGATCCGACTTATCTGTGAAACAGTGTCTGCAGCCTTTTGAGGCTCAGTCTGAAACACTGTAGCATCGTAAGTAGGCCACGATCATATTAGCTGCATTATTCTCGTGTAAGTTGTTTTCCTGAACTCTTTCCCGAATACACTTCCAGCTCTAGGTAGGTGGTTAAAAATATTTCTTCTTTGTCACTGTATGTTTGCCAATTTGGAATCAGATATGTGCGAGAATAGAATTCAAGAGTCAAGAAGAAATCTATTGTCATTGTGCAGGCACAACGAAATTAGGAAAGTGTCATCCCCAAATCAAGCTGTACTAATTTAAAAAATATAGAAATATAAAAAATAAGTTATAATGAAATTTGCATACAAGCAAAAAAAGTATAAAATGTAGTCCTTCAATAAATTATAAGTAAAGACAATTTGAGGTAACGAGGTTGCATACAATAGCCGTAAAGTGACTGATGTAGATGAGAATGATGAATAATATAAATAGTATGTGTATTTAAGTGATATGATATGATAGTATGAACTACTATGATATAAATGATAAATAAATGTTGCAGTCTATTCCCTTGACTGTCATTTTAGTGATTAATTGCAATAATAACTAAAAACTGACCAAGGCCTCAGAGTCAGACTGGTGTGTGTATGTTGCGTGTACAATGTAATATTTATTAATGTTGTAATAATTTGCCATAGTGCATATAATTGACCACATAGTTCAGTTATACTGTTTTCATGTTGACCCTTATTGCTGAAATATACAGAAAATTAGCATATCACTTAATGGTAGTCTTTTAAAATATATATAAGCTATAATTTGTTGTTTCAGCAAAAACTCTCAAAAAAGGCTTTAGCCGTCCAATAAAAATCAAAGGCCCGGGCAGGACGGTTTGTTATTGAGATAAGTAAAGTGCCAAATGACTGTTGGTAATGAGCATCATAAGGTTAGATTGGGTCCAGGAGATGAGAGGAGACAAGATAGTGCTAATATAATTACATTTGTCTTTGAACCTGCTCTGTGTTTTCAGGAATCGTGAGAACAGAAGAGGTTGACTAAAGAGCTCCTGGCTGGTGTTGTTGCAAAGAAGAAAACCATAAAAATGAAAACAGCAGCAGGGAGAAACAGATTTTTTTCTCCACAATTTCAGCCCCTGATAATGTTTCAGTATCAGCGGTGGACGCAGAACCTCATTCGCTTTCTAAACAAGCCACAACAGACAAAATGTCACACTTCAATTTCTCACATTAACCCTCAAAGAAGAAATATTTAATCTAAAAATATGTCTTGTTTTTTTTTTTTTACCCCAGACTGAAGGTGCTTGTCTAGGTGGGGCACATGGAGAGTAATTTAGAAAAGAATAAGTAGAGACATTCTACTCAATTTCATGCATCCTCAGGGCAGCAAGGGGGCGGGGGCTGATGGGAACTGCTCGGGCCCCATCAAGTGCCTCGCATAAATCCCACTTCATACTCTTATATCTCTTCTCCATTATTATTGTGTGAAAAAATAAACTCCATGGGAAATGAATGGGAGAAACGAGGGTTGGGAAACTGAATATGGTAAAATAAGATAACTTAAAGACACTCGACATGTGGAAAATGTATGTGAGCCGACATACAGAGCCAGAGGTAACTGCTTTGCATCCTGATTGGAATCACAGAGGGAGTTTTCTCATATTGACCTTTTTACACAGTCTGTCATCATTATAACATCACGGCACCATTAAGACAACCTGTAAGTGATCAATCAGAATATGTAGCGTTTGGATTCCAGCATTCTCCATTTTAAATGAGGAATAATTGAGCCTGTTTTTGTTGTGTGCTGTAATGATGCAATGCAGAGCTGGGAGCAAACCAAGGTCTTTACAGTGCAACTAATTGCCACAGGAAAACTACATATTTTAAATCTGTGCAGACAGGAATTACAACACATTGTGTGACCCAACAGACTCTGTGACCTGAATGAAGAATATTTTAGAATATAATGTTCCCAAAGCAACAGCAGTACAAACTATGGCCTAAAAGTTTCATAAGATGTTCAACACTACAACAGTGAGAACAAACTCAAAATGGAGGACATGTAGTCGAGCCGTGTTTTACTTACAATTTAGCTCTCATCTGTTTCTGCAACCCCTCCTTTCTTCCTCACCTCTCCCCTCTCACATTTCCCTCCCTTCAACCCGACCAGACCAGGCAGATGGCCGCCCACACCGACTCTGCTTCTGTCAGAGGTCTGTTCCTGTTAAAAAGGAGTGGTCTTCCCGCCACAGTCACCATATGCTTGGGAACTGTTGAGGTTCTCTCTATAACATTATAAGGTGTCCACCTTAAGGGCGTTGAGATAATGTTGTTTTGATTTTCCCAAAGAAATGACACTGAACTGAAACATCTTTCCTCCACTGGAACTGAAATGACCCTTCAAGTCCGGCACACTGTCTCTACGCGGTGCACCTGCTCCTTCAATTGGAGTTCACTGACTAAATGAAAGCAGCTGATGATAAGTGCTACCCACTAAATAATGAAAATGAAATTTAAAAGAGGTTATTAGGATCGAGGGTCGCGAGAAAAACGTCAGCATGTGGAGTGTCATTACACAGAGCTTTCTCTAATGGACCTGATAATAGAACCACATTTTACAGTGCAACTCGAGCAGCAACGCCCTGATTGGAAAACCAACGAGCTGCTTCTGGAAACAACCAACCAAAAGACACAGTTCATTGATGTTTAAAGATTCTAAAATAGTCACATACTGGATTGGATAACTTATTCAGAACGTGTGCATGAATTCATTGTGCACAGGCAGCAGAAAAGGGAGCAATAACTAAGGGCCATGCCATACATACATATATTTATACACGTATAACACTTGGTGTCTCAGTTATGTGTCATAAACACAGACTATATATAAAGATGGATGACAAATCAGCTCCCCAAAAGCCGAAGCATCTTAAATGCCACCTGGTGGCTGGCTGTAGTATAGGTCATAAATCCTGCCTCCTCCATGTTAGTGAGAGAGACAAAAAGTCACAGGACACATCAAATACTTTTTTCTCAAAGATGGTATAATTTCAGAAAGTTGTTATCACACTGAATTTTGTTTAAGTGCAAACAAAGTCTGGTTTTAATTAGTTACTTAATGCTATGAAAACAGGCTAAAACATCATGATTGACAGGTAAGACTGACTCTCGATTGGTCGAATGGATGTATCAGCGGGACCTTGCAAAACACGGCTCTATCCCCCAATCTCTACTGCGCAAACTGTATTTGCAAACGCTCAAGAAGGCAGCATTCCTATCCAGGATATTGTAGCTTCAGTTCTTGATAGCTGGCAGAAGTGGAGCTGCGTCGTCCATCTTTGTAAACACTCTGTGGTAAAAACCCTGAACCGGCCAACATTCAAACCTGTCTGCAGTGAGGACCGGTTAAAGGTTCAGTGTGTATGATTTAGTGCCATCTCATGGGGAAGTCACACATAGCAATAATCCTGGCCTCACACGGTTTGTCCATTCATCATGGCGGACTCTGTGGAGAAGACCTGCTCCCTAAGTAGATCAAGAAATGACACAATAACGAATAAATAATCATGAGTATTCTATTCCATATCTGCCAACACACTGGACCTTTAAATCCCTGCTCTTGACCAGCAACAGGGTCCTAAACATCCACAATGTGATAGGACATGTTAGATCTCTAAATAGGCCACAGTGAGTTATTAGCAGAGAGTGTGAGGTTGAAAAAAAAAACATGTTATTGTCTTCTCCAGCTTTCTGTGGGAGAGCATGGTGCTGGAGCCCTTAGCTACGACTGTCAGACATGGTGGGGGAGGGGCATGAGGACAGCTACCTATTTGTCAATGTCCGCACAGCGTCTAGTTTGGCAAGAAACACGCACTGTAGCTCTGCATTACAAATGACAGTCAGAGTGGACGCTTCCTGGTGTGTTCTATTTCTCCTGCTCTCCCCTCCAGGGCTGCAAAATGCCCATTCCCATTATCTTTGCGAAGGATGCTTTTATGATGTTTTATTTATAATATATTTCATATTGTACAAATAAACCGATCCATTCAAGCCATAGCTTTCTACTTCACATTATATCCCACTGTACTCTGCTGCCAACCGCATTGACCAGGTTTTTCTTTGAAATTCAAGTCCATGAAATGGTTTGTGTTACACATAAAGTGGAGCGAAGCCTTTGGGAAACATCTCAAAGCACATGTATAAAACCTCACACATTTGGAAAGGTCCCAGTGAATGAAGAACTATAACAACTTCATTGAAAAAGCACAGAAAAAGAGCACCTAGACACATATAATATGTAGGCTACTATGGAGGACATTGGCATTGAACATGGACCTTCAGTAGCTCAAGTGAAGGACATAACTCTGAGAGGAAAAGAACAGGTATGAAGCATTTTCAGATTATGTTCATGAAATCATTCACCACAGCAGCCAAATATTGAACACTGGCGGCTGTTTTTTGCTGCACTTCTGCTCAACTGTCGACCAAAAAAACTGTGTGAAGGACTGTGAGCACACAGAAAGTTTGACAACACGGGGCTGTGTTTTATTTGGCAGCCGTGCACTGTGTTGCCATCACAACCGCAGCCCTCGTCGTCTGGTGATGAGACGATGTATCAGGGTCAGATGTTTGCTACCTGTCGGCTGTTCGCTCAAACTTCAGCACCACCTGTTCCCCACTGACTGACAGAGGCAGCAGATGTTGTTTTACTCCTAAGTGACAGCTACCACACAAGTCTGCCGTTTAGTACGACACGTACCGTATTTAAGAATCAAAATTAATATTACTATAACTCAGGATAATGTTGCAACCCTCTGCTGAGCTATGTTGCAAACACAACGTCATACAGGGCAAGAAACACACAAATAGAAATGATTAGACAGGATCTAAACAAGACAACAATTGCAACAAACTATGTCTGTTAAAAATCACTTGTTACAATGAAAATCTGGGACCACAAAGATCGATAAACATGATTATCTTTTAAATCTACAAAAACATACTACTTATCATCCACTTGGTGGCAGCAGAAACAAGTTGCGAACATTATCACCACCTTGCCAGTTGACACAGTGAACTTGTTAGCAAATAGGTTATATACGCATCCAGGAGGCCACCTGATAAATGTTATACTAATAATGCTGTTAGTTCTGAGTTTGAGCTCTCGTGTTTCTGACTGAAATATGTGGCTCTATATCTGTTTAATGTTTCACTCTGTTGACCAGTTGTCGTTTAGCTGTGAGCAGGTAACCTGCAGTGAGTTTTTAGAGTTTTCTCCCTGACAACATCTTACTGCCGTGACTGAAGTCGACACCCACTCATTCACTTTTCTAAACTCACTGAATGTGGAGCTCCATGGAGAGGACTCTGTAGTGGCATTACTCGAGTCCCTTCATCTGCAAAACATTGTTTGGTCCATATTATACTGAGCAAATCTTCCCACATGAATTGATAACTGCTGCTTTTGAGTCACATCTGATGCTTTTTACTCATTTCTTTGTGTGGAACCATTTCACATCACACAGTACACTCTGCTCTCCTTTCATTCAGCACAAGCGCAATACATTATGGAGTGTATTGCTCTTTTACTGACCATCAGCTTCTCCAGATTGATTTTGGGATACAATTAGGCCACGATACAGGGTGTAAAAATTGTCACTTAACATTCAGACAGCACTTGAAAATGGCAAACTCACTATATAGTCGGCTTTAAAGTGAGTCTGCCGCTCACTGTCGCTGAGAAAGTGGTTCAGTGCAGCAGTCTGTTTTAAGCAGGCTGCACAAAGGTCAGGGAGAGAAGTGAGTGAGGGGATCTCAACAATTAATTTCAGTATCATTTACTAACAGGAATTATAGCCAAAGCTTTGACAATACGATTGCAAGTAACACAGAGCATGGTTCTAAAAGAACAGTCTTCACAGTAGATACAGTAAAGCAAACATATAAAACAGTTTCCTAACGATTAAAGTCTTTATTACCTAAAGCTGTCTTTGCTAGTAAAAGCATTAGTGTGGAGTTTGTGTTTTCCTTTACTGTTGACCACAAATACGGAAAATTGTGGACAGTTCCTTGCAGCTGAATAAGTGTCTCTGACTTACGTCTTATGCAACTGGGGCCACAGGCTTTAAACTGAGGATAATGACAACTGATCCCTGTTCCAATTCCCTAAACATGCTCACCTCCAGTTATTATGATCCAATGAAAAATTAAATAGAATCTCCATCCTCTGCCACTGATGTAAATGAGCAGCCGTGCATCAGCAGACATGCACTCGGTACCAGTGAATTATGAATCTGATCAGTGTCATTTCGTATTTAGATAATTTAATGGCTGACTCTGCCGTCCTAAATCATCCCGGAGCCTCTGTGACTGCTTCGGTAAAGTGGAAAATTCATACATTCATTCATGTTCCAAAATATCAGCAATTCTCTGGGGACAAAATATCTGTCACTGTTTCCCTTGAAGGAGAAAATAGAAATCTCTTCAACAATTACAAAGGCATTTTCATAATGCATGTGAAGACTTTTTAGACCTTGAGATTTTAATATTTGTTTTTCTCTAGATTCAAAAAGACCTGTGTCGGGCAGTAACTAGTAATAATATATTTTTTTCCCATTAAAAATAGTTTAATTAATGAAAAGTGTCTATTCCACTGTAATATTTCAGTTACCCCACAAAAAATGCATTTCTCATTAAAACCTTACGTTTGTTGTCATCATCCAGCTGATTTGAACTCCAGCAATCAAATCTAATCTAAAGATTTTAAGAACAATTTCAGCAAAAGCTAAATATTTGTAAAGTTTGAAACCTCCTTCAACTTTTACTAACGAACATCAAACCTCCTGAAACACCTACTACGATATAACACCACAATGCGAAGAACCCGATGAACAACTAAGACCAGATGAAGCTTGAGGCGGGATACGTGGTCGGTGAAATGTTCCTATCTCCATGATTGAGTCTGCATCTTTCAGACAGATCCTTTGGAAATTAAAGGTCAGCTCCAACCAGGTGCCCCCAGGTTTAAAAAAATAAATTGCTTATTTGAAGCCTTAGCTGCACTTATTGGCAAATGCCCTGACCTTCACACAGAGGTGCACAAAATGTACCCGTCGGTTAGGGTGTAACAGGGAAGTTATATGTAGAGTGCAACAAACTACTTTAGGCAGGGAGTGATGAGTCAATAATAACATTACTTAAAAGAGCAATGAGTAATGAAAAGGGTTGGAAATCTTTTTTTTTCTTTTTTCAATACTGGTGCTAAATCCATACTTTTAAAACGCTTGGTGCAAAAAACAATATTTTTCTTTAAAAAAGCAGAAAACGACAATCGACAATAAAAATGACTAAGGCAAATTCAAAGTTTAAATTGAACATGTTAACCGTATATATTTAATTCAAATAAAGTCTCTGCATGGTGCTTCATTAGGTTTGTTGTGTTCCTCGCTCACTTCCGTCTTCTCTCGGTTTAGTGGCGGATCGCAAACAACAAGGTGCATACAGCCGCCAACTCTACAAGCAGTGTAGACCCGGATCCAGGAGGAGCCGCAGCAGCACTTGGCTCATCTCTCTCAGCTATTGCTCAGACACGTCGGTGTCGAAATCCATTCACAGGAAATACAGTCACACTTTCGACTGTTAAGCTTTAAGCATTTTGTCGTTGTGTCAACTTGAGTTTGAGGTAGCTACTAGCTTACTGTAGGCTAACGTTAGGCCAGAGTCATGTCCAGAGTGAGTTGCCAACAGAGTAAAGTGTAATGTTAACAATACACGTTTGGTGATGTTTACGTTGCCTGTAAGAGGAAAAACTATTTCATTACAGATGCAGGCACCGAAATGAGGCAACACAATCTGCGTTGTGGTTCAGTCCGTGAAAAAGCCCAACTTTCGTAATAAAGTACATTTTGAATAATGACCCCAACGCTGACAAAGACCAGTGATTATTTGTAATGAGTACATCTCATTTTACAGGACCACATGGTGTTTCTCTGCAGGTTTCCTGTTGATGATGATCCATGTGAGTGGCCTCTCTCTCTCTCTGTCTCTCTCTCTCTGTCTGTCTGTCACTCTGTGCCTCTTACATACTCTCTCTTCCTATACTGTTCCCGTGTTCCCTGTTACTTCCTCCAGTATTTCTCCTTGCCGATTCTACAAAAACGGAAGGATGCAGAGAGCAAAGTTGCAAAAAATCCAGCAATCTGTCAACGAGTCCAGTGGCCACGAGGCAGCTGAAATTGGACTTGGCTGGAGCGGGATTGGAGGCCGAAAATTGATATAGAATGACACAAAGTGTCTAGAGGGGGGAGAATTTTAGATTGGCTCTCCCTCTTCGGGGGGAGTGGGAGGGGAGGACGGGGTGGGGCTCAATTTTGGTCTCTTACTGGAGACAAAATCAATTAAGGGTCCTATTTTTCCCACTGAATTCTCATCGAGCCAGTTTGCAGAGCGAGGACACACAGAGGCACAGTGTAGAGGAGATGATGACAAAATAAACACTGCTGCGGTGACAGGCAGCCCTGCACATACTGTAAGACTGACTGAGTATAAATAATGGAGCGGGCACACTAATTTTAGAAATTCTCCATATAATATTTCTTTGATATAATAAGAGTGTAAATCAGTTATGTTATGTTCCGCTTCAATTACTGCAAATATCCCATCTGACAAAATCAACACATCATTAGACGCCGGAGTGAGTCCGGCCTCGATGCTACGTAATCGATTCCCTTCAAACATATATCTTCATGAAGAATGTCATGTTTTAATAACCGGAAAATGTTTTAAAGAAGTGCACCACTAGCTCCACTCCAACGTTTCTCCTTTCAAAGACGGATGGGTTTACACAGTAACACCTTAAACTCAGTGTGAACGCAAAGCACGTTGTACTGCAGTCGTGCAGGACAAAGGAACAACCCAAATCAGGAATGTGTTAAATTAAAAAACAGGAACAAAAGAGCAGTCAGGGTCAGGTATGTGAGCAGCAAGTGCTTTCAAGAAGGGACGCGAACACCCTGCATCCTCCTGTTTGTTTTGGACTTAGCATCTCAGCCGCGGCTCTGCTTGAATAATTACATTCACAGACAGAGTCTCAGTGACACCCAGTCACAGATGCCACGCTGGGTTAACAGCTTAACCCCCTCACAGCATCCCTTTGAATAAACCCACAAATAAATGACTGATATGAGAGCGCTCATGTTGATGTGATGACGATTTTTCAACCTGATATTTCAACCTGAGTCAGTTTGTTTGTTCATTGTTTGGTTGATTTGTTTGTTCAAAAATTGGTGGACGGCTGGAACATGGGCCAGGAAAGACCCATGAAATGTTGGTGTAGATCCTGAGGAGGGGGCAGATCCATTTGGGATATTTTCCCACATTTTCCCAACTTCAGCTGCTGTACTGTGACAAATGGGGCAGGATAATTGGTAGATATCACCACTGGGAGGCTGATATAACATAATATCTATAAGGATTGTCTGAATTTAAGGGGACTGTTGGACCTTGAGAGAGGTTTTGCTCTATAGAGATTTTAAATGATTCATTTAGGTATCTTTATGTGAAGGAATATCCTTCTTTGAAGCCCTTCATGTACAGCAAAGGCTGATCTAAAACATATCTCACCCTGGGGTCCTCAGGTTCATTAGCTTTGCTTCCTGTTGCCGCTACAGTCCTTGAGAGCAGCACCTATATCCCTCCTCCTCTTATAAAATCCATAAGAATCTGCTTTGTTATTCCGCAGCAAACTACATGTAAGAGCAGCTTCAGGCTAATGCAATCCCTTCGTCATGCTTCCATTTCCACATAATGATTATATCCCAGGAAGCACATGAATTTCATGGATTTATCCACAAACCAGAGCGGCAGAAAAATCGACCAATATTGAATATACGTGCTCAACAGTTATATACTGTAGACTTTCTCTGTAGAAATGGTATATTTTAAAAGGTTACACTTTTAATTTGATGAGCGTGTTGAGGAGAAAGACATTCTCCCACAAACAGATAGGTATTTGTTCACGAATCCACAATATAGAGAAACAGATTTACGATGCCCTTTGCAGCCATGTATAAAAACATCAGCCATTATCTGACCTTTCCTCATGAAGAAATCGATTTGTGTCCTGAGGGGAAAAAAATCTGAAAAAGAAAAATCAACTCAATACAAAAATAAAAAAGATAAAAACTCTAAACTTTTCTACACTGGCTGTTACTTCACCTCACTGTGTGGAGATAATGTCCTCCTCGAGGGGCAGGACAATACAAGTCATGAGTCATTTATATAATAACATTTGGAAACTACTGCTGCTGAGTTTGAGAAATTTGACATCAACGTGACTTATCTATTCTCTTTTGTCATGGTCTTGAAACTTGTAACCTCCACCAGCGTCAAGTTTTCACTTGTGTCCATTAATATGTCTAGAAGCATGTTTCGCTTCGACTCGGTGGAGGGAAGAACCCAGGAAAGTTTGGCGTACATGCGGTTAAAGGTGTGGAGCCAGGACTTTTTAAACTTTTTTAAAAATCAATTTCTCACAGTACACAATGTGCTCAACGGAGTGCCCCTCTAGTTTGAGTTGTGTAATCCATCCCACTGAAAAACAAGTGGACTTTAATCTCTGTCAGTTACTCAAGGTTGCGCAGTGCTGACTTCTCGAATCAATTTGCAATTTAAAATGCGTTACAACACAACTGTGACACTGGCAAAAAACGAATGCGGACTTGACGTTCATGGTGAATTACACAAGTCACGCAATTTTCAAGGACCTGCTGATTGAATTTCATATCACACAGAAATTAATGCAAACAGTAGTTTCCTGTAAAAAAAAAAGGTCAGCATACATTACAGAGACACTGCATCTACTGTAGAGGAGCAACTAAATCCTGCAAACAACCGGTTGTCTGTGAATTCAGCTTTTTAATATGAATCCATTGTTTGACGTGAAGAAGGACTGATAGGTACAAATGAGGTGATAAAAATCTGCCAGAAGCGTAGCAAGGGATAAACGCGTCACATTCGCATGCAAGTCCTCATGCGAGGGAAAAGCGCATGTGTTCACTTTTACATCTGCTCACGCACTCCTGCATTCAGGGCAGATTGCCAAAATATATTTCATAGAGCCTTTCATCACAAATGAGATGCTGGAATCATTAATAAAAGTCAGAGTGTGTGTGTCTCTGTCTCATGCGCGCACACACACACACACACGCGCACACTCATCTTTATGGACCATTGATAGCAAATTCATCAGTGGCTCACGACGATAGCGACGTCTAAGCTCTGACTGATGAAGGCAGCCTGCAGTGTCAGCTTCAGTCTGTGAGTGCTTTGCTCTGGATTAGCTAGTCAATTCTCACGAGCAGAATAATCTCCCTGTGTTGCCCGAGGAGATGACAGGGTCACGCCTGATGAAAAGGAGAAGAAAAACAGAAAAGCTGAAAACACACCCTGCTTTGGGGCACTCCATCATAGAAATCTCACTCTAATATTCTGTATAAAGTGAGAGTGATGAAGAGAGATTGGTGTTCAGGTTAACGCATACAAGGATGGATGATGAGCACATCGGTAAGCTATAAACTGAATATACAGACAATCTACATACTAATTCCACAAACATCTGTCTGTCTTTCCGTTCATGGAACGTGTATATCAAGGACTATTCATCTTATCGGCTTCACACGTGGCATGTAAGGCCCCAGGAAAGTGCAGCGTCTAATTCAGTGCTATTTGGACCCATGATAAATAAAATGAAAATGTTAATAAACCGGTGATCAGCGCTCTGTAGCAGTCAGTGGGGGCGGGGCAGTGTTCCTTCACTCTGTCTTCTCCTAAGTCCTCAGATAAACAACAGCAGTAGCCGGTAACTGCGTCAAACCGCAGGTCAACATCGCTGCCAGATCATTTTGATAATTTGATAACTTTTATTTCATTACTCATTATATTCATATTATTCATTATATATTTGCACATATCGGACTGACACAGACATTCACGGGTGCTGACCTCTGTCATCTCAGCAACATTCGTAGACTTTAATTGCATGAAAACAATGACTATAAAATCTTCACTGTAGATAAACCAGTTTTCTGACTTCACTCTGCCCTACAGACTGTATTTAAAAAGCTCTGTTGCAGTATATTGGAAACCTGTTATGATTTGAATAATTTTGGCAATTCTGAAATGGCTCCAGAAACATTACCACAGGCCAGGCTAACATCCCATTCCAAACAGGCACGTTTAGAGCGGGCACTGCACTCCTAGAAAAGACTAAGTTTAATAGAACATCCTCATATTTGAGAAGCAACAACCATCAAAGACATTTTGCTTGATAAATGAGTATCAATTAATCATTTTCAGCCATCTTGTCATTTCTCCTCGCACGGCTTCGCTTTCCCCAAACAAACAACAATCTGACTTCTTAAGAATCTGAGGCCGTCGCCATTCATTTACGTCAAAAGATGTCACTCGCGGCACGACTCCCTAGCGCCTCCAGTCAGCCAGTGTCGATCAAGTGGTCTCAGCTTTACCATCACCGAATCTGACATCCACATGCTGGCAAGCCTATTTCATGCTTCAGGTCCTTGAAGTAATGGGGGCTGAACTTGGCGCAAGAGTTGGGTTAAAACAGAGCTCGACAGAGAGCCCAGAAAAGTGATCAGAGAGAAAGATAGGCAGTAATCTCAGCCGCATTCCACCAATATCTGTGTCCGCTGGCTTTAAACCCTCTCGCCTGTCTGTGGATGGTATCAGCCGCACTGGCTAGAGCCTGTTCTGCTCTCTGAGAGACACAAACAGGCACACAGCACTCACTGTGTGCCTGTTTGTGAGCTGGACAGATTTGCATTTTTTTTTTTTTACTTCAAAAAGTATTTTTGTTTGGTGGACAGAGCACATTGAGCAGGTTTATGACCATTTATTTTTTATTTTTGGCGTCCCTTTTACAGAGTTACATAAGCAGCCCGCTCTCTGCCTCATCTTCACAGTCTGTACCAAATTGACACTAATCCGTCATAAAAAAAAAAAAAGAAGTGTTTGTTTAAAAGTCGTTCTCCCATCTATGACGTGAAACCCACAAACAGCCAGATTACTGTCCTTCGGAGGCTGCAGATGGACAGATAGAGTGAACAGCTTTTCTTCGTCACGGAGATGAGCAGCAGGGCTTCCATGAAACTGGAGGAGGTGCTGCTCAGGCCATGATGGATGGATGGTCGGATGGAAGATAATACAGCTGGTATAGAGGGATGGATGGGGCAATTAAAATACAACTAAAGGAGGGTAAAAACAAGCAAAAATGGAGACTCTTTCACAGAGGTGATAATGAAGGTGCAGGCTGTGGCAACTATCCTCCTCCATGATCTCCTAATTATCTGCGATATATTTATCATCCTCCTGTGTTTTGTATTAGCAGGCATTCAGCTGGTGAATAAATGCTGCTTCAGGATACTGTAATGGCGGGAAATGTCTACTATTTGCTTATTATAAGGAGATATAACTAATTATATGTACATTGCTGTCTGAGTTGGTGCTTTTAATGAATCGCTGTTTCACTAATGTGGATTCTCCAGCTAGAAGCTGAGGGTTGAGGATTTATTCTGGACGGCTTATAAACCCGACATGATGTGAATGTTAATTGGTTGCACCAGGCCTGGCACTGCTGCTTCGGTTATGATATGACCTGTACTGGTTGTTTTCAGAATATAGCCTAATGCACGAGGAACATATGCAATAGAAATAATAAACAAGTTTTGAGAGATTTCTGTGAGTGTGACCAGCGTCTTCTGCTGATCTCTTTACATAGAAAACATTCAAATTCAACCGACTCTTTCTATTAGATGGACAGATTGGTGGAGACAGCTAGCCGAGAGGTGTGAAGAGTATGTGTGTCCATGTGTTTCTGTTCAGAAAGGACCTTCGGTGCTAAAGGCTAACGACGCTGTTATTCATAATTAGGAAAGTCACTGTGTCATCATGGAAGTTTCATCAAACCGTGGATGAGGTAACTCCGACCACTGTGATGAAACCCTGCACTTCTTCCAATCCACCTCACACAGAAACATATCTGTTGCCAAAAATACCGTCGACTACAAACCTCACGTCAAGATTGACAAATGAAATAAGGACAAATGAGGATGAATTAAAGTACAGCTGTGTCAAAACAATCCCAGCCCCACTGTGAGATATTCAATTTTCCCAATTTTGGGGCTGAACTTAATGTAGCTAATGGTTGTGGAGTTACATTTGTTGCCAGTTTTCACACTGAGCAGGGGCCTCTGCTGAGAGCTTCACTAAATAAAGCTGCAGGACCGAAAAGTCTGTCACTGCAAATGTGAGTTTCCTTTTCGATGAATTACAGACAGCGAGGTCTGTCATCCAGCCATGTTTATTTGATTAGCTGAGGAGGAACAGACGCTGCCTGAAGACCACAGCCCGCACTGGGATGAATTTGATTTGTGACAGTGACAAAGCAAGCAGCAAAAAAGTCATCTGAGATTTTGCATTTCTGCAAATGTGATTTTGTGCTGAGGTCTTCAAACGGAGAGAGAGATGGGGACGTAATTAAGACTCCAAACAGTCCATCCTCAATGAAATATGAACTTTATGCTCTTACAAAGTCGAGGCAAATCTGACTTAGCATGTTACCATGATTATTATAGCATAGCTGCTCTGCTGTGAACTTGTATCTGACAGGCAGGTGATTATCTTTAACTCGTTCTAAATTGTCTTCTGTCCGCCACAATGTGAAAACACCAGCCCGCCCCCGAGGGAGCTACTTACTGAATTCACTTGCAACACAGTTGGAAAAAGAAAGCAATTACGCAGCTAGGAATAAACTCAGCTGCACAAGCAATTACGAGATCAAACTGAGCCTGCGAGAAGCACACGCTAACACATACATGTGCAGACTGACGTGTGCACATGTATAAACGCAGATGCACGCCCACATTGCTGACCTGATGCTCAGTGAGTGTCAGGTCGGTCAGACATTAACGAGCCGTCCAGCGGGAGCCAGCAGCAGCTTCTGTTTCACAGGCTGCTCTACAGAAGTTGTTAATCCACAGGGTTAAACCCACTCTGACATCATGTCACTCAGCTGAAAACACCACTTCCTCTCTGAGTGACAGCCCTGACACAGAGAGGAGCGACGTAATGTGATTAATCTGATGATTTTTGGGTGCTGATGCTTGACTGGCAGCTTGACTGGCAGGCCTGGCAGAGCCGGGGAACCGGAGGTTTGATGTGGACGTAACACGGACAAGATCAAAGCCTTAACATTTCCTCATTTATTCTGCAAAAAAAAATTATTAACACCAGCAGCTTTGATTATACATAATCTGCTGCTATGGTTACAAGCAGCAGCCGGTGCATGACTAATACTGTCCAATTCTAGCTTGCAAAGACAGACCACAAATTACCTCAGAGGTAATCACAGAGGCTGACAGAGAAACGTGAGACGGAAAGGTGAGTGACTGAGCACAATTGCAAATAAGAAAAGCACACCTGAGATAGTAAGTAAGGCAAAGATGGCACCAAAGCACTAATTGTGTCACCACTTCACACTACACCTCGACGTCAGGCTTGAAATTGTTACAAAAACTAAGTGCTGGAAAAACAGTTTGACCAGTTTTCAGTGTTTCTCCCAAACTGAGTTCAACTTAAAATTCAGACAGAAAACAGACGACTAATCTGTCCTGCTATGTGAACTTTGACCTTTACGTTGTGGCAATTTTCAGCTCAAGGTTGAAGGGCAGGTGAACTACCAGTATGCAAATAAAATGCAGGTATTTGGAAGCAAAACAGTTGGGGGTGGAGAACTGGATTTGTTCTCACAATTGCAACACGGTTGTTGTAATCTAACGCTTTTTCAGATAAAATTGTCTGAAACCAGCTCGGCTGACGCAGCAAAAAAAAAGGCTCAAAACCCCAGACCACAGTGTTTACTATAGAAACACAGCACAATAGCTTCTTTACATAAAACACTGCTGTGTGGACGTCACTGTGCCAGAGGCTGTGGTCTATTCACTGACGAGTAGTAGAACTGAGGATCACGGTCATATTTGTCAGTCTTTATGACTTTACAGGTCAAAGTTTGGATCCCAATGTTTGTCTGCAGAATATAGAAAAGACAGAACTCTACCGGTGGAAGAAGAGTCATAGTCTAAGCAAACATTCATGACAACTGACTGATAATTATTAATTTATATATGCAGCCCCCTGTGTTCACGAGGTGAGTGCGGGTTAAAGTCTCCCAACGGCTCTGCACCAGAACAGGTGACTGACTGAGTGAGTCACGATCGGATGTGACACCTGCCAACACGTGAACACGTTGCTCCTCAAGCTAAAAACAACACGACAGATATCTCCTCCCTGGGACACTGAACAAAGCACCTTTAACATTTTCACAGGAACACATTTTTTAAAGTGCAGGAGTGAAACTCAATACATGATCGAGTCCAACAGAGCAAAGGGCAGCGGCTGCACTTGTTGCCTCCGCTCACTCACCAGACTTTCCCTGCTCGCTGTCTGACTTCATCCCCTCCCCGGGGGGCGGTTTTCCAGAGGATTCCAGGATCTGTCAGGTGTGTGTCGGAGACTTTCAGGACAGACACAAGGACAAAAATAAAAAAAAATCCTCAGCTCTCACTCAAACCATGACCGTTTTATTTTATTACCCACTAAACTCATGCTCAGCCGACACCAGAGAGTAAATCCAGAAGCTGCCGCAGTGTCTTTCCCTCTCAGAGTGTGTGTACCTGTTCAAGGCGACTCCCATGCGTTCAGCGCTACAGTACAGCCCCTCCCCCTCGACTCAAATGGTTTACTAGGTGAGGAGGGGGGAGGAGCTCCGTAGAGCTGTTCTCATGATTTTCCCACATTACTCAAACATACACACGCTGATGAGGGGAGGAGCAAAGCCGAGGTGTTGGTTTACAGGCAGGCGGGTGTCAATGTGTGTGTAGTCCAACACCTGCAGGCTTCACAGTAACAGGTCTGCCAGCTGTTGACTTGCCTGAGGGTCTCGGTAATCTCATAGCTTTTAAAGAAACACTCATGGGACCTCGAGTGCTGTTAAAATGAATAACTGTTGTCCACGAGAGACATTTTAGGTTTTGCTTTTATCTGCATTTTTCTTGCTTTGTCACTTTCAGCAAAAACACTTTGAGATCAGGGGAATTTTTGAAGTCATCAGTCCACATTTTTGAGGACAAACATGTACAAACAAAGGGAGTTGTACAAAGTAAATTAAGAGCTTAGGCGATGCATTAATGGGCGGATTTAAAGCTACAACCATGGGATACACACAGGATATTGTTGCCATTTAGTGGATTGAAATACAGCTCCCCATTAAATCCTAATAAACTGGATGTGTTTTCCTTTCATTTCAAAATCTATCCTTTAAAGCCAGCTACATTTTAGTTTAATTACATTGTGATCATTTCTCTGGTTGGCATGGAGAGTAAGCAAACGGTATCTATTAAACAACGTTTTCACTATTAGAGCAAATGCAGGTGTAATTATACGTAGTTTGTTCACACAATCTGTTTAATCTTGTTTTATACTCCGGCCCTGCAGTGACCTGTCGGTGGAGGCAGGCGGGGGAGTGAGGATGAATGATGTCCGAGTAGTCAGACAGAAGAAGCCCTCATTTAAAGAACAGTGATAAGTCTATATGCTTTCATTAAGGCTTATTAATCTCCCTGCAAGGACAAAGATAAATCCTGTTAAAATGAGCAGAATGATGAGTCAGACTATAAATGTAATCCCAACAATTTCAGTGCGTGTACAGAATTACTCATAAAGAAGGAAAAACTGGAGAACAAAAGGTTTATTTCAGACTGATAATTTATCTTGAAGCTAGTTTCCTCACTACTATGCTACAATATGCAGGTTGTGTGCCAAAGTACTGTTATGAATAAATGATATTTTATCATGTGCTCAACTCACTTTGAAATTGAAATGCTATTGCACAGTATGTGTCACCAGAAAAGTATTGCAATACCCTGCTAGTAAAAACAGAATACCCCATTTATTAATATCAGTACTTTAAGAATGAGTCTATTAATAAATACCAAATTACCCTTGAGTTGCGTTGACAGAGAGTGTGTGCGCACAGCTCTGCTTTCACTCCCTGTAGCCATGATGCAGTTGCCAACTGTGTTTAGCTCTCAAGGCTGCAACCAAACCGCTAATACAAATGCTTTTACTGACCGTCCGTGGCTTTCCAACAAAACAGATGCAAGAAGAGAAATATGTCCGGCAGTCGAGGCAAGGCCAACGAACGCCACAAAGCCTTCTCAGTGAAAAGTGTTTGAAACCTGCACAGACCAAGGGAGGAGAAACGTCCAACTAGTCAGAGCATCTCACCGACATTATGTGATACATGACATGATTACATCAAGTTATTATGATGTAATCATTCCAAAAAGTAAAATGAGTGACGCTTATTTTTTGAAGAATTAACTTTGATGAGGCAGGTAAGGGCAATAATAAATATTAAACTATTTTTATCAATGATCTCCCCACTACTTCTTCAGAATGTTGTGTTCATCTTTATGCAGATGATACGGTAATATATACACATCTCAAACTAATTTAAGATCAAATCATCTTTAAAGTCCGATTTAAATAAAGTACAACACTGGCTCGCTGCTAACAAACAAACACTTTATAAAACTTAATCTAATATGGGGACATATTTCTAAAACATTAGAACAAAAACTAAAAACTACTCATGTGTTATTTCCTGTCTTGATGGGACTCCATTGCAAAGAGCTGAACTCATGAAATACCTCGACCTCTTACTTGACCCTGGACTGACATGTAAATGCCATATCGATTACACTGTGAAGAAAATGAACTATACTATAGTATAAGTGTTCTTAATTGATATAGACACTGTTTTTCATTCACTGTAAGAAAGAAAGTTGCATTAGAACTTGTTTAACCAATTCTTGATTATGCTGATGTTGTATATCCGACTGCATCTTCCTCCTCTTAAAGTAGCTCATAATCGACTGAGAAGATTTGTTATTGACTGTCCAACGCATCACTGTACAATGTACAAAACCCTTAATCTACCCTCTACTACTCTAAGAAGACACTGTCATTGGCAGTTTATTTTTTTAATGTAAACATTCCAGTTATCCTCAATATTTAAGACAGTTAATGGTACCTTTCTCCTCCAATTATCAATTGAAACACTCTACGCAGCTCTTTTTATTTGTTCCAGCAGTCTCTAAGTCAATAGCCAAGAAAACATTTATGTTTAAAGCTCCTTCTGATGGAATAATTTACCAGCAAAGATTCGATCTTTGTTCAAAAATGCCCTGTCTTCTTATTATGTCCCCAATAATAATACCTATGATAATAAGTATGACAATGTTCTATCATTTATAATTGTATCAATGACAACACTGACATTACAGACATTTTGATCCATTTAAAATTGATATTTATTTAATTTTATCATTATTATCATATTCTTTAATTTAAGTTAAATTAAAAATAACTCATAAATTCAGGGGTATGGGACGTCAAATGAAAGACACTAATACCTTGATCTAATTCTGTACAATATTCCAAATATTAATTCAATACACATGTATAAAAAAACAACAGAATATAACAACTATAATACAATACTACAAATAATAACCATGAAGTGACTTGAATCAGTTCAGCATATCAGGGTGCTGAACTTTAATCCACTAATTGTTATTAAGGAAATGAGAGAAAATGTCTCCTTTATGGAGGTTTGTGCGTTTCAAGTTTTACATTAAGCCAGTGGTTAATTAAAATCAGATTTAAAATGACAATTAATGAGAACAGAGTCTCGTTCTGTTATCTATTATTCTGTGACTTTTGCTGATGCCTTATGATTTTCCCTTGGGATCTTTCAGTATCGGTGATATTAACATATTTAGGCAGGTATAGAATCAAAGTCATAATTAATACTAAATGGAGAAATTCATAATTTAAAGAAACCCCCATCTCATAATTACATGTTAATTAACAGTATGTGTTGGCCACACAGCCGCTCCACCCACACTACAGTACAGAAGCCATCTTGTAGTCCAAACTCTCTGAAGCTCCGTTGATCGACAAGGCCACTGAAGACACAACCTTATATAAATATTATCTTACAACCAGCTTCCATAACAGTGCAGCAAAACAATGCAGGCTGTGAAAAACTCATGTAACTAAACTCTTGTATTAGTTTCAAGTTATCTCTTAATTAATCAAGAATAAATAACTTGTGATGGTTAATCACACGGCTCATTGGAGCCACCATAACTCCCCACTGACCAGAAAAGCATGTTCTGTGCTCTGCAGTGGCAAATCACAAAACCCTGAGTTCACTGTTTCTCATCCAGCTGGTGTCAAAAGGTCAAATTCAGGAAACATCCAATGCGATTCATTTTCACTTGAACACAAGCGTTTTGGCTTCGTTTCAGCTTTACCCCACGTCCGTTCTAATGCCTGAAAACTCATATAATGTGACCGCTCCTGTACACAGGGCATGTGTGTGCCGGTCTAAAAAAATAAAACATGCATGTGCCGGTGTAGACAGGAATTGCTTGAATTTGAGAATCATTCAATGAAGCATTGCTCTCTCTAAAAAAAAAAACTAAAGCAGCTGAAGAAAATACTCTTGTCTATTGTGTCCCTGCAGAATGGGCGGTGTGGAAACTGAATACAGCTCCGGCTCAGAGAGGGTTGTTTGTTTCGGCCGTTGCTCAACGGATACACGCAGCAGATTAAAAGCTGGAGGTACACGCACAATGGGCTGTTTACGCTTTTGTGAGAACAGATGAGACTGTGAGTTTTTTTTGTTGTGAGTGGGTGAGCATTTGATGATTTCACTTCAGGATAACACCCAAAGAACACTCAGCAGAAAGCAGGCGGAGAGCTGCTCAGCCTTTTTTTTTTGCACGACGCAATTGAAATCCAGCCATTGATTTTGGTTGGAACTTATTTTCTCTCTTACAGTCACAAGGACATTTCATGAAATGGTAGCAAACGCCTTTTAATAGCAGTAAAGAGCAGTGCTGCAGTAGTTAGAGTGGCTATAAAGGACATTGTGTGCCTCTGCCTAGAACCCAATGGTTTAAGATTAAAAACCCAAGGATGAAGGATGACTCAGCAATTTCCCCCGGAACAAAAAAAGCGAAACTCAGAAGGAGAATCTGAGAAAATATATAATAGTGTCATTTATCATGTGAGGCTTTGGGTTGTAAAGTTATTTAAAGATCATATCATGCTGGCAAAACTGTCTGCTGGAGTGGCTGAGGGATGATTGCAGGGCAACTCCCTAAATACGGGACGACCTGCGAGAAGGTAATTTTATGACAAAGAGGTGATGCCGGCAGGATCATTACTGTTATTCTGACAAATACCAGCAGTGTGCGCGGAGCACATTACACATCTTTCCTTGCTCAGTAGATGGCAGACTACAACATATCAATTACACTATTCTTGTTCCAGACCTGTTGGGACATGCTAGCCGAGTGTTAGGCAATGAGGAAGCGGTGCAGCTGTGGCTCAGACACTTATGAAGATAAAGAGCTAATCAGCAGGTCTGTCGGGTTTCATAATTAAAAGAATGCACTTGGCTCACACAGACTGTTTACACTACATTAAGACAGCGTCAAATCACAGTGCAGGGATTGCGGGACAACAGGAAATTAGCCTTCAGAGACAAGTATGGCTTGGAATGCGTAATCGTGACAGTGTAAAACTAAATTCACCTGTCTGAAGCGGTTTGGATGAAATAGCTGAGGCCAGCCTCGCTCTTTGTGTGATGCAGCATCATGTCGCACGAGCAAACACATAAACACACACACACACACACACACACACACACATGCTTCTCTCAGGTTGTGAGATGCCAAGAGGTGACGAGCTAACAGCACTATCCCTTAAATGAAAATCAATGGAAGCAGCCGGTGTCTCTCGCTCTGCAGGCGGCTTGCACAGTACCTCAAAGACAGCAGCTCCACCAAGAGACCCCCTATCGTTTACTGTAAAACAGTGAGAATGATATCCATCTTTTTAATGCCAGTCTTCAGCACCACCTAACTGCTGTTATTTGCAACAGACAATGAGTGCGTTACTGGAAACCATATCTTGATATATTTTTCCTGATTTCCTGCTCGCATGATTTTTCCCCCAACTCTGCAGCTTGCACTGCAACAACAATGACCCCCTACGAAAGATCAGCCAGCGAGTCACTGAGTGTGAAGTGCCAGAGGAAAAAAAAGCCTCAGAGAGTCCAAAAGGAAGAATGGTCCGAACAGGAATATAGTATCACTTGTTCCAAAAGAAAATAATGGGAAATGCCACAGTCGTGTCGTGGTAATAGCAGGCTGTGGATCACATAGAGCAGAAACCTGCGGCTGCACTGTTTCCTGAAGCATGGTACCAGGCCTATCAGTAATGTTGAAGCATGTGTTTTCCTTCGGCTGTCAAATGTGTTTTCTATCTGCTTTACATTGGTGTGGGTGTGTTGGTAGAGATACTTTACGAGCAAGAACATCGGTGGTAGATAGTAACTTATCTGTACACGAGATAAGATGATTACATCTGATATGCTAGTTAAATGTACAATATGTTACTTTGGCTGCTGTAGTGGTCTCTCAATCAAAACAATCACATACTCCCTAGTTTGATAACATTATGAGAAGCGTTGAATCATGGGAGTTGTTGTCTTCACTACCATTGCCGATGAAAATCTCCCTGACAAGACTCAGACAAATCATGTTTATGGACGAGGTGATGTATTAAAGTGTTATCCACGTTAGGCAGCAAACGGCAATGAAAGATAGCGATCTTTACGAGGAAGGAAAAACAGGAAGTCGTTACCTTGATTAAAAAAATTGTGGATTTCTCCGGGTTGAACATTGTTGTAAAGATTTTGAATAATGTAAGAAGTCAACAAAATATATAACATAGGTCTAGCTGCTTTAGACATTTTAATGAAGATTTGTTACATGTTATTACTACTTCTATTCCACTATATTTCAGAGGGAAATGTTGCACATTTTACTATAAAATATTCATTTGATAGATACTGCTAAATTACTTTGCGGCTGGGATTTTACAGAAAAGTAAAAACCTACATCAAGATCAATGTATTGTATTTTTATAGGAGAAGAGTCATATCTTTTCTCTTGCATTTTTCTTTTGACCAGAGGCCTGTGTGAAGGGTCACCCACTGTGTGGTCTCAGTCCGCCCATCCGAGCCAAAGTCAGCTGACTCCTGTTATTGCACTTTATAATTTTGACACTTCAGTGCATACATAATGGGCCACACGTGGATAACTGCAGGGGATTGACAAGGAATGTTGAGGTTCAAGATTTGTTATGACCTTCAGCAGATTGTCGTTTCCTCTCCCATAACCTCCCTCCCAGCCCTAATCTCTCTACTCCCTCACCTCAGGCTAAGCGCAAAAATGGGAAGGGTGGGCCAAAGTTAAAATGTCAACTTGAAGTATTCTGTTTGAAATGAGACCTAAAGGTGTGCAACCGCATACTGTTGATCTTCACTCTATCTCCTCATCTGGACTTCTCGGCCCTCTCATACTGTGGATCCCACATTCATACTTTTTCCATCGACTGACGCACACCAGCTCCTTTAGGTCACCTCTTCATCAGCTTTGTTACTTGGCTCTCTTTGCTCCCACCTTCATGGTCAGTAATCAGTGAAAAGTAACCACCAGTTGCCACTCGGCTCCCTTCCAGGACTGCCAGCTCAGACAGCCACCGTCCCTCTCCACCATCCCCTCCGCTGCCAATTCACCAGCACCAGACGCCAGCACAGCTTAGCTGCCTGTGGGCCTTTTAAACAGCGATTTGAAGGGCAGGCAGAAGGTATAACAAACTATTTGGGTGTTCACTTCATGTCAGAAATAGAAAATACACCTGTAGTAGCACCTTGGCACAGTGCTGCACCTTGGCACAGTGCTGCACCGTGGTGTAAATCCAACATCTGATGAGGTGTAGGTGTTAAGTGAAAACTGTTTTTATTACTGCAAAACAAACCCATTCAAGATCTCAGACAGGGCCACGCAAATGTAAATTGACAGAGTATTTTATTCAGAGAGATCAACCTGATTAGATGTGAAGGTGCTCATTTCCACCCACGTCGGCTCACACTCAGCGATAAACCAAGATTCTATTAGAGGGCAGGGTCAGATAAAGACAACACGACACTTTATCAGAGATAAGCAGTAATGAAGAGCTTGAAGGAGCCAAACACCCACAAACACAGCTCCCACGTCAGGTTAGAAGGACACCGTCAATGATCAGAGCTTAACACCTATGAGGATATTCTTCATAAGCTTTGTCAAAGTCTTCAAATCACACGTAGTGGATGAAGTCTACAAAACTGACTGATCCACACTTTGATAACAATGAGCAGTTAATTGAACAGCATAGCTCCGTATCTAACTTTAAACTATATTACATATGCAGAATGTGGCAATGTTAAATCGACACACCATACAAGGCTGATTTATTTCTATAAACCAAGGTGTTGTGAGTGTGAATGGATTCTCAGGTGATAAGAAAAAGAGCATCTGAAGGGGAGCTTAAGTTCAGTGAAGGACACGAGAATAATAGATGTTTGTGTCTGTGGGAATTACTCTGATGTTGTAGTGAAAACAAGTGTTGCAGGAGCGCACACGCACACGCACACACACAACACACACACACACACACACACACACACACACACACACACACACACACACACACACACACACACACACACACACACACACACACACCCACACACACAGTGTAGAGCTATGTCTTCATGAACATCTACATTGATTTCCTGGAGACTTACTCTCACCTTAACACAGTCACTACCTGCCTAATCGAAACTCTTAGTTTAACCCAAACCTAATTTGAACCTTAACCTAATCTTAGAACTTATCTTTAAAAAATTGAAATTTAATGATTTACATTATAGGGACTTGCTTTGTTTTTTGCGCTATTATTATAAGGACTTTGCATTGACTTCCATTCATTTTGAACAGCCTAACCAAAACCATATACCCCAACCTTAAAATTGACTGAACCTGAACTTAACCTAACCACAATTTACTCTTACCCTTAACCTCAATCAGCTTTGGTCCCCATAAGGTCTACTAGTCCTGACAAGGTAAGTGTTTATGCAGGAAAAGGTCCTAAAGATGTAACAAAAATGAGTACACAAAGAAACACACACAGGATTTCTTTGGGAGTAGAAAAATAATGTTTCCTTTGATGACGGCTGCTCAAATAAAGCCTTTCTAATCTAAACTGCATGAAATTTCCCTCTTTGACGTTATGACCTTTGAGTCCCACTCGCTAACATTCCCTTTAAAATGAAGACGTAATAGAACGTGGCAAAGACCACAGCTAATCAGAGGCCTTCGATGTCACAGACGAGTGCACAGAAAACATCTTTGTCTGTGACTGTGGCAACACAATATCTGAGATTCTAAAACCACATCTCTGATACACAACCCTGTTACATGTCTGTCATGGTTATATCACTGCAGTAGGTCTGTATAACTTGTCTCTTCCTCTTCTTTTCTTTGGTGATATGAGCAGTCTGATTGCATCATGTCAGTAGCTGCTGGATTTTGATCACTGAGTGACCACGACCACTTTGACTCACATGTAAAAAAGCCAACAATAACCACTAGGTCCAAGCATTTCTGAGTGGCAATTTCTGATGTGTGTAAATTACAGTGGAGAGGCCTGGATATTGTTGCGGGAGGCAATTTAAATGCCACTCTCCTAATGCCTATAAGAGGGCTTCGGTGGGGGCAGGCGTTTTGGAAAGTGTCAGTGCATGAGAAAAATGGAGGTGCTCAGCAGAGACCACTCCACGCATGCACCTCCACACACACCTCCACACACACCTCCACACACACACACGCCTTCTTAGTCTTCATTGTTCTTTTGTATATTTCTGTCTCGCTCTCCCTCCTCCCCCTTCTCTGTGTGACTTTCTCTCATTAATCAGAATACACACGCGCACACACACACACACACACACACACACACACACACACACACACACACACACACACACACACACACACACACACACACACACACACACACACACACACACACACACACACTGAGTCCTCCTGTAATCTTTCACCTTGTCCTCCTCCTCATGGAGAACTTCACCTCATTTTTCCCCCCAGTTTCTTGCTCCTAAGGCGATCTTATTCTGGACGCCCTGTTTGACTTCTTTGCACCGACCTTCCTATTTGAACCAGCCCGCATGCCAAGTTTCACCCAGGTGGTGACATCACGGCCAGTTAATGTGCAGAAGCAGCACCTGTCTCCCTAATGATACAGTGCTCGCTGCTTACGTTTGCTTCCCCTCTCCTTCTCTGTCTCTCTGTGACTCCCACACTGCAGACCTGAGATGAATCTGCTGATAACAGAGCGGCTCAGTCCCCTGTTCTCGTTCTGATGAGACTTGTGGTGATACATACGTGGCCTTTGCCACTGCACTGCTGGCTGTTGGTGTGTGTGTGTGAGTCCTGAGTGTGCACATTTACAGCACCCATAAAGGAGACGGCATTCATGTCCCCATACAAAAGTTGCAATTTAAAAGTGTGTTTATACCAGTGACCTGGTCAAGTACGGTATCTGCTCTCGTGACTTGGGTTAAGATAAGTGCTTAGTTAGCTAGTTAAGATAAGATGACCCTTACACAGACTTCAGGTGGTAGAAAGGTCATGGATAAAAGAAACTATGGTTTTCATTGGTAAAAAGAGGAGAAATGAAGAGTGAGTTGTCCAAGTTTAAGTCCTTTGTTAACAATCCATAAAGCCTGACCACCTCCCAATGCAGAATTTGTCACAATATGCTCTGTCACTTCACTTCCTCTGTTGCACCTGTAATGATTACTACAACCACTAGGGGGAAACGAAAAATAATAATAATAACAAAACACAAAAAAATTATAAAACTTACAAGTTTGGTATTCACAACCTAACTTGGGTAGAAGTACATCAGTATTTGCAGCAAAATGCACTTAAACACACTTGTCCTCTGCCTTGTTGCTGCCCTGGTGCTGTGAGAACATGTGAAACTATGACTTTGTCTCAAAGAACTGTCGCCCATGGGATTTGTTAATATGGCACAAGACACTGAAAAAACACCGAAGGACACCACAAAACATTTCCAGTCTTTGTGATGAAGCAACAGATGTAACAAACACCACCCGACTACGATGTCACGAGGGGGAAATTATGGTTTCTCCGAGTCAGACATGGCAGTGAGTCATTAGCATCATCATCCCAATCATGTGACATCAGACAATTTGCCAAAGAGAAGCAGTTCCAGCCATCGCATTATAGAAGTTATTGTGATACATGTTTTCTATAATTTAGTATGATGGTGAAGGATGTTATAAGGGTTAGGGTTAGGGTTAGTCAATATATTATTAAGTCATATTTATTAGTAATTTTAACGACATTATATACTGTTGGTTAATTAAATTTACATGTAATTAATTTTAGGTTTATTTTGAGTAACAAATGTAAAACTTAAATCTGTCTAAATACGTATTCAAAAGAATAAGGACAAACTTTAGGGAAGTTATCAGTTTGCTTAAAGTTTTACATGTATATTCATGTAAGTGAAGTTCTACCACTGCCCATCATACAGTATAATAACAAGTTTGTACTACAGAGTAACTGGAAATTGCAACACTGCTCCCTTTTTTTCCCCAAACACGGCCTGTGAGCACTCTCACATCACAATATAAACAGACACAAATAGTTGAGAGGAGAGAGATGGCAGCCAAACAGAACCCTACGCAGGCCCACTTAGGAGAAAGGGGCCCCTGGGGAGTGCCTGGGTGACACCAGACCCACACCCCAGCTGGCAGCTTTACAGAAGTTAAAACTTTATCCTGTAGTTACTAAATCCAAGAGATGCTTCTGTACTGGTGCCATCGTTAGCTACTTTGATCCTCTCTACAAGACTCGGCGCCCTTGAAACAAGCTTTTGTCATCAAAGAGCTGGAAGATGGAAGCAGACGACAGACACACTTCTGTTAAGTGTGTTTGTCTGGAGAGACGATAACGTTGACGTGAGCCTCATCAGACCACCGGGTCAGAGACGAGTCTGGGAATGATTTAAAGTTTATCAGCGGGTGTTTGGGACGGTTCAGAGTGATTTACAGCAGAATTAAAAACAGGGCTCACTCTGTAGCACGACAGTACTAGATGTTCACAGAGCCCTATTGTAGCATTTAACTTGTGCCAGAGGCTTAAAATATAAAATTATAATGTTGCTGTTGTACAAATACCCAGCAACCATGACACAATTAGGCTACATAGAATATGGGTGTAAATAGAACAGACTAAACTTTAATTTACTCCTATCTATAAAAACCTATAACAGCATTGTACTGTATTATCATAGATTCATACATAACGTAGGCCACCTTTAACTGTTAATTAAATTTGGTAAAAAAAATGGTATTGAAGGAACTACAGGATAACGTTTTTCTTCTTAAAATGACTTTATGCAAATGTCTTACATCTTGCTTATAAAGGGAATCGTGAAATCATATCTGTTTTAACCTTTTATATGTAAATTAATGAATGTAGTTAAAACTAATGAATCAACCAAAACAAGAACAGCTGAGGGTTTAACAGGCTGAGACTAAAACCATGGGGATAAAATTGCAATGAGCTTTAGATTGTTCTGGATGTTATTCCATGTTCCATGATCTATGTCATACAACCATCTTCTTTGTTGTTATGGACTTTCTTATCCTGGATTGTGCTTTGTCTGTCTCTTATAACATCAACTCACTGAGTTCATTAGCAGCCAGGGGCGGCCTGGACCAGCAGCAGCAGTCCTTGTCAGCCAGAATAACATGAAATGGATTCATCGTCCAAATGACAGGTGCAAGCAGCCAATACTGAAATGGAAAAAGAATTGAAGACTGACTGCAGAAGTGCTACTATAGCTACTCTTGCTCTCAGACCATGATGTAATCCAGATGTACCATGGGTAAATTTACTTTATCTCAAGCTCAAGGTCTCATTAATGCACCCTTGGTAAAGGTTATTGTGCATGTGAGTGCATGAATTCTTGTGTATCAACTCTCCTTTACTACAACATCCACCAGAACATCTAGCCCAGTGGCACTGAAGCAGAAAACCAGAGCCTGATGGGCTCTTACCTTTGTCCAGGGAGGCGTCCGGAGAGTTGAAGTCCATGAGGCTGCTGATTTCAGTCTTGTAGCTGAGGTCAGCTGCTGGCGGCTTTTGTCTCGCATGGGGAGAGGGATCTGGGAGAAGGACAAATAACAAACAGGGTCAACGTAACATCCAAAATGAGAAGAGATGAAAAGACGCAGGAATTCGTCGGCGTTCTTAGAGATAAGATTGGAGCTCAAGCATGTGTCGCTAGAAGAATGAATTGTCAAAGAAAGAAAATACCTCTTGAGCTTTTAACTGTTTAATAAACAGAATGTCTCTCCGGCTAATTTGACCTGGTCTTGTATTTCTGTGTGTTTGTCGCAGCGTGCTGAACTGACTCACAGAAACTCATCTGAAGCTGTGAAATGTTTTTCTAACAAACCTGAAAAATGGCCGTGAAGACAGCAAGAGCAAAACAGGAGTGAGAGAGAACGCCTGCATAAATGTGCGATGCATTCAAATCCTTATCGCAGCTTAAATGTTGTTTGAATAAATTTTAAAAAATACACTGTGGATTGCAACTAACTAATGCAGTGTGTGCTGGACACAGATGGCATGAGTGCATTTGGGAAACAGAATGATTAATGCAGCACAGCGCACCAATCAACTCCACACCATCCCTCTCAGTACGTAATGAACTTACTTACTTACTCCTTAAACTGTACTTACTCCACAGGAGCTTAGCATTCATCAGCTCAGACACTGTCTCCAGGGAGAGCGTGAACGCTTGGCTATACAAGCTTAAATACATGCGGGCGCACAAACACTGGCGCTTTCGAGGCCGCTGGATATGAATATTTGCATTTTTATGACCAGAGCGATTTCTGGTGGGGTTCAGTGGTTTCTAATATAGTTTTTTTTGGCTCCCACTATAGTGGCACGCAGTGAATGCATATTGACTGCATCGCTCCAGGTCAGCTCACATGACTTTGTCACTTCATCATGTGCAGTTTACTTTCCTCATTCTTCCAGTACAGCTCACATATGCACAAAGAGGGTTTTTTATTAAGTGTCACTTTTTAAGAAGTAGTAGTTTTTGGTTTGGCAAAAGTAGGGGCAACAATATTAGAGCACATATTATTAAATAATATTGATTCTGTAATTCTGTTTTGCTCACACACACACAACCACAGAATAACATTCACTTTCTTTCCAATCTGAGTCCATTGGCTAATGTCCGACCACAAATTAGCCTCTGGGGGCAATGGCCGATATTTGGGGCTTCTGGTGTAGTTGACAGTGGATAAACAGGCCAAGACTTAATCTTCCATTTTCCACAAACCCTTTACAGTCTGATGAGTTAATTTTATCACACGAGTCAAATATTTCTTCACACAAAAAACAAACAGCAGTACTTCTTTTAGGTGTTTTAGGGCTAGACGACTAATCTGTTAACGGCAATCTGCATATCAATGAAGACCAATTTTAAAAGCCGATAGCGATGTATTTCATTTCAATGTGTTCCGCCCCTTTTGCTCTCTGCACCAACTGTTTACCTGCGAGCCACCAAAGCCTGCTCAAATGGGATTGGTCAGAAACCAGACATGGTTTCCGGCGCCAAAATCGTGTCCCTCGCCTACAGATTCTACATATTCCCATGCATATAGAGATTATGTTCCATCAAACAACATCTCTTCCTCTTCACTCATTCCTCTCTGGCCTCCTCCTCTTCTCTCTTTTTACTGGTAGAGTTACTTTCAGTAATTCAGCCCAGATGTGTCTGGGCGAGGGGCTTGAGGTCCGGGAGGGTGCTGTCATTATGGTTTGATTAGTCATCACGCTTGTTGCTGGTTGGTGGACTTATGATTGAAGGTGAACTCTAAGTCTGTTCTTTTTAAAGACTGTAGATCACTTGGCAACCCAGCACCTTGCAAATGTATAATTTCTTGACTTGCCCATGGTGCAGCCTCTGCTACCAGGAACACAGTAATCCGTTTTTTTGGAATAATGTAAAAATCCACAGTGCATTTCTGTCAGCTGGCTTTAAGCTGCTGGATGGTAGCCTAATGGAAATGTTTAATCTTCCCTGCATCATGCCTTTGACAGGTCTTCATCAACATTTAAAATGTTACCAGGGGAAATGGAAAGAGTAAGGCTGGAAAAAATGCAAAGTAAGTTTTAAACCATGACGGTTGCTTGATGACAACGGAGAGGAAAATGCAGGAGAAATGTGTTGTGGAGTGAGCTCAGGCTTCACCGGAGATTTAGTTTGCTGTGTATGCAATAAAGTGACTGGTGACAGCAAAGAACTATACATTAAATTACATTTCTTTACAAACGTCACCGTTGGTTTTAACATTTGGTTCTGCCGCAAATCAAACTTGAATGATTTCATATAAAACACTAATCAAAAACAAACATAGAAATAATATGGCACCTAAAACAAACCAACACATATTTTAGTGCAATATGTCCCCTAATCAGCATCTGTTAATAATGCCTGAACTTGATTAATGCAGCATCTTACAAATGTGGCTAAAATAAGATATTGCAACTTGTTTTAGCATTTTAACATGTTGATATGTTGATATGTTGACTGATAATCCTGTTACACTAGTTTTGCATCTTTATTGTGCAAGTTTCCCCTGATTAGGATGTGCTCTGCACATAAATGTTCACAGTTAAGCAGAGATGGGTGGTTTTGCGGACAGAAGACGGATTTTGTTATTTAGGCTGCTACATTTTTGTTACTCTGAAATCCGAACTAAGCAGCTTTAAATACATTTACAATATGGGTCTCTCAATCAAAACAAGACTTACAAGCGATTACGACGCGGCCAAAATGGAAGGTCCCATTACCTTGAACAAAATTGGGAATTTCTCTGGGTTTGAACATTATTGGAAACATTTTGGATAATGTAAGTACACAAGTCAACAAATATATATAACGTGTATTGTTAAGTAGTTTTTAGACCATTTAATGAGGAATTCTTACATTTTATAATTCTTTGAACAAAGACACTATGATCACATGCTGGGCTGCAAACATTCTGTTCTTTGGTAGATAACTGGATGTTTAAGAGTTACACATGATGAGAGAAAATAATCCGGCTGCTGTTCCTAACACAGCTTCAGCGTTCAGGCCTCGTAGCGACGTGCTGTATTCTGAGTTTGTGAAAAATGGCATTTTTAGCCCGATGGAGTAATCGAGGAGGAAATCGTAACTTTTGATCCCTGGGTCACTGATCAAGTCTCTGAATCAATGTCCTTTAAAACACAATGAATATTTCCATAATTTCCAAGTGCCTTGTATTGATCTCGCTGTCTTTATCTCGAACAAACGCTGCAAGTAGTTGCAGACAGAAGGTGGAATTTGTGAAATATTAGAGGTCAATAATATGAAGGACGTGTAGAAACAATCAGAAACATAATCTCCATTGTTGCTCTGCTGAACTTTGAGTGAGAGCGAAGTTTTGTATAAACCTAAACTTGTAAATAAAGTTTGGGGTAATAGATGAGGGATTTGAGAGAAAAGCATTACTTCCTCTATCTGCTTCCATCATCTCTCTGTTCTTTCCTCATTTTTCTCAGATGCCGGCAGACATATTATCTGACAAAGTGAGTTCACCCATCACCTCACTGTAAGTGTGGATTTGTGCCACACACAGTTGAGGAGGATAAGTCATTTTCAGGCTTGGCATCCAATTAGAGGGTCTGTATTTTTTGTGGACCACAAGATAAATTACACATGGTGATAAAACAAGGAGAGGGAAGTTTCATTCTTTTTGACTATTTAATGGAAATGCCAAAAAACTAAATAACATCAACTCTCACATATCTGAGGCAGCCCTGCGGAAAACAATTTGACGTTGACTTCACTCTCATCAGCTCTGTCTTCACTGTTTCCTCACTTCAACTTGTATTTGATTTTTCTCTGAGAGGAGAGGTTTATGAAACCCTACAAGTTAAAGCATCAGCTGTAACATTGATAAGAACTTATTTCATAGCTTGGTTCCATTTTCCATGGAACTTTTTCAACTTGCTTTATCAATACTAAATAGAGGAAGTAGCCGAGAACACAGCTCAGGTAAAGAATTATCCTGCTGTGATGAAATAAATCAAGATTTGGGCCAGAGAGTAAAAGTGCTGTTGTTGTTGTTGTAATGATGCAATTATCCTTATCACACCTGCCAAACAGGGAGCAATGAAACTGAAATTTGGTTCCAGTCATTCTGGACTCAACACAATGGCTCCTTCCTGGAGCGAACAGCACTTAAGTGAACTTTTTAACTGACACAACCAATCGGACCATGTGTAGCTATTAGCCAGGTGTGTCGAGGTGACAAAGCACATGATCTGAACTCCGAACAGCTCTTTTACTTTTTTCTACGCAAAATTACTCCCATCACTTGTCGTGCACTCAACCAGGTGCAGCATCACTACTGTCTGATAGTTATCGTCACTACTTGCAATGTGTGATAATATTGATGGACATTTTAAACGATATTAGTTTCTGGTATAATCTTCAGACCAAGTTCATAACTTTTCAAAATAAAAGATCTGTAATTCAGTGTGATATAAAGCATTGCTGAAACAAAAACAAACATTGTGTTTTTAGTTTGAAGACATCTTGAAGTGATTCTATAAAATGTTACTGCCGGAGATCAGCACCCACAACATAAAACGAAAGAAAAATAATCAGATTATCAAACTGGCGCCACAGATATTATTCTGCTGTATGTTATCGTAGAAGAGGCAGAAGAAAGACATGTCCAACTGGTTCCCCAGACTGAAGACACGCTGCCCTGCCCCCACTGACTGCTAAGGAGCGCTAGTCGCCTGTTTATTCAAATTCTATTAATATTGAACGAATGGTGAGTCCAAGATCGCACCGAATTCTACACTTCACTTCCCTTTCCCATTAATAATAGACACGCCAAGTGTGAAGCCAGGTGGATGGCCAGCTCTCAAGATGTGAGTTTCACAGGTAGACAGACATTTGTGGAAATAGTAGATAGATGAGTAGGCAGATAGGACCTGATCCTCAGGATGAAGTGACAGCAGCTCATATATCACAGTGTATTGCTCTGTAATCAGCCCTTGATCATTGTAATAATCGCTGGTGTGTAATCGCCATCTCACACATTATAACCAGACATAATAATATAAGACGTCATCTCCTGGAAGACCGTGGTGCCCCTACACAGCAGGAGTAGGACTCCTGTGCTCTATTAAGAAGTAGAGTGATGGAGTTCAAGTACGTAGCACTCTACACTCACACAGGTCCACAGGTTTGGGGAGATTTTTTGGAGGTTATTCAAGCAGTCACAGTTTTAATGAGCTGAAGTGTAAGGGGTGATGATATAAAACGTCCGTACTGTCATGCTCCTCTGGTTGAGTGTTCCAACAGTCCTAAAGGGAAGATCGGGGGGAATTACTAGTCGTCATGGTCAGACAGTTCTCTCTCTCTCTCTCCATATCTCACATTCCTGTCACCACCCTTCTCCCTTGATCCCCCTCTTCATCCTTAGCTGACTGACTCCACCGCTCCAACGTCACCTCTACTCACACCCCCCACCCCATCCTCATTTTCTCTTTCACCGTATTAATGGGGTTCCCCGAGCTCTCCTCTCCTCTGAGCCTGCCATATTTTATCTGCTGGCACGGCGCAGGAAAAGGCGGCAGCTGAAACAAAAGAAGACCCTAATGAGTAGTGGAGGTGATTAAGGATTGAATAGACGCCGCTGCTGGAACCTTCACCGAGCTGTCCAGGTTCCCCAACTCGGTCTGCAATCTGCAGATAGCCACTGCCTCTCTTTTCTTGCGTCTGCCACCGGCCTTTAATTGCACTGCCATTCTCTGGTTCGAGGGCTGCCGGACTCGTGATAAAGCTTGCCTATTTATGCATTAATCACCACCAGCCAGGAAAAGGCCTTTACCCCCTCGCATCGCCGGCCTCAAGACCCCAATTCAAGGTGCCCTATAAATATCTTGCAGATAAATGGAACTAATGGACAAGGGGCTGTGATTGTGGGAGCTGGTGCTTAACAGTTCGCCACCAACGCTAAACAGCCCGAATCCCAAGACCCTCGGCGGTTAATACTGAAGTCAAAAGGCTGCTATAGGCGGGCCACTTGAAGGAAATGTGTAGGCTGGGGAATGTTATTAGTTGGCGTGAGGACTTGAGAGAAAATGAGCAGCTGCCTGAGAGACTACACTGAGGAGGAGCCGGCTTTTGTTAGAGCCTGAATGTCATTTTCACAGTGTCCATCAGAGGAATGAACACTTCAACATTTATGTAGAGTAAAAAAAAAACTGCCAATTTATTCAGCTCCTTGACAGACCAGAGACAGGTGACTTTAAAATGGCCCGAGCACGGCCACTTCAACTCCAAGATGCCAGAGCTGTGTGACAGCTCGAATCGGGAAGCTGAATGGAAATGAAACGTGCATCCTGCTGCATTCAGATCTGATCTGACTGGCTTTGAATAATACCTGGGATATAAATAACACAGGTAATAACTTTTATTTGCTGTCTTGCAGATAACAAGATGAAAAACCACTCATCTTTATTGAAATGTATTATTTTATGACAGTCAGACAAGCCACAAGTTATTTGGACACATGGGTGCACTTTTGAGGTACATCCTTCATTAGTTTAAGTAAGATTCATTTTTGTATATTTAATCCTGCATTCATGATTTTCTGACAAAACGGAGCGTTACCATATTAGTAAAATTCACATTGGGATTTGGCATTACGCCATATTACATGAACCAACTATGTTAAAATGGAGAATCTATGCATAATTAACAACCTGACTTGAAATTTGCCTTGAGAATGAATATGAAGAAATATAATTATCTTCAATGCAATTATGCAGAAGCAGCTCCACTCAGTCTGTTCAGAATCAATTTCATGAACACCATCAATGAGCAGATTTTAAACAGGAATTATGACTAAAAAGGCAAAGGAAAAATATTCCAGTGTTGTGTTATCCAGTGGACCATGGGAGGCTGCTGTTCTACTTTTACACAGGCAAAGCACAATAAACCATCCAATATGTTAGCCACTGCTCTTTTAATGTTGTTGTGTTAAACTGTCCATATAATACGATAATCTGTAAGCATTTCATAACATTTCTCTAAAACGTACTAGATGCATGTTTCTGTGAAAATTGAAAATAATAACTTTCTTACTTTCCGTTAAGTTGGGAGACAGAAAAATTCAGCACTTACTTTTGCAATTACTATTATTTACTGTGGGCTATCACTTCCAGATCAAATGGACAGTGTTTATCAAGATTCAAGATTTAGAAACATGGACATGATGAATACTAGAAAGAAAAAGAGAAATAAAAGATTCTCCCTGGACTAAGCTTATTGTCATTGCTTTTGTTATTTCTTTATTTATAGGGTACACTGAACATTTACGGCAGTAAAAATATCAGACAAAAGCACAAACAGAGCGAAGACTATGAATACTGAGTCTAACATAATTCAATTTCTTTATAGGAAAATACATTGACTGTATATCCAGTCAATATAAAGCAGAGTGTGCACACATTGGACTGGCGGATTAAAAAGTACTTTTAAAAGACCATTTATTGTTATTCAAAGAGGCGATGAATTGTCAGGTATCCATATATTTGAAAATAGAGCAGGAAGACTACAGACTCATTAATCTGTTCTTGTTCTCTAAATTTGTTTTCACAAGCTAATCCTCAAAACAAGCAAAGAAAAGGTATTAAAGTTGTGTTTCACAGTGATAAATTCAATAATGGTTCACAGTGATGGGTGGAAATTCAAATCCCAATAACTGTTTTATTCTATGATCCTTGAGAACTCAATCTGACTTCATCCAACAATGACAGCTAATACAAGGGAACAAACACCTCCTTGTGGTCCTGCTGCAAGCAAAGCTGTGCACGTACAATTTTAACATCTGTCGCCGATTCCCCATCCTGTCATCATTAAATCTGCCATGTTACAAAATATAATTCCACCATCAGCTTCTCCTTCAACACGAGGAAGAGAGCGGCACATGGAGGAAGGTAGATGGGAAACAGGAATGTGCTCCGAGGCTACGTGTGGCAGCAAATGGAAACGGACTGACAGAAGGAAGTGAGAAAGAGAGAGAATAAATGAGAACAGATGTGTCAAGGTGAGAAACAGGAAAAGAGGGGAAGAAGACATTTTGAGAAACAGACTCATGGTATAATAACCAATAGCAAGGTTAAGCGGAAGAGATGAAATGACAAAGTAAATATGTGATGCTCCTTCCATCTCCTCAATCAATATAAAATGTAATTACAGTGTGGGTGGGAACGATGGGAATAAAAGCTGATATTCAGAGAAACCTTTAAGAGGCAAGACAAATAAAAAGCAAATGTCTCACTTTTAAATAAACTGCAGACTTCTTCCTTTTCTTGGTGAGTACATTTAAAAAATATTTATAAATAAATACCTGAGAGATTACCTCAAATCTTGTGGTGGAAGGATGTGCTATGGATCAGGAAAGAGTCTAAATTTTGTGTGGATTGGGATTGAGAGATTGTGTGTGTGTGTGTGTGCAGCTTGATTGAATTGAAGGACACTGTTGGGCCTTGATGGATGTATGTCCTCTTGTAAGTGCCATTCCAGTTGGGTATTGTTATTGCCCCTATCTGTCTGGCTCTGTGTGTGTGTTCGTGTGTGTGTGTGTTTGTGAGGACTATTTTGAGCCTACAACCTACAAAGTGAGGACATTTTGGGACAGTCAGGATATTTTGGCCGGTCCTCACTTTCTGACCCACTTTTAATGGGCTATTTGAGGGTTAGGACTTGGTTTTAGGGTTAGGGTAAGAATTAGGTTCAGGTTAGGGTTAGGCATTGAGTTTGGATAGTCAAGGATAGGGTAAGGCTAGGAAATGCATTAAGCAAATTAGTGTCCTCACTAAGAAGATGTACAAACATGTGTGTGTGTGTGTGTGTGTGTGTGTGTGTGTGTGTGTGTATAAAGTAACTAAACAATGCACAGAGAGATTTTCTTTTGACTTGGTGGCATGTTACTTGCGAGAGTATCTGAGGATGATTCACTTTTGAAGCCAATGGTTTAAAGGTCAAAGTCAAAGTGGTGCCAAAAACACATTTTCCACAAATAGCTATATATACAGCTCCTTCTACCATGCAACAGCTCTCAAGTCAGCAGCTGTGAAAAGAAGGACACACACACACACACACACACACAAATACAGACTCACACATAAACATTTCCCCATTCGGCGAAAGAAATCTGGCACTCTTTCCAAACTCATCTCAGGCAGTAACAACTCCTCTATCCCTCTCTGACGGGAGCCAATCATCCGAGGCTCCTCTCCGTTCCACTTTCGCCCTTCACTCTGAAACTCACTAACACCTGACAAATACCCATCTATGTTTCCTCACGTTCCCTTTCATGTGCGGACTACAGATCATTTCTCTCGCCCCGTCCTCCTCTCCAAAGGATCCCTGTTCCCACCTCCGAATCTCAACTCATTCCCCGTCTCATTGTCTGCCTCGGCTTCCTCTCACCTGCTGCACACCCGCTCTCTCTGCTGACTTCATCCTCCTTCACTCATCCACTTTCCTGCCCCTCGCCCTCGGTTTGGCTCCGTGTCTGTTCTCTCACCCGCTCTCTGCATTTGTCTTTTTAAAATGTGAGATATCATAATGGGGGGGAAAAATGGAGCAGACTGAACCACAGAGCCTTGTACGAGGCCTTTTCCAATTTCTTTTTCCTCCTCTGCCTCGCTGTCACACAAACACAGACGCACACACACACACACACACACAAACTGTTTGCCTGTTTATCTCCAGCATTTGACGCTCCCTCCGTCTCAGGCAATTTCTTATCGAAAATGAGGCAAACATCACAAGCCAATATGGAGTGATGACGGCTAACTATCATCCAGGCACAACGGCAACAACAACCCGCGACGTGAACAAGACAAGAACAGAAAAGCTGGCAAATTGATGGCCTGTGTAATGTGTGTGCCTTTTCTTCATGATGTTCACAATTATCTGCAGACGACCAGCACTTTGTGGCCGGAGTGATTTCAGAATTTACGCCTGTGGCTCGTGACACTGTTGCTCCTGACAACCAGGTCTTCATCGTATCTGCTCGTGCTCCTCCAACACAGTGTCCATTAACTGGCCCTCGTCTCTGAATTGACTCTGATGACAAAACGGGCACCTTGTTACATTAAAGCCGAATGAAAAAAGGTTTGAACTTTAAAAATCCAAAGGTTTGCATCGTCATTTATATTTTGAAATATGTTTTTAATCAAACTGGACTCATGTACTGTGAGATTTTGCTTTACCAGCAATGCGTCCATTTCTTATGCCCAAAATTGACCTCACAGCATTTAACTGTCCACAATCACAATGTACACAGATGTTTTTTTTTTTATAAATATATTTTTCGACTTGAATAAGTGACGGCCTGAAAACCAGTTGAAATGTGTCATAACTAAGGCACCCGTTTAGTGATTCAATGTAATGTGCAGTAACTTCGACTTGACAGCTCGATAAAATTGTGTTCAAACTGGTTATTGGTATCAAGTATAACTGACTCTGTTTGAGCTGGATGTGATTTTTCTTTTCTGGTTTACTGTATGTATCAAAATCATGCTGGTGTTATCCATAGAACTCCTGACTTAGTTAGTTTGATTTGGGCTCTACGTGAGACCAGGAGAGGGCAGTGACAACAGGGGAGCTAAAAGGAGAAGTGGGTTGACAGAGTCTTCTTCTTCCTCTTCGTACTGATGTGGCTGTGAGTCAGTGGCAGGAGGATTTGATGCCATATTGAAGCCATTAAACCTCCCACTGTGTCATTTCTCTCAAAGCCAACCCATTCAACTGTTAGAGTCTTGAATCTTGAATCAGGAGTTTTAAACCGGGTTAAACACTGTATTTATTTGACTGATGGTTTAACATTCATGCATACTAGGTCATTGTACACCTCTGTTCATTGTAAATTTGTATATTTAGTAAAGGAGATATTATTGTTCTAATGGTATTATTCATATATATTTGTTTATTTATCTTTTTAATCATGACATATTTCCTACAGTGCTCTGTTTCATAATTTTGAACATTGCATCGAGATATTGAAGATCACAGATCAGAACAGAATAGCATGCCGATGAAGTTAGGGTTAAAATACGCTGAACTTGCACATATACATGTCAACCAAAACACTGCTCATTCACTTTGGATGGGATGATGTCATGCATTGCCACCAGCTAATCAAATCTTGTCTAAACAAACACTCAATCAAATCACATTCATGTGAAAGAGGAGGCTGAGGCACCTAGAACCTGGTGTGTGTTCATCTGGTTGTGGATTTAATTTCCCATGCATTGTATTGATAGCTAGCATGACACAATGGATTGAAAGTCAATGGATTGAAAGTCAGCCATGCCAGCATGCAGCTGTGATTGTTGACATTATGACAATGGTACTGGCACCAAGCGTCTGGCATTTCCACCGCCAAGCATTAATGTAGAGTAGTTTATAGAACAGTAAGCTGTAAATATGGTGACACAAGATGTAGTTGTATATTGTACTGTTTGTATTTTAGTGTATCCCTGGTAATTTTGAGGTTATTCTATTATGTTTTCATACGTCAGTTCAACAGAGAATCATTGCTGTGCAAAAATAATGATAATTAAATGAGATTACGTATATAGTCAATTGTGGCTGCATCAGCTTTAACGGCTTAAATTGGACCAAAACTAAGAAAACAATGATGCATGCTTTTCCGTGTCTGAAAAGCTGAACAGGAGAGAAACGCCTCTGTCCGGTTAACACCTAAAAGTGTAATGAACAGGCGTTTATCACCGGCAGAATACAGAGGTAATGTCAAGTCACAGAAACAGCTCAGTGCTGGAACACTAGATAAAAATGGAGCAATATGTAAAGAGGCATCACAAAAGTCTGTCCAAACTTCCTGCATGGACAAAATCAATTAGCGAAACAATTTTACACAGTATAAACACAGCAGCAGGGCATAATTACACAATTGTCTGCTTAAAAGGATTAGTGGGGCTTGGCTAATGGTTGTTTTTTTCTGTCTTAAAAGATGGTGGTTATTAAAGGGGTTCATTTAAAAGATAATTTTACTCCTCATTGTTACAAACAACTGAGTGAAGCTGATTCTTCTCTGTCACTAAGTGTAGAAATATAACAAAGTAAAAACAAGTTTTGAAAAACAAAATTGCACAACACTGACTCAGTCCACATTATCTGTAATTGTTAGCTGCTGGAAAGTGATCTTGATCCAGAAATGGATTCTGTGTCAGGACCCACATCAAATTGGTCTGAGTAGGAAGGGAGCACACCCCTCCTCCTCTGGAGAGAGCTGTGCAGATACAACAAATCAGACAGGTCACCAGTGGTCCATGGAGCTCACAGAGCATGACGGTGCCCAGCACTACACTACACTGAAAAACAAATTGCTGGTAGAGCAACGCTTACCCCCACTTCAAGGCCAACAGACTGTCAGACATAAACTTCGCCGGGCTCTGGGGCATGGTACACGATCGAGCAAAAAATCTTTTCACAACTCAGCACTTCAGTCATCGGCCGGGGAAAATCCTGCACCATGAATACCAAATGACGATTGTTGTATTCCCTCGGAGTTCTGCTCGACATGAGACATGTGTAGGGCAACAAACTACTCTCGTCTCTCCATCTTTTGCAAGCCAGGTCATACATTTTTCATAGAGTGCATGTGTAGAAATAGGCAGCCTGCGTGTTCAGGGTGGTTTACACTGTTAGAATGAGTTAGGTCCCAACAAACAAGATGTTAAAGCAAAACATCCAGTTTGCATGAACTGAACAGGATGCTGCTTAATTCATGAATATGAGCTCCAAATTACTGTACATCACACCATATTTAAAGTTTGTTTTTGTATGAGCAAGGAAATGCTGAACTTTTGAACTTATTGTATCATTAAAGATTCTCTATCTCTCACCTCATGCTACTAATAATTATTTCTGACAGGTCCATAAAGGAGGAGCCCCTGAAGAATGTCCAGACTCACACACACACACAATCTGCATCCAACTGAAGCTTTTAAATAAAGAGGAAACAAACAAACAACTTCCAGCAACATGTCTCTTTGACCTTGCTCAGGTGTGAGATCCCAATGCAATGAGATGAACTAACTGCAGAAACACTGCTTCCCCAGCCCACATGGTTAGCAGCTGAGCAGAGGGCGAGTCAAGGGGTTTACGTCCCACACTGGCATGTTTGGGGGATGTAAGTGGGTAAAAGTGGTCTAGTTCTCTTCTCCGTCAACAGCTGCAGCTGAGGGTGGGTTCAAAAAGCCACTTAACCCCTCGCTTTTCCAGTGGAGTGGCTCAATGGCTAGGCTGCAGATAGCTGAGGAAGCACTGGACAACTCCCAGATGCTTTGAGAGGTCGGTAAGTGTGTGGGAGTGGGAAGAGCGAGGCTCAGACGAGTGCTTATAAACTTTATCTGGATGACAAATAAACAAGAGAAGGTATCATGCCACAAAAACATCTGTCTGTCTGCCTGTCTACCTCGTAAACCATTCATCTTATAGGCTTCACACTTGGCATGTGTATTGTAAATTGCCCGAGGAGGCGCAATGCTGTGTTTGGTGCGATTTGTACAAAACGTTCAGTGAAAAAACTGAACAAACAGAAGCGCAGCTCTCTGTAGCAGTGAGTGGGGGGGCACTGTGCTTTCAGTCTGCAGATTCAGTTGAACATCTCTTCTTCTTCGTCCTCGGATAAACTACAGCAGTGGTCGGCAACTGGGTGAAGCTGCGAGACAAAAGTACTGCCAGATCATTTGGATAACTTGATTATTTTCATTTCACCATATGGGACTGACACAGACAGTCAAGGGGTGTCGATGATGCTGATCGCCGTCATGGACACGAGAGTAAATGCAACACTACCTCTTTAGCGATTTCTCTTCAAAGTAAAAGCACAACGTTCATTTTATAACAGTAATGCTTTGTATCGAGTGGAATCACAAAGCTTTTATTTTTAAAAGTTGTGAACTTGGGTCTGAAGATTGTATCGATTACTTAACAGACCTCTGAAGTAGCCGACATGCAAAGTCTATAAAAAACTATACAACTATAAACTATACAACTATAAAATCAGTTAAGTCAATCATTCAAACTCATATAAACCACACACATGAACAGCAATAAAGAAAAGTCAGTTTCATTTTTATGAACAACACTGACTATAAAATCGTCACTGCACATAAACCAGGTAGGATGATCAAGTTCTTACTTCGCGCTCTGCAAAAAACGTCCAGCACACAAACAATTCAAAGTCACCGTATGTTGTAGAAATGTTTGACTCACTAATGAGAAGGAATAATTCTGAAGCTCTGGAGCATTAACACAGGACAAGAGAACAGCCCATTCCAAACAGGCAGGTTTGAAACAAGCTAAATAACCTATGATGAATTCCATGATTATTTCTTTTACTGTATTCTAATCTTCCATTTCTCTTTATTTATACTATTATTTTATTTAAATAGTTTTAAATGACATGGTGACATATTACCACTGCCTGTTACCTACATTTTTTATTGAGGAGAAATCCTTGCAAAGACCAGGCCTCACTGAAATATTTTTACTTTCATCAACACACTCCAAATACATCGTCTCACGAAGGTCAGTGTGTCCCATTGGCTGTATCTTGCTCGCCGTGTTATAAATTGTTATGTATGTGGACTGATTTGACAAAAAACTATAAGAAAGATGAACGATCTGGGTCATGGATATAAAAACTGTCCCGTTGGATTCAAACAACGAGTAACTGGGTTGTCTCATTGGGCTTTTTGTCTCCTGAGTCACTGTCACATTTATGCACAAATAATGACTCTGAAAGCTGCTTTTACAGTTTGGCCATAACCCACACGGCATCTCCAGATGCTAGTGTGACGGTTGTTAGGTTTTATAAAGCCAAACTAACCTTGTTCATCACTCCAGCAAAGCACTCAGCAGCAGCAGCAGCACTGAGGCACATTCAGGTGTGCCAGTTTTATCGATCGGCTAATGGGGAAAAGGCGGGGGTAGGACTGGATGGGAAAACTCAGCGGGGGGGCAGTGGGCCGAGCCACAGTCAGCACAGCATTCTCAAACACGATGGATTAGTCCACACACACTGTTATGACCAACACTGCACACATTGTTATTATTGATCTGAATTATACACTGTTTTTGTGAACACAAGAAGGAATAAAAAAGAATCTATAATTATTATATTTGTTTTATCTGGAGATCTCTTTATTTAAGAGTTAAAAAGTAAATGTATTTCAAATTTTATTTGTGCATTTTTTTGTTGTATTTGTGAAAGCAGCCAAAAGGTACAAAAAAAGTTGGCACCCGAAGTTTGACCCTCCCCTCTAGAAAAGGGTGGTTAGGGGGAAAAAAAGAAAGTCAGTAACTTTTCAGGTTTCAGGGAAACTTCGACGGCGTCTGGGTCACTGCAGGTCCGTGGCTAACAAGCTCCTAAGAGACATATTGGTTGGGGGTTGGCACTGGAGCGGTCACATTAGTCAATATGCCATGAGAGAGCGGAGTGGAAAACTCAGTGGCCGTAAAACCTTTTCCCTCTAGCAAGACGAATGTACAACGAGACCGAGCATTAACCCTGAACCCTGCATCCACCATCCCCATATAACCTTGAATAGATAATTATATATTTGTACTATAGTGCAAAGGAGTAATGACATCCAGAGAGGAAACGTATGCAGAATATACACTTGTCTATTTTACATGCAACTCCCCTGAGGTGACAGTGGCTGTCGGGCTCCGGCCTTTTGTCAAATACAAACCAATCAGGACAAATATGTCTGATACTTTCCGCCCCAAATCAAAAAATGCTTTGTCATTCACGTCTCTGGTTTCTAAATGAAAACAGTGACTCATGCCATTATCCACCAAACACGCCCTCTAGTTCGAACGCCCAACATCTGGAGGTGACATCACTGGTATAAATGTAGGTTAAACCATTAGAAAGGGTTGGGCACATGTGTCTCATCAAAGTGCAAACACTTGACATATACTGTCACTTCAGTCGGGAGCTGCAGGATTAATATAAACACAGACAAAGAGCTCAAATGGCTTTTCTGTAAGCCATCACAGAAAAGCAAGTGAATTGATACACAGAACTGTAACAGATAGATAGTAAGGATGAGGCACGATTCAAAATAATAAAAACAATAGGGGCAGCACAGTGGTTGAGGGGTCAGCACTGTCACCTCACAGGAAGAAAGGTCCCCGTTTCAGGTCCTGGCCTGTGAGGAGTCATATCTGTTTGGGTTTGTTTTGGCTTCCTCCCACAGTCTGAAGACATGCACAGTGGGGTTAGGTCAGTTGGTGACTCTATATTGACTGTGGGTGTGAATGTGAATGGTTGTTTGTCTCCGTATGTTTGTCCAGTGTACCCCGCCCTATCTCTGGAGGACTTGGCTCCAGCTCCCCTGTGACAATCAAAGTATATGTGCTATAGATTATGGACGGAAAATAATATAGTCCAAATCTAATAATTTGTATATGTACCTTATAAACCTGTACAATAAAAGCCACTAGAGAGCTCCCACAGCAGACTTTGTGTGAAACCCCTTTATTAAAGTGAATGTCACTGCGCACATACTCTGCTTGAAGGTATTAATGGGTCTTTGTGTGTCAACAGCTGTGTGAGTATTTGCGGTTAAAGTGCTTTCACTGATACAGTAAAACTTTCATCATTCGTGTCATCCGAGAGTCAAGGAGAGGAAAACAGGCTGAATTAAATCATTTGTAATCTAAACCAGAACAACCTTGTTTAGAAAATGAAAAGAAAAGTAAAATATAACTGTGAAAATGTAATTCTTTTTTTTTTTTAATCCTTGTTTACAGTCAGTAGTAGTAGTTGAATTTATAATGAAAAGTAGATACAGAAACTTTATTAATCTATGACGAATAACTAGGCTCCCTGTTGGCCCACTAATGTAATAAATGACACAAAGCTCTATTCTAGTAATAAATATGTGTCTCTGAAGACATGTGTTACCAAGGGTGAGCTCATTAACGATGAGAGATGTCATTTACAAGCGACACGGACTGTGAAATTCATGACCGCTGCCTGGGAATAAAGAAATGAGATTATTAGCCGCATGCACGAGGGTATACATCACATACCAGCACACACCAGGTAAATAATTCAACACCCTTGGGCACTGTGTTGCTGGCTTGAACATCAGACACATTCACAGCACTTATGCATGTGTGTGTGTGTCGCCATCACACACACACACACAGACACACACAGACACAAACACACACACCTAAGTCAAAGCGACAGCGACACAAAAGATTTTTTTCACTCTTCTTCCAGACACAACTTCAAACAAAACCTGCGTTCACATACAAGAATTCCCGTCTGCGTTCCCGATGACAGTAACACAAAAAGGGCCTAATTGTTGTCAGCTGGACACCTCTTCAGCGCTTCCTGTCACTTTTCGCGGATTCTACGATTTGCCTTTTTCCCCATTTACAGCTCGCCGCTGACAGGATCATAGCGGAGGACTCTGCCAGCGAGCTGGGTGATGTAAGCTGTCACTGCAATGTGTTGCTAGGCAAAGAAGTGGAGGGACTTTTCTAAGTGCTGCGGTTACTGGGTGTTGACATTTCTGTCTGCCTGCACCAAGAAGAACTGCTGTTACGAGTAAACACTGCCGACAAGAGCAGGAGATAGACAGGCGGGGGTTGGTGCTCTTTGAACCTTGACACCGACAGGTTTTCCGACCCTGCCAAGGAACTCTACTGCTTTATCTGCCTCCATGCTGCTCTACGACTGTCCCTGTAAAGCTGCCGCCTCGCACTGCTGATTGTTTGTCTCATTTCCCCGACAGTTGACATTTAAATGACAGAGAAACTTGTGGTTTCAGACCCAAGCTGCTTTCAGACATGCACTGAAGTCCAGACATTTTACTGTAAGTGAGAATGCAAATGTGTCAGCAGGGATGGGCATTATTTAGGATACATGTATTTGAAATACGTATTTGAAATAAAAAAATTGCATTCTGTAATTTGTATTTGATAAGTTTTTGTTTGAAAATTGATTCATATTTTGTATCAAAATAGTTTAGTGTTTTGTATATTTGGAGTTTACAGATACTATAAAATACTTTCTGTGAGATGGGTACGTGATGATGTAATAAAAATGAATATCAATGCATGCAGAATATTATTTTGACAAACCTACAATTATGGTAATTGGTATTTTATTTTAAAATGCATTTGCCCATCCCTGCAGGTCAGTTACACCTGGGACTTTCTAGAACTTTTCATGCCAGCCTCCTATTGCAATGTTAAGAAGATGACTTGGACAAGTGACGCTTCTCAACATGTATTGAACAAATGACAGGATCCAATTTTTCTGACATTTTCCGAAGTTCATGTCTGAAAACGGCTCTAATGAAGTATATGATAATTAATTAGTGCAGAAAAAATGTGTCTACAAATCAAATAACTGATTCAACATAAATTAATCAATAACAATCAATCAATCTAAATCAATTCAGTGTTGAAAGTCACTGAGACAAAACCTGAAAATCTGAAATCAAAACTTAGACTTCTTAAAAGTGAGGAATTGCTGCTTTATATCACTGCAGCTTGTTTTATTGGACGTTTTGTCAGGTGCAGAGACTACACATTTAATCCTGCCTGAGTGGATTTGAGTGTGTCCTATATTCAAAGCAGCACAGTGGAGCCAGTCCAGCAGTTTGGTCACAGGTCACCTACAGTAGCTAAATTAAGGGAGGCCTCTCAGCCAAAACAGCTTCTTGTAATAGATGCTACGGAGCAGCAGCCACTGGGGTCGGTGTCATTTACACAGACTGCATTGTGGGGTGTACACTCTTTATGAAGTAGAGCACTGCCCTTCCCTGTCGGTGGGGGCTGATTGCTTGGCCGGCGTTATTTCCAGGAAGCAGTGTGTGTGTGTCTGTGTGTGTGTGTGTGTGTGTGTTGGTCTGGTTTGCTGCTGGAGTCTGCTGCTCTTTAGTGTCTTGAGGTGAAGGCATTTCGTAAATCCCTGGCATGTGCATACTTTAAATTGTCCAGATGCTGCGCTGCACACAAGTTCAGTCTTTTTCGAGCCTACTATGTAGGAAGACAAAGTTCGAAGCTTCCTTGAGAATCAATAAAGCAGAGAAACTACTCTAACTTGGCATCGTCAGCAATACGCCCACCAAGTTTGATGTTGATTGGATCAGCACTTGTGGAGGAAATTGAAATAGAAATAGACAGACGGATTCATCCGTCACTTTTATTCTTCGAAATTCAAAATAAGAAGTGCATCAGTCTGTAGTAGTTTGCCTCATGCCTGCACCGTAGACAGCAAATCGAAGGTGAGGCTGCTTTTTGTCTCTGTACCCTGCAACTTTCTTATAACAAATCTGTGGGTCCATCTGTTAGCAGCAGCTGAGGAGCCACCACAGCACGCGGAGCAACATCAAGCAATGGTGGGAGGGTTCAATGTATTTGAGTCAAATGTGTGTCATGTCCAATCTGTTCAAACCTGATCTTTTTGGAAAAGTGAGAAAGAGAATCTTAAGGCTCTTGTGTCAAGTACAGTATATTCAAGCAGTCCATGTTTTCACTGAGGGAGAAAAGAGTTTGTCCTTATTACAACCTTGAGAGGCTGAGTGGGACACGTTTGGTCACGGTTACACGAGAGGAAAATCACCCTCTCTGTGTTGTCCTCATTTATTAACATACATCTACAGGCGCTACACCCGTGTCCTCGTTGGTAACACTAAATATGTCCAGAGAACACAGAGTTTCAAGAGCCACAGGAGAACGACTAGTCTCCACTCCCCTTTCCGTCCTTTACATATTTACGTTTCCCATCCACCTGTTTTCATGTGCATTCTTAATCTAAACAAACATCAAAATGTCTGTCTTTCAATCTTTTCATCACTTTCATACTTCCTCTGCTCCTGAGGTCCCTATCTGCAGTCGCATGTCCTCCAGCATGGCGAGGGAAGACAGCGATAGTAAGAACAGCTGTGTGTCTCTTTGTAAACAAGCGTTGGGTCAAACCTGGCATCATTAATCCCTCTGCAGTAGGTTTCCAGGCCCTGAGGCATGCCTGCCCCACAGAATCTCTCTTTTTTAAGTTTGTACTCACAGTTGCCCTGTCACTTTGCCTCTCTCTGTCTTTAGATCTCTCCTTCTCTTTTACTGTGTCTCGGGCTGTCTCTCCGGTTCTCCAGCCTCAGATCTCCCCAGTGAATCGCTCTCTTGTCACTCGGGGGCTCTCCGTCACTTCAAGGATGGTAATCCGACAAGTCAGCATTTTGTGGCAGTCAAGGGTTTCTTGTGTGTTTGGCTGTTTTCCGTCTGTTTACCTTGCCAGTGGAGAACCTGACATTACCTGTCTCACCTGCCGTCTTTGCGGGAGTTTAGGGAGCTTCAGTGCAAATGGAGCAGGCACTGATGGGGTTCAAGTTTATTTGTTCTATTTACATACGATTTTCTCAAACTTTCCTTGGTCTTTTTATCATTTCTAGTCTTACTCCGTGTCTCAATTCAGGGGCTGCATCCTTCTGAGGACGTGAAGGCCAAAGCAAAATGAAACGGTCTGGTTTACAATGGCTTTCCGTGGTCGACGTCACCAGCTTGTCCCGCCCTCACTGCTGTTGCCTAGCAACAGAGTTGAAGTTGGACAGAATGAAAACGTTTTTAATGCCCCTTGGCTTTTTTTTTTACATGTGAACCGTTAGCTGTTTAGTTGAGCAGAAGCAGGATACTCAAGCATTGAACATCTCGTCACTTGCCGGCGCCTCTTTAAAAAACAATTTTGTCACTGAAGAGCAATGAATCCTCTGATGGGTTGGGCCAGGAAGGATCTACCTGTTGTCGATTTTTGTTTTTCAGGGTTGAAAGGACCCATTTGAAGGAGCCTTTGAAATGGGACAGACTGGCAGTGACAAAATTTAGACCAAGTTATGAAGATTCCAACTTTTACTCTGAAAGTTTTTTCTAAGAGAATAAGTCATGGATCTTGTTGGAAAAAAAATCTGACATGTTTAGGGGTCTGATATTTAGTGTGTGGACATTAAGGCACTGCTGGGCCGGAGCTATGTGGTCTAGTGTGTGCCAGTCTATAGTTCTCTGAATCTGTATCTTATTTAAATATATTGTTTCATCTCTTCCCATGACTGATTGTTGATTAGTTAGATGTAGATAAACTTGTGTCCACAATATGTGGAGTCATTTGAGACGCACTTGAGATGAAGGGCTGTTTAAATGAACGAACTGGAGATGTTGCTGCAAACCATTACCCGGGAAAATAAATGTCCTCCCTCTGCCCATACAGCTAGATGAAGTAATGGCGATGTTAAATAGGTACCAATCCTTAGAGGAAAGACAGCAGCTCTTACTTTGGAGCTGTGGATTAATGAAGGGCTTTGATACCAGTTCAATAGGTGATTCAGAGCAGCTCAGATTCCCTTTTCAACAGCTCATCATCTTCAGACAAAGTAAAAATGACTACCTTGTCAGTGGAGCCATTGTGCTGCTTTCATGCTGCACTTGAAGCACAGTTTTCCTCTGGGGATAATCTTACACTGTCATCAACTCGTGATCTTCAGGGCATTCCTTATTTTCGGATTAATTATTCTAATTATTATTTTTTCTCTACCCAGCAATAATATGAACACTTTGTGAAATAATTAATTACGAGAGAACTGCAAGCTTTTGTGTAAGGCTGTAACTCACGGTCCTCATGATCAATTCTTTAATAAATCTATATTTAAAAAATTTCCACGAGTAATATTTATAATTATTTATAGCACTTTTAAAAACTAAATTTCAGAGTGCTTTTCAAGATGAAATGCTAAAAACTGTATATGGCAAGCAATCATTAATCAAAAGAAGCAGGATAAATAAATAATACAATTATAGTAAAACAAAACAGGGGGTCTGTTGTATAAAATTGGTGCTGTGTTCAAATTATCCAGAAATCCACAAAAGTTTGTCTTACATCAAAAAAGAAAAAGCTGCAAGTTCTGATATTTGAGAAGCTGGAAATAAAGTGTTTTTTTGGGCGGCAGTTTTTAATTAAAGAGTTAATCTTTTTTATTGAAATAATATTTGACACATTTTTAGGATATAATACATAATTAGTTGTTACTCTGTCTAATCTCATGTGGGTGTATAATTGGCCAAAACATTCAACAAGCATCGCTCACACTCTATCTGACTATATCTTTAAATAACTTCCATTGACAGTCATTTTTACCTCTTATCTTGTCTTCTTGTGTTCTCCTCTCTCTCCTCTGACTCTGTTTCAGTTGATTGTCCTCTATCCTCTCTGTCCACACGTCTCTTATTACCGCATCAAGAATAGGCTGTTCTCATCCGGCCTGTGCACGTTCGTGTCCGACACGTTTCCATGCGAATTAAAGAACGATAGCTTGTCCTCTCCTGCTCTCACCTCTTTCCCCAGAAGCCGTTCAAAAGCTCCAATTAGCTCAAATCAAATGAAGGAAACCAAATGAAAAGTCTCCGCAGAGTGCTTGGGTGATTGTGCTGCCAGAACTCGACAGTGTGCATAACAACACTCAAATCACCGATATACACCGACACAATCCTGGGACAGCTAATGATTCCCTCACCGACGCAAGCACTTCTCATTGGTTGTGATAAACGGGCTCCCACATTAAGGTAAAGAGGGGGAGATTTACAGACTTCTTAGGGCTCCTTAGTCTCGCCATCTCATCTTTAGACAAGTGCATGACAGATTACCCCGTTTGTGAAGATTTAAAGACTAAAAGTGAAAGCCCGACTGAGTCTGTCGAAAGTCAAATCTGATGCCCTGTGAGTCGCTTTATAATTACGTTGATGCCAGCTGATACCTTTTCAGAGACGGAGAGGGAGACGGAGAGTGTCCGATGATTTGATGAATGAAGCTTTATACATTCAGAACATGGGCTTGGACGGTGGCAAATAAGGGCCTATTATCTGTTCAGCTCCAGATCGAAAGTCACAGGCCACATTATTCACTTGTCTCCGTCAAGACGATCTAAAAAGCAACAGCGGCTTCAGATTGCAAAAACTCGTCACAGCCTTCAAAAGATCCTAAAGTGGGGCCGAGGGGGAGCAAGAGATGAACTTCAGCAAAAAGGCTTCGGACCATTCGCTTTATAACAAACAAGCTTTGACAAGAGTGAAATGAAACTTTAAAAATCAGAAATAAGGCGGTTTCTAGTTGTAGGATGGTAAAAGTCTTTGAAGAGACACACAGTGTTTAGCAGTGCAACCTGCTGACCAAGCATCAGCAGGCAACCCGGATGTCAATCACTTATCCGTGTGACTTAAAGGCTGCGGCTCTGAGGTGACATCAAGCTGGCTTAGCCCGACCGAATGAGCAATTTTCTGGATAAGAGGCAGGGACAAGTGTAGGTCAAGGCTCCATGGACGAACTGGAACAATCCTGTCATCTTCTCTGTTGGCTGCTACAAACTGCAGAGGAGGGGTCGAGCGCCGGTTTAGGAAAGACAGAGTGACAGAAGGAAAGGGGTCTCGATTTAGCAAGGCATCTATCTAATAATTGCAGCCAACTTACTGCAGGTCAGCTGCAACCAGCATCACCACAGGCCAAGAAAACAGTCCATTACAAACCGGTATGTTTACAGTGAGCATTGCACTAGTTACTGAGCCAGTCTGCTGCTACATTATGAACGAGAACATAGCATCTCTTCTCTTTGGAAACATCAGAGCTTAACAAATTGTCTTGGATGAAAACATACAACAGAGGAATGTGTCTGAGATGGAAAGGGGGGGAAAACACATCAGTCTACTCACACTGACTAACCTTTAAACAAATCACAGGCAAATAAAAGACTCCAGCGGAGAAGCTGAAGGGTGACGACCAAAACTTCACAAACTGGAATATTAATTGAGAGAATCGCAGAAAACACAACAGCCTGAGCTTAAAAGAAACAGCCGAAGTTGACATTTGAAGGGGGGAGAAAGAAGAGAGTTAAGACCACATTTCTGTCGGACAGAAATCCTGAAGGGGAGAGAGAGGGAGGGAGGATGAAAGGATAATAAGATGCAGAAGATAGAAGAAGTCGCACCTAACACTCTTTATTTCTCAAAATAGGAAGCAACGCGGAAATTTCCACAATCTTGTCACAAATGACAAGTTAACTCAAACGAAAAAAACACTGAAGGAAAGACGCCCTGAATCTGACCTGAGAGGAGGGGAAGTGTCAGCATTAGCATTTTCAGGAAAAACACACAGGATCATAATAAAAGAAAGAAATGTCAAAACACTGCAGCAGAAGTGACAATGCAGTAATACAGGAAATCATCAGATAAAAAGCTCCTCCCTGCACCAAAGATAGACACAACTTACAAAGCCTTTGGATTATTCTCCTACTGCAAAACACAGTGTGCGTCTTCTCTCCAGGAGCAGAAATGTATTACAACTCAAAGCTATCTGTAACGACACATTTGATTTGCTGTATTAGTGATTTGTTCTTCCCCATGGAGATTGCATTCTGGTAATCAAACAGTAATTTGCAGCATCGCTCTGCCTGTTTATATTTCATTTCCAAATTTATTAGAAAATATGTTTGACAAATTGTTTCTGGCAACATCAGCGAAGATTGTTACATCTTCGATACCGGGAGACAGGAGAAACTCAGTTTCATCCTCACTTCCTGAGGTTTATTTACACTCCTTGCTGTGCTTTAGGTTGTTTGTGTTTGCTGCAGTTTGCATGTTTGAAAGATGATGGTGCAGACAGTGTGAAGTCAGGCAGTCCATGGCCATATGTGTCAAAAGTAAACTAACTGCAAAGGTGTTACACTGACTGTCTAGTTCCAAGTTTTGCTTCAATGGAGCCTCATACAATCTTTTGTTCCGTCATTCACCATAAAGCAATGCAACCATAGACTGTATAAAGATGGAGGACATGACTGCACCCAAAAGTAAGGTCAAATCATCTAGATTGCCCTCTGGTGGCAGGGTGCAGTATAGGTCACAAACCTCGCCTCCTCAATGTCAGCAGATGGGTTATGGACCATATCAAATCAATCTTTCCCAAAGATGGTTTCTGATCATTAACGTAGCTCTTATCACTCTGTAATTTTGTATTTGGGGTTTTAATTAGTTATTTTATGCTAGAAAATCAGGCGTCATTATTGGCAGCTGAGACTGACTTACGATTGGTCGAGTGTGTGAATCTACGGGACCTCGATACCACAGCTCCACCCCAGGATCCCTCCTGCACAGTCTCTGACTCCATATGACATCAAAAAGGCAAGATGGCCGCGCCCGTATACATGATATCGTGGCTTAATTTTTGTACAATGAGAGGCAGTGGAGATGTGTCTTCATCGTTTTCTGCAGTCTACGCATGTAACACATTAGGAATCAATGAAACATGGGCAAACCAAGTGTTAAAGGAGACATTAAAGTCATATTCATGAGCATAATGTATATGCATAGTCGGCCTCTGCTCTTGCTTTACCTGACTTTCGACTAGCTGCTGTATAGATGTGCATTTTGCACATGGGATGATACAAGGTGTGTGACATGCGACATCACAATGGGATTGAAGCATTGGTGGAACTACAGACGAGGCGTTCAGGAGCAGTGCTTTCTGTGGGAGAGAGGAGCTCCCTTCACTGGACTTGTGACAGATGCCGACCTTGGCTCCCTCTGCCCTAAATTAGAGGCTATGTTGACTGCCGGAGCCATTTTAGACTTTAATAATGATGGAATAGGATGGAGGAGTAAGAGTGTAGCAAAGCTTTATGGGAAACATTATTCACTTACACAAGCATAAACCAAACTGAACGTGTTTGCTACCAGTCAAAAAGGTGATGAATAGTGTTTAGAGGGCAAGAAGTGGGATTAGACTGAAATTACTCATCAGCAGAATAAGACTGAGCGGCTAGAAACTGCAGCCTGGCTATAAAACAAGGACTATCAATACATTGTGTACGACACACTCAATGTAACTTACAAATAATTTATATTTATGACTTTGTTCTCCCGTTGTGAATACAGCTCAGACACTCTCATATGTATTTATTGATTTCTTATGCCTTCTGTGTCATGAGTTAACATTGACTCCCACATGGTGCATGAGCTAAAAAGAGAAAGAATAAATGACACGCAGTAGGTGTTAAATGGATGAAGACAGAAGTTGGTGCTGATTAAATCAGAACAAATGCCATTACAGTATATGTGTCCATGTCACATTTAGATGCATGGCTTTCCTCTCTTGTTATAGATTAAAGCTGTCAATATGAGCGGTCATCTGTTTCAATAAGGCAGCCGGCATTTCCCGAGGTGGGGGAGATAATGTTTGCAGAAAAGACGCAGCTGCAGTCCCGATCAGAGCCATTGATTTGGCCCCCAGCTCCACGGGACCGTCGGGCTCCCAGAGGAGACGGCACGAGGGCAATCACGGGACTCAGCTGGCCTCCTGGCCCCCTGCATTAATAATCATTCCTATTAGGAAGAGACAGTCCAGATGCTCATCTGGTTTTAGCATGTCCACTCCCTCTTGCTTGTGACCTCAGCTTTGACTTGACAGACAGAACCTTAGATTTTCAGAGGCTCCAAGGGTTTATTTCATTCTTACCTCCTCCGTTAGTTTGTTAGTTTGTCAGCAGGATTCGTAAAAAACCCTAGTGGAAAAATGGGACATGTATTTTGGGGCGTATACCTGAACAGTTTTTGGTTATAAAAAAAAGTCACATATTTAGGTGACTGATATTCCAGCTAATGATCTTATTCAGAATAAGACATCATTTCAATTGTGGTGTATACACGAGATGCTAATAAAATATTCCATTCATTTTCCTGTTTATGTTACAGAGCATGACTGACCTTTTTGAAAATATTGGATCTAATGGATGTAAATGTGGTTTAATCAGACAGTTGAGTTGAGGATAAATAATCATGTCACCTGCCGCCTCCGCACCAAGTTTAACTCTCACAAATGTGTTTTTTGCTATAAGCCACATCCAAAAGCTCCAAACAACCATCTGCCTTTTTGACAAGAGCAGCCAGATATAAGAGAATGAGAGATTCTCGTTCTTATGACTGTGCCTGCAGAGGGTGAGGTCCTCCTCCGACTCCTCACACTTCTTTTCAAGTAAGATTCCTCTTGTGTTGCGAGACCTTTTCATTATCCAGCAGAGATTGTGACAGCATAATTTCCATTTTCCATACATCTCCCTTTGTGGCTTCTCCTCACACGATACCACATCAAAAACACTTCACAGCCCAAACAATGCCTCTCATGTTTCAGAGGACTAGATAAAATGAAAAAAAAGACTTGTCTGATATTTTGCAGCACCGGCACGTGGCTGAACAACAGTGGAATCACTGATCTGTCTTGCAGCATATTAAGTTAGTGAATATCAGTGCTGCAGGCTTATGCTCTCATTATTTGGCTTAATATCTGAGCTGCAAGTACAGAAGGAGGACCAGAGATCATTGTGCTCATGACAAAGAATAATCCTCAATGATCTGCTCAGTATTGTGCTTCTTAATGGTGCATCCTCTGACGAATACCTCTGTGCTGTTTAGCTTCAGAGCTTTGTGGTCTCCGAGCAATAAAGGACATCAATATGCCACAGTCCATCTGTGCTATTATCATCCCCGTGAAAAAACTGTAATTATATTCATCCTGTGCATCAATACAGGAAGGTAGACAGACATCTCACAGATCGCGCCTTCTACTCTTGATTTGTCAATTATTAAGTCTAGAGTGATAATATGGGTGTGTGAATTGGATTCAAACAAAAATTTGGAAATTTGGCGAGGCTAGCAACTTGATTTTTTACATTGCATGTGTAAACATGCCTATCGGGTTCAAGTCAGGCTTAGTTAGTCTTCTCACAGGCTTGGAGGGGTTCGGATAGAAAATTGCGGGCCAAACCAAACTCGAAGGCGAGGTAGGCAACCGACTTTGTCAAAATCATTATTCTTCACATTCTTGCCCAGGTACTACGCGTGTTACTTGAGGATTCCAGTAGAGGGCACACCACCGAAATCACACTAAACATTGCAAAACCCCTACGCTCTATAATCTTTGACTCTGACCAATCCTTCTGCTGCTTCCAGATTTGCGTGCAACATAAACAAAGACGGCACACTTCAGGAGATCAACATGTGGCTGAGGTTAAGATCAGTAAAGGCGATGACGAATCATACAAATGTGGGTTTTCCCGGAACCTGGTCACACAGCTTGTCTTCAAAACCCTCCAACACTTCTGTGGCTCATAACGTGCCCACTGACCCCGTCAAGGACTCGCTAATGCCCTGACCTATTATGTGGGAATTGCATCTTGTGCATGCATCCCATTAATTTCTGAGGACGTGCGCAAACATCACACCAGACAGACACAGGATATGCGAAGCAGCCGTCTGCATACGCGTAGTTAACAGCAAGTAGACACCGACAGTCTGCGATAAAACAAAAACTTTCAACTTCCTGTTTTGTATTTACTTTATGTGTGTAAAAAAAAAAGCAGTTTAGTGGCAGCTTGCACTTCTGAACCAGTTTCAGCTGCTCCCGATGTTACGGCGCTCTGGTTAACATGATCTGCGGTTTTGATACCGATGATTGTGAAGCTGAACGTCTCCAGCCTGATCCCAGCCCTGCAATCATCTGATGTCTGCAGCCTCCTCCCTGTAAGCTCTGATTAAGCCATTCGTTACACTCGAATTGCACTGTACTTTCCTCAAGTGAAATTTTCTCCTACTTTCAAAAACGGAGACATGAGGGATAGAACAAAAAACAAACACTTGTGCAGCTCAGGGAAAGATATCGCCAGAAATATCTGCTTAACTTTGATGTGAGGTGTTTATTCCTTCACCCATTAAAACATGGAAACTGTACTTATTATACATTGTGGCCTTTCTATTTTCACACCAATATTGAGGAGCGATGAAAGGCCTGCTTTTGTTAGTGGTACCTGATCCTCTGGCAGGTGATGGGGTGATGTTTGTTATCTTGAAGAAGACAGGCAGATGATCTTATGGGCCGACTGTCAACTGATGTGCAGATGACTGCTTTCTGTCATCAGATTATACACGGCTCGTCTGATTTAGTCTAATATAATCAAAAGAATATTTCCCCCCATAGATCTGTGTGTTGTGAGAGTCTCCATCTGAAGTTCCCCATACAGTCTGTCACCACTTTTACCCTGAGATTTCACTTCACTTCCTTCATACAATATTTCAGTTTATGTTAAAAAAATAAAGAATAAAAAGCCTCCCCTCCACCTGGAACAGACATCAAGGCCAGCTACATTTTACCGTTTGTTTGAAAACACTATCAAATGCAAGGAGCTGTCTTCATTTCCACTCTGCTTCACAGTGAAAGAAGATAGAAAAAAGGTACATTCTTGTGGGGTATCTTTTGACAGCTTGTGCATTGAATCCAGGAACTTGGTTGTATGCTGAGTGTCATGGAGGAAAAAAAACATTCTCTTTTTCACTATTTAACATATTTTAGTGGAAGTTACCACAGGGAACCAAAACCATCAGACTGCCGGGGCCAGTGGTGCATTCCTAGTGAATGGCATTATTCATGCTTGGCTGGCACATTGGCAGCCGGGCATTGATGGTCCATTTCAGGATGGGAGCGGGGGAGTCCGGGCGAGGGGAACAGATAGGTTGGGGCGGCAGTCGATGTGTTATGATGTGATTCAAACACGCCCTTTCTATAATAGGGCTTGTCCCTGTGCCAGGGGAAGCGGGTGGCATAAACTAGCGGGTGATTACGTTAAACAAATGACTGCCTCATTAGCGACACCCCCAGAGTGTTGCATGCATACATACAAACAGACACACACACTTTGCGATGATTTCTCTATTGCTCACACACACACACACTTACAGTGACATAAGCATTAGGTTGGCTTTGTACACAGAAAAGGGCAGCGCACAAAGGCAATACTCAGGAGAGTACAAACTCCCTCCAACAGACTAATTAACATATCCCAATTACACCAGGCAGTATGGTGCTGCAGTTAGCTTTGGATGACGTTACACAATACAGCAGAATGTGTCAGTATGAACGCCCATGTCCAAACAACATCTGATCCGCTCCCCTAAAGCCGAGCTAATGACTGCAATTAGCATCGCTGGATTCGAGAGCGTGGGCATCAGCTGGCGAGGGGTTGGACAGACGCTTCATGCTTTTTGTTTTGGATGAAAACTAGCTCGATGTAGCTTGTTCCCTGTGCACCGACAGAACGGCGTACAGCAGCACAATGTGAGAGGCTACGTTGACGAATCAAGTCCCTAATTACTTGACCTGATTCACGGCGACCCATCTACCCCGTCGTGCATCGGAGAACTGTGGAGTGCTCAGAGGTGGGAAGTAGCAATGTTTTTTGTAATCTACTACAAACAGCAACACATTCTCTCAACTGAGAAGCTGCATGGCTAAATAATGTGCAAATCATTTCAACACTGAACATTTCACTCGGGAAATTAAGTTACATTTAATATTTGAGCCAGACCGCTTTATCGGTTGGAGAATAAAAATCCTCCGAAATACAGACATATCGGTATCAGCATTTATGTTTGCCCCTATAGACCAATATGAAAACTTTTATTTTACAGATAAAATCATGCAGGAAAGATCTGCATTTATATTTGACTTAATTCTATGCACTTGTGTTACATTTGAGTTATTTATAATGAAGTTTATGGTTGAATTATCAAGGTAAAATATGAAGCCTCAATCATCAATGTTTTTCATTTGGTGCAGCTTGATTGAATTCAAGGTGACTGCTGGACCTTGGCAGATGTTTGTCCTCCACTGACTGCCATGCTACTTTTTATGCTAACATTATTGGTTAATATATGATTTTTTATTTCCTAACACCGGCATCAGATTCAATCCCCCAAATCCGTATCGGTCAGGTTCTATTCAATATCTCCTTTAAATACATATGTGGTTCTGATGGGATTATCACTTGGCGGATGTATTTTCTCTGTTGCTATTAACAGCAGTAAGCATCATCTTGAAATGTAAGATTCCTTTCTTAAGCAGTATTTTAACGTGTAGCCAGAATATCACTGTGCTTGTTTTATCTTGGAACAAAATCGACCTGTCTGAACCACTTTGGTGTCCCGTTGTTGATTTGGTATTTTGATCATGTAAATGTTTCTGCACTCACAGCGCAGATTTTTGCCTTGCAGATTTACCCTTAAAACTGTGGGTGGCTGGAAGCTTTCAAACACAAGCCTCTGGGAGGCCACTTTAACAACTGGGAGGATACCCACAAAAGCCACAGTGAGCTCTGAGGACCGGCTGAGAGGAACATCACTGATCTTATTCAGGGGAAGGGATGTGATTGTGGAGGGGAGGAGGGCCGCCTCTGCCCACTGGGACACTGGTCTACACTCCAGCATCTGCCACCTGGCCATCAGCTAAATAATGCATGGAGCTCGTGTGAAGCCTGTCACACCCAACCTTGTACTCATTATAGTCGGTGAGCAGCGTGAAAAGTCGAGTCAGCAAATGCTCCGGAGCAGGAGAATCACGGCGATGAATTCAAACATGCACCAAACACACACATAAACATGCAAGCAAAGTGTGGCTCCCCGGGGGCTTAAAGTAAAAGCTTGCAGACATCCACGGATTAAAGAAGGTTCTTGAGATAATGCGGGAAAAAATCTGTGGGCAGATTAAGCTCACAACCAAGAATGTGACCAAAGTTGAGGACATGAGGAGTTCATCTGTCAATCTGTGTTGCAGAGACGAGATTAAACAGAGTTTGTATCAGAATAAGAGAGTGAACATGGATGGTTGTGCCCAAAAGTCACAGTGACCCAGGGCTCTCTCTCTCTCTCTCTCTCTCCCTCTCTCTCTCTGTTTCCCTGCAGGAACATTTCCCATCAGAAGCCTGCTACACCGCAAAGGCCATTTTACTCCCAGAATAGCAAATCTGGGGAAATGTAATCTTTGAAGTCTCCGCTAAAATAGCCTGACAAAGCCATTTTGTGGCAGAGCAGCAGCAGGAAGGTTCAGACACCAGAGCTAAATTTCAAATGACTCACTTTCAGGCAAAAGATGAAAAATAAAAAAAAGGTCTGACTCAATTTCTGCTACATTGATTGACCTAAAGCCGAGTACTTGTTCAATGTGTGAAGTTCAAAGGGATGAAAGCAGTTGGTTCTGTGAGACACAACCAGGCCACTTTTTTCAAGTCTTTTAAAAGTGATACGTCTATTTCTCGGATAATTATTTTTGCCATTGAATGATCAGTAACACGGAAGCTGTGTCAAAAATGTGTGAAAAGTTTCCATCACATAATCCCAAACCCAGAGATGACATCTTTAAATTGCTTATACTAATTTCTGTGAAAAGGAAGAAAAGCAACAAATCCTCACATTAAAGAAGCGGGAACCGGGAAAATACACAAAACCACAACTGTATAATCGAGCACTCTGTCAAAGTGTCCCTATCCCCCTGACAGTCTCTTGCTGCCCATCACTTTCTTGCACCGGGTAATTAACATTTCGGTAAGGGCTAATCATGTGGACATGGCGATTGATTTGATTTAACCTTGATCTGGGAGGGAACTGGCAGGAGGTCCTCACTTCAGACATGAACGGTAAAGAGGAGCAATGGGAATTTGATAACAGCCGTCAGCTGCTCGCCCAATCTGTTGAGGTGACGGCAGAGGACAACAACGCTGCTGCTGCCACAGGGAGGTGAAGCGGGGTTGTTCGGTGTCACTACATGTTTACATGTCCACTTCTACATGTACACACACTAGAGGACACACATTTGTGAACGCAGGTAGTGATGACCTGTGAGGAGACACATCCAGCTTCTTCTGATCTAAGCTGAGTGTTGTTGAGCTCCTCATTAACTCCACCAAGGAGGTTATGTTCTCATCTGCGTTTGTTTGATGGTTGGCAGGTTTAGTCAAAAACTACTCAACCGCTTTCCGTGACATTTTCTGAAGGGGTAGGGCCGTGACCCATAGAAGAATCCATTGCACTTTGGTGTGGATCCAGATTTTTGTTCCACTTTCTTAAACATTACGTTTTTCATCATTTGTGTTGATTTCTCTGAAATAAATTCATGGATTTAGATTTTTTTGTTTTCAAACTGAATGCTTAAGGGACTGATTTTAATGAGAGAATTTAATTTGGTGTAGATCCAAATTAAAATCTGGATCTAGTGAATTTAAATGTGGGGGAGTGTTGGGCCTTGGCGGAGGTATGCACTCTACTGAGGATACACCAAAGTCACAGTCACACCAAAAACACAGGATCTTACACATACACATACACGTTTATGTGAAAAGCATAATTCATATGCTTCAAAGCGTTAATCATGTCAAAGCCTCTTAAACCGCATGAAAGAACATTTTATCTGAAGATAACCCTGAGAGGGAATGATATCCAGACATCCCATGTCTCTAGACTCAGTGTATATTCACTGTCTTCTTAAAACAGGAGCAGCCGTCAATAAAGGACTTTTTTTTCTGAAACCCAAACTGTTTTTCGGACATGAAAGGGAACAAGTGTCGAGAACCAGATCGAACAAACTCTTAACATGTCAAAAGTTAAATCCAGAAAACTGAATCTCTCTGCGATATTCTTTCTGATGCATCCTTTTTAAAGCACATATTCTTCGGCCAAAGATTTTTTATTCTATTTTTGCCCATGCAGAATTTTCATCAGGAAAGTTCAGTGACAACAAGTCTGTCCCAGATATGTCAGTGTGGCGAAATGAGACGGTGGGATCACACTTTTACTAGATAATTCCTAAAGCCAGCAGAGACACTGAAAAAAGGACTTCAGCGGCGTGTAAGTAAATCGAATCGGGCAACAAAATGGGTCGAGAAGATGACAACCTCTGAAAGCTGAGTGGATTTGAAGTGTCACAATTCAATTTGAAAGCTAAATTACACTGGGCTGTTTGATTTATCTGTGTGGATGGATGACGGACGGGCTAATGCGTTTGACACGAACAGTGTCGTTGAAGAAAGAGTGAGAATATTTGTCGTACCCCACCTGTCGGATAGCTTTCCTTTTCCGGTGCATTGGTTTTTTTCTCATGAAAACAATAAATATATATATTTTGTGTTGCGAGGCATTTAAATTGAAGTACTTTTTGCATTTAAGCGCTTAAAACTCCAGAATCTAGAGCTCGGGTTCAAACTTGGCGGCTAATTACACTCTGACAACTTAAACAGTCACTGTGTGTCCCTTCATCTGGACGAAGTAGTGAGGGATTAATGTGGCAGATCACTTTATCTGTCCTAACGACACCGGTTTTCATTGGTTCATAAGTGACTATCAGCATGAGACCATCTGGCCTCATAATGTTCTGCATAACGAGGGTGCATGTCCCAGTGTAATACCGCCGCTTCTGCCTCAACTAAAACACGACTTAACCACTGCATCACATCTGCTGCTCTGCAAATCGTGTCACTTTTGTTTAAGACTGGGACGAATAAGTGTGAGAAAACTAAAAATATCCCTTACTTAATGCACCTTATATTTAATGCTGTTTATTGTTTTTTTGAAAGCGACAGAAAAAGTTAAATTGCCGTGGAGCTGTAGCTATCAAAAGATCTCATTCCGTCCTGCGCTGCAAACTGTTCACTCACTGTACCACTGCCTTATCTGGCTTCACTATTCCCTCACCGCTCCAATTCCCAATGCCCCATGAAGAAAAAAAAAACATGCTGCCAGTTGAGTAAAGTATATGCGTGCGTCTGGTAATCATTACCTCCACTGGTACCCATTCTCCCAGGTTCAGGGCTGATGCATATCCAACGTGGCAGCCGATCGCCAACACTGCGCTGGGATGAATAGTCCATCATCCCTGCTCCCCTCTCTCCCTCGCCACACTGCTCCCTGCCTCTTGCCAGAGCCGTTTGCTCAGCTGTTCCCCTCTCTGACCGCATTTATCCCAGATGAGCGGCACAGCTTACTCCGTTAATCTGCGTAGTATGAGTGTGCCTGGGTGCCTGGGTGTGTGTGTGGGTGTGTGTGTGTGCGCGACTCCATTCCAGGCATCCTCTCATTGGCCCCCTCATGACCATTTAAAGACACGCCCTGATCGACAGGGGACACACACACACAAAGAGGAGACTCACGGGACAGACACTGGGTTTTAAGTGGAGGTCATTTGGAGCATATATCTGAGGAGCACAAAACGTCTGTGGAGATGTCACAGCACATTACGATCTTCTGATTCGTAACCAATGATGGTGACTCCACTTCCGCCCACCAGTGACTCCAGCAACGCAGCAATAATAGCCCCTAAACAGCGGTGAAAGCAGAGAGTGTGCACATGTGTGCTGATGCTTGATTAAAGACCTGACACCCACCAGAGACCGACTCAGCGTTAGTGTCATATCGTATTTCCCAATCTGTCTCTCCTCATAAGACTGAGGCCATAAAACAATTCAGGATAAGTACGAAGGTCTCATCCTCAATTTAAACAAGTCCCATTTGTCAAAATATTGTTTGCTCTACATGTTGATTGCAGGAGAAACGGCTCTGATGGACAACAAAGAGAGTGGAAAGCAGGGGAAACAAAGTGGCTTCCTGCTATATCAAGAAATGTGGTTTCTCTAATGCTCACTTGGAACATGAGTATAAAGTGTGTAAGCAGAGATGTCACATTATGTTTTGAAATGCAAAGATGCACATCATGGAGCCAATTCAATTAAAAGTTAATCTTAATAATTGGCTTCAATCTAGGATTGTGAGTGAAGACGTTAATGCATTAATTAATTTGGTATGACGGCAAATGAAGAGTTATTTCCAGTTTCATTGGACGCTCTTTCACCACAACTTTCACCTCGGCTCCCCTCTGCAAGTCTACGTCTGTTCACCTCCATCTGCATGGAGTTTCTGCTGAAACCAAGTTTGGACATTTTAACAATATGAGGGAGAGAAGCAGCTCATTGTGGCCTTATGTCCAGAAAAGAGCATGTTCTAATGACGACAGTTTAATCCAGACTTAGCTGCTGAGTTTTATATAGATATGGATTTCTATAACAAGTCTCCCTGTACATTTCAAACCAAAATCTTTAAGAAGAACCTTTACAGAGAACTAAACATTAAAACAGTTTTTATGCATCTCATGGCCAAGCAGTATGTGACACTTCTTTTACTGCATTTTCTGCTGTGCCAAGATCTGACTGTTACTGAATACATTCACAACTAGCACCAAAATACACCATTCCTTGCCCCTCATTTCTACTTTTATGAGATGTTAAAGAACTTTTGTGTTCGTCTGATACAAACACAGCACATGCTTTCAGACTCTGCCAGTAAACTGTGTCTTCTGGTCCACAGACTGCATGGCTGTCTGCTGGCAAAGACGGTGGTGACCAGACATGAGCAGCTGTTGTTGTGGTTGAACCAATCCCCAGTTACCTATTTATGTGCCAACGTGTGTGTGTGTGTGTGTGTCTGTCTGTCTGTGTGTGTGTGTGTGTCTGTCTGTGTGTGTGTCTGTGTGAGAGAGAGATAAAGCTTATGTGAATATGAATGTCTTAGGGAGGAAAAAATGACATACACTGTCTTATTTGAGGCATTTACCAAAGGTTTTACATAATAGCACCAATCTCCTATGAGAGCCCGACCCATATGGATTTTTGGTTTGCCACTGGAAATACTGATATTCAGGAGTACAAATTTCCGATACTGATATATCTACCTACATGTATTAAATTGGCAATGACTCTTGAGATGTCGTTATCAACCTCTTTTAACATAAACTTTTTAGGAATAACTCAAAATACTAGAAAACAAAAACAAAGAAGTTGAATTAGAAGATTTTTAAAAAACATAAATGCATATATTTTCGGCATTGTTTATTCTGTAAGATAAAAAAGTTTTCATATCAGTGCATATCAGCAAACAAACGCTTATACAGATACGTCTGAAAGGCGTCTATCGGCTGATCCAGGGTAAACCACCAGGCTCTATCTAGTAAACAGAACACTATCACGTTTTACTGTGAACTAGAATAGTGGTTCTCAAAATCCAAGGACCCCTTAACGGACACAAACCAGACCACAGACCCCATCTGACAAGATTCTTGCTTTTCATGGTTTATGAATAGAAGAGTCTGAAATTCAAATGAGTGAAACATTCTGTCCAAGTGTTGCATATACATGAACATATAGTGAGTTTGCCTGGAACCCCTGCACCCCCCTTTAAGGAGCCTTGGTGTCCCCGGACTCCACTTTGAGAACCCCTGAACTAGTACCCTACTCAGTAGAATACATACTGCTGCAAAGGCCCAACAGTGCTCTACCACATTTAAATTCACTGCACCAAATTGCACACACTCATAAGTCCCCTAAACATGTCTGACTTTTTTCCATCAAGATCCATGAATTACTCTCTGAGAAATGAAGGAAAATGTGAAATTCTATGGGTTCTTCATGTGTAATGCCCCAGCCCTCCATACAAATTGAAGGAAATCTGTTGAATAGTTTTTGGATAATCCTGCTAGACACACACAAAACAACCCCTTTAGTGGAGGTGATAAAATACACACACACACACCTTAGGGCCTACACACACACACATCCATATCTATTCAGTGTCTCTCTGCTGTCGTGACTTTCATCAGGCTCCCTGCAGACAAGGTGAGATCCCCACCATCCACCTCCCGCGGACTGCCCACAGAGTAAAACAAATAACCCCCCCCTCAGCCCTCTTTGAGGAAGCTCTCTGTATGCCTTGACTGAGATTTATGCCGCGGACGACAGAAAAGAACAGTGGGCAGCTGAGCTTAAATGGCGGCTTTGTCTTTCTGTACACTGACTGTTTTGTGATCCATCATGGTTGTGTGTGTGTGTGTGTGTGTGAGAGAGAGAGAGAAGTGTGTGACTGGGCTGTTTCTGCAACTCTACAGCCTGCTCTTCCCGCTCAGAGGTAAAAAAAAAATAAAAGAAAGTGCCACAGTGTTTGATTTAGAATTTCATACAAATCTTTTACACATACCATGTACAGAAATATGAATAGAAATTATGTTACGAGTGGATTTATAGATTTTCCAGTTGAGATGAGAGGAAACAGAAAAGCACTTAAACAGCTCTTTTGAATTGGCCCCAGAGCGCTGAAGAAAAACAACTATTCATTCAAAGTAGCAATGGCTTAGAGGTCAACAAAATCTCAAGAAATTGTAAGATGCTTCAAACCTTACAAATGGCTCTCTGGCTTTGACATTTGCTCAGGAGTAGTGTTGTCAGAGGATCCGGGTGTTTTAAGCCAATAACCGGTAATGTAGCTGCAAAGGGATGAGGAAGAGGAGGCTGCAGAGGTCTGGGGAAGCTCACTTCTTTCAAACTCCACACCCTGAGATAGTTAATTTTTTATTTTCATACTTGTAGTCTATAGACGAAACTGACAAAGTGGCATTTGCCATTTGCAGTTCTCTATGAAGCTAAACGAGATCCAGAGACACAAGCACTAGTATACTCCCTAAGACTTTAATGTGTAAAGTAAAGAGTTCCCCTTTGATGCGTACTGGGTGATGTATTTGTTTTGCACTGTTGCGTCTCTTAAGGAGAATTTAAATCTACAAGAACTGAAGGAAACATTAAAGAAATGCTAAAGCAACGCAGAGCTGTAGACTACTGTAAGACTTGAGCGATGTTGAAGGTACTTTGGGGTGTGTCACACAGTATTTATACCCCAATGCATACCCAGCTTTATAGTCTATTGTACTGCATTTAGGACCAAACATCCTTTAAATGGACATAGTGCTGTATTGAAGAGGACTTAGTGACTGAGACTATAAGCTCCTTGTTTACTGTGTAAACTACTGTATATGTTTAATGTGTACTGACGGTCTAAATCCAGTGAGAAGTCCAGAGGTGACCTTAAAGCTGATGGTTAGGGTGAATGACCCAAGGGTACTCCACATTATCCCCCCCCCCCACAGACCCCCACCACTGCACTCTGGAGTCTGGTCTCAACATGTCTCTCGAGCTTACGCTGGATCATTGCTGCATTTAATAGCCTGCAGATAAGACATTCACAGTTTATCTCCTTCAAATTATACCCAACAATGTACAAGTGTTTGTCAGTTTGTGGTGTATTGTGTTGTATTACAGCTCGAGCTCCCGACTAGGACAATGGAATTCACACGTGTGTTTGGAATTTTGAGAAACAGTGAAAAAGAAAAAAGGCCGTCAAGTTGAAAAGCATTCATCATCGTAGCTGTCTGCATGGTAAGGGAGAACAGAGAGAAGATCACCCTGCGGTGAACCGAGACGCACTGGAGGGATGTTGTGTGGGCTGCATGTGTGAGTCAGTGGGGACATCATTGTTCGCTTTCGTCAGAAAAAAAAGTCTCGTGTGAAAATCTTTGGGGGATGTGAAAAGTGTGACAACGCTGAAGATAAGTGATCTGGGAGGTGCAGGTTTTTTATCATCGTCTCGTTGTTGTCGTCAAGTTTAAATCATAGATGCAGTGGAGCTGGGAATGTGCCACAGAGGGATTCTGGACACTTTCAGGAGTTAGAAAATATCAGGATATTAAAATGTGGAACGTGTGGAGACGGGACTATAAATCAGTTCATGGGAACGCAGGATGTGTCTCACTAGAGCTTCAGTATCTACAGCTGCCATGTGTTAAGTTACAATCCTCTCATCAGCACAAGTAAACACTCACATCCATCATAGCTGATGGTCATTCAGAAAGTTTACAGTAGAGTGACTGCTCATCTTCAGCGCGACGCCGACGCATCTTGTCCGGCTTAGTATGCAGAGCCCTCCGTCTTCGTGTGAAAGCCCACAGCTGATAATGCTATATTGAGAAGCAATAGCCAGTGCTCAGTTTTAATGGTGACTGATGGCGGCAGAAGGTGCATTATCGCTCGTCGTTCATCACGTTAACTTTGCACATTAGGAAGGCGAATGAGTTTCCAGGAGATTTTATCAGTGGTGATAAAAGGATGAGCTAGATTTCATGAATGGAGTTTTTGAGGTAGCTCTCTGTCCTGCCTGGTTTGTCCTCACATACCATGTGACTGGGATATATTTAGTTATTTGCTCCAACACACGGGCAAGACCTCAGATGACATATTTTGTTTGTTTGTGAGCTACAAACCCGATACGGAAGTGATGATTGCTGTCATCATTGTACGACCTGACTCGGAATAAACCTACAGAGAATGAGTGTCATGGAAATTATTTTATTGTCTAGTTTGACAGTCATAACTGAAAAATAAATAACACACTACCGGCGGCAGCACAGTGCAACTGATGGTTTGAAGCAGCGAAGAAAGGAGGGAGTTTTAGGAAACCCGTCACCCGTTTTTTATCCGGGTGAAACTATATTCTTTTAACCCTTACATACTGTGCGGGTCCCGTTTTGACATTTGACAGCAGTAGAAATACCCTAAATGTCATTCTTTGAGCCATAAAGTTGATGACTTTTACTAAAGTGACCCAAAATACACAGAAATGAATGAAAGTGTAATACTTTCGTACAGGTGCTACAAATCTTTGTACATTGAGGCTGTTCAGGGTCAAATTTGACCAGTATCTATTGAAATGGATTTTAGATCCACCAGTGTGGGTCAAATCAAGGCAAATGGTGGTTTTAGGGAATCTTGAAACTGTGAAACTGTGCATGCTGTGTGTGTGTGTGTATTTCAAAGTGGTGACAGAGTTCAAGAGGGACCTCGACACTGTCACGAGAACTCGCTGTGTTCCCACCACATTTGCCCAGGTTCCTGCAGAGTCAGGCGGGGGAATCTCCAAACACTGAAATGGGTAAAACAGCATAGGAGTGATCATATATGGTGCACATAAGGAACAGAAGTCACACATAGGTCAGAGGGCGCCTTGACACAGACACGAGATCTGCACCTGCAAGCATGGTATATATATGGTAAAAAAAGACATGATAGACATGATTGTGTGCTAGTAGATATTTTTCTCCAAAAACAATTGGTGTAAAACCTAAAAATTACTCTCTCCCTGCTCCCTGAAACATTAATTAAGATTAATCATCCATTTATTAATGTCAGATATACATTCTAAATAGATCTGTAGTTCAAAATTATTATGAGGGAATTCTTGGCACACCATACTGTGAAGGCATGAACTATGAACAGTATGTAAGGGTTAAAGACATGGTATCTAATCCCTTCAGAGATTCATATACACGCCACTGCCCAAACAGGCATTCACGGCAGTGTCTGAGGTTTTTTCGACGCGGTTATCGGAACATCTCTAATCACAAAATCATTCCAATTGAAAGAAACAAACAGGACAAGAATGAACATGAAGGAGGAGAGACAAACTGAACTAAGGAGCTAAAGAGAGGTCTTTATTTTTCTCTAATTAGAGCTGAGGAGAGAGGTAGAAGGTTTTTTTTACAAGTTTACAGATTCATTTCATCTATTTCTCTGTATTGCACTGTCCTCCCCCTTCCTTCTGCATCCCCACCTTCAATCTCCTCACTGAATGTTTGTCACTTTCTTTTTCAGCCCATGCCCCCGTCTGCTATCTCTCCCCATTTCTCTTTTCCAATTTCCTGTGTCCTCGTCTCTCCTCTCCACCGTTCGCTGCACTGCAGATTGCGGTAAACCCAGTAAATCCTCCTCATCTCGCAGTGCAAATACCATCTGTATTAGGTTTACCCTCCGCCCCAATTAACGGATAGATGTATGCCCCGTAGCATCTGGGACAGCGCTGCACAATTTAAACACGAACATGGCATCACGGGGCAGAATGTCAAGTATCCGAGCAGTTACAAGCCCCAAGAGTCGCATACGCTGCTAAACGCTCACACAACTTACACACAATGTATGAATGCAAATGTTACTCAGCACTTGGTTTGTCCTTGAATGGATGTGCCCCGAAACGCTATTTAGAATTGTTTGCCATTATACTACATGAGTCTATATAGACACAGTATATATATAACTATATATAATATAACTAAAATCCAATTTATATCGAGATGTCAATGCCTTGTGTAGCACATTGAGAAGGTATAACACATAATTATATACATCCGATTTGTAATTTTTTTTGCTGTTTATCAAGTGTCACTCTCTGATCATGAAGAAACTTTTAAAACCATGATGTTCACTAAAGAGCAAAAATCTGTCTTTCAAATTAAAAGAAATAATAATGTGCCATTAATTGTGATAATTATCAATATTGTGCGATATAAATATTTACTTGCCATAACATTCCACCCTAGTTTGGATTACCTAACTATAACAGTTGAACATTAACTACACCATTGTTGCTACAAGCTGACATTGCACGGCCATAAACAGGTTTTGAAGGAAAACTAATGAAAAGTTATAAACACTTTGTGACTTCACGTATTGAAAAACATCCGCTTATAATAACACTGTTAAAAAACATAATGAAGCAACAAAACAATTATGTTTACAATGTTCTGTTATGTGTTGCCGCAAATTGCTAGCTCAAGAAACAGGGCTGCGTAGTTGTGCAGCTTTAAGAGTGATGCATGGTCGTGGCTTGTTTATTTCTTCTCAGTCCTCTGGTTTAGTCTACATTACAGTGTGGTGGAAATTCACTGCCTGCAAGTACAATGACCACAGTGTTGTGATAGTTCCAAGACACAGCTCTGCACACACCACTTCCAGATATGACCTTAGTTTTACACTGAGCTCACAGTTTAAGAGAGGCAGCCTTGACGATGAGATGTGACAAAAGCACCCGGCAGAGCTCTGTGTGTGTGGGCAGGTGCCTCTGAATGTCATTAGCCGACTACCAATGACTTGTGACTCTGCAGCGGCAACCGTGGCAGCGGGAGAGTGCATGACTCAGAGCTCAAAGGCATAAATAAACAACGTAGCCGCTTTGTTCCCTGGTCTAGAATTAAGAACATTAATTATTAAACTGAACAATAAATGGGGGAGGCCTAGGGGGGCCGTGTAGCAGACAAGATAGAACTACAGGCTGCACCGAGACAAAGAGGGCATTTAATTGCACATAAAAAAAAAGAAATCAGGACTAAATATGAGCCTTAAAGCTACAACTAATAAAGGAAGACACAAACAAGTTCATGCTAAATATGCTGGGGAGAGGCTGCATGAGGATGTATTGAATTTACTATCTGTGCCTTGGAAACAAAAGAGGTTTGGAAAGTTCAAGCTGGGACGAAGGAAACCATAAAACACAAACTGAGCTGGGTGGTACAGGACATGATGAGGGTGGTCTAGTGAGTTGAATAAAAAGGTCTCGAGCGAAATAAACTCCCACAACGTCCTCTTGGTGTGTCTCTGTGGTCACAGACGCCGAAACCGACCCAGGAGTGTCGACCTTGGCATTGTTTACTTTAGCCGAGGCCTTCAAAGACACCAGGCGTGGCAGCGACCAGCAGCTTTGCCTCGGTCTCCATGGAGACAGTGTACTTTTTGGCTGGGAACTTTCCAGTCTCATTACCAGATGAGGTAGTGGGTTCTACCTCGCTGCCTCGCTATGTTTGCTTCCATTCCACTCATGGATCCACGGAAACATAAGCGGGAGAGACAGGAGGGGAGAGAGCGTAGCTACAAGAAGCGAGACGAGAAATATTGGTTAAATGAAACTGCAAGTCATAGAAGGAGCGGAGGAAAAGGACAGCGAACGAGAGAAGTGAGAAATGAGAAATGCAAAGGGAGGCGAGCCGGGAGAGAGAAAGGTTAACCGACAAGGAGGATGAAGAAGAGGAATGACTAAAGGCGGCGTTTTTTTAAATGTCATCCATCCGCACAGCTCCGGAGCAGTCAGGGCAGAGCTAATGGTGTGTTTGGAGGAGAAGGGGAAGTCGGCAGAGGGATGGAGACGGACAGTGAACTTGTTGACCCGAGGGTCACATTTTCCAGTAGCTGTAATCATCTCATTTGGATCCTGAATACAGAAGTCATATATTATCTTGATAAATAATAATGACAGAAAATGGAAGACGCTCAAAACTTGAACCATCTGCTCACGAACGTCCACTCCCTTGGATTCACATCACAAACACCCCAGAAAATTGAAACGCACTCAAACTTTGCAAAGCATTACCTAGACTGTTTAAGATGTGCGGCTCATAAAACGAGAAGGCTGTGGAGTGAGAGAGACCTTGAAAACTGGACGAGCAGCTACTCGGCCACTGGCACAAACCAACCACACGAAGCGAGTCAGACTAATGGAGTAGAAAATAGAAGAATCGTGAGCGTCTTATCGCTCCACTAATCACAGTCAGAGCAGCAAAACTGACGGCAGATAACGGGGGAAAGGCGAGAGATGAGCGAAAAGAAGGGAGAGCAGAGAAAAGCTGGAGGGGTCTCTATAATCTTCATTCCTCCCAATCACGACCAAGACCCCGTCATACTGTTATCAGCATTCCTAAATACTTCCCATCATTAGCCGGCTAGCTCGATCGCTATTGCTTTCACTCCTGTGGGCACCACTCTATCTGTAATCCAGTCAGACAGCTCCATTTAGCATGTCCAGCCTTAAAGGGGCAACATTCCTTCCCTCCCCATGCCCACCACTACTCTGGTCTCCAGTTTGGTTTTGATCTATTTCTGGCCCGGCGCTGCCTCGCCTCTCAACAGTTCTTCTCATCTCAGCCTCGGCGAATCTTAATGAGCTGTGAAAACTCACAATTCTTCTCGCGGTGCCCACAGGAAGCATAATGACATGCTCTCTTATCTTGCATCTACATACCATCCACATCCACAGAGGTGGAACACCTACAGCAATAGGACGCAATTAAACTTTTCGGCATGATTGCGGGCTCTTCGCTCTGTGGAGCTGTGAACATCTGAAAAGGGCTGGCGCGCACTTAAGCTGAGACGTGGGCATGAGCTTTGATAGTGTGATCACGAGGCTGTGATAACTGTGGCGCTGGATTTGAGGCAAATGCTTAGAAAGTGACTTTAATCCTTAAGCAACGCTCTGCTCTGGGGCAGCAAGGCAATGCCCTCAGCGGCCTTGAAAGAGTGACAGCTTTCACAGAGTTAAGGGATCCAGATTGAGGCTATTGTATGTGGCAATTCAGGCTTTTTTGCAAAAATACTCAGAGTAAAAACGCACTTTTAAATTAACAATATTAATAGAGACAATGACATCACAGTTCTAGTAGGTATTTTCATTTACATTCCTAAACTACCCCCCCCCCAAAAAAGAAAAAACAACCTAACACCTGAAGCACTACACTGTGGATGTCAAACCTTCTCTAGTGTGATAATACAACATGAATGACAAACACTGCACAACAACCACAAAGTTGAATGTCTACATCTACCCTGAGCTGATTCCGATGCATGGTCACCATTCAATTGTCTCCTTCATTGCCATGGAACCGACTCTTATGGCTGCTGCATTTTTACTGCAATCTACTGAACAGCTCCACGTCAACCAACAGGGGGACGACTCAAGAGACTGTGATGAATCTCAAAAACATTGAGATTTAGATACAGTACATATGTCAGATTATATTTATTCAAACCATAGATTGTATAGAAAGATGAACGGCACGACTTCTCCCCAATAGTGAAGCCAAAACGTCTCGATCGCCTCCTGGTGGGTGACTATGGTATAGGTCATAAAGGTCATCCATGCTAGTGGATGGGATATGTACCATAATAAAAAGTCAAAATACACATCCAAATAAATAATTTTAAGTAGATCTTATCACACAGGTGTATGTGTACTTGTTCATTTTTCCAGTTTGGTTCTATTAGTTATTAGATTTTATAAAAATGGTGTATGATACTGATACTGACTAAAGTTTGGTCGAGCGTGTGTTTAGGCGGAACCTCACTACCACGGCTCAATCCCCCGATCGTTACTACACAGACTCTTGCTCCAAATGCACCAGAGGATTTCTGGATAATGGGAGAAAGTGGAGACGTGTCATCCATCTTTATTTACACTTTGTTTAGCAACGTGTTTTTGAGACATATTTAAGCCTTGTGGTATTATAATGATGCCTTTATCCAACAGAATTATTAGTTTGGAAAAGACTTGTATTAAATTAGCTTCCATTACACGTAGGGATACCAAAATACCGAAACAATATTTTCTGATAGCTTAGTTTGAGGAATATAAATGAAAATAAAGCCAAAGTTCTCAACTGTTAACTGTAGAAGATTTTGAGAAGTAAACATGCACATAAATGTGAAACCATAACAAACTGCCCAGGAAAGCATCTTGAAAGCTTTCAATTCTTGAGTAATACTTTTGGGATTTTGTATATTGTATAAACATATATCCTGACTGGCATTGAGAATGACAGTGTGTGCCGCAGATATACTGAATAGCTGAAACTCTAAGAGGCGTTTCATCAATGAATCAATGATACACACACTTTATTCATCACAGTGTAAAGCATAAGCCCGCGAACAGTTCTCTCACACCCTGAGCAGCAGAGCAATATCTGAGCGCTAAGCCGAATGTAAGTCTGTTTTGTGGAGACAGACGTTGCACAGACATGTCACTCCTGACAAAGATCGATTGTCTATGAGGCGGCAAGACGTTATTCCTCCTCACCAGCCGTTTCACCCTCCACTGAGAGCTGCCCAGGCATCAATCCTCTCAAGGACAATATGAAAAGGGAAAACATCAGATGCATTAGAAGCTGGAGGATTTGGGGATATCATGAGGTTGAGGGTTTTGGCAAGCGATCAATGAATTCCGTAGCATTCAAATAAAGTTTGTGAGGGTCTGATTATGGATTGTGGAAGAAAAGCCAAGATGCTGTTTGTTGATCTGAAGGATTTAGAATCTAATATAAGCAGCTTATTGCTTTGGAACCAGATACACGCAGGCATCAATCTCTAGGATGGTCTTACAATAAGAGGACATGATGACTGGGATCCAAACTTACAGGCACAGGCACATACCACCAACATGAAATGCTCTGCAGTCTAAAGCTACTCTTTATTATAACAGCAGCGCGGGCTCCTACTGTGATTATGGATGCAACAGCAGTCGCAATAACTCCACAAAAAATCTTTTACAGAGAAAATTGGCTGCACTGACCTCTTTGCCATGAGAGCTTTAAATCTGTTGCACTGCTCACTTCCAGCTGTGACACAGCGTCGCACCAGAGGCAGAGAGCACACAGCCTCGACTGGATAGAGGCACAAGGAGGATTTTCAGTCTGTGAGCAGTGACTCCTTAAAAATAAGCTACAAGACATTAAGCAAATCTCAATCCTCTGGGGCCACGAAACACATTATGTGACTTGCAGGGCTGCTGCCACATGACAGCCTGCCTTTAAGGTTTCAGATCCCGATATTATAACACAGCAACTCATGAATCTTAACTTTCATGACAAAGATTTTGGAGCAATTTCCTCAATACGTCAGCATAGTGGAGTCTTTTATATAAATGTCATGTGTCATTTTTGCATGTTTTTTTTTTTGTTCTACAACTTAAACAAACAAGCGATAATGTGTAAAATGAGCTTTAGAGGTGCATATAAGCCTTTAGACGGACAAAGGCTTTTTCCTCTCCTCTCTTTATTATAATCATTATTTATGCAGTTTGTTTATTTTTTCAGTTGAGCTTAACACGCGCTCACAATGAGAAACATTTACTTTGAAGGTGACATGTATCCGTTCCCGTTGTACAAATTGGAGAAAGTTGATTCTGTGTTTGAATTGCGATGTACGTCTTTATTTGATTCGACAACATTGCAGGCAAACATAAACAGGATTGAAACAACTTGGGCTATCAAACTAAACAAAAGTTCAAACCCATCAACACTCATTTGAATCTGCACACGCAAGACGATGAAATTAGGAAATACCCCCTGAAGTGACATTTTTCAATATACAACTTGAACGTCTGAAGATGAATTTTGATTCATGCATGGACTTCTCTTCAGTCGTTGTGCTAAGCTAAGCTACTAGAGTTCAATATATACATCACAGTGATATCTCTAGTCAAGCACAGGAATATTTGTTTGACCAATGACATTGAAACAACCTACAGTATTAATACACTCACATATAAGTGTATTAAGTTGGCACAGCTCGAAGAGTAGTAGCACAATAGCCCAGTGGGTTATGCTGGAACACAGCCGACTTACTTCCTGTATCCATATTATATTATCCATTAATCTATTCATCAGTGGCATCGGCTTTCTCTCAAAGTAATGATCTTGTAGATTCTGACAGTGAAAAGCTGTGGCACTGTGTTTTATGGCCTGTACCAGAAATCAATTCTGTCTACACGGTCAGCCACATCATTTAATGGCCACAGAGCACGCCAACACATGGATCACTCACTGCACAAAGCAAATGACCCAGTAAAGCCGTGTGTGTGTGTGTGCGTGTGCGTGTGTGTGTGTGTGTGTGTGTGTGTGTGTGTGTGTGTGTGTGTGTGTGCGCGCATTCATACAAGCAACGATAAGTCAAAGGGCCTCAAGACTCCGGCTCCATACTAAAGGTTATATATGAGATTTTAAACATTAATACAGCAGCATGTAGACATGGTGGAGTAATGGCGTCCTGAGCAGAGAATGAAGTCACACTCCGTCTGTGTGTGTGTGTTGTGATCCAAGCTTCTCTGTTCTTTGTCTTTGGTTGCCACGTGCACATGCAGGTGGATGTTAGTGCATCCTCTGGCCTTCCACATATTCATTTATAAGGAGAAACAGCAGTCATTGATACACCAGTGTGAAAGCGAGAGGGCAGGGTGCAGTATGAAGCAGTCAGGTGAAAGTGACCATTCAGAATTGCCTCCTCTGAAAAAAACATGTCCTTTGTCTAAAAAGGCCTCCGACATAGAACGAGATAAGACCAGAGTCAATATTGGTCCGATGAAGAACCAACGAGCTGCTTCAGGGCTCCAACTTAACTCTCAACTGGCTTTTCTTCTCCTGGAAGCGTAATCAACTTGATGGGTAGATAACTCTACATGTCTGTTTTCATTAGTGACCAGCTAGACTGAGCATAACAACGTTAGCTAACTTGCTGTTACAGATAAGATCAATTTGTTTGCCATCAGTAGTTGGCTTACTTCCAACATTGCCGTTGAGCACATCACTGTTATCTTTGCGTAAGCTAATGGTGGTGGCTGGATTGTTTGTTTGTTTTTTCTTTTTTTGTGTGTGCTCTGCTCTCACAGCATTTCCCACAGAATTCTTTCAATCTATTGCGCTAACGGGGGTGCACGGGCGTGCCCAACATATTCTGAGTGTCAGTTGCATCAGACTAAAGACTGAAAGAAAAGTTCTAGTATGAGAGAAACAACTGCATTGCATGGCACAAATGCAGCAGAAGCTATGAGGTCTGACTGTCTGCGTAGATGGAAAAAAATGGTATGGACACGGTAGCGCAACAGCATGAACAAGCACGCAAATAACACTGCACACACCAAGTTAGGCATCTTTGAAGTTATTATAGGACTATGGTTCAGAATGACTGTGGCAGGACAAATTAGAATATGTTGGGCTGCCACATTATAGATAATCACTAGGAGACACTGTCTCATGTACACGTGACATTTCATTGGGCTTTGCAGCAGAAAGCTGCGGCTGAAGGACAGCCGGTATTGCGGCTGACAAAGCATTTGTTTTGGTCCGAGATGCTGGAGCAGTAAATATCGTATATATTTATAAATGTATATATCATCAACATAACTGTCATTTACTCCAAACGCTCACAAATTCTTAATGAGGTACTAAGAAAAACAACTCATCATGCCGTCGTCCTTTTCGTCCCTGACTTAACTGTCTTACATTAAAAAGTGGTGTTTCGCCATTGCACCATTTCTAAATTGTCTTATTCTGTGAAAAACTCTATCACATGGGTATTTTATTTCATTGGCCATGTGGACTGAACAACCTTTCTTACACCATATGAATCTTTGATAAGCAAAGTGTTCCCCTCGGGCTCGCTGAGTCGAAGATTTGTCTTGATATTCACTGAAAGATGACAAATCCTCTTTTACAGCACACTTGCTTCCTGAAAATAGAGGCTGGTAGGAAGAAATATGTCTCCCCCACATGCTGTATCTGCAACCTACCAGCTGTCAAACCAACAGCTTAGAGGAGAAAGACCCAAAAGGTGGGATGTGAGTAACTGACGAGAATCTCACTCTCCCTCCCAACTTCCTTCTGAACTCTGGCTGAACTCTCTTTGTTTGGATGGGATATACAAGACAAAGCCTCTTTGCTCGCGAGAGATGAAGTGCCATGACTACTGGTAGACTGACGGAGCAGCTGTCGGTACCTGTCCCTTTGTTATGTTGCAGATAAGAACTCCTAAATAGGACAAGCCACCACTTTGCCGAGGTTTTTTTTTTTTTCCTTGCACTAAGAGACATTTTCATTGCCTCATGCTTAAGTAAGTAGTTTACAGCTTTTCGTGTGTCTGGCCGCAACCAACAGAATGCTAAGATGTGAGGGACAGGAATATTTCAGTTTTATTTATATAACACGGTGAGCAAAAAATAACAAATGAGAGCAGAAAGCAAAATATAATGCTTTAGAATATCCAATATAAAGTTTTTTTTTTACATTGAGATAATTTGACTGGAGAATATAAGGTGCTAGAAACACCACTCACACACGAGTAGCACCATTCTCCTTCTCTGAGTGAAAAATGAAAGTTTGCAGTTTTGTATACAAGAGCGTCAGCCAGAATGTGCAATGCTGAATGCCAGAAACTCCCAGCAATGAGTAAACCCATCATTAAATCACTGCTGTTTGTTATCAACCCTGCCATACACCCGCAGATTTATAGTATCATGCTCCGATTTGGTCCAATTTTACGATTAATGGTGTAAACATACAAAATAGAGTTAAAACAATATTTCAATTATATAAAATGTTTATTGAGACAAATTTTAGTGGTTGTTTGCTTCCTTTTCTGCGTTTTGATCAGGCAGCTTCCTGCAGTGAAAGATTCGATTGGCCTTAAACAGGCACGGTGAGACATCGAACACGGCCTAATGACTGTGTGAGGACATAGCATCCTCAGTTTGGAGGTCATGTGATCTATTGATGAGGGTCGAGTCAGCTCAATGAGAGTCAAATGATGCCTTTAGATGCATCGACCATAAACTTACACCCTTACTTGTTTGGTTTAAGAGGCCAATCACGTGGCCTGTATCGTGACACGCTGCTCTGACCAGCAGCCCGACGATCAATTCAATTGCGTCTAAAGTCAATCAACAATGCAGAGAGCGTGCACAGAGTTTGCTCTCAACAAATCATCCAGTATCGTCTTACAGCCAGTGTAATGTCTTCATTACATAATGAAAGCTGCACTACAGTGAACCACAGAGTTGGTCATTGCAGCATTATCCCGATCAATAAAATGAAAGACGATGACAGGATAGACTCTTAAGTAGGGTGAGTCAAATACTGATCTCTGTGTGCCAACAAGGCTACTGAGGTACAGACGCTGAGAAATGTCCAGCCAGTGAATCAATCGGAATAAACATATCCTCATGTATGAGCCACCTATGACAGACTGTAAGCTGACGAGTAAGGGCAAGTCTCTGCGACGGCGGAAATACATTGGAGTTAATCCTCGCTTTTGTGAGGTGAAACCATCTGTGAGAAAATCTGTAATTGCTTTACTTTGGTGTAAATGAGCAGCTTTGCTTCAGCTTGCTAATGGAGTCCTGACGTAATGATGCAGAATGCATCTAATGCACACCTGCGATTTCTTTGAACAGTTAGCCACCTGTTTTTGTTTATGTTTTGCTTGGATTGGTCGAATAAGTGAACTTCAATTCTTTGGTTGGTTGGTAATCACAGGCTCCTACCAGCAAAGTGAATATTAGATTTACTCCATGTACGATTTAGTCCGATTATGAATTTAAAGAAAAATACTACAAGATTGTAAAATTGTATTAAACCTTTTAAAATTAATTTTCTATTTTGTTTTTATTATATTTCAAATATGTCCAGAATATGAATGTATTCTATTTTAAATTGAATAAGGAACAAAATAAGGAAAACATACCGTTTAAAAGATTTGATTTTAAAATGTTGTATTTTAGTCATTTTTTATGCATAATCAAATTGATACATGTTACATGGACCATAAGTAACCATAAGTTATGATAATAATATCAATTAATCAATTATCACATTTTGTATCTCTGTAATCTTCGCTGTTCAGTAGCTGCACAGCGTCTGCACAGATTGCTGTATCCTGTATCATCTGTTATTCTGGTGGAAAGAACAGAGCAGCTACACTGACACTGCACGTTTTTTAAAGTGGAAATGCATCAGCAGATAAAATATGGCTTTCAAGTCATTTTTCATGCAACATAATAGGAGCAGAAAGGCAAAAATATGGTTTATGACAAGTGAAGAAACTAATGAGGGAGAGGATGAAGAGTATCCCTGGACAGACGTTGTGTACGTGTGAAAATAACACCATAGACAATATTTTTTTGGTCTTGTTGCGGAGGGGCAGGTCTTCTCGTACACACACAATCACACAACTTATAGGTCTGTTCATGTGTGTATCTGCCTGTTTACACCCATTAACATAAGAAATGGTTCCCCTCCTTCAGCATGATGCCAGGGTTGTGATGACACCCACATCTGTTCTCCGCCACCCTCACCCCTCCCATCCGATGCTCACTCCATCCCCTGTGCCAGTCCTCCTCATATGTCAGCCTCACACTGGCACTGCCCTTCCTATCCACTGGAGGCTTTATCCAATTTGTCAGGGCTGGCATTCGCAGGGCTCAAGATGCCTCCCTCCCTCCGCCCCGTCCCTTCTTCATCAGCGTGACTGGGAGACAGCCGAGACGGTCCGTGCCAGTGGGCATTACGGTACCTGATGGCGGGCCCCACCTGCCACCACTGTGACACCCAGGCTTGCCCAATCTGCCTCTCCAACCTAGCAGAGACCAGCTGGCCGGACAGCCTGCATGCTGATAGATGGACAATCGCAGGCTGGATCATCAGTCATATTCACAACAGTCCAGCCTCAAATAAACAGAGGCAGCTTTGAGTCTATGTGCGATGTTTGCTGATACAATTTGAAGAGAAAACGAGAGGCAGGATCCAAAGAAACTGAATAAATGTTGCAAACTTGGCTTTTATCGTTTGGAAACTTTGAAACAAGCATCAGATAGGCAGCTGTTGGACAAGATAACAAAACACACGTCTTTTCTTTGGCTCCTTATCTTTTTTCCTCAAGAGTGAGACAAGCAACTTCTATTCTTCCCGCTTTCACATTTTTAACACGTATCCCTTTGCCTTCCCTCTGAAGAGAAGAGGGAAACTGTTGTTCGTTGTATCTCAGTAGTGAACTTATCTGAGCTCAACGCCACTGACGAGATTTAAGGGCATCATTCCAGCATGTCAAGTACAAAATTAGGGAGGTGGACAGGAGTGTTTAATACTCAAATAGCTCTGTTAGTAGCAGCTGTGCTCCAGTACCTCTACGCTCCCCCTGATCCTCGTCTGTGAACATTGAACGTCACTAGTTTAGGCCAAAACCATGACATCCCTTTTGAGGAGTAATGAAGCAATTTCAAGGCAATGCCCCACAAACAAAAAAATACTTTGAAACACCTTCACAGCTCCCTTGACTGGTCTGACATAGGCTTAACGGAATCACTGATCCGAGATCCAACTCTATTTGTTGGCTCCTAAATGATTGTGTGGAATGTGTGCAAAGAGAAATCCAACCCAGGACCAGTACACGTGTCTGCAGGGCGATGCCTCTGCAGAGCTATGCGGTAATTCTATTCGGCCATACCTGTTCCCAAAATATCCTCATCAGCTTGGGTTGCACACACCCTGCAGCCCCATGCCAGGGGCCAAAATTAACACCCTGTTGTAGAAGTAGAAGATGAACCCAGTTCTGCACTGATATATCATCAATGGAACGTTACTTACTCGATTAATTCGACTAGTGCAGTGCCCATTCTAAACATGCAACCTTGGGATGGGATGGTTGCCTGGCCTGTGGTGACGCTGGTTGCAGCTTTCTTCCTGAAATTGTGACCTGCAGTAATTGAACTGCAGTGAGTAAAGACTCGCTGCTGGACTCTGAAGCCACCACTGCTGCTCAAAGGACTGTTCACCTGTTGATTCAAAGTTCAGAGAAGATCGACTCAGTACGCAGAACCCAGGACTGAAGAATCAGTTGCTGCTACAGAGCGCTGGTCATCGTGTTCATCGACACTGCACTTCCTTGGGCTCTTGGCACTACACATACCAACTGTGAAGCCAATAAGATGAACGGTTCTCAAGATATGCAAGCCACAGACAGACAGAGATTTGTGGAATTATATAGATATTATAATTCAATGCTTAATATCAAACATATATTGCACAACACCAGTTGCACAAAAATGGAATAGAGAACAGAAAAAGATTAAAAAAAATTCATCCTTTTACATTCTACCACTTTCAGAAATGTGAGCCGAGCGGAGGAAATGTCATTCCACCATTGCTGTTGCCACAGCCAATCATCTGTCTGCACCTCATTCTGAATAAATGTGGACAAAAATCTTAGGAGCCCCTCGTAGCGGACCCCCCTCCTCCCCGGTTCTCTCCTCTTCCCTCAGTCCCCGTCACATTGCATCATTCAGAAACCACTGGGGGGGCTCCGGGCCTGACGAGCACACGCTTTTCTCATCTTCTATCTCAGCCTATTAGGAGTCATTCTCCGGGGGCCGCAGAGAAGACATGTCAGTGTCCACGCTGCAGATTTTTACACCAGAGTTCCATCCTATGTTATTGCAGTATAGCCTTGCATATATTAAGCTGATCTAATTTCCCATTTTATTTCCTTTATGATCACTGGATCACTGACAGTGACAGAGTTACCAACGGTTCTCGCCCACGTTATCTGGAAGAACAAGTTTTTTCTGATGTGTTTGAGCTGGAGCCTCAGGCAAACCTATAGCAGAGGGCCATCTAGAAACTAATGGGGGATCTTAGTGGAAGTAGTATAAAAACAATGATACCCACCACCCACCATCATCCACTAATGAAGCTTCCCATCAAATTAATGAGAGCATTAACTATTGTTCACAGTGGTCTATCCGGATGGAGCACTATCCATTACACTGGCCTGTCACCTTCATGGAGCTGCAGAATATTAAAAATCCTCTGTGGGATGACTTTCTGCAGGAAGGTGACATTCATATTGTAGCGTCGAGCTTTTTTCCCTCTCCTCTTTCTCGCCCTGTGCGTCCACATGACACAGCTCAGCATTTGAACTCCGTCTGAATATGTGCAATGTCACCGGTTGCGGAGCACACTCGCTCATGCCATCTGCTGCCGCTGTGTGCGAGAGTGCTGTTAGCATCAGTTTTCTGGGTGACGCAGGCTGAAGGAAGGAGGGCAACATAAATTTACATACCCGAGAGCCGGTCAAACTCATTAATGCACACTGTGATCAGCCCAAAACATCAGATATACACTGTGGACCTGACCTATCCAAACGCAATGAAGGGCATCAAATTGCCTATTCAGGTAGAGATAGATAAATAAATAATTTCTGCTGGCGTGTCAAGGACTGTTGGTACCTAATGTCTGACTGACTGAGTGACTGTGGAAAATACTTTATTTCCCTGATCAATAACTTATGACCATACCAGAGAAGTGTGTGTCAATATACGTGTGTGTGTATGTGTACTCATTTTTGTTACTTCTTTAGGACCTTTTCCGGCATAAAGACTGACCTTGTCAGGACCAGCAGACCTCATGGGGACCAAAGCCTGTTCCTAATGAGGCAAAAAGTCATTTCTGAGGTCCTGGTTATGGTTAGGGGTGAGCTGCTAATTGTGGATAGGTTAAGGTTCGGGTTAGGTATGGATGAATTGTGGTTTACGGCTGGAGTTAAGGTTTTGGTTAGGATGTCCACAATGAAAGGAAGTCAATGTGAAGTCCTCACAATGATTGTGCGACTGTGTATGTGGTCCAGGTATTGTATCATTGTGTGAAACTACGTCTGTATACATATGCACATTATGGGGATTTGTCTTCCTTATGGGGACAAAAAATAAGTCCCCATAACAAAAAATCATTACATTTTATAGTTAATGTTAGACTCAAGTTAAGATTAAGGTTAGGGTTAGGCAAGTAGTATATGGTTAAAGTTGTAATCAATGTAAGTCCATGTAATGTCCTCTGAAGTCATGTGTGTGTGTGTTTGTTACCAGAACATGGCATTTGCATACATAAGCCTTAAAGAAACCACATCACATATTTTCAATGCATTCTACAATCTTCACAAGGTTTCTCTCACTCAGTAGATGACTACATGTATATGTAAATGAATGACCTTTAAGCATATGGTTACAGACTAACATCACTCATCATTCACATGCTTTACTGCCTCCAACCACATGTTCAGGTCTCTGCCTTATTAATTATACCAACACGGGTCATTCCATTGAAATATAATCTCCAGTGGGTGGTGAATCCTTCTGAACTTGGGATTTATTCGGAAGCGCCAGGAGAGGAGCTAAATGAAGTTTGCCAAAGGCAGCTGTGCCATTTCCAGTTTTATGCTTCACTCTTCAAGATGGCTTTGATGACTAACCATCTGCTGGTTAACTTTGTCAAATAAATGACCATAAAACGAGCCATAAACAGGAAACCTGAGGACGACTATCATTTCTCCTTACACATCCCATTGAGTTCCTCATTGCCAAAGAAAGAAAGGGATTCAATAGCCATCTCCATCGAGAAAAAAAAACACTTAATTATATTTGGTGCCCTTTTTCCCAGCTTGAGGTACCTCATCGCAGTCTTCTAAATGACTGCATTACCCTGTGGTATCGTTCCTGTCTGCTTGTCTCTTTGTTTCTCAGTCATCTATCAGCCATTCTAAACCAAAAGGCCTTCTGAGTGGCAGCGGCTTTTCACCGTCAAATCAATGAAAAGGAGTGTAAACGGGTACAAAGGTAATTGCATGTTGCAAAATTTCTGGTTTCTCCGGACATTGTTGTGAGCAGACAAAAGACTACAGGAAATGCAATTCATGGAAAAACCTGTAATCTATGTGAGGACGTGCTACACTTCAGTGAGTCTGATCTGTGTCTGACAGGACCACAGCTCAACAATAATACAAGACAATGGATGAAACGGTATCTTTGCTTGAGAGCTTCAGTGTTTGACATAAGGACATGTGCTCAGCAAATAACTCAAGCTAATGAGTAAAACAAAAACACATACGGCTTGGTTTAAAACATCTTTTCCTACGTTTTGTTATATATTATTCCTAAAAAGCTATATTTAAAATAGATATTTCCTTCAAACCGTATAGATTATCAAAGTAAACTGAAATAATTCTAATTTATAGCATTTTCAGGGCTATTGATATGTATTCATAAACATGTGTGCAGTGTAATGTAATTAACTGAGCACTAAAATCCTTCTCTTGATGAGAAAGCAGTCGCATTTGAAGCGAAACTCTTAAGATATAAACCAAACATTACCATACATTACCCTAATTGAACACACCATGTGAAGACCTGTTGACATTTTCCAATAGCTGAGAAATAAATTGCAAATTATCCAAAACACTCTCTTATTAGAAGCTATATAGATTAAAGTTATGAATAAAGTCCTTGCTTATAAAACAGGTGTAACTTTGAGCGAAGATAAACTTAATTAGAAATTAAATGCAGAGACGGTTGCAGATACATGCTGACGCTGGTATTGAATATTCTACATGGTACAGAAGCTGTTATGAGGTAAAATTGATTGCAACACACTCCATGTACAGAAGCAGGCGTTACAACACTGTATATTGATTGATTGTTATAGTGTAGGAATTAGTAGTGCGTGTCACATGACCGTGTATGCTCGTGCACATCCTGAACACTGGAGGAATACGAATGTCCAAACACAGCTTCTCAATGTTAATGAAGCACTTCTTGTCCAAATAGAATCTCTTTAATACTCTGACGATTGAATGTTAAAGCTCCTGAGCTCTCAGGTGTAAAAACTGTAATCAGACAGCAAAGTGATTTCACTGAAAGGCCTTAAACGTATTACACTGGTGACACTGGTGTGTCACGTTCATGATGTTGACCGTGACAGAAAACAGGGAAATATGCATAGCAGCGTGGAGGCCAGTGACTATGGAGATTACTTTTTAAATCGTTTACCTCAGTTACTGAACACCAACTGAACGATACCAGGGAAGGATGGAATTTGGGGCTGAAATAAGAAAGAAGTGCAGATTTTTACCGATGGAGGTGAGAAGCCTTTGTGACAGCTTTTGCCTCGACCAGTCGCCCCCGGAAAAGAGGCAAAAATGAAGGCAGTCTTATCCAACCATCCATCCATTATCTATACTGCTTTTCTGTCACGTTATGTTTATATCACTACCGATCAGACTACTGCAAATCCATTTGAATATATGCTGACTGCATCCTTTCCCACTGAAGACACAAGCACCATATTAGTGGGTGTTAGTGGGTTTTTTTTGTCCAGTGTTAAAGGGGATTTAGTGAGCCTGGGAAGTCAATGGTAGCAAGTAGCTCTGTTTGCATGTTTGCTTTACAGTGAGTAAAAGGAGGATCTTGGACATTTATATCACAGTTTTTGAACTCCCTCATGCTCACAAACTTACCAGAGGAGGCAGTGATTTGTTGCTTCTTCTGTAAGATCCCCCTGGGTTCGTCAACAAAGCTGGTGAAGCAAAGCTTAGCCTCTCGCTGCTGGTTTCAAAATCCTGCATTGATGAATGGCTGGCCATCACAATACTGTATCGATCTTTAGACTGCAGGTGGGGCCAGTGTGTGAGAGGTGTGGGACACACGACTTACTTTGAGGTGCTTGTTAAATACGAGTTAAACCAAATAGAAACAGCCAATACCCCACACTGTGCAGATGGTGGTCTAAAGTAATGGAACCTTTTCAAGCAAATAAGCTCCCGATATCCATAATCCTGATTAATATCTAATGTCAATGGCCACGGTGTATTTTCGGGAACAGAATTAAAGCGCACTACCTGTCGTCTCAGCAGCCTTTTAAGATGCAGAGCTTGTCTGCTCATTAATGATGTATGGAGACAGCAAATCCTCCATGCTAAATTATATAATAGGCCTAATTCATTCTTGATCTTCTGCATAACCTTTCCTAGATTAATAGAATTTTGTCTCTTTAATTATCATGGGGATAAAGTCTGTGTTTAACTCAAATGATCACCCTGACATTATATAAAACATGTTGATGAGCTTCAGATAGAAAAACATGCCCTTTGTGTTGAGGGAATAACGGTGTAATTTGTAGATGCTTGGCTCAAATACTGTCGGTCTCAACTACAAGAATGAATGAGTCATTAAAAGCAACAGGAATGACCTTCTCTCATAACCTTTAAATGCTGAATAAACAAACATTATTATCCCCCATGAGAGGTGGTTAACAATCAGCTGCGGAAAAGCATCCAATGAATTACCCCAAACCTTTCTACTGCCTTATTCTCGAAATCAGAGCAGAGCAGAGTCAGCTCTGTAGAGATCAGGGAAATCCAACTAAGTGTAAAAGTGCTAAAGACTGAGAAAGTATTGAGTGGATCCATTAATGCTGCATTAGAAAGTTTCAACTTCTACCATCGAACGTTTCTCTGTGGAAAATACCACAAAAGGGTAAGCTGCGGAAAATGTTGCATTATCTAGAAGTGATACAAAAATACATAAATAGACTTTTTCATCACCAAAATGTATCCATTTGTCCTTTATATATGTATTTAATTATTTATTTATTTTTACTAATGTCGTTTTTGTCCATCATAAAGCATAAGCACTGAGACCTAATTATAGTTTGAACAAAAAGAACACAAGTAAGCTTATGTCCCTGAATTGCCTTTAGTTAGATAAATATGACTTCTCTACTACCGTTTGTTAGATTTCTCTGTTAGCAAGATTTTATTTTGCCTTCACCAAGTCAGCAATTTCCACACGATTCTATTGGAATTAAACCAATGATTTGACAATGTGCGAGAAATATCTGTGGGTTGGAAGAGATGCAGATCTCTATTACTTTCTAGTATTATCTAATGAAATGAGCTTTAAATTAAAGATTTTTTATGATAATGTGAGGAAATACATGTGGATTGGAAGAGTTAAAAACATCTAGCTGCATGCTATCTAACTCGTTAGCTATTGCAGCTAGCAAGCAAAGTGTCTAATTTCTAGTGGGTTGAACAACAGTTTGACCATCTGTAACACTGCTATTGACTTTTGACTTGCACTGCACAAATTCAGATACTGTGTAGAATACAAAGACAAAACCAACTCGTTTTCTGCACACCACAGTGCAGATTGACTTCAGGAGCTGCAGTCTTGTGCTGTGCCAACTATAGTGGATGCTACAGAAGAATGTATGCACATCTATGAAATGGGCTGTAATAACCATTTAATGTGATGAGAATAAAAAGCTTTTTGCACGCTATGACCATGATTTAAAACCTTATACAAGTAGAGTAAAAGGCATCTAAAATATATCTCTAGATAAAGGTCACCGCAGAGAAATAAAAAGGAAGAATGAGTAAAAATGAGAAGCAGGGTCCTCATTCACCTCACGAATTTCCAGAGCGGAGCTGGATGTTACGTCCTCTCCTAAACACAAAGAGAAAACGGCCACAGGCAGATGTTGTGGGCCACTTTTACGCTTGTTCAGCATTTCTCAATATAAGCAGGCCCAAAGTGCCGCAACAAAGCTAAATGTAGTCCATCTCAACCCAGGGGGGAAGTGGATGACCGACCACATAAAGATACGAGTGAGAAGCTGTGTGGTTTGAGGGAGAGATGTGGAGGCTCCCTCTTGTGTATGTTTTTGAGACAGTTATGTGCAAATCCCCAGAGTGCAATGTAATATTTTCCCAACTAGCCCAGTTGGCCAGTGAATCCATTTTACTAGCCTGGTGTATAGGCTCCTGAGCAATGGATCAGTTATTCACTTAGGAGCAGCAGCGTTGAGGTTTTGTGACCCCATTTTTTACAAAAATTATATTCAAGATGCCTGTATCAGTAATATTTGTTATTGTTTTTAACAAAAAATAAACCAAAATTCAAATTAGCTAAAAGTAGCACTGTACTGTTATTCCAGAGCCCAAAGCACATTGTTTGTGTGGCTTTAATTGACAGAAGTTCACACATATAAATACCCCTCCAAAATAAAGATTTTAAATAAACACTTCTGCCTCGCTGCAGAATTTTGCTTCACTTTGCATTGCTTACACATTAGGTTAGATTAATTAGGCTCACCAATAATGTAAGATAACCCACTATCAAAATTTTTTAAATGGTTGAAATGCATCCATTATTTATCAGACAGTCCCATTGGTCCATAAATTAATTTAGCTGCCAAGGTTTCGGGAGATGAATTATGTTTGTAGTCTTATCTGTAAAAATGTGAAAAAGCATCTTTGAAAAGATGAATAATCTAAACAAAAAAGGTCAAGATGGCGTTTTGCACCAAATAGTCTTGATTTGAGATAAGGTTCAAAAGATCTGCTTTCCAAGTGATTAGTATGAATTCCATTACAAATACAAGCTATGGATACTGAATAAACAGGTGGCATTGGAATTAGATTGCTGTGACAAGGACATTTAAAAAACAACCTAGTGTCCCACAGCAACAATGGCTACAAGGAGAAAGAATGAGAGTATGATCATGTCAGTACTTTCAGATTTTTATCTTAACATCGCTACAGGACGCTAACAGTCCCAAAAGTTGCCTTGGACGTTCAGCTCATCGCAGTCGGCTACATGGCTAGCAAGCCAGGAGTGTTTTAAAATTTGGCAAACGTTAGACAGCTATAAAAACACTGTAATCAGCAGATTTACAGTGATTCTGAACTTTAATTTTCCTTTGACATAAGTATTCACTCCTTTCTGGACAGGATTTATTTATTTTGAACACTTGTTTTGAAAGCTGATTTGTTTGCTGCGCCTTTTTCGTACTTATAATATATTGATATTTTGATTTTTATAGTAACCATGTTCAAATTAAAACCTTACCTCAAGAACAACAGTTTTTGTCACTGGCCCAAACAAATCCGAGACTGGTCAATCCACTTCCACTGACTTAACTCTCACTGGGCCCGAGACAATTACGTCAAACTCTGAATTACCTAGCCACCAAAAAAAAAAAAAGAGAAGTACTCCTATTTATGTAACGTGCAATTCAAACCCCCAGGCAGTAGAAATGCAATTAAGAAAAGCTAGCCTACCGGCGAGGTTAGTGCTGCTCGTAGTGAAGTGCCATGTAGCATCTTCCAAGACAGCCTCCCTCAGGACTCTTACCGGCTGTGCAGTGAACCAGCGACCCTTAGCTCACACCTCCCCTCCCAACACATGCACTGGTGATAAATTACCCAATCCCCCTATCCCCAGCCATTTCTATTATACACCCTAGGCTTGTTAAGAACAGCCCGGAGGAGAGAAGAGGGGTTGAGAAAAGACAGCAAGAGGAGGGGATATGCGGATAAAAGACTTAGTGACAGAAACACAATGACAAGGGGAAGATATACAGGCCAAACAAAGGCAGGAATCAGCATCCATAACCTTCAGTATCAGTAGGATGTGGATGTGTGTGTGTCAGTGTTTGATGTCCCAGCACCACTAGACACTATATTTCAAGACAATTATGGCCGATGAAATACGTCCAGAGCGAGAAGTACAGATTGGTGTCAGCTTCTGGAAGTGCATCAATCCAGAAACACTGGTAGAGCGCAGCAGTCAGTCAGACAGTCGTTTCCTGCAGTCACTGTGACGCTGATGTGAATTTGTCTGAATCTTCTCTGCAGACGAATTTGATTCCAACACTGAACATGCACATCTCCGGCATCACTTCAGCCGAGCAGAGAGGCAGCGACAAGGGACAATGACATCATTGCTCAAACCCTCCCAGAGGAATGCTTGTCGTCACTCACACTGGCAAACACACTGCTATGGAAACAGCAAGAGTGTGAGCACGCACCAGGGTTAAAGGGATACCGCCAGGCACACGCACACATGTAAACAGAGAGAAATATCTGAAAAACAAAGCGACAGGGGAACTCCATTGAAAACAATGCTGACACATGACCAAACTGCTCCTGAGCCGCTGTGTGAATGAGCCTGCAGTCACATTTTCCCCTTTAAAAGACCACCACAGAGGTCAACTGAGGACTTAATGACTTTCTGTCATTGTAAGTGGACAGTAAGCCAACACTTTTTCCTGGTGAACATGAGAGAGAGGAAATAACCCGAACTGAGCCTGATCCTGGAAGCACCAGAGAGAGAGAGAGATGTGGTTTCATAGCCGAGTGCTGCCAAAGCCACGATGGAACACATCCTATCAGACTGCTCACTGTACCAGCTGACTGCTATGGAAACAGCGGGAGAGTGCGTGCGTGCCAGAAGTTGAAAGGACACGGCAACGCACAGGCACAAATACTACACATGCTTATGCAGCGAGCTGTGCTTGCGCATGTCCGCAGATGACAAAACCCCACACATCTGTTACCTATCTGTGTGTCAAACTGGGTATAAAAAAAAGTTGGGAAAGGGCAAACGGAGCAGCTGCAGTGCACACACACATGGGCACACATACACACACACACACACAGGGCAGCATTCTACAGACTGGGCAGCCATTCAAACAGCTCTCGGTAACAGTAACCCACGGCAACCCTTAAACCAGCCCCCTCTCCCTTCATGCTCAAGAGACACAGATCCATTGCCCAGTTAAGGGAACCAGCAGCCAGAGTGCCCAGGAGTGAAAAGAGGCTGTAACTCTACCCACTCTGCCCCTTCCTAAAGTGCAGCCACCCCCCCTCAACCCCTCAGAGGTGCAGGAGGTTAATTATTCAACATGTGAAAGGATTTGTGGGAGAACTGAGAAGTGGACACAAGCCGGCAGAAAACCCCTCACCTCTTTTGTTCAGCTCATTCACTCACTTTCGAATGTGGACACTGAGGCATGAGCCCAAGCTTTCTCAGCGCACACCATCCATCACACACACACACACACACACACAGAGCAACACTTGGGCGCACATTGCAACATCTTACACGCATCAGCCCCCTTGCGCTCCGATGCTCCACATGTTCCCAGCACAGTTAGTGTACACTCCTCCACACCTCCTCCTCCTCCTCCTCCTCTGCGAGCGGCTGCCTTACCGTTGTGGTTGTGCTGCAGGGTCTCAAGCATGCCGGCGGAGGAGTCCGTGGCCCCCAGCTCGGCCAGTCTGCGGCTGGTGGCGCTCAGCTCCGACCGCAGGTTGGTCACCTCCTGGCTGGCCGACTGAATGGCCCCATCGATGCGCTGGGCCAGCTGCTTGTTGTCATCCATCATTTTCAGGATTTTTGCCTGAGGGGGAGAGGGGAATCCAGACAGGGTGTCATGCTGACAAGTTGACCATTTCCCGTGAAGAAAGGTGTCCCCCCCCCTTTCCCAAAGAAAAGAAAAATCCCTCTTCTTCTTTCCCCTTTTTCTGTCTGATCGCGCTCCCTAGAAAGCCAAAGTTAAATCCTCGGAGCAGTTTGTCCTGTCCGTTAAAGAAGAGAGGCAATCCGGTTCAGGGGAAATGTTTGTGTCTGCTGGAGGGAGTGTTGGAGATAGTGTGTGTGTGGTGGGAGTGTGTCAGTGTGCGAGCGTGCCGGTGTCTGTGTGTGTGTGTCTGAGAGTTCCGTAACAGCATGAGCGCGTGTGTGTGTGTGTGTGCGCGCGCGCGTTACAGAGTCAGCACTGCCCCTGTGAAATGCGCTCCCCGCAGCTGACTGTTGAAAGGACACAGAGCATTGAGAGATGACAAGCACCTTTTTAAATGGACTGTACCATTTGCAGAGGAAGTCGGGGGGGGTGAAGGGGGGGGGGTGAGATGAGCCAGACCATATAAGCACATGGAAGTCAGAGGTCCTCAACACAGCTGCCTTTAGGAGATAGTGCTGTGAGGGTCTGGGGTTGTGTGTGTTTGACTGAACTGACACACAAAAGCCTGTTAAAAGAGACTGTAGTGAAACACTGAGGCTTTTCTCTCTCTCTCTCTCTCTCTCTCTCTCTCTCTCTCTCTCTCTCTCTCTCTCTCTCTCTCTCTCTCTCTGTGTGTGTGTGTATACTGCATGCACCTCCCTCCATGGACGAAGGGAAGGAAACCATTAGTTTGACAAAGAGTCAGTTGTGAGGAGAAAACAATGATGGTTATGCAAACAAAGTTTTCATCGCAGTATGACAGCGAGATATTCCTCCTAAAATACAAATGCTTTTTAAAAAAAAACTGTCTGGCTCAGGTTAAGGAAGGTGTGTTATAGAGCGGCAGGGAGGAAAAATGACTGAGCAACATTCTGCTGTTTCCTGGGCTGATCATTTTCCCTAAGCGGGCCATGAATCATATGAGTGTTGAAGAGAGTAGTTGGATCCACTCCCCACTGTTATTTGTTCTAGGAATGTTTGTTACCAAACAAAGTTTGTTTGTTGGTTTGTTTGTAGACAAGAATACACACAAAACTACTTAACAGATTACCACTAAACTTGGTGGAAAGATGTGGTGTGGGTCAGGGAAGAATCCATACAATTTTGGTGCAGATCCAGCTCAGGGGTTGGAACCAGGATTTTTTTTTTCACCTACAATTGCAAGATAAGGTGTTTTAAAAAATATATATTTTCCTTGATTTCTCAGGGAATAATTAATGGCTCTTGATTGAAAGAAAATCTGGCATGTTTAGGGGACTGATAACTATATGAATACATCTGTACTACTATATTTTCATTTTAAAACACATCAACTCTGCTACGGATACGCCTGGCGTCCCTGGCCTTTTAGAGCGGCTATGGTTCGTTGATGAGCGGCGTGGATAATCAATTACAAGCTTTGCTGACCCTGTTGTCTTTGCTAACAGATGTTGTGCAGTTAAATTCTGCTTTTTTTACAATGTTACAACTGTTTACATGTGCAGGAGACAAGATATTATTGGACCAATCTGCAACTATTCACGTGTCCAGCGGGACTCACTTGCCCAGTGTACGTGAGGGGTCTGTTTTTTCCAGGTCCATATTCACCATGAAAAAGGGACAATCCGAACTCTTATTATTCTGAACTGGGCCGTCACATTCAGGCTGGTAATTTCTTATTATTAAATAATTTTTCAGTAAATCTTATATCTGACCCTTCCTCTTTTCCTTTCTCCACAGAGGAACGTCTACAAATGCAGACACCTGCCACCTGTTTACAGATAAAGCCAAATATCCACAGAGAATGAAACATTAATGACTCTTTTTCCTCTCTGCAGCATTACAGAGGAGTGACTGGTGAAAGTATCTGCAGTGAAAACTGTGGCTTTTATTGGAGTTGAAGTATTGCAAAGGAGTGACATTATCTTCTAAATGTCAAAGAGACACCAGGAATCAAATAAGCGACGGATGGACAGTGGAAGCCGATGTGACAGAAGAGCCTCACGGTGAATCCACAGAAGCTCAGTACAGAGAGTGAAGAGCTGACAGGGAGTGAACGTGTTTGTCAATAAGCATCACACACTAACAAGGTTTAGAGGAATGTGTACAGCTTTTTTCTTCTTTTGTGGCTCTAAATTGATTTGTTTGATAAACAGTGTCTGATGCACCAACATATTGTTTTTTTTTATTTGCTGAATGCAAAATTGAAGGAACAGGTAATATTGAAGTATGCTCCCTAAAATCCTCCTACATCTAACACTGTCTTCATCCAAATCTGTACACTATGCTGGTGTTTTTATGAAAGAGATTTCTGATGGCAGCTGTGGCACAGTTTGCTGAAGTTACCTGGAAAACAACAAATCTGACACCCACACAGTCCTAACTAAAGAGCAGCTCAGGTAAAATGGCTTTAGATCATTACTAAGGATGTTCTCCCAACACAGACTTTAATTATTGCTTATTAAGTCATGAATATTGAATACTAATAAAGTAAAACTAAATACTTTGTGTAATAATGTAGAACTGATCTACTGTCTGTTTAGCCTCATTAAGCTCATTGCTTGCTTACAGCCCATAACTTTATTGTTTCAATGTTTCATTACTCTCATCGCTGCAGGTTGCAACAGTGACAGTTGTGAGTGAAACAGCTCAAGTTGATCTACAGTACACAAACTGCAAATCTCCAAACAACACACTAGCAAAGTTTGTTAGACGAGCAGGTGAACATGGTGGAGCCATAGGTTTTTCTCAGGAGTTGGTGGAGACCAGAGCTTTTAAATCTACTGTTTAGAGTTGGATCTACACCAATATAAGTAAATAAAAATCCAATACTTATATATCGGCACAAAATGACTGACCTTTTAAAAAATCTACTGCTTTAAAATATATCAGCCAAATTTTGGCGGATGCGGATACTCACCAATATGGCTGAGAGACTGATATTGGCCAATAATATCGGCAAAACAATAAATCGGTCGGGCAATGAAGTAGTTACTCAACATCTGCTGAGTAATCAATGTCAATGTTGTGTTTACAGCGTATTGTTTTACAGATTTAGTAATGGATGTAGATTAATGCAGGTTCAGGACACACAACCATGTTTTCAGTTTTCAACAGAGTTCAAAGCAGAAGTTCTTTACAAACCACATGGGGAGTTACAAATCATCCTCCACAGTCAGGATGACCCATCACCCTGCAGCTCCTCTAGATGACAAACAGGGTTTAATGTTAAATACACAATATCCCTGAATGCTACAGGAAATGTTCTGTAAGAATTTAGCTCTCATGCTCTCAGTGAACTCTTTTAATTTCATTAATTTTCCCAAACTGGATTCTAGACCAAACTCTTACGGAAGGGATTAGATGATTAATTATAATAATTCAATTAGTCAATCCAGAGAAAATTATTTGAGTCAACTTAGTCAAGCAAAAATCTAAAATCATTTGCTTAGTTCAGCTTCTCAAATATGAGGATTCTTCTTTTTTATGTTTGTTATATAACTGGAAATGATGTTTCTTTTATATTTTCAGTATCAAATGCTACAATCAGGAAAAGTTTTGTCTTGACTCGACAGACTAAAACAGTTTGTATAATGTATAATAAACTACTTAGTATCGTTGTCTTTGAATTTCGGCGCTGAGGGAAAAAAGCTGCTCCAGTTCTCACCCGATGCCCCAGTTCAATCCTTCGTTCCTCAGCTATTATGTGACACTCTGCTGCCAGAGCATGCCCACTCACTCAGCAGTACAGCTGTGTTGTTATTGTTTCCTGAGGTTAAGTGAATGAAGGCCCCAACTCATTCTGCATGAGGGACGCACACAGATCAGCCACCACAGTGCACAAGCCAGAGCTGTGAGCAACTGCGGTGCACTTCAAGAAAATGTTACCGTAGCCTGTGGTGCTCTGTGTGTGAGCGTGTGTGTGTGAGTGTGTGTGTGTGCTCATTTTTGTTACCTCTTTAAGACCTTTGCAGCATAGATAGTGACCTTGTCAAGACCAGTAGACCCCATGGGGACCAGAGCTAAGTGAGGAAAACATTATTTCTGAGGCCCTGGTTAAGGTTAGGTTAAAAAGTTTAGGTTAACTTACAACTCATTACAGTATATACAAGAAAGCATGCACATAAACACACACCCACACACACACTTTCTCTCACCACCCATTTATTCATCTGCCCTGACACAGGTCACCCCTCATTCTCAGTAAATGAACATCATGTTATTTATAGACGACCCTGCTGCTGCATATGATACATTAGTCACAGGGGAAGGCACACACACACACACACACACACACACACACACACACACACACACACACACACACACACACACACACACACACAACATGAGTCTGTGAATCCCATGTTCATTATTAAAATTCATCTCGTGTCAGGTGTCATAAAGTCTGTTGGGCCCTTCTGGGCAATTAGGATGCTTTAGAGTCTAAGTGTGTAAATCTATTTAAACATTATATTATCCCACCGTTTGTCTTGCCTCTGGAGTATATAGTAAAGACATACTGGACGCTGGCATACACATTTATGTCATTATGCTAACATCTGCATGTGCATATGTAAAATGAATAAATGCAAACATTTACAGAAGCGTTAGATTTTAAATGCCAAATATAGTATATCTGAAATAATCTTGTTACAGTATTTTATCCCATGGGTAATTTGACCATGACTTGTACATGTAGAACGTTGCATGGCTACATAACCAGGGGGTTTTCCCATACTGAGGATAAAAGGTAAAACCCTGTCACGGTGCAGAAGAGATTTGGGAGATGGGCGACTAGCAACAAGTGTGGCAAACACATTTATAATCCTTTCTGGTCTTGTTGCAAGTTAAGACTAGATCAAAACCTGAATATGAGCATCAGTCAAGCGTCTGCTGTCGCACTCACTTTCTTTCCAGATTGCTTCTTAAAACAAATATTATAATGAAAGCATTTTATTAACTTTAGCACACAGACTTATTGCATGACTGTCACGTTTGTTTCATTAGTTTAGAATTTATCTTTAGAGCTCAGAGTTTTTTATTCCATTTTATGTTTTCTTTGTATCTTCATTTCTCAATTATATTTTTTAGGATTGGGGAGATTTTTTATCAAGTTTCAAACTTGTATCATTTGTATTATTCCCTCCTGTTCAGTTTCAGCATGTTACTCACAAAACCATGAGGCGCATGAGCTAAACAATGAACATACTCACAGAACTATTTGTGGTGTAGTTGTGCAGTGGATTCAGATTCACATCCTTACTCCCATCAACTCAACATTTAAGAGTGGTTATTGGTTGATTGTGGGTTAAGCTCCAAACATGAGAGCGTGTGTTGTGACACCACCATAAAGACACATTGATCAAGCCTCTCTCTCTCTGGGGTCTTGAATGTGTTTGCTGGTCAGTGGAGTGAATCTGGACCCAGTGGCTGATCAGTAATAAGTGGGAGTGCTGAGGGTTTAGATTAGCATAAGAATAGAGACAGTGGGGAGTGGGATCGGCGCTCTGCGGCCATTCCTCTTTGTGCCGAGGCCGAGTATCTGTCCACACAGCAGGGCTTTTACAGCCGAGTCACCACATTCAACTGTAGTCAGGCTAAAAAAGTTGCACCACTGTATACAGTGGTTTTTAAGCCTGATTGATTTTTTATTTTGTTCTTATTGGGGTGGAAATGTGTTGCCAAGCAATAACAGTCGAGTCGCACAAGTACTTACTGGGACGGTATTTGTTGCCTGGCAACAATAAAAAGCGACTTCTGCTGTGGTAGTTAAATTAAAAAAGAAAAAACCAGAACAGACTCAATTTAACCACATCAACAATAACAACAAAATAAAAGCAGGAGGAAATTAGCAAAGACAATGAAAAAGGAAGGGGAATGATTGTGTTTGGCTTAGATTCTCTTATTGTTGTAGGTGTGGTAGGAACATTCCTTAAAACAGAATTTTGATGATTCACTAACGGATTTCAAGAATTGGCTTCAATCCAAATCCATTGAAGTCATTGTTCTGACATACTGAACATTCTAGCTTTGATATTTTGTTTGGAAATTCAAATTTTTAATTGTATTCATTTATTTAATTACTTAGGATACTGGTTGGTGTCCAACATAAAGACAGCACAAAACAAGAGGGGGAAATATGCCTTACCGCATCAACAACAATGTAAAAACCAGGAGAAACCAGAAATACTGCAATGCAGTTGTATGCCTCCGCCAACCAGTGCAGTTTCCGTCTATTTCCTGATAAATTATTTTTCTAGATTCATACAAAGTCACGTCACCTTCGCCTTTGACCACTGAAATTTAATCAGTTAATCTTTTGAGTCCAAGAGACAACTGAAGCTGAACTATCTTGAAGTATCAAATCCAAGAGGCCCAAAACATGATTTGTGAGGCCACGGTGACATTACACTTTGACAATTGACCACCCAAATCGAATCCTTTAATCTCCCAGTGAACATGTCTGCAACATTTTAAAGAATTCCATTCGGGTGTTTCTGAAATATCATATTCACAAGGAAAACTATATAATCAGGTCATTCATTAGTCCAAGTGAATGTTTGTACCAGATATAATGAAATACTCTTGAATTGATATGTCTGATGTATTGCGCTTAAAAAAATTAGACCTTTGTGAATACTTGTACAAAATTTGAAGAAATTCCCTCACGGCATTCTTGACATATCACGTTCATAAGAACGGGATGGACAGACTGATGGACAACAGGAAAACATAATGAGTTATACAAATGTATCAACCTTGTACAGTTACATCTTTCAGAAATGTTGGTCATCTTGCTTTTGAGTCAGAAAAGTATTTATTCTAGAATAAAGCTTGTATATGTATTAAGTCAACAGTTACTAACACTAGTAGCATTTAAGATATATACTTTTTCCTGCATTTTGAACAGTGGTTATTCTGGGCTGCTTTCAGTTTAACAGTTTTTTTTTTTTCACTATTTCATCACACAATCGAGTTTGCGGCCGCCTGTGTGTGAAGGTTTACCCGTTTAAGCATTAGCTTTGTCATAGACCTGTGTGCTCGACAACAGGGGAGATGATTTTATTATCTCCACCAGTTTGTTTGTCTGTTGGCAGGATTACACACAAACTGCTGAACAGATTACCATGGGTCTTGGTGGAAGGATGCAGTATAGGTCAGAGAAGAACCCATTGCATTTTGTGAATCAAAATAAGTGTTTTTAGGGGGAGTGATCCTTATTCAGTAACTGTAAGGTAACAAATACTAATTTCAGCTACATCAGAAAGTGGATTATTTCCCTATGTTTGATGTAAACAGTTGGCAGGAAATCTCTGTGTTCATGGTAAATGCATGTGATGCATTTCATGTATATGCAAATCCAAGTGCCCCCCTAGTTCTTGTGATTGAATCATATAAATTATTCAGCTTAAAAACACAAATAGAAATGAATTGATCACTGCATGTGCCCAAAGGAGGTTTTAACTTGAGGAGTATGCAGAATATACACAGAAACCTTGTGAATGTGTGTTCAACGTAGTCAATCTGATGAATTGAACGTGCATCATTTATAACCCTAACCCTCAGTGCTTTCTGATTTAAGAGGTCAAGGTTCTGCCAGTAAAGAAAGGCTACTGTTGTGGACATAATCTAAATATAATGTTCAGATACCTGAACCACAATCTGTGCTCACTGATTCAGATGATGCCTCTGCAATGCAGAACTTATGGGCTGCACCAAAAAAACATCACCTGCTCATTGATAGCATCTGGAAGAGGCCGACCAATGAGGTGGAAAAGGTGCTGTAATGCGGGGCCGTGCTCATGTGAATACTTAGGATGCTTCTTTTTTTATATTTTTGAGCAAACAAGAAATGGTTTAATGTCCCTTAGAGGGGGAGGGAAATAGAGTTTTGTAGCTGAACTCTATCTTGATCTATTTTTAAGATCATCTTATCTCAGGGCAGAAAAGGGGCTCAGTGAAAAAAAAAAGGTGCCTGCAGAGTCGGAAAACAAACAATAAAGAGAAATAATAAAAACACACACAGAGAGGTGGAAATAGTGAAATAAAGGGGAAATGGAGACAATGGAGAGAGAAAAAGAAAGTGGAGTGATATAACACAACATTTACCAGGTCTGTGTAATTTATGACCACTAATGTGCAAGACATTTTTCATGTTGTCCCTGGTGGGCAGAGGCTGCAGACAGAACCCGAGGAAAGAAACCAAGAGTCTCCTCAGGCTTCTTCTGCAAATGGAGAGCGTTTACCAGTCTATTGTGCTGTTCCTCATATGAGTCACTGCTTCAACCATGGAAATGTTCACTATAGAGATATGTTGTATTAGCCCTGGATGGGTTATGATTTTGTGAATCAGAATTAATAGTACGATTTTGACAAAATTGCTTTGCCGGATAGTTCCATATCATGAAGCAACTTAGTTACATAGACATGTGACATTAGAACAACATCGCTCTTTGGAGACATTCTATGAATTACTGTAACTTGGCAGCTGACAAAATCTCCTCCTCTATCCAGATGCTTCCTAGTGATGTAAGAATACACACCCAGCTAAACAAACACACAAATAAAGTGAAAATATATCTTTTAACGAGGATAAAATCAACTTTGACAGTGAAATCAACAGCCTTCTCTCACACAACGAGACACAACCCGGGCGGCTTAAGTGCAAAATTATTTCTTGCTGCTCTGTGCCAGTTTTGAAAGGCACACTGACTCAATGAGGAGCAGTCTTTCCATATCAAAACCACCGTAAACTACCTCAATCATGGAAAAGGGGTTATTTGTGGAAAAGAGGGTGGGAAATGTTACTGTAAGACGCAAAGAAACGCTATGAGCTCATTCCAGCAGGGTGGGTCAAAACAAGACAAAGAACAGACACAGACCTTATGAAAACCCAGAATGATGTGCCCTGCACTAAGCTGTTTATTCTCCACTCTCCACTTATACTTCACCGTTTTAACTATCTGAAAGTGGATAACACGGAGCAGCTGGAGGACGAGAGAGACAGCTCTGGGCGCAGTGGCAACAGTCTGTCGAGCCCCGAGGGATTAGTCAGTTGTGTAACTGAAAGGTCACCAGTTTGACACCTACAAAACCCAGTGTTCGACGGTGCCAGCTGAAATCCTAAAGTGATAGTGAAGAACAGTCCCTTGTTTCAGGTCCTTATGTCTGAAGATGTCAACAAACTCTAGGATCAGACTCTAGTGGATTAGTTTTTGCAAGATATTTTGATGAATAGCTATTATGTGTGTTTAAAGCTGCACTAATCAATGTTTTACCACAGACTGTATATAAAGATGGACGACATGACAGCCCCACAAAAGTGAAGCCAAAGCGCCTCAATGACTGACAGCTGAGAATGTCTTGTGATTGGTTGAGTGTTTGCATCAACTGGACTTTGCCACCGCTGCTCCATCCCCCAATCGCTACTGCGCAGACTTTTGCTCCGAATGTGCAAGATGGCGGCAGTCGTATCCAGGTAGCTTCAATTTCTGGATAGTGGGAGGAATTTGGATCTGCACAAACAATGCATGAAATCAAACATCATATGCAAGTGGTTGCCCATTTTGACAAATACACTGGGAAATCATCTCCCTATCCTGTGGCCTTGTAGTCTAATTGGGATCCTTGTTTTGGTTTACAGGCCCGTGAACACTGCTCTCATCAGGCTTGTTTCTTGCAGCAGCAGGCAGCTGTTCTCGGAGAAAAAGCTCTGATGAACCCACTGTGCACTACCTGCCCAGCTCCAGATGACAGACACATGGCGACACACACGAACTAGCTTGTGTGAACACGGAGCAGCTAAAGAGACAGAAATCTCTCACAGGAGATGGTGATGAGCAATATACAGCTAAAGTAATGACAGGGAGACGTCAAATAAATGCTAATGAAGCTTTGTGCCCGCTGGATCGTTACCCGGGTACATTATGTGCACGTAATGACTATACAGTCTATAAAAAGATGGATGCCATGACAGCTGCAAAAAAGTGAAGCCAAGGTGTCTTGATTTCCCCCCTGGTGGCTAGATGCATTATAGGTCATAAATCCAAGGAAAGAAACCGGTCTGTTTCTTTGTGACAGCAGATGGGAAATGGACCAAATTAAAAAGTCAAAATACTCATCAAATGATGTTTTCTTAAATTTGGTTTCTGTCATTGTAGGTAGTTCTTATCACACTGTACGTTTGGTTTTAATTAGTTATTTGATTCTATAAAAGTGAGGTGAAATGTCATGATTGACAGCTGAGACTGACTCACGATTGGTCAAGCACGTGCGTGGGCAGGACCTCGCTACCGTGGCTCCAACCACAAATCAGTACTTCACAGACTGTGGCGCTAAAAGACGTAATCTGCGTTCATATCCAGGATATTTGGGCTTCATTTCCTTTATATACAGAAAAATATATAGAAAAATTAAAATAAGATTTTGCAGCTCAGGCTCCTAGCAGGTGGATATTGATACCTCTGCTGCATGTGCCACCAGCCACGAAATAAAACACTCGGATGCAGCCGGGTAAACACAGTTTGTGGACTCACACAGATAAGTTTTCCAATCTGACAAGAGTGGGGAGGTTGGAGGTGGAGAAGTGTGTTATTGTAATGTCTCGTATCCTCATCCCAACTCTCCCACTGTCTCTAATCTCCTGTTAAATTCCCGCTACGCTCCTGCTCACATTCTCCCGCCCTCACATGCCCACTGTCAGCGTGACGCAGATCCAGACAGCGATGGCAAACGGACATTTTTTGGGGGAACGCCGTCTCCGCCTCGAGGCTAATCTCAGGCACAAACAGGTTTGTGGGCTTTGATGTGAATAAAGATACAGCACATGCTCTGCTGAAGTGAGACAAGCAGGAGGGAAAAGAACTCACACAGGTTTGATGACAAAAGAGAAAAATTGTGTGTTTCAATCTGGATGCTTGATACGATCGATCACCCTCCAGTGAAGGAGGTGAAGGTTGTGTTTGTGTTACAGATGATGGAAGTGGATTGTGTGCCTCGGCAGGCATCCTAACCTCAAACACAAAACACCATTTAAAAAAAAAACTCAAAATACACAGTGTATTTAAATATATATTAAAAACTCATATTTGCCCCTGATCTGGTCCTGACTGCAACTATAGGAAACACATATAAATGGGCTGTATTTTTCAGGTCTTATTGAACACTCACAGCACATGTCACATTCACAAACAAACACACACACACTACCTTTATGCAACGTTTCTTTTAGCACAAACCATACACTGCTGGCAGAGCCTCAACTCTGTACGTTATGGTTTCAAAGGTTGTTGGGGACAATTTGGGTTTAACTATCTTGCCCACTTCAAAATGCAGACTGAGGAGCCGGGGAGGAACCACTGACCCCTTGGTTAGTGGACAACCCGCTCTACCTGAGCCACAGCCAAGCAACCATCTGTATGTTGTGGCTGATCAGAGTAAAACTGCTTCCAGACATGCACTTAACCCTCCAGATAATCTCCTGACATCATCCAGAGGGGCTGTATGTGAAAACAAAAATATCTGAGTGTGAGCCTCTGGAGTTTCTCCTGCAAGCCCCCCCCCCCAAAAGCGCAAACTCCCGATAATGTCCGAGTGAGCCGATGTGAGAACATAGCTGAAGATTACCCGGAGGATTTACAGCAAGCGAGTGGGTGTGTTGTTGATGACAAAAGGAGTTGCAAATATGTCAGGATGAAAAAGCAGGTAGAGAACACCAACGAAGATTACAAAGCTTTTGGTGATGACAGCTGACGCTGGTGTCTATGTGCTGTAAACAGAAACGTGATCTCTGCAGCAGAATCAACACGTTACGTCCTGCCTCTGCCTGCTGCTCCTCCCCTCACCTGAACTCTCAGAGATTTCTTTGTTGTCGTGAACGCGTCCGAGCAGAAAATCTCCTGCTGCGTTGTTCATAAGTTCCGGACCCCATTGTCAGGACATTCTCCAGAGTTCACGTCTGAAAACGGCTAAATAGACACAGAGAAGACGACTGTCCAATAACATATTCTTTCAAACTAAGCAATTTTTTAGCATCAGAGAAATTCATTTTCTTTGAGCTCAATATTCAACAATAAACCTGGATTGGCGTGAAGTGTGTGGGGTTTTTAATCACCTCTGGGCGCTTGTTCAACGATCACTGTAGTCAAAACTATTCAATACTAGTTTTATGAAAGTGGTAATTGTCGCATCCATACACAGATGTTTGCAAAAAAAAAAAAAAGAGCCTTTCAAACACCGAACCCCAGTGACGGCTCAACAAAGATTGGAAATGCGGTTCACGACTGCGGTTAAAATGAGCCCCAGTGTCATTGGCTGGTGCCTGAACGGCTCACAGATGGTCCGATTTTCCTCCTGAAAGGAAGCGTGTGGTTGCTCGTCTGATGCCGTCAGTGTTCTGTGAACTAAAATCCCTGCGTAGGTGGTGTGCGCTGTTTCCGTGAGCGTAGTTAATTGCATGTGTGTGCATGTACTGTATCTGCCTGCTTGTGTGTGTGCAAGAGAGAGCGAGAGAGAGAGAGTAATTGTGTGTTTCAGGTTGAGCGGCAGCTCCCATCTCTTCTGCTCAGTATTCAGCCGTCGTCGTCGTCTCTGTGACAAGGATTGAGAGAAGCTCTGTTTAGGGGCTGTAGGGGGGTTTGACGCTCACTGGCTTGATGCATCCTTTCAAAACCACTTTCCTTCAAAAAGCACAGCATGCGGATGACAAGCTCTTCTGCATTTCAACAACAAAGGTGGTGAGAAATACCAAAAGGATATTTATTCATAAAAAAAACTGCAGGAAGAGATTTTCTTGTGAAAGAAAACCTGTTAATAAGATGCTTCCTCTGCATTTGTTTTGACATATATTCTTAATTGGTCATACTTGTGTTCACCCCCCCCACACACACACACACACACACACTGACACCATTTCCTCCTTAGAATTTCTACCACTGACAATTTTGCTACTGTAATTTGAATGACAGATATTCAAAATACATATATCTTCCAGGAGTCTAACAGGCTCGTTGGTTTGCCCATGAAGTTGCATGCTACTTTATATAATCAATAATCAACTGATGGGACTCTGTTAACTTTGTAGTTGTGCTACTTCCCGGGGACCCTTTGCTATAGACCCTGCTAGAGACTAGTTTGTCTCCTAACCAATAACATGGGAAACAGCCATTAACAGGCTGAGACACTGTTTCCTAATAATTTGTAAACTACCCACTACAGCTGCTTGACAAAGATTTTAATTTTAATAGTTTATATTTTTCCTACTGTTACAGGTACTATTCACTTCTATATGGTATGAAGATCAGTTAGCTGCTAAAACGTGCATCGTAATTGCCAAAACAAATGTTAATGTTCACTTTGATAAATTTTGCAACTCCTGTTTTAGGAGTATGCTATTTCATGTGGACACTGGTGGATGCCTGCAATAGTGAACAAAATACATTTAAATGTGGTAAAATATGGTTTTATGTTTTAAAAAGTTACGTAAATTAATTTGTATCTTATTTATCTTTTCTAAGACGGGCAAAACCACCCTTGAAGATACTTTTCAATCAAAAATCTCTAATCTTCCATTAGAATGGGTGAAGTCTCCACAGGACCGATACAAATGTAAATATAGATGCTACTGTTCAAAACTGAATTGTATTATAAAGAATTTCCATCACTTTTTCACTATTTTTTTTTACGTCTTCCCAAATGTATGTTTTTTACCTCTTTAAAATATCTGTCTTCCCATCTGCTTCGAAAAACCTAAAACTGATCTTCAGGCATTATGGTGGACTGTGGGTAAAGGGAAATTGATTTCATCAGATGATACCAACTTTTTATCTCTTAGCCCAAAGCTGATGCACTCGATAATTCACTAAGAATAAGAGGTAAGAGTTAGTTATAATCATCATAAAGAATGGATGATTGCTGCAGCATGCAAACACATTTTATTGCACAAATTGAATCACAAGTGAAAATGACAACAGTTCATTTCCCTATAATATTCATATCTGGAATCAGCTCAGTGTCAATGAGTTGATCTAGTGAAGCCTACCCAACTTAATTTTTGTAAATTAATTAAATTCATATCAATTCCTAATGATGTTTACACTGGCTTCATTTGCAAGAGAATTATGTGGGCTCCCATTGTCATCATGATTACAGAGAAGAGACAGGAATTCGTTATAGGAGCGCAGAGAGAAGCCTCCAACAAACTGTAGGGAATCTGCTTTTCTGTGGTTCCAGGAGTTTTTTTTCCCATTGTGCTCCTTCTCAAAATATGCAGATGCTTGCAAACGAACACATTTCTTCCGGTATCAAATTAGCGAAGAGTAAATCAGCCTAAATGCTGATTATGTGAACAATGGGGTGCAGACACCCATGGGTGTTTTTGTGATTAGAGTGGAGCCGAGGAGGCGGGAACCAGACAAAATCAGCACCTGTAGTTCAGGAGGTGTGTGTGGTGGTATGGGAGCGATACGTGATTCTGAAATTAACACATCCTTTGTTTTGTTCATCCTGTTTGCTCGTGGTGTTACTGCCTTGTCATATACTATAAGTGTTAACAAACTGCAGACACTCAGTATTCAGTTCAACTTTAATCAGTCTTTTCATATAAAGACAAAATGGGAAAATAAATCTGCGATCTTTTTAACAAGGCAAAGTGAGCACAACCCTGAAGTGGTGTTCCTTGAGGAAACAAGGAGCACAACCCTGAAGTGGTGTTCCTTGAGGAAACAAGGAGCACAACCCTGAAGTGGTGTTCCTTGAGGAAACAAGACGGCGTCACAACCGCTCTGCACTGCTTTTTCTTTGCCTTTCTTTCCATTGTGTTGTTGTATTTTTCCTCAGCAGCAACACCATGAAGACTGCACCGACCAATCCGTCAAGCATAACCGCAGCTTAACTAACACACTCACCAATGTGGCATAGGAGAAAGGTTCAGTGATTCTATATCTAAATGTGAGAAAATCAAGTTTTAAATTATTTTCTTTCGTGAAGATAACTATTTCTATCACATAACTAAAGGAACAAACCTGGTTGAGACATCTATATCTGAACCAGGTAGAAAGTGAGCTCACGGTGGCAAACAAATGAATATGCATGTTTGGCTCTCTCCCTCTGAAGGTTACTCACACATGAATCCAGTTTAAATCTTAAAGAGCCAGATAAGGTCATCTCTCTTTGACCCTGAGCTGTCAGAGCAACACGTGGCCCAACTACCTAACAGAAAGCAAATGAACAAAAGAGCTGCATTACTGCAGTGGAGAGAGATGGGCTCGATTTAGAAAAAAAATAGTCTTGCAGAGACTATTTTGAGTTTTGCCAATAGGGAGACGAAGCACCGGAGGTTAAGGAAGCCAAGCTGCTGTTACAAGTCCAGTCCAGAGTTCTGCATGGTTGGGATTAGTTTGCTAGCTGTGAATCCAAATGTGATTTTCTGCACCCCCTTGTGAAGTCATTTGTAATCATGGAGTCTTAAGGAAGTGAAATAAGCAGAGGGATCAATATGAGTTGAATACAAACATGTCAGTCATTCATGTCAGCTTGTTTGAGTGTGGCACCTGCAATATGGCTCTCCTTCAAGGGCACATGAAACATGGATAGAGCAGTGAGAGCAATGTGACGGCAGCATGTCACTACGTTAATTTGATGCAATGCTTTATTGATTTGTCTTTGTTTAGTTTATCAGTTAGCTGGTTTAGCTGGAAACAAAAATACTACTTGACGAATTACCTCAGAACTTGGTGGAAGGATGCATTACGGGTCGGGAAAGAACCCATAAATTATCAAGTGGATCAGAATAAATTGTTTTTCTTTGTCTGCAAATTTCTCTTTCGTTATTTTGAGAAGTGAAAACATTTTTGGGGTTCATTATGAGACTTTGGCCGGTCAAATCAGGAAATGGTGGACTGCCACAGTCATGGAGAGGTAAGGCATTAGCCTTGGTGGAAGTACGCACCCTCAGAGCGCCCTTCTGGTTTTCTCTGCCTCCTTGTCCTCAGAGGTTTGGTGTCTGACTTAAGAACGCCTCTTTTAGAAATATTCATCTATAATTCAATCTAAGTAAAAAAAAAAACTTAATTCCCAATCAATAATTATGTTTAGTAAGGTTTAAAACATGCCTCCAGACATGCTTTAATGCAGATTTGCTCACATATACAAGGTTGCTAATGGGAATAATTCCCATAATTCTACTTAATTTATATCTGCAGGACAAGACACGCAGGTGGCGCTCAAAGGGACACGAGTGATCAATCTGGACGAGAGGTCTGGAGGAAGAATTACCATGATGTATGGCCGCTCTCACTGTTATTTACCACCGGTGTCAAAAGCAGACAGATAGAGGGTAACATCCAGATGAGGCCGGAGCAAATCAAAGATGGCTAAAGTGTAATTATCTGAGGCAGGGGACGAGAGAGAGGAGGAGAACTGAAATCCTGTCTTTTTATTGAACTAAGGTTCAATAAAGTGCATTAGACACTTGTTTAAAACATTTCCTTCCTGTTAAATGTTTTGACAGCACATACTTTCAGTTGTTTTCTTCTTTTTTTTTTCCAAAAGCAGTAGGAGAGATTGAGAAGTGTACTCTGCAGCGCTCTGTCAAGTGAATGATCAATATTCAGCAACACTCTTCTCTATGATGAGTCATTCAACTAATGATACTGCACGGATCAATGGTCTGCTGCAGGGGAAAAAAGGATTCAAGCTTTTCTTATTCTAAACTTAATGCTTACTCTCTGCAAAACGTGATGAATATTTCATGGCAGTGGCACACATCCTTCGTTTTCCTGCTTAAAACTTGGGGGGAAATTTGTCAAAATCATCGATAGTGTTGAGGCAGAATCATCTTCCTGAGCGATGACAATCACACAACAGCACTGTGCATGATGCTTCACACAGAGGCTGGCTCATTCCATTATGACGCTGCTGTTTACATACTGGGCTCGTCTGACCTTTTCAAACACAGATGCAAACACAGGGAGGAATTCAGACGTACACTCTGACCTTTCTGTATAATTTGACAGGAGCTCAGTCTGGTGGTTAAGTTATCAGACCTTTCCATCGACATTAATATGAATCGACATCAATCAGAAAATGACTCTGCATTCTTTCACTCTCCTGGTTGTAGATGGGTAATCGACCCCCGCAGATAGATCACATAGATCCTGCTAATTTGACCGTAGCCAGGGTCATTCCCATTTCCTCCAGTTAATTAATGCACAAAACATATTAAAGTCGTCCGACAGTATTAATTGAAAAGTGTCAATCACCTCTCCTGAACAATGCTCCAGCTCATGATAATTTCTAATATAGTGTCTGGAACTGAAATGTAAATTACTGCGAGCCATTAATATCCAAATGCGAACCATGGGAGACCGCCAGCTCGCCCTTACATTTAATAATGAATGGAAACGTCTTCACAGAGAGGTCACACTGCAGCTACACGGCTGAGGACAGCTACTGGCCAGCGCTCTCACTGTGGACTTCCCATGCTTAGAAATTACGGTCAAGAAAGATGAAAATTAAAACACTGAAATTAAGATATAGTGTAATTTACTTTGAAATGTACAAGGTGTCAAATGGTAGAGGCAAATGTAGACACTTTGCAGAAAAATTACAGTGCTGCTCTTTGTTTCAAATGATTAGTGTAGCCCAGTGTAGAGACATTATTATCATTAATTATAAGATTATTCATCAGTGCCTTCCTAAATAGGATTTCAGTGATTCCTTCAGATCAGCTATCTGTAATCATTTTGGTTTAGCTTGATCTTAACTATTTGGTGGAAATTTATTTTTATTTATCTACCATCAAACATGTTTAGATAAGAACTAACATATTTATTGAACATTTTTAGCCTGATTATACCAAATCCCATGATTCTGTGAGGCAACGACTATATCTTTAACTAAAACCATTAAATACAAAACATCAATGATTGATTTAACTGACATTCATTGAATGATAAAGAAGAAATAATATTCTAATGATAATTTTCAATGTTTATTGTCAATTCTTGTTTTCTTTTAGCTTCTGTGTGGCCTCTGCAGCTGTAACCCTGCCCACCCGGAGAGGAGTAAAATATGTGCGGACAGGATTAATGAATGTCTCAGAGCCGTGATAAAACATGTGGCGAACGCCCTACAACCATTCACCATAGTGTAATGACCATGGTTAAGGTTTGATAGTTCATTATTGTATATTTTACTGGTTTCAGTGTCATGTTTGTCTGGTAATTGGTCCATAAAATACAATTAAAATTACTAATCGCAGTATTTCCCTGTGGTGACCCACCAGTCTAATTTGTCCTGCCACGGTTTCATAATGAACCAAAGAATTTTACACTTCTCATAATAACATAAGACATGTCTAACCCCTTTCTTGCCCCAGTGTCACTCTCTCACACCCTGTCTCTCTTCTTCTCTCACAAACACATTGACAATGGACCCACCTGCCACAGTCGGACTATCTACTACCAACTACATAGTCCTACCGACACCGATGTGACAGGACTATGTATCCTCCCACATCGATGGGCTGGCAGACCTTCAAAAAAAATCCATAAAGTTTTTATTGTCAGGAAGGCATAACTTAACACCAGCAGTTTTCGCTTTAATAATAATCAACCTTCACAGAGGGAGGTAATACAGCCAAACGTTACACACTTCAACACTGGAGATTTGGGTTTTTTCCCGTCCAGTCTCCTACCAACAGTCAACACCGGTTTCCTTAATCCTCTCCTAGCTGTAGCAAATTCTCTGTAACTGCAAGGATATTTTAATCCCTGAAATCCAAACCAATCATGATCGCATGCTGCTTCTTTTTCTTTGAGTTTTCATGGGTGCCCCAAGCTCAAAATCAATCACACATCAAAGCAAGTGTGTCTACAACGTAATCCAGATCAAAGTCATCTTCCCTGATGCCCTCCTCAAAGACTTTGCATTAAAATAAATGTAATTTCCTTCAATTGTGAAGGGAAGAAATGTATGACCTGTCAAAGATGTTCATATCTGTGAACTCCATGTGTCTTTCTGACAGTTATATCCAACCTATACTGTCCTCAAGCCAAAGAGGATTTGGGGACAGTAATTGCACCCACAAAGGTTCATATACTGTAGCCTACTGTGCATGTTAGTTGGGGTTACCTTTATACACATTGCATTTTATTTAACCTTGGATATGATTTCTACAACAGTATGTTTTCCTGATAAAGGTTACGTAATATTAATTGCCTCTAAATGTCACACTGGCTACAGCATCTCTGACTATTGATTGTATATAAAGTTGGGTGACAAGACGGTTCCCCCAAAGTAAAATCATTGTCTCAATCGCCACCTGGTGGCTGGCTGCAGCACAGGTCAGAAAACCCACCTCCTCCATGTAATTGGATGGGACATGGACCAAACTAAAAAGTCAAAATACATATTTAATAGATTTTTCTCAAAGATGGTTTCTATCATTTTAGATAGTTCGTATCAGACTGATGAATGTTCAAGCGCTCATCTTAGGTTTGGTTTTATTTAGTCATTTGATGCTATAAAAACAAGGTGAAACGCTATGATTAACAGCTGAGACTGACTCATGATTGGTCCAGTGTGTGTGTATAAGCAGGATCTTGCAGACTGTGGAATTTTAGCTTTATTTGTGGATAGTGGGAGGAAGTGTAGACTTGTCAACTATCTTTTTATACCTAAACACAACCATAAACACAACATAGTTACCCTGTGCAATCAAGAGCTAAGTAGCTAGCTGCAGCGTGTCATGGTATCATGGAATTTCATCTGTGGGTTGGTGCTCCTGACAGTGTCGGATGGTCCATGTGAGGTGCTTCGGTTGGTGAATGTGTCGGAATAGGAGCAGAAAATTAGCGTGTCCACAAGGGTGTCATGTTTACATCACTGTAGATTGGAGCAGGAGTCATCGCACTTTGAACAGGTGGTGGGTCAATGAATTAACAGTGATGGACTCACATGCACTAGCCTGTGTATTCATTAATATGAATCAGCATTCAAACCAGCTACGAAACAAACAGAGACAAATAACCAGAGAAGGGAGACTAAATTAATTACACCATAAATCCAATATCTTGAACATAGTTGTTTGCTGCTATAGTAATGTTTCCAATCTGATATACAAATGACATTTTACATGCATTTGTATAAGAAATATTCATTTAGAGATAGAGTATCTGATATATAAAAAAACATATTCATACAAAATCCGGACAATAAATAGTCCGATATCATATTTTAAAAATAAATAGACCAGTCAAAATATATAGAGGTATATCAATATAAAAAGATTGATTTAAGCACTGTAAGCAAATTGCATACTTTGGTCGGTATATCTCTGAGCTGAGGCCTTGCTGCTGCTGCTGCTGCTGCTGCTGATAGATATGAGCCCTCTGCAGCAGCTTTCAGCGAGCGGCACGTCCCCATCACACAAACCATCTAATGACTTGTGCCAGATAGTCAGATGCTCCACAATATTGCCTTCATCCAAAAGTATTCCCCCGGGAGCGACACCCAATCATACACTTGTCTTTTGCCGTCCAAATCATGTTACACTAATAATGTTACACACTCCAACAGGCTTACAGGATTACACCGTTCTCTGGAACCTAGAATCTGTGCTAAAAACAAACATGAAAAGGATTTTTGCAAGAAGATTATTTCAGTATATATGTACGGGGCACTTATTGTGAAAAAGCCAAGGCATTCCAACAAACCACATCTGTATTTTAAAAATGAACCGTCTCCTCCACATTATTGAGGAATATTCATGAATGCATATTCAGTGAAAGAAAGGTGACGCATTTAGGCAATTTGTGACCCTCTGCGAATACCCAGAGCTGATCTGAATAATGTCCAGTTATCCAGGAGAGGCAGCTGGATAGTTGCTGTCGATAATGCTAAGGGCGTTCATTTACCAGTTCAGTTATGTTGGTGTGTGCTTTGTTTTCTTCCATTCCTAATTACAGAAAGTAGCAGTGCTTGTTTTGTTGATGCTAAAAGCCCCGGGGGATGAGGATGACACAATTGCCTGCTGAGAAAGCGAGAGTCATTTGTTCTAATTTAATATTCATCTACTGGAGGAGGGCGAGTTATCAGAGGAAGCTACACTGAAGGACCCCGGAGAGTCAGCAGAAAATACAAAAAAACAGCAAGTGCTGATGACCCTTGAAGAAAAACTCAAGAAATGGTAACATGGGTGTACTTTACATACTTTATATATTTATACTTTACATTTTTGAGACTCTGAGACAGAAAGACAAGGTGACAGACCATGATACTGTATGAACATTACAGCAGTGAAGTACTTTGTGTTCTCTACTATTAAGTAGACTGACATATCAACGATGACTAATACACATTCACTGTCTGAATCAGTAGATTCTATTTTGATATGCAACAATAATTTGTCAGTTAAGAATTTAAAAAAATAATTGCGTGGGCTTTTGTGACTTCAAGTTATTTAGAATTTATTCAGGCTCCTAATCCCGTCTACAGAGCTATGAGTGGGTCTCCTGTCAATGAGCACAACACCAGACCCTCTGTATTTGAATAACTGAAACTAATTAAGATATGGATGACAGTTCAGAGATCGAGAAACAGACTCAATTCTTCCAGAAGGATCTTCAAGAAACTGTGCAGACTTTTTATATTCCTTACGATTAAAGCATCTATGAGATCATCCTGGTCTTTGTTTACATAAAATGTAGATGTAGAATTTAAGAATTGTCTTTTCGAATGACGTCCAAAACACTGACAAATACAACTTTATGGTTCTTCATTATGAAAAGATTTTGAGTAATCTTTCAAAGGACTTTGTATTTTAATGCCCTTCAAGCACCCACTTTATTAAATTAGCTTATTTTGACATGAAACTATGGGTGAGACTAAACCCTAAATATGACCAGACAAATGCTTGTCTGCTTTGCCGGTGGTAACGTCAGAAGAATATGTCCATTCATTGTTCTGCCCTGGGTTTCAGAAATCAATTTACAGTGAGTGCACTTTCATGCAAATAGAGTCCACAGCCAAGGTAAGTCCTTTCAGACTGCATTAATGAATTAGAAAGAGTTAGGTGTGCACAGATAGTGGCACTGAGGCTGTATGAGCAAATGTAATGTGCTGTTATCTATTTCCTGGGCAGGCAGTGTGTCCATCCTGAATGTGTCAGCTTGGGAGCCGGGCTCAGCCGGTCTCATGGGAAACTAAAACCCTAATCCCATTTACTGTGGTATTTAACCACGAGGAGATCTGCCCCGTCTACTTTTACAGTGTGTAATCACTGCCCAAGATCAAACACACGACTGATATCACTCAACGTTAGGGAAAAAAAAACTCCCTAAGCAAAGTAAAAGAGGGAAAATGAAGAGAAGTGCTCGGACCACGACTTTTATAGGAGAGCAGTTACAGATTCAGAATGGGAAAACTTGGACCTCACCTTAAATGTTTCTCAGAGCATATAAAGAATGGGTAATGGACAACAATAACCGAATTGGATATATAGTTACAATTAGACGATATTAGAGTTTGTTCCACACGCAGCAGTTGTTTTTTTAGCTGGATCGCTCAATTGTCACAGGGATAATACTATCATCATTCAGAGCACAGTCCTTGGCCTTGGAGCCTTGCAACTGACAAAGAATTTCTGAGACACTGTCTTAGATCTGTGTAAGATTGGATGATTGATTCTATAAAGAAAACGGTTTGATGGAGGTTACGTGAAGCATGGAATTCTAATTGAGTTTCCACAATGCCTTTTTTAAATTTATTTCACTTTAGCTGAAGACTATAAATGCTGCCAATCATAGACTGTATGTAAAGGTGGACGACACGTCTACACTTCCTCCCACTGACCAGAAATGAAGCCAAAATACCCTGGAAACAAACACTGAATGCTGCCATCTTGTGCCGACAACGTCACTTGGAGTCTGCGCCGATACACGCAATCGCAAGTTAGTGTGAGCTGTCAATCATGACGTTTCAATCATCACAAATTTACGTGTTTCCCAAAAACGGAGCCAGGGCTGTGTATTTAAACCAGAATGTTTTCCAGCACACACACACACAGAAAACACACAGCTAGCAGAGCTTGAGGAGATATTAGCAGACACAAAGTGTATTGAATTAATATGGTACATACCTACCTTTAAAGTAATTTACTTTTTTTTTCCTGGGTGGTCCTGGGTGCCTTCAACACAAGCTCACTGGGGGTTACTTAAGACAGGTTGTATTGTCGAATACCGTAATCTACCCAATAATGAAAAATAAATTGGAATTAATTTCGGACAATTATAACCCAGAGTGGAAGTGCCGCACTGGGTATACTTATCTCAAGGCTTCCTCGAGATCCAATAAGCTTCTCCCACGGCTGCGCTGCACTGATCAATTCTTTAAAACTCCTGAAATAGAGAGGGCTGGCCTCAATTCATGTTTGAGAACAACATATTAATGATTCCAAAGATAATACGAGCCTTAATTATTTTTTCATTATGAGCCACTGAAAAAGTGATTATTCGAAAACTAAACACTGCTGAGCTGTGTATTGTTAAGTTCTCTATTGATTTATTTAAACCTCATTCAAGAGAGAATAAACTAAATCCAATGTGATGACAGTTTCTTTGACTGTTTCTTTCAAATTATGGATTAAGCCAATATGTATTGTTCTATTTTTCATCTGCAGCTGACGAGCCGAGCTGTGTTTACCAAAGTAATATATGTCGGCGACGTGACACCGCCCTCCTCCTTCCCTGCGTATTTCAAAGACCTTTTTATCATAACGTTTTTATCGTTTATCAATCAGCACAGTCCAAAGCCGGGCTCCCGCTCTCTGATTTTTCCCATCAAGACCCACATTAAATGAACAGCTTCGGGCTAGGCTGTTTGAAAAGTGTTTAAATCAAAGTGCAGAGATATTTGGTATGAGAGGAAATCTATTTGTCCGTGAATTCAACATTAGAAGGCAGATCACAGTAGCAGATATGGAAAAGGCAAAGATCAGTTAATCAGCAGAGCCTTTTATTATAACTTTATTGATTTTTCTCTGTCTCAGATGTGATCAAACACTTGTTCTACAGCTCCTCGCCAACTAGTCCTGTCTGCAGTGCAGTGTCATCACTTAATTTGAAGCCTTCTAAAAAGGCTCATTTCTAGGTCACGTGAAGGTAAATTAACTAAAACTCTATAACTATCAATGGGGACTTTGAAAATACAACTTTTTAACAGCTCTTAAATGTGGCTCGGAAGTCACAAGGTAGGCAACATAGGTGTCCTAAAAAACAAATGGAATGGTCAAAGTTGTCATGTTGACATTTTAAGCTAAGGTTGGTAATCCTGAAAAAGCAAGCAAGAGCAGGCTTGACAGGCTGCGCACAGGCAGGCAGGACAATTTGTGACAGAAACCAGCGAATTGGTCTCGTTTCTAACAGTCCTGCAAGACCAACAGACCCCGGCTTCTCTTCTTTTTTTCCAAAACAACTTTATCTACAGGTGGCTATTGGGACGTGAAGCGGATTTCAACAAATACGATAAAGTGCTTCAGAAACAACTTTGCAACCTTACCTTTACGGTGCACTGATTGTCTTACAATGTCAACTCATGCAGTGAGTAACACATAAGGAAACCATCCACTCTAAAAGTGACGACTATACCTCGAATAAAAAAATAATATAATAGTAGCGATTTAGTAGCACTTATATGGCACTTACCTATAGCACTTTGTAGTTTAGCTTTCTTGAAGTAAATTGTACTTTCTTGATTCTTGTCGTTCTGGGTTTGCACCCTCATGGTTGAATGCACTTATTGTAAGTCGCTTTGGATAAAAGCGTCAGCTAAATGTAATGTAAAAGGTAGTAGCTGCCAATAGTGAGTAGTAAAAATATATTTTTTTAATGTAAGCTAGCAAAGATGAAAATGTGGCTCATCACTCATTCACTTGTCGGACAGTTTCTTCACTTTGAGTTTTGATTTGATTTTCTTGTGCTGCATCCACAGCCTGCTGGAAAGTAAAGCTGGTCCAGCTATGTTTTTATAGTCTGGCCTGTAGATGATCCTGACCATTGCCTACAGTGGGACGTCTCCTCAGAATGGATCCTTCGATTACGGCCTAAGTTGCTTGAGAGGTAAGAACATCGATCTAAACACAGACTACTTGTGTTCATTCACCCATGATGCTTATTATGATTTAAATCCATATCATTTAAAACTATGCCTGCGTTGCTGTTTGGATGACACCTGGGTAATATTGTCCACATGATGAAACTACTGATAAAGTCAGACTCACATATGACCGTGTGGTCAGTTATAGTTGACTAACGTATGTAAACTTATCACCGACGGACCAGTTGTTAGCTTCACTGTGCACGCGCACACATGCTCATGCCTCCACTGCACTCACCAAACAAATAGCCCGACACAGCTTTATATTAAATTCAAACTCTTTCTCAGAGTCATAACTCAGGGGGGCAGTTGTCTCAGCTTTATCTGAAGCAGAGGCCCCAGAGTGAGAATATGAAAGCGTTTCCTTCCCTCACAAAGTCATTATCCTCCAACCAGCATTTCACAAATGTGGGGGTGGTCTTGTAATAAACATCACCTAGCATTAAGGCCAATAGAGTGTACTGTGTGAAACATGACTCCCACTGTGAGGAACAAGAAAGGAGCGTAAGGGTATTGTAATGAACCATCTTACTCAAAATGCAGATTGCTGTCATTAGCGTGACTTACTTTCTAAAATCCTTTAACCTTGATACGAGCTGCAGTTGCCAAGGATACTGCGCCGCACGTGACAATAGGATGAAAAGTCAAAGTTAATTTTGGGTGGTAGAAAGGCACAGAAAGAAAAGGCACAGAAAACGGCTCATTTGTGGGGCAGTTCTCTGCAGGTTGTTCCCACGTTTAGGCGAGAACATTGCCTTTTCAGCTAGAGTAACACCTGGGGCTCGTGTGTTTACCTCCACTAAACAGTATAGGTGTGAACTCTACACACATCTGCGTCGAAGGCAGCCAACTATAGCTCCGTAACCCCATTCCAAGATTGAGGGCAAAGTCTCAGATCTTGGGAGATAGCTGGTGCTGCAAGGCAATATGAAGGAAACTAATCACAAGGAGGGAACAGAGCGCAAACAGACAGAGCAAGAGGGACTAACATATAAACAAGCTCTCCGACCTGTTTATATCATAAAAATAATCCTCTAATGACCTGTTTCCATAGTAACATACCGCTTCATTTGTACACACAATGCAGACGAGGCAGTTTCCACTGAGACTGCATCAATTGATGAGCTAGTTAGATCAGCAGAGGATTGTGGCTAATCTGATGTGGTCAAGCCACGAAACAGAACCTGTTCCCCACATGAGGAGGGAGATGACTTAACCACTGTGAGCAGCAGGTTATTAAACATCAACATCAATCATCCTGTCGTCCTCTTGTAAGGCAAACTATAAAATACTGTAATGGGCTCCTGGTGAGCTGGCACAGGGTAAAGGATCTGTATTTATATAGATCCTTTATATATAAATACTAGCTTTTCTCATCTTGATGACCCCCTCAAAGCGCTTTACAGAACAGTTTTGCCATTCACCATTCACACACATTCATGCAATGCATCTATGAGCAGCACGTTATCACAGACAGGGGCAATATGGGTTTCAGTATTTTGGGGGAGTGGGAATGGGGGAGACTGTGTTTTTGAATGTGAATGACCCGTTCAACCTCCTGAGCCACAGCCGCCGCAGTACAAATAAAATCTACCTTCATTTAATATATAAAAAGGACACACTGAGATAAAGGTTCAGTCCTGTATTGTCCCAGTCAATGGAAATTTGGCTTGCAAGGTTTCTCCAATGACAAACCGAGACAAAACAATGCGGATGAAAAACTCGACTATGAACTCGATTAGACTACGAACATGGTTGTCCGTGACATTGCCTGTCAGATGGGGCAGGTTGCCTAGCAACATACATATTATTTGCCCAGTTATGCAAATATTTCTATTCAACACCCAAAAGCACCTCGGTTATTGAGTTGATTGAATGTGCCTTGAGTGCTATATTCTGGGACATTAGCCTCAACAATGAATTACATTGTCAGACAGTCTGAGAGTCCTAAAGCCTAAAGGCATATACTCTATATGCCATACAACTGAACAAAGTGAATTTAAGAAAGTAATGAAAAAGGATGTATGAGGATGGTGATGACGAATCCAAATTAAAAGATTTTAAAAAATGGTTGATTTTAAACAAGGTGATTATCAATATAGCATCAAAAATAAAACTAAATCTGATAGTTACCTTGACTTGTTATGATCCCATTTAGCAACTAACTGCCTGACAAAGGTCTTGTCTTGTCTGGCTGCTCCACGCAGGTTTTTGACCTGATTAGCCGCTTCCGACAATCGCAGGGCGTTTCCGACTGGAGGTCGATTAACTGATCATCACTTGTCGTCGATCCTCCTCCATGTTTGTTTTGCTTTTCAAGGCACGTTTTATCCCACAAGTCCCACACTCCAGTTCAGAAGGTGGCAGTAATGTGCAAAAAGATGTTTGCCAATCGCCATTAAAAACTTAAAGAAGAAGATAATATCGCGGGTTTCGTGAGATTTCAAGTCTCTGGATTCACCACTGTGAATTTGTTTCCTACAAACAAAGATTAGAAATCATTTAAATCTGTCATTATGTCTGTGGTCTCACACGTTTTTTAAAATGGTCAAGAGTTGAAAATCCTCTAGTGTGAAGCAGCCCTGTAGCCGTTCCAATGTGGGACTCACAACCATTCGATGCAGCAAGATCAACCTGAGGTAGCCTTCGCACTCAATATTAAAAATCAAGCACAATGATTTAAGAAACCAATAAAGCCATTTCCCTGGGGAGGCACTGACAAGTCCAGCACTGACAAGTCCGACATTGTAAGCCACGGCCTATATACAATCTAAAAACCATTTTGCTTTGGGTTGAATGTCTTAACTTCTATGTTTGCTCAAATCCACCCGCACGCTTGCATTTCACCTTGCAGGATGCACATTTACCTTCCCCCCCTCCCAGGAGACCCAAAGGGACAGTTAGTGATTGCCGCAGCTGTGTTCAGGGACCAGCTTGGAGGGTCTATAGTCACAGAATCTCTGAGGCATAGCATTCTGGATCAATGCAGACTATTAACCATGTTGTGTTGTTATTCCCATAGCAAGTGTATGTCACCGCTGGAGCCAGACGTTGACCTCTGATGGAAAGGGTTAAAGCTCCAGGAGAGATGGGAACTTTGAGGTGTGTTAAAGGTTTTGCACAATCATCAGCTTTGTCCCGTACTCTATTAAGTGCACGTCCAGAATCAATAAAATCGTCATTTGCAGTTTTCCTTACAGAGAACAAGCTTGACATGTGCCGTGATTTCTATTCCACATAATGGACCTTTAGATGGAGGTTGAGTAAAAATAGTATCTGTGTTACTATAGACCTGAGCTGTGGGAAATCACCTCATGTTGTTGCGTTTCAAGGACGTCGGCACACTTTGAACAAACATGACTCACACAGTATACTACTATACTACTGTCCAGCACGACAGCCAAATATATGTAGAAATAACTTTGTGTTGAAATAATAATTAAGAAAAGTCCAGAATATACATTTGATTTCATACAAAGAGCAGGGGAGGTCCTTTAAAGGTTAGAGTACCACATTAAAAGAGTTAAAGGCTTCCATTAATGGGGTTCTGAGATTAAACTCAATCTGGCTTTACACACTGTGTCTCTCGCTAAGTACAGTTTTATTATATGTTGAAACTTGACCTCTGACTCGTACAGATAGACAAGATGTAAAGCCGGGCCTTGATATTTGTTATGTAACTCACATAATATTTAAAGGAAGTTTCTGGGAAAACACGGTTCCTCTGAGTGGGCTCCAGGGTGACCTTCAGGTCAAGGCTGGTGCCAGATTCAATACACGTCAGAAAATAGGTCCCAGCCAGGCACTTTGAGTTGGGTAAACAGTTAACATTTGCATCAACCTCACCGTCGCAGCATTCTGTAAACGTATTTACCTTCACTAGGGTAGAGGCCCGGTACCATGAGCGAAGACCCTCTAAATCCCTCCCTTGCACTGCCCCCTGTGATGTCACAAATGATGCCATATCACAATATTATACATTACAAAAATGTGGTAAAGCGTGACCCACATTTTCCAAACTGATGATCACAGTTCAAGCAGAAGCACATTAGACAGTTTTATTTTTCATTACTTTATTTCCTATTCTGACTCACAGCAGTTTTCCACACTGCTACTGTTTGACTGTGACAGAAAGCTCTTTTCTCTGGAGGCAACATTCAGAACTGCATTCCAATGAGGAAATGGTTTTCAATTTATTCCTTACAAGATAAGCCATCATTTCCAATCTGCTCAACGTACACGTTCACCAGCTCCGAGAGCAATATCAATGTTTGTGTGGCCCACAAAAAAATCTGATTGCAGGTAGCAGATAAAGAGGAGAAGACATCATTTTATGTATTCCTGCTGGATACTATCTACTGAATGAACAAGACATCCCTGGGTATTTAATTAAATGCGGCACTCTTGACCGTAGCAGCTTTAAGAATGACAAGGGACTGCTCTTGTCTGCATAAGTACCCTCACCGCAGAAATATCAGAAATAAGAATGAATTTGAAAATAACCGAGACTCTTAAACTAATGACTTTGCTGCCTTTGATATGAAAGAATCATTTTCAAATTCAAATAAATCAGTGAACCAGTGAACACTATTGTCCTAATTGTAGGATTTAGAAAACGGTGCTTGATGTTTGGATGGAGGAGCAAAATCCAGGAAATTCTCAGTCTCTTTCCGACAGTGGAAGACAAAACTCCCTTTGATGCAAATTACCCAATTTCCACTCACATTTGTCATGCTCTCGGATTGAGCTAAGCCACAATATAGGCAGTATACCAGGCTGGCCCTGATTGGAGCAGCGCCTAATAGACAGGCCTGGTGGAGTCAGAGGAAGGGTTGAGAGGGCAGATGGGACCAAGGTGATGTATTATGCATGGGTAAAATCCATGCTCTGATGGGCCAGCTGAGGCCCCAGTTGGAGAGGGGCAGACTGACCCAGCGAGACCCATCACCCACCCACTCCCTCTCCAGCACCTCCTCCCAGTCCTCAGAGACTGAGGGCAGCCTGGTCATCCATGGCACAGATCCAGCACTTAACCAAAAAAGATGTCGAAATCAGTGCTCTGTGTTGAAATATTCATTTAGAAATATGATTTCATTATAAAAAACACTTAATGTAGACCCAATGTAGATGAGGGGATTTGTCATTCAAGCTATATCTTGTTTCTTTTTGGCTACTTGGGGCCAGGGGCACAAACATCAACAATGATATATTATCAGTGATTAAGAACGATATGAGATATGAGTATTCATGCATCTTGAAGACACAAAACACATTAACATTCATCGTGGGACATGTGTCTGTCCACTCGACAAATTTAAGTCAAATATTCTCTCTACTTTTAGCTCTGTTTTGGTCCCCACCCATGCAAATTACAGGGCATTCCCTACCATAGTAAAACATATACACAGCGCCTGAGTCGAGTGAAAGGAAAACTGTGCTGATAGAGGAAGTTGGCTCGTATAGATTCTTTGAGGTTTGAAAAAGTGGGTGTCATCTTTTAATTTCAGACGAGATGTTTTCTTGTTACATCAGATATTATTTCTAGTGAAGTCTGTCTGTAGTGAGTCTTTCAGAGCTACTCCGCCTTCAAAGTGTTTGGTTTCTCCAGTTGAGGCTGCAGCAGTTACTGAACCGTTGCTATGACCCGTTTTGCTGCCACAGAGTTAATATATAAATCAATGACTAGTAAAAACGAGCGTATAGAGTGTCCTGATGTCTTTACTGCCGAAATAATCCATGGAGAAAATCTGTTAAAACGCCAGAAAATTGCAGCTATCACAGATGATGAGCTCAGACTGAATCGGAGAGGAGTGACAGAAATCTGCTTGAGACAGTAACTCAGGTGACTACACCCACTGAAAGGGATCTGCCTACAGACGATGACCAAACAGTATAACTGATAAAAGGCTGGTTTATACCACAGGACAATAATACAAAGAATGCCACAATGTCCACCATGAACTATTTCGAGAAACACAAGCTTTTGGTGGGGCCGTCCCAGTCCCCCAGCCGGACCACTAAAAATCTGTAAGTAGATCAGAAATGCAGTATGTGTCAGGCAGCCTAAAATATCTCAGTTATAAGTGACCGGGGAGGGAGTGTGAGTGAAAACACTTCCTATATCAAGAACAGAAAGCGACTACAAAAAGTATTTGCAAGCTGTGATCAGCCTAATGTGTGGTTATTAAGTGTTATAACAAATACAGCTGCATATGAAGTGTTTAGCAGCTTGTCTCTAACTTTGCCCGCCTGCAGGTATCAAAGCTTTTTGCTGAAAATATCAAATCAGTGATGCTGAATCAAAATGAGCAGGTACACTAAGGTTGTTTTTAAAAGTGGGTAAATCCACAAAAAAAGATGATTCCCATTTCCAGAGTTTGCCTCTTCTGCTTGTCAGAATCCACCGCATCGGAAAACCGACCCCACCGCTGATATAAATGCTGGTTGTATCCACTCCCACTGCAGACAAAGGTTTTTTTGATCAGTGGAAATGGGGCTTAAAATTACAAGCAAAGGAAAAACAAAACACGGAGCTGAAATCTCATTATACACGGTCCTTTGACCTATACTGTGAAACTATTGATCATTAAAGCTTCAAGTCAAAATTGCCTTCTTTTTAATTCCAAGCCACACGTTTTTTCTCCCTTTAAGTAATACTGTATGCATGTCACTGAGAAATCTGCAGTACTTTAAAGGAAAACTTTACATCCATACAATATTGATTCCCTCAGAACAGCCGCCAATGCTGGCTCCACTGATCTGCTCTGTTTTGAATACATATTATGAAGGACTCCACATTACTGGCCTGTAGTGGAAATTTCATGACATTAAATATTTATTAGATGTGTTTTTATATTCATTGTTTTTTTTATCTCTTACACTGTATTTTACTCCTGTGTGTGTGTGTGTGTGTGTGTGTGTGTGTGTGTGTGTGTGTGTGTGTGTGTGTGTGTGTGTGTGCGTGCCAGACGTGTCTGCAGCTCTCCACTGGTGATCAGAGCCGAGTGGAGGTCGGAGGGAGTCAAATAGATCTTATTTATCAGTGTCTCCACTCAGTCACTGTCAAAGTCACCTTTACTGGCCTCCAAACTGCATCTACGTCCCCCTGTTCCCAAACTCCCCCCGCCTCCCCCTCCACTGATGACTGACAGCTGAGCTAATGTACTCACAGTCGGGTACAGCACGGGGAAGGGGAGGTAGAGGGAGGGTCTGTGACAAAAGCGCTGCAGCCAATCTCCCCCCAGCTTGACAGCAGGATACGCAGCAGATGGGCCTGGAAAACCAAGATCCACATGAAGCAGCTCCGCAGTTCGTCGTCTCTTGCAGGACAATGGTAGAGGTTGGTTAAAATTAGCAATGTTCTATTGATAGGCCATTAAACTGCAGTTAAGGGAGGATTTAGGGTCATTTGATAAACTGGTGGTACAGTTAATAGGTGAGCTCAGCTGGCGAGGTGTCCACCCTTCACTCACTGCGGTAAATCAAGTTGAACCAATCAGCGATGTCCTCAGTTTGTAAAACAGATGCCAGTATCTTAGGCCTCGCACACACCTGGTATTAGCATGTGGTTTTTGTGAGCTGATCTCAAGTGGACAGATCTAAGTACAGGTGGGAACGCACTCAGATCAGATAAAGATCGGATCACGCCAGACCACATTCAGAGGTGGTCTGGGCCACATCTCTCCCACTCAGCTGATGCCCTCTGCAGTTTCATTTTGAATCAAACATACTCTTCTCGTTGTTTTGTTTGTCACCACCGCCACAATATCAACACTGATCACCACATAATGATCAATACTTTCCTTTAATCTGTACAATTTTACTTTCATTCACACTCACCTGACTCGTCTCTATACTTCTATTTCGCTCGCTGACAACACAAACACACACAAACACACACACACACAGAGACATCAGACACACTTGTGTACTCAGACTGGGTAAAAACAATCTAATTTTGTCTTTGTGAATAGAAAATGACGTACGTGTTTGTTTGTATAGAGCGCGGAGGTGAGATCCAATCACGAGACAGCATGTGGGGCCACATTTTAATGCCAGGTGTGAACGCACACACTCCACTCCACTTGTGATCGTATGACAAAAACCACATGTTAATACCAGGTGTGTACAGGGCCTTAGTAGTTGTTTAACGCAGCCACGAGGTAAATGGCTATCGATGGATATGGGATCATGGCAGGAAGAAAGTAAAAACTATCAAAGTTATTCATTTGTTCTCTGTCGAAGGTCTGGAGATCAAAGGTTGGTGACATTTCCATGATCATCAAAAAACGTATAATATTCTTATAATTCATACTCAACTTTCCGATCTCTGGCCAATTAAAAGCCAGTAATGTTCAGGTTCTGCATAAAGTACATTTTATTTTCTCTGCCAGCTCATATTAAATGGAGCTTTGTGTTGTGTTGGAAATTAAAATGAACAGATATCCTTAATGCGAGAGAAATGAAAATTCAAACGAGTGCTGACAGAGAGGTACCTGATTTCCAGCTAAATGAGAGATGAAGTGATTTTCAGTGTCACTCACTGGTTTCCACACCTCCTGTCCAGGCAGTGAAGTGGATTTCCTTCAAGTTTTGATCATTAACACGATTTATTTGTGTCGGAGACGACAACACAATGAGACTTCAAGAGGAAAAAAAAGATAAAAATGCAAAGTAGGTGCACGTTGTTTGTATCTGTGAAGAAAACCATAAGAAGGTTTGAGCTTCTGTTCGAAACAGTGACTCATGGAAAAACAAGCAGAAAACAGAAGCTGTGATCAAACATTTAAAGTTAAAGGAAACCGTGTTGAAGATTTGAGTTCTTGACCGTTTTTTAATTCAGCTACATCTGTTCGAGCTCATGCATAAAAATGTTCAACACGAGTGAATCTGTATACGTGTGAGAGAATACAAATGACACTGTAATGAACGAACACAACAAGCATGTGCGTATTAAATCGCAAAACGGCTCAATCAGGCTCTTGACACTGCTACTTCAGCTGGTCGCATCCTCCCTCCGTTAATTGTTCGCAGGAGTCCAGCGTCTCGTCTCCTCCTCTTCCCTCACAAAGGTTACGTGAAATCATCGGCAAGAACGAGAGAGGGTGGGGGTGGGGGGATTACAGGGAGGGCTGCCAATTATGTCACGTCCCCACCGTCTTCATTCGACGCAACAATAATGGTTCAGCGAATTCATTTGTTCGCAGAAGGTGCCGCGTGAGCAGTCCACAAACAGTCCTCAGACGTTCGCCCAGCTGCTTACTTACATGATTGATGCTCTGGAAAATTCAGTTTTGAGGACACTGGGGTCATCTCTGAATAAGAGGACTGAGGGGAAGAGACTCAGTAAAAGGGAGGGAGGGCAGTGCTGGCAAGAAGAAATATATTAACCGGTGGAATATGTTCCAACACTACGTTCTGTTCAGTAGATCCGTCATCACACAGGGGGGAGTTTAAGTGGCAATTGACGCTGATAGAGGAAGTGTAACCTTGTTGTCGCACCCCCTATTACACATAGTCAATATTTCTATTTCATCTGAGGCCCTTTTGCTGGGGCAGCTCAGGAATAGCATCCTGTGTCTTCACAAACAATTTGGACCGGCGCAAAATGAAGCATGAAGTGGATCACGACAGCACGAGGCAGGTTTTCTCTGTTTTCATGTCTTTCTTGACCTTTTGTTCTCCAAGATCACATTATCCAGCAGCAGCAAGGTGTCTCGTCTCACATCAGCCCCACAGGATCTCACTGCATTGCCCACTAATGATAACTGGCAAACTGATTATCCCTCAAGTATTCTTTTAGATTAATCGAGCCATTGATCGTTTGGTTTATCAGACGTCAGAAAACAGAACAAAATGATCCATCACGACTTACCAAACATCAAGATACCAAGAAATGCGATGCTTTGTTTTGACAGATAAAATGGCCAAAACATAAAAGACTAAAGTTATATGGAACAAACAAAGACGTTGATTATTTTCTGATTTGTCTTGTGTTTTTACTGATTTTATATACATTGTTTTCACGCAGTCGCATCGATCTGTGGCGTGCAGTCATACGTGTCTGGAACTTAAAGGATCAGAGTCTCGGCCACTTCACAAATCTGTTTAACACCCTAAATGTCCGACCGAGCCATAAATGTGACAGAGCAAGATTCACTGAGACATGGTGAGAGAGGGTGGTGACTTCATCCAGGATGTAAAACGCAGCGAGAATAAAAGCTTAATGCACATTACAGTCGGCCAACAGTTCACCACTATCTCTGATTGCAAAAACACTTTCATTGATATTAATTAACTTTGGTGGAGGTTTCACTGATATGAAAGCTGCTGTAAACAGTAGAGTGTGGTTCTGCCCGAGCTCTCAAGTGGAGTCACTCTTTCTCCTCGGAGCATGTCGGCTATTGTCTGATGACAAATTAGCCTCTGGGGGCAGCGACACATATTTTGGGTCTTCTGGTGGAAGCTTATTGGGCCAAGACTTGTTTCTTTTATCACTCGAGTTAAATGTTTCTCCACACAAAACACAAACGGTGATACTTTTTTTTTTTTGGTGTGTTAGGTCCAGATGACATTATGATTATTCTTTATTAACAGCTATCTGCACATGGAATTCCGCTAAATTAAAAAACTGATGGCTGATGGTGTTCCACCTCTTTTGCTCACCACAGGACTGTTTACCTGCGTGCAACCACAGCCTGCTCAAATGTGATTGGCTTCCAGCTCCAAAATCCCTCGCCTACAGATTCCGCATACGCACGAGCAGAATCTGTTCAGAGAGATAACTCTTCCTCTAGTCCCGCCTTCTAGCCTTCTCGTGCCCTCATGAATGTGCTCATGCCGTATCTTGTACCTGAGCATCCACGAGGAGGTGCCTCATCAGGGTCATGGATTTCTGCAGGGTCTCCTTCTCTGGGGGAACAAAGGTGTGCTTCTCCGGCTCCAGGGGCTTGGGTCCAGGCATGAAGCTCGCAATCTGGTCATTCAGGCTGTTCAGAGACTGCACAGCTAAAAGGGAGACACACAAATTTAAGTTACCACAAATAGGCTGTGAATGTGCAGAGCGTTCAAGTTCAAAATCTGTTTAGTCTGGTGAATCCAAGTAAAACTGCCCTGAGAATAATCTTGATTACACAAAGACAGATGGTTTTATATGAGGTCATTAAAAAAGTTAAAATTAAAGGTTATAGGCAGGCTTAAGTGGATCATAAAGTGCCATCAGATACACACTATTTCTTCCTCCTCCGCTCTGACTGAGCAGGAACAACAGAGATAACACAGTGGAAGACCTCGGTTTCCTACTGTCCCACTGTCATCGACTCTCTCTGTCGACGCCCTCTCTGGTCCACAATGTTCCATGCCGGCCTGAGAGCCATCCTGTTTTTGTTTCCCTGTTCTTGCCCTTGTGTGTCCCTGGCAAACCTCTCCTTCCAGGTTTCCTCCCCGGCTCGGCTCCCACATTAAAAATTAGCCAGCCCGTGTGTATTTCCTCCTTCTCACACACACACACACACACACACATGGACTTCCTCAATCCTCTCCCATTTACCATTAATCCCCTTTAGTCTCTGAAAGGTCACCACAGCTATTTCCGAGGCCACCCACATGGTGGAAATGTTGGATAAATGAAAGGGTTGAAGAAAAAGCAATTTCCATATTTTTGTGCCTTTTTAGCATAAGTGTCTTTTGTATTTTTCATGAGCTACTGCACCATCCCCTAATGCCTCATTATCCATCTTTGCAGCATTTAAACTTTGCTAAACCTCGACAGATACAGCTCTGTCCGTTATAAAGGAAGAGATGGATGCAACCATCGAGCAGTGACCTCATGTCCAGAGGTCATCTGATGCCGACTTTAAGCCATTAAATCTCTTGTGCTCTGCTAGAATCGTGCACCGGCACTTTTCGGCCAAATAAAGACATCCAACCTGCTAGATCCATATAGAGAAGGGGGAGTTTAAGCCACGAATGTGCATGTAGGGTCTTTTCAGGATGCACATGTAAATCCTCTTTCACACACACAAGCCCACGCGAAAAAAAAGAGAGAATAGATTAATGTCTTACATAACCCCACAAAAAAAAAAAAATTAACAGTTGCTGACATTTCCAAGCAAACATGCTTTCAGGAAGAAATTTTGACAAGTCGGCACTGGAGGCGGCAGCGATAAGAAGGGAGCGAGGGGGCTGAAGAGGAAGACTGTGTCCCCTCGAGGTGAGAGTCGAGGAGACGTCAGATGTTTGATTATGCGAGAGCCCTGGTTGTAGCTGCTAACGCGACAACATTATATGAACTACTTTAATGAAGCACACAATCAAAGGCGAGTATCACCAATAACCTATTCAGGACATCCTACACACTTAATCATGGCGTCTCTCTCATGCTGCCACGAAACAGCTTTGATTATTAATTATAGAGATTCTAACATATTTAATCCATACATTGGATTTTGTGGTCTGAACAATTCCTCCAGATCAGGCCTGATATCGGCCACATTGACTTTCAATCACATATTCTGTGTTAGCAGAGTAAACCAACACGTGACTGTGATAAAGACAGCGATGCAGTGACACCGCCGATAAGGATAATAATAAAATAAAATACGTCAAAACACATGGGGCTGTCATTTCTTTTTTGCCTTCATCTGAACACTGCAATAGATTTCACCCGCAGGTTGCCTCAGCAAATCTAGAGAGTGATGAAAGAGAGGCGGCGTCGTGGAGGTGGGAAGGAGAAATAAAAGGTAAAATTGCAGTGGTGTCATTAGAGTGGATGCACAGAAAATAAAATCTTCATTGTGGCTCGGCGCTAGTTCTTCTCCTGTCTCTTTTCCTCTTTGTCCTCTCTTTCGCTGTCACAGCAGCATAGGCAAATCTGTGAGCGCCTTACATGTCCTCCTATAGAGCAGGAACAGCACAACAAATGAGGACGAGAGGCCACAGTGGCACCACATCAGGCTTCTATCTGTTCGACTCTGGGTACAAGGGGAAATAAGATCACTACTGGTGGGAAAAAAATGTTTGAACGAATGTACACAGCGAAAAGCTAAAAGCACAGGGTGCAGAAGTCAGGCTAAAGTCGGGATAACAGGGGCTTATTTCGCAGGAAATTGTGGAGAAATGTTGAGAAATGAGCTGAAATCCATGTCTGGGGTTGTTCTGGGGTCAGATTTACACTTGCTGCATCGCACCGAGCAGGAAACAGGTCACACTCATCCAAAAGTTGACTTAACAATGCACATAACCTGTACACAGGATGTGAAACAGTGTGCAGCCGAGGACGTTATTTTCAGTTGTTTATTGCTTTCATCAACTTGAATGTCTTTTAGAAAAGGAGTAAACATGTTCCTGCCTGAGTAATAAAGCAGTGGATATTCCAGCTGAAACATTTTCATATATTTCCAATTCTAATGTGTTGTCTGGAGTGGCTCTCTGGTTTTACTTCACCTCCTTGTAGAGCAGAGTTTACCTTATTGACTCATCATAGAAAAGCATTTCCACAAGGTAAATGAGCTGGTTTGGTAGAAGGAGTGCAACCCAACACTGCCCCCTATAGATAGTAATATAACACTGCAGTGTTGGTATACTAATACTAATGCCAGTCAGAAAACCCACTGCATTAAACCTGTGAATGCAAATCAAATCACTATTGCTGTTTCAGCTCATGAAATAAGAAAATAAACCTAAGGAACCTTTATCTTTAAATTATCGTCACGTCTAAGTCTGGTCTGTTAGTGTGAAAATACAGATCATGAAACAGGAAAGTGATGTTTAGAGGCACAGTTGTGTCTCACGAGGGAATCTCCAGCACCATGTGAGGATAGTTCCAGCACATTACATTACATATGAGTGGTGTTATCACCGCTGCACACATGATGATGAAGTGTTTTCAGAAGTGGCTCTGTGGGTTTGGAGAGACGAGGCGGGTGGGAGATATGAAGGAGAGCCATCGACAGCAAACGCTGAATAAATCTGATATTTCTCCGGTTGATACGTGTGATATATTTTTAGCAAGAACAGAAATGCATTCAGTGAAGTAAAGTGACGCCGTGAACATGAACAATGAGGTTTCTTTCATTCCTTTCCTGGTAACGTTTTTATTAAGGTTTTCCAGATTCTAAATTCTAATCTATCAGCAGACAGTGTTGTATGATGAGCAGATGTCTGGAAATTACTGTCTATACTTTCCCCCACACACAGGGACACATATAGACACGTGTGTTAGCGTAGCACTCTGTGACTTAAAGTCCAACAGCTGTTTAACAATAAATGGTCATTCGTTGAAGTCTCATCAAGTGGAGCTGAAATTATTAGAGGAAACTTAATCTGAAACTATTTTGATAATACCAGGTATTTTTCAATCATAAATGCCAAGCACTGGTTTCATCCTCTAAAATGTGAGGTTTTTCTCTGTCATGTTAAATTATAATAAAAAATATTGATTAATTAAATGTAATGTGCCCAAACGCATTCAATAATTAATAATACATAAGAAAAGCAAAAAGTGCAGCAAACACTGAGTCTGAAGTCTCCATTTAATAACAGTGGAAATGGACGAGTTGAAGCAGGGACAACGTTCCCGGGCTGAGAGGCAAATTTATCTGAATGTAATGTAAACTGAATATGTTTGAGATTTGGACAAGCTAGTTAGATCAAGCAACAAAAAATGATTGTGCTGCATTGTGCTCCTGGATATTATAATGTTGGAGCATTTAATAGATTAAGGCATTAATAAAGTAAACAATCATCATTTTATGATTGGTATTTATACTAATAATCATTAGTTGCAGCTTTAATATCAAGAAAATATAAAAAATGTTAGCCGGTTGCAGCTTCTCAGAAGGTACGAAATGTAAAATAAATTGTCATTGTAATTAAATATCTTTGTGTTTTGGACTGAGAGGTTCAGACTTCTTTGGACTAATCAATTCCTACATTGTTTAATCGTAAAATAATCAAGTACTTAATGTAAATGTATGTAAATAATCATAACTGAAAATATGTGTAATCCCACAGACACTGGAATAATTCAGCATTCATGAGCAAACCCCAGGTCATGGACCATAAACAGGCTGCACATCATGCACGTTCACACGCATGTACACAAACACACATCAAGAAGAGGTAGAGTCAGCCAACTTCCCACCTACAGTCTCCACAAAAAGATTTTAGATGCTGACAATAAAGAGACAGTGATGATAAAAGCGGTGAGGAACACACATTACTGGTTTAATGGGGCCGAACTGCGGGCGTTTCAGTAGCTGCGAAGCAGCGGCACAACTCTCATCTCTGCAGAGCTCATTAAACTCCACTAATCGTATCTGTTACCGCTGTAATGGGAAGAATAACGGGAGAGAAGCAGAAATGGGATGAGGTTTCCTGGAGGTGGTTAGCTGTGCACTTAAAAATGGTTTGTGTGTGAGGGTAAATGTGTGTGTGAGCGTGAGTGCGTGCGTTTCCCCATGATGTAAAAACCCAGCACTGGCTTACAAACCATATCTGCCTATTTCTCCCTCCAGCAGAGAACTCAAACCCCTTGATTATTCGCCTGTTTCTACTGAGCTCCACACGCCTGATGCTCTCTTCTCCTCTCTTCTCCTCTCTGCCCTCGACGTTGTGTTTTCCTGCTGCAGTTGTAACAACATCCTCAAATGTTGGACGGATTACAGGGCCAGCATTGAGCTTGTATTCGATTCTACCGTGAGAGATAGAATAATGAAAACAGTATCTGATGTCAGGGCACAACGGAAAACAGCTGCACCATTATAGGACAAATGCTGATGTGCATTTACTTTATCATCCAGTAATGCAGCCTCATAAACACAGTCAGTTCTAAGCAGACCCGGGGCTCTTAAGTTAAAAGGAACAGCCGTGCGTCTAATGCAGTCTCCGGTTGATTTTGATTTCGGCACAAAGCTCTGCACAAACAGGAAGGATTCAATAGACAGGCCGCTCTGCCAAAGTCGAGAAGAGATTAAAACCTTTGTATAAACTCAACACTGTGCGGATTTTAAAACTTTAGAACAGTATGTGGAGTCTTGTCAGAGATACTGGGTGGTCTGTGAGCGCTGCTGCTCTCAGCACGTCTCCCAACTACATAAGAAACTGTCAGTTTGGATCTAGGCCAAGTATCTAGAGGCTGATGTATCTTTGTGTGTGTTTGGTGTAAAAACTTTCACTTGTTTGTTGAATGTGCCCAAACTATGGTGATTAAAATGTGCATTCCAGGATAAACACCTCTGACTTCGGTTCAAAGTTGAACTTCTGAAGCGCTCCACAAACATCTAAAGTCAACGAGGCAGGATTTTCCAAAGCGCCGCTCTCTCGTTTCCTGTGCGATGTCGTGTGAAAGCTGGAGACAAAAATGCTCTCGCTGAGAGATGATTTCAAATGCTCTCAAACAGGATTATGCACTTTCTCTGAACTCATGGATGAACGGCTAATGGATGATGTTGAGAGCATTAGCAAAAAACATTACCGCAAATGAAAGCACAGGAAATTCGAGTCTGACTGGAGAAACTGGCCTTAAGGGTCCAATTCTTTACACTTTTCCAGCATCTTGTTTGAAGTTTTGATATCCATAATGTGATATATTTTTAGTACCAACGCACCAAAACACATCTCAGTATAGTTTTACGTCTCCTCTCTGGATTGAGACACAAAGAGGAATAGTAAATTACTGACAGAGCTGGTAGGAACTGTATAAATAACTTTTTTATGGTCCAAACATGTACAGTATAAAATGTATAAAAGGCCCAGAATGATCACTGTAAGCAGATTGCTTGATCACTGATCGCTTTATAAGCAAATTAACAGAATTTGTAATGAACAATTCTGGTTGAAGTTTTATGATTCATTTAAATGATTGATCACTATATCCAGTTTCTACAACCCAGATCCCAAAAAGTTACACCAAAGCGCCTTGATCGCCCCCTGATGGCTGTCTGCAGTATAGGTCATATACCTGGCTTCCTCTATGTTAATGGATGGTACATGGCCCAAACTAAAAAATTAAACATACATTAAATTACATTTTCTCAAAGATGGTTTCTATCATTTTTAGGTAGTTCTTATCACACTGATGTTTGTCCAAGTGCTAATTTTTCCGGTAAGTTTTGTTTTAATTACTGTTTTGATGCTATGAAGATTATTATGAGTGACAGCTGAGACTGACACGTGATTGGTCAACCACATGTATCGATGGGACCTTGATACCGCTAATTGCTACTGCACAGACTCTGCCTTCAAATGCACAAGACGGCAGTGTTCATATCGGGGATAATTTCGCTTCCTTCCTGGATCCCATTGAACGGTCTATCCTCCATCACACAACCACTCGACCTCTTAACATTTGAATTGTTGATATTCTTGGAAGTGTTTTTGGGGGCAAAGGTGTTGGTCAGTGAAACCGATGCTGTGGATAGGAGGCACGGCTGTCTGTAATGTGAGTCCACATATCTGCTGTACGGAAGCTTCTCAAATTTCACTTAAGAAGTCTGCATACTGGCACCAAGAGGGGGGTAGGGGGCTGGGGGCTGGGAGGAGGTAGGCTGGTGGGGACGTGCATGAATCACACTTGACAAGACCATTTCCTTTCACTGTCATCCCTGCTGATTTGGCTGAGGGGGCTGGAAGCTGCTGCCAAAATATAAACAAGAGAGATGCATGAATAATGACAGCCCTCTGTCAGGGTTTAGTGTTCAAGTTAAAACTGAACTCAAAAAAAGTAAGAGGAACACTTGAATTGCATCTGAAAATTGGTTTAATTAAGCTTAAATGGTGTCATAGCACCCATTATTAAGGAAATAATAATTTAACAGTTGCGTTATATCGTTATTTCTTGCATAGTTACCTGCAGATGATCTAGTGATGAGTAGAAGAGCCTTAAAGGGTAGGTTCTCCTCAGGTTGGGCAATATAATTATCTCTATTGTTTATTTCATATATACAATATATGTCATAATTTGAATAATGATGTGAGTTCAACACACAACACGGATACAGGCAGGAAATTTGCATGAATCCAACACAAACAAACATGGAGGAGAGTGAATGGGAACGTGGCTAAATCCAAACAAGAGAAGAAGTCTGACGAGCCCAGACAAGACAAGGAGCTTGTTCCTGAACGAGAGGCTCAACTGTCACATGGACAAGGTTATGGAAAGTTTGACACAGACTTTACTTTGCCATAGACAGACTTGGACCTTTTTAACAAAAGTCACAAGAATCAAGCCAACGAGTTCAGAGAATGGATGAGAGCCATGACATTTCAGCTAAGTGGTAAAAACAAACTCCAAACGAAGATATCTTCACCCAATTCTCTCCCTCATTTTACTATTCTAGTTTCTTATCATTAAATACAAAATGCACCAAAAATTGAATAGTTCAACAATGTGTAAGATTAACTAGATATGAAATGACCTCTTTGAGTCACACAGCCCTAAATTTGAAAAAATGACAAAGAGTGGACTTCTCTTACTTTCCTGCCTTGTGGTATGATGGTGGTAAAGTTTAGGATTCACTTTTTTTTCAAGTTTCAAGAAAACGTGTTGGTGGTGCTGACAGGATTAAAATTGAATGTACATGTATATTGCATGTATCTTTGGCTTTTCTCCAATACATCGTTCTCTTGTTACTCTGCAATTACAGCAATTAGTCCATTAATCGATGAATCTGGTGTTTGCCCACATGCAACAGTGCACCACTGCTGAAATTTCAAAGAGTTTATTATTAACAAAAAAATGTAATCTGCAACTTTTTAAAAATCAATTAACTGGTCTAAAGATCAATTAACTGGTCTAAAGATCTTGTTCACTTCAAAATAATCTTGATATTAGAGAGAAAAATCATGAGATTCACCAATTAACAATTAACCAATTAACATAGATTAACAGCCCACATACACTATATCAATATTATTATATCTGCAATTGACCAAACTGATGACATTTTCCATCTCACTTCATTAGTTGGACTTTAGAGAAAACGAATGAGCGTCAGGAACTAACTGCTTCTGGAAGCTTCTATCAAACCTGTGAGCATCAATAACGTGAAGTGACCACAGACAATAAATTGCGAAACCTCAACCAGAGAGTAGGTGAAGAGAGGGTTGTAACACTTGGCCCTTGAAGTTTTCCATATGTCCACTAGCGACATTTGTTAAGTGTTAAGTTTAGTTTCCTCTGGAAGTTTTCACAGAACTTGCAGTTTGAGCCGACACCGTCAGTGTGACTGTTCAGACCTGACCGATATGTGGGGTCAGCCCAGTCTGAGCAGCTCTGAGTGTTTTTGTCGCTCGCTGTGCTGTGTCGTCTCAACACTTCAGTGAGGGTGAGATTACTCCCTGAGGCAGCGCGGCCTCTGATAATTGCAGAGGAGGGTGAGACTTTAAGCCTCTACACACATCCTGAGAATGAAATACTCCTCTGACCTTGGTGAGATGATACAGTACATCACTTTTCTTATCTCTGCGTCCGATAACCTGCATGTGACACGTAATAACTATTTAATTTGCCCAGATTAAGTATCAATTTCTAATTCCTAATATATCACAATATATCTGAGAAAAGAAACGCTGTATTTGTGGTTTATTATATTGACCGTTCATTAGTCTTTCTGAGGCTTTATATCTCTCGTTTCGTGGCTGCCCACATGCAATAAAAAACAATCAGAGGTTTTCTTGTCTCATATTTATTTGTGCCGACATCTATGGACTTCCTTTCTCCCTTTGTTGTTGTCAGGCCAAACTAAATGTTGGGAGTTCCTCAGGGATTGACTGTGACATTGAGGATGAAAAAGAGAACTTTCTGTTCTTCCAAAACATTGCATGTTATGCTTATTGAGCACACAGCGGGAGGCGACAGCTTTCCAGACACTGGCCTCCATCAGGGTTTCATCATTCATTTCCCAACACACTGATATAAGCCAAGAGCTGCTTTGTGCCTGTTACTTTATCTGCTGTGGCCAGTTAAGCATTTTAAAAATATTTGTCGAGTGCAGTCATTTTGATTTGTGATGCGGTTTAATCCATCTTAAAAGACATTGTGTCTCTTTGAGGACATTTTGAGTCTCTTTGTAGATGGTTTAGCATCCCCTCGAGGTGGCTTTGTGTTGCTTTGTGTCTCTGTGGTTATTTTGCATCTCTTTGTCGTCCTTTGTGTCTTTTCCTGGCGACGACCAGGGGCCACTCCAACTGTGCCTGGTCCATCCATGGTTATTGTCTGATCTGTTAGTAGTTATGATTATCCATTCATCCATCCCTCCACCTATCATATGTACTTCTCATCCCTTTGAGGGTCAAATGGGGAGCTGGAGCCAGTAGCCTATGCGTAGGCGTGTACCCTACGCAGGGCCCTTCGCCGTACCCTGACGTGCACCTCCACAAAAATTTAACTATGCGTCCGCTTCATAACATTCATTCACACGCCATTGTCCTGAAGTAAAAAGAGATGCCAGAGAATTTGTAAATAAGCAAACCAGAAACCTGAAGACACTCAATGCCAGCACAGAAACTCTACCGCCACTAGCGTTTCGGCGGTGTAATTGCAGCTCGACTCACACACACCTACGCACAACTATGAATTCTCCCCCCCGTGCTTAGGCTACGTTAATACCTACGGCTTGGCTTTGACGCAGAAGCATGAATTGGGCTCAATACAGGGCCAACACACAGGCTACATCCATACAACTACGTTTTCCTTTGGAGAGCAGCCATTAGTTATATATCAGTTCTTATATAGTTCAACTATTGAGTGTATTTTGAGATTTTCTGGAAAATGCACTGCACTGAAGTAAAAACGATCCCAGCTAATGTTCTCCAAGTCACAGCAGCAACACTTGTCCTGTAATCGTGTAAGTGTTTGGGATTACAGCCTAAGCTTTTATCACTCATCAACGATCTGGTCTCGCAGAGGGAAGCTTGGCGCAGAGGAATTGTGTAGATGGAGAGAGCACAGGCGCCTGAAGTGAGGATTAAGACGCAGGAAAGTGAAGGACTAGAGACTAGAATTGACGTGAGTGGCAGAACTATAAGACACGCTGCTGACGCATCATCTACCTGCTGCTGCCGATAAATACAACCAACTGACAAAATAACAAAAAAAGGAAAAACAATGCGACGAAGAGAGCTCATCTTCTGCATACCAAAGACCATGAAACAATCCCAACTGCAGACATAATCAACTTTGGGTGATTAGAGAGGATTACAGTTTCCTGGCAGAAAACCCAGAAGGGAAAGTGTTTGTCCATAAAATACAGCACGACTCCCAATGATCTCTCACATAAAGTCAAACACTTTTAATCTAATTGTCAATATTACATAGCACCCAGGACAGGAAAAGCCTTCACAATGGCCTCATATTATTTATAGAAAATCTGTGCCATTTTATTTCAATTGTATGAGTCAGTTTATTTAAAAAGCATATTTAAAAGCTCAAAGCAGTTTACCAAAGTGTTTTATAATTAAAGAAGACACAATGCAAAATGCAAGAGAGGGTAAAATAAGATTAAATTCAATTTAAATTAAATTAAAATGCTATGATGTGAATTAAACAATTAAAGACACTCAGAAAGCCCACGAGAAGTTGGGGGTGTTCAGTGTTCAGAGCGGAGCACTTGTAATTGTGAAAGGTAAACTACTGAAAAACAACATGAGAACAGACATTAAGCTTTACTTGTTTAGAAGCTGTTAGAGGCTCTCCTCTAACATTTAGAGAATTCAACCAGCTCCGAACATGGCTCCCACTAAGATACATCTGGCTCATTCCCTTCAGTTAGGAGTCTTCTTAAGCTAAAAAAGAATCAAAGACTGAGGATGAGAGGTAGATAAATGTTGCTTCTGCTTGAATATTGGCCAACACGTTGCCCTGCCAGCTCGTGGATCCGCTATGCATCGCTGCTCACTGACATGATCATCACAAAAGCACTGACAGCAGACTGGTTTGTTCACCAGTTGCCCAATTGTGCCAGCAAAAGCAGCAGCACTGCAGTGAGTTTCTGTTTCTGTTGGATTCTGTTGCCAAAGCCTGTGAAATCATAGTGGGAACATGAGAGCTGCTTGTACAAGAAGCACAAAGTCACTAGAGTGTTCTGCAGCACAGACACATCCAGTCAGTCACTTCTGGAGCTGAATATGAAAATGTAAAAGACAAAAAATTGAAACGATCCAAAACATGGACAGAAGGAATAACCTGCTAAAAATACATTGAATAAAAAGAAAAAATAGATATAATCTTTCAAATAAAATCCTGGTTTTCATTTAATCTGTTTATCAATGTATTTGATATCATCTGCATTCATAAATACTAGATTTCTTAACCATGTCTGCAGATAGATGATAAACATCCCAACTCACTTTAAACATCCATATCCATGGAAATACTTAGTGCTTCATCATTAAATAGTAGGAAATGTGAGTGTTGCATTTTCTAGCAACATCAACACAACACACATGCAGAGAGACACACTGTTCATCCACCACAGAGAACAGCAGGGACCTTCCAACACAAACATACTGCTATAGTCTAAGTGAAGCTCAGGATGTTTGCAACACAAACATAAATATGTAATGTGTGGTTCAAACACTGCGTCAGTCACAAGCTTCACCGCAAACACAACTGCACGTGTGCATCAATCAATACCATGATTAATAACCTTGTGTCTGTTTGTGTCGGTGATACATCACAATAAAACGTTGTGTTCCACACTGATCCACACTCATGGTGTCAGCAGTTAGCAGCATGTGAGCACTGAGCTGTCAGACCTGAGTCCTGGCGGTCTGACCTGAGAGCAGGTGTGTGTTCGCTCTCCTCTGTGAAGGAGGAAACTTTAACTCCACAGAGCAGCAGACATCTCCCACCATCACCTGGCTCACCTCAGTGATGGTTCATCCCACACACTGTAGATCAAGAGGTTCGAACACTGTGGGCCCGTGAACAGACAACACCACTGCTGCCTGAACATGAGGCAAAGCGTCTCAACCACCTGTCTCGCCTCCTGGTGGCTGGCCGCAGTACAGGTCATACATCCCGCCTCTTCCATGTCAGTGGGTGGGACTAGGACCAAACTAAAAAGTGAAAATGTTTTGTGTAATTTTAGGTAAATCCTCATCACAGTGGTTTATTTCCCAGTAAGTTTAATTTGTTAGTTGATTATAATTTTCAAGGGAATAATGAATGGATCTTGATGGAAAAAAAATCATAGCATATTTAGAAGACTTGTAATGTGATGCATCCTGATTGACGGTTGGGCCTTGACGGAGATATGCGCTCTACTGAGTGTCATCTAGTGTTAATGTTAAAACCAATGAAAAACCAACTCCCATCCACAGACTGTATATAAACATGGGGACATGACAACTCGCCAAAGGTGAAGTGCCTTGATCGCCCTCTGATGGCTGTTTGAAATAAAGTTCATTAAACCTGCCTCCTCCATGTTAGTGGATGAGACTTGGACCAAACAAAAAAATCTAAGTACATACATCAATGTCATTTTTCTAAAAGATGGTTTCTCAGTAGTTCTTATCACACTGATGTTTGTTCCAGTGCTCATTTTCCATTAGATATTTGATGCTATAAAAACATCATTGAGCCTGAGACTGAGATTGGTCGTTTGGGCGTATGGACGAGACCTTGCTATCACGGCTCCATCCCACATCACTACGGTGGGGACAGACAATGCATGATGGTGGGGTTCACTCAGTACATTTGAGCTTCATCCGTGGAGAGCGGGAGGAGGTGGAGACATCATATCTTTACAGTCTATGGTTCATCCTTTAAGGTCACAGAAACAACGGGACTTGGAAACAATGTTGAGATGAAGCAGATAAGTTTAACTTGTAAATGAACTTTCTCTTGGTGCATCCCTATTAACTGTTTTCAACAATATGACAATATAGTCCTTTTTTAGATATCCTTTGAGACTGCAGCCTCCCCACAACACAGTTGAGGTATATATAGCTTAATTTAGGCAACGTCTGATGCTCTGGAACTAACAAAACTGAGAACAAATGGCTTATAATTTAAAATGAATAAGGAGCATCTGCTTACTGAAACATATTCCTGTTAGTCTACATAATAAACAGGAAACACAATGCTCGCAGTGAGGTTCTTATAGCCTGTATGTCTTTGAAGAAAAAGCACACATTCTGCTTTTTGTTGAATAATAAAGAATAATCTGACACCACATGTAGCAAGCCAGATGTTTTTTGTGGCCTTTACTTAATGAATAGGAGAAAATATATGTATAACTTTACAGTTGTACCATCAAAGATTGACCTAAAATCAGCAGTAATGTTAACAAACAAAAGCTACGCATTCATCAAAAGCTCCGGATGCAGTGAATATGGTGGCGACTGATTTGCTGTTTAGAATGCATGTGCACAGAGCGGTAGATGCTATTGAGAGGGCAGAAACAAATCTTGCATGAATTATGACATATGTGCGAAGCTCCGAAGCTCAGATACCATCTGCTGAAGTGTCCTTGAGGGTGTGTATGGCTTTACTATAGCACAACACTTCCACACCCTCTGCAGTGCCACATCTTTACTCCATTGGATATACTATCTATTTTAATTTCGTCATTGAACTGTGGATAAAATCAGCTCATGTGTTTTTTTTAACCTGACTTATGGCTCCTTTATCTCTTGTTAGTGCTGCAACCTGAGACGAGCGACACGGGGAAAATGCCACAACAATTTTAAAGGCACGAATTCCGTATTCAGAGTGACCTCTGTTTGTGACAGGAGGTGCTAACACACAAAGTTTAGGTGCTTGGGTAGAGGATGGAGGAGAGGATAAGTACGGAGGATGAGGCGGGGGGGGGATGCATAGACAGAGCTTGCTGATCCCAAACTATGTTTTCAATCAGGCTCCCTCTGACAGCGCACTCATTCATCCGAAGGTTAATGGAAGCTGGAGATGTCCACCATAAGCGCAGGAGTCGGGAGTGTGTGGGGAGGCATTGTAAATTTTTCAGAGTGCGCCAGGTGTCCCGTGGTCTGCCGCTTAAACTGAAATGACTGCCTTGACAGCAGTTTCCCTCTGTGTGGAGTTTGGAATGATAAACTTTGAAGCAGGATGTTTTCTGTAAAAAAAAAAACACATCCCAAATCAACTTGACACCAAGTGAGGAGACGTTTGAACTGAGTTTGCAGTGCCCATCATCTGCATTCATACAATTCCAAAACTTATTTGCCCAGTTCAGAGGTCTTTTGCATGAGCGGCTGGGTGAACACAGGCTTTATATTTCACATGTGATTCTGATGCCCACGGGATTTAACTTCATGGTTCGCAGTCTCACCCATGTGAGGAAGTGTAGGCCCCGGCGGATGCAGACGGATGACCTGCAATGGCCTGTCAATAACACGTCTAGACATCAAGTGCATCAGGGCCCGTTGCGTAATTATAATCTTCCTTTGCCTGTGAGAGAGAAGTTGTTATTTAGCCATGTTAGGCGTAAAATTACTGTTAAACCCGACTCACACCACAGATCCACTGAGATGAAAATGGGCTCCCAGCACCGAAGCCTACTGAAATTACCGTCTCAGTAATATGAAGAGTTATGCTGCAGTAAGGCTAAATATTACTGCGGAGAAGACACAGTGAAAACATCCCATCCTCACCGACTTGCTTCGAGTTTGTGAGCGCAGGGAAAGTACAGTCCTCAGAGGAACGCAACATTATTTATTCTCTTTGTAGACTGTGCAACTTGGTGTGATGTTAACACACATTTTTTGCAGAGATTAAATATTAATAGAAGATATATATTACTGAATATAATATCGAAGTGAGCGAGCTTGAAATATTCCTCAGTAACATCAAATCCTCTGAGGTCAGCTGCAAATAAGTAAGATACGGAGGCATAAATTTGCTTATTGCTGTAGAGATGAGTGCTGATGACCACAACCAGGGGACAACTGGCAGTCACTGTCCTGCAGGACCACAACATACACTTCAACTCTACAACATGCACATAGATCTAAAAACTACTAACACATATTACCCCCAACCCCCCTGAAATTACACCAGCAAGGGGAAAGTATGCAGCAGTGTGTACCCCAAAGTACTTCACAGCATTTTTTTCAATTTAATCAGGAGTCATGATTGTGAATTATTCAACTAGGTCACTTGATTTCTTTCAAATACCAGCACATTGTGAGCGATGGTGTCGAGTCACAGTTAACGGAACATTTCATTTTCACCGATCAACAGTTTCACTTTATAGCAAACTTAGGGCTGAGCTATACGGCCAAAAGATTAAAAATGTTCATATCAAATGATATCGATAACTACCACGATATATGTCACTTTATTATTTCTCTTTTAGTTTAATGCTCCTTAATGATGGTTGTGGTTTTAGACTCTTATTTATAAGCAGAGAAGGAAACATTTTACAAATCTGAGGTCGATCAATTATGTGTTACACCTCCACACTCAACATATATTAGACTTTTTTTTTTTACATTGCTATTGATGACATTCATATTGCAATAATACGTGATGTTGTTTTATTGCCCAGCCCGAGAGCAAAATGCAATAAATCCAAAAAGAATAAGGACAAAAATCCCAAATCCATGAGTCAGCACTTGGAAAAAAACCATCATTACCCTTACTGAGTGCACACACTGACTACACCTGCAAGCCTCTTTCCCCAAGACTGGGTTGCATCCTGTCCTGCAACGTGACTCCTTCTACATGATTAGCAACACTAGGAGCATGAAGCTAATCTCCTAACGCAGGAAAGCCCACTGGGTAAGGAGGTGTGAGGAATCTGTGACTGTGCAGGAACCACAACATAAGTGGGAGAAGGAGCAGAATTGAGCAACTCAAAGACGACCGAAATGTGTTCTCCACCTGCAGTGGTCGCGGATTTAAATTTCAAATCACGTTCACCTCTCCTGTGCAGGGACTTACCGACGGTTTATTGCGGTGTTGGAGGATATTCAAGGGTAAAGTGACGGGTCGGACTCTCCAACTTTGACATAATCTCCTTCAGATATTACATTTCATTGTCTCTGAACCCCGCACCGAAGTTTAATTGGAAATTCAGCTTTAATAAAAATGGCATTAAATAATTATGAAACTCATCAATCAGTTCTTCGCAACTGCAAGGCTGTCTCATCCTGTCCAGATCTGATACATGAAATTTAGCTTATCTTAGAAATGTATATGTATTTTTTATCTAAAAGACAATTTACCTCTCATCTTCACTTGTTCCTCTCTTTGTATGGGTTAACATTATGCTCTGCAGGCAGAAATAACACAACAGTATTATGTATTTGACCAAAAATGTATACAAAATCCAGCTCAATGAAAAAAAAAAAAGCTAATGGAAGGGATAGACAAAATTAGCCTTGTATATTAATCATTTTATATGTTGGTTTATTTTGAGTTTGATATCTAGAATTTGGGCCAAGATGCAGACAGTCAGGCAGGAAGCTAAACCGAACAACAACCAAGGTTTGAGTTTTAAGAGCCAAATATCTCACGTCCTGGAGAATTGATGCTATTGATCCAACATACAGTCACACCCTACAGGTATGTTTTAAGTAATGTTCTCCGAGCAGTAAACTCTTGCTCATTGGCTTTTTAAACAGACATTCCTGCGCTGAGTATTGATCTTCAAGTGGAACCAAATTTTGTATTGTATTACAAGAACAACTTAGAGTGCTGCACAGTAAAGCACAACATAAAATCTGCTGGATCTGGGTTTTTATCGTAAAAATATCAGGAAAAACACCCTTTCTCACAATGCTAATGAATTTTTACAAAACAGATTTGAAAATATTGTCTAGATCCACACTGGACATGCCAATTGTTTTTTTTCCAGTGTCCCAATCCTTTCAACAAGTTTCTCTGAAATCCGTTCTGTAGGTATTGCCTAATCCTGCTGACAAACAAACCAATCAACAAACACAGACAGGGGTGAAAACAGGTGAGCCTTTTAAATGCATTATATGATAGAACAATTACACACAAGGGGCATTCGTTGGAAACGGTGGTCCACCCAGAATGCACCAACCATGAAAAGTCGAGGACATAAGGTATAAACTTTCCCCGAAATACATTAACTGTTCAGAAGCCAGAAAACTTAAGACATCATCACGTTGCCTTGACAAAGCTCCTGAGGAATTTCAACACATCACAACACAGAACACAGAACGGATCACACCACCAGTGGGGGAACAGCAGCATTGTGTAGCAGGATTGTGCACCTGGCACTGCCACGTGAATGTGCTTCATGGAGAAAAAAAAAAAAATCTGTTTATTCTGTCAGGGTACCGTCAGAGGGATGTTAATATTCAAGTCTTTGGACACGTGAGATACTCATGCAGTGGATTTTCTCTCTGCGTTTTCAGGCAGGCCTTTGCATATAGCTGAGGGACTTCTGATCCAATGATGGGTGACAGCCAAAGATAACCAAAATCCCCCTATAATTACTGCTCAGATATTTGCGAGCCAGCACTACTGTGGATTACGCTTCCAACAGCCGCATAACGGTATATAAGGTTGTTGCTAAAAATAGAGAAAAACAGCCACCCCTTACTCACACAATTTGCAGCTTGCTCACTTTCTTGCACCCCCTGCCCTCTTTCTCCCCCTTCACTTCCCTCTCTCTCGCACGTTGGAAATCGCAGACATGCAGCAGAAGCTTCAAAGAGCATAGATAACTTGGGGGAGAGCACGACTGACTGTAATTCACCACAGCACACGCAATGATAATGTCATTTTCACAAGCAGAGAGTGGCACTTGGCTCTAATGGACCCAGCGTTTCTCACCTACGCTGTGACTGATAAGCAGACGTCAGAGGGGAGTCGCTGTAAATGAGCATCGCCGCTTGACACCGAGTTGTTTTAAAGTTTAGTTTGAAACCGGGAAGGAGCACAACAGCCCTTTGGCCTTATGTAAAATAAGTGTGGGACAAAGACGGAAAATCCAGTGCGAACGGCTTGTCAGTGTGCGACAGTGCAGAGGCACATTGCACAGAGGAAGCAGGATTTGCTTCCTGGCGTTACACTTTCCTGCTGTGTTCCCCATTCTGCGTGGACGAGTAGCTATAAGTAATAATTTCTACTGTTCAAATCAACCAATATGATCTGATTATATGAATATATCTAATTTCTACTTACAACTAATGACTACAAAACACAAAGAAACTAGCAAGAGCAAGTTGTAGTTACACAAAATGTAATTGAGAGAAATATAACATTTCCATTGTCGAGGATTAAGGCCAGGGGAAAAGAAGCCATTGCTTTCCTACAGCAGCAAACCAGTTCATTGATGAATGAGAAAATAAAAAGGGACAAGGTGAAGTTCAGTTCAATGCAAAAAAAAAAAAGCTCAAGGTCCTTTTTTATACGGCAGCAGAAGTGAAGATAGAGAAAGAAAAACACAATTCAAATCCATTTCTGTGGCACAGTGGATGAGCTCGCCCAGCAGATACAAGCGTTTAGATACATTCATCTTAAACCGCAGACAAGCTGAGAAATCACAACTGACTATGTTTCACATCAGGTCAGTACGGAGGAGTGTTCAGGCCAGGCATCAACAACAATCAGAAGAGGAAGGTTTCATTTTTTTAATATCATTTTAAGAATGAAGTTGGAAATATTAAGAATGAAATAGAACTAAATCAGAGGATATTTTTTTTCAATGTGCGTATCGAGAATTAATCTAAAATGTCAAGAAAACTACTGCCATTATGCTTTGTCTACTCAAATTTTGTTTAAATTAAATCAAACGTATATTAAATTCTTTCTCTCACATTTGACCAAACTGAGGATTGCAGCTCTTCGACAAAAGCAAGCATATGGCCAACACTCCAAGGATGTGAAGCTCCGGCAGCTCGCACAGCCGTCAGCCGTCCTCTTACCGGATGTGACCAGAGGAGGTGACTTTGTACTCAGAATTTCTACTTGACTCTCAACATGCAAAATGCAAAATAAATCTTTCTCCTCTCCAGTCTTTTGTGATGGCTGACACCAATACTCTAACGTAGGTCAGCCGTGGCCAAAGGGTCGCATTTTCTGTTTTAGGAGTTATGTGACACCTTGGAACTGACCACCTCAGGCAGCTTCTGTCACGCTATGATATACGAAAAAAGAAATAGTCACTGAGTCTCAAAGCTCAAGCTCAAACTATTCACACAGAGCCTACCACATCTGCAAATATAATATAATACAAACAGTCATATACAAATAATACAGACAATATATGTACTCATTCGCAGAGTTTAAATGGAAGCTGTGGGGATCCAACACTTAGAATCTCTTCAAACGTTCATTTAAAATTTCCATAAAAGACCAATTGTGAGCAAACCTCATCTATTTTTCACTCTACAGCCTCAGACGTATTTACCAAGATGAAATCCTGTTCAACTTAATGTGAATTAGTGAATCAATGTGCACTCCTGTTTGATGAAGACGTATGTGGACATAGATATCCCAACAAAAATCAAACACGATCAACGTCACAAAGGCATTTATTGTCGGATTGTATATTATGGTCTGCATTCATTCAAGCTGTTGTGTACAATTACTGCAATATCTGTACATTTTACTCTGCTGACGTCTATTTTTCTCCTCTTTTAAGACCTGTGGCATGTTCGGATGAACAGAGATCAAAGAATTTTCCCAGAGTGAGGTTTGCTCTCTCTACACACACACACACACACACACACACACACACACACACACACACACACACACACACACACACACACACACACACACACACACACACACACACACACACACACACTTTTCCACATCTGGCATCTGTTTCCTGCATAAAAGCATCATCACCTTCTATATCGACATTAATACATCATTCTGTTTAAATTTCAAATGATGGATTTGATGGATGATTACCTCAAATGTTGCCTAAAATTATCTCATATTTCTAAAATATAAACTGTAAAATATAAAATATCTTTTGATCCATTCTTTGATATTTCGATTTTAATGATAATTTGCACCGGTAGCTGCTTTAAGAAGGAAATACAGCTTTTTAGTTAGAAAATCAAATTTTCTGTGCCATTTTGAATCATTGTTTACACTCTGATGGCAACACTCTGTATTAGTGTTTAGCTCTAAATACAAAACAACAGCGCGTGTAATCCGTCACTCAAACACCGCGGGCATCAAGTTCAACAATGCAAAGAAAACTTTGTGTGCTCTGATATTTCGCAGGCTCCCCGAGGAGGAGGTCAACACTCACTGGCTTGCATGAGCTGACCCTGGCGCCCGAACACCTGGGAGAACGGGCTCCGGCTGCAGGTGAGCATCTCCTCCATGGCTGAGCTCCTCCGGGGGGGGGGAAAGGTCCTTCGTCTTCAGCAGCAGCAGGGAGTGCACTGGGGGGTCAGCCTCCGAGTGTGGAGAGGGGTCGGGCTGTGGCACCGGAGCAATCCTCTCCTCTCCTCCTCTCTCTCTCTCTCTCTCTCTCTCTCTCTCTCTCTCTCTCTCTCTCTCTCTCTCTCTCTCTCTCTCTCTCTCTCTCTCTCTCTCTCTCTCTCTCTCTCAACTGGCTGCTAACTTGCCTTTTGAAGCCCCCTCACGACCTCTCCTACGCCTCTCCCAGGGCTGTCACTTGCTTCTCGCCCGCCGCCTCCCCCCTCCCTCCCCTCTGACTGCAGATCAGTCCTGCGCGCTGTTGCCCCAGATGCCGTCAGAGTTGCTGCCGCTCCTCAGCTGATGGGAGATCTGCGCTGGGCTGCTCTCTCCTTGCCTGCTCATTAGTGCTCCAGTGTGGCGCCGCTTCAGACAGAGAGCACAGCAAAACACAGCATGAACAAAGCAAGAGAGAGGGAGTGAGGGGGGAGAGAGAGGAGAAGAAGAAGCCTGCTGCAGAGAGAAGACAGACTCTCCCCCGACGAAAGTCAGAACAGAGACGACTGTGCGTGTGCACGTGTGTGCATGTGGGTAGCCACTTCTAACATTATAACGTGGCTGCTGCTGCTGCTGTTGCTGCTGCTGCTTGTATTTGTGGGCTATGGTTTCCCCACTATCTATTTGTGCTGCCTCCTTTTACCACAGTGTCTCCTCTATGTTGAGGTGACAGACATGAATGTTGTGAAAATTGACACAATAGGATAAGTGTGATAACATGTCTATCAGGCTGCAATTGAATGAGTGTGCTGCGGGGAAACATCAGCATTCCCTCGTGGGGCCCAAGGTCTGTTCATCCACTGTCCGCCATATTAGATAGAAGCCTGGAAATCATGGAGACCCAATAAACATGGCTCATATACACATACAGATACACTGATCATCAATAGATGCAACTAATCATGACTCTGTTAACTGCCGGGAAAGATGGATTTAGTTAAATGCCTTTCTTACTGTGCAATTACATTTTATTTGGTAATCCCCTCTGCCAATCCCTTCTTCATTCCCTTCTCTTTTCTGTAATCTACTGCCTGTATTTAATGCTAAATCATTGGTCCTCCAGAATAATAAAGTTCTTTCTTTCTTTCTCACTCCCCCTCCCCATTCCCCAACATGAGGATTATCTTCCCAAAATAGACAAGTCGATTGATCCTGCATCTCTCTGCCTCTCCCTCACACACACACACACACACACACACACAGTCAGGTGTATGCAGGTTTTATGCAGCACTTTGCTTGTGCATTGGGGGGGGGGGGACGATATTCACGAGTCCCTGTCAAAGCAAACCAGGGACTCTGAACAACCGTGGACATAAAAAATCAGTTTCAAACTAAAGAGGCCAGTGGATCATTAAAAATGAATCCACATCCTTTATTAATGTCCTCATTACCATGTCTGTTCTGCTTCCACATGACGAGCACGCAGAGAGGGAAGAGGAGGATTGTACAAAATACTTTATCCCTATATCCTGTTGTTATTATTCTTTCCACCCGGCGCTGCTGCTCGGAGGGGGTTGTTACCTTCATGATGTGCGAGACGGGTTCCTCTTCTCTTTGAACTCAGTCTTATATAAGTTGTCGGAGGCAGCAAATTATCCGTGTTAGAAGATCTCCAAGCCGGCAATGTTCAAATATTTGAATTTTATTTGACTAAATGACTTCTATTGAGACACGAGGAGTCGGATTTTCAGGGGCAGGAATGTTCTCTGACTTCACCCGAAAATAGAACACACAACAGAAGGAATATGAATTTATCTTCAGTGGAAATAAAGACTTCATTCTACATGGTGACATCCACATGGTTTTGCCTCAAACTACATCACTACTGTCACTTCAGCCTGAGCAGGCAGTGCCAGAGGTGAGCTTCTAATTTGAGTTCCCCGACAGGCGCCTGTCACCATCTCATGCACTGTTCACCTGCAGATGCAAACTTAATCCTCCTCTCCAGACGACACAACACATCATTCAGGCTCCACCAGTTTTTTTTTTGACAAAACAACGACACCTCCAACTCAGCCAGGAACAAAATTTGTAGCTGGTTTCAGTTCAGTATTGACAATGTTTATCAAACTTTCTGTAAGGACGATCACATGAGCAGGAAAGGCCATCAAAGGTTTCTCCACAGACCTCTGGGACGAGCGTGTTTTTGTTTTCCATCATTTGTCCTCACTTCTCAACATAACTTCCTGTGAGAATACAACATGGCCCTGGGCTAAGATACTACGCCGTGTTGAGCATACAAATGCAGCCGTGCAGTTTGAAGTTACTGCCGCGCTGGTGAGCTCTGGGAGATCCGGTACCTCAGGGCTGTGGTTTGTCGCTACAGGTAAACTGGCACGACTCCTGACTACATATCATCTGACATGTTTATCCCTTATTCCCAGAAACTGTCATTGTATTCATAATCACTGGAAGAACTTATATAAATTTCATATTCACCCGCGACAATAATTATTTTAAAAAGCAAAGTCAAGTCCAACCTATTTTGTCTGATATGTGAAGCACTTTGTGTGTTTTTTTTGCAATAAAAGTGCTTTATATATAAAGTCTGATCGATAGGTGAGTCGGTCGGTCGGTCGGTCGGTCAGTCGGTGGATCGATCAAAGGACAAAACATTATGTGACAGCTTCTGGTTTCCCTCAGTTCAATGACAAAGCATTTTGTAACGTCTTAACGTCTTAACGTTGTGTGCTCAGTTTGAGAAGAATCCGTTTTCTGGAGCGTTACACACAACACATAGAAGAGGAAGAGAAAACAAAACTTCCAAAAATCCACTTCTGGAAATTTAGCACAAAAGCCTGTGAGCAGTTAAAATATAAGCTTCACCAGAGGGAGAACAATCTCACAAGCCTTTACATAATAACGCACAGTAGACTGAACAAGCTCTCTTCACATGGTGCCGCTGAATCCTGTGAATCTGCATTTAATTACATTGTTGGCTAAAGCCATAACACAAGGGGATGGAGGCAATTACAGTGATATGTCAATGTCACAGACTGATGTGCGGCAGAGCTTCTGTTTCCAAAGCTTTCTCCTAATACTGAAGCCTCATAAAATAATTTTCCCTGGACCCTTATGTTATTTGTCTGCATCAAATAAAAGATTCCGAATAGCTGCAACCCAGGCAGAGGGGACTTTGTGTCTCTTACTGTTTGACTGAGAAGAGCTGACACAGGCCAACACTTGGACCTGAGTAGCTGCTCCCGCTCTGTGGCTGCAGATTCATTTTTGTAGTTTGGCAAAATGAAAGTCAACAGCCATGTTAGATTTAAATGGGAGTGAAGTGGTGTGTCAAAGCCCCTGCCATTCACAGGTCTTATCTCGGGGAAAAAAAGATTAATTTCCATGCCGTACTGTATGGGTGCTTCCACTCAAGCACATAACTTGAAGGCGTCCTCCAGATTCGTGACTTCTCAATGCTACGGCCCAGTGTTTTTAATTGGTGGGGCTCCGTTTACGCAACAGCATGTGAAAGATGCCACAATGGTTTCACACATGGTTGATTCCATTGATCTACACGGATCTTCCATGTCGGTTTCACAGTGTTGACAAAGTCTGTTTGACACATTCTACATGTTTGTTGTTTCCAATCCCGCGGCTGCTCCGGGGCGTAAGCACCCACATGAATACCAAGCACCCACATGTGCCAGGATACAGTCTGGGCTGAATTGATTTGAATTCAAACTTCATGGTTGGTGCTAGATTGGATCAAATGGAGGGACTACGCGTCTGTGATTTTTGGGATGTTTCGTCAGTCCCCTGCTCCAAACCCATCAGAGCACTGCAGACGATTCAATCTACTCCTATAAAGAAGTAACGATAATGGTGGGTTTTAATTGAAATATTAAGTTGAGGTTTTTAGCCAAAATATTAGGGTTAGGATTTGTGTATTTCTTTGGGGGGTGTGGGGGTGGGACATTTAACTGTCCAGAGCACCCACTGGCAGTATCGTAAATCACAGCCTATGACTCACAATACATTGCAGCAACACCAAATGTTAACAGATGTTCACAACAACATCCACCATTCATTTCTAGTCAACAGTTTATCATTCACGCAAAATTTCAACAAACTATCTCTTTAGGAAACTGCACAACGTGACTGTGACTAGATTGTAGTTCCAATAGTTTCCGTTTTTGACATTTAAAGGCTAAAAATATGAGATAAATTGCGTAATGTTTAAAACAAATCTGCATTGGGCTATAGGCTAGCTACTTCCTCGTCCTTGCTTAGTCTTGATGCTAAGCTTGGATAACCACAATTCTTTACTCTATGCCAATACATTTTAAGAAAAAGATGAGTAAGTGTATTTTCAAAAACGTTGTAATTTAAGTATATATTTCAGTTACCACAATGACAGTGTCAAACTTTTGCTCTGAAGTTAGCTGTGCTTTTCTCGTTCGAGTCAGCATCTTGTAAATGTATTTTCTTATGTGGCAGGATTATGCTTTTATATGCCATGCTTTGATCCTTACTTCTGTTTTTTCATGTGACCTCTCTACTCTTTACAGCTTGCTGAAAGCTGTACAAACCATGTATAGGCCGTGAAAGGCCAATTAGTTTGATCTAACTTATCATAAAGCTACGTCTAAAAGGCCATAAGTTAGCTTGAGGTTGGTTTTAGTCTCAGGCACTTTTAACTTTTTATTTTCAAGTTTGTGCCGCGACTACCTGAGGGTAATTTAACAACACTTAGCAATCTTCTCAAAGTATTTCCATGATGCTGAAATGTTTTTCTGTCCATTTGGATCAAAAGTATTTCAGTCAAAATGTCAAATTGTACAGGATTTACAGCCTAGGCATATTTTCAGCTGAAGATTGCAAACACACTGCCACTCATCTATGTACAGCTACTTTTAAATTAACTCTTTGGACACATGGACATGTTTTTATACTACAGTGCTTTCTGGAATGTAAATATAATGTACACATATCTTTATTAACTTGCTCGCTGCTGCAACTAATAAATATGTTCTACTTTTTGATGCACTGTTTAGAGGCTTGTGATTTGATATTTAAATTGATAGATTGGATTCAGTGCTTGTAAAGATCAGTTTCTCTGAGCATCACAGCAGTTCAGTGGTTTGTACTCTCCAGACAGACCCTGAGTTCAGTCACACTGTAGCTAATCGTTCTTAATTTATTTTAGCTAATTTAATGCCTCTTTATAATTTTTTTTTTACCAACAATCTGCTTCCCTGCTTTCACTGTTAAGTTTTACTTTTCTTTTCCACCAATTCCTTATTTCCAGTGACTCCTCCACCCACAGATAATTCTGCTAAATGACTGTCTCTGCAAATTAGCTTTCTTTGTGAACTCTCGGTTTGTAAAGAATTTGAGTTGAACAAGAGTTGAGCTGCTAAAAATGCACAATGATTAATTTCTGTTCAATTAAGTGCACATACATTCTCCCAGAAGAGTTTTCAATTTTCTTAAAATATATTTTCCAAGATAAGACATGATTGAATGGCAGAAGCTCATTACTTTTTTGCGTAACCGTCTTAACTCTGCCCCAGTGTGCGGTTACACACAAATGACTAATGTTACGAGATGAATTGGATCTTGGATGTTAACCAATTAACAGTTGAGAATCTCCAAGTTGCAAAGGTAACAAATGCAAAGACATAAAAAAATATTAAAAAATACCACATGTGAACACAATCACACCAATAACTGACTAAAAGCTTGAGTAAGAAATTGTGTTTATCTGTTGGTTAGAAAAAGTCAAGACGCTGCAGCTGTCATTGCCTCGGATTTTTGAATGTTCTTTTTGCACCGTAGTTATTTGCAAATATTTGTATCTTTTTCTCATTTCTAAATAATGATGTTTAAAAAATAAGATCAATATTAACATCGAACAGCTCCATTACATAATTTTTCAACAGTTTGCTATATAACAGGTCACAGGCTGATATATCTGGATCCCTTTACAGAGACTTTCTAGCATCTCGATTTCAAACTCAAAAATACTTTAATTTAGTTGCATAAAAACACATGTGGACGTAAATGGATTTTTCAAACAGAAGGTGGGCGTGCTGAAGTGATGCAGTGGTATTATAAAATCATATCTTTACTGAAGCCACTGCTCAGGATGTGTACGTAAGGAAAGTGCGCCACCATGTGGATACTTTTGATGCACTGCAGTCAGGCAGTTAGCTACATACACAAATACAAAATGTTATAATTTCACACAATGTTCTCACCTTCTATTTGTCTCTGAAAATTTACAATTTTTATTGATTAACTTCACATCCAACCGTAACATTCTCCATTTATTTGGAACACTCCCTTGAAAAAACATTAGTGCAAATCATAAAAAGAAACCTTCCAAAGATTGATAACGTGATTTTAAATTATTAATAAATATACATGACTCAATTTACACTTTGAAATGCTACAAGCACTTTTCACAGTTAAATAACAGTCTCCCAGACCCTCCTGTACATCGAACACATTTCAGCTCGTCTGAGTCAAAGAAATATTACCAGTGAGGCTTGAAAAGGCAAAAATGTCAAATAGATGTACCATTACACTTTCAGATACATTGTCAAGTCTTAGTTTGCCTAAATCAATATAACGCAGTTCAATCATAATGAAATAATTACCCTGTATAGCGCTGAATCGGCAAATCAGTAGCTTACATAAATTCTAAATCAAACAAATACAATGCGTTACGCTCATTCTTTGAGATCAGTGACAATTCGTCACAAACAGGTTGCATACAGGGTTTCAGCCCCATAATTGATCTGTTGTGATTTATACATGTTGGAATTCAGTATACATACTCAACACACTGTTGACAACTCACAGATTACAGATGTGTACGTAATGATGGAGAGCATGTGCACTCCAGATGATGGAGACCTGAACCGACTGTACTTCTAACATGAATATCTCTAATCATTAAACGGAGAAGAAAATCCACACATAATCATATTTTGACAGGAATTTGTTGAAGTGCAAAAAAAAAGCCCTAAAGCAAACTGAACTAAGTCTCTCAGAAGAAATGTGAAGTCAAAAGCTGGAATTAGTTGATGTTAGTCAGTGCTCTTCAGAATTAAACACTTCTCCCTGTAGAAGCAGCCTTGATCCAAACTGTACTTATATATATATTAATATTATAGTACTGGGATTGCAAAGTCAATACATCTAATCTTTTTTTCGCAAAAGCCTATGAGCTTGAAAATCGAATATGAGACCAGTATGCAAATGGAGCGATCCACCATATTCACACACACTTCCATTCTTTAAGGGAAGTAGTGCTATTTTGTATGTATCTGCACATCAAGGCATTCTTCAAGTAAGTAATCTGCATTTTCAGCTGCAATCGAAGGGACAAATACACAAATAAATCTGTTAAAGTGGGGGTGAATCTTTTTGGCTAGACCACCAAAGTAACTTCCTGCATGTGGGAAACACTTAACTTTACTGAACCGTTTACTCTTCATCGCTTTTATGCCACATTTAGTCCTATCATTTACATTTGATGGCACATAAACAGCATTATTGTCAAATCCGTCATATAAATACAGGGCAACTGGGCTGACCGGATTATACATCATTTTGAAAAGTCTACAGGGTTCAATCTACTAAATGTTACATTCACACCAGTTATGAAAACACTGACTTCCCTTATAATAAGCAACAGTGCTGATACCCTACATGAATTTCGACAGGTAGCTTGTGGCCAATGTAATATAGACCATATTACTTGATTCCATGATTCTGTCCTGTAATTACACTGGTTATTGTCAATGACATCAACAGATCAACACTAGATTCATCGTTTAAGGCCAAATCACATCAACATAATCATCTTAAATCAAATGAATGAAGCTGAAGTACAAGCTCGGAGCATGCAGTAGGAGTTTCAACCAAAAGGCCACAGACGACAGACAAGGAAAAGTGCAAATGCATGCTGAAAATGATTGCCACTTACCACCCTCTCTAAATAACTCCCATTTGTGACATGTCGCAGGCAGATTAACTTCAAAGTGCAAATCCAAGCTGTCGACATTAAGTTCGCAGGACGAAGGATAAACCTAGGAAGCTTCAAGCTACTACAAAAGCATTTCAAATACTCAAATTAAACACATCCACTCACTGCAGTGTCCCCCAGTCATAGGTTTTATCCGTTCTGAATTCAGTCCTTGTTATTGTACAGTATAATGACATCTATCAGGTTTACTCTGTGATAAGCAGTTGTCTCCCTTGAGGATGACTGAAGAAATGTGAGGAGTTCCAGACAGCAGGGTCCTGAAAGTGACAAAACAGAAACATACTGTGTATTGATAATGATGTGGACAGTAAGTTAGTGTCAACATGGCCTTTTCTGTAAATACACACACATACATTACTACACTCACCATGAGTGGATTCATCTTGTTGTTAGGCCGATTAAGTTCAATCTATTGTTTGGTTGTATTTATGCTTGTCACTCAAAGATATTCTACTTATTTTAATGTATATTTGTTGTTTGTGACCCCTTGCCTTGGTGGGCCTTGATATAAATACACACATCACAAGAAAAGTCATACAAAACACAAATAGTAACACAAAGTGTGTACCATAAAAAACAAATAACCACAATGATGATGTAAATATGAGCAAATTTCTAAAATTATCAAAATGTTGAATAATTAGTAATTTAACACAGTTAAGGCCAATTATGTGTCCAAAACCCACTTACCTATGATACCTATAAAAATAAGTAATTCCTGTGACAATCATACATTTGGTTTGTTCACAACATAATTAAAATGTATATTTCATTAATTTTTCCAAATCATTTTTCCGATTCAATTTAAATACCTTTTGATCCTCTGGTGAGCGTGGGGCAGTCTTCAAGTCTTCATGCTCTGCTCAGAGCTGCTGGTAACGGCTCCAGTGCCTTCCTCTCGGCTCTGGGCGGGAAGCAGCTCATCCTTCTGTGGTGCAGTCTGCTGCGGTTTCACTATGGTGATTTTAATAGGGATTCCTTTGACGCCATGCTGCACTCGGCTGTACTGGCGCATCGAGGGATTGAAAGTGCGAACAATAGGAAGTTCATTGAGAGTTGGGCTCTCTTGTTTGGGCTGCATGCTCTCCTTTATGATTATTTTACTTCTTTTGTTTGAAAAGACAGTCTGCACTGGAAGGATGGCCGGCCTCTTGGCGAGGCTAGAAGTCTGGAATCTAGTTTTATGCTGAGGTGAGGCTTGTTGTTTCTCTGCGCCACGAGAAATCCCTCGGTGCAGGCGGCCGTTGTTCTCCTTTGTCACAGAGATTCCACCTTCTTTTCTTTTCTTCACCTCTTTAGGTTTCTTGGGACACACGGCCATGTGTTTGGTTCTGCTGCGACGCATTGAGAACTCCCTGTTACAGTGTGGGCAGACAAATACCTGCACATCCACCTGTGCAGACGTTGCTTTATTTGAAGAAGAAACGGACTTGTTCCTCTGTGGCATTACCCTTTGGACAAACTTTTTCTTCCTTTTGTTCAGTAATTTGAATTTCATCTTTATTGGGGAGTCTTGGTGAGATTTGGACCTGTTTGACTGGCTGGCCCTGTTCGAAGCATTAAGCCCGTTAGTAGAATTAGTAGTCGACAGTACTCCATTCTGAGTTTTTGCAAAGTGTCTTAAAGGGATGGGATTCTTTTTGGGTGTGTATCGCCTTTTATCACTGGCATTTGCACACGCGAGAATATGCTTGTGTAGCTCTGGCATGTTATCGAAGCTTTTTCCACACTTGGTACAGCGAATAGCTGTAGTAAAGGTCTGTGGGATGTTGTGGGTGGTGAAGTTGGTGGCTGAAGCAACCAAGCCGGCAGGCGACCTATTGTGGTAAGGAAATGGAGGAGGCTTAAAGCTGGGATAGTGTTGGTTAATGCCAAACCGAACATCAGGCCCTTTGAATTTCCCTCCATCGGAGGCCATTATTTTTATGGTTGTAAACAACTCTTCAGCAGCCACATCTACTTCACTTTCCTCCTTTTTCACCATTGTCTTGGCTTCCTCTGAAATGTGGGGCACTGAAGGCTCCACACTGACCTTTGTCGAGTTGTTGTAGTTCTGAGGTCTTAGTTTTCCCTTTTCCTCTTCTGTGTATGTGCACTGCTGGCCAGGATGCAATTCCTCCTGATGCTGTTTCAGATTGCAGAGGTAGACAAATTCTTTTGTACACGCGCTGCAAACGTAAGTCTTGCCAACACCGTGGAGGCTTGATCGATGGTCGAGCAAAGCGGAGGGCTTTCCAAAGAGCAGCACGCAGAATTCACATTTGTAGGGCCATTCATCAGCATGGTCACCAACATGTTGGCCTAGTTCTTTCATTGAATGGAAAAGCTTATCACACACATTGCAGATGAAATTCTTGGTGAAAGTCTGCTGTTGTGCATCACCTGGTATGTTATATGAGGATTTGTCCTCTTCCGCTTTCTCAGTTAAAGGTGAAGTTTGTGATGGTGTATCAGGTGAGGAAAGAGTATCGTCAGCAGCTTCCTCTTCTTTTGTGGTGGGCGGCTCTGCCTTAACAACAGGTTCCGGTTTGGGACTCGATTCAGCCACAGGAGGACAATCAGATACCACTGAGGTGGTGGTGGCCAGAGTTACTGATTCGGCGATGGAGGACACAAGGATAGTGGGGTCCACAGATGGAGAGTCGGGCACTGATACAATCTGTTGCTGTTCGATGTGATTAACGACCATCTGTGTAGGTACTGGAGCCTCAGAAGGGCTTTCTTGTAAGGTAATTGCAGCAGGGACCACACTCCCTGGGGTTTCAAGAGATATTGTGCACTCTATCAACACTGTGTTACTGGTTATGTTATAAGAGTTGAGGAGGGAGTCACTTAAAGTTACAGTAGGTGTGAATGGTACCTCCGACACAGGAGTGGATTCAACTAGAGACGGATTGAGAGAAATCTGATCAGTGAGAAACAAGTGGCCCTGTAGATTTAAAGTGGGGTCCAGGGGTTGGGAGAGAGTGACAAGGTTTGCAGGATTTGTTCCGGCAAATGCAGCGGTTAAATCGCACTCTGAAGGATTCAGTGCATTTTCTGTGCAGATGACCAAAGGGTCAGGAGATATGTTTGGAGCCAACATCTGGATTGGTTGGTTTGAAGGGTTTGTAATATGTGGTGATGAAGCCAAAACTGTGATTAATGAAGGAGTAGAAGTGAGCATTCTGTGTGAGGATGGGGAGGCAAATGCAATAGTGCACGGTGAGGCTGGCTGCAAGGCGGGTGATGGGGTTAGAGAACTGGGGGGTAGGGCAAGTCCATAAACAAGACCTTCTGCAATAGGTTCAACCGAGGTCATTATATCTGACCCTGTGACTATGGCAAAGTCTGTAAGTAAAGAATTTTCTAGATTTCCCAGGCTTACATTTTGCTCTCCGATATTCATAAAGGGTTTCGCCATCATGCATGAATTTAATGTTTCTTCTGTCAAAACTGCCTGTGAGACTAAATTTATTGTCAGTCCAGATTCGCCTAGCCTTCTCTGCAAACTTAAATCCAGCACAGCATCAGCTAACGCTAAATCTTCATTTCTTCTGACTGTATTAGAGAGATCCAGTGGTTGCTGGTTACAGGAATTGCCACCAGTCATGGGGGGCCAGCTCTCCGTTGAGACGGGTTTCACTGCTGGCTCCTCCACAGGTGGCGTAGCATCATCTTTCTCACTAGCTGTTAGATGCACAGGGGAGATCTGCTGGGTCTCCATCTGTCCTGTTCTTTCATCAACAATATTTCCGGTGTCTGACACTGGCGTTTCCTCGATGGACGTTGAGTTTTGCTGTTGAGAGCTTGTTGGAGATCCGGTCCGTCTTTTAAACCTTCCTGTTCCAATGGGAAGGACGGAGAGAGAGACAGGCGAACAAGGCTTCTGACCCTCTGTGATCAGGGCGAGTGTCGGGTTAAGGCCATCCTGCTTCTCCAGAAGCTGCTTCAGCTTTGGGGACAGAAACACCGTTCTTTCTTTCTGCACAACTGTGGACTCTGTATTCAGGGGAAGCAGATTCTCAATCAAAGATGACACAAGCGATGATGAGGAAGAGGACACCACCACCTCAGACTCCAGTTCCGTTTTAATTTGTGGTAAAAGAGGTGGTGTTGCAGTTCTTCTCTTAGTCAGTGGTTGACCAGGTATCTCTGTGCCTGTGACTGAATCTGCATTCAGAACCTGGCTGATTTGGGCAGGGTCCAGAATCAGGGCATCCAGTCCAACTAAAGCCGAGGAACCTGAATGAACCTCAGATGTTTCACAGCTACTTACTGTACTTGTTGACACAATCTTTCCATCAATGTAGAAGCTGAGATTCTCTGAAATATTGCTAGAGACATCTAGCATGTATTGTGTGTGTTGCCCTACATTCTGAATAACAGTTGCAGATGCTATATTTTCACCAAGCTGTGTTATCTGTTCAGCCGTTTCACTGAAAATCCTCTCAAGATTTTCCTCCACAGGTAGCTGGGTTTTCTCTTCACCAGCAAGTTGCGGGTGTACCCCCTGTTCGTCCGGCTGAGCGATGTGTTCTCCGGCTGTCAACAAGGAAGTATAAGAGCTAGCGGGGGATGAAGTATAATGTTGCATGACAGAATCCAAAGGCTTCATATTCTCAGGCTGCAACTCCCCTTGATTTGTACCTGAAGACATGTTGCTGTTATTGCTTATATGTACATGTTCCTCGCTGTTAGCCAAAGCATGGACGTGCATGTGTCGCTCCAAGCCTTGTTTGCTGGTAAAATGTCTCTCACAGTGCTGACAGGGAAAAGCCTCCCACACTCTCTCAGTATCCTGATGGGGATGTTTGTGAAGATCTGGGTGTAGAGACTTGATCACGTCTGGTTCCATGTTAGTTTCAACTTGATATATATCCTCCTCCCCTATATCCTCACTGTTTCCAGATTAAAACAGTACGAGTGAGGGGGAGTCCTCCATCTGCTGTGGAAGTTAGATCCAGTTTTCTGATGTAGGTTTCACACAAGAATCCAGTAGATATCACACCTGTTAAATAGATGAAAAAATACTGTTATTTAGCAACATTAAAAAGCAATTTTAGAAATTCATTTTTTGTCGCCCAAAATTTTGTTTTACTAGTTATATCAGCAAGAGTGATGTATTTATCACTTATAATTATATATAATATTGCTACTTAATTAGACATATGCATTGCAAAATGCTATGACAGCATTATATTAGACAGGTGGACATTATATTGAATACATACCAATATCAATACCTTGATGTAATTCTTTTAATAATCTTGATGTATATTTTATTTGTTTGGGCATATTGAATTAGCCCTAAACATTATTGTAGAGTAGGTGCAGTACCAGCCACATTCACCAATTTACACACACACACACACACACACACACACACACACACACACACACACACACACACACACACACACACACACACACAAAGGGCATGTGGACTGGTCCACTGATTAGTGGAAGACCTGCTCGACCCACTGAACCATAGCCGCCCACAGCAGAGTGGGCCACCCCATATGGTTAATATCTTAAATGCTACATAAATTCAATCATGCATTTAGTTAACAGAAAATTTTAAAGAAGCTGTAGAATTCTTACCATTTTAATGGTCAGTGTAGGACAGAGGGCATTTTGAATGAACTTTTTATTTTATTTATAATACGACATATTTGCTCAAAACAGTGAGAGATAAAACAGGTCAGAGTAGACATTCCTGTCTTGGTAAGTTTAGCTTCTGTCCCTCAAGTAACTTTTACATTAAGAACCAGCAAATGCAGCAGGGACCCGAACTTTGTAGATCTGTTCATTCCAAGTTAAAAGTGTCCCAAGTGACTACCGGTTTACCAGTTTATGATTTCCTCATCCACCCTGGTATGGTCACCTTACACGTACACCACCTGCTGATTACACACACCACACCCCACACACACACACACACCTTAAATCATATATTTTTCTGATAGTCACCACTGCCACATATTGACACTTTAGGTCTGGAATCTTCTATTTTAACTACATGTATTTACAACTTCTTCATATTATAATAGTATGTATTTAGATACAGTATATTTAAATGATTTGTTTAAAAAATTGAATTGGTTTGACAAATGCCAATATAATGTTGCTTGAACTTAGTAAAACAATCCTATCTCGTATTTAATTTCTGAATTTAATCCTTGCCATTCACTTAACCCTTTTTTTCTGATAGCCACCGTACAGTAACTTTCATTGTTGGTAATGTTGGGTGCATTTTGATTCATCTACTGCCTCCTCTGACAAAATGGCAGGCCCATGATGTGTGTGGCAGGGTTGTCGTGCTCTTGAACCATTAGATTGCAGCCTTGTAGCATCAAAATCTAAAATTCCAATTATTGGTTTATTTAAAAGATCATTCTTTCTTTTATTTACCTCGCATAAATATTCCATAAGTAGCGCAGTTTCTTTTTTTTCTGGCATTTGTGGAGACAGAAGAAATGTAAACAAACACTATATAGCTCGAGTTTAAAAACATTATCTTTCGAGTATTTCACGACGACGAGCATGCAATAAAGCACACATCAAAAATTACTCGGTCACCTGATCATTCTTAGCCGAAACCGAAATTAGTTCCCACACCATGCATGGCCTGTGTATTTATTATTTAAAGCAGATTTTTAAATGCTATTCAACTTCTAATTCCTTCCATCTGCACCGCAACACATGGATTTGAAGACGACCGAACCGATTCACACCAAACAGACGGTCTTTCTATTTTTCCTCCTGTGATCTTTGATTCGGTTTAGCTTTGGGCTGCGTTCACACGCGTCCACCTGGTGTGATGACGCTCCCCCGTCCTTGCACCATTGCTCGCTGCTCTCACAACACGTCGCCACTCCGCTGTTTCGCTGCCGAGGCGGAAAAGGTCAACACACGCGTCTCTAGCACAGACCCCGCACACACAGGAGACCACAACCCAAAGCACACACAGCTCACAGCTCACAGCGAGGGCTCCACTTACCAGGTGAAAGAAATCAGCTGTTATCGCCATTAACCCACTGACAATATGCTGCTAGCTGCAATGCTAGCCCCTAAGCTACAGTTCGGACAGTTTGCTGCACACGCCGACAGTAACGTAGAGATGGGACGCTACAGTTCCCGGACATACTTGTGTTCTCAGTGAAAGCAGCAGGAAGCTTTGATAGAATCTTCTCATGCAGGTTGTGGACATTAGTGTGTTTTTTTTTTTTTCCTCTCCTCTTCCTTTAATGCACCAACAAGCTTCCGGCGCTCTCATTGGTCAGAGGAAGGGGATGTTAGCTTTGGACCAATCAGCAACAGGTTTGTTAAGCTGCAGGACATCAAGCACCAGACAGCTGTCCCCCTCAGTGACGTATGACTGCCCCCGCCCCCACCCCCCTGTATTTACTGTTTCATTAAAATAAACTGATAAACATCGTTTAAAAATATATGTAATACAAAAATAAAGTCTCAGAACAATCCCTCCCAGATGCTCATTCTGTCTCATGCTAGTTGTTTAGTATTAGCATTGATTCATGTTGTGTTTAGTTATACACGATATGGATTTTTCCCGGACGATACCAATAACTGATAATTACATGTTTCCCATGGCCGATACAGAATGTCACGTTTCTAAAAACAAGTTCATAGCCTGTAGTTAATGCACACCTGAGGGAAAAAAATATAAATATAGTAAGAGAATATGGATGAATGAATTATTCATTGTTAACACAACAAAAACAGCTCTGACTCAGTTCTGGGTGTTTGTTTAGTTTTTTAGTGAAGTACATCAGAAAACTGCAAACAACTCTAGGTGGAGGAGGAACAAGTTATGGGATTCAAAAGAATTAAATTAAACATTTTGACATTTCAAATAAAACGTGTCAATGTAATAAAATAGTAATTCTGATAAAATAATGTGCATTCAAAAATATAGGCTGTTATAGAACTGAAAGCCTGAAAAAAATACAGACAAAAGCGCCATGTGGTTGCAGACAGAAGCTCAAATGGCAGGGACACATCGGAAAAGTAGCGGCGACTTGGCGTGTGCCATTAGCCGGTCTTCTACCACGGAAAACGGCTGGTCACCAAGAGCGATAACTTCCATTGTTCTGTCAGTAACTGCTTTATCCTGTGGACTGTATCTATCAAACTCCATGCACTTCTGAAATGCCTGCTGATAGGCACTGCTGCACAGACACGCGCACTAACTAACGCTGGCTGCAAGCGCCTCTTATTCTCGCCATACATCGTCGTCGCGATGACAGACTCTAAGGTGACTTCTGAGATTGATAGTGTTAAAATGTGCACATGTTTTTCCCCCCTCTCGGAACCTTTGCACATTTGTTGTAAACTGCAATCCTACAGTCATCCTCAAAAACGTCAACACCGGAAGTGTATATACAGTTTAGGGTTCTGACGTAAACACATCACGGACAGGCACGGATGTGTGACGTCATTAGCGCGACCAGGCGCGCTGTTTATCGGACGTTTTATTGGCTGTAAATCCCAATTCCGATAAATAAATAATAATATAAAATTCCCATTATCGAGCCGATAATATATTGGACCGATATATATCTTGCATCCCTAGTTGTGTTCATCAAAAATGGATTAATACAATTGAATTGAACCTAAAATTTCAATTACTTCACAATACAACAATATAACTTTAACTACCTGCTAAATGTTGACACTTTTTGGAATTGTATACAAAAAAATGTAAATGATTTGTTTTAAAAATTGAATTGGTTTGACAAATGCAAATAAAATGTTGCTTGAAGTAAATAAAACAACCCTATCTCAAATTTAATTTCTGAACTTAATCCTTGCAGTGCATTCATTTAACCTGTAGAGAGCGCCACATAATCAAGTCTCAACATAAAGATGTCGGTAACAACTTCAATGCACTTACAGTGTGCGTCTGGCAGTGGGCATTTACATCAAACACATAGTAACACTATATTATAATGTAATATATTATAATCTAATATTTGTATTAGATTACATTATATTTGATTATATCAAAGAATAAGTGGTATAAAAAAATGGATGAATGCATATTAACGTAAGGGTTGAGAAAAATGTATTCTTAGAATAAACAACAAAAATGAACACATTATTGAAAATTTTGTTAGTAGAAAAGTTACGTCCTCAATGCTGTTTTATTTTAACCTTCATGTTCATAAAACATTTACTTCATATGATTTAATCTTGCAGAAATTTAAAATAGTTCATTGGCAGTTTTAATTCAGATGTTTGAAGTCAGCCATAACACAATCCTTTCATGTACACACATTATTGCAGTCCTACAGCTGTTGAGTATTCTTTATTGTCCTCAACAATTGTCAATTGACACACAAGTCACACACTGATAAGACTCACACCTACACTGATAGAGATCGTTCCCTATGGCTTCACATGGTTCCACCTCCAGAATCATACCAGCATGAAAGCTCGTCTTGGAAAGAATCTGTAGGAGTTCACCGGACCCCATACAGTATGTCCATCTGTGACATTGCACAGCACATGGGTGGTGCTCTCATGGCACGTCTCTTGTTCTAATATAAACGTGGGTTGAGCAGCATTTTTCACTATCATGCATGCCAGACCTCTGCAAAGCCATAATGAGAGATCATACAAAACAGGCCTTTACTCAGGCTTCTCTCCTTCTCTGTGTTTAAGATCAAACTTCCCAAACACTGTCTGACACCAAGTGTTGCAACATACAGTAGCTCTTAAGTTACAAACTTCCTTCATCTGTTAAATCAGTGGCTGGTTCACTGTGATCCTGTTTGTTTATAGTCACTCTGGACATGTCCGAGGCTCCAGCGTGTCTTTCACAGTTGATGGCAGTCACAGGTGTTGAATTATGATGAAAAGTTCACAACTGGGTCTGCTGGTCCGACACATACGTCAAATCATTACATAAGCAGGTGCTGACTGACTGGAAGCCATGTCGCACACATGGCTAAGCAGTCAAAGTCATAGGAGGGAGTTTTGCTGCAGCCAGAAGCAATTCAACATATCGATCAAAAATATAAGAAGTAAGAAAAGCGAAAGGAACTGTTTGCAATGCTGCTTTGCACGATGGCAGTAAGTTCCTGCTGTAAATCAGTGTGCTGCCTGAGGCACAGTGATAATGCGGGTTTCGAAGCTGCTGTCACATGTCACAGTATCCAGCATCCCCGTTCTAAAAAGACTTCAGGGTCGAAACATCATCTGCCCCAGATCGAATAAGCAACTTGTCTCGCTGCCAGCTTTAAGGTTAACATGCAACACCTCACCTGGTTTGACTGTAAATAACCTTGCTGTCATGTGTTCACATGACGTTGAAAACAAAATTCTGAAGTACTGAGAGGACAATCGTAAAGGTATAAATATTGAGTGGGACAGCTGAGGTGTGGTTCTCAGCAACAGATACAAGTGAACTGACAATTTGAGGATAGAAATATGGAACATTTTTTTATTTTTTTGCATTACCAACTGCAGCAGGACAGGGCATTTCAACATACATTACCCTAACTCATGTATTATCACATTTAGATATGTGTTTGTTGAAGATAAAGGCAAAATTTAAAAAATCTAATGAAATATTAAACACTATAATTTATTTTACCTCTACCCCATCACATTTAGGGAACAGATTTCTATAAGTGTGTCTAATTCGGTGCGACTTGACTGAATTAAAGGGGACTGTTGGGTCTTGGTGGAAGTATGCGCTCCCCTGAGTGCCACTCTAGTTTTTAAAAAGAAATCCTTTAGTTTGAAGATGCTGAATGGTCTGAAAGTCAAGTTAAAATCAAACAGGAAACTCAGTGATTGCGAGAGAAAACTGAGACAAAGTGTGCTCCAGATTCGATGTATGGCAACGCATCCTGTGGCAGTGGGCGCCGGTTCGGGCCAATGACTCCATGCACAATGAAACATTCACCCTCACCCTCCACATGAACATGCAGGACAAGAAAAGACAAAGAGGGAGAGGTGGTCCACAATGTGTCTGTGTATCAGGCGGATCACAATGCCAGACTTTGGCATGAAACAATAAAGATCTCTTATAGAACATGTGTGCCACACAGTGCGGACAAAGGCCTGTCTGTTTCTGGACAACAGGTCATGTCACTGGGACAAAATCAAATTTCATTGCTTCATGTTGTGGGACGCCAGATGTGCAGGGAAGAACATGCAAATGAGAAGACATCAGAGCACTTGTACAAACTGTACAAAGCAAAAGGCCATGATACTGTACATACATGCACACAACAGTGGCTCATTGTGCCAACACACACACACACACACTCACACACACACACATGCCACACCCATGCTAATAATCCCCCAAAGACATGTGCCCTCCAGAATCAGTGCCCCTTCTCAGGTCTGGACACACACATACGTACACACATGCACACACATTTAGAGATGCACCCTGACCTCCATAAAGTAACACGCCATATGCACAGATACTGTACACACATACACACACTTAACATGCCACACACACACCATCCCGTCTCCTCTTTCACTTTCCCCGCCTCTCTGCTGCCACACACAAGCACATTCAGCTATTCCCTGCATCACCCGTACTGTATCTGACCGCACACACTAACACACCATGTCTGCGCCTGTCACCTAACTTTGTGCCCCTTCTCCCTCGTCCCTGCAGCCCCACCCCGCCCACTCCATCCACCCCGAGGCCCAGCTGTCTGCGGCACTCAAAACCACGGCTCCGGGCTTGACATTTTACCCGTGACATCTCAAACCCAGGCACTCCTCCGGTTTGACATGTGGCGTTCCTCGCACGCACCCAGACCCACATACTGCTGCTCTGCCCGGGTCACTATAGGATGGCATTCATGACAACGCCATGCGATGAAGAGCTGCAGACATGAGCAACATGCATGGGGAAAACCTCTGGTTGTTTACACAAACACGTTGTCTGTCATATGCTATGGTATAAGCATGTCCTATGTGTGCTTCCATATTTATATCTGACTTAAAACCACATTTTTGAAACGTCAAGCCCCAGATAGAGGTGTTCTAAAGGCTCTCAAGTTGGATACAGCCAATGACATGATAGTAGCAAGAAGGTCCTGACCAGCCGAGGCCTTTCTGTGTGGAGTTTTCATGTTCTATCTGTGTTTGTATACAGGTTACGTTTCCCACACATGTTCATCCAAAGACATGCAGGGCTGCTGAACTGGCCACCAGAGATCGCTTGTGTTCAAATGTGTCCGTCTATATGAATGACATCAACCGGATGTAAGAGGAATCTATTTATCCCAGTATGACATAACGTTGTTTATATTGCCAGTAACCACACAATGGACACTAGACACATAACGTGCATGTTTGAAGGAGTCCATTGTCGGATGTTTTATGTTCGCTTTGTCCTGTATTTGTCCAACATGTGGAAATTCAACAAGAAGATTCAACAAGAAGACACAAACTATATGTATATTCTTCTTATTCCTACTATTTGTTCAGGCAGGTTTTACCAACAGTTTGTACAAATGTCAGTTTAAAAGACGCTATTTGTTCAAGAGAGCAGAAACTACAACAATAAAAACCTTGTATCCTAGTTAGGTATTGGTATGGTGAGATTTTAGTAGCAACCTAATAGAGAGGAGAGGTTGGGGCCAATCCCTGCTGACATTGGGGCGAGAGGCAGACACACCCTGAACAGCAACCATTCACACCTACAGTCAATCTAGAGTCTCCCACAATGCCCAATGTCTGTGGATTTTAGGAGGAAGCTAGACTACCTACAATTTTTTTTTAATAATATGAGCAGCAGTTATAATTAAAGAAACCTTGGTGGAGATATTGTATGTTTGGTTAGAAATATAAAAGGTACCAAGGCTTTTATGGTAACTGGAATCACATTATTTTTTAAATATGTTTCCTTCTTTTTACATTTCTTTCTGGGTGGGTTATATAATAATAATAATAACAGTAATAGTAATAATAGAAAAGATAATAATAACAGTCCAATAGAGTCCAGCTAGCGGATGTGAGGTGGGGTTATATATAGTATATATAGATATATAGTATTGTGGATCTTTGGTTATATTTGTATCGGTATTATTGGTTTTATGATGCACAGCTGAATCTGTTTGTGTCTCATCTTTTTTTGACTCGATAAAAAGCTCCAATGTGAGGAATATTGACAGTGTAGGATTCCATCGATCATTTTAGCTTTTCTCTTTACAAAGTCTTTTGCTAGTTTGAGGGATCACACCCAGCCTACAAGCCAAAATGTCTCATAAGACACACATCCTCACCTGCCAGAAACCAACCTAGCAGAATGAAACCTCCTGCCTCTTTATTTATTTTCAATCCTCCGTTGTTATACAATCTGCTCTTTCTTTACACTGTCAGGATTATAATTTGCTGAGTCGGCGCCTACAGTTTTACCTGCAAATAAAAATGATGAGCAGTTTAGACCACACTTTTCTTCTGTGTGGAATATGTCACAAACCTGCAGCGTACAGTCGGCCATAAGCAACTGTGCACTTGTGGTTGCCGCAAAAAAATAAACACCCATGTCTTCTTTTAAATGAAAAATACACAGGTCTGGTTTTATTTAGGGGGAGAGATGTTGCCTCATCCATCTGTCTAGAACAGAGCGGCTTCTTCCTTCCTCTCAGACAGTCTTCAGTCACCTCGAGACGAGCACAGGAAAGAGGTGGGAAACTTTGTGCGGTGACTAAACTCTGATGACTCCATTACTGGGATTCATTTTCACAAGTATACATGCACACTCACAGGTTCTGTGTCCATTCACTAACATGTAGAATTCACACACACACACTTACATTTATGTCTATCCACCACAAAGGAGGCAGTTTTCAAGTTGGACAACTAACTATGAGACATAAATGTGTGTGTTTAGTCATAACTATGTGTCATGAATCTGACTGGGACTCTTTTCTGTGATTCACACACTTTTATGGTGAGCTGCTTTTCTGGGACATTCTGCTGGAGCTCGACTGTTATGATTGGTTTAACATGTGCTCATCCGCACAGAGAGGGCACAGAGTTGGTTGCTTTGGAGTGTTTCTGAGTGTGTGTGCGTGTGAGAGTCCAACGCACATGATCAATGCTGGCGTGCCCACCCAGGAAGTGACTCCACCCTCTAGCGATGTACAGAATTCCCCCTTTGCTGAAGGGGAGAGCGGGAGCTACTGGTGAGCAGCTTCACAGCCGTGGCCCATAGCCTCACCATCTGCCCCTCTCAAAAGACTCCATTGTTCCCAGCAGTCTGAGGCGAGAGAGAGAGCTAAAGGGAGCCGTGGAGCTCGCTGGTGGGGCAGAGGTTGGGGCGGTGGGCGTTGGACTGCTGCCTAAAACCACACGGAGGAGAGGGAGCCAGACACAGAGCATCTCTGTGCGACTCACAGTCCACTTTTGGAGCCTTGCCTCGGCTTAACAGCGGCGTACGAAAAACTCCACAACATGACATAAAATACATACCTAACTGTCAGAGGGCTCAACGGACTCAACGGTCTGAGGCCGCATGGTCTTTCATATTTGATGATGTTTGCCTACGCTCTGAAAAAGAGGTTGTGTTTTGAACATCTGAAGCGTTACTTGAATGGGCCAATCAGAGCAGGCCGCTGGACGTTGCCCCTGTGAGCTTGCTGACGATGTGTATGAGTTGCACTTGGAAATATAAAAACAAGTGTCATGTGATTTTAACCGTCACAAGTATTTGAATAGAGAGCTGCTCAAGGACATGTTGACTTTGAGGCGTTGCCACGGTAACTGCGTAAATCAAATTGATATGGAGATGGATGGGACAAATGACAACAGAAAAAAAAGCTGTTCGGAATTCATTTGATGAACCGAAGACAAAAGAAAGCGTTCAGAGGAATATGTTGTGGAGTGTTTTCAGTTTTTTATTGAAACAGTGTGAACAAAAACACTGCAATTAAATACAAGGTTCAAACAAATCAGATGGCACAAATTAAAGACCTAGAACTGATAATATGAGGCAAAGCAGAAGGGAGGACGCGGACACATGTCGTTGCAAACATTTGCAGTGTCTAAAGCCTAGTCATTAACCATTACATCACTCAGTCAGTGCACATATTAAACGAGTTTGGAAAGCAGAGCAAAGCTGAGACTTCATAAATTGTACACCCATTTAGCACACGTACAATTGCAAAAAAGAACCAAAAAAAAGCGGGGGCATTGCTGCCTAACACTGCGCACTAAAACTAAGTGCAACTATAAAAATGTCATCCTGTGCACGCAATCTGGGTTTAGCCCAATGTAAAGACTGGATGGCTGTTCTGGTAATCTACCTATTAACACAAGTACTGTGAGTACATTGTCGAGACAATGCAATCACCATGTCTAACAGCCGCGGGCTGGGTGAGAGGCTTCCTATGGAACGAGCCAGGAGTCGACAAAGCTGTTCTGTTTTTGGAATGGGTGGCAGTTAAAAACTACAGTCAATTCACATTAATAATGCACTTCAAAACTTCAAATCCTCCAAACTTCCGAGAGAATACCAGAGACAGTGGCACAAACCCTTCTGCTAAATTTCACAGATATGTATTAGGTTTTTATAAGTCAGTGTTAAAGTGGGCAGAATGTCGCGTTACTCTTGCAAATGAGGTGCCTTTGTCGTTTCTGTTAGCCCCATGCTAGCCAACACCACTCGCGAGTATCGTCATGTCAGGGAAAGAAAAACTTCTGCACACGGTGCTTCATACAGTCGCCCGACATGTCAGAGGATCTGGCTACATGAGGAAACATTTTAACTGGTGCTCAGGGGCGTCTTAAAGGCCACAACAATGGTCTGTGTGTACTGTGTATTCCATAATATCAAATGCTAGCCTATGCAACTGCATTATGAGAAAGTCATTAGCTGTATGCTGTGTAGTCCCCCTTACATTGTATATACATCCTGTGGAATTTGTAACTGTCTCTCTTGCATTTTTCCTGTTCCCACCGTCCATGTGTGTTTAATTTCCTATAGTTATGTCAGCATTTGTTATGTCCTTCACACACTTAAATGCAAATCTAAGTCAGTCACTGAAATAGTTTAGAGGAGAGAGTTTACCCCCTCCATGTCAGATAATCCCCTGCTTCTCTTTCTTTTTAAAATACATCTGAAAAGCCCTGAAATTCTTTGTGACATCCTGCTGTCACCTCGTTTTGTTCTCCCGGAGGGAGCAGGGGAAGCCACAGCCTTTCACATCTGCAGCTTTAGGGGGTCAGGGAGATAGCGGGGGGGAGGCGAGGATGTCTGCTCATGTACCCCCTCTTGTCTCACACTCATACAATACACACATAAATACACACAAGCCTCCCTCCCCCTGTTTTTTTGTTTTGGTTTTTTGGCAGTCCAGAGTCCTGGTTAGGTTGGTTTAGTTCTGGAGTCGTGCTTGTTTTAATGATCAGAAATGACGTCACAGTTCAGTAGTTCAGAATTTCCAGAACCTTGGGTGCTCTTGCTGCTTTGCTGTTTTTCTCTTCAAGGGCTGTGGAGTTTAAAAGAAAGAAAGAAGGAGAGGAGAGATAATTAGCATTTAGGAAGATAATCACAGAGTCAGTCACTGGTTGAAATGGGCGGTTTAGTATCTGAGGTACAACTTGTTACCTCCGCCAAGATGGATATGTTTTCAGCCCTGTCCGTTTGGTTGGTTTATAAGTTTGTGAGCAAGATTACACAAAAACAACTGAACAGATTTCCATGAAACTTGGTGGAAGGATGGGATATAGGCCATGGAAGAATCCATTAAACTTTGGTGCAGATCTGGATCAGGGGTTAGATACAGGATTCTCTTATCTTCAGGGCGTTTTCTTAAGATTTGTATTGAATTGTCAGAGAATAATTCAAGGATCTTGATAGAAAAAAATGTTAAAGGGACTGAAGTTTATGGGTGTATTCAATTTGGTGTGGGTCCAAATAAAAATCCATCCTAAGGGCCTTGGCGGAGGTATGTGCTCTGTTGAGGGTGATTCTAGTTCTTAAGTTAATTCCTCTGTTCTCTTGATTCAAGAGTAAATTCAGTTTATCCATTATGAGGGCTGAGGAGGGCAGGATTAAAGATGGAGGTCAATACACAAAAAGGAAACAGCATTATGCTTGTGTAAGAGGCATGTTTACCAACATTTTTTAAAAGGGAGACATTTTGCTTTACAGGTTGTTTTAGTGTCGACAAGATTAGAATTGGGACATTTTCCCATTTAGAGGCAAGATTTAAAGATATACAGTGAAAAACATTTTTTTTTTAAATAGACCAACAATCACTCAATGATTAGTACCCGAAATAAACGGAGCTGAAGACTTCACGTTGCTGCCCTCGTCTGACAAAACACAAGCCCTATGTTTAAGGATCAGATTGAGCTGTTATAAAACAGTCTGCTCGGTGACCACCGGCCACACGGACACAGACTGAGTCAACAAACATGTTCATTTTAAGGCCTAATAGAGACACTTGTCACCACGGAGGCCTGATTTGTCCTCCTATAGGGCTGTGGGTCTGTGTCAGCAGAAGGAGCAGCAGCCGTTTAGCTTTGTCAGTAGTTTTTTTTTTAGGAAGGGGGGTGGGGTTGGGCATCTGTTACACATCTGTGAATTGAGACAATGACGGCCAAGGGGGGTTAAAATGATCAGTGGAGAGAATCAAATTTAGAAAATTTACAGATTTCACAATGTTGTCTTTTTTCTGAGGTTTTTTGTTCCTGGGGGACCTGTGACACAAGAAACATTCGTCGTTAGCAGGAAATGCAAATACAGTCTTCTCAGAGTGGTGAGTGTGATCTGTGGGGGATACTGTCACTGGGATGGGCTCTCCGTCCCATCATGAGGGAAGGTCGACGTTGTATATTTGGCACTGGAGTCCAATTCTGGTTAAAATGCTTTGCAGTTTGTGCCGGACATGCATCCAAGGTCGTCTTATCACATGGCACCAAATTACCCATTACATCAGTGCCTGTGTTTACTCATCATAGGATCAGTGATGACTAAAAGCTCATGCAGTTCCACTCCATATTGAGAGGAAGTGATGACTCGCTGCACAACAATTATTTAAACTGTGCGCATTCACATTGATTCAAGCTCTGTGCATGTGTTTGTCCACCAGAAAAGGCACAGGGAAGAACTTACGAGTATTTTCCCATCCTCCTGTATGCAACTGTCACCACGACGATGACGACGACCACTATCAGCAGACTGCCAATCACGGTGCCGGCTACCTGGCCGGGGGTCATGCCATCTGGGAGACAGAACGACAAGAGCGGGTCAGTTTTCAAGATTTACACAGGATGAATCAAGTGCTATCTATCTATCTGTCTGTCTGTCTGTCTGTCTGTCTGTCTGTCTGTCTGTCTATCTATCTATCTATCTATCTATCTATCTATCTATCGATACATCGATACATCGATACATCCATCTATCCATCCATGAGAAGATCAACTTCTGAGGAGAGGATGATGCATATGACTTTAAAAACCTTCTCTGTCACTAGAAAACAGACGTACAGAGTTTGAATTCATCACATCACACACATCACGTTATCTGACTTCACACTATGATCTTCCCGTGCTTCCACCCCACACATTCCTCACCGTCTGTGTTGACTTCAACGAACACATTCTCTTTTTCCTCTAACTCGGCAGCCGCCGTCGCCACGGGCGCAACCTCTGCTGCCTCAGTGGGGCCTGCGGTCTCCACAGCAGGAGCTTCAGTGGCGAGGGGTTCTAGTGCTTCTGCAGCAGCAGTGGGAGCCTCTGTCTTAAGGATGGGCTCCTCGGTGATGGCGATATGGAAATGGGTCCACTCTATGGTCTCTTCAGTGGCAGCTTCGGTGACAGCTTCAGTGGCAGCTTCGGTGACAGCTTCAGTGGCAGCTTCGGTGGCAGCTTCAGTGACAGCCTCAGTGACAGCTTCAGTGACTTCTACATGGACTGCTTCGGTTACTTCTGCAGAGGCCGCTGCCGGTTCGGTTGCAGGGGGACCGGTGACAACAGTCAGTTCCTCTTGTGCAGCCTCGGTTGCCGCAGCGGTGACATGTTCTGCACTTTCTTCTGTCCCAGTGAAGAACTCTGCAGGGATTTCTGTGGGGCCTGGGGAGAGAAATCAGAGAAAAGATCACAGATGGGCTCACATGCAGGTGTAATGACGGGCAACTCACCAATACAGACTTTTTAACTGGCTGTGGAGATTCTTTAATGGAGTTTTTTGTAATTTACAAAAACATTTTTTTTATTAGACATACATCAAAAAAATTCATGTAAATAATCTAACTTAAATAGTTTATGTTAATGTTCCTCCCATGTTTTCCATATAGGATCATTCTGTTATAATTTATACATTTTGTGTTTCATGTTTGACGCTGTGACAGATTTTGGTAAACATTTTTTTAAAGACTATTCAAATCAAATTGTTTTGCTTGCGGGACTGGGAACTGTATAACCCTACAGTTATATAAAGAGATAACAAATACGAATATTAAGTAGTTGCAGCGACACAGTACAGTGTGCGCTACACCTCTAGAACAGTCATGATCAGGATGAGGACAGAATGGCAGCTGAAAGGTTTAGGCCTCAGTCTGTCAGGATGGTCAAACTGAAAAAGGTCAATATTTATCTCCCTGACATGGAGCCACGACCTTTCCTCTTTCTCACACTCTCTTGGAACGACTTCTCCCGTCATCAGCACACGGTGACAGCGTGACCACCGGACCCCCGTGACTCCATTAACTGTACATCCTGCCTCCATTGCTCCACCACTCCATCCTGTCTTTGGGGCACGGTGTTTGCGTACAGGCATGCCACATCCTCTGCCTTATTTCCTGTGGAGGGAGCTGCTGCAGCCGCTGTGTAAGGGGAGCGCGGGGAGGCTTGTTAACCCTCAGCTGCTTAACATGTGCAGTCATTGGAGGGTGGGGTGGCACGAGATTGTGTGAATAACCCAACGACGGGGGGATTCAAACTTTCTTAAGGAAGAGCGACTGAGGTTTGATTACATGGTGAAATTCTCTGTGAAGCTAGGATCTGACTTGTTTCTTTAATTATTAGAATAGGATAAAATAATGTTAATGTCTAAAGACAGCCGTCAGAGCTCAGAAGTCTGTGCTCGCAGTAAAGTGGAGGCTCTCATTTTGAATTGAGGAACCGTATAAAAAACTTTATTATTTATAGTATTTATCCTTGTGTCTTTCATCAAGGCCTGGAATATGAGGCAGCCTGGGTTGAACCTCATCATTTCCCTCCAATAACCCCAGCTCCATCTCCCCGTGTTCAACATCCTCCCAGCCACAACCGAAAAACTCTGCCTGGACAGCGCTGCTTCGAAGATTAAGGAGGTAGATTTCCGCGTGGCACCAAAATTACGGTCTGCAGTTAACTTTCCACTGACACGATGTTGGCCTGGACGCGCGTCCTTCTCCTTGGAAAAAAACTGAACGAAAAAAAAAAAACGACGTCTCGCTGAGCAGAGAGGAGCGTCTGTGTGAGTCTCATAAACTTAGAGTCTGACATCATGCTCACTCCATTTCACTTTTCACTCTAATTGTTCTGAATACTTGAAAGAGAAGAGAATACTTTTCTTGGGATAAAAATAACCCTGAATGGCTGGACACAATCGGTGCAGTTATTCCTAGTCCTGCGCTGGACGGCGTGTTCATTAGCAACAGGCGGGGTAAATATAACCAAACATTTGTTCCCGTCCCTGGCAGAGTCCTGATGGGTTTGTTGTTTTTTTTCAAACAGCGATGAACGCAATGACAAATGGTCTATGGCCGTACGCTATTTGTGTAATTGTCCCCTGTAACGCTAACAATTGTTTCATTATGTGTACAGTTCCCACAATTAGCTCTGAGTAGTACTTCCTCCCCACTGTGACGACTATCCTGATACGGCTACTTTAGTGAGTAACAGTCTACATCCCCCTCTGCCCTCGCTTCCTTTTCATGTCCTCCTCGCTCGTCTTCCTCACTCCGTGATCCTGCCACTCCCTGAGGATAGGTTGCTGCCTATACCTTTGAGAAAGATGAATCCCTGGAGAGAAAAGGGAGCGAGAGAGAAAGGGAGGGAGGGGAGGGGAGGATGCAGGGGAAGCCAAACGGTGGGCGGTTGAAAGGGTGGGGGTGTCGGGGGCTCAGAGGGAACGGTATGTTTCTAAAACCGACAAGCTGGGGGGAGCAGCCCGGCGTCCCTCCTGCTGCTGCATGGTTTCCACTGTGAACACTGTCTGCCTCTGGTTTGCTGTCTGTCCTCGCAGAGAGACGTGTGTTAGTGTGTGTGTGTGTGTGTGTGTGTGTGTGTATGTGACCCCTTGTAAATCCTACGACAGGGTCAGATCTGACAGGACCCCTGGAGCTGGTGAGGGTTTCTACCAACCTGGGTGTTAAAGAGTCGGGGGTCCCGGAGTAAATAACGGTCTCTGTTAATGTGCCTTGACACCTCTCATACATGGAGCTTTGTGTAAAATCTCCACACACACACACACACACACACACACACACGCATATCCTTTCAATCCTAGACTGGCATTACGTAATTGTGGCATTGTGTTCTTATTATTCCAAATTTCTCAGCGGTGCGCCCAAGGTCATTTTATCCACGATTACATCATTTTGACCGCACGTTCTGGCTCGTATCCATGAGAAGCAGCAGCCTGAAATCATCCTGCCACTCAGCAAAACATCACCAAGTACCACTGAGTTCATACTGAATGGGTGTATGTGCTGATTCATGAAAGTGACTTACGTAAGCATTATTTGGTCGAGGACAGAAGTTTATGGATGAACAGCCTGTTAGGCCGAGTAGAAAAAAGAAGCTGCGAGGCCTCGGGATGTAATTCAGATGATAATGGACCGTAATAACTGTCACTGGGGACGACGCTGGTTTTAAAACTTCCCTCGAACGAGGTTTGGCGGTGGAATGCAGATTTACGGAGCTGTTTCACTCCCGTGGCGTAAATAACACCTCCAGAGAGAGTGAGGGAGTGAGGGAGGGAGGGACACAGAGGTATACAGTGTGAGACAGGAAAGGAGGGAGTAGAAGCTTCCATCCATTATGATCACAATCAGCTGTCACTGAGCGCCCCCCCCACCCCACCCCACCCCTGTTAGTGTGTGTGTGAGTGAGCTACTAACTCACAGCCCCGGTACAGGGAGGGAAAGGGTCCGAGCAGACGTGTGCGAGGGAGTGTGAGTGTCTCCACCTTTCGAGCCCAGGAATGTTTTCGCAGCGGTGGAGGAGGAAAATGTGAGAGAGATACAGGCGCCCTGCCCATCTCGCTGCACTACGTAAGATGCTGAGCAGCGTAAACTCCCCCGCTGAAGCAGCAGGACTCAGCTGAGGAGATACCGGGGCGTGCCATGCACTGCACTCTGGGGAGACAGGCCCGAATATCCCCAGCCTGCATGTCTTATCACAGACGCAACACAATGAGCACCCACACTTGTGCAGGAACTGATTTGTTTTTTTCCCTCCCTCCTGGTCTCACTCAGATAAGAGGAAACGCAGCACATCCCATCTGGACTCCATCACCAGGGGCAGCAACTGGTACCAGACCTAAGAGGGTCTTTAATCTTGGGCCTAACGAGTTCCTGAAATGTAATGATTCGTGACATGCAGCCATTGCAGGGATGACAAAATAAACAGCGTGTGCTGTAGCATCCTTCCAAGCTCTAAACTCCTCATATTTACCTTCTAACAAAACACTTCACTTGACCTGACCTCTACGGTTCCATCAAGCCAGCCTGCTCATGTATATTCGTAATCTCGCTAGCCTTCAAGTCCAACTCCCACATCATAAAACTTCCACCCAGTTCTCTCAGTGTTCCTTAATCAGCAGCTCCAGCTTTTTTTTGGAAGGTGGGAGAGACGTGTGCTCACAGAGGAGACGCTCGAAACTCCACAGGGAGATTTGCTCCTTATTTTAGTCGTGTTTTTGTCATGCCACTCTCAGTCTGATGGAAGCTGAAAGCCCCGCTACTGTTCCGAGTCGTCGGGGCTCGGTCCAGGTCTGAAACGGCCTCTGCCTTCTTTCCATAAACAGATGTGTCTTTCTCCCTGTGGAAAGTTTTTGGGGGAGTATATGACTGAGCACTTTTTTAAAAAACATTTTCACAAAATGAGACTTGTTGACGTGAGAAGCGCTCGTTCGTCACGGCTCCTCTTAAACTGGCATGTGTCTCATAATTGGAGCATGAGCGCAACATTTGAGTCACTTCTAGAAGCGGGCACGGACAAAGGGCACTGACCTCGCCCCTTCAGCGTCCAGATGTGACGGGGATGTTATAGGCCCAGAGACGCAGACAAAACTCATTAAGAAGGAGACTGGAAGGGGGCATTGTGAGGCAGGAGGTGAAGTGTTTTACAGGATACGTGGGACTTGCTAGTTAAGAGAGCAGGCGTGAAGGAGCTGAAAGACCTCATTTGAGAAGCATAGATGTGGAGTTTATTTTACGTTTGCCTTGGAAAATTTAGAAAAGCCGACATAAGAATGGTTCTCAAAGTTTAAGGGCTCCTTGTCAGAGCAAACCTCCATGGAAATGGAGCAGGCATGCCGTCCCCGGCCAGCAAAGGTTGCCGTTTAAAAGTAGACCCAACCCCTCGCTGCCCCCCCCCCGCCCCTCTGTCTCTACTCTAACCCCCGTCCCCCGGGGTCCAGCCTCATCAAGCTTGAACAGGGGAAGGGGACAGAGAATAGAAAAAGGCAGAGGACTGTTAAGAGACGGGAGAGGGAGGGGGGGTTCAAGTGGTAGAGCGTGATACCCCAACCAAAGATGGGTAAATGCCAAGGGGCGGCACGACGCACAGTTTAATAACATGTGGGTAAAAAAAAAGAGGGCGGGGCGCCTCTTAAAGCTCATCACGTAGCGTGTGCTCGCTCTGTGCCTGTCTCCTCTGGTCCTCTCACATGCATATGACCCTCCTTATAGAGCCTCTCTCTATTAATACACACACGCAAAAAGCAGCCCTGCCCTACAGCTCATGCACACACACACGCTGCCCCTGGGCAAACTGTTCTGGACAGGGCCGATGACACAAGGGAGCAGAAAGAAAGATGGAAAGACGGAACAAAAGACAGACAGAGAATAGAAATAAACAAAGAAATGGACAGGAAGACAGAGTGCTGAAAGGCTCAAAAGATGGAAAGACAGAAAGACAAAGAAAAACAGAAAGATAGACAGTAAGACCGAAAGACGACAAGAAAGACAGAGAGTGGTAGACAGAAAGACAGAGAGGAAGATAGACAGGAAGACGGAGAGGCCAAAAGATGGAAAGACAGCAAGAAAGACAAAGAGAGACAGAGAGAAAGAGACAGTAAGAGCAAAAGAAATAAAGAAGGACAGACAGGAGGACCGAAAGAAGGAAACATGGACAGCAGCGATGCAAAGTGAGGAAAAAGGACTGAAGTTGTTGCAGCAAAAGAGAAATGGCAGAATCCGGAGTGAGGCGAGGAGGCCGCTGGATAAGCTTTCACATAAATGTGTACGGTGTGCGTTACAGTTTACAGCCCACCCCGTCCTGTCCCGTCCGGTCCCTCCCTCCCTGCCCGCGTATGAGCTCTGTTTTGGGAGGCTTCAAAAGGATATTCCTTTCTTCTCTTTACCGGTGCCAAGAATTTAACAGACACGAGGCGGCTGAGCTGCTGCTATTATATCACATTTCTCCCTTGTGTCCGCAAATCAAACTTTTCCTGCCGGCCCGGAGCTCGGAAGTGTGACGTGAAAACGAGGGAGGAAGATAAGAGAGACGTTTATCTGTTCAAATCAACACAGACTATCCGTTTGAGCCGGACGCTCTTTTGATATTTTAACACCTTAAGTTTAACACTTTCAACATTTTGGTCAAACTAAGTCAAATTTCAAAAAGATAATTTGAAAGTAAAAGCAGTTCAAATGTCAAGTGTTTAAAAATGATTTGAACATAACAAACCATTTTAAGGATTCATGAATGAAAATAGATTCGATTTCCTCAGTGAGACCAGCCTCCGTAGTGATATCGTTGAATCAGCAGGGATTAAAGCAGACAAAGAGTGGTGTGGTTTGGGCACATGGAGGCAGAGAGGGGACACAGTGTGCTAACAGCAGCACGGGGACTGCAGACAGTTCACTTACTTGCATGTGTGAAGGCGCAGAAAGGGCCGGCCAGGGCCAACAGGAGCAGCAGCTGGACATTCATGGTGCTGAAAAAACTTTTCTCTCCTCCAGTCACGACCTTCAGGGAGTCCCTCGGGGCAAAGAGCACGACACCAGAGCCCTCGTACACGCTGCCGCACGCAAACCAGACACACACCAGACACACACACACACGCCAACCGGCCTCTCCGGATGACGGGAAGGGTGAAAGACCAAAAAAGGTCAAGAATAAATAAAAAATGGGGTGTTCAGTGGAAGGTTCGAGGAAAAAGTAAGAGGCCTGAGATCCTTTCTGGGCTCGGAGGTGGAGATGAATGGGCCGAGCCGGTCGGTGCTGGTCGCTCTCGCTGCTGGAGGACGAAGAAGAGGAGTGGTGGAGGGATGTAGAGAGGACCAGAGAAAAAAGAAGGAGCTCTGGCCACTTTGAGGAAGTAGAGAGAGAAGTAGAGAGAGAGAGAGAGAAGGGGAGTGAGAGAGAGAGAGAGAGGGACTGGCACACAGCAGGAGAGAGAGCTGAGCGTGTAACTGCCGGAGCTAAGATTGGAGGAGGGGGGCTGGTACTGGTGGTGGGGCTGGGCGGGTTGACAGAGCAGGGGGCACGGCGGGTTGGGAGGAGGGTGGCTGGATCCGGGCAGTAAGATGGATCAGGCTCACACACCCACCCACACACACACCACTTAGACACACAGATAAACCGTTATCAAGACCAGACAGGCACTTCAACCTATGACTGGTCAGGTTGAGAAATTAAATGGTTCAAGCTTTTCTGAAACAAAAGAGAAAGAGGAACTCGGGGCTTTGAGCCCTCTCAGATAGTCCTGAAACACAGAGTTGAGAGCCAAGAAAGTTAAAGTACTTCACTGTTAATAAAAAGCAAACGCTGAATGAAAGAGGCGTCTGTAACGCATCTATATCAACCTTTACAATCATCAGTCTTTATCTTGCAAAGGAAAGTGGCAGGCAGACCGAGAGAGAGAGAGAGAGAGAGAGAGAGAGAGAGAGAGAGAGAGAGAGAGAGAGAGAGCTGCTTTTCAAACGGGTTTCCCCCCAAGAAAAGAGCCGTAAATACAGTTAGAACACTGTGTGACTTTCACACAGGCGAGCATGGGTGGTCTGCTGAGAGTTTACAGGCTGTGCCGGTCAAACAAACTGTTGCTCGGACCGAGGCTGACACCTGTTGGACAACAAGCTCCGGAGGTCAAAAGAAGCACAAGGTTATCTTGACAACCAGATCTTAATGATCTGTCCTCCCGGGGAGTTGTGGTTTCACTCCCGTTAAGCAACAAACTACCAAGCCAATTTACATGATATTTTGTGAATGGGTGGGGCCTGACACAAAGAAGAACCTATTCAATTTGGGTCCAGATCCAGGACTTTTTATAACATTGAGAGATTTCCAAAATTCATGGCTCTTGATGAAAAATGAGGCATGTTTAGGAGACTGATACGTATGAGTTTGTGCAATTTGATTTAGATCTAAATAAAAATCTGTATCTAGTGAATTTAAATGAGGTTTCATTAATGTTTGTCAGCCGGATCACAAAAAAGTGCCATTCTAGTATTTCAATGCATCTTAAAGAAACCAACAGGAATCCACCTAACAACACTTTTTAACTGTTTAGTTTGGAATCGAAGATATTTTTCATTTTAAAATGTGTCGCCTTTTGCCCTCGACTTCAGTCTACTAATACAGATCATAATAGTCTTCAAAGCAACAAAAATTCATTTTCTCACGAAGTCTGAGCATCAAGCAGGAAATGAGAGATAAGTTCATATCGAGGTTTAACAGATATCTGTGGGTCTGTGCAGAGGTATGCACTCTACTCTAGTTCTTTTTTCTCAGTTTCTGTTGTACCTGAAAATTGAACGACAAAAAGACTGAAGCAGTGTGTTAAAGTTAAAGAATAGCGCAGCAACTTGTCCAGCATCGCTCAAAAACAACAGCAGATGCCAGGTTTCGCAGTAAAAATGGTCAATGACATTTTAATAAACACTGAAACAGAATTTAACTGTTGAACCGCCATACACAGATTATTTATGACACACAAAACGCCAAAGTTGTTCCTGTTTTTTTTCTCTTTTACCACTTATTTACAATATACTGACGGTATGTACATAATATGTCCCCTGAAGGACGGATAACAAAATACTTTCTCTCCATTCGTTGTTTTCATCGGTCTGTGTTTTTCAAGGGCAAACAGGGGGAACATACTGTTATTTACAAGGACAACAACACACAAACATACAAGATATATATGCTGGTCACTGTAATACAGCATTTAATGGCAATAATACAGAGTATTTTTCTTTTTTTTTCTATAGCGAGATCTTCCAAGGCAAAGAGCACTTTAAGGTCCCGTATTTCACTGCGTACCCACGTAATACAAACAAAGTATTGGTCTCTTTATGTGTATTTTTTTTTAGCTGTATGGAGCCAAAGGAAATCAGAGAGGACAATACACACTTGTACACAAAGACAAAAGTAAACATCACAGTAAAAAAAAAAAGTTGAATATCTCAAACTTTTGCTTTGCTCTTTTGCTGCTCTATTCTTTTTTCTGAATGTCTTTTGAAACAAAGAGATAAAATGTTTTTCTTTTGCTTTATGCTGTCGAGCTTCACGTTGTGCAAAAGAAAACCCCCAAAAAAAAGAAATGCTCATCTTCTCCGAGATGAGGCGTGTCACAGCCGGTCTCCTCTGCCTGCTCATAAGTGATATGCATGTTTCCCAAAAATGAATTATACCTCAGCGAAGTCCGAGTGTCTTTTCAATTTCAATCAGTGGCCTTAATATTTCACACTGTTTAGCTTATAAGCTGACAAATGACGATTTGAGACTTCTCACCAGGACCCTCGCTGCTCGCCAACAGGACGTTAACACTGAGAGCACTGCACAGTCAACCTCACATAGAAACGGCAGAGACGTGATGATGTTAACGGATGCAACACCCTGAGAACATGGCACCATGGACTGTCCCACAAAAAAATGACATTTCAAATGATGAAATAAAGTAGAGAAAGTTTAGAATCGATGTCCATTGTGACAGAACTAAAAACAGATTGTGGTGCATAGAACAATCTTTGAGGCAGAGGAAGCAAAATGGTGGCTGTGATTGACCAGCAGGTGGCGCTCTGCTGCTTTTTTTTCTTGCTTTTTTTCAAAAAGTCATTGGACAGAAGCTGAAGTTGTTCAGTATTAGTGAACAAAGAAAGGATACAAAGAGAAAGAAGGATGTAATTCATAAAACCAGTGCAGTGTGTGTATGAAAGTTATATATATTTTTTTTTTCAGATCAGCCACAGGTGCTGGGATTTCACCGACACGGGACACAAGTTGCAGCGGGAAACGTAAAAAGATGTAAGAAAACGAAGGGTAAATAATTCACAGACGATTCGACAACACTTTGGCGACTTGTAACCCTGTTGGCGCTGAGACACACACACAATATGAGACAGTTCAGAGAGCCGCCGCCGTCCTTCTGCTCTGAGAGATGTGTCCTTTACGTCTTGATTCGGTCCAATCCCATTTTTAAGTCTCATTTGTTTTAATTGATTGTCTTTAGAGTCATCGACCAGTTGAACCAGAAATAAGAAGCCAGCAAGATTAGAGGAAAAAAAATCTTTCCTATTTGTTTTCTGGTGGATTGTCTTCTGTTTTGTCACACTGGTGTAAGGAGCAGGTTTGCTGGTTCCTTACCTCACCTGTCATCACATGACGTCTTCATGTCTCTCTACCTTCATTGTCTCTGTCCAACTTATGGCTCCATTTAAACAATGGAGTCCCAGTCAAAGTCGTCCTGGATGTCGTCTGCGGCGAGCATGCGTCTCACCTGAAAGTGTCCCGGTGGCAGCGCATGTTGCTGCTGCTGGCTCAGCTGGCTGTGATGACCTGGACATGGACAAAGATGGGAGTGAGACTTAGTCCTGATAAATACTGTGTCACTCCGATTTTATTATCAGCTATTATTGTATTTACAAGAGGTTGAGAATAAAAAAGAATCTGGCTCCTGATTGTGCCTCGGCAGTTTGTGTAAGAATAAAAATAGCGGATGTCCTGGTATCAGCATCAAACAAATTAAAGACTGGTAATTCTAATCTGGTGACATACGTACTGAGATGGCAGCTCAATGATTTTAATGACTCACTGATGCAATTTCAAAGCCAAAAAACGTAATGTAATCCAACGTATTTTATTTAGGGATTTTAAGTTCAATTCTTTAGGGGAAAGTTCAGAAAGGTGCGGATTCAACTACATGAAACTATTTCACACTTTACTGTGTCTTTGTTTTGTTGCATTATGTGAACAGTGCATATCTTTATCTTTATCTTTTATTCAACTGCATTCATGTGCTGCTCTGCGTGACGTCTGGACACGCAACAAAAAGTGTTGTTTGTTTATGTGGAGAAATGCTCGACTTGTATGATAAAAATAAACCAGTCAGAGAGTAAACAGGGGCTCTACACCGGATGCCCCCAAAATAATGGCTGTTGCCACTGGAGGGTAATTGCTCAGTACCAATTAGCCTGTGAAAACATCTGTATGATGTCGCCTGTTTCTCTGGAGGAGCTGTCATATTTGAAAAAAGTAAGATCAGGTTCCAGTGTTGGTCTCATACTGGAGATTATAGATTTCAGCCTCTGTTAAATCAAATTAGATTATATTTCAAATCCATGTCCTGTGAGTTCCTGACTTTATGAAAGTGCAGCACTACATGACTGGAGCAGTGTTTCCAACTTTCACTGTGTGGCCTTTAGTGGCATCTAGTGGTAAAGCTGCGTATTGCAACCAATTGAATACTCTTCCCCTCCCTCTGGAGGAGAAACTCCAGTGGCCTTCAGATAACATAAACATGTGGAGGTCCCTCTCTGGAGCCAGTGTTTGTTTTGTCTGCAGAACATTGGAGGTGTAACATGGTGGAGCCCTGTGGAAGAAGGACTCACTCCCTCTGCAGATTAGAGGCACATCACATTCTCTATGTGCACCCTGCATTTCTAGCGGCTCCTCCCAACCTGTTCAGAGAGATGGGGTGGGGGGTTACCTGTCATGGTCGGGGCCGTGTTGCTCATAGGAGGCATGTGGGGGTATCCTGGTGGTGGGCCCATCAGAGAGGAAATGTTCTGTCTCGAGTCCATGTACATGTTCCCTGTGGGAGAACAGATAAAAGGGCAATGACTAACTGTCAGATTTGTATCCCGACATTCTCACATGCGTATGTGTCTTCACGGTACGCAAGCTGTGATCATGTGCACACACATACCACACACATTTACTGGCATCTCATGCTTAGCCACAGCCATTCAGCATGAATATTTGTTCTATATTATGATCTATTATGAGATTTCTAAAACACAGCCTTGTTTGAGCTCAGTGAAACAATGATCTTTAGAGAATTTAGAAAAAGAGAGTTTATCTCATCCTGAAATTCTTTTTTCTTTCCTTTGCTTCGCGTTTTTCTTCATTTCTCCCAAAACTGGAGATATGATGTGTTTTTTTCCCTCAGGCAGTGAAAGTTGAACTTTAATTTCCTTCACAATGTCTATTTGTACTTTTGCTGTGTGTGTCGTCTTTGGAGCCCAGGAAAGCTATGGCGGAGCAGGAGGGGGGAGATGTTAGAGAGAGAGCGAGATCCTCCGCCCGACTCCTTGAACAGTGTCACTTCTGCCTTTAACCCGCATGAGGCAGTGAAACTGTAAACTACACCATGCTTCATGTGTACTTTTACATCTCAAGTACAGAAAATACAGCCCCCTTTTCTGTGGAGGATTTCAACTTGCTGTTGGACTCTGTTGTCATCGTTGCTGTCTACCAGGCTGATGACATGCGTGCTGTACTTCCTGACTGTTTTTAACGATGTCCTTATTTTCCAAGTCTTTCAAATCACCCGAGCACTGCGACTTTGAAACCTTTCTTTCAGCGCGGAGATTTAAAACAACCTCTAAGTGCAATATAAGTTCTCTGTGCAATAAACCTGCTAAACCTGCACATATTATCTTAGCATATTAATTTACTAACTTCTGTAGACCATTTGTGGTGATTGCACTTTGTTTAGTACGTTATAATATTGCACATTAGTATATTTTTATACTATACTGTATTTTGTGTTTGTATTTTGTGTTTCCCACCTGTGATAGATCAGTACACTTACCTGTGCTGATGTGTTGGCTATGTTGGCTGTGTTGCCCGTGCTGATTGTGCTGGCTGGCCTTCGGGTGCATGGCCCCGTGCGGCTGAGCCGGGTGCTGCGGCGCCCCTGGTGGTGTCGGGTGTTGGACCTGAGCTTGTGGGTGGGTGGCGCCCTGAGGGGGGATGACCCCCGTGGCCGTGAAGAACTGGTTGATGGAGGAGCACAGGTCGGCCATCTGGGCGGCCTCCAGCGACCAGTTGTTGAGCTCGGCCTGACGCATGCTCTCCTTCAGACCTGACTCAGACAGACAGACGAGGCGGTGACGGACTGTGACAGACACTCACTGTTTTTAATCCTAAACCAAATGTTCTCAGAACGTCACATACGTGTCCTCCTATGCAGCTCCAGTGTTATGTACAAACATTTTTAACTTATTCTAACTATTTCACAACTTTATCTTTGAAGCCACAAAGCATACTGAATAAAATATATTACATTTCAAGCTTCCATTTTCTGTGGCTGCACAATCACAACAAAAATAAAACTGTGGAAGTTCTGAAACAATCTTCTGTGAGTGTGAATTGTGCTTCCTTAGCTTCCAGGATATCAAATGTTTCGTTTAGTAAATCCTTATTTTTGTGTTTATTCTTATGTCAATGGAGAACTGGCAAAGTATGAATTTCATCGTATGGTGCAACGTTTTACTGTACACATGAAAATAAAGTGTCTTGAATCTTGAATTGAATCTTGTTACATTTCCTTTGCATTAGTTTTACTTACTTCTCTGAAATGACTAAATAATAATAGAGCTTGTGGTGAAAACACTCATAACTGTTAATATCCCCAAAAAGTAAAAAAATGGAAATGTATCAAACATTATTGTAACATCCCATCTTGAAAAAGACTAGGTCAAGACCCTGAACCCTTTTTCTTACTTGCATCTTCCAACAAAGACACCACCTAGCTTCTACTCTATAGATCGTCCTGTGATTTCTCTCAACATCAGCTTCACGTGGCTGTGTTTTGTGTTTGGGAGCAACAGACACAAGAGATGTTCCTGCTCTTTGGAGGTGAGCCAGAGACAGCGGAGGACGGTATTACGGCAGCGTGAGGGAGGTCAAGCGCTGCGAGAGGAGCAAGAGCGAGAGAGGCAGCGGCCGCCTGTGTGTCAGAAGACCGGCCGTCATCACCCATCCTGTGTGGATGATGCCGGCTTTGTGCGCTGACCGTGATAAGAGGCTGTTACTGAGCTGGGGCCTAATTGGATTATGCACATCATACAATTGGTAGAGAGGGTGTGTGTGTGTGTGTGTGTGTGTGTGTGTGTGTGTGTGTGTGTGTGTGTGTGTGTGTGTGTGTGTGTGTGTGTGTGTGTGTGTGTGTGTGTGTGTGTGTGTGTGTGAGTGTGAGACAGTAACAGACTGTGGCAACCTCTCAGATGGAGGATAATGACTTTTATTGGGCCAATACTAATACAACAGAGGATATTCTAATGTTGTGCCTCGAGGGCGAGTTGATATGAAAGTGTAGAGACGAATCAGAATGGTTTAATCAAAACAGCAGATCGGCATCATCGTCTGTTATCGGTTTTATCTGTTCTGTGCAGAAACCGCTTCATCAATGTCCTTTGCCATTCACACTTAGCGGTGTGCGTGTGTGCATGTGTGCATACGTGCGTGTTACCTTGAAACGGGGAGAGGTCAACGTCAGCCCAGTTGTAGCTGGTAGCAATGCGGCAGCTCTCCTTCAGCCAGTCCAGGTTGGGATACCAGTCTGATGAAATGCCTGGGACAGCGCACGCACGCACGCACACACACACACATCATTGTTGCAGCTGTGATAATGTCCATCATTATAAGAGACGATTAATGTAATTCTCTTCTATCCCCTGACAAACAGTGTTTAGGCGACATTGGATAAACCTAAAAAACATTTTCCATCAGAAAAGCAGCAGTGTATTGTAACTGTGTAGCTGTACACCAACTATATCTAATCATTCTTAAAACAGCTCCACAAATAAAAGTAGACGACCTTAGTGTGTGACATTGCCTCATCCAAATATACATGAGCTAAAACTAAAGGTGTAAACAGCAGGAAGTTTAAGCTCTGGTGCCATTTCTTTGGTGGACTCGCACACAGAACATAAAAGATTCAATCCGAATTTCAAATGGGATGAAGGTGCAAGGAGTGCGAATGTTTCAGTCCACGTCCACAGTGCAGAAAGAAAGAAAGATCTTCACAGCTCATTCTGCACTGAGGGCTGAACATGGATTGACACGTTTGCACCTTTGCACATTGTGTCACTGTCTGCATAGCCCTGCACAATGTGTAACACAGTCTGAATCGTTCATTGTTAAGTGTGTGAGTCCTCCTTTGCTCTGTTGTGACTTGTTTTCTGACCACCGCACCAGAAAAGAATGAAAAAGGACAAAGGAGAGTTTAACCCATACCTACCACCGTTTCTTTGGTAACATTAAAATGAATGGGGGACTTCTGACTTAAGTGTTTTTACATCAATGTTTTCATTTGTTTTATTTGTCAACAGGGTTACTGAAAAGGACTGAATCAATCTGTACCACATTTGGGGAAGGGAAAGAGCACCGATCAGGGGACAATCCATTCAATTCTGGTGCAGACTTAGTTAAAAGTGTAGGATTGTTTGGTCTTGGTCTAATTCACCATTAGTTTTCTCTTCTTTTAGCTTCTTCCTGTACTTTAATAATCCATAATTACAAAGTAGAAACAACTCTTTACAAATGTATAAAAAGATAATCAAACTCTCTGAAGCCAATCTATCGTGATAGAAAATTATTCATTTAAAAATGTTTCCAAGTCACGACAGAAATGTGAGTATTTGACTCTTTTATTAGTCAAACATGACAGTAAACTGAAAATCTTGGGGTTTTGTGCTGTTATTCTGCTAAACAAAGATTTGGATGAGCCACAAATAGTTATTGTTTTAAAGGATATTTACATTGTTAATGGCAAAGGAAGATTTCTAGACAACCACTGAACCGTTTCACCTCCTCCAGTTTGATGTGTCATTCTGAGAGCAGGATGAGACAGAAGAGTAGGAGGTCTGTTCTGACTCACTGTGTCTTTTCTCATCTGTGTTTTTGTGATTAAATGTAGTTTGAGACCAGACATATACGTGTCGGGGGTTTCCCCTGGTGGAAGATCGTGTATCGCGTGACCCGGTCGCCAGTCAGTTGTGTAGTATGAACTCACGACTTCGTGCACAACTCTCGATTATACAACAGCAGGTCACGCACAGTGATGTGACGACTTTGAAAGTTGTGCAGTGTGAATTTGGCATTAAAGAAGTCACCATTTCATAGACAGGGAAAGAATTTTTATAATTAAGAAAATAATTGGTAGATTAATCAATAATCAAAATACTTATTTGTTGCAGCTCTGCAGTGCAGTAAGAAATCATCTGCATTTGCTACATATAATAAATTATATATTTGATATATTTTACAAATGTATTTTCATTTTATATTTAATTAAAAAAATATGTATACATTTTTTGCTATACCCGAGATAACTGTTCTGCATATGAGCATTGATCTTGTAGTTGATGATTTGATGTCTATTTCTCAGTATGCTGTCTCAAAATTGAAATGTCAATGAAATCATAATAATTTTCATTAGTTGACTAATTGATTCTGCACTAAAATAAGAGCAGCGCAACAATGTCAAATGAGCGGAAACCGATTAAAAATAAAACTAAGTTCAATTTGCCTTTGCTCCGCCAACAACCACAGGGTGGTGCTACTCATCGCACAATAAACTACAGCCAGAGCTCTGCTTGTGAAAAAAAAGAGGAAGAAGAGGAGGAAATGCTTTTCACGGCGCTCACCGCCGCAGACTAAACAACAATACATTTTAAGACTGTGGATCAGAGACAGAGGGATTGCTTTGATTCATCCTGCGCTTGGTGGAGGGGAATACTAACCGAGATAAATAATGTCTGAATAGTCCTTTTCTCTGGCCTGAGAGCTGTGTTGCAGAGGCACAGGGGAAGGAGAGAGAGGAAAAACAAAGACCAGGAGTATGAGGCAGAAAAGCCTCGTGGAAGCTTTGGAGATGCCTGTTTTTTTCTTTTGATCAGCCCAGCCGCATAGTATCAAATGCTCTGGCACCTTATAGAGGGAAAAGTATAATATAAATGCAGCAAGTCTGTGCAGAGACTGCCTCAGTCTGATGTGTTGGGTGAATTGTATTTACGCCAACATGGCTTTGGGAGTGTGGGGAAGCAGAATGATTGTTTGGTGCTGTGCTGCAATAACATACTGTATATATATGAAACATGAACCTACACTGTGCACTCTGTGGGTTTCTCTCCTTGTTTTCTTACACATAAACAGAAGTCACTGATAGTGGTTCACTGATAAAAAATGAAAGACTTGAGACTGTTGACAACAGCGTGAACAGAGTGTTGTAATAATAGAAGGACCTTCAGAATATCCTATAACTGATTTCATGGTGAAGTTCTCCTCTCATACTGAATTCACAACACGTCATCAGAGTGGTGAAAAACTGGAAAAACGCTTGTTGTTAGGACTTGGGAGCATTGGTGTTCTCTCGCTGCTCGTCCTGTAGTCACATCACATAAATCCAGAAGTAGTTTAACTTTGGTGTTGTCATCAATCATGTAAAATTTGTAGAAACTCAAGTTAAAGCCAGTGATGCTAACTTTGGAGCCATTTTGGCACCAGTTTGAAGACACATCTAAAGTAATTCAACTCCCCACAAACTACCCTCCACATCTCTGTTTTCAAAAACTCTGGAGTAGTGTGGACGGAAGACGTTAACGTAGCAACAGTGATGCATTCTTAAATATAGTAGTGTGAAAGTAGCATATGATGTGAGTAGTAAGAGCCATTCAGCATAACAAAGTCAAGGAGGAAATATGACTACTCATTAGAAAGATATGTAGAAATGATGGTGATTACTTCATCGTCAAATAACTCAAGAGTTATTTGTGTTGTTAAAGAAAACGTTCAAGTGCAGGTTTTGTATGATAGTATGGAGAATATTTTTGTGATTATAGCATTTTCAAATCACTACGATTGCATAAGTTCATCGTTGAGTTGTTTTTGTTGAATCACAGTTAACCGTCATAGCGTGAGTTACTCATAGCTGATTCATTCAGGGTCAATCATGGTGCACTGCTGTCTGCCACCCTGCCTTTCTTATTGCAGTACGCTACCAGCAGGTGTCACCACCGTCAGGAATGTTTAACTCCGACACATGGGAACAGGGTGCATGCTCCCTGACTCAGTTCTCACCTGTTGTGGGGCAGGTCTGCCCGGTGTGACTCTGGTGGGAGAGACCTGGGTGCTGCAGGGAATGTGCAGGGTGCTGTTGGTGCTGACCGTGTGGACTGTGCGCCTGGTGCTGGCCGTGGGTGGAGTGAGGGGAGAGGTGCTGCTGAGGGTGGTGGGGGTGGTGGGGGTGGTGCAACGCTTGGCCGTGGTTGTTTTGGTGGTGGTGACCACCGCTGCTTCCCGCACCGGGGGAGTGCTGGTATGAGCAGGCGGTCCGGGCCTGCTGGCTGGAGTCACCGGGCATACCCATCAAACCTGCCGGAGGAGAACAAAAGATAACCAACGGGACTTCATCACAAACAGTTTGTGGAAAAAGGGAAATAACTGTATGAAATCTGGGAAAATGATGCACTTTCGACCTTGAACTGCTGTCCATCTTACTTTGCCCTTTTCGTCCAACTAAGATATTTGTCTTCTTCTTTTTCGACAAACATATTCATATATATACATATTCCCACCTACTTTTATTCTGAGAGCAAAGCTGCTTTCAGACATATACTGAACTCCAGTCTGTCTCCGGAAATTCTCCAGGGGTTTTCTATGTGAGAACTCAAATGTATTAATCAGTTGCTCCAGACATTCTCTGGAGTTTCTCTTGCTTATAAAATTTCCCTGATTATTAAATCATTCAAGCATATTTATTATGCCCATAGCTTGTGTGTATGTGTTCTCAGGCAGTTAAATGCTGGAAAGTTTTTACAGGTTTGGCGGCTTTCTTTGCTGCTCAGATTGACTCGTCTTTTATCGTACATACAGGATATGACAGAATCAAAATTGGTTTGAGGTTGGGTCTTAATTTGTGTGAGGATTGTAGATTTTAAGAAAAAAAACCTCCTCAAAGGAAATAGAAAATAAAATAAAATCATCTACAGAGAAGTGTAAGATGAAATGAACAGGGCCGATAAATCATGGCGGGATAAAGTGGGATAAAAGTCTTAAGGGCGCTTGTAAAAGAATTAAGTTGAAATCCATTACTAACCGCAACATTGGTAGAAAGCCCAACACAAAGTGGCTGACTTGTCTAAACCTTTTTATTCTTGTTACGACAGAGTTCTTTGAGACGTTTGAATTTTAAGTGAGTAACTACTAAGATAATCACGTTCAATTACTTGTTCCATTCATAATACAAGTTAAAAGGCTTGCACTGTCACGTCCAGGTCCACCTTTCTCTTTATTCTCATGTTTCCCTGCTGTATTGCTGTGTGTTGCTTGTCCTTGGTTTGTGTTTGGACCCATATACATGTGTGTGTGCGTGTGTGTGCGTGTCTCTCACTGACTGGGCTTGGCTGCCAGACTCCTGCCTCACACCAACTTGCCAAAACGCCAACATACCTGAGACTCGTCCTCCAATAAGAAGCTGAGGCTGCTCTCTGAAAGTTTCTACTTGCTTGTACTCAGTACCTGCACCTTTAAATACTGTGTCTACAAGTGTCTGAAGGAGAGGGATCGCAGGTCGTTCCTTCCTGCAGCAGTAAGATTATACAACCAGCTCTGCTCCCAGTAATTGGACTGCACTTCAACATTTTTAAGTCTCAACTGTGCAATATTCATCTGTCTGTGCAATATAAACACTCATGTGCAATTTATTCACTGTAAATATCCTCACTGCATATATTTCTTCCTGTCTTTACACTCTATATACTGGTTTAATTATTAAATTCATATGTTTCTATATTTCTATATATTTTTTTATCTTCTTTACACTTAATTATTGCATGTTGCTTGTTAATTATTACTTGCTGATGTCTTTTGACTCTTGCTGTTGTAACACTGCAAATTTCCCCATTGTGGGACTAATAAAGGACTTCTTAATCTTAATCTTAATCTTACATCTGCTTCATCATCCAGCGGCCTGCCCTGATTTGTGGTTCTGAAACCTGCTGGACTCCGAGTACATTTCTGAAAACCTCTGCTTCTGTGCTCCGTGCAGAATTTCTAAAGGCTCATAACACGCACACCCCAAAAGTGAACTTTTCATCAGGTAGCTGCCTCTGAACCTCGTTAAATTTTCAGACGATGCCCCATTGCTGCGTTTCCCTCCGAACCACAGATGGACCATGGCTGCGCTTTTCCCTGCTTTTGTGTAGTCGCACATTGGCAATGGATACCTCTTTGTTTGATTGTTTGTTAACGAGATTACGCAAGAAATACTAAGTGGGCTAACACGAAACTTGGTGGAAGGATGTGGTTTGGTTCAGAGACGAACCCATTAAATTTGGTTGTGGATCCAGATCAGGGGGCGAAAATAATAGCGTTTTTCAAATATTTCACTGTTTTCCCAGGGAATAAGAAACTGGGAAAAGATGTATAAATGCACCAGTATCCCGCTGGTCTGCGGCACACTCTAGCTAGTAAAATTAGGTTTCTCAAAACTGGGATATGGGCTTATTCTTAAACACAAAAATGGGATACTCCAAAAACCCGATAATAACTGGGATACCGCTCATGTAAACGCAGTCTGTCTGAGATATAGAGTGCAGTTTGATTGGATCTCAGGGAACTGTTGGGCTTTGGAGGAGGTACGTGCTCTGCTTAGGTCCATTCACTTCCATTTTAATGTTGTGTAAGCTGAGTTAAGACTAAATGATTCTTACATATACTTTTGTGCTGAACGGTCATTGAAGGTTGAATATAAAGACAGAGATGATTTTGAAGTGTGGCCAGCAGAGTGCACTGTCCTCAGAAACATCGTCTGTCTCTGCATTTGTTCTTATGCTGTTGTTCTAAGTGAGTCTTGTGATCATCTGCTGTTTGGTGACTTATCGCTGAGAGCCAGGAACAGTGGTGTTCAGATCTGTTTAAAGATCGGTGAAGTGAAACCGAGGGACTCCAGCTCTTTTTGTGACCAACAAACCATGAGGAAATCAATGAGCACAGCGAGCAGAGTGAATTTTCACTGCTGCCACCAGGGAGCTGTTACACTTTTACCTGCTTGTGCAAGTATTTTTTTATTCCAATTCCTTTATTTCCTGTGTGATACAAATCAATGCTTTATGAATCAGACTGGCACTCTGTGAAGCATATGTCTATGTCTCCTTATGAAACCGCATTAAATTCACTTGGTTTTTATTTGGATCTGCACCAAATTACACACACTCATAAATATTACTCCATTAAACATGTCAGATTCTTTTTCATCAAGACCCATGAATTATTCTCTGAGAAATAATGTTGAAAAAACCCTATCAAACAATGCTGAACACAGGGTGACCGAGACGTCACACACAAGCACATCAACAGAAAATGATAAAGTGTAGACAACTGCAAAAGCCACAACACAACAACAAAAGCCACACAACGGAAGTGAGCGACAACGGATGTCGACAATGAAACGAGCAGAGTTAACTTCTGAGTCAAGTGAGCCAACATGAGTAAAAAAAAACAGTCAAGTCAGTCACCACTTAAAATTTGATGCTTGTCTATTTGAAGTGTTACGGTACAGGTGATTGGAACACCCAAAAAGGAAAAACGCACCTGTACCGTAACACCTCAAATAGACAAGCATTACATTTTAAGTGGTTACTGACTTGACTGGGTTTTCACCAACGACGTATCACTTGACTGCATCTAGAAAAAAAGTAACTCTGCTCCATTCCATCTTCAACATCTGTTGTCCCTCACTTCCGTTGTGGTTGAGTTTCCGTGGTGAGGCTTTTGTGGCTTTTATTTGCTTGTGTGAGACGTCTCAGTCACCAAAGCCTCCTGATCTAGATCTGCAGCAAGATGTAATGAGTTCTTCCCTGACCCATACTGCACCCTTCCACCAAGTTTCACAATAATCCGTCCTGAAGTTTGAGTGTAATCCTGCTAACAACTAACTAACAAATGGAGGTTAGCTATTGTGTTATCAATGCATTTACTGGATGTCTTTGCATAGTTTGCAAGTGTCTTGTTATTGTTTTCCTCTCTTTAATCAATAGTATATAAAATGTGAGAGTTGCTTTTGATTTTAATGTGGCATCAGGGAAAGTAAAGTTTCATTATTAAAGCTGAATTGTAAAATGATGTTTCAAGACGATTTCAACTCCTACTTTCTTTTTGTATATTTTGATCGTCTCTGTTGTTCGACCAGTGTTTAATGAGGATGAAGCAGAATAAGGACCTGGCAGAAAATGCCTGCACCCCCACCTGAGTCAGTTACAGTTTGGTGTGTGGATGTGTTCTCCGAGGAGACAATGAGCTCTGCTGTCTGGGTGACTCACTGTGACTCAAATTCTCAAATACAATGACTGCAGACACCGTTTCCTGCTAAGCGTCACACTTCAGGGGCCCTTTCAAGCATCTGCTAAATCCATTTCTTCTTCTCTTTCTTTGTAGGTCTCTGTGTTGGCAGTTTTTTTGTCTTTCAACTAACTTTTCTCATTGTCTTTTTGTGCGAGCGCCCCTGACCACAAATTGAATGGGACCCTGCAGAGCTCAACAGAGTGCGTCCACGTCTTCGGCTGCAGGACCTGCGTGGACGTGTACGGGGGGGGGAGAAGACAGCGAGAGAGGGAAGGTGATAGGAGGATGGTGGGGGGTCCAAGTGGGAGGAGGCCTGGTGACCTGAAAGCTTCAGAAAGCAATTAGCGAGATGCTTCACAAACTTTAGAAGCAATCTAATTAGCTGCTATCAAAGCTGCAGCAACCCTTTGCTCTGCTCCACTGCAGATGTGTTTGAGTTTTTTTTTCCTCCTTCTGTTGAATTCTTGCTCTTAATTGCCTTTACTCATTTGACTGAGCGAGTCGTAAAATGCAGATATGCGGAACAACAGATTGTTTGTTTATTAAAATACAATAGAGTAGGAGTAGTGCTCGGTGGAGGTTAATACTGGAATGTTTTGGCCCGCTAGAAAGCCATGTTAATTCTTCTCCGTTTCAATGGCAGCTTAAGCTTGACAGTTAATTATGCGCGTGGAACCTGACAGAGGTTTTTATGAGTGTCAGTACAGATGTACACGTAAACAGAGCACACTAATCCACGCGCATGAGTGAGAGTTGACACGCACCTTGCTGTGAGAAGGACTGCTCGAAGACGCACTTGTAGAGACTGCGGAACGAAGCGCTGAGGTCCTCGAAGTCCGAGAAGCAGAGCGGCTTGTCCCGCGCCTCTGGGACGGGCAGGCCATACTGGGGCTGTGTGGGAGGGGGGGGAGGCGGCGGCGGCTGGGTGGGCGGCTGGAGGCTCAGGGACTGGGACGATGGCTCAGAGTGGGAACTCACCTTAAAGGCAGACAGAGAGCAGGGAGAGACGGTACAATAAGACAGATTAAAAAATAAGTGAAGGTGCTGGTTTTCTAACAATATATCAAAGACTGAGAAAATGTGTCCTCCTTTATTTTAATGAAAACAAGAAGGTGAAATACTGGGTGAACCCCTGACAGAGCCTGAGATACACAACACTTTATCAACATGAGCATATATTCAAACTTTCCAATACGAGAGGGGGGCTGGGGAGGTGGTATAGCAGCCAGCCTGCTGCTATACGCCGACATTGATTTTGTGACTACTTCTGCTGCTGGAACAACAATTAATTAAGGTGGAACAACAATGGCCCCACATTCTGTGTTCAAACCTTTTATACCAAATGTCAAGGTGGGAAAAAGGTGGAACAGTAAAGTTCCTATATAAGGGAAATACTAAATTGAAACTACACGACAATTGCGGAGACGTAAAACAACTGTGGCAATGATAAGGTTGTAAAACACAGATAGTATCATCAATTGATGTGCAGTGTTTTGTTATTTGAAAAGTCTTGATACTTGGATTTACTTTCATAGTATTTTCTCCTCTCATTAGTATCTGTTAAAACAACCACTATGCTCTATCTCAACCTGAGACTGTTTTTTATCACTCAGAGTTTGAGGTTGTTCATCTGAACACAAAATAACATTAAGAAGAACATTTCACCGCTTTGGACTGGTGATGCAAGTGATGTAAACTTTAATCCTTAGAGAATTTTTTAAGCCACGTGTATGATCCTTTACTTGTTCAGCTTTGTCCGGTCGGCCTACGTCAGGTTCTGTACCAGTAACAGTTCAGTTGAACCAGTGTTACCATGAAGCAGCAGACAAATATAAATATCCTCCAACTTCATTGTAAGAAGAGAAGAAGAGGCCATATGGCGAGGAGTGAGGAGTGAGGAGTGAGGAGCGAGAGGCCACTGATGTCAGCATTGGGGTGGTCTGCTGCCTGTCAGTCAACACACAGGGAAACAAAACGCTTCTACAAGCTGTATCTAAAATGAGAAACCTGGATTTGAACTGGGAGACTTTTACTGTGCTGTAAAACAGACACAAAAATGTAATCCAATAATAATAATTAAATTCAGGCTTCTAAATTTGTATTTAAATCAGAATTGTGCTTTTCAAATCAAAATTAAATAATCCTTCAAATCATTTCTGGATGCAGTCATCCAGTGTGATGATTATACCAAATTCAGTTTCAGGCAGTTAAAATGAAACCCTCCTCTGGTGCTCCTTTCTTTTCATATAAACACATAAAAACAAAAACATAGCCCTTGAAATTTCTATCACATATTGTAGATGCAGCCTGTCTTCCTCCACCCTCAATCATCTCATCCCAGCTGTCAGCCTCCTCACCATCCACCCAGAAAATACACGCAATTTGCTGTGATCAGCGTGCCTCCGCAAACAGGAGCCAACTTAGCATGACACATCCCCCACGCATCTACCTCCACCCAACAATGGCAGCCCCTCCCGTCAACCCGCTCGGTGCCTTTTGAGATTTCTGCCAGCGATGCCACCGGTAATCACCGTCAGTCAGGAGGGTATCACCTGCGCCAGGTAATGAGGCAGAACTAACCCCGATCCCGCCGGACTCGACCACAGATGAGGTCTGAGACAATGGAGGAGAAGGGCGAGGGGGGTGGGGTGCGGAGAAAGCGGTGCGGGCAGGAGGAAAACAAAAGATGGCCTCTAGAAATGGGAGGTTAACGAGATGAGATTGCGCTGACCTTTGCTAATGCAGGTGGGAGGTGAGCGGGGGAAAGTGATTGATGGTAAAAAGGTGAGCAGCTGTTACAAGGGAAATATAATGAAGGTGGGGTTTCAGCCATTTGGACCAAAGGCTTTTGGAATGAGACGGGTCTTTAAAATGGTTTTGTGTTCGGTTTAAAGGGACAATTAACGACACAAAATAATCTTTAATGGCTACAATGGCTAAATGAAGCCGAGCCAGGTGCACAGAATGAAATAGATCTTATGTGTTACCAATGGTTTATCCCCTGGGATCATGAATGTACTGCAGGAATTCAGTACAATTTACTCAAGTATGGTACTAGACAATATAATTTTGAGGTACTTGAGTATTTTCAATTATTGCCAGTATAGACTTGATACTCAACCACACTTCATAGAGAAATACAATTTATTTAGAAATTAAACAGTATACAGTATTCTAAGTTTTTTTAACTGCATGATCAGCATTGCTCTTAACTTGCTGGGCCTAATTCTGGCAATTTAAGCTCATGAAAGATCGAACACGTTCACCAAGGTTAAATATTCATGGTTTCTGCAGGTTTGAACAACTTAATTTAAGACTTTGAAAAAAACTCCTAAGTACGAAAAATATGAGGTAATGTCGTAATTTAACGAACTATGCATGCCTCCAAATTTCTCTATAAATAGATATTAAACATATTTAAGAAAAGTATTTAAGACCGTGGAGTGTACATACGATTTTACATATTTAAGACATTTAAAGGGCTTAAATGCAGCTGATCAAATTTGAGACTTTGTAAGACCCTGCAGAAAAACCCTGATATTGCAAGAACAAGCGAGCAGGGTGTCAAGTGGGAATGAAAGCGGCACCATTCTCCCTATGACAAATCAGTGTAACATCAATATGATTGAAGCTGTTATTTCAAGTTTCTACTGCTTTAAATCAAAGACTCCAGGCTCATTGCAAAAAGCACCAGCCACATTTTCTTCATCTGTGGAATGATATATGATGTGATAAATACAAATTGGTTGTTTACAAATATTGTTCTAAATCCAGAGTTCTCTTCATGGGACACTTTACGTGATGGGTCTACTCCCTCCTCCATAAAAAGACCATTTATTATCATCTCTCACACACACACACAGCTTGAGACTAATTAATTATAACAGCCAAAGGTCCTTGTATAGTAAAGGATGAGGAATCATTTCAACAGCCAGTGTAAAATCAGGGAAATTATGTCTGTGTGTATCTGTAGCCTGCCAAGTCTGGAGTGTGCTTTACACTGGCCAAGACCATAGGCACCATTATGGTAGACGATACGGCACTGTGCGTGTGTGTGTGCATGCATGGTTGGTGTGAGTGTGTTGGCCACCGGTTACATCCGTTGGCTCAGGCCTCAGACATAAACAATAACAGTCTCGCACAGCTCTTCCCCTGAAAAGCCACAGAAACAGTCTCAGTGTTTAATTGCAGGCTAACAGACTTAGTTTACTTTTTAATTGTATACAATTCTTACCCTCTGTCTCACATTTGCTAATACTGGAGTGGTCAGGCATCATGCATATGAATCAGAGGTGGTTCCGTCAACACAAAAGGACGACTCCGATGTTTGCTACCGTTTTATTTAAGCATGAGAGAAGCACTTTTTTCCGAGCGCACCAGCATTTCCCCCGAGACCCAGAGGAGTGTGAGAGGTTGCAAACATATTAGTACTGATATTCGGCTGTAAAACTAAAATGCAGCACGCAAGCTAAATAATCACTGCATGCCGTTGCAGCATTCACCAGTGAGTCTGCACTTTCCACATCTCCGGAAGGAAGAATTGACAAATACATGAATCTATTGTAGAGATTTGATTTGTTTGAAGAGCTAAATCATTTTTCAACTCGGAGTCACTGAAATATGTTGTTACCTCTGCCACACAGGTTATATTTTTGTTAGCAGGATTACGCAAAACCTACTGAACAGATTTCCACGAAACTTGAAAGGATGGCACACGGGCCAAGAAAGAAATCATTACATTTTTGAGCGATCCACACAAAGGGGTGGATCCAGAGGCTTTATTTATTGATATTTTAACGATTTCCTAGAGAATGATACATGGATGAAAACCAGGTATATTTAAGGGACTGATATCTGAGTGTGTGCCATTTGATTAAATTAAGGACACTGTTGGTGCTCTCCTGAGTGGAATTCTAGTTAATTGATGCATCTTAAAGTAAAACAACAGCAATACAATGGTCCATTTAGCATCATTTTAATTGTTTAGTTAGTAGGCACAGCTTTTTTCAGGCTAAAATGCAAGACCCAACAGGCGGCTTATACAACCACAGTTAAATTCACTTGATCTGGATTTTTATTTGGATCTGCGCCAAATTGCACACGCTCATAAATATCAGTCCCCTAAACATGCCAGATTTTTCATCAAGATCCATGAATTATTAAAAATGTTGAAAAACACACAATGTTAAAGAAAGGGGAAAAAAATATCCTCGATCTGTTTCTTGCACCAACATTTACTGGGTTCTGCTTTGGGCCATGCTCGGCCTCACAGCACCACCTCAGTCTGGGTGACTGAGTGACTGAATCTCCCAGATCATGTCAGAATCAAGTAAACATGCGATACAAAATATTTCAGTCTGAATTCTGGGAGCTTCAAACTTGCAATTTCAAAACAGAAGATAAGTGGGAAAAAGCACTGGCCCTGCTGCTGCGGAGTCAGACACCAAGCCTGTGGCAGCTGCAGGTCTGGTTGTCCTTGTGCAGAGAGACTAAGAAAAGATTAGATTCTCCTGCAGCAATCAGACTGTCGGCCGAAATAAAAGAAAAGGTCTTACTGGTGTGTAGCTGTGTACGCTGCTGCTGCCGCCGCTGCTGACGGCTGTGTTCAGGTTGTTAAGGTTGACAGACGCCAAACTCTGCTCTGAGAGACTGTTGCTCAGGCTCCCGCCCAGACTCCCGGGGCTCTCACTGCCTTCTGCCTCGGGGTTGTACAGTGCTACCTAAATACACACACACACGATCCACGTTAATAAACACCACAATAAGGTATTATATACTGGGCCAACATTCTACATTTTAAGACAACGCACCATATAAACTTCTTCACGATACATGATTTTCTTCCTCATTTCCCCTTTCGCTACTCTTTTGTTTTGTCCATTTGCCAATTCACATCCAGACTGAACACTGCCCAACTCCAGAAGTTACCCATGCACCATTAACTGATGAGGCAATTCATGAGGAAATATGGAAATTAAAGTGCTGAAAGCAAATTAGGCCTGCTGCTGCCTAAAAGCCCAGAACCCCGACTTGTTTTTTTCCCTCTGTTAACATGTTGATTCGGATCAAGTCTCCTGACCCAGAGACCAGTGGGTAACAGAAGTGACTTATCTGAGAGTCCGACCGCCACCACCGACGAGGACACAAGTCTCACTTCAGACTGCACATCGTCTCGCGGTGGCAGATCACAAAGCTTTTAAAAAGCAATGCCTCAGGACTATGTTGAATCATATTTCTCATGTTTTGTTTGACTGTCAGTACTTGTGAAGCCGAGCGCCAGCATTACCTCCAGGCAACATTTAACTGTATAGACATATCTGAAAATATAGCCTCGGGGTGAGAGACAGCATTAGAGGCTCTCTGGGGCAGTTCTCTACCCAGTAGAACGTCTCGTAGCGGAAGCGTTTCACAGAGTTTGAATGCGTGAATCTGTAATTCTCCTCACTGTGTCACTCTAGCAACAAGGAAATGATTGTGTAGCTTACATGAATATTATGTGCAAGAAAAAAAAAACTGATTATGACCAAACATCTCTTTGTTGTTTCAAAACCACAGGGTGTCCAGTGCGGGCAGAATATTAGTGAATGTGTTACTGAAGAGGCTCTGACGCACTGCTGCGCCTGCAGGAGGCCACCTGTCCGCGTGTAGGTGGATTTCATTGATGTTGGCATCAGCATCATTAAGGTCCTCCTCTCACTGCACTGAATCATTGTTTGAGAATGTACAGTGAGTACTTGAGAGTTAAACAGAAGGAGTGCATGTTACCGCTACTTACAGTGAATCAACAGTGTCCTGCTTCCTGTGTGCCGCAGGGAAAAGTTGCCACACTTACAACTTGACGTTCATTTCCTTGGCTGATAATCATGCTCACCTTCTTTGCACAGGGTGGGTCATCACATAAGCATCTATGCATTATTTTTTAGATTCATATTTTAGTCTTTATAAAATAAACAACTGTGCTATCACCTGTTCTCATAAACCTCCTGTTTAAGAAACAGACAAAAAAACTGAACCTCAAATGATCAGAAACCGAGAAGTGAAGCACATTTTCAAACCAAAGCAGATTGACCAACAAGTGCCTCATATTTGTTTGTGGCCAAATGTCATATGAAATGAGTACATGCCTAAATAATACCTAAATAATAACTGAATATCCTAAGTGTTAAAAATAAATCAAAAGGGAGAATGGAAAACTACAAAGCCATTAAATCCAGACATCCAGACCAAACACAGTTGTGTGAGCTGCTGCTGAGGGACAGATTCTCTCTTTGGTCGGGGTCAGACGAAGGGGGATCATTCTGTGTGCGCCAGAGGAGACAGACGTCAGAGGTCCCAGTTCCCTTTTGACCTCTGACCCTCCTGCAGAGAGTCACACCCAGCTTTTCCTTTCAGTCAGTGTGTTTGTGGATGTGTCATCGCATAGGGGTGTGTTTGAAAGTGAAGATCTGTAAAACAGCCCAAGCCACTGATGGTGAGCCTCAAATTCCGGACGGTGTTTATAACCTCGACCTTCTCCTCAAATATATGACTACATCTTATTGACAGATTCATTACTTAAAATCATTATGATTATATTAAGAAATTAATATTCATTAGATGTAATGGCAAATAAAGTTTCCGTATGTAAAATGTGCAGATCCTGAAGCATATTATGACTATTACGTAGCAGCAGCACAGACTTGATGGTAGCTCACATACTTTGTTCATTACTGCTGACAGAACTCATCTCCTCCTGTTCCTGCCACCTTTCCCACGTTACAGTTCATCATGTGAAATGTAATATGGCTTCCCACACTTTTAACTTGGGCCGCTCATATTATTTTCATTATTGATGATTGTTTATTTCGCATTATCTTCTCATTTAATCAATTCAAAATTTAGTCAGCAAAATAAGACAATAATTGATTCTAATAGTAAAAAATGCTGATCACAGCTTCCTGCAGCCATAATATGTGGTGTTAGGTTCAAGAGCAGATTACCTTTGCAAAACTTTTAAGTTAGATGTTTTTAACATGAAAAATCTGACAAAACACTAGAAAATGCAGTTTCTTGTAAAATTAGAGTGGGATTGCTGGCCTCTTGAAAAGAAAACTAAAATTAAAGATGGCTTAAAGTTGCATTGTGTAGAATTTAGTGACATAAAGTGGTGAAGTTGAATGTTGCAGCTGAATACCCCTCACCTCACCCTTCCCCCTCCAAACATTAAGGAGAACCTGTGGTAACCTTCAGTTTTCATAAAAACTCAAAGAGTGTTTAGTTTGTGCTACTACAAGAAACATGGAGGCCTCCATAGAGAGGACCCCCTATACAATAACTGTGATTGAGTAAAAGGTCTGAAGGGCATGAAAAAGCTGAATTGACGTCTTTTTTAAGTTTGAAATAAGTTTGAAGAGTGTATGATGGATATGAAATAAGAGGTGGATGAGTGGGTTTGAAGGTTTCTCTCTTCCACTCCCTTTATCAGGTTTTAAAAAAGCTGAATATCTTCAAAAGTGGTAATGGGATTGAAAGGTTGAACCGAACCAAAACGAAGGAACATTTCTGAAAATGTTCAGATTTGAATGGAGTTTCTACCTGAGAGGTTGAAAATAAAATCAAAAGTTGAGAAAAACTGCTGAACGTTCTGCTCATTCATCTCAATGTCAACAAAATATTGATGTTTTCATGGAGTTTTTATGTTGAAAAATGTTGACCGTGGGTCATTATTGTAGCAAAAGCCAGTGGAGAGTTTTGTAACTATATCTCAATCTCTAAGTGTGTAATCAGATTTGTAAAAACTCCAAATCTGTATTTACTGTATATGTGTAAATATATAGCTGTATTTTAGAATGGGTACCTATATATTAATGGCTGCAAAGTGTTTTGCTTCAAGAACAGGAAATACAGAAATAAACCTTTACCCACTATTTTAACATGGTGTGTTTGGACGTTAGCATTAACCTCTGAATAAATGAATTGGACTGTCCAAGAAAGAACCACCATGCAGGGTGAGTGAACGTCCTCGAGAGGCTATGAAATCTTGTTTTTTTCCAGACACACCACAGACAGTACAATTGATCAAATTGCATCACACTTAGTGAAGTTAGTGCAAAGATGCACATGTGCCGAGATCAGCCTTTCATGCATTTTTAACTGAAAATATATGACAAATGCATACATGGAAAGTAGATCAATTATCTCCATAGAAAGTGTAACACATGCCCCTCAAAAACTGTAAGTGAAAGTATTTAACTCTTTGATTTTGGATTGCTGCAAATTTACACATTTACAAAGTTGTCTACGCATACATACAAATCTCCACACACACAAATAGTCACACACTACAAGGTGGTGCCATACCTTGTTGGTCACAGCATTGATGGCCAGAGTGGGAGACGCCCCTCCTGACATGATGCAGTCCATCCTCAGAGACTCCGACTCCAGGCTGTAAGGAGTAGATGCCTGCCGGGGAACAGATTATCAAATAAATAATTAAGACACCAAATGAATCTTTGCTTCCAGTGCATCACCAACAAAGACCTTTTGACATGTCACAGCATTAAAGGCACAGGGCTACACAGTAAAATCAATAACGGCTGAATTCCAATTAGCTGCTACAGTGTCAGGGTCGTGGTATTTGCTTATACTGACACACTGACATATCTTACTGGGAATAGAACAGAGCCATTGTTAATGTTATCAATAACAGATAATCAGTAAGTGGTTATTTCATCTGACTGTCATAAAGGGTGCTAATAGAAGATTTAAACAAGATCTGTTTTACAACATTATTATGCATATTTATGTAGCAAGGCACAATTTCTGAAAGGAAGTTTCAACTCAGTATTATCCTGAAATTACCATGTTCATGAGAAAAATCTGTTTCTTCCTAATTAAGATAATCAGCTCCTTAAATTGCTAAGAGTTTTATGGCAACACGTTGTCTTTGCATACAACGGTTATCAATTTGAACTTGTTAGAATACAGCGTTAAGGAGTTATTGCACTTTCAAGGAAATCCGTGTTTAGTCATGAATATGAAAATATATGCAAAGAGATACTCCCAAATCTAATCAGATCATCTACTACATATGAGGAACCTGTGGTGTAAGTGTGAAGAGTGGCACAGAGTGCCATCGTGGTGGGATAATAAAACCAGTGTGAGGCTAATGAACACATGACTGCTAACCTAGTACACAGTTGTTTTATCCTATTATATTATTCTATTATAAACCTAAGTTTGCTACACTGAATTAATCATGTTTCACTAATGAATCCACAGTCTAGTGGTGGCCAACAGTGCAGAATTTGATTTTGATCCAATAGCAGGGCCATTATAAGTGATATCTATATCAATACTTTCTGGATATTTTTGGGCATGAAATGGGAAGAGAGAATGGGGAAGGCACGCGCCCTCTGCTGCATCTGATGCACTTGTAGACTTTATATTTTTAATTCAAATAGGTCATTACAGTTTGAATATGAACTTTTCTCTTGAATGAATGTTCACATTTTGAATAAAAAGTGACAGCCCTGCCAGAGTTTCAGAATGATACTAAAATATTTGACACAATATGAAGGTCTCAAACTTTGTTTTGTGCCGTTGCTTCAGTGTAGAGCTACGTGCAGCAATCTCTACCCCTCACACACACATGCACACTGACTATCAGCAGCACCAGGATAAATCCTGCAGGCCCATTAAAACATCCATAACATTTTTTACCACCATGTGCAGGGAGACATGATTCCAGACGCATGTGTCCTGGCGTGTGCACTGTAGCAGTGACAGATATGTCATTATTCCTATTTTAAGTTCATGTACCATCAAAATTGTTTCTAAGTCGAGCTTTGTCAAACATGAGTATTTTCTCTGTTAATTGGGATTGGTCAGACCACTCCTATCAGAGGCCATATGATACAAATTTACGACAATAATCCCAGAGTCATCACAGGGAAGGAGGCCTCTATCACTGCTTGTGGCACGTAAAGGGCAAGTCAAGAATTGCAGAGTGCAGTAGTGCAAGTTATCTTTTTATTCTGGTGACTAAGTGCACAAATACCCTTTAACCCTTAGCTGTTAAGTGTTTCCTATTCATTAATATGCAAAATAATTTTTAATATGTCCTCCACTGACTGGAGATATGCAGGAGAGTGGCAGTAAAAATGAGGAAGGCAATGAAACGTGACAAAGGTTATGAGAATTTTCTGAAAGATGCCAGTTCATGATTCTGTACGAAGCTTCCTGAATCATCACCACGCCCCAGGCTCCACTATGTGAACTAGTTGAGGTGCGCTTCCTTTAAATGGCTGGACAGTGGACACATCACTCGACTTGATAAGATAAATCAAGCCATCCTCATGTATTATTCACACTTCTAAAATGTTTTCACCAGCAGTTCATTTTTTCAGCTGTCCTCACACAGATCTAAAGTAGGGGATATGAGTGCGGGGATATGGGGAACTATTCAAAGATCGATGAGGGGCTAAATTGACGCTTGCGGAAAAAAAAGAAAGAAAGAAAGCAATAAGAAAATGAGGACAATATTTTTTCTCCTTGTCTGACTCCTTTCAGGGTTCAAGGCAGCTCGCCTGCCTTCCCAAACTGCTTACAGTAAGAGGATTGGTTGGCAACAATGCAATCTTTAATTTATGATAAACTCCAAGCGAAACGGGTTGTCGGTTCCCTGGTGGAGGCACTTAAAAAGAAGACAATGTGGAGGTGAAGAGAGGAGTGAGGAAGGCTTGTGGGAGAAGGAGGGGAAAAGAGGAAGAATAGGTAGTGAGATAATTGAGTGGTGACGGACAGACGGAGGCATACAATAAATGAAAGGGGCTGATTATGCTGGGGGCACAGGTACTAAACTAAGTGTACACTGCCTGTCTACACATTTATACAATGCATTTATGCAGCTGACGTTTAGCCTCGCTGTCAACTTCAAATATTTCCACTTGCACAGATGCTGTCATCAGGAGACTTTAAAGACTTTGACTGTGTAGCCTAGGTGTAACAAAACCCCAGTGAAAACAGCACGACATATTCAGCCCAGGGTTTTTTTTTTCTTCCCAGGCCGTAACACTGCTATAAATCTTACCACTTAAAACCTCCCTGTTTCTCCTTAGCCCATGTGACAGCCCACAGTGTGTCTGCCAGCGGTGCAAGTGAGGCGTAAAAAAAAGGGGTCGAAGGGCCCATCCATGTAAGAAGAGATGACAAGCCTCTGAATTAATTAATGTTTGTAATAAAAAAAAAATCGTTGGTGAAGAAAATATGTCTAATGGCAGCCCCGGGGCCTTCGGTGGTAATTAACTGGAACACAAGCCTGGAATACTCTCCCTCCTCCCCCTCTCACTTTTTTCCCTCCTTCCCCTTGCAGCTTGACTTTTTCCTCATGCTCTCACTACCTTGATGTCTTTTTCACTTCTTTTCCCCCCTGCATCCTTTTTTTTTTCACGCTTCTTTCTACCCCACACCCGCCTTTTTCCTCTCTGTTTTACCTCAATTCTTCCTCCCATGAACAACTGTGATTGTGCACTTTGCCGATCCCCGCCTGCCTGCGTTCCCTGGAGAGGAGACGGCGATACAGGCAGGAGGAGGCAGAGACGGAGGGAAAGAGTGGCAGACAAACACAAAGATAATGATCAAGATGCACAACCGGTGACAGAGACCCGGGATGAGGAAGGAAGGGAGATGACTCGTTGTGCTGCACCGTGATGAAAGAACCTGCAGGTTTTCTTTAATGCAATGACAAAGATAGTTGTGGTGTACATTCCGAAAAACCTCAGTGAGCTTCACTGACGATGTTTGGATGCAGCCAGGCCCAGCACATCGGCTGATTTCACCAATTGGTTGCTCAACCTTGGCTGAAGAAAGTGTCGTCGTTCTACCTTGAGACAAAGAGGACCTAGATTCCTACTAAAATACTAGAATAGCACTCAGTAGAGTAGATCCAGCCACACCAAAAATGCCTGATTTTTTTTCATTAAGATCCATGAATTATTCCATGTGAAAATTGGGGAAAATGCTGGAAAACCCCTATCTCGGAATATTAAAGAAAGTAAAAACTATTCCTGGATCCGCCCACTGATCCGGATCCAGTACAAAATGTAATGGTTTCTTCCTTGACCCATATCACATCTTTCCACCAGGTTTTGTGGTTATCGATCCGTATGTTTTTGCATAATCTTGATTTCAATCAAACATACAAACCAACAAACACAAAGGAGTGGAAACATAACCTCCTTAGCAGAGGTAATTAATCAGTTCTGTTTGTTTACTCACATTAAAATGTGTAGTATGTACTGTATATTGTTGGAGTTCGAGCTGAGGTGATGCTCAAAAAGGAATTGCATCTGTTTATCATGTTTCTTTATACTCAATCTGTATTTTGACATTTCAGTCATTACACCAACACTAGTTGGTAAGCAGCTACTCAGCTGCTAAAGACACAGACAGCTAAATACTAAATATACAGCAGAAAAGACTCAAAACAACATAGATGCAGGCAGATAGAGGTCATGTAAAACATGGGATACATCATGACGCTCACTCTGTACTGCGTCTGTATTCAGGTTAATGACTGAACAGCAGCTGTATTCTGCCGAGCTGATGCAGGGTTACATGTATATTTAGCCTCAGGAGCTGTCTATCAAACTCATTCTCAATCCTACAACGTCACTTAGGTTTTTTCTGCTGTTTCTGTGAAATCCTGGAAATAGCAAGAGTCTGTGGTTGATATGTTATAACATGCAAGTCAAACCCACCTGACCTGGAGGAACATACATTCATGACACTGTTTAATTGAGAGAACTTGCTTTACTTCTGTTGTGGCACTTGGCATTAAAGCCCGACTGGTTTATCGATTAGCCGATATGAGTCTTTCACAAACATCCGTATCTGCGTTTGTGTTTGCAGATATTTTTACATTACTTTACAGAATGAACTATGCAGACAGTAAATGCACATCTGCATTTACTTTAACAGTAGTGCAGTGTCTGTGCTAAACATGCCTGTTTGGAATGAGCTGTTTGCTTTGCTGGTGATGCTGGTTGCAGCTTTCCTTCTGAAACTATTAAAGTGACCTGCGGTAATTGAACCGCTGCTCGGCTGCAGGACTCAGTCCACAGAACCCTGAGGCTGCACCACCTCTGGTGCTGTTCACCTGTTTATTCAAAGTTCGGTGAAGCTCGACACAGAATCTCAAACTGGAGAATCAGTTGTCATTGCTGTGGTTGTGAATACGCCTGTTCTTGTGAACATGCCCTCCGTCAAATATTATTAATTATTAGATAGGATTTTACATGCTTTTTATACAATTTTAAAGTTTTATATATTAAGCTATATTTTAGTTTTCTCTTTATTTATCAAGCCTCAATTACATTTCAGGATCTAGTTGGGAAATAGAAAATGGGGGGGAGGATCCTATATTAAGTCTTGGTATCAACCAAATGGTACAAAGCAAGGACAATCCTGCTTGTTCATCACAGACAGGAAAATGGTGCATATTTTTGCTGCTTTACAAAGTAGTAACACAAACAGATCCTATTAAATTTTCAAACTATCATCTGGTTCTGGTGCTGTAGACAATTAGACTGATAGAGACCCTTCAAACAAGCGTAACGTGCAGAAGAGAACACAAATCCACAAAGGGAGCAATACAGGAACCTGCATGTGTTATTCCCTCCACAGTGAGGTTAATTAGTACCACAGGCAAGCAGGTAGCCTATCACATGGCTGTAGAGTGGTCAGCTAGTGGTCAGCTTGAGTGGTCAGTGGTCACTGTTGCTCAGTAACAGCACAAGTGTGAAGTATATCTTTCCCCTTTCACACCATGTTCTTGTTTTTCTCCTTGGTATCATTGAACTAGCTCATATTCCCAGACCCTGTGGTGCAGGTGCTGTGGGCACCATGAGCTTCTGGTCAAGAAAACTAAATGTACACCACTGAATCACTAAAATTACACATAGACGAATAACAAAATGAATATCCTGATGTGTTTTAAATGGTCATTTGATTTGCGTTATTCAGTTAGAGTCTGGTTGACTGAAGCATTTCACTGCGCCGTCATAACGTCAAACACCTTCCTGATCTGAAATATTAAGTCAAATATTTCTGTAACATCTCAGGTGCACAGAGATGTGCTACATCGGCAACGCTTTCTCTGACAGTGCTCGCATCTTTTTGAGACCTTTTTAAGACCTAAAAACGAGGTGATACATCTCAAGGGGTTTATCCTATGACAATACATTTCTGACACGTATTGTTCGCAAAATCATGGCTTTCATGATGGGAAACTGATGGTTTTGTTGCGACACACATTGTTTTGTGGCTGCAGTGTCCTTCTAGGGATATTAAGACCACCGGTAGCTGGAGAGTGAGTGGTCCTCACGTTCATGCTGCACTTTGACATTAAATCATTCCACTACCTCCAGTCGTCGAGTCCACTCCGTGATGTCTGCAACCATAGACTGGATGTGTCTCCACTTTCTCCCGTCCTTCAAAAATGAAGCCAAAATATACCGGATATGATTGTGAATGGAGTCAGAGTCTGCGCAGTAGCAACCGGGGGATGGAGCCGTGGTGGCGCATTTATTTGCTCGACCAATCCTGAGTCAGTCTCAGCTGTCAATCATGACATTTGACCTTGTTTTTATAACATCAAATAACTAATTAATAATCAAATTTAAACATCAATGTGATAAGAACTACCTCACATCAACCATCTTAGGTTTCTGTATCACTGGATTTACAATCTATAGTGCAACCATCCACCAGGGGGCAATCAAGACATTTTGACCTTTCATGGCGTCCATCTTTACAGTTTTTCTTAACAGGCTCAGGCAGCTGCAGACCTGGACCCAGGCTGAGTCTGAGTAAGACGGAGGCAACTACCTGCCCAGGGTCAGAATTAGCTTACAGCAATTAGCATGCATTAGCTCGGACGGATAACTTGTTTTGTTTACTACATTCTGTGAACTTTACCTTCACCCTGAACATCCCGCTGAATCCTGTTAGAAAATCCAGCAAGTGTATTTAATATTCACACTGAGCAGACAGATTCTTACTATGGTGCAGACATATCCATCACATTGCAGAGCTTTTAAAATCAACAAGCTTTAACCTCAAAAGAAGGATTTTACAAGTCATGGTTAAGGTACGTACCCTTTCTCCAGATCGTGGTCTTTTCTTGGGCCTGCTGGGAACTGTGTCTTCTTTAGGGTTGGTATCTATGGCCCAGTAGGAACCCTGGAGAGTGAAACAAACATGTTGTGAGGTCTCATGTTTGGTGGAAGCTGCTTGTTTATTTCTCATATGCTTGTGATTGCTCTGTAGGTTTAAGACCATTGATAAGGAGTCAATGGTGATCGGTACATATTCTCTCTTTTTGAATGTAAAACTGGATCTAAGTAAAAACCTAAAATTCTCAATTCACACGGTGCTTAAAAATACTTATAATTATATATGAAGTATATGAAAGACACAATGCCACAACAAGAGGACACTAATAAATAAACTAACACATATTCCATGAGGAGATTAGGTTTTGTTCAGGATCCCGTCCAGCTGATTGTTAAAATCACTGTATTTAGTCAATAATTGATTCAAGCCAGTCAGAAGATCCTGAAAATGGGACCATTATGTATGTACCAGATGTATGGGTATTATTAATGTTGTATACATTTCTATATGTTTGTATCTGTCAATTTATATTTTATATCCATCACATTCTCTGACACATTTTCATCCGTTTCTGATGTACACATATCTATTCTTATTGAGGATGGTATCAATTCTCTTTTTTTCAGTACACAGGGAATCGTGTCACTGAAGGAAAAACAGTGCAGTGGATGGATCTCCCTCTCGTCCGATAAAACCAACGTATCTGTTGTTATTCCAGCTCTGTATCCAATCAGTTTTCTCTCGCTTTAGTTATACTGCGGCGCACGCTGCAGCTTCCTCTCCCCAGAAAACCCACTGAAATCCTTTTGATACACAATGTTTAAAACGCAGCAGCAGCCTCCAAAATAAACACATACAGTGAGAGAGGAGGAAATCAATTGCTTTTAGGTCCTTGATTTCCTCCTGGTCTGATTTTATTTTATTTTCTCCCTTTCATTTTTTCCCTCTTCCCTCCCAAGGAGGTCCAAAGCTGCAGACTGAATTCAGGAGGTTCATCTAGGCCACACACTCACAAACAGACACACACAAACACACACACAAACACACACGGCCCGCTCCACACCTCCCTCCCTCAAACTCACTTCTTCTCCTCCCCCTGTCTCTCAGTCCCACATCACTGAACAGTACACAGCCAATTAACGTTAGCACATGCATGATTTAGCTTCTCCCCTCTCTCTACGGCTTCAAACAGAGCATGTACGTTCAACTTGGCACAGATGACCCCCCCCCCTCTTCACTCCACCGCCGAGGTATCGACCGCTTCGATCCACGGTCTGAGTTAAGGTGCGAGTCAGGTCCAAGTCGGTCTAATCAGGGGGAGCCCGCTCTCTGCTTTTTTTGTCTTTGGCAGACTATGGGCCTCCACTCAAGCCCAAGGATTTTGTTTGAATTATTTAAACCTTCTTCCCCCTAATTCATTTTTCAATGGCTCCAAAATCCCCGCAGCCTGGAGACACCCCCGCACCCCCACCCCAAACAAAATGAGTTTAGAAAGCTCGATGAAAAAGTTTGGAGCATGCCGATTAGTTTTTTTTGTTGGCGGATTGCTCCTCGTGTTAACCGTGTGATGACCTGACATGTAGACATTTGAGCGTTTGCTAAAAAGTGTTGTAAGGACAAGCTTCATTGATCAGCTGTAATTATATACTTTCCCCTGTCCGAGCGATTCCTTCGATTCAGCACAAACAAGGTCTTGACAAATTGTTGTTATCAAACGTAAAACCTATCAAAAACGTCCTCTGATTGTGTTTGTGTGTGTGTGTGTGTGTGTGTGTGTAATACAGTATAACAGATGCGTGAATGTCCTCGCATCTGAAGGAGTGTACCTACATATACATATTATTCATTACTGCCGGTGTCACATTATTACTTGGCAGAATCAATATCAGAGGAGCCACGGAAAATAAAGAAAGAAGCATTATGCATTCAGCACAGCCCGAGCTATGGAGCTACAAATTGCTTTTAAGTGCGGACACTCTGTGCGCGTGTGCACTTACGCACAAATGTGTGCACACATGCGGCACGAGGGCGAGCGAACACGTGAAAAGTAATCGCTGTAGCCTCTGCTTTATTTGTAGGTCCGCGGAAATAGGTTTGCATTTTCTCTGTGAATCACACCGTAATTCATGCTGAGCTTTTCAGTCGCATTACATTGTTTGGGAAATACTTACTTTTCCAGGGTCGTCTTTGGAGCGAGGCACTTTGAGAAAACACTTGTTCAAGGACAGGTTGTGTCGTATAGAATTCTGCAGGGAGTGACAGGCAGTCGGTGAGAAAACAGAGGGAGAGGAAGGGGAGGAAAAGGACAAAAAAATTGTTACAGAGTAAATCCATTAAAACCTTTTTCCCAACAAGTAAATTAAATTTACACTGACATTACTATCAACTGATTCTGGTCCCAGTCTATGGTGTTCATTGGAACAACACGACCCTTTGCCTTTATGAACTAAACATTCTGTCCTCTTCACCTAAGCGGCAGGATCCCCAGAGGTGTCACGAGATAAATCTGAGGGGTCAGAAATATTTCTTATACACTATATTTAGTTTTAGTTTTTTTTACTTCTCTCTAATATTTCCCATTTTCCAGTCTCAACTGTTTGAGAAGCTACAAATACCATGGTTAAACTGCTCATCAGTATTTTTAACTGTGTATGCAGTTTTTGTTTGGGGCAAATCTACATTGACTGACATGAGCCTATAACAGACAGTTTTGGCATTTGTGTTTACCAGTATAAAAACTTTTACAGAACAAACATTGCAGAAAGGATGTGCATTTTATGTTTATCTTCCTAATTCATGTTGTTGTTTTCTTTTATTATTCATAGTTATCTATAATATAATTTATGGTTAAGCTGTAAAATATCAAGCCTCAATTACATTTGTCATGAGGGTTTGACAACAACATCTTAGGAATCATTGCTAATTTTATAAAAAATAGACAACATGTGTTCACTTTCTCCCAATATCAAGAAATGACGCCAAAGATATCCCGGCTATGTTGCACATTTGAAGCCAGAGTCTGCGCAGTTACAATCTGGGGGTGGAGCCGTGGCTGCGAGGTCGTGCTAATACATGTGCTCAACCAATTGTGAGTCAGTCTTAGCTGTCAATCTTGTTTTTATTATATTAAATAACTAATTAAAACCAAACGTACCAGACAAATGAGCTCTTAAACACATCAGTGTGATGAGAAATACCCATCTGCTAACTTGGAGGAGGCCTATACTAATTTGTCAGACGTGTGAGGGTGTGGATGTGAGTGTTAGTGGTTGTGGGGGGACTCTGACTGGTGTTCTCTGTGCTTTGAATGGATTATTTGAATAAGTGAATGGTAAAGTTTAACACCCAAGGACTGGGTGTTAAACTGGGCTTTGTGAAATTCTGTTTCAAATATAGTTCTGGCCATAATGAGGGCGAGCTGACATTTCTCCGATTTGTAACACCTCCTATTGTGTGAGTGTGTGTGTGTGGTGTGCATGAGAGGGAGAGAAAGAGAGGGGTAGAGAGAGAGAGAGAGAGAGAGAGAGAGAGAGAGAGAGAGAGAGAGAGAGAGAGAGCTAACCTGACATGAACCTGATCTCCTTCAGGCTCCCGTTCTCTGCTCATCTGCTGCTGTTAATTAATACCACTGGGGAGGAGGAGGAGGGGAAAGACAGAGGGATGGGAGGAATTTCTCTTCTCCTTCTCCCGTGTTCCCACTGCTCTACACTTGCTTTGTTTCTCCTACAACCACCATCTCGCTCTCTCTCGCTCTCTCTTTCTCTCTCTGTGTCTCTCCCATACCATAACAGCCGGGTCCACCTCTGCCTCGCCCCTGCTCCTCCCGCCAGAAAAGCTGTGGCGGTTTTCGGCTCCTCTACTTAGCGGGTCACTGGCTGCTTGCGGCCGTCCATCAAGGAAACGTGTGACAGTCTTGTGATGAGAAAGGATAGGAGGACTGCCACCAGCTTGGCACACAAAGGCAACCATCTGTTCCAAAAACTTTCCTGCGGGAGGTGGCGGTGGATCATTAGCACCGAGTCCGCCCGTCACTTCGGCAGCGAGCCCGTCTAACTTTACCTCCACCTCTACCGACTGTTTGTTTATTTACACACGTCTTCTTGCTGTTTTTACACACCCGTGCATGACTTGCAACCCTGTATGTTTCCGACTTTGCAGTGCACCCATTTTTCCCTTTCATGCATTTGTATTCTCTGTTTAGGCTGAGCCGTAGACTGAAAAGTTGAAAATCTCTCAGGAGACAAGTATTATTTCTAGGAGGGTTTAGGGCACAGGAAGCTTGTTTTCCTCATGAATAAGTCCCTTTACGATATACACTGGTAATGTCAGGATACTAAACATCACGTTTTCACATCAAATTAATTTCCTTAAGATGTTTTACTGAAAACAAATTCCAGTAGATGCTCCAACAGTGAATATAAGTCGTCACCGAGCCAGGACACCACAACAAAGGGTATTTTCATCCATCCATTGCCTATAGCGCTTATCCACTGGAGCCATTAGGCGAGTGAGCAGGTTACACCATGGACAGGTCTCCAGCCAATCACAGGGCCACCATACAGAGACAAACAATTTACAAATACGGCCATTTTAGATTCTCCAATTAACCAAACCGTAATCTGCATGTCTTAAATGTCTTCGGACTGTGGGAGGACGACAGAGTACTCAGAGAAAACCCACTCAGAAATGGGGGGAGCATACGAACTCCGAACAGAAAGACCCCGGAAGCCAGAGAAAACCCACAGAGAACATGCGAACTGGCAAAGAGAGCCTGGCCGAAATGGGATTCGAGCGAGGCACCTTCTTGCTGTAAGGAACACTGCGCTAACCACTGCACCACCGTGCCACCTGAAGGGAACATGAAAGGTCTTTACCATATTTCATGAAAATCTGATATTCTCTGATATGAGAGAAACATCATCACGTGGATATCATGTTACCATGGTATTCCTCATATTTATGTTTTCTGCCGTCACTGGTTTCATAAGAGGGAAATTAACAATGAATGCTTCTTGTCAAAATGTTCCTGTAATTACGTTGTTCAAGCTTCAATTATCACCCATCAGTTACTGACAGAATTAAATCAACATATACACATTTCTATATCCACAATATTTTTGCCTACCAGTCTATATTTTATCATAATTAATTCCATTTAAGATTTGTGTACTTTCAGACTCTTTGTACTATGAAGTCCCGTACACAATATATGCACATGCACACACAGACACACACACACACACTGTAAGCCACCCACACATTTTTTAAAAGGTCAATGACACTTAAAAACTGCTTCTTTTTTCTTGCCAGTGACAAGAAGCTGGACATGAAAGGACCAAAAACAAAAAACACAATTTCACCGCTGAGATAGTTGCAAGGACATGCGTGTATGTATGTGTGTGTGCATCTTTTGTGTGTGTGTGTGTGTGTGTGTGTGTGTGTGTGTGTGTGTGTGTGTGTGTGTGTGTGTGTGTGTGTGTGTGTGTGTGTGTGTGTGTGTGTGTGTGTGTGTGTGTGTGTGTGTGTGTGTGAGACAGCGTCTTTGTTTGTATAAATGCGTAGTGAGATGGGAGAACATCTTTCCACCCGGAGAGCACATATTGTTCACGTTGATGCTTAAGTGCGACTGCCGTCTTCCCTACATGTTACAGAAAACAGTAATCTCCTCTTACTGAATGGGAATGGTCATCATCAATAAATGTACTGATTAGCAGTGCTGTGAAGTAAAATAATGAGATCCACTGCTGTGTCCTCCTTCCACCCACTCCTCTCCCTGCCTGATTAATGAGCTTACTGGGCCGGGCCGGGGCCATGCCATTCCTGCCCAGCATCTGATAGATCACACAGTCACCAGCATCGTGTGCGAGTGTGTCTCTGTGTGTTTGCAAAACGTAGGAAAGACAGTGAAGAGGACTGGTGGTTTATCCCCATATCTTTGGCATCGAAATAAAAAACACAACATAAACAGTCATCGTTTCCACAGCAGGAAATTGTCTGTAAATACAGTTAATCGCTGTTGGCTTTCTCTAAACGCAGCGGTTCAGACAAGCTATTGGCAGTATCGACGTGATTGGGTTTTTCTGACACTGTCGGGTTTTGTACACAAAGATTTGGTCTTTAAAGCTGAAACTAAAGCTCAGCCCCAAAAGATATCAAACATGTCAAAATGTTTAAAACAGGTTAGATCTGAAAAGTAAACATTTATGTATTGAACTGAATATGTGATAATAACAGATGTTAGAAAATGGTATGATTCATAGCAGTCATGTTAAAATGAAAATAAATGTATTCATTTCTGACACTGTCTTGGCAATAACATAAAAATGTATTAATCATTATTTCTTGTGTTTCAATTGAATCATTCTCAAAAATCATTATGAAATTAGTTATTGTAATACAAAAATCTGCTGTGTGTGTGTGTGTGTATGCATGAATACACTGTGTATATCATATTGAGTGAAGATTAGAATGCACATGCCTCCATCTATTGTACAATCTACTCTAAGGTGTGCAGTTAATAATAATGATGATAGATATGTGTGTATGTGTGGTATATACACTATATATTGTGTGTGAGTGGTAGTGGATGCAGCTGCCTCTGCTTAACATAGGGTGCAGCATCGTGGACTTAAGGAGGTTAGTTACATAAGGTGGACTTGATAAGCATGGATGACTTTCTGACTAAATGCAATGTGATATAATGTGATGTGTGACAAAAAGTCAGGTTTTGGAAACATGCTTTTGGGTTGAGGTGTGTGTGTATGTATGTGTGGGCGTGTGTGTGTATGTGTGTGTGTATATCTTCACACAGGGGAAGAGTGAAGTTACATAAGTGGGTAGGTTTGGAAGATCTGGGTCATGGCAGCTGAGTTAAACACAAAGGGGCAACAGGAGGTGACATTTCCTCAAAACTAAATTAAACCGTCTTGAGAAGTGATGTATCATGAGTGAGGCAAAAACACTTAAAACTCTAAATAGAATTGATGACAGTGAAATGGTTGGTTGGTGAAGCTGGGCGCTCTGGAAACGTACACCCCAAGTCGCACAGAGCTTCTTGGTGGGAGGATGTTTTTTTGCGTGGCTAATCTTCCAGAGGTCACAGTGTGACTCATTTCAGCACAGGACATGTAAGGTGACTGAGGTTCAAAGGTGTAAGACTATGTGCATCACAATGAGAAAAGTCAAAAAGTCAACAGCGACTCCCACGTAACCTCAGCTATTACATAATAGATTTGATAAAGTAAGAAACCGCCCCGTTTTCCGCTCGGCACCTGTAATGCAAACTCAACACTTCCTCCACCTGATTCACATTAACCCACCTCCCCAGCTGTTCACAGGGAACAAGCTCTCTCTGTGGCCTGGAAGGCTTTTATTATGAAAAGTCTGCAGGGTGTGTTGGGCTTCACTAACTGCTGCTTTCAATATTAAGTACAATAATCAGTTAAAAGTAATCAGTGAGTCAGTATACTTTCAGACATGCACTGAACTGCAGACAATCTCCTAAAATTATCCAGCGGAGCCGTATGAGAGAATGCAGTCGTCAATTGTTCCAGACATTCTGCGGAGTTTCTCCTGCAGCCACATGGAAAAATCTCCAGATAATGTCAGAATGAGCCCACGTGAGAAAACAGCAGGGGATCCTCCAGAGGATTTGCCGCTAGTGAGTGGGTGTGATGAGAAGCAAAACAAAAATAACAAAAAAAAAAGATGGCAAATATCTAAGGATGAAGAAAACGAGCCAAAGACGTAGAAGACATCTTATGAAACCACATTTAATTTCACTAGATCCATATTTGTTTTGGGAGCTTCACCAAATTGCACACACTCATAAATATCAGTCCGCTAAACATGTGTATTTTTTTCATTAAGTTCCATGAATTATTATTTGAGACATCAAAGAAAATATAGAAAAACTCCAATCTTGCAAGGTTATAGAAAGAAACACTTCCCTGGTCCAGATCCTCACAAAAAATGTATTCTTCCCTGACGCATTTCACATCCTTCCACCAAGTTTCAAATAATCTGTCCAGTAGTTTTTGCATAATCCTGCTAATTTATAGGCTGACACACACACACACAGACCAAAATATAACCTCCTTAGTGGTAAGAATGCAAATTATACTAAAATTACCACCACAGCCTTTATGTAAAGATGTCAATACTGTGGATGTTAAAGTTTTTGTTTGCCAGTAAATTCACTGATTTGGCTTGATAAGCAGTAACGGGAGCCTCTAGTTAACGAGGTAAGAAAACAAGCCTTAATCTCTGTGGTGGTGTGAATCCCGCTGAGACCCCTGCTCAACTGTGTCTCTGCGGGGAGACAGGGGTCAAAGGGCAAAGGGTTTGCTGGCCAGAGAATTAACCTATCGAGCGCTGCTGTGTCTGACATACACACAGACAAACAAATGCACACCTACGCAGCAGTATTCAGGAGAGTCTCTCCCATGCCCTTCAGGATGAAAGTATTGTGGTGTCACAGAGGTAGTCCTTGTGCGCCCACAGACAGATCCAGAGATAGAGAAACAGAGAAAGGAGAGAAGGATGGAAGACAGAGCGGGAGGGGATATTTGGAGAAAAGAGAGAGGGGGTAGAGATTTCGCTAACTTTCCGCTGAACCCATACAGTGCATGAGGAGGGTGAAATGTGGGGAAGTTTGAAAGGTAAGGAGGAGGAGGAGGAGGAGGACGAGGAGGAGGAGGGAGGGTGCAGGGAGGCACAAAGAAAAAGAGCTGGAGTCAGCTGGAAGAGGGAGTGCGGAGGTAAACGCGCACATACGGACAGGTGTCTCAGATGTGAACGTCCCCTGGGTTCTGAGCATCATTGAGACTCCTTATTATATCCTGATGGTGACGGAGTGACAGACGCTCCCCGAGAATACGGGGTTGGATACAAGTCACTATACTTCAAACCCCATCTAATACATATTCATTTCATTTGATGGACCCTTCCCCCGCCCTCCTCACTCCCTCGCTGAACTACTTCACACAAGTCAACTATAAGACGAGAGGTGTGTGTGTGTGTATGTGTGTGTGTGTTTATACACTGGTGTGAGTTCTTTGTGTATGCATCAGTTTTGCTTGAGCATGCACATGAACCAACATGTATGTAGGCAGGTGTGTGTACCTGCCCATGTACACCTGTACTGTGAATATGTGTGTGCATGTTTACAGCACCACCACAGACAAGACATGTTTTAGCTGTATGTGCTGTATCAAAGCAATCTTTAAGTTAGATTATTGAAAAGCTGAAAAGCTAAATTTCTCCAAACATTTTCCTGTCGTATGCTCACATGGGCTCCCTCCACATTTCCCGGGCATTTTACTAGGGGGGTGTCAGGATACGTTTAGGAAAATGTCCGGAACACCTGACTCCGACATTTGAGTTCTCACATAGTTCTCCTCCGTAAATTTCTGGAAAATGTCCAAAGTTCAGTGCACATCTGTCTGAAAGCAGCTATAGTGACTTGTCTTAGAAATATCCCCACACACACTTGATCGTGGCATCTACATGTTTCAAACCAGGACAAAAGAAACATCTACAGATTCCTCTAATGCTCTATGAAATACTCTGATGTTATTTAAGGTCTGACAAAAGACAGGCCCGTGTCTCTTTGCTGCATGTGAACCTTGGGACTAGCGAATAAGCTCATTCTGTGGTATAATTATTGCATTCCAGAGAGCTAGGGAAACCAGCCTTAAGCCTATTATTAGCCATATGGAGAGTGCTACAGGCCTGGCTGGTTAGAGAGGGAAATGTGTTGCTGGATGGGTGCCAAATCCTCCAGGAGATAGCAAGAGAAAGTCCTTGCTTTTAATTAAGAATTTAATACTGAGACTGCTATTAGTGATTAGTATGTAATTAAAAGCTCTAGCAGTGTTTCACATACAAGTTTAATTAGATTTAATTAGAAAAATTGAAAAAATAATAATAATATGTTGCAGGCTGTATATATTGGCTCATGTATCCCAGGATGTTTTCATGTAACAGAAGTGAAAGTATGACTTGTGTTGTATTATTTTGCGTGAAGGCCTCAGTCCATTGATGAGGAAAGTGGATAAAATGTCTGTTTTTGGATCCTCTCTCTAAAATGATTCCAGGAAAAGTCTGGTACACTGTTGTCAGAGGGTTTAAAGGGACGAGATAATTAGATCTGGTGACTTATTGGTGAGTGTGGCAACTTGTGTCTCATTCATATTCTGATTTCCCTAATCACCAAGAATATGCTCTGTAACACAGAGCATGCAGTATAATGAATTTCACTACTTGTTTTGGTTCAGTAATTCTGAAGGGTCATCAAATGTTAAAAACACATTAAAAGAAATGATTCATGATACAATTTCATTTACAGGTCATGAAGAGCATGAAGGCCAGTATCTGAATGTCTGTTCATAAAATACTTAGGTTTGATCATGTTTGAATGGCTTTGTACTGTGACATAGTAAATGTGAACAATAAGCCAGTTCAGGATCTATCTACAAATAAATGTGCCTTGCTTATACACATATTTATATTTATAATAGTTACTTTATAAATTTTCTAAAATGCAAGAATGTGTGTTTATCGTTGGAACACACACTTTGGAACTGTAGTGGGAAGCGACAGTAAACCTGCATTAGAGTAAATTAATTTGCAGAGTCAAAAAAAGCTGCCTCTACTTTTCACTATGCCTATTATTATCTATTTTTTTGAATTATTTTAAATCTGCACTTGTTGGCACTTGTTTTTAAAACTGCTGCTTTTTTGTAATGTCTTTTAAGTTTTTCAAAGGGGACACAGGGCCTGAGAAAACCAATTCTGTTCCACTGTACATTTTAAAACTATGGCTGGAATGACATAAATAAACTTGAAACTGAGACTGAGACTGAGACTGAGACTGAAACTGCAACCTGGCAAAGGTTACAGTTTGTGACTTATTTCGTTTTCTACAGTTTTATTAAACTCACAATCAACTATCAGCTCTAATAGCAAAGTATCAAATATATTTTATAGCAAAGTTTTATTATGATTAGGTTTAATTTACAGAGGCTTGAGTCCTCCTGCAGCTGCCGCAGGTTCAGCTCTGACCCGGCCCTTTGCTGCCTTCCCTGCTCTCTCTCCCCACTTCAATCTTACACTGTCCTATCAATGAAGGCACATTGCCCAAACATATCTGGAAAAAGGTTTAATATGAATTACAACAAACCTATATATCATATGTGTTATGTACTATGCATTTCTACCATTATGTCAAAAGGGAGACTTTGACCTTCAGGCCTGGATACACACATCTGGACAACAGACTGGTTGACTTTACATGAAAACTGGGAATGCTGGGGTGCATGTGGCTGTTCTGTATGTGTTACTTAGTGACAAGGGAATAAACACACAGCCAGAGGTGAGACTCAATAAAAAAAAAAAGCAGACAGCTGTGGCATTTTCCCAGTCACCACTATCAGACTCTTTTAAAATGTCTCTCGAAAACACAAATATGGACTTACAGAGACGTAAGGAAACACAAGAAGGCAGCTGCACACACACGTCTGACCCAGCACACAAACAAAGACATCAACCTGTACACAGAGCCACACACATGTACAGACTACACACACATGGACTCACACTGCACACTGTTTTCTACAGATCTTCTCCAGACTGTCTCAAAGCTGAGTCACAGCTGAAATTTCACCACAGACACGGGCTCAGGAGCCTCAGTGCAGCTCCAGCCAAATAATGACTCCCAGCAGCCAATGACAACAGCCTTCCTGCACATATGTGAGTACACTTGACACTGTGCGCCGACCTCCACTGCTCTCACTCGCAGATCTCTCCCAGAGCAGGCAGGAGAGGATGGAAGCCAGAATAATGGCCCGGCGCTGATTCATATCAGGTGATTGTCTGTGTTCAGCCAAAGGCCAAAGGCCTTCGCGGTTGTGCTGCCCTTTACAACATCACATTAGGCCCAGCTAATTTGCAGGCAATTAGCCTGGCTGCATGGGAGCTAGCCTGAGGCGACTGGTGGGGTCGCAAGAGATCAGGTTAGTCAGCACAGGCTGCAGCAAACCATTTGGTGGAGGTACAGGCTTCGACTTCATTTCTGAAGCTGTAAATAATGAGAGATCCTTTGTGTGTGAACAATATAATGATGAGGCGAGATTTAAACAACCAGCATCACCCATCATTATGTTCAGAATGAGCAACATAGACCTGAACAAATCAATATATACATAACTTATTCATTTAATTGGTGAGTTTTTAAAATGTAAAAATAATTTGTGAAAAATAACCATCACCAGCTGCCAGAAACAAATGTGACATGTTTAAATTGCTTGCTTCGGCCGACCACCCGTCCAAACCCCAAATATATTTTGTTTACAATGACATTAAATTGACAAAAGCAACAAACCAATGTACCAGAATTGTTGCTATTAAAATAAAACTAAAGAGAATAGAAAATAACTTTGTTATGCTCCATACTGGAAAACATAAAAATCAGCAGAAAAACAACCTATGGCACAACAGAGCTAGAAGGGTGCTCTGATGGTGCATCCCTCCACCAGGGTTAATGTCCTATCTCACCATGTCAGAGCAGTGCTTACCATCAATTATCTAGACTGTGGTGGCCTGCTATATTCTAATTTTGCTTTCCACAGTTTTTACAATAAACTAAAACATGTTTTTCCACTTCTCATGATAACATTAGAGATCTGTTACTTTTGCACCATTTCTGCATTGTATAGCTGTGTCATCCATAAAGTTGTTACGGTCCACGCAGACAGTCAGGCCTCATGGTTTCACCTGCAGTTGTAAACATACCCCCAAGTGACATTTAATGCAGTTCTCTCACATGAGATCTTGTCTTTCACTCTTCAGTCTGTGCACCTGACACTCACAATCTGTTGCATATGAGAGCAACCTTCGGGCACGTGCGTGCACCCCCGCTACCGGCATAGAGTAAATGAAATCTATGGGAAACACTGAAAACAAAATTAAAAGAAATTCCTGGATCGGATTTGTTCAGATCCGCTCCAATTAATGACTTCTTCCTTGGGTTCAATAGTTTTTGTGTAATCCTTCTAACCATCAAACAAACAAACAAGCACAGACAAAAACATTACCTCCTTGGCGGAGGTAATTAAGATGTGAGTGCACTTTAAAATACTAAAACGTATAAAAGAAAAACGAATTAAGACAAATTTTAAAAGAATACTGAGGGGGAGGTTCTCAAGGTCAGATCTTTACAGTCCTTCTCAAAACACCAAAACCTTATTACATTACAGATGACTCACTGTTACAAACTAAAGAACAACAGACAACAGACAGAGAGCAAGAAAGAGAGGCCCCCCCGAGTGGCTCATGGTCTCCCGATGCATGCTCATTATGAGTTGTGGTATAAGTGGTCCCTAAAGTGAAAAGGACACGTGGGTGTGAAGGGGCTGCGAGGAGATGTTACAGAGGCATGGGAAAGTAGAGCGATGCACAATGTAGGACACTGACAGAGAGAGGCAGAGGTTTGAAAAGATAACATAGGGGAGATAACGCCATTCCAGAGATGGAAAAAATATATATATAATAGAATGACGTAGCCTGATGCAACGCCGTTTGCATTCCAATCTAGTTTACAGCTTTTCTTTAAAAATGCCATCCATGCATGTTACACAAGATGAATTTAGAAGCGTCAACAAACTCTGTACACAAATAGCTTATGCAAGCTTGTGCTGTTTAATTTTGGTACTTTTTTTTTTTGTTACAGATTCTAAACCTCCTGCTCAGCTCCGGAGGAAACTTTTCATCGTCATTACTTCTCAGATGAAAAGAGCTCTCCATATTCATACCAGGCTACGACACAGAAATCTCATGAGCTTGGAAAGCGACATGATTATAACAGCTAACTAGATTCACTGTTAAATGCATTTGAAAGTGTGCGTTCTTGCATGTGCGCACGTCTCCGTGTTGGTGTGTAGATGAGACGCATGCAGCGAGCTTATGTTGTTCGAGCAGCGTACGAATGTGTGTGATTTCTAAGGATGGAATCTGATGTATACGTGTGTGCGTGCCTGCATTTGTGTGTGTGTGTGTGTGTGTGTGATGCCCTGGTTTCAACTCTGCTGTTCCTGCACTCTCACATTATCATACAGAGCAGACGGAGTGCGTGTGCTGGGTTGTAAAACTCTCCTCTGCTCTCTGACAGTCTCCCCCCTCATCTCCTCTCCTGCTGAGCTCCCAGTGTGTAATCTGTAGACTGCACACGTACACTGCCTACCTGAGTGGGAGTCTCTGCTGGTGTACGAGCTTGTGTGTGTGTGTATGTGCATGCACGCGTATGTGTGGCAGAGGGTGAAGGAAGCCGCGCGCCATACCACGTATGAGATGTTTTCTAAAAGCTCAAGTGCTTCGCCTTGAGTCTTCACATTTAGAAAACACATTTCAAAGAGTGTACTTGCAACGTGTGCATGTGTGAGTCGACCATGTCTGCAGAACATGGCAGCCACACAATCTCTGTGCCTGCGTCCCACTGTGTGCAGCTGACAGCAATCACCTGAACTGGAATGAACCAGACTTATGTAACTTTCCCCGTGATGGCCATGGCTGGTATTAAACAAGCCCCACTGTGTTTACTGTGTTTGGTCGGGTCATCGAGGAAGAGAACGTCTGCAGCCTTTTATCAGGGACAATTACAGGAATGTGAGTGGAGCTTTACCTTGAAATACTGCAGATTGTTCAATTTGTTATAGTTTATAAACAGGTCAGTGGCTGTGAAGATGAGTCTTCGCCGCACAAATGTGCAACACTGTATTATACCATGTAACAATCTCAATATAGAAATTAAGACAAACTAAATTTGCCTGATTTCGAGTATCTTTTAAAATGTGTAAATCTACGAATACAAAAATATTGTGCATTGTTATGGCAGTTACTACGTTTTTGCCTGTACAAAATTTGCCATTGCATTTGATTTAACAAAAATAGCATGGTGAGGGTATTGGATGCTATTCACTCACAAAGCTCAAAAAGCTGTGATGTCATCCTATTATAAAATGGTAAATAAATGAGCTCATCTAAAAACACTTCACAGTCAACAACTGCACTTCCAGGGTTCCTCGGAAATAAGCCCGCCAAGTCTAAAGTCGATCCGATGAACAATTGTCGAGAGAAGAAAAGACAGACAGACCGATTTCTGGATTAATAAGCAGGGTGACTACAGCCGCTGATAGGCTAAACGGATTGGTTATTGCGTGCACAATGGCATAGACATGACATCTTTCCCTTTCATACTCGCTCTTGAGGTGCGGTGACTCTCTGGAGTCCTATTCTACATGATAGGTGTCGCCAATGAGAAAAATACCACCACACCACCAGAAAAAGACCATGAAGAAGAAACACAACCAGAACCGTTTTGGCATTGAATTGTTTCTTTGAGGAGCAGTGAGCTTGCAAACGCTTCTTTGCCTCGACAACCGTGTCTTTTTCCATAGTTTCCAGCAGAATGCTGGTGCAACAGTGCAAGCAATCTCCCTTCAGAAGCTACCTGGGAATCTCGATGCTGGGGTCATAGACACGCTGTGCATGTCAAGTTAAAAAGTTGGGAGGTGAACGACCATCCAAAATGAAAACGGAAATTGGTCCTGGAACGGCAAGCATAAATCAAGTTTAGGTCGAAAGCAAGACAACTTTGTGTTAAGTATCATGCAATGAACTCCCTGCACTGATATCATAGTATCTGAACATGTGAAAGTGAAACCACCAGGCCATCAGAGTGGTGCTTTACTGTTATTAGAATGCAACCAAACATTGAATATAAAGGTACAATTATGGGAAACAAACACATCCTGGCACCCAAACACAACCAGAAGGAAAAGGCAGCCAGGAACCGTAGTGAAGGAAAGCCTGAATGGTCTAAATAACCCCTATCGTCTCTCAGAAAGCTAATTGATTGAATCCCACATGCAGGTAAAGGAGCTCTGCCAGCACAACCTGGCTTGTATCATAACCTTTTTGTCTCCATTTCTGGCGTGCATCTCTGCTTAGGGAATGCTGCGTTGAAGATTATAGACAGGGGAACAAACGCAGGTTCATGAAAAGGGAAAGAAGAAGAGAGGAGAGGAGTGAGTGACTAAGAGAGTGAAGGAGAGATGCGGGGGGAGCTGCTGGTGGTGGTGGTGGTGGTGGTGGAGTGCAAGTGCTTGGGAGATGAAGATAGAGAGTGAAAGAGTGAGAAATAATGAGAGAAGAAGAAAAATGTTCCCGCTCTCAGAGAGATGAATAGGGTGATAGTTTGCAGACAGCCTTTTCAATGTGTCAGTGGAGGGACTATATCCATCCCCTTCTTCACTAATAAGGTAGAGAATCCCCAAGACACATCCATAGGGATCTGTTCATTTGTCTCCAATAACACAGCCACCTTTCTGCTCATATTAGCCAGGATTTGCATAGCTACATTTACATAAGGATTTAATAATGTCGTCTGAATGAGACGAAATGCACCTGTCAATCATTCCTGGTTCACTAAAAGGTTTCTGTGCTCTTCGAGGCAACCACAGGATCTGATTATTGCATTTTGAGGACGAGCAACAGGGTTAGGGGCTTGATTACTTTTTTATCAAATTTAAATCCATCGTGAGGTAAGATTTCTTTTATCAAATCTAGGTTGAGCTTTTAATATTTGAAAATGATTAAAAACTTAACTCAAAGATTCGATGGAGATCTACAATCAGCTTTTGTTGGGTAGGAGGTTAGAGAACCATCACGAGTAGCTAAGACTTGAAAATGAAGATGAGAAGGATGAAGTATTGAAATAATTGTGCTCACCAATTCAATTTTGCACATCTTCTTTAGTTTTCAGTTCATTATGAGCTACCTCCTCCAAAACTGGAGGTCAACACCAATGAAAAAAAGGGAAGCCTGCATAATGAATGTTTTGCACATTGCCATTTCCTAACATAAAATAGTGAGGAGAGATACAAGACAGTGTTGTGTTTTTGGTTAATACATCTCTTAAGTCATCCTGGAATCAGACCCACAGTGGAACCAGCTATCAGAACCCAAACCTAATGAGTAAGACCCAAATCACATAGTTGGTCTCGTCTTACCTTCCAGCCGCTGCCCGCCTCTCGGTAGTAGGGGAAGTTGTCACAGATCCACTGATAGATCTCACTGAGGGTCATCCGTTTGCGCGGCGAGCCATTGATGGCGAAGGTGATGAGACTGGCGTAGCTGTAGGGCGGTTTGCCATCTCTGTGCTGTGCAGCTTCCTCCTGGTCCAGCGTTGTCCCTGGCTCCAGATGAACGCTTTTTTTGCCAGGCCCTTGCCCGTGATGGTGACCATGGAGGTGGTGGTGTCCGTGATGGTGGCTGAGGTGGTGTCCCGTGTCCGCCTTCTGGATGGCTGCCCTCATGCTCAGCTGGGGGAGCCAGTCCATTGAGGTCAGGCTGCTCTCCAGCTCAGAGGTCATGGTGTTTGTAGGTCGGTTGGGGGGGGGTCAAAAGGAGGACGGGTGAAAGGCTCAGCAACGTGGCGTGTGCAGGATCTACTTTTGGCTCACTGAATGGGTGCTGTGCAGCAGCCTTGGCTCAAGTCTGGAAGGAGCAGGAGGTTTGTTTACTACGTCTATTCATCTTCTTTAGCAGGAGCAGAAAGCAGATTTGGCAGAAACACACAGATGTTAACTTGCACATTATTTTCCACACACAGTCTAGCTTTGCATAATGGAAAAGTAAATATTTTGGCATGTTCATCACTTGATCTTTAACAATGCACATAACATGATCTACAATGTGAGCTATGGATAAGAAGCAAGTTGAATCAAACTGTTTTATTCCATTAATTACACAGTGGGAGGCAGTATGGGGTACGAGGTATGTGTTTTAGTGTCTTACTTTTCCCATTCCTTTCCATCTTTCTTTGGGCCAACGCATCTGGGCAAGTCACCGAAGTGAAAGGTAGAGTCCTTGCCTCGTGCATGTTCACAAGTTCTTCATTTAGCCACTGCAATGGCCGCTGCTGCAACACACAAACACAGAAAAACCACACAAGACGATGAGCTTGCTCTGCCAGACTGCCTTCATGAGATATTAATATCACACAACCGCTCAACTGGCCTCGGCATCTGTCCAACCCGATTAAAACTCTTCTCTCTTTCTCTCTCTGTTCCCCGTCTATCTGGATTGCCTCTCACTCTCGTTCCCTCCAAAGTGGAAATGGCAATTGGATCTGCGGAGTGACTAAAAGCTGGGGAATTGTTTTCACAAGTGCCTGCCAAATGGGGGGAACAGCTCGAGAGGAATTCCAACCCTCTGGAGGAGCTGAAAGACTCGTCCTCTTTCCCTCTCCGCGTAACCCCCCGCCAACACCATGTTCCCATTCTCTGACTCCCAACGTCTAGTTCACCCCAATATACCCCCACACACACACACACACACACACACACACACACGCACACACACACACACACACACACACACACACACACACACACACACACACACACACACACACACACACTCGCATCCTTCACAGACAGACACAAACAATGAAGAGACTCAAGAAGCCTGAACATCAATTGGCAGCTATTTTTAGATTGGCGCTGAACTTGTGTAACTTGTCGGAACAACTTTTTATTTGCAATTGCAAACTCGGGACAAAACAAAGACAATTGGGAGTTTTGGTGAGAGAAATTACTCACCAATTGTTCTTGTGCTTCAGTCAGTCACAGAACATTTGTACATTTGTCACTACTGGGCTGAGAAAGTCGTGTAAATGTTACTCATCACTGGAGAGAAGATGTTTGTACCACACAAAGAAAATTGCAGTCCTTTAGTGGCCAGTGCTTCCAGAAGACAAAGAACATAATACATTCTAGGAAAAGCAGGTAAACCGATGAGTTTTGCTAAAGCCTCAAGACAAAGTGAGGGTGAAGGTAAGTGAACAGTTAAAAATAACTGGATGATTTTAGCCTCACCCTAAAGAGAAATCTACATCTAAACCTACATCTATCATCGCATGCAGTAACCTTCGGGTGTCCTTGAACAACAAAGAGCCTATTGGCCCACGCATTTTCCATTCATGCTCACTGTATATAATCAAGGTGGGAGAACATCAATGAGTCTGCTTACCAGGAGGAACAACCCCCCCCCCCCCTTCACTGTCTCTCTTTCCACAAATTCCCCTGGAGAGTCCAGTACACCAGGATGAAAAGAAAGAAGGGAAAAAATGCGCTACTGTAAAAAGAGAAAAACCTTGCTTAATTACAAGTAGAAAAAAACAAATTTCTAGCAGCAGACTCATCAAGCCAAACAAGCCAGGGAGTGGGACTACAGGAAAGGAAGAGGAATCGAGAGAAGAGACATACCCAATGAGGCCCATTTCACAACATCACCCCCCATCTCCTCCTCAAGGCCCTGCCACTGTGGGAGAAACCACACCAAACCCCCCCACCCCCCCCTCCCTCCTCTTCCAAATCCCAGGAAGCCATCTTAATTAGTGCACCTTTGTTTTTAGCTAAAGGGAAGGTAACATTGCTCGTTGTAGTGGTGGTGGGTAGTTGGGGATGGGGGTGGTGACACACAAGACACAGAACAACAAGTACTTATTTTCCCCTCATTAAAAAGGAGGCACAAGCTGCAAATCATCCTGCCACAAGCCCCAACCTGCTGTGCTGCCATGGCTGCTTTTGTTGAGAAGTTTGAAAGCGTGGGCTGGCTGCATGGCGGCACGGTGTAGCTTTGCACTCGTAGCCTGGCGAGCCGTTGGGATGATGAGTAATAGAACAGAGCAGAGAAAGAAGAGGAGGAGCTTGACTTCGGCTTCTGGGGATAGGAGCCCCGCTGGGCGGGTAGACGCAACCAATTACCTAGTCGACTCAGTCAACTGGTCCCACAGTGACTGGGCTAACCTCGCCACAGTCTCTTTTGTTTCTGGTGTCTGCTGTGTTTCGTATCAGCCTCAGAGGCCCGAGTGGTATCAGGGGAGAAAAATTATGACTGCAGGGAAGACAGCTTGTAGTATACCACTTCTTATCTTAGGGCAATCAGTTTTCTACAGGAATCCATTGTACTATATGCATAGATCTCTAAACTGAGGGCTTGAAGTCTTTTCCGGAAAAGGCTGTTTATTTCTGTCTGGTAGTTGTTCATGGTTATCAGAGTATACAGAAACAGCGATAGGCCTATATACAATGTCATCTGTGTATTTTAGTCTGTGCTGATGTTCGTTCACTTCACGTTGTACATGTCAGGCAAATTAAATAGGACTGGAAGCATCCATGCGGTCTGTCGTCATACTCCACTTACGTAGCCTAGAGATGACGACATCATACTCCAGCATAACAACAGTATCAGAAGTGGTATGTCATTAGAAATCACTTTTCAGCCACTTCAAGGAGTTAGCGCCTTGATGTTACAATACAGCAAAGTTTGTACAATGTTAGGATTTTATCTACTATGGATTTAAACATCCAAACTGTATGTTGTTGTTGTTTTTTCCACCCATTCATTAAATTATGTCCCTTTTTATAATTACCTCCGCCAAGAAGGGTATGTTTTCACCCCAGTCTGTGTGTCGGTTTGTGTTGCCTATTTGCACTTTGAAAGGGACAATGCAACTAACATATGAATGTGTATAAGAATTTCAATATACTCCTTCCTTTAACATTGGTTTTAATAATCTTTTAAATATCATGTTTTGCTGTCTTTTCCTATTTTTGATTGCACTGTTCATGCTTGTGAGACACAAAATTTTGTTTTTTATGTGTATGACAATAAATAGAATCTTGAAAGTGGCGTCTGCCTGAATCACCAGAAACTCTTGAATCTCATCATCTTGCCAGACGTTTTCGTTGGCGTCCTCTATGTGCTATGTGTATGGCACCTCTTTTCCATCCTGCGATATTTGTATTCTCTTTATTTTTTTTGTAGAACCGTGTGGTGCGAGTTAGAACCGTCATCAACACGCCCATTCGCTTGTGTTGAATCCTCCAGAGGATTACATTTATAGGGACTTGGCTGAGGTAGCACTCTGAGTGTCATTCTAGCTAACTGATGTTATGACAGCAATTAAAATTCTAAATAGGTGCCTGCAATTTGTTAAGAAAACCAATTACCAGATACATGTCAGTATTCTATGTTATAATTATAACAAAAGAATAAAAATAAACAATTATCTGCATATTTCGAAATAAAAACTCGACAGATACTGGAAATTTAATGGCACTCTCCCTGACCCATTTCTTTGTTGCAGGGCAGGAAATAAACTAATTCTAATGCATTGACTGGAGGCTCCTGCACTAACGAACCGATATAATACCTGAAAAACAAGATTCATCTCCGGTTCACTGATCAGAAAACTTCACTGACATTTCAGAGAGCTGTACTTCAATAGGAAATAAATGTAGTGTAGAGGGGATATTCTGGCAGCTGATCATACAGAGAAGCAGTTTTTCATTTAATAGTGGGAATGCATGTAGCATATATCTGTAGAGATAGACATTTGACTAGTATCACTCGGTATCAAAGGAAGTTCCAAATCTTACATCTTTTAAAGCATGTAAAAAGTTAGCTTTAGTAACTTGAGAGTTGTTAAGAGATTAGCCGACACTTCCATAGAAGATTACAAGCGTAAAATGTAAGAAAAAAGAGGAGCCAAAATTTGCCCTTTTGTGAACAAGAAATCTTTCTCCTTCAAAGAATTTAAATACATCACTCTCCGCACTGTGGACAGAGCTTTCATGACTGGGAACATTGTCCCTTTAAAAGAGTTGAGGGTCTGTGTGTGATTGAATGTATTCACCCATTAGACTTTGTGGATGTGATGCACACACTCAGCTGTGTGCATCAACCAACAGTCCCCTGCTGCTAGCAGGCTTTTAGACTGAGAGAGGGGCTTTACAGTTCTGCATTTTAATAGAGAACTTTGAATGGAGAGACGGGGGGATGGGCGAGAGGAGGGTGGGTTTGGGGGTGCAAAGGAAAGAGGCATCAAAATATTTTCAGAGGAAAATGAAGTAATGACAAAATACCCACCCGGAGTGTGCCGAGCAGAGGGGGTTTCTGGGAGGAACTGCCTTGGTGAGGGGAAGGCTAATGTGTCAAAAGGAAGTCTGTCGGCGTACTGAGTGCTGTCATGTCTAGAAGTGTGAGCCATTGAAAAGGAAGGAGGAAAAGGTCCAAAAAGTAGTATTGAATGTCTTAATTACTTTCTGCTTCAGCAACAGAAAACATACCCTTGAAAAGGTTCAATTATAAGATATCAAGGCAAATCAGCTGCCCTTATAGAGGCTGCTTGCTCATCTCTCAATGGAGCTGGGTTAAGCAATTATCGTTTGATACCGTCTTATTTTGAAAGAAGACCTGCAGAGACATCGATGTAATGTACCGTTTCAAACGGAAATACATTTTGTGGACTTAGTCCTTAAAGCGAGTGGTCAGGCAAACAATTTTCTGAAAGGAATATTTAGAAGTAAAAAATTGTAATAAAAAGAGAGGATAATAATATATCCATGACAGAACAGCACTTTCTCCGGGGGCTTGTTTGCTGGCCCACGTCCACCAAGTCAATTCAGTGACATCTCAACTGTAACAGAATGTACTGATTCACACCATTTTCCTCAGGTCTGAAAGAAAATCTGATTGAAAGAAGGCAAGAAAATCAGTCGGTTCCACAGAATCCCTGAGGGCCTGGAATAAAATATTAACTCGCTAAGCCCACACAGAACATAACACCTGAAAACATCTGCCAAGGTAGCGGGAGTTAGCGACCCAGAAGACTTACCACTGCCGACAAGGTAAAAGCTATCACAATTCCAGATTCTGACAACGGCAAAGTTAAAAAGGCATATTTTGTCATAAATAAAACATAGGAGTGCAGCATTTCGCCAAACTCCCCCAACGAGAGGTCCCAGGAGAGAGATGGGATGCTGTTTGTGAACTCACACTTTGCACAGTAAAGGGGCTACAGCACTGCGTCACCGCGACTCAAGCTCCATTCCCACATCCAGCACTATTCAGCAAGGACTAGTCCTCTTTAAAAATTCATTAATTTACAGCAAAAAATAGATTAAAGCGCCCAACTGCACCAACCTAAAAAGTTTGGCTTGTGAATAGCATTAATAATGGAAGCGAGCATCCAAAACCTAGAGGCCCTGGCTCGGAGGCATGGCTTAGATTTTTGTTGCGCTTTATAATGGAGAGTAATTTACATTTTTTAGAAGTACAGTATTACAGCTTTTTGATGCTTGTTTATAATTACGTTGTTTTACATGCAAATTGGCTCACAATTGTTACTCATTAAAAAATAACCAGTAGAGTACAACAACACCCGGCTTTTGTAAGACAGAGGTTTTTACATCAGGTTCACAACGGAAGCTTTCGCACTGAACTCTTGTCGCTGGCAGCACCATTGTAGAGTTCAATCCCGATGAAGGCCTTTAAAAGTGATCACCCCCACCCCTCCTCCATCTTATCTTTTACATCTCTCCCTTTCAAAACCATCGCTGTGCTTTCCAAACAGAATCAAAGAGGATTTTGACAAGATAAAAGGATTCGTTGCATTTGAATTCAAATTAGGTGTACTTTCCTGGGGATGAGACAAAAATCACAGTGACTGGGAGCACTCAGACAACTTAAAGGTACTTAAAACGGGAGGAAGTCTGCTGTAATGCATTCAATTTCTCACCTAATAATGGAGGTGTTAGTACGGTGTACAGGTAGCAGCTGATGAACGGTCTGCGGGGACAAAGGTTTTCACGTCCACTCACTTTGCAGCGGTGTGGGAATGACTTTGACGATCAGGGTCATTTCAATAATCACTTTGTCTAAGTGATGGTTATTGCTGATTATTGATATGACATGAGGTAATTGAAATGACCTGAAGACCTAGTAATGTTGCAGTGGCCTGATAATTACAGTGCCAGATTAGAGGGGAGCAAAGGAGACCTTCTCCTGCCATCTTTTAATGGTTTTTACAGACAGGTGCTACAGTGGAAGTGCTCAGGATGGAGAGCAGGAGACGGCTCCCCGGCATGGGTCCGTACAACTGAAGAGGATGGTTATCGGTGGTTGCTAAAAGCATATTCTGCATGAGTATGCTCAGGGGGTTTTTTTTGTTAGTTGAACGAATACTTCCAGGATTAAACCAATGGGGGTCAATGGTGCAGTTAAGACAGCCCAACAGCTTCTGCACAGCATGTCGGAGAGACCTTTTTTTTTTTACCTAATGAGCTGCAAGAAAAGACATCTGAACGACACATGCTGGGTTTTTCAATTACATGAACGTGTGAACAACAGACACTCAAAGATCGTGGGATTGTGTTTTTGTATGAACCTGAACACAAATATTAAACTATCAACTACAGCACTCAAACGATTTATTGGTTGGTCGATGAAATCTGCTGAACCTTTCACGGACATGACTTAGAGCCAGAAGATACATTTTAGAGTTTATTTTCTTAATTCAAGTTCTATATATTTGGTTGTATTTGTGTTTTCTTTATATTTATAGTTGCTTAAAATAAAGTTTATGTTTAAACTGTAAAATATCAAACCTCTATCCCATTTCTCTGTCATGAGGGTTTGATAACTACATCTTCAGAATCATTGACAATTTGTATATATTATATTATACATTGTATTATTTTTATATCAGCCCATATATTGGTAGACTGTATTTAAAACGTGGTAGCAAGGTCCCCTCGATGCATATGCTCGACCAATCACAAGTCAGTCTTAGCTGTGAATCATGAGGTTTCATTGTGTTTTTATAACATCATATTTATACTGTAAAAAATTAGCTACCTAGAACTACCTAAAATGACAGAAACCAAAGATTAAATATTTTTTTTCGGTTTGGTACATGTCCCATCTGCTAGACTGCTAACATGGAGGAGGCGGTATTTATGACCTATACTGCTGCCAGCCACCAGGTGGTGCTTCATGTGCTTTAGATTCACATTTGGTGAGGAATCATGTCGTCCATATTTATAGACAGTCACAGTCTATGATTGGTATTGGAAATATCAGTGTCGGCTCTCAAAAATCCATATCTGCCGGGCTCTACTAACAACTTTACCATATGTTTTATTTACAACTTGTTATTTAACTGCTAAACACATTTTTGCAACGAGATCAGTGTCTTGACTCTGTGGTGTTTTTAATTGGGTGGCAAATTGTCCTTGACAGACACAGGAGAAAGTCTGGCTGCCCAACATTACTTTTGAAGTCGCACAAAAGGGAATATATTACAAGTCATAATAAATATGCACGCCGACCACATAAAATCTTGACAGCCATGACTGATTCACATACTGGCATATGGAGTTCGTCTTTATCAAAGAAACCGCAACGCATGTAGTGTATCCACAAATAGCCCGTAATTCAACTTTCAAAAAGTCGTTACTACACCCGCTCCTTGGCACCGCATTTGCTGACATTGGCATTAATTACGACGACCTTTCCGATGATAAAACACAAATCAGTAAAACATTATGAGAGTTCCTTCTCTCCGCGTTTCATGCGATTCTGCATAACGATTTAATGAGGCATTTAGGGGTCTATGAGTGATCTACTGAGAAAGTCTACAATGGCAATCAGCAGCGAGTGTGGCAGCTGTTCGGCAATTAAAAAGCCAAATTACCCTCAATCAACACCATTTACAAGCGCAAGTAAATCTCAGAGCAAATAATGATGAGAGAAATCTGTTCAGACAGCTCTCATCTTGATAGGAATTAGAGGTGCATCCAAATCAGGAGCAGGGTGCTCTCTCTCAAACACTTACTTCCTCAGCCTGTCGTACACACACACACACACACACACACACACACACACACACACACACACACACACACACACACACACACACACACACACACACACACACACACACACACACACACACACACACACACACACACACACACACACACTAACGCCTCCCCCTTGCCTGTGTGTTTTTCAGAGAGATGAAATTGTATAGTGCTCGCCGGCTCCCCACACTGCAGCAGGATGAAAGATAAGGACTCCTTTACAGTGCAAGACAGCCACCGTTCATGTTCAGGTCTCTTTTGTAGAAAGAGACACTGCACTGGTCCATTTGAGGCGGCCTGTATGGAAAACAAATCCATAGCCTCTGAGAACGACTGCACCATCCACATCTCTGCTTCTACTGGAGGGAAAGGAATGATACCTCTTTTACACCAAAATTAACGGGTAGACAAAGGTTTTTTAAGATGCAGGTGAAATCCTTATCCAAAAACAGTAGAGGTGTTTGCCTTTCCATCCCCCCGGTAAGTCAGGTTTGACATCACGGAAGCCGGGAAGCTGTCTCGCCTCGCTGTCTGATATGATATGAAGAACAAAAATCGTTGTGCGCGTCTTTCCCAAGATGCAAAAAACAGTAAGTACACAAATGGTAACGGCTATTTACGCACCAATGCCATGATGTTCAATGCGCTTCATGGCGTTGCGTAGAAAAAAGTAATGTGTCAGCCTCTAGACTACAAAAAATCAAGAAAAAAAAGAAATTAGCGCATTTACCCAAGTGTCATGCTTCCATTAGTACTGATAAAAACCTGTGTCTACTGCGGAGTCATTTGACCCAGGAGTGAATGCCGACTGTATCGTTTCCCACTGCAGACAAAAGCCAGATGTTCGTGGGTATTTTGACCAGTGGAAAAGGAGCTTTAAAGTGACCTGCCGCAAATAGAACAGAGGAACTAAAGAGCAGCTATGGCAAGTTACAGTAAATTCTGTCAGCATCACTGTTTGATTAACTTTATAAAAAAAATCATCTCATCTGCAGCGAAAGTCGACCAATGGACACAACATCAGTGATGAGCCCTGAGTCATTGGGTGTTTTGGGTCTTCTATCATCAGACACCATCACCCGGACGACCCATGCACTCTGGTGGGATCAGTCCCCAGGTTTGTGTCCAAGTTGCGTGCTACTCCACCAATCACAACCCATGATCCACGGCCATCTTGATGCCTTTCCTTACCAAGATCGCTGAGAGCTCGATGTATAGTGCTTTTTAAATTACTTGGACCCAAATGTTTTATTTGTGTGTGTAAATAAAATAACAAGCTAACGCTAACTATCCAAGAGATGACTGCTGGGGGTAAGTGAAAAGTTTCCAGATTCATCCATTAAAATGATCAAGATTCATTGACATGATGAAAATACCTTTCAACATTTCTCTTGTGTTATTCTTATTTATAACTAAGGAGTGAAAAAAAATCGGCTATGTCAAATTATTCCAGGGGACATGTGTGAGGGGGTCCCAGAGTGTTTTCTATCTTGGGGGTGGGGGGGTAAATTATGTTCACTTTAATAAAAAATTTTAAAAAACACCAGTATATATGATGTAAATCTGCTGATTTAAATCGTTACACTCTCACTTAAATTATTCTAAAATACACAAGACAGTGAAAATGTCACGTCCCTTAAAATACAGCACATCTCCACGTAGAAAAAAAATACACACACAAATACACACAAATAAAGCCCAATGTGGTTGATGACACCTTCGCATGCATTCACATGCACACATAGGCCTCTGGAATATATTTGATGCTGTGACACAAAGTTGGTTGAGTCGTGTGAATCCCCTGATCCAGACGGTTTCCAGTGAGTGGACTCGTTTCTCTTCTTCTCTTCTCCACAAATTAGCGTTTCACATTTAGTAGGTAAATCACTTTGGCCCCCTCTCATCACTGTGCACGAGAACCCCTGAGCTCCCAGCACTGTTATCACTTGAGAAGTCTTTCCACTCTGTGCACGCCACTGTTCGTGCATATTTCCGCGTCCAGCACAAATCCACTACTTTGGATGACTGCTCCATTATAACTCCACTTTCTCATTCACAGCCGGTTCCCTCACGGAGCTTTACTGAAACTTACGATCATACAAGTCGACTTCATGTGACAGCTGTGTTGAAGACGAATGCTCCAGTGTGTGTGTGTGTGTGTGTGTGTGTGCGTGCATTTAGTGACAGGCTGCGAACTTACCACAGCGCCATCAAGTCAACGCCGCTGGTTTCCAGCAGCACATTGTCTGTAAATCCTCCCTCACCACAAACCTCCCCGCCTGACACCCAGACCCTCTCCTGCGCACACTACTCACCGTCGTAGGTGAACACGGACCGGCTCAATTCTTGGCTTTCTGTCGGCACTCTGCTCCAGAAAAGCTCCAGACGCCTTGTCCTGCACTTGAAGAAAAAAAATTCCCCCCTCGCAGACACAAAGCTGGAGCGGCTGTCCGGACGCTGTGGGTCGAGCGGCGGGCACGGAGCTGAGCTGTGCGGGCGTCACACTGACCGCTGCCCCGGTCACTCGACTGTCATGACGGGCGGACTCGAGCCGCTGCTCGCGTTGACTGAGCTCATCAGCAGCACGAAGCTCCGGGTCTGAGCGCTCCGCTCCGCTGCTGAGCCACCGGAACTACTTCCAACGCCAGCCGGAGCACGTTGAAGATGAATTCATGCACCACAATGGAGAGACATGAAATCACATCCATTTAACTAGTTCCCAGCTTCAATATTGACAGCGCGTAGGCCTGCCACAATTATACCTGCCATAAATACCCAACGTTTATAATAATACCAATGGTTATTATTATTATATTATATATATAATAATATCATAATTATTACAATTATCAATACTAGTATTGATATTATTATTATGTCAATGATAATAATCGTGTTGTTTATATACATACACAGATATATGAATTTCCCTTACTCTATCCATCTATCATTCTATCTATCCATCCATCCATTTATATACATACACACATATGTATATATATATATATATATATATGAATTTCCCTTTCTCTATCTATCTATCTATCCAACTATCTATCCATCTATCTATCTATCTATCAACTATCTATCTATCCAACTATCTATCTATCTATCCTTCTATCTATCTATCTATCTATCTATCTATCTATCTATCTATCTATCCAATCCATCTATCCATCTATCCATCTATCCATCTATCTATCCATCCATCTATCTATCTATCTATCTATCTATCTATCTATCTATCTATCTATCTATCTATCCATCTATCCATCCATCTATCTATCTATCTATCTATCTATCTATCTATCTATCTATCTATCTATCTATCTATCTATCTATCTATCTATCTATCTATCTATCTATCTATCTATCTATCTATCTATCTATCTATCTATCTATCTATCTATCTATCTATCTATCTATCTATCTATCTATCTATCTATCTATCTATGACTCTGGCTTAAAGGGGAAATCTATAGAAAACGTTTTGATATATCCAGGACAAGCTGTCACCAATCATTATAGACACATTTACCACTGTTAAAAGTGCAACAAAAGATTTTCTGCATAGTGGAATTTAAGTGCTTTTACCATTATACGTTTTTTGTGACCTCAACACATTGGGAGGTTTGTGGTGTATTTGTAAAATGTAGTTTATTTTGTGAAGAAAAGCCTGATTTGAAGGGCAGGACATCACTCAGGGTGCCTTGTTAAATCTGAACATTTGCAGAGTGCAATGATTTGTTTGTCTTTTTTAACTCATTCTATTTCAATTTTAGGGACGTATACGTCACTGTTCTTTATGGATCTGAATGCTGCTGCGTAGTAAAAGGTGACATGCACAAGATCAGCACCTTCCACAAAGGATGTTTCAGTCAAATATCCATCATCTGTCCTAAAAAGGTCTAAAATGAAAAACTTTACAAGCAGACTAGGAGCCAGAGTGTGGTGCTAGAAATCAAGTCAGCGGATTTAATGACTATGGCATGAGACCTGACCCGCATACCAAAGACTGCACTAAGATGGACACCACCTGGAAAAGGCAAACAAGGACAGCCCAAAACAATATGGTTCCACACTGTGACGGCCGAGCTGAAAGAGATGGGTCTCAAATGGGGAGAGGCCAAACACGTAACCCAAGACAGGCCCATGGAGGCAGATTGACGCTGATAACTAACTAACTACTCACTCACTCACTCACTCACCAATTACACTTATGTACATTGTATAATGTGTTGAGAACAAAATGAAGTAGCAACGGTCAATGGAAACCAACATTATCAACCCATTGAGGGCTGGATTCAACACCACACCGAAAATCAAAGTAAAAAATTGAAATCACAGGCCGATCCAAGTTGCGTGAATTTCATCTCAGCTCCCAGACCTGGATCAGGGCATCAGTGAGCTCCTGGACAGTCTGTGGTGGTACTTGGCGGCGACGGATACACCGATACATAATGTCCCACAGGTGCTCAATTGGATTTAGGTCAGGGGGAATGTGAGGTATCACTGCCCTCCACATCCAGGAATTGGCTACACACTCGGCCACTGACCCAACCAGGAGCTGCTGGGTTTATGGCACTTGTCCAGCTCTCCTTGTGTAACTGCCAGTCTCCCGGTATCTCCTCAATGCTCTTGAGACTGTGCCGAGTGACACAGCAAACCTTCATGCGACCGCACGTATGGATGTGAGTTCCTGGAAGAGCTGGACTACCTGCGCAACCTGATCAGGCTGCAGGTGCCGCCTCATGCTACCTGTAGTGACATGACACTAGCAGAACACAAAACTAGAGCAGAGTCAGTCAGGAAGGATAAGGAGAGAGCAGCTGTCTCTGGCCACCACCTGTAAAACTGTTCCCTTTTTGGGGGTTGTCTTGCTTTGGCCTCCATTTCACGTGTTTAACTATATATACTGTGATATTTAAGTGTTCCCCTGATTTTTTTGAGCAGTGTATTTGTTGTTGTGCAAGCTTGGATAATGAGGTTATAGATGCAGTCCCTTCTGGTTACTGACAAATAAGTAAAGTTTCCCTGCAGCCACATATATGTTATGAACATGCAAAGTATGAACAATTCAAAATGTACTAAACATCAATGTGTGACTTATTTGTATCTAAAAGTCAGACACAAGTTCTTTACTGGGATTATCAGGCACAAAACATATACACATACATCCATAACAAAATCTTACGAATTAAACAGCCAATCCAGGCTTTTGTAAACAGGAGCCGCTGCAGTGCCACTGTGACCAGCAGCTTTATCTCCTACAGCATCTTCTACATCTATGTAAGGCTGATGTTAACTATGTGAGTTGTCTGGAAGTAGCTCGGTAGATAAACTCAGGAGAGGAAATACATGGCGGTGGCACAAGCCAGGTTTAAATCTCTGCAGACACAGTTGGCTTCTATGCACGCCCAGCTAATGTAAAAGCCCCCCTAATCTACCATAACTCTTTGCTGAGGAGTTAGCTGTGTGCCCAGCGCATGTGTCCAACAAGTGAAATGGTTCACGGAGTGAAAGGAAAACACAACGACATCATATTTTGAAGTTGTATATATATATATGTCTCTATATAAAGCATTTTGAAATGCCTATTGAATGCAATTGCCTTGCTGTGCTACACTGCTTATGATTGTTTTGATGAAGGCAAATGAAAAGAAGAGGATGAGATGGATTCACTGACCACACGCTCTACATTTCTCAAAGCACACTGTCACCATTGACTCAACACATGTGTGTAGCTAACTTCACTGAGATGATGTATGTGCAAAGATGAACATTCTTCTGTAGAAGATTTCAGCTTAAATCTGAATTTAAGTACAATTATTTGACACCACATGTTTTGATACTGTTGTTCATGGACCAATACGAAAGGAGTTGAAATTGTAGGACAAATTCTACAGGTAAGCTTTTTAATAGTTACATATCCACATATTTTTTAATTCTTAAAATGAGCATTTTTCAAACCACAAAAATATTTCAAGCACAGTATTATTCCCTCCAATATTTAAACAATATTAAATCAGATTTGGAACAAAGTATGTAAGCTTGGTCACGTGTCTCCATCTCCACTTTATGAGTATGGGGCTCAGAAACAACTCAGTGCTGCACTCGTCTGGATGAAGCAGGTACTTGCAATTGTTGTTAAAATCGAAATATAAAATAATAGATGACAGAGGATCAAAACAGCAGAGCAACCATGCTGAATTTAATTTTGTTTATGAATCGCATGCTTTGGCTGAAAGAGAGAGAGTGTGATGTTGAGACCCCCCCGCCCCCCCTCCACCAAAAAAAGAAAAATCTGTGGTCATAATTTCTAAACAAATACATGGAAAATCATAATTATTTATTAGCAAAGGTCTCGTTCATTTTTAAAGTTTAGATTAAGGCTCTGAAAAGTAACCTTGAATCCGGAATCTTGGAATTTACTCAATTGTTGTATTCTGGATATCCACCACCAGGGGGATCTCTAGCCTAAGACAATGTGTCCCCCTAGTTTAAAAATAAAAACACTACAGAAAGCTTAAAAGTACACTTACCTTTGTTCAGCCTTAATTAAATCAAGCCTGTTCAAAAACTGGAAACTGCGAATAACAAGTGATGAAGCCCTGTGGGTGTTTAAGTCACGAACTAACTTCTCATGTGTGTCATCCTTACAGAAATGCCTCCCTGGTGTGGAGGCTTGTCCTCAGTGCCAACAACAATGAAAATGCTTGTGCACCTCGTGGCTACAATTTGAACTGCTGTTAGTCCAAAACATACATTAAACACACGAAGACAGTTTTTTTGTGTTGTCCTCACCTTCATCACAAAAACAATAGACTATTACCTGAGCAGTATTGTGGGGAAACCACGCCTGGTTCAAGTATACTCTAGTGCAGGGGTCTTCAACTCAAATTGCAAGAGGTCCAGACATCAACCCTCCTCCCCTTCTGGGTTCCGGATAATTAGAGACATACAAATATGGGCTCTGACTAAATCAGCTTAATTAACATTTGTATTGGACAAGGTTGCTTTTGTAACAATACAAAATCAAACACAAACTGGCAAAAATACAATGCGTATTCTGGACAAACATGAAACAAAGTGCAATAAACATTTTGTCTTGGAATTTGCATATAGGCCTACATTCCTTTTAACCATAAAGATGTAACTTCCTCAAAGACAAACATATAAAGTGCTTTAAGTTGAACTGAGCTTAACAACCACTTAAAGATTGAAGCAAAAACTTCTTAGAAAAAGAAACAAGAAATAATTTTCATAGTTTCATTCACATGTAGCCTATTGTCTGTAGGCCGACTTCCATAATTCAGTGGGAGAAATTGGCTTTAGCTTTCTCTGCTAGTATTTTTAACCTTGGGAGGAATTGGGTCAGTGAGAGGTCAGTTTTTGTATGAACTCAACATGAGAAGAAATATCTCTCTCACCCTGAATTTGCTTCATTGCTGGAAAATGTGTAAAGTTCTCTCGGAGATCCACTTTGAAAATCTCCAACTTCCGCTGGAAAGACTGGACAGCTGCTACCAAATCACACACAGTTGTTCTTGCCCTGCAGTTTTAAGTTGAGGTCATTAAGTTGTGAGGTTATGTCAACTAAGAAGGCCATAACATATTTTTTTCTTTCAGCTTCCAAAAAAATGAGCAAACTGTGTGGCCTTATGATTCTTCTGTTGTTCCAGGAACATTTTTATTTCATTTCGAAAGGCCCAAACGTGTGCTAGAACTCTGCCTTTGCTCAACCATCTCACATTGCAGTGCAGCAGTAGGTCATTTGAAATTGCATCAACTTCCGTCAGGAATTCTCGAAGGAGGCGATGTTTATGTGATGACGATGCCCTGAGAAAGTTGATAAGTTTCATCACAGTATTCATAACCTCTTCATACTCTTCTGAAAGAGCAGAACAGACTGGTGGACAATGCCGTGATATCATGGAGGGGGCTCCATCGGTGGTGATGGACACAACATCTTTCATACTGATACCTCTCTGTGTTAACATTTATTTTATAGCTAAGTATATGTATTCCCCCCTGGTGTGTGTTGTAAGTGCTGTGATGCCTAAAATGTCCTCACAGAAATCGTTCCTCTCTGCGTGGTAAAATCTGACATATCCCAAAAGTTGAGCATTGTCACTAATATCAGTTGATTCATCTGTGACTGAACATCCTCTCCTAATATGTCTGTGCTTCTTGTGGCTGTTGTGGCTGAGAGGGGGGATTTGTGGGATTTTTTTCTGTCAGTTCACGTCTTTCTTTTCCATCCAGAAGTGTTTCGGACACAGCACAACACATTTTTTAACGATGCTCCCATCTGTAAAGGGCTTTTTTATGTTGTCCCAAAATCCACTGTATTCTCAGCGAACACTCGTATGTCCGCTGTTGTGCGGAGAGGGGACGAGAGAGGACCCGCGTAGATCGCTCACACTGGGCTCTGAGCTCGTTTATTCTGCGGGTCCTTACCTCGGACTGCTGCGGGCACGAGTCTTCAAAGTGTCTGTGTTTGGTTTAATAATGGCGTTTTTAAATTGCCGCTTTTGACAACCGCAACAGACTCGGAGCAAATTAGACGCACCGGTCTTGCTGAGCTCACCGCAGGAAGAACATACACGTACTTGTCTGTCCACTCTGCTCGGAAAACTCGGTTTTAAACGTCAACTTTCCCTAACTTCTGATAACGCCATACTTCGCCTTCATCTCCGTCTGCGTGCTTCTCTCTACCTAGCAACCCGGCTGCACAGTATATACGATAACAACACATAGGACCCAAGCGGCTCCACTGGGCTGGCGTCATTATGCCTGATTAAAAGTCTCTTAAAAGTCAAACAAGGCCGCCGATGTATTTACACTTTTTTTTTTTTTAATAGAGAGTCGCGGTCCGGATGGAAAACCTCTCGCGGTCCTGATTTGGACCGGAGTCCGCCAGTTGGTGACCCCCTGCTCGAGTTGCTTGTTGGGTTTTACAGTAGAAGCTGTAGCAGGATTTGGTTCAGACGTGCACTGAATGTTCAGAGTGAGAGCGAACTCTAAAGTGGTCCGTGCTCATGTGCCCCCCCGGCACGGAGGGAGAAGGAAGTGTTGCAGTAGAACTCGTCCCCGCGCTCTGAGGGGGACTAGCGCGACGATTATCGGGAGGAATGCGTGTGTTTTCGACGCCTCTGCTCGGTGATGATTGGCTCAGCGCAACTGGCTCGGCCCGGTTTGAGCCTGTTGTGCGTCTCGGCGACGTTGCAGTGCGCCAAGCGGATGGGATGAAGAAACCCCGAAGAAAGTCAGAATAAGGAGCTGCGCAAAGGTGGGAGGGGGTCTGGATAGAAAAATAAAAAAAATATTATTATTTTTAATTTGTAGTAATGGTAGTTGTAATAATTAGTAACCAAGCTATTGCTCACCAGTATTTATAATTAGGTCAGATATTCATGACCACATTAATGAAAAACATGACAAACGTCTGTAAGTGTAACGCCCTAATTTTCTAGGAAAAAAAACGCTAATAACAATATTAGTAATAATTATAATCATCTATAATGAAGACAACTGCAGTACAAACATGTAGGAAAAGTTTTATTTCGATTATTTGCCTAAATATGATGATATGTCATGGCACTGTTGATTTAAAGCAGGGGTCGTCAACTAAAATTGCAAGAGGTCCAGACATCAACCCTCCTCCCCTTCTGGAGTCCGGATAATTAGAGACATACAAATATGGGCTCTGACTAAATCAGCTTAATTAACATTTTTATTACACAAGGTTGCTTTTGTAACAATACAAAATCAAACACAAACTGGCAAAAATACAATGCGTATTCTGGACAAACATGAAACAAAGTGCAATAAACATTTTGTCTTGGAATTTGCATATAGGCCTACATTCCTTTTAACCATAAAGATGTAACTTCCTCAAAGACAGACATATAAAGTGCTTTAAGTTGAACTGAGCTTAACAACCACTTAAAGATTGAAGCAAAATCTTCTTAGAAAAAGGAACAAGACATAATTTTCGTAGTTTCATTCACATGTAGCCTATTGTCTGTAGGCCGACTTCCATAATTCAGTGGGAGAAATTGGCTTTAGCTTTCCTGCTAGTATTTGAACCTCGGGAGGAATTGGGTCAGTGACAGGTCAAACAGGTGTGTAAATGTAAAAGAAGGTCATTCTTGAACGGTATTTGGTCTTAAAAAGGTTAAGTGGAGAAGTTGCTGTTAGGATTTGCCTTTGCGTTGACGTTTGGTATTATTCATACTGATGAAAAGTTAAGTGATTTACGTTCAGCCTCAACAGAATCAAGCAAAACAGGGATTTAGAACGAAACAATGGTGCATTGAAGACATTGTATTGTTGGACATTCTTATTAACACAGAGATTAACATGTAACTGCAGACTATCTTTGCTTTTTTTTTTTTAAGACTGTGTTTATCCTTTTTCACCATATTTTCGAAATGTAACACATGGAAGAACATAATATACAGACTAACTTCACTTATTTGTCAGTAACCTAAAATGACTGCAACTATAAACTCATTATCCAAGATTGCACAATAGTAATTAAATTAAAGACCTGTGGCACACAGTTTGGAAGTTTGTTTAGGAAACATATTCAGTCAAGATCAACTGTGTCTCTGCTTTGCCTCAGTGTATTTAATGCCACATGTTTTAATTATCAAAATACAACAGGGTGGAGAGGAGTGCGTGTGAATAAAGAGAAACACAAAGTACAAATACATGTGAAGGTGAGGCAAGTAAGAGGGCCCTGGTACAAAGAAGAAAAACACAGGCCACAAAGAAAAACAACATCTCGCCAATCCTACATCTTAGGTAAGATATTCACATGTCGCATAAAAAGTTACAGAAGTCTTCTCTTTAATTGGTTAATTCACCCACGCATCATTTTTCTCCTGTTTGTCTGGGTCCAGGTCACTAATTATTAATCCAATAATATCTAAATACATCAGGAGTTACCGATAGGAAGTTTTGAAGAAGTTATATAACAAATCATTCTAGGTCATCAGGGTTACTTTCGTACTCTGGTATGGTGAAGCCAGGCAGGGCAAGTTGGTGTTGGATTTCACATGGCGAACCTGCAGAGATCCCCAAGGAACAATACAGGACTGGACGTTGATGTCTTACTGGGCCCCTGCTTTCTGTTTAAAAGGCTGGAGGAGACTGTTTGTGTTCCAGAAATATAAGAAACATTGAGATGAGAGATTCAAGAAGATATTTCCAACAGATGTGCTTTATCTGAGAGATGAGATAAGATAAGATGTACCTTTATCGACCCTCAGGAAATTCACAATCCACACAGCAACACGAAGAAGTAGCAGCGCAGTGGGAAAATGTAGTAATAATAAAAATAGAAATACTATAAACATATGAGACAGTTTTTTTTATTTGCAATATAAAGACAGAGATCAAAGCTGGGTAAGTTGTGCAACTTTTCCTTTTCTTTGTAATATTCAATAAATACAATCTGTGGTGTGTTTTAAAAGGCTTCTGAAAACTTTTTAGAACACTTAACGTCTGCCTTAAGTTATTAAGTTATTCAGTGTTATAATCATAAAAACTATGATGTATTAATGTTTTGTGTCAGCCCAATAATTTTCTGTCTTATTTCTATGTGTGGAATACCTGTACTCCAGGCTTTGAAACAGTTCCCATAATGCTTTGTGGAATACAATGCTGTCAGTTGTGTGATTTTAGCCTATGGTCATTTAAGTAAGCACCACAGAACTGTGCCGAATCAGCTGTTAGACAACCCTGTTTACAATGCACCACTGGATTTACATAAACTACCACTGGATGACTGTGATACTGACAAAACTTTATTAACGTGATGATTATCAGGGAAGTTCAGGAGTTTTTCAGCAGCTTTTCTTCTGAGTGGATTTACAGAGGGAGATTATGACGCCTCAGCATCTTAATGTGTTAAATGTCTGAATCAGATTTGACTTAGTCATCCTTGCTTGCGAGGCTGATCGCACGCTCTCTTATTGACAGGAACTGGGAGGGAAGAGACCGAGGGAAGTGGGTCATTCCCATAATTTCGCCTCATTATCACATGGAAGTGTTTTCCTGCCACTGGAGGAAAGAGTCTTACCACGAGCTGTTGGGACTGAGAACAGAAGAGAGGAGCATAGACTGTGTATACAAAGATATTAAGAGTCATAGACTGTGTATATAATGATATAAAGAGGCATAGACTATCTATAAAGAGGCATAGACTGTGTATATAATGATATAAAGAGGTAAAGACGATCCATAAAGAGGCATAGACTGTGTTTATAAAGATATAACAAGGCATAGACTGTGTATATAAAGATATAACAAGGCATAGGCTGTATATATTAAGATATATAGAGCCATATATTGTGTATATAAAGATATGAATAGACTGTATATAAAGATATAACAAGGCATAGGCTGTATATATTAAGATATATAGAGCCATATATTGTGTATATAAAGATATAAAGAGGCATAGACTGTGTATATAAAGATATAAAGAGGCATATATTGTGCATATACAGATCTAAAGAGGCATATATTGTGCATATCAAGATATAAAGAGGCATACATTTTATTTATAAAGATATAAAGAGGCATACATTTTATTTATAAAGATATAAAGAGGCATAAATTGTGCATATAAAGATATAAAGAGGCATATATTGTAAATATGCAGATATAAAGAGGCATAAATTGTATTTATAAAGATATAAAGGGGCATATATTGTGCATATTAAGATATAAAGATATAAAGAGGCATACATTGTATTTATAACGATATAAAGAGGCATAAATTGTATTTATAAAGATATAAAGGGGCATATATTGTGCATATAAAGATATAAAGAGGCATATATTGTGCATATAATGATATAAAGAGGCAGGGACATGTCTGGTGTGTGATCCCGGCTCTTTCCTCCATTTCCTGCCTCCCCAGCATGGAGACAGCACTGTCGGTTTTCACTAAACCTGCCCGCACCGTCTGGTCTGAACCGGTTCGGAAAGTGCGCGGTCTCGTGCGCACTGCAGACTATGCCGCCGCCGTGCACCGACGTTCACGCACCCCTCCGCGCGCCCTCCTCCGCCAGGCCCCGCCCCCGTTCTCCCCGGTTTCCACGCTCCCCATTGGCCAGCGGGGCCGCGGCTCGCCCACGCCTTCCACGTCGCTGTGTGGACGACGGCGGCTTTTGCGCGACGCCATTGGCTCGCGCGCCTCCGAACATTTTATTGTGGGAGCAGGCCCCGCCTCGCCGCGCAACGGGCACGCGGAGCAGCGGAGTTGTAAACGGAGCGTGTGCACTTTTCAGCACCAATACCTCGTGGATAGCAGCCAAACGAACCGGAGGACGGTGGTCGTGTGTTAGCGGGAGTCCACTGCGATAAACCGAGCAGCTCGCGGGTTGAACCACCGCTGCGACCGCGGGGAATTTCACTGGTAATTTTTGAGCCGACAACAGGAGACACGAACGGCGGCACAGCCCGAGCTTTGTCTGCCCCGGCGGGCGAATCGAGCCAGGAGCCGCATCTCGATTTGCACAGGCAAGAGAGATTTTTTTCCGGCCTGTCTGCTGAATTCGTGCGGGCTGGGTCCGTGTAACTGCGCCCCCGGGAGGACTAAATGGCTGCAAATGAAGGCGAACAAAGGTGATACAGAATATAAGTCGTCCTAGCCGGTTCGGGCCGAAGCTCCTGTTTGTAGCCACACCACCGCCCGCTCGTGCCGCTAGCCGCTCCATTGTGTGAGCATCCCTGTGCTATTCCGCTGCCGCCCGCCCGACCCCCGGATCCCGCGCTGCCACCACACACCTGCCCCCCCCCCCCACCCTCCACGACTACAACCGTGCGTGTCTCCTTTTTTTCTGGGGGTTACCTTTTGAATCCACGCACTCAAATATTAAAAGAAATGTGTTCCCGGGTTTGGTTCGTGACCGACCGGCGCATCAGCCAGGAGTACCCCCAAGTCCAGATCCTCCGGGCACTGAAGGAGCGCTGCGCCGACGAGGATGTGGAATTCCGCTCCCTCCTCATGGATCAAATCGTGCTCACAATCACCGAGGGTCAATTGGGTGAGTATCCCCCCCCAGCTTGTGTGTTAGTGATGCAATGTAACGGGGGGGTTATTTGAGATCGACGGGGCTCAACGCGGTCCGCACACACAGCCGATGGCAGACGGGTATTGTTTGGGGGACTGCACTGGAGCGAGGGGAGGGCTAGCCTGGTCTGCCTGCTAGCTAAGGAGCAAAGTGTGCCGTGACCGCCTAACCCACTTTCCAGCCAGCGCGCCTCCAGATCGGGGAGAGCGATCATTCCTGATTTAATTTAGCTTAGCACGTTTGCGATCCCAACACACGGGTGATAAGGTTTTTGGCCAAAGCAACGGGAAACGCTGCTAATGCCACAGAAGCCAGCTAATGAGATCGTAGTCATTAAATAGCATCGTAAAACCCAATTGGGGTCATTGTATTGCAAATTGCATCACTCCAAAGTTAAAGCTGTGTATTCACTCCTAATGTTCATGTGGGTTTTTTTTTTTCATGTGGAGATCTGGCAACCAGGCGCATTTCCTCACGAAGTAGTCCAGAGTCCCAGAGGAAAAAAGACACACGCATGTAAACACTATTTATTAATCCGAGAAAGAGATTTGTCGAGTTTGAATTACAAAACGAGGGTTTGGTGATCAGATTTATTCGACCATCAGATTTTTAGCATCAAGTCTATTGTTTACCAAGGCACCTAAAGTATTGTGGTTCACAAAAAAGTGAAACTATAAGCACACACATTGCATCTGTGGAGCCATAACTTGGGCCTGTTTGTTATTATTACTCAAATGGATGGAGAATCAAAGCTGAACTCAAACAGCTCTAATAAACAGCTGCGTCAGGGTTTCTGTGTAATCCCTGCTACCCACTTTGAGGTGTGACGACACATGTCCAGTCAATCCCGTGTTGACATTTTTGCACGGCCTCGTTACGAACACAATGTCGGTGTTCAGCTGGCTTCAATATGACAGCATTGCACAGTACAGGCTCTGGAGGCCCCTCGATGAAGCGATGGTGGCAGAAGGAACACTGAAGGAACACACACACACACATGGAATTCATCAGGGCTGTGTGAAGTGGGGCTGTGTCACCAGATGAGAGGTGTGTAAGTCCCAATTAACATCAGTGCAGGCTGGCATTATAGCAGAGGCTTAAGAGATGGGATGAAGAGAGGGATGACGGGGCAACATGTTTTTTTACAGACTATATGCTGTTTCTTGGTGCTCAGTCATGGGAAAGCCTTACTCTCAACATGGGGTTTCAAACACCAGTATGAAGACGTGGCATTTAAGCCGCTAAGTATCTCAGCTAGATAATATGATTTAAAGTATAGACTAATCTCTTGATAAAATAAAATGTGTGCATCAAGGGGTGTCTTAAAAAGGAGAGTACAGTTGCCAGCACAGATTGGAAGGAAGACAGCTGTCTAGACCTGTGGTTTAGCAAGCTACACACAACTAGAGCAAGGCAGTTAGCAGGACCTGTAATCCACGCTGGCCCCAAGTCGCACATACAGTAAATATCCTCTGAGCCCTTGGCCTGACATCACAGATTAACAGTCAGTGGGCAGGCTGGCCACGCTGCAGGCTCGCTACACAGAAAGCTGTGGAGGATGCTATGTGGCTGGGGTCACGCGGTGCACGCTGGCCTTGTCCACTCAGCGCTCATCTAAATATGCGTTACCCACAATTTACTAACTTAGAAACTATGCAGTTGGAAGATAAGTTCCCATCCAAATTCCAAACAGGAATTGTCAGGTCCACCACATTAGTTTTATTTGAATAAAGTTGCTGATGATTTGCCAACGATGTTATGGAACTGAGTCTAAAAATCAGGAAGTGTACAGACACATGCAGTGAAAGAGTCCAAAATCAGTAAATGTGTTTGCAATCTTTTTTCTTAACTGGAAACATAAGTGGTATTTCACCACCATGTGATCAGTGATGCTGTCAGTGAGCCCCTCTTTAAGGGTTAGAGTTACTCACCACTGTTGACCCGTGCCTTGGTCGTTCTTTCACTCTACTTAAATGTGTAAAAGTTTTATATTTACATCTCAGGATGTAACAGCAAACATGTTGTCATAGAATGAATTCATAGCATTTCAAAGTTAAAATAATTTGAGGAATGGAAATGAAGGGGACTGATACAGACCTGGTTCACAGATAAGATTTCAACTTGTTGCAGATGGTAAATTAACATCCTAAACCAAAACAACATCCGCTTTTCATAAAAAAGTATACAATTCCAATAATACACAGTACAAAGGCATGAGAGTTTTAGGAGAGGTCACAGAGTAAAAAGCCACGAGCAAACACCTGCCATCACCCAATTTTGTTCACATAGGGATCATCACTGAAGTCCAGCCCCAGTGTGACCCACTCTGCACTCACACTGTTAAATCCTGCAACTCAGGTAACCTACCTCCAGAGTCCATCGTTTGGATCTACACCAACAAGCCGAGGTCCTCTGGACTCGACACTCGGAGGCTAAACATTGGTCATATAAAAGCAATGAAGGAAAAATTATCTGAGCCCAAGAACATTTAGGAGGAGATTGTGGTCAAGGGAGCCAAACTCAGATTAATGTAGCCCAGTCCTTTTCTGTATACACACATTTCTCCTGTGTTCACTGAAATAAATGAATCTACTCTGCAAGACATTCTGGCCCTCATTCATACTTTTTTGCAAGTATGGACCTGACATTGTATTAGAGATTTTGCAGTTGAATCGATTCACAAAAGGTCTTAACAAGTCTTAAATGTAACAAGTTAACACCCTGAAGTATGTTCTTGCACACATTGTTTTAAGGTAGATCAGGATGCAATCACAATTCTGAAACTGATAGCATCTTTACAGCTCACTATTTCAAAGGTTTGTCGTTCTTTTGGCTTATTTGTGTGTACTCAAGTCAGGATGAGGTCCACATTAACACGAAAGTTAATGGGTTCAGTCTGTCCTCAGGAGAAGAGATGAAAACGTACATGTGCACGCACACAGCATCATGTTTTAATGACCAATGATGGCCCCTCACATAAGACAGCCAAACCCAGCTAGCCGGAGGCATTTCACATCCCATGACTCGTTCTGTAAGATGTTAAAACAGAGACCGGATTTGAAATGATGTCACAATCCTTTGTGAACCCAGTGCGTGCCAGTGGGCACACTTTCACCCCAAAGATGATAAATGCAACGCGTCTATGTCAGTGAGGGAAAGATGGAACATTGATGTGGGCTCATCTTGATTTACCGCCAGACATGTGAGTGTGTATCAGCACCATGATACGTGGCATTGGTGTGTTGTCCCTGTAGCTTTAATGCCAGTCCTTTAGTTATTTATGAGGCACAGACTCCCTATTGTTTGAGAAATTTGACTATATGATGATCAGCAGTGTGGCAGAGCTCTTCACTCAATACACATCTATAAGCTTTTGTCTGTAGCTGTTGAGTTATTAACTGTTACAGGTAAAAAAAGGCTCAAATCCCACATAAGGGCATTTGATGGAATTTGATTGCTGTTACAACATGGGTCCATCCATGTTGCTGCTTATCCCAATACTTCCGGGTCTTTGTTGCAAAATATCATTTAAAAAAAACAAGTTATGAGTGCACAGTACTTTTTGCTGATGTGTCTTGCTATCACAAGTCAGCACTAGCAGAAACAATTTGTTAATTTGTTAATTAACCAGCAGTATCTCATTTTCAGGTTGTCACATGCTGTCTGGAACATGGGTATTTTACATTTTGTTGTTTTTGCCAAGTAGGCTCACAGTACTTTATTTTTCCTCTAGTTAGGAAATGAGCTTGCACAAATTATATATTGACCATCAACAATTTTGTCCTGTATATTCCACACAAGGAAACAAACAGTTGTGTCAACTAGGCAGGGAGCTATTTCAAATGACGGCGACATTGACTGGCACACCCCTAAAAACATCTGTTGCAATAGCAGCGGTGTATTGTTTTGTGCACTGGGGCCGTCGGATACAACATATTTCCTTCCGAACATCATATCAAAAATAGCAACCGGGCAAGGTTTGGAAAAAGTGTATAGTGTCACTCTGCCAGTGTACCCAAGAACACATTCCTCTGTTCCCTACAAGCAAATTGATCATGTCAAGCATTACTCATAAGTATTAATTGTAATTTATTTAATTGTTTGCATATATGTGACATTTTTTCCACATACATTGGAGTAATTTGTGTTGATATTGATTCATCACTAAATTAATGTACATGCTTGTTAACAGGTTAAATGCAGACTGAAAAAAAAAAATCATGCTTCATACTATCATAGTTTAATTAATCTACATACGAGAATTTGCTGTCATCATATGACTTTGCTAGATTTCCTCTGGACCTTGTACACAGTAATGCTGAAGTACTTCCCAACCCTAAACCACACTGATGAAAGATAACTCAGAATTACAGGAATGAATTTGAACAATTTTGTCTGAGATAGTTTGACACGTGTTGTTTCTTCACAGGCCATTCAACCTTTGCCAAATACTCTTGTGGTCTCGTGATACATCCCGTCTGCCTCTGTTAGTTCAAGTACTGTCAGTGCCAATGTAGCCAGCAGCTACCCCGCGCGCAGGCGAAGTCACAGGGGACATGCGGGTCAACATGGTCTCTGTGCTCTGTGAACAAAGGGTTTTTGGCCTGGCCTCACAGTAGGTCTACAGTATATGTTTTTGTCTGATGTGTGTATTGATGACACATATATGCAAATAGACCATTGAAGACATTGTTAGCCAAAAACCTAACTACGAGAAACCTGCTCCCCCCCCATCAGGCTAATTTAGAGAGGATACCCAGACTGAGACTGCATGTGGGGCCGGCAAAACCGACCAGCCAAACATTGGCACAGCGTTTGTCGGCGTTGCCTGCTTTGACGTCGCAGCGGTATGCACAGAATGCTTGTTATGCTTGTTAGCTTTGTCAGGCAGATTGAAAATGGCCCGGATATATACAGTGAATTGAAGCATGAAAAGATGACGGCCTGTCGTTGAGGTAAGAAGAAGAATTTGATTTATATTTAAATATGGGTCACACCCACAACAGATTTGGACAAACGCATGTTTCCTTTGTTATACACCAAAACGGTCAGCAGGGTTTGTGAGTGTTTTTGCGGCGGTCACATGACGGACAGTGCAGTGCACACGAACACTTGCACAGATGAATAGGACTGATTCATCTGGCTGCCTCATTGGTCTCTGTTTGGTTCCCCTGGAGATGCGACGAGCACCGTGAACAGCGAATACTGTCTGTCAAAAACCATGAGACCACATCCCCTGACACTTCCCACTGTAACACCACTCGCAGTGTTCTCAGTGACTGCACAATCAGAGCAGTGTGAGAGTGTTGAATAGGGCTAGAGAGAGAGAGAGAGAGAGAGAGACAGTGAATCTTCCTGCTTCTATACTGAGATTGTGAGGAGGAAGAGGGAAAGAAGGAGAAGTGGCAGGCTTTTCATGGCTTCTGTCCCCCCTCCCTCCCATCTTCCGTGTTGCAGCAACAAGACATCTCTGACCTTTTCTGCCTGGTGCCAGTCTCTTGTTCCCCCTTCTACCTTCCGAGCACAGAATGACCCTAAAAATCAAGTGTTGATCCGACCCATTGTGTGTGCACTAAGATGCACCCTATGCAGGCTATCTTTTGTTATCATGTATGCAGCAGCCACCGAGCTTCTTGTGACCTCTGATGGTCTCAGCCAGTGGCACTGCCACTGCTGTAAATCTGCAGTTTCTAAGATGGCTGATATTCAGGTCATGATGGAGGTGAAGTGCTGTACCATGTCTCTTTGCCTTACATTAAGTGTATGTGCATACCCACCCTTCGGTTCTGTCACCCAGCCTGTCGAGATGAGCTGTTCAGTCGCATCGCCTGCTCAAAAATCCCAAAGTGTCTCTGTTTCCTCTACTCATCCAGGGTGACAAAGTAACACCAGACACCAGCCAACTGCCAAATCCTCAACTATTGCTACTGAATTTGCCATCTGTGTTTTGGCCAATATCAAGCCAATATTCTGATATCTCAAAATGTTGTTCTGTTCTGTAGATCCAGAGAGCTGCTGGTAGAAACTGGAGATAGCCAGTGAGTGATTACAAGTTTTAGTCTTGTTGAAAAGTTATCTTATACCAAACAAACCTAATTCTCTCCATCTTAGCACAATCCTCTCTTTGTCAAGTCTCTTTTGTTTTCCATGGTCTATGCAGGCTGAGCTGCATTGATGGCTGATCAGTAACCTATTCAGATGCGCTCCGCTAGTGTATTGTATTTACATAGTGACATTTGCATAACAAGAGTGGTGTAAGTCTGAGACATTGAAATCTACGCGTCTATTTACACCTGTATTCATGTGGGTGATCCGAGCACAAGTGGACCGCACATCTGATCGATGTCCAGGTGAGCACTTAAGCTCCATATCAGAGATAATCTCCATCTATATTAACTCATCTGAAAATGCATATCACATGACAATTCACATACAATCTGCATGGGCGTGCTCATGGGAGTTGTCGATTGCTCAAATAAAAGCTTGCCTGCTGTAGAGGCATTTGTGGTGTTAGAAAATTCAGATTTAACTGCGCAACAGCTGTTCGCTAAGACAACAAGTCGGCAAAACTTGTAATTTTCTCAAACGTGTTGTACCCACCACCAGTATTCAGAGATGATGCCGTTCGGGGTCTGCTGTGTTTTTAAAAGTGTCAGATTCAAAGGCTGGAAATTCCGGATAAGTATGGATGTCAGGCCTAAATGTAACAAAACAACAAACAAAAGTGAGTGACCAGTCATGATCCGCTATCTCTTCCCCGCTCTCTATGCAAATATACATCATTTGTGTTATCAAAGAGTAACCATGTCGTTATTTTGGCGAGCTGGAGGCAGTAAGGCCCCTCTTGTACCTAGTCTGCCAAAGCAGAGCAGATAAAAGCACTCAGCAAACCTTATCACCAAAGATGTTTGACACACAGTTTTGACACATGGGGTTAAAGTCTTTTGAATGGGAAAGTGATCTCAGGCTGTTTGTGGGCCAGGATGCATTCGGGTACATTTGGATCTTAATACGCCCTCAATTCATCGCCGGTGCATTCACACCTGTTTTTAGAGCCGTCCACTTGTGATCAGATCACCGAAGACACTTTAATGCTAGTGGTGAGCAGGTGTGTCACATGACCTTTTGACTTTGAATAAAACAAAGCACCATGTATTTCAGGTAACATTGAATAGCATTCAATGATTTTTCATTGTGGCAGAATGAAAAAATATTGCTATTAAATCTAAGGAATAGTGGACTAGATTGTAGCGAGAATTATCTAAATAAGACCTAAAACAAAACAACTATTTGTTGTATACTGGGCTATATAGTGTTTCATGCTTCTTTCCCTGGTGTGTTCATGTGTTTTTAAATTCAAATTGTGCAACCTTGGGGGCTTCAGACATCTCTCTTCATCCCACTGGCCTACATTTAGACAAAGTAGTGTATCGTGTCAGTATATCAGCAACGATAGGTCATTCTGAGTCAGGCAAGGAAGAGCGTGTTGGCCCAAAATGCAGAGGAGCTGGCATCACTGCAGGGGACTACTGTATATGGGTGTGCGTTGCATGTAGATAATCGTATCAGCAGGCAAGACACGTTCCAAATTCAAGGCTTAGCACCACAGGCCTTGGAGCCTGCTGCCTCTGCCCAGTGCTGTAACCCAGCCAACTCTCAGTCAGGGCTGTGTGGTGACGACTGCAGCAATGTCCACAAACAGTCCCGACCAGACGAGTAAACTTTTCCACCAGTAGATGATGATTCAAAATCTCACCAACCACTTTCACAATGTTTCCAGCCTCTCTAAATGTGACTTTAGGGATATAATGAAAAATTCTATGTTTAGTGGCTCACAGTTGTATTGAGTGAACTTTTCTTTAAGTTTGCCCACTTGCGAGGAAGTAATTAATTGCTAACAAATGAAGGGTTTTTGCCTTATGGTGATCAATCTCTTTTTACCTTCCATTCCCCCCTCACCCTGCAGGTCTGCGAGTGGAGCAGGAACTGGTGACGTCTTATCCACAGGTGGTGGTGGTGCGGGTGCCCACGCCCTGGGTGCAGTCAGACAGCGACATCACTGTGCTGCGCCACCTGGAGAAGATGGGCTGTCGGCTGATCAACCGGCCCCAGGCTATACTCAACTGTGTCAACAAGTTCTGGACCTTTCAGGAGCTGGCCGGCCACGGGGTGCCTCTTCCTGACACCTTCTCCTACGGTAAATCAGCCACTTGTGCTTATTTTCTTGCCACTATTTTGATGTGTTTTGGTGGCACTGTGTTGCTGTTGCTAAGATATCTGAGGCTGTGCTGCTCCATGATTATAATCAGCGAGTTAGACGATGAATGTGGAATGTAACCGACTTGATTCATGCAGCTACTTCCCAGTGTGTGGACAGCAAGTACAGGACTAGAATTGGGCGATCCTTGCCTGCTGACCAACACTTGCATGTACTGGACTTAACGTCCGCTTTGCATTGTCACACACACACACACACACACGTTTGCACTTCTATTAGTGAGGCAAGTGATTGACATAGTGCATTCCCTATCCCTATCCCCTTACCCTAACCTTAACCATCCAAACTATATGCCTAACCCTTACCCGAACCGAAACCGAAACCTAATTCTTACCCTAACCCTAAAGCTTAACCCTCAAACAGCCCATTAAAAGTTAAAGTTTAGTAAAACATTTATCTCCAGCTCATAAATCAGTGATGTATAATTCTAGTGAGATTAAGTAAAACACGAGCAGTAGTTTGCCTGAAACAAAATCCACATGAATATTGTCTATAAACATGACTAAACAAAATCCATATGAATATTGTCTATAAACATGACTAAACAAAATCCATATGAATATTGTCTATAAACATGACTAAACAAAATCCATATGAATATTGTCTATAAACATGACTAAACAAAATCCATATGAATATTGTCTATAAACATGACCAAACAAAAAGTGAGGGAACACATGTCATCTACAGTCAAATGAATATTCACGTTTAACACCAGCACTCCCCTGTCAAGTATGTTGACAATTCAATCACATTAGTTCTATCATAGGCTCCGGTCCACATGTGCCTGTATAACACAGATTAATAAGACATCAGTGAGTCTATCTCTAATCCACTGCAATAACTAAAACAACAGAGAGAGAGTCCATTTAGACACATGACCACATCGTCACAAATGTTCACCAATGTTCACCAATTCACAAGTTTTACAACACAACTGTTGTTTTTTTTACCAACTGTTTACAAAGGCAGGATATGTAGGGATACACCCCCCACGGCACAAGCCAGACTACTGTTTTCATTTGTTGCAGTTTGTTATTTTGTTAGAGCAAAACAAAAGCTGACAAACACCATCACACATTTCTCTCTGTTTTCTAAAAATCCCCAGCTCGGTGGTGTTTGGGAAAGCAGAAAGAGAAGGATGCAGACAGGGAGAAAGAAAGAATGAAAGAGAGAATGAGGAGAGGGGTGTTTGGCCTACATTCCATTCGGCGCTCTGCACAGTAGGCCAGGCGCTGCATGCAGAGCAGCTGTAAGGCTTATGTAACACCCCCCTTCCAAAGCCCCACCCCAATGCCTCACGATTTTTCAAAATACAAAATGCCATTGCCTCCCTCCGCTGGTTTACCGCCTTAGCAGCTTGTGACGCGCTGGGACCCACATTTGGTCCCCGCCCTCTCCTTGTCCTCCACTAGCCCCCTCCCACTGAAAAACACATGTGAATCAGTGCAAGGGGAAAGACGTCCACATCTGTTCCCTTGAGTGAATACCAGATAACACCAGACAGGCAAACTGAGAGAGAGAGAGAGATAGGGGGTGGAGAAAAGAAGAGGACAGCAGTTTTTCATTCTTTCAATCGCCCCGCCAGCCAAAGCTGAGAATGCTTAAGCACATCTGTTGCTACAAGCTGCTGTTATGACTCAGTGTCAGATATGGTCAACTGCTCCACATTAATGTGTTTTCCAGTGACAATGCTCAGCTCCAATCTCATGAATAATGCTGCAAGTAAAAGTGAAGGACAGCACTGCTGCAGCCTTGCTGTTTCGAGTCATTCTTGTTGCCATAGCAGTGTTCTCCAGATCCTCCCCACATCGTGCGATACAGATTTTAATATCATTTTCGTCTTTGCATGCGTGTGTTTTTCTTCTTTGTGTGTGTGCATGGGCATTTCCCAGGAGGGCATGACAACTTCCGTAAGATGATTGACGAAGCTGAGCCGCTGGGCTATCCGGTGGTGGTGAAGAATGCACGGGGCCACAGAGGTAAGACCAGCAAGTCCATTTCTTTACTACACCCCCTACTCAAACAACCTGTACCCTACAGACAACTAATGGCAGCCCAGTCCACCCTTACGTGGAATTCATTGACAGAGTGTTAAATGATTAGAACTGTGGTGTTGCAGTGAAATGCAGCTCGTAATGCTCATGGAATTGCTGCTGGGTTAATCATTTTTTGTTTCGTGTTTACAAACTGACCCCAGTTTTCTCATTTTGCCTCAATTCCCAGGGGTCTTGTGTGGGAAGTTTCAGTCTCGCCATTAAAATTGTGCTTCCTAGAGATCAGCCCCAGTGTCTGCTGACCTATTAGCCCTTTTGCTATTCATAGTTATCGACACTTGACTGACTCGGCCATTGTGTGAATCAATAACAATGGACCATGGCTGGCTCAGGCCGCCATCACAACACATTGTTAGGGAAAGCAGCCGTTGGTCAGCCACCAACACGCCGCTTTTCTCTGGAGTTCTCAAGGGTTGCTTTCTTTCCCTCTGCGGTTGACCGTTGACTTTGGCTAAAGTCCAGCTTGCCTTCCTTTTTTAGAGCACACAAAAAGGCTTGTGAGAAAATATAAATGGCTTATTTCAGAATCTTTGGTATTAAAAGGTCTGAGCACAGTGGTTGTTTATGTGAAATGTGGTGCTCCTCGACATGGTGTATGGCTTTTGGGTGCATAGTTCATCAGCAGAAACTAGTAATGATCCCGTGTCTCCCTGATTCACAAAAGCACGAGTCCCTGTTTTTCTTGGTTTCAATTTGCAAAGTGGTACGTGTTCCCCCCGCCGTCCACTGTATACAAGATGTTACTAAGGGATTGCCTCGTCATCTCATTCAGATTTGCGAGGCACACATCATTTGCACGTACACACAACAATCACATGATTTTCCGAGCTGCTGGAACAGGGGTCATAGGGCTTGACAGCCAGGAGACAGCGCCGAGCGGTGCTAATTAAAACAGGCGTCTTCTACCCTCGGTGAGAAGCAATTTTGTGCCTGCCAAAGTTGTTGCCACTTGTGTCTTGTCTATAACATGAGAAATGGGAACTGGCATGAGACTTGGTCAGCAAAACCAGCTACTTGTCAGGAAAGACTTTAAGGAAGTAATCCAGCCTTAAGTAATATTACACAAATGTGCAGACCCTGCAAGCACCTTGTATTCATGTTGATGTAAAGAGCTGACGGCCGGAAAACTGGCTCTTCTTCCCTTCTTCCCTTCTTTCCTTCTTTCCTTCATCCCATGTCTCCTTCCTTCTCCCAGGGAAGGCGGTGTTCCTGGCACGGGACAAACACCACCTCACCGACCTGTGCCACTTGATCCGCCATGACACCCCCTACCTGTTTCAGGAGTACGTCAAGGAGTCGCACGGCCGCGACGTGAGGGTGGTCCTGGTGGGCGGCCGTGTCATCGGCTCCATGCTACGCTGCTCCACTGATGGTCGAATGCAGAGCAACTGCTCCCTGGGTAGGCAGACGCTTGAGAGGCAGTGACGACAGTAAATTACTAAACTATTGAACACTATCACACAAATTTTACATTACTGCACTTCATGGCTGCTGCACTGGTAACAGTTCTAATGTTTGTTTTATTGTGGTTGCTTTTAAATGCCCTGATTATTTGGATCTGTCTTCAACTGAGTCTTAAATTCTAAAGTTGTGTTTCTATTGGGGTGGTTGAATAGGTTCACTGTTTTTGGAGAACTAAAACTACTCTAGTTATTCTTAAGATCTAGAGACAGGGTTGTTTTTTTAAGCAGTTTCCTTCCACAAAGTCAGAAGATGGGTATTTATTCAGTACTAAAAAACCCAAACCACATGTTTTTTTTTACAGCCCCTCTATGTATGCCACATACAAGGGGTCAGTGGACTGTAATCCCGTGTATGAGGACATTAGTTAACAGTCATCATGGCACCTTTCCGTGTTTATTTAAAGTCTAATACTCCATCTGCTCCAAAAGTCATTTTTTTGAGGAACCATTCCAGAGCGGTTTATCCTGATTTACCCCCGGACACATGCAGTAACACAGCAGTCCCCGCTGATGTGACTGATTGTTTTTGTCAGAGCACAAGCAGTTTTAGTCTAGTTGAGGCTGTAATGTGCTGTGACATATTTAGGACATCAGTCATCAGATTATTCTGCTTTTATGTAACAGGTCATGTTGGCACTTACACTGACTCTGAGTGGATTAATGTGGCATTTAATTTTCATGTAATTCTGATAAATATTTTCAAATATTTTCTACATAATTTTTCCAGACAATCTGGACGAAAAAAATCACACACAATGTGAAGTGAATGAAACCGTGGTTGGTAACCAGTCTTTCTCTCTCTCCATTGTTAGGTGGTGTCGGTATGATGTGCCCACTGAGCGAGGAGGGAAAGCAGCTAGCCATAGAGGTGTCCAACATCCTGGGCATGGATGTGTGTGGCATTGACCTGCTGCAAATGAACGACGGCTCGTTTGTGGTCTGCGAGGCCAACGCCAACGTGGGCTTCATCGCCTTCGACCAGGCCTGCGGAATGGACGTGGCTGGCATCGTCGCTGACTTTGCCCTGTCGATGCTCCCCAGCCGGCTCACCCGTAAGATGTCCTTGCTGTCCGTTGTGTCAAGCACCAGTGAGACCAGCAGTGAGCCTGAGGTGTGCCCTGTGGCCGCTGGCGGCGGCTCGCTGCCTGAGGCCGTCTGCAACATGAGCGTGGGCTCTACTTCCAGCGAGAGCGACCCGGAGCTGGCTGAGCCCTCCCAGTCCTCGCCGCGCCAGTCCACAGGCCCCAATTTGGCTGATCTTCCCGGCCTCCCTGATCCAGCCTACAACTTCAACACCCTCCTCGCCAATGAGATCAAGTTATTGACTGAGTGAGATTCAAGCGGCTTCATGCACACACCAACACCACAAATACACATCAAAAACACGCATACACACGCCTGTATGCATGGCAACCGACATTCCTTAACACATATCGGCCCAAAAAAAGTATCAAAACATGGGATGTTAACTGCAAACCTAGAACACAATAAAACAGAACACACATTCAGACACAACAAGAGAAACACAAACAAACCAAAACATGAGCCTTCTCCTGCAAACTCCCTTCAACAAAAGCAAAGATCTGAGGCTGCTCCCCTGACTCTCCTGTCTGTGCACCTCTTCTCCCAAACTGCAACCCCCACAAAACAAACCTAGCTTACACTGCAGCATGGTGGTGAGATATAGTACTCAAGATAACTGCTAAATGCCTCTTCTAGTTTTTGCTTTGAAGAATAGCGAGGGTGAAGGTTTTTGGGTGGGTGTGGGATTCCCATAATAAAGGCATACACGTGCCGTGTTTTTAATCCTCACAATTCAGTAACATCATTTGAAGGAGAATTTATGTTGACATAAAAAATGCTTTTCGTGCTGTGACTGTGGTCAGGTTTGGTGGATTGGAGGCAAAATGAAGTGTTTTTTTTTATTTTTTTCTAAGTGGTTAGCTCCTTGTGGTCGGCACATTATACCGTCAGTTCCAATGTAGCAACGTTGTGCTCCTGTCAAGTCAACGTAACTGGATGGTAACCATCCTGCAGCTACTGGAGAAGTAGGGAATTCATGTGAAAGTGACTGCTATTCATAATTCATAATAATCTGAATGAGACAGATGAATCCACCCTTCACTACATCATATATGTCAAACATGTCCTATGTCGTGAATCCAGCTCAACCAGAATGTATACACACTTTTTACCAGGTTAAGAATCCAATCAATTCATTGTCATGTTTATTTGAAATACAGTGAAACTCTCTCTGCCTTAACATTAAGGTCACATAAATAAATCTAATGTTAAAATCCATTAAATCCCAGTTTAAAATGACTGGTATTGAAATGTAGGCGGAGCTGCTGCATTGACAGTGGATAAGAGGCTGATGATGTGTCCGCATTAATTACCTTTTAAGCATAAATAAGAATATTATTTACGCAGTTTACAGACCCATAGTCCTATTGGGGGCTGACATGGTGTCCATTCATTAGTTCTCGGTTCACTGTGAATGAAGCAGGCTACTGCTAATATGAAACTGCCCTAATCTGTGCAAGGTAGTTAAACTACCGAATAGCAGTTCTGTTTGTAGAGTCAAAACCTGGAGTGATCAAGCGCCATTCTTTTTTTCTATAGCTTGTTTGATTAGCCTTACCTGCAGCAGCAGTCTGTGGCTGCCTTTTAAAATCCATTCAATGTCTAGCACTTTATGACAAACCGATGCATTTTTATGTTCTCACTCAGACGACAAATTTTTAGGAAACAGGAGACAGAGTTTTGAAACCTGCTTCGACACCTGCAAGCAAAATATACCTCAAAAACAGTGACTGTTCACTGCCATAGAACGACTGATATTCAAACATACAGTACATATCAGCCAGGATCCTTGTGGTTTTCAAATGGCCCCTGATTTACCAGCTGTTCCCTCTCTTTACGTCTAAGAACTACAAAGGTAGTTGTGTATTATTTTTTTATTGCTTTGTAGCTTTTTGTAAATACTTAGGTAGTGAATTAACTTCAGTGCATGCTAGAAGTCAGCCGATGAAACTGGAATGGCTGGAATAGTTGCCAACATAGAACATTTCATAAGCTTTTGTGGACAAACGTATTTGTACAGACCTGGAACACTGAGAGGATCAAATTAAAAGTTGGTGCTACGATTTCTGAATTTGGTTAGATGTGATTTCTCAGTCATGATTTGTAGATTTTACTTTTTATTGTTTTTACCTTGTTTTTGTTTTGTCTTTTCTTTTCTTTTTTTTATAGAAAAAAATATAAATCATAAACCATAAAATATGTTGGCATGACATATTTTTTTGGCATGGTAGAAATAAAAAATGGAATATATATATTTTTGCTGTCTCTTTGAATAGAATGTTACTTTCTCTTTCCTTAGGGAAAAAAAACAAAACAATAAAAACAGGGATTTCAGTGGCCAAGAGTTTACTGCTTATGGTTTTCTGTTCCTCTTGATTTACCTCCTATGCGTCCTCTGACATATCGACACCGAGGCAGGGTTCTCCGGGGTAACTGCCGTTCACTGAGAATAATTTCCAGATCTGATCAAAAGCACAAATGCAAACCAACTGTAAACTGTGCCACATAGTAACGTCCACGTTTTCAGCTTGTACCCCCTTTCTTTTCAACACAACTCAGGGAAGCAGCCCGGATCTCACCCCTGAACCCCAAAGGCACGACAGATCCATCCAAGCTCGACACATATCAGAAACAAAACACACCTACAGGCAGACAAAAAGACACACAAACGGCAATGAAGAAAAGGTTGTAAACTACAGTATAAGACAATGTGGTGTATACCATGGTTAACATGCACTTTTTCCCCTGCTTGTTTTATATTGTTCCTTGTTTTCTTCCTAATTTATGGTATTTTTAAAGAAAAAAAAAGTGGTTTGTGTGCACTAATATTGTCTCAATAAAGTGAAACCGCTGTGAAGCTTGATTTTATCTCTCTTCTTTGTAGCCCAATCTACTAACTGTCTGGAATCTAAAAAGGAGACCTGCTTGAGGGGGGCTAAATCGAAACCTACCAGACAACAGGAAAAAGCAGCTTTTAGTTAAGTCTGCTGTCAAGAGATCACAGTGGCTCCGCTGATAGAATAACATCATTTTACACTACTGTGATGTTGTCCTCTATCAATATATCAAAGTATCTGACAAAGAAACTGTGAAATCTGCTGATGTCAACTCTGTGGCGTGCAGGGGCCGGTGAGCTTGATCACTAAGTCTCATCCCAACATCCGAGTTTCTCTTCAGTTGTTGTCGTCCCCCTTTTTTTTAAGTGTCTGTCTTTGTGTATCCATTCCACTTTGTGTACATAAGTGTAAATCAAAGATCTCATATCCTCTTTGAGAAAAGCCAGCCATAAGAACGGACAAAATGCTCATTTCTCTCTCACACATTTAAATATGTATTTTATACATCATCCACATGTAGGCAGAACACATCTACCCACTGACGGTTCATTTAAATGTGCCCGAACCACTTTCAAAATGCCTTTTCATTGTCTGGTTTCCGTTGGGAACATTGATTGGAGGACCATTGTTGAGTCAGGCTCCCGGTTCATGGGGGTTTCTTTCTATACCTCAGTGGCCGTGATGAAGTGGATCCAAGGCATGGAAGCTGTTGAAAGAAACGGGGGCACCACATGGTAGCGACACAGGGAAACGAGAAATGTGTGTTAATCCTAAAGTTACTAAGACTGTATTTGCCTGTGTGGTGCTTGGCCAGCCTGGAATGAATATGTAGGGACATCTGGACTAGTCACTGTGTATGACAACACACCAGAGCACAAGGTTGCTATTTAACTCCAAACTGCTGCTAATGTATATTTGGCTAAAAAAATTAAAAAGGGAATATGAGGAGATCCAAGTGTTTCCGTGTTTTGTTGCCTCACAACACATGAAAATGAATCTGAATGCCAAAAATAAGAATTTTGTTGTATAATTCAGTACTAATAACACTTGTAGTGAGATGATTTTAAAATTCTTTGTTTTGATATAAAGAGTACATGTTTGAGAATTGTATAAAATATGTTGAATTTCATGGCAATCATCAGGTACATTTTTATGTCAATGTGTTTTGAAAACCTGAGGTTTGCTTGAAGGTTTACAACATGCTTTTCTTTGCAGGAGGAAAATCCAATGTTTATGCTTCACTGAAATCATGCAGCTCTCTGTTGATGACATGTAGATATTAGAAATCTTTAATCTGCAAATGGTGAACTGATGAAGAGGTCCTGAGCTGCTACGATGAGCAAAAGCATTGCATTAAAAAAGGTCTCAGTGAATGCCCTCACCATTATTCTCTGTATAATTCTGACAGTGTTACAAAATGGATCCCAAAATAATGTCATTGACAGATGTGCAAAATGCTGTAAATATATATCCCTCTTTTTTTAGATTAAAATAAAGATGAGTCATTATTCAAAACTGATAAATCATGCCTCTTTCTCCTTTTATTACTTTTTATCAAGCGTTTCCATATCAAAAATTGGTTTCATTTCATTAGAGATACCCTATGATCCCTAATATTTTTAATTAAGTACATACAGATAAACCCTGAATGACATCACTGTACTGATTAACTTTGTATGTGTTACCAATTACTTGGTTTGGTGCCTCATGGCTGAAATGAAGGACTGTCCTGATCTCGGAGCACATCTTCGGGTGAAGGCTGCGCTGACAAGCCGGAACCTGGATGCGGTTCTGTCTGCAAACTCTGCACCAGCTGCAGCAGGCCCTGGACGGCCTCTGTCAGGTCATGGTTTGGTATCAGCTGGCTGGCCTGCAGGGCCACGCTGCCAAATCCCAGTGCCTGGCACACAAACACAAACGGAAACAAAATACAGCAGCTGCAGCAGCAGTCAGAGTCTCGGGGGGGGGGGAGTAAAGCTGACTTATATAATAATATTATTGAAAACTGAACTGCAACCCGGTCAGATTAATCTATCTCGCTTTTTTCCTTCCGACGAGCTGATCTGCCGGGCTATTACTCTGACCTCATCTTGTGTGACTGAGAGAAAATAAGGACACAAATGCATTGTCTGATAATGTTGCATGGTCAGAGATGGAGACGGGCCACAGCTCAATGTGGAATTCTTCGGGATTTGCTGCAGCATGCTTGGAATTCCTGCAGTTTCTTTTGGCTTTTTAAACAGTGGTGTATATGTGTTACTCAAGTGTTTGTGTGTCTCTCTCTCCCTCTTTCTCCACCCACAGCTCACCCAGTGGTGAACACAGGGCTGATACACTAAACCACAGACTGTTATTTAATGCTTCCCCCAGGACCCTGAAGCACCGTGGAAAAAGTAAAGGAATTAAAAGCAGGATTCCTTCAATAATAGACATCCTGATGCAATTGTACGTTCTTTACAGTGATGCACAGTGCTGCATCCCACAATGGAGCCATGACGTGGACAAGGAAAGGGCTCAACTTAAACCAAAATACCATCATGCACCAGTACGTAAAAGAAGAATAGTGCTCATTACAAATCCACGCCGAGCTGGTTTTTTTTCTCTTTTTAACTTTATAATGAGTCAGAGTGAACAGTCAACTTGAGACTTTGTGAACTGACTCTTCTCTATGAAGGCAAGCACAAAACTGAATTTCCCCGAGGAGATGAAAGATACTTCAGTCAGCTGAAGTGGTTTGTTAATTTAGGTGTCGTCTAAGCTTTACGAGTCCTTAGTCCTACCGCTGCCGTTTTTGCCATTCCAAGAGAATATATAACAGCAGGAGGTTATTTTGGCTCTGCTTGGCACAAAGGCCCACATGGCGGAATATTTTGGCCTCAGAGAAAAGTTACCACTTTATTAATACAAGACTTATTATGTTCAGCTTTTTCCCAGTAAGTTTGGAGCACTGTGGTAGCTGTTTGTGGAGTCAGAGTTATATTTCGTCCAGCCTCAAAAAAAAAAAATTCCCCCAGAAAAACCACTAGATAAAAACAGGACTGTGAAACATTTAAACACATACACAGAGTGTAGAGTTGTATTTGGTTATGTGTATTTTCTGGTTTTGTGTCTTTTCACAAGGGAACATAAGATCTAAAGGTGTATGTGGTGATCACCCCTGTTACAGAGCTTCCTGTACAGTCAGTGCTTCGGATACATTCACCACACTGTACCTGCCTCAGTCTTTTTAGACGTCTGCTCATTCATCCCACACTGAAAAAGGTGCAATAGCCTCCGGTGGCATTAGAGACAGAGCAGAAACCAAGCTGGAAGTCTGAGTATCAAGACGTCAACACCCATTAAATCCCACCTCACCTTTACGGCTTAACCAATTACAGCTAAGCTCATTTTGAGATGGCGTTCCAAAGAGGTTGCATGAGGAGGAAGTGGGGGAAAACCTCGTCAGGTGACTCACCTTCAGGTTGTCTCCCTTCAGAAACCACAGCATGGCGAGGCAGTGGGCCACCAGGGCGACCTGGGCCGGGTCCTTCCTGGTGTCGTCCTGTTCAAACTCCAACATCGTTCTCAACATCTCGTCCACCTCAGCTTGTCGACCTTGGTCTGATCATACGTGAGGGGCCCCAACAAAGATGGAAATGAGCTTTATCGGTACGTCACCATTGACATTATTAATGCGTTTATTTATCTCACAGCTTTCAAAGGAGTGGTTGAATGAGGTTTATGTAGGTCAATACAATTTAGATCTGGCTATTTCCTCTGTACATTTTGTGTAATCTGCCCCTACAGTCACCCCAGCTAACATCTCAGGAAACCTGGGAAAACAGTGTGGTTAACAGGCTTAGCATCATATGTAGGGCAGCAGCTGCGATACAGGGTAGCGTTGCGGATGCTGCGCAGCCAGAGATGTTTCAGCTGTGGTCTCCAGTCAGCTCTTAGCATGCTAGGGTAAATCTGAGGTTTAGCTTTCGGATTGCACAGCAAGACAGCTCAGCTAAATATAGCAACGCTGACCTTATTTTTTTTTTATTTTTTCAATGATCCACCAATGGAGCTCTTGGCTGTTTAGTAGGTGGAGCAGGTAATTGATTGGGGGATGTCGTTTTCTGTTTCTGCATTGATATCGAATAGTACAGTCAATAAAATAAATAAATAAATGCATGGTTTTAAATATTTATGTATATTTTATATCGGATCTATATATTTCTCCTTATTTGGCATCACGAGACGCACCATAAGAGGGCTCCAACATCACGTCAGGGTTTTGGACACTTTGGATGTGGGACTTGAGGAGTTTGGACAGATGGCGGTGCCAAATATGTGCCACCTATAAAATGAGCAAAAGAAGAAACTATTAGATCAAACATAGGAATGTCCCTCAGTAGAGCGCATACCTCCTCCAAGGCCCAACAGTGCCCTCTAAACCCACATTTAAACTCACTAGGTCCATATTCTTATTTGGATCTGCACCAAATTGTGAGTCCCCTAAACATCTCCGATTTATTTTTCATTAAGATATTAAGTATTTTCTAAGAAATCAACAGAAATGTTGAAGAAATAGAAATAAGTTCCTGGATCTGGCCCTGATCTGGATCCACACCAAAATTTTATTGGTTCTTCCTTGGCTCTTGCCCCACCCCTCCAGAAACTTTCATTGAAATCAGTTGTGTAGTTTTTGCGTCATCCTGCAAACTATTGAACAAAAGTGGATGAAAACAATCTCCTTTGGTGGAGGTACAAACTATATGAGGTCACATTGGCAATCACACCATAACTGCTTTAATTTACCGTAGAGTACAGGGAGCGAGTAATGGAAATCTTCCCCTGTTTGGCAAACACGTCGGCCATGAGAAAGTAGCCATCAGAGGTGACGGTGCTATCCAGACCATACTCCTCACTGGCAAAGTATACCTGAAAACATCCGAGACATTAACTCACAGGCCACCGGGGATTTCCTGTGTTAGGGTGAGTGCACATTTTACATTATTGTACATCATGAGAGATTAACAATTTGTCCCATACACTTATATTTAAAACTGATGGTAAGTGTGCTACTCAAGACACATACATCGTTTGCAAAGTTAAGTAGAGCAGCCTGCAGGTCTCCAGTGGCCGTGTGGAGGTGGCCCAGGCTCCTGTGCAGCTGCTGCCGGACTGCGTGACCACAATCTGGACTCTTCAACACCAGCCACTCTGCCTGGGACAGGAGCTCCGCCACCAGGGACAGATTACCCAAACCTGGAGATGCACACACATGCACACACACACACACACACACACACACACACACACACACACACACACACACACACACACACACACACACACACACACACACACACACACACACACACACACACACACACACACACACACTAAGTTGACTAGTTACCTTAGGTTTGGGATCTGGGTCACGGTTCAACCACACCTCCAATCACCTGACAAGCCTACATTTACCTGCTCAACCTTTCACGCTCTGTTTGTCTCAGTCTTCTCGACCCACCCTTTCCCTTCCCTTTATCCATTCACCTTTTTACCTATTCCCAACCTTCATCCCTTCATCCTCTTCTCCCTCATTCTTTAATTCCTTCAATATTGAGTCATACCGCTCACATCTCATTCTAGGTCCCGTCTGGGGGCCTGTGATTAGCTCAGTTGAAATGAGGCCTCAGACAGAACCTCCACTCTTATTGTCCCCCCCGCCAAGTCTTCAGTGCAAGTCATCTTTCCTCTACATCCATCACATAAATTCCAGTTGTTTGGGGCGTGGTCCTCGCTAGTGATTAAACATGTTGTGCTCCCTCCTCACCCATGTTGGCCTCTGCCAGCAGCAGGTGGGAAGGGACCAGCTGGACAGTGCTGGGGCCGAGGACGTCGATGGAGCAGCGCAGGCAGAACTGGGCGGCGGGCACAGCCTCCTGGTGTTTTCTCTCAGATAACTTCCTCCGAGCCACCAACCTGCAAATCTCAATCAGCTCTGCCTGAGAAAACAACCACAACCAAGATACACTTCAGATTATTTTTACATTATTCGTCAGACTTCCAACAATATTATGTAACAGTTCACAGGAGTTTATTAGTGTGATGAATCCTGGTAAGACGGTTGACTTCTACCATTCAGCTTTTAAAAAAAAACATTTTCCTCTGTGGAATTTGTCCAATGGAAAAACTAAAACATGTTTTTGTGCTGCATGCTGCATTTATGTCATTCACAGAAAATCCCAACTTCCAGTTTAAAATAAAAGTGGAGAAATACTCAGCAGGCTGAACAGCAGTGTGCAGTGCTGTTGGGATGAAATCTCTCTTTTTCCTTCTCCTCCTCATCCTCAAAAACATCAGCCCAGATGTCCCTCTAACTCCATATATTCTAAATGTGTCCATTGAATATTTCCACCTCTGGGGTTTTAATGTGTTTTTCCCCATTGCTGTTACCTGAAAGAGAGCACTGTCTACATAATATATTTTTCAGAATATGTGTGAATATATTTTTTGACCATTAAGCCTCCAATTATACTGTGGACTTCCAGTTTGATTTTCAAACCGGATGGTTCATGGTACGTGGCTGCAGCGTCCAAAGTTCAATTCCTGGCCAGAGGACCCTTGTTGAATGTAATACCTCACTTTCACTGCCCTTGTTTCCTTTCCCTCTTTTCTCTCCAGACCATTAGCAATCAAACAAATTTCCAAAAATAAACCGAAAAATCTGGAAGCTAAACACTGGGCCTTTTGAAAAGAGATGATGAGTCATAGACTTCTGAGAAGAACATTTAAAGGGTATCGTGGTGATATCCTTTTCAGAATTCATGTTTTTCTTTGTATTGCCCTTAATAAAAAGGTAAAATGCCATTATGTAATATGTACATCCTCACCTTTTTGAGCTGCGTCTCAATTTGTCCGGCCCGCTGGAGACTGAAGATCGTTGGGTTCCGAATGGGAACAAGCAGCTGACAGATTCTCTGGTGGATCCCCATCCAGTCGGCCTGCTGGTGCTCTGCATTACTGAGGACGTTTTTAAAAGGGTTTTTTTTAGGACCACAACTTAATTAATTTAATGTTCCTCATTTATATACTTTCTCCTTCTCCTTCTTCAGACACCATGAACCAGAAATCCCACCGTTTATCAAGTGAAGCTGCAACTCAAACTCTTTAATAGAGTAATACGGAATATCAATCAATCAATCCTCAGGCAATAGAGTCAAAATAAAAGACCACAACCACAGCACCAATCAACACAGTCAAAGGCATAACGAACAGAAAACACAGAAGTGCATCCGAGTCAGAAGACTTAAGACTCCTGGAGGTGAAAGATGGGGTTAAAAGATCAGATACAGGATGGGGGGGGGCAATGAATTGAGGCCACAATAGTGCTAACGCATGGTCTGACTTCCCAGTAACCATCAGGAGCAGCATTCTGGACCAACAAGGACTAATCTGACTATAATCCCAGTGTACAGGGTATGTCTAAGCAGGAGGAAATGATGGCATAAATCACTCAACATTTACATTTAGATTTATATAGTGGCTATCCCATAGATTTCTGTAGTAGCCCAAAGCTAGAAAAAGCTAAGTTTTGTATCTGCATTGACCTGCCTGTCAAACGTAGGGTTTAAAAAGGGTCAGGTTACTTGTACTGTTGTTAATCAATTTGCTATTTAGAGCAGGAGGAACGAACTGGACACTTTCAGTCCTGTTTTCATTTAACTGCAGGAGAGGAAGTAAGTCTGAATAGTTTGGACCAGTATGGTTTCGGGGAGAGTACACAGCCGTATCATCTGCTCAGCAGGGAAAGTTGAACTTTTGAATTGTTTGACGAAGCATGAAGACAGAGAATGGGACCATGGGTAGAGGTCTGCGATTCTGCAGATGGAGAGGAGGGAATTTACGTTTACACAGAAACTTTTATTGCTCATATAAATTCTTTTGCTGTTGAATTTGAATCCTCACAAACTCTGCTTTGTAAACCCAAACTTCCCAGCGCAGAGTTTCTGTCCCACACAGGACACATCTCCTGAGTGCACAAAAGCCACAGTATATTGTACGCCATTACATAACTGGTCTGTAATTTAGTTCATCTGGCGCTCCTCTCTTGCACACTCTGATGGAAACTGTCTTGGTTTTCTCTGCTTTTCTTCCCCCTACTGTCGAGCATGTGTGCTCAATCCAGTGTTTCTGTGCTTTTGGACCTCGGACAGAAGCAGCGAGCGAGCGATGATCCGGCCACGTTGCATCAACAGAGGCACTGACACACAGCTTGTGTGCGTCTGTGTGTGTGTGTGTACGCAGACAGTGGACACACACACACACACACACACACACAACCTTGTCTGAAGGGGTCGTCTCAGGATGCAGAGCTACTGCACTATCTTGTCTCTGCTGGGTTTTGTTTGAATGTGTCTAGTCAATCTGTCCACACAAAGCAAAACATAGCTGGGGATATTATTCAGGCAGCATGTTAGTATAATAGGTCATGGCTTGAATCAGGCTTCTGATAGATTTACAGTCTTGTTTTTAATGTGTTCCCGAGACAAAAACACTATGTGGGTCAGACAAAGAACAAAAGCAACCTTTCCTCTTATCTGACCTCATCTATAACCTCTTAGATTTGCGCCAATCATAACGAAAACAGCCATTTTTGCCCCATCCATCCCTGGTTTTGAGGTGTAGTTGAATGATAGAGGCTAAAATCTCTAATCTAATCTAATTCAATGCATGTGTTTGCATTAGTTCATTTGAGGGTTTAGAGGAGAGCCGGCCCAGTAAGAGGCTGTAAGCTCCCTTTAAGAGACTGGGTGTAGTGGCTCATCCCTTTCCATAAATCCCTGCAGGGAGGGATGTCACCACATGCTCCTCTCCGCTCCTCTCCGCTCCCACCCGGTGCCAGCGAGGATTTCACCGAGCACCATCTTATGATCTGTAATTGAGTCTGCGGAGGAGGGACCCTGCGCCAACCGTGATGTTATGTTGCGTGTATAAAAAAAAAAGGAAAATAAGCCGATGTTGACCCATTCAAATGATCGAGGAGACGCAAGTAAGAAAAAAAAAAAAATCCCCTGCGAGTCACAAGAAGGAAAATAATCAGTGTGGTAATTTCATTTCCAGCTGTTCCTCTCTCCCCCTGCTGACTGAGCGGTCACATGAGCTCGAGTCATGGCGACGTGTTCCGCTCCGGACACACGGGCGACACTGCCACCTAGCGTCCGAGCCGCGGACACTGTTTCAGCAAGTCGACCCATAAACCAACGAGAGACCGAACCGTGACATGTGGAAACTGTGATCCCACGTGGAAACACACATGCTGACAACATGTCATGCTAACAAACATGGGACTTACCAGTAAAACGTGAACCGGCACTTGTCGCATTGCAGGTGAGCTCTCTCCTGACAAAGTTCACACAGCTTGTCTTCTCCTCTGGGTAAAGCCAGAGGAAGTATCTGAGAAACCCGCGGTTGTTCGTCCATCGGTACAAAAAGAGTCCAGTTAAAAAAAGTCTAATGTTAGTTCTCCAGCTTTAAATTAGCACATGAGCTAACACCACAGGCTATGGCTAACACCAAAGGAGAGGAACTACGTTTACAGTTGCTATGGCAACAACCTCAGTGGTTTCCCTCTCTTTGAGTCTGTGATATATGTGTGTGTGCGTGTGTGTGCGTTTGTGTGTCAATAAATAAGCATTACTATCTATCTATCTCTCTATCTATCTATCTATCTATCTATCTATCTATCTATTCGTCTGTCTGTCTATTTAATCTATTATTTTTGTCAAGTCAACAATTATTACACATATATACCATTTATAGTTTTACATATATGCATATATTCCATATGCTTAATGATAAATAATAGTCATTTTATTTTACAATATTTTATTATTTTTTCATTAAAAATACATGGTTATTATTACACATCTAACTCTATATCTTTTATTTTGTATTATTAATATATTCCTGATATGAACAATTTGTTTATTTAATATCAAATGTAAAAACAAATTTAAATGTTGTGCTTAAAATATATCTATTAACAAAGAATTATTATAGGATTTTAGTTAGGAGTAGCTACTAAATACACATTTTAAAGAATTTGAAATACCTCAAGGTCTACAATACTAAATGAAAAATACATTATGTTGCTTCCTTGGTCGATATATGACAACGGTGAACAATATAAACAAATGATAAAACAGAAGGACAGCATTATTGGATTTGAATTGAGGATTTTTGTGTTAGCTTCAGAGATAGACAAATATTTCCTGGTAATCTTTCCAATATACAAGTATCTACAATCCATAAACATAATCACATAACATAGACATTTGTGAAATTGTGACAAAATTGAGAAGTCAGGTCAATACTTTATTTTTCTAATACTGCTGTTGGCATGGTTTTCTTTGTTCTTTTCTTGTATCACTCTTTCTTACGCAGGTGAATGTATATGACGCCGCTCCCCAGCAACAAAGGGATACACACCCAGGCCAGGATGAAGCAGTAGCCAAAGTGGCCAGAGGTCAGCTCTTTGGAGCTGGAGAGGATTTCCTTGTTATGTAGTGTGTAGATAAGAGCTGCAGAGAAGGCTGTCAGACCTGGGAGGAGGATGGAGAAACGTTAGCAATGTTTGCAGCCCTGCTCTTTATTCCATGTGCTTATGAATTGCTGTCATATCAATGGGAACATGTGAGCAGAACAACACAACACAGAGCGGGCATCTGCCTTTCCAAATGTTCTCATCGTGTAGACACATATCAGCAGCACATTGTTTCATTCCACCGTTACCTGCAAAGACTTGACACAGCCCGGTGAAATAGAAGAGTCCGCCCTTAGACATGGTGAAGAGCTGACCCAGGAACACCAAGAAGGAGATGGAAGAGAAGACCACTGACAGAACCATGAGGACCTGCACTGACTGGAGCCACTCTGAGAAAACATCACCATATCTTCAGAGAAAAGCCGTCATAGCTCTCAAATTTGACCTTTTCTGAGAGAACTGTTCATGTAAAGCGACGTTCATGGAGGCCTGAAATAATGAAACTGCCGTTTACCGGATTCTTTGGAGGATGCACAAAGCCAGGTTCCCGTGGAGTTGTCGAACCTACAGTTGTACCACAGATCTGAGTTCTCCAGGCCGTCCCACACCCACCAGGACTTAAACAGAGAGAGAGCAGACATGACACACACTGCTGCATATGTCCCACTTATGACATAATAATAATAATAAGTGGACAAACATCATGCCCGAAATGTGATTTATTACCTTCTCCATGGTTGCAATGAACAGCATGGCCAGGGTGATGAGATGCAGCAGGGTCACAAACATTAGCAGGTAAGCCATGTTCAAATGTGCTGCTTAAAAACAAACAAAAACAGGTTAAACATGGGTTCAGACTACATCCAGCATCCACCACTGAAATAGTGTGTGACTGGTTTTACACATTTACAACTTCCAGGGGGGGAAATAACTGTTGGGGCACTTTCCTGTTATGCCTTGAAACACTTAATGGAAAATTTGAGTCATGCTGAACAAAGTATACTCTGTGTTGCATAAGACCCCTACTTCCAAAACAGAGCGCAGCGAGTTAATTTTAAAACTTCTCTGTGACTGTGCTTGTGCGTCGCCAGCGTTAAAGCAAACCTGCAGAGAAACTGGGCGGGCCCCATCGATGCCAAAATATTTACCCTATTAAACTCCTCTGAATGGTCGTGTTTGAAGCTGTAATTCATCTTGCATTTGGATTTCATTAGTGCTGCTTCCACTTGTAAACTTACAGAGGAAATTAAAGTCTGACGGAAAAGCCTCTGATTCTCAATCTTACGCCGCACACACCCAGAAATAAGGCACAACAAACAAGTTAGTCTCCCAAAACGGAGTCATACTGTGAAAAAGAGAAGATATAGAGAGGCAAATAAATAACAGCTTGAAATAGTCCATGAAGATCTCTATCTGTAGGAGAGGTCCATTTGGGTGGGCATGTGGAGTCCCAGTCAAATTATGTCCGAGGAGTTCATCCATCACATCCAAATGAGTCAATCGTTCAGTGAAAATTATTTAAAAACAGAACTGGGTGGTTCTGAAAGAATAACTTGAGTGTAAAGAATATATCTATCAATTAAGATACACACATCACAAATATATGATAACATTGTGTTGTGTTGTTGCTCGGTTGGTAAAATAGATCTTAATCATTTCAAGATGAGTGGTAAGAAAAAACACGATGTTCTGATGGCAGGATTTTTTGCCCATTTATTTTCTAGAGGATCTTATAAGGATATGTGATCCAAGAGTCACTACCTTTGTTGATACATATACAGTTTCCTCTTGTCACTTTTTGTTTTGTTCTTGCGTCTTCTAATGTATATAGAAATATATCTTTTTATAATGAGCTCTTTTATGTTATCCAATTTGACTTTTCTCTCTTATCTTACTCATATTCCCCATATGACATTGCTCTCATTGCATTGCTGAGCTGACCTGTGCTTCTCACCCAGCACTTTTCATTGTGCTGTTGACCATGTGTTAATCTGCATAGGACAGATAAAACTTAAATGTTATCTACTCGTACCACGATTTATCAAGACTAATATAGAAATTCGATAAAAAGTCAAGGAAATGTCTACTCACCAGAGGTATTGTCTGTTCCTCTGAATCAAACCTCTTATGGGCCGTTTCACTACTCTACAACATGTGTGTCCCTCTGTGGTCCTCTCCCGTCTGGCCGTGCCACACCCCCTCTATTTTTTTTCAATCACTCCATCCAAACTTTCCAAGGAGAACGCCCATTTCCTCTGTACAGAACAGAGCTCCCTCTTAGTCCCTCAGAACAACATCACCATCCAAAAAAGACTGAAATGAGAGACCCACCCATGGGCAGCAGAGGCACGTAAAAAACCCACATGAAAAGACCTCCTCTGTAAACAGTCTGCTGGAACTGCTCTATGGTATGATGAGCACACACCAACCGTAGCTCATTACATTCATTACTCTTCTCGTGGGTAGTTATGAAAAATTATCACATAGCTGCAACATAGCTCACATTTCTACACTGGGACATGATGAGTAATCTGAGTGCACTGGTCACTATGAAAACATCTGGGTGGGACACAGCATGCAAACGTAGACTGAATTCATGTTTCATGAGTTCAGGTTTAGTGGAGGCAACAGGAAAACAACAAATTATCAAGTTTTAATACACAGATTTTACACTGGGCACTGATTTAAGAGCATATTTCAAAATATTGAGCTGCAAAGTGTATTTATTAATTTTTTTTAATCAAATTTTCTACAATATTTGTGAGTTTTGTCACATTTGCTTTTAGGTAAAAAATTGTAGAATTTAAAGATGACGTCAATGTTTAATCTAAATATTTAAGTTGAACCTAAATTTTAAATGTTGAAGCTAAACGTAATTGTTAGATCTAAATGTTAACTTTAAAACTCATTATCAAATGTTAAACCTAAATGTTAAATCTTAATCTTAATGTTAAATCTATATGGTAAATCTAATAAATGCTCTACATTCCCATCAAGGTAAAACAAACAGCAATGTACGAAATCATTCCTGTATTTGAAACCATGTATAATAACGTGCATATTGCTCCATTCATTCATATTATAGTTCATGTTATAATTTAAATATATCATTATATGAATGAGATAGAATAATGGCAACATTCTAAGATAGAAATTATCAAATAATATTTAGCTTCACAGGAGTCTTTTTTTATTTATTGCGTGCCCTCTATACGTGCACCCCACAATACAACAATTCATACAATCACTGTTCTATATCTTGAATTACAAGCTGTTTACCAAGGACAAAACCAATTCTGAGAAATGTTTATTTCCCATAAACTTTGTACAGGCCTACATAAACGGAGCTTGATAATTAACTGTAAACCTGTCAGTTACCAAAGTTTATTGGAACATATTTTTCTTGATTAAAAAAAACAGCATTTCATTGGTTGCAACTTCCAGGACCGACTGTAGGGTTGCCAGGTCTGTGTGATTAAAAAACGTCACTTTTTTAGAATATAGGACTAGATGTTTAATATCCCTTGAATGATGCGGATTTGACGCCATGGAGTCAGTTTCATGGAGGATCATAAAAGCAATTTTTCATTTAAACAAATGTTATTTATCTGAAACACATAAGGAATCATATACAGTGTAAATTCTGAGGGAAAGCCGCCGGGGATCTGGCAACCCTGAATGCGGCTGTCCCCTGTCTCGCCTCTGAATGGTATGATCCGTTGTCCCCTGTGTCTCCTCCGAATGGTATGATCCGTTGCCTAGGTAGCAGTAGAAGCCAGTTCACTCAACCACGCCTGTACTCGAGCTTTATTTTCCTCCTACCCGAGATGGGCGAAGACCCGCCTCTGCCCTGCCTCTCATTGGGCCAGGATTAGGCACGAAGTGTGGTGATTGGCTACAAGTGGAGACAATATCAGGATAAGCCAATCAGAGGCACGGTAAGGACGGCTCTTCACTCAACTCGGGTACGACTAAATTACACCTTTCCCCTGCGCTCGGCTCTTCATGGCGCTGTTGCCGTTTGAAAGGTGAGTCAAACTTTATCTGCTCAGGTCGTGTTGAGCTCCATCACCTCCAGGGAGCCAGCGGTGAGGCTGGAGTCTCCGGGCCCCACAAGGAAAACCCAGGGGCCGACCCCAGACCGAGCCGAGCGGCCACTGGAGAGAGCCATGGCTACCGTTAGCCAGCTAGCTGAGTGTGGAGTGGACCCACGGTAACTTTGCCTCGAACTTTGCTAACTAGCTCCCGCTGCGGCTCGTCCCTGTTATCGGCTCAGTTCTTCACCAGCGTGGCAACACCAAGTGGTTTAACGGGACCCTGGTTCTAAGCCACGGGCATCTGTGTGAATTATAATGAGCCTGCGTGGTCAGAAAGGAATGCGAGTAAGTGGCTGTTGTCCGACATAAAAACATTTGCTCCTCCTCGTCAGACATTTTGGGGCAGAGGGCTCAGCTTGAATTTAAAGGTCTTTGATCGTCCCACTTAAACAGAAGTAACAGTTGTCTGCAGTGTTGCTTTACTATATGCACCAGAGTCAGGAAGACGCCTGCGCAGGAGATGGAGCTGTTACTGTCCATCCTGTTAAACTCTCCATGATAACATTGCTGCAGATAGCGGGTCAGCATGAAGCTTTGCATAGCCTCAGGTGATGTGCAATGTAGCTCATCTGCTATTCTGGGTGTGTGCATTTGCTTGTGTGAAAGGAAGGAAGTTTCAGTCGAATCTCAATTCACGCGCCTGCAAGTCCTGACACGACCTGACAGCATTGTTTTAAAAGTTTGTTATGTTTTCCAGGTGAACACGTGGACGAGGGACGTTGTCATGGACGAGGTGCAACAACAACGGGAGTGATGGAGTATGAGGACGTGCTGATCATCGTTGCAAATCTGTATCGATACCATGTAGGCTGAGTTGTTTCCACCACTGAGGAAGAAGTCCATCACTCACATGCAGCTTTGATACACTTAACACAGGACCATGGATCGTGAAGAGGTGACTTTAAGCTTTAATTAATTTAAAGATAACACTGCCACTGTTAACATGCTTTGTTTTAGTTTTCAACAGCAGACATTTTTTATTTAACTTGTGCAAACTATTTCAATCTGCACAAAAAAGCGACATTATTTTGACATTGTTGTATTATTATTATTATTATTAGTGACCTCTCGTTCTCTTATTTAGTTTTTATTTTTGCTAGGGCTGGTGGGATGTGACCAAACATGATTCTCATATCAGTTGATATCAATAACTATTGCGATTTAAGATCACATTTTTATTCCTTTTACATTTAATGACTGGATTTTTGCCCCAGAGTGAAGGGTGTGGTTTTAAACTCCTCTTCCTGGGCAGAGAATGACAAACGCTTGATAAACATCAAAACATAGATCAATCCTGTGTTATACCTCCTTACTGTCCCTGCACAATGTATAAGCATTTTATTGATATAAATTGGATCTTTGTCATATAGCTATTGATTAAATTTTACTACGATAATCTTTGATCTTGTTGCCCAGTCCTAGTTTCTGCCATTTATTTGACAATGGCAAGAGCCCGGAGCAGTTTGTGTGATGTTTAAGTAAACCAGCGACAGGTGACCCGATCCTGAGCTTGAGACAATATGTGGCGTGTTGTTGGAGCTGTAATTGCTCCTGGAGTGGTCTAAATGCTCCATGGTGGGGCCGGCTCAGGTTACCAGCCCTACACAGCTACACAGCACAGTATTGAATTCAGTAACAGGTGTTTAGTGCTGTCATGCCACACTGATGCTGTGTCCGTCTCCTGTGTGTCACTCATGATAAGATCCGTTTTCTGCGAGGCTGGCAGCCTTGATGTTGAACACTTGTGTCAATGCTGTAGTTTGCAGGATAGTTTGTAAGAAACAAATGTACAAACAAATATTTTGCTTATGTTGCAGGTGTAATAGCGTGACATATTTAAACTAGAATGGCACTCTGTAGAGCGCATACCTCTGCCAAGGCCGATCGGACCCTTTTTAATTTCATTCAAGCTGCACCAAATTTCACATACTCATAAATATAACAGATTTCTTTCATCAAGATCTATGAATTATTTTCAGGGAAAACTGTGAAAATGTTGAAAAACACTTATCTCGCAATGTTACAGAAAGTGAAGGAAATCCTGGACCCACCCCTGATATGGATCTGCACCATAGTTTAAGTGGTTCTTCCCTGACCCATACCATATCCTGGAGTCATGGAAATGTATGACTTTGCTTTTGTGTAATGTTAATTACAAACAAACAAATGGAGAGGGGTGAAAACATTACCTCTGACTTGGTGGTGGGAGAAACCGGCCTCTAGAAGACTACAACACCACAGTGCATGTAAAAGATGAAGACATTTGAGACTATCAAGCCATGGAATTTTGTAAGCCTGTCGCCACGTGAAGCATGAGCTGAAGAATCACTGTGCTATAATAAGCAAAGCTTTACAGAATAACAACAAGCTGTGTGCCCAAGGCTACACATTTACAAGTTTAGTTTGTTGGTATTTATCCTTACAAGCTGCCACTTAATTCAAGAGCTCAACAGTGTACTGATCAACACGATATCAGATCCCATAACATTCAGCCCCTCCTCTGGGTCCTCAGCTGCCGACGGAGCTGGACCAGATTTCCATGCGGCTTCAGGAGGATGGCTTGCCTCCGGCAGCCAGTGCGGAGGAGCGGCAGCGTCATCTGTGGCAGCAGCTGCTCCGAGGTGAGACGAAGCTTCGGTCAGTCACACAGGAGCTGCAGACCTTACGTACCCAGCAGGCCAATGAGATGAAGGAGGTGAGACCCTTCAGTGTTTTTTAGTTCACCAACCGCTGCAAAAGTGTTACAGACCCCTTGATCTAAAATTTGTATGATTGAAGTTTCCCAACTATCCAGTTTCATTGGAATATAACTGCTATAGTTAATGACTGGGCTACATTTAAAATACTCTCATTGTTCTTTGAACTGAAGTCACAGATGACATATCTTGTGTTTTTTTCTCTTCCTGTTTGTCAGGTGGAGAGCTATGTTGCACATATTCGTGGTCTGCTGGAAGAGCGGGAGTGTCTGACTGCAGACTACGAAAGAGAAAATGAACACTTGCGACACGAGCTTCACCAGACCAGACAGCAACAAGGTGAAGTCAGTGCAGATGTAGTTGGCATTCTTTGCTTTGGGTTGTAGAGATCGCCAGAGTTTCTTAGCAGGATGTTCTTAAAACATCTAACCTAATTATTTGTATTTGCCACGAATGCTCCAGCATCTGTCATATAGAGTTTCCAGCTAATTTGTTATTGTTCTGTCCGGTCCGAAATGTTTATTCTTCCACCTGCCACACCAACAACTGACCAGTGTAAACTTTTACTTCAGAGAGTCAGGCCAAAGAGCTGGCAGAGATGCTGGCTCAGGAGGACCTAGTGGAGATAGGCTTGAGCAGCCCCAGTGAGCAGGTTGCTTACCTGCTGGTGGAGAGGGCCACGCTGCTGGAAAGGTTGGAGGCGGCTGAGAGGAGACTGGAAAGTCAGAACCTCACTGGAAACTCAACGGAGGGCCACCACCAGGTAAAGGACTGTCCTACACCAGCAGGGGACTGTTCCTCATGATATGTTATTCATGGCTGGCTATCACATATAACCACTTTGAAATATTTAAATAATTGATATAGTATGTAAAGCGGTAAAGTCAATTTCCACCATCACTGTCTTCAATCTTAGAATATTTTCATACTTCATGGTGAACTATCTGAGGCAAATCCTGAGGCCTCATAAACATGGTAAAGTGAGTCTCTGTTTTTTCTAGGGACAGCAACATATTCACCACATGATGGGCGACGAGCTACGGCAGCGGAGGGAGAATATACAGAAGAGCCTAGATAACATGACAAAGGTGAGTTGACTCTCACTGTGCCCTGGCTACAAGTCTCTATAACTCCTCAAAATTCTCAGTTTGATTTAAGTTTTGTGAAGAAAAAAACAACTACTAAGTTTTTTCCAGTTAAAGTATGAGGATATTTTGGTAGTTATTTACTGTCTGTTGTGATTCTACCCACACTGGTCTTTCCTCTTAGCAGTGCCCATCCCAGAGTCCGTGGAAGAAGCTGTTTGGGCTGCGTAGGTCTGGTCAGAGCAAGCACAATATTACCCCTGTAGGTCTCCACCTCCCAGCGTATACTAACTCAGTAACTAACACCAGTGTTGTGATCAAACGAGGGCATCACTGGCTTGTCTACAACTGGTTTTACTTTTTTGAAATTCCACACTGAAAAAGGTGCCTTGAAAGCTGCACTGCCACCATGATGCAGACAACCTCGCTTGTCTCTGTAACGTGCCTGCCAATACAATTTTCTAACAACAGATGAGTGTTCAAAAATGGTGTACAGGCAGAACAGTACTTGCATGTCGCATGTGTACTTTTTGTCCCACTGCTTGGATGAGACTGTCCACTCACTGCCCCTCGCTCCTTTCCAGGCCTGCGGCGGTGATGAATCTCCACCTCAAAATGCATGTCTCTCACAACAGCATGGGCCCCCTTGTTTTTTGCTCCCAGTATTCTTTCCCGCTGTACTCCTCCCACTACACACCACCCCTAACTGATTCTCAAACATCAGGCCCACAGCGAGGAGATTTCCCAGGAGAGGAATGAGCGCCAGCGGCTGGAGCGGGACCTGGAGGAGGCGTCCAGGAGGCTGGCGATGGCTCATCAAGATATCCGTCGACTCACCAATGAGCTGGATGTCGCCAAAAACAACAGCCTAGACTCAAATGGTATGTTACAGACTTAACGATATCTATCCATGAAAGAATCATGAGCAGACTTTAAACTTTGTGTTGATGTTTCTTAAGACTGAATACACTTACAGTTAACAATTATGTCTACACATTATTGCTATGTTAGTGGTTATAAGAAACACACATGATGGCACGGAGTTACTATGAATGTCACAGTACATGTGCAGCCCCAGTGTATTCATGTTTTTGCCTCCAACCTTTTAAAATGTTTTGATTTCCACATACTGTTGTAAGACTACAGATTTACACTAATAATTATTTTTCAAATCAGTGTATGTTTGTGGAATTGGGGTATTAATGTAGCCAACTGCAGGAAATAATTCAGAGCACAGGAGAAGTAAAGTTTTAAAAGACACTGATTACTAGACAGCATATTTTCTGCTTCATAGAGTTTAAGATTTGCTTATAATCTCAGGGTCTGGGCTTCAGGGAATGGTCCAAGAAGTAGAAAACCTGAGGAGGGAAGTGGACAAACTGAAACACTGTGGTGAGACAGACGTGGGTGTGACGTAAATTACTGCAAAAGACACCACCTGAGTAGGAACTTGATTTTCTTTCACATGTATCTCACCATTGGCAATTCTATTATTCTTCTTCTTCAAAAATATTTCCCCTGTCTCCCGTTCTGGTAATGTTTTGTCTGAATCTTAGGCCCCATTCAGATCTGCTACATGTGTTCATACCCATTTGAAAGAAGTATCACTCATAATGTCGTGTTGATATTGTGGTCAGGGCAACAAGCAAATAAGAGACGCAAATAAACGCATTTATGGTCACACAACAAAATGATTCTGGTCACATTCATCCGTTCAGACTTGTACTTGCCGCTGTCTACTTCTGAACGGATCACTCAGGACAAATGTTAATACCAGGTCTGAACGAGGTCTTTGTCGTTTTGAAGAGGCTCCTTCAAATATTAACATAAAAGTCATAACAGACACAACAATGTCACATAACCAGACAGATGTAAGACTCATCCTATCAGTAAATTGAAATGCATCATGGGGTTTTGCTGTTATGACTAAACTTTCAATCTCCTGCTTTTTATCTCATCCAACGTTCTTGACAAATTGACCACTTGCCTTTAACAACCTCTGTGTTCTAAAGGTGTTTGAGGTTTAAAAAGGCAAAACAAGAAAAACAAAAATACATTTTTATGTTTAAAAGTTACACACTTACATTTATATTTTATATCTATAAATATATGTTTTTTTGTTCTCTCCATAGATTTGATGAAGCTGCAGCAAGCGAAAGAGCAATACGACAGACTAGATACTGAGAACAGAGCTCTGAGGGAGAGAGTGCGCACCAAAGAATCCGAGAAGAAAAATCTCCTGGGACAGGTTAATATTAACTGAATTTATTTACCATAGTAAAAAATTAAAAAAACACAGTTGTTTCACTGGCTTGGTTTTGATTGTTGTTGTGTTTGTTCAGTTGACAATAAATGACGCAGACCAAGAATTTGTAGCTGAGGAGGATCGAAAGAGCGTCAGCATCGAACCACAAAACAATCTGTCGGCCTCATCAGCTCAGGAAAAGGATCTCATTCACAAACGGTTCATATATTAAATCCTCAACTACTTCAAAATATTTGAAATTAGGTTCTCAACCCGAGTAATCCCACCAGCTAATTTCTGACTTGTATCATCACCATTTGCCGTTAGGTGTCATGAGGCGATGGAAGATGGACTCGTGCAGGTCAGAGAGCTGCAGCGGCAACTCCAGAGGCTACGCAAGCAACAGGAAGAGCTGGAGGAGAGGAACGAGGAGCTGGAGGCCCTGCTGGGGGAGGCCCAGAATGCCAGCAAGGAGGAGAGTCGTCGCCATGAGGGGGAACTGGAGGGGCTGCACAGGAGGGTAATGAGCAACACTAAATTCTTGCTTAATTTCTCAATGTAACAAAAGATTTCCCTCTAATTGAGAAATAATCTGAACTGGTCGTACAGATCAGAAGCCTGGAGGCAGAGTTGAAGAAGCAAGACGCCCATGAAAAACTGATGAGGAACGGAGAAGAGGTCAAAACCACTGAGTCCTACCTACAGCTGGTAAGATCTGTAATGTTTCCTTTGAGATTATGTCACAGTAATGTGTCCAGAAAGAACAAGAAGAACTCAACTCCCTCTGAAGTCTGAATGCTTTTAATGCCAATAGTTAAAATCTAGAATGAAGTGGGTTTTAAAAGAATTCCATGAAAATCAGCAAAATTAAAATAAATGTGATTGAGACAGGGAATAGCTATCTACACATAAATGAATCGGGTTATTTATTTGTAGTTTTATTCGTGATTAGTGTTGGTAGTATGCTAACTTTTAGTCTATTTTTCATTTATTTTCTATAACTGTTTTATTTGTATTTCTTTATCTTTTATGTAAAATCATTATAAAGCACTTTGAGCTGCATTTCTTACTGAATAAAAGACACAAATAAAATGTATTATTTTAATTAATTTTAATATGACTAATACTCTTCAATTTAAATCTTACTATATAGCTCTATCTCCGTTTCTGCCATACAAAGAAAATTTTATGTAAAAATTAAAAACATTAGAAGAGTTAATATACTTCAACTTCCATGGCTCAATGCAACCTGTAAACACTGCACTCTCCTTTCATGCCGTGTGTGAAGCACTTAAGGGACAGTAGCCAGGAGAGATTGGCTCTGCTTGAGGCACGGCTGACCGAGGAGAAGGACTGGAGGAAACAGTTGGAGGTGGACCTCAGTGCTGCTCAGGCTGCCCTCAAGAAAGACAAAGGGGTAAAAAACGTAAACGCATATCTGCTGCATCACTTGACAGAAAAAGAAACAACACAACACCAACACAAGTATGAGAAATACAGTCTGGAAAGTCTAGACCTGATGCACAGTTGTTATTATAAACCACACAGTAACTGTATGGGATTCCTTCATTCTCTACGCCAAAGGCTTTGCAGATAGGTGAGCGAGAGCTGAAGAAGCTGAGGCTGGAGGTCAACAGCCTTCAGACGGAATGTCAACAAGGGAAAACGCTCATCAAGAGCCTCACACAGGTCAAAGGGGAAAAAGCTGTTCTGGAAGAAAAGGTTTGTTCAATTCACATCACAGGACATATTTAAGTTGAAGTAAAAATGAAAAAGTATAAAGAATTGAAAATGCACCACTTGGCTGTCTATTTTGCAAAATAGACAGTTTAAATATAATGTTAGTAAGCAACAATATGTGCATTGCATTTGCTGATAAAGAAATGACCAGTAAAGCCAATAAGCATAAAGGGACAAGTCTCAGAAATACTACTGCATCATTTTGACATGTACTCTACTAAAATAAGTTTCTCTCCATTTTTCCGGCTTGGACTCTGTTCCTGTCAGTTGGCCCAGATGGAGCGCGCCCACAGTCGACTCCAGAGCGAGCTGGAGCTCCGTAAGGACAATAACAGGAACCAGGACGACCTGAAGGAAAACAGGCTTCAGGTGGAGCAGCTGCAGGAGCAGGCTGACCGACTGACTGCTGAACTCACCAGCCTCCAGACGGCACACAACACCCTGAGGTCTGTGTCAGTCCAGAGTTCATCCGCAGTACACAAAAACTGCTTAGGCAGTAGTATTTCTGAGACCTGTCCCTTTATGTGACTCACAAAAATAAAAGTTCAATAAAAGAATTAATAAATAAACAGTCAAGGCATAAAAATAAAACTATTTAGATTTTTCCGATTAATTCCTTTGTCAGGGATGGGTATTGTCGTTTAGTATTCTCTGGGTTCTGTGCACGCTCACCTCACTTTTTATGCCTCAGCGCCGGCGACAGCTAGTGGCCAGAGGCATCATGTTGTCAGGTTGTCTGCCCGTCTTTCTGTCTGTCCCATTCTTGTGAACATGACAACTTAGGAACGCCTTGAGGGGTTCTCTTCAAAATTGGTACAAGCATTCACTTGGAGTCAGAGATGATCTGATTAGAATTTGGTAATTAACGCGCAAGGTCACTGTGACCGTAAAAAGCCCATTTTTGGTCTTGCGAATGTAACATCTCAGGAACATCTTGAGGAAATATAACAAATATTCATTTGACTCACTGATGAACTGATCAAGGAGGTCAAGATCAATGTCACCCTTTTTCCCATGTGAAAACTATCTTAAGAACACCTCGAGATAATCCTTTCAAATGTGGCACAAATGTTCACATAGACTCATGGGTTGAGTAATAAGCAAGTGATTAATTAATTAAGTGGTCAGAGGTCAAGGTCTTAGTGGATCACAAAATTTGTTTTTGCCTCTTGAACATCATATCTCAAGTTTGCCTTTAAGGAATTTCTCAAAATCTTTGACCAGTTGTCACTTCGATTCAAAGATTAACTGATTCGATTTTAGTGGTCAAAGGTCTCAGTGACCTCAAATAAGTTTGGACAAATGGATGTAGAATGAGACTGTACTGGTTGGCAAAGGCACACAACTGCAGGTTTGTAATTTTAATTTTCTATGGGGGAAGTGATTTGAGAACTGTAGAGCTGCTCTAGCTTTATCTTTCTACAGTTTTTTATAAATGAAAATGGAAGGTTGGAGAAGCAGGGAAATAGGACCCAGGTTTAGTCATGTGACTGCTGATGACCCCATTAATGTCTCGGGCATTTTCTGAATCTTCATCTGGAGGAATGTAAACAGCAGCAACAAACCCACTGCTGATTTCATGTGCGTTTTAAATAGATTGAGATTAAGTTGGGTTAGTCATAAAGTAGGACTGGAACACCGGCTTGTACTTGTGTTGAATGTGTTTGCATATTTTCCAGGGATGAAATGGTTTCTGAGCGGCGGCAGAGTGCAGAGCTCCAGGCTAAGCTGAGCTCCAGTGTCCAGGAGAAGCTGGCAGCTGTGGGGGAGAGAGAGAGACTGGAGCTCAAGACCGAGCGACTCAATGAGCAGCTCAAGTGGTATCAAGAGCAGCTCGCCTCCACAAAGGAAGCACTTAGTAGCAGCCAGAAGCTGGAACTGCACACGGCTCATACTGAATCTAGACTAAGTCCAGTGCAGAGGACCAAGGATGAAAGCTTGGATCAGGTATCTGACATTTTTGCTGGGGTGTGTGTGAATCTTGTCTGACTGTTTAGTTAGATAGATGTTCACCAATTGAAACAACAGGGCTGAGTAGAGGGGATGTTCTTCAGCATTGCTGCTCAGTTTCAAAGTGGTGCTGTCTGGTATTGATGTGTTTGAGTGAGGCACCAGATCCTCAGTGAAAAAGTCATGTTTCTGTAGCAGATCAGTGTCGACCTGCTAGTAACGATCCTATAGAATTCATTTATGTGTTGTGGTGTTTGTAGCTTTCATGTCTGAAACAGGAGCTGAATCATACGCAGGACAAGCTGGGAGAGGAGCGGCAGCTGGCCCTGCAGCACCAACTGGCCCTGCAGGCTCAGGTCAAAGAAGCCCAGGCACATATCAAAGTACGTATGACACGTACATAACTATGTTATTTTTTTTCCCCTCTGTCTTTGTTCAAGAGCAACCTTCAGTTTTAGAGGAGGACTTATTGATTCCATGCTCAGAATATGTAATGCTCTCACTCAAAACCCTGCACTCCTACTCAATAGCCTCTGCTTGTGTTTACATTTGCTCTGCTGGTGCACTCAGATATTTCTTAGCTTGGACAGATTTCCTGTGCCTCAGCTCTTTTTCGTACAGGACTCTCAAAGAAGCAAAGCTAAGGCACCCACAGGAGGGCGGGGCAATTTAATTTGTTTTCCAATTTCAAGAGCAGAGGAGAATTCGTGGAGCAGACGTTTCACACGTGCACAGAAGCAGCGTGAGTGTGAGGAGAAGAGCTGAAGCTGGAGCGCAGGAAATCTGTCCAAGTACTGTTAGTAATTACATGCAAATGTAGGGTTTTTAGTAAAAGTATTACAAAATCTGAACGTGAAGTCAATCAGTCCTGCTCTTAAGTTGAAAGACCACACTCTTGAATCAAGAGAGATACACATTCTTATCAAACCCAACAGTCTACAACAGTCAATCTAAAAATCCAATTAAAGCAAGGCCTGTTCAGTATTTTGATTTTCAGTTGTCTTTTGGTTGCCTTAGTTTTAAAATCACTACAGCAACATTATGCATCAATACTTAAGGGAGTATACAACTGACAATTGGTGATTGGATATAATGCAAATAAATGTTTAAAACATTTCTAGCTTAGCTTGTAATATTTTCTCTATTTTCTGTTCATAATAAATTCTGATGGTTATCAGAAAAGTTTAAGGCCTCCCAACTGTAGTGATTTGTCAGGATTTAAAATAAAACAAATCTTTTCTGAAGCTGAAGACACTTCAGGCTACGTGTACGGATCTGAACTCCCCCGCGGCATGAACCTGTCTGAACCTTGTCTCTTATTTTCTTCTTCAGTCCCAGGACTCGGTGCTGAACCAGAAGACAGAGGAGGCCAAACAGATGAAGCAGGACCTGCAGAGGGCCCAGAGCCTGTTCACCTCAGCAGAGAGAGAGCTGCGCTATGAGAAAGAGAGGAACATGGACCTGAAGAGACACAACACCCTGCTGGACCAGGAAAAACTCAAGGTTGGTGTTTGATTACCAAACACTCGGAATTGACCTCTTAATCACTCTTAGTTTCTCTGTCACCTCATGATGAAGGTAAATTACCATGAGCAAACATGAAACTATAACACCAGCCTTAACAGTGAAGGAAGGTGTTGTCACAGCTGTTAGAACAGCTGTGACAACAGCTGTGACAGTGGTGTTAGACATCTATTTTTGTTTTCATACTCTTGTGCCACATGTGTTTCCTTTAGCTTTGTGCAGAGCTGAAGCAGGTGCAGACCAAGCTGGTGCAGGTGGAGCAGACTCTCCACGCTCAGTCGGCTCAGAGTGAACGTCAGCAGCAGAAAATCAGGGAGCTTGAGCTGGAGCTGGCACGCAACTCCACGAATCGCAGCGCCACCACCAGTCTGCAGGAGGATCTGCAGGCTGAGAGAGCTCAGCTCATTTCTGCTGACAAGAAGGTCAGTGCTGGAGTGAGTAATCAGTGCCCTGTGGTCCCAGGGTTACTGTATCGAGGATATTTTATCATCCAATAGATACAACTTTACCCTCCATCAACCTTAATTTATCCATGGGGATCAACTCTTCAATCATTGTCAGAGAAACCTACATTTTGAGCTCTTAATAGATGTGGTTTCCAGTCTCTTGGGAGCAAAAGTTGTGATATTGTAAATGTCTCCACTCATATTATTCCCTTCTTTGGCCTGCATATTTCATGTCATTTCACTGAGTCAATCATGAGACTTTGTTGTGACGGCAGGTGTTGGAGCTGCAGCAGCAGCTTAAAAGTGCCCAGCACCAGCTGCGTGTGGAGGAAGCTCGGGCCGGCGAGAGCAGCCGCCTGGAGCGGGACAGCAGGGACCTGTCTGACACCCTGTCAGCCCTGAGAGCCAAGCAGCATGAGGAGCACATCACCAGGTCACACACACGCTGGTGCTGCTGACACTGCCCACTTTCACTTGGTCCCAGTTGTGGCAATTGTGCCATAATCAACATTGCGACTCTTTCTGTTGACCCTCAGGAAGCTGTTGGAGCAGCGTGAGGAGGAGCTGCAGCAGCAGGTTCGCTCCCTCAGGCTGAAGGAGGCCTCTCTGACCAGGACCAACACGGAGCTCAGCCACCGTGCCCAGCAGCTGGACACCCGTCTGGCCATCCTGGAGGCTGAGCTCAGCAAGGCCAGGGAGGAGGTAAAGAACAGTGTACAGCACTTTTGGCAGGTTCTTAGCTTGTACTTAGCTTTGAGTGTCATTTCAAGTACTTAAGGTTCAACTTTGCATTCCTCATCTCACAGGTAAAGTAAAGACAAACATTTCCTTGCTTAGCCTTTTTATCCACCCCCGCACAAACTTTCATGGAAATGGTTTTGGTAGTTTTTGAGTAGTCCTGCTGAGAGACAGACAAAAAAAGACCATGAAAACAACCTCCTTTAACTTGATTTTTAATTGTGGTCAGTTTAAAGTTCCCACAAATAATGTTGCTTTACCTTTGCCCCAAACTTGACTTATTCCAGTTAGAATTGTAAATCAACATGTGTGTGTTTATATGTGTCTTTCAGGCCAGAGACAGCCAGACGTCCAGGCACAGACTGCAGGAGGAGCTGGCGGCCAATCAGCAGGAGTGTGACAGGCTGCAGGGGGAGCTGCAGCAGGTTCTCCTCCAATTTGACATGCACGTCAGGTGAGACACATAAAACACCAGTGTTTTCATTGAATGAAATATTATTAACTTAAATCTTGTACTTACTATATACTTTTTGATCAGCTCAGTGCAGTCATAGCATAATTAATAATTAGGACATGAGATGTTAGTGCCTTTCCTGTGATTAAGTTCCTTTGCTCCCTCAACTCAGGAAGTACGACGAAAAGCAGAGTCATCACAAGACCAAGCTGCGTCAGGCCAAACTGATCTTTCTCAAGGCGACTGCACAGAGGGACTGCACCATCCAGAGACTGGAGAACGACCTGGTGTTGGCCTCCAGCCTCTCGCACAAGGTCACACGCATCTTACAGGATGACGTTTGAATCCCACACGATGATATTTGAGCTTGAAAAATTTTTTCTAACGTCTCTCTGTTATTATATTTCCTCCTCTGGTCTCCTTGGTGGTGTCTCACAGGAGAAGGAAAGGATCCACACAGTGATGGAGGAAAATGAGAAAATTTTAGAGGAGAAGAGGGAACTGCTGAGGAAGATAAGTGAGGCAGAAGAAATGGGGAGCAAAGGCATGAGGACCGCTTCGACCATCCAACACAGGTACAGCATGTTCACACTTTGAACACATGACCTGCTGGACCAGCAAGGTGAAATTGAGCAGCATATGTCATATTGCTGTTGATGTTTATCAAAATTAGTAATCATGAGCTAAAATAATATATGAAGCCAAAATGACAAATACAAATGTTGTTTTATGTAATGACTGTTTTCTATCAAAAGCAAAAATCAGGAATTCATGGGGTTTCAGTGAGGACATTAAGGACACACTAGTTCAATAATTTTCATGAATGAGTATTGATCTTTTCAAGGGTCAACGTCTTAGAAGTGGAAAACAGACAGCTACAGGATCGGACCCTGAAGCTCTCCAATCAAGTTAGTTCCCTAGAGCGTGCCCTGAGGAATTCCCAGTCATTCTACAGCCTGGAGGTAAGACTACACAGCAGTTTATGAGATAATGGGACATGCCACTTCACAGGTATTTTTTTTTTTTACAATTATAAAACTGCTCATACAGCAAGTTTAAAGGAGATATTTAGCTTTTTCAGTTTTAACCTTTCCTCTAGTGTGTTATAAAGTTTTTTTTGTGTGTGTAAAAGGTCTTCAAAAAAACCCACAGTCTGCAGTAAAGGGAGCTGCCCCCCCCAACGAAAAACTGCTTCGTCAGTAGTCTGACCAATACCGATACACACCTAGCGTCTAGTCTGGTACGGCCCCTAACAAAGCCCGGGAAAGCCAGAGCGGAGGGCAACATTTTCTGTGTGTGCGAGAAGCGGTGGACCAATTACAACAGAGTGGACCAACTAGCCAATCAGAGCTAAAACCAAGCGTTTCAGACAGAGGCTGAAAAGAGGAACTGCAGCAATGGACATTAAGGGGAAAGTGATGCGTTTTCTGAACATCAGAGCATGTAAACCTTTTCCTGTAATAACCCAAATTTAAATCATCAACCCGAATATGAGCATAATATGTCTCTTTGAGGTGAAAATGGTTGTGGCAGATCAGCTACAGCTCTTTTTGTGGCTTAGTGGCTTAGTATAAAATGGGTGACGTGTCTTTTGTTTGTGTGTTTTGATAATGGTGAAAATGCTCAACAGAATGCCAAGAAAGTGCACCCCTCTGAAAGTCTCTGTGACAGCATCCTACATGCATCTACGCTAAGGTAAAGCAGTTTATCGTTTTTGGTTTAGCTTCATATCGGACTATACTGTATTAAGCCATTTGTAAAGATTTTGAAGGAATTCCCAACTTAAATACACTTGTCATATCACACACTGGTTGCATTCACATAGACGTTTATGCTTGTTTGTGGCTTTTCTTCCTTAATTTCTCATATTCGTGTCACCAGTCTGATGTCAGGTTCTTGTGACCCACTGGACATCCTGGACAAAATCTGCCGTGTGAAGGTGGGCGACCGCGCGGTGATGGACAGCACTCGAGCTTCTGTCTCCTCGAACCAGCTGTCGGAGCAGGGCTACCTGAATCTCACCTCCCCTCTGGTTTCTCCGGAGGCCAAGGGCTCCGAGGAGAGCTCTAATAATGGTGACAAGGTATGAAAGCGTTCTGACTGCGGCTGTGTTTGCAACGGCAATCCACCAGCAGGAACGTGTGCTGTAGTTCAACGTGTTTTAAAGCACTTCGTATTCGCCACCTCCGCTCGAATTTAAAAATCTGATTTTAAAAGAGTGAAAAAATATGTTGAATGGATTATAATAATCAATAATTTTTAAATAGAGTAATAAAGAGTTCTGCTCAGGGTGATATCACTTTTGTATTGCAAAGAAGATTCTTGTTTGACTTGCAAGTGCTGCATTTTGATCCAGGTACGAAAAATGTATTGTATCGAAAAAAGATAAGCCAGTGTAAGTGTCAATCAAATGTTGGGTGACATTATGTTAAAAGGGAACAAGATGTAATTTGGAGGCTGACACAATATTGTTTGTGAGCTGAGGCCTGTAGTCCGAAGCGAGTTCAACATACACCGGATATGTTTGTGTTATCCAGCTTCTCTTAACCTGACATCAGACTGGATAACCTGTACTATGAGGCTGGTTATCAACTGTCTCATTTAACTCTGGGTTTTCTTATCCAGCTATGAGCTTGTTCATGTGGAAGAGGTGCAGTCGTTACTTACAGTATAGGCCACATAGTCAGAACCATAAAGAAAGTTGAGTTTTTGATGCATTTTCTTGAACTTGGGGGATTATTTACTGAAAACTCAGATTTAAACCTGACGTTAGCTCGATAACCATAGATCTTGCTGCTTTGTAGTACAGGCCCCAGGTCAGTTGTTTGCAGCAGTAAATCATGGCAAATCTGGATTCTTGAAAGCCTTGTGTTTTGTTTCATGGGAAGGATATTGCTTTTTTTTTTTTTTACGTAAATATACAGGGTAAAACACTGTACTCCACACTAGTGCAGTAAATGTCAAACACACTTTTCACCTGTGGATTTGAATGAGTTTAAACTGAGCACTTTATAAGATGTTTGACTTGTGTTTTACATTTGAGAAAATGTAGCAGTGCGATTTCAGCGGTACGTATATTTCCCCCAGTTAAGTTTAATCTGGGCAGTGTTTTCTATGAAAAAAGGCCTGTGGTGTTGTATGTTTATGGTTTTACTGTGTCAAAAAAACCTTTAAACATTGATAATGTTGTGGACCCACTTTGTCTCACATGACACTGTGTGGTAAACAGTCCTCCTCCTTTCTGAGGAGCGTGTCAGCTGCATCCACTCCAGTATTGACATCGTGCAGCTTGGTTTGTGGTTTTAAAAAAAAAAAAAAAAAAAGTGGGAAAAGCCACAGAAATCCAGAAGTTAGTTTGGTCTATTTTGAGCCTTCAGAGCTGTTTGTTTCTTCCAGGGGGCGCTCAATCAGACAGTACTTGTACTTTAGCCACAAAGCAGAGGGGTGAGTTTTATACATGGCATTAATTAAATTTCCTTAATTACCACTTTTAATATGCTGTGTGTCAGTAATGGTTTTATACAGTGGACGCTTTGTAGTCTATTTTGTTTTCAATGTGCCTGAAATGATGAAGTGTCCAACTTTATCTTGCTGCTGCCTGCGTGAACACATGTAATAACAAAAGCCTATTACGCGACAGACATGTAAGCTGTGATGTAGCTGTGTAAATACGTTTTTTTTTTTTTCATCAAAATTATTTTCATAAATAAAAGCAAATAAATAAACAGAGTACTTGGTTTTATTTTTCCTTCACCTCGCTCACTATGATTAAAAAATAGAATTGTTGGCAGGATCACGTCTCAGTGAAGCCGAGTTATCACTGACGAATTTGTAACAGTCTGTTTATTAAACAAGGTAAAGATACAAAGCTTTTTTTTCCTTTTTTAAACATTGATAACCTTAGTTTAACTTCTCAGTCTTGGCTGTGCATATTTAGTCGTTCTAGAAACTGTATATGAAACCACAATGCAAGACAGGAAAAAGTGTAATAAATCTACGCAATATCTTTTCATCGAGAACATGGGTTAAACAGTTATCATACAGCTTACAGCTCAGGAACTCCATGCGGAAGGAAAGAAAATTTAAAAAAAAATGTTTACACGATTGAATACTGCAGAACACAATACAGAGTCATGGAAATGGGATGATAGAACAGTTAAGGCTTACATGGAAATAACTGATATAAAACATGAATATTAATAACATACGGGTAGACTAAAATAATTACAGTAAGTCCATACATAAGCTCTTACAAAAACCCAAACAGAGCGTGTTGATGAAAACTTAAAAATAGGTTCTATAAATGAGTAACATGTTTTACAGTACAGCAACATGTACATTTTCCCACTATCTCAAAAGAGAGTAAAGTTGAAGAGGCAGGGTCTGTTGTTGGCGTAAAATGTCTTGTTTTTCAGGCCAGTGGCTTGAGTAATAGGTTGTTTTTTTAATTCTTTTGAAAACATACTATATACTGTATATGTATTTTACATTATTCTCAGTTCCATCTCAATCATAACAACTAGCTGTAGCACCTTTTTTTTTTTTTTCTGAAGTGCCCTGAAGAACACAGGGTACCCTATTAGTACCATCCAGAGTTTAAAGTTACAGTAAAAATACAACAAACAATACTGTGTACAATAAAAAGAATACTAAGGAGAACAAACATAATCAAAAGGAGAAGCATCAACTCCACAAACTCAAAATATAGGCCTATGGAATATGACATACTGCAGTTTATTTAAAAATGGGTAAAGCTTATTAAAGACTTAAAGAAAAGGTCTTAACGGGGAGAGTCAGAGTTCATTAACTTCACATTTTGGTCCAGCGGCGACATTTAAAAATTGACCACTCGATTTAAAATTTGATGTGTATTCAAAAGTAGAGCTGGCATCGATGCATGTGCAATGTTTTCAACCTCTGCGACAAAATAGTTCTAACACTAAGTAAATAAAAGCTTAACTGAACAGACAGCTTAACTATGAAGAGAACTGCTTTCTCTTGGAAACAAGGATAATTGTGTACGGCACGAGTTCTGAGGACGTGAGGGAGAACGTAATGTAAAAGCAGTGTTTGTTTGATCATGTGTTATGATCATAAAAGGTGCCGTAAAAGTGAAATATGTCAAATATGGAGTGAAAGATATTGGAGATATAAAATAAAAAAAACATTCATCTTTCTTCCCTTCCGTGTTGCTCTATTTTTTCCTTCCCTCCCCAAATCAACAGTACACCTTGTTAATACAATCATGAAACGTTGAAATTGTCATCTACCGATTGCCTTTCTTCAAATTTAGACGACCCTGTAAATGTGTACTTGCACCGAAAATGTGAGTCAAAGCAAAGAAAGTAACAGAAACACTGTTATTTATACACAGTCGGTACTCTTAGCTGCCACAAGTAATGCCCTTTGGCATTTTCCATCCAACAAGATTGAAACAATTTGAGCCAAAACCACGAGGCCTAAAAGTGCTTTAAGATTATCTTTGGATGTCTCCAGAATACACCCAGCAAACATTTTCTTTTTTCTACTTTCGCAATTCTTTATAAGGGCAAATATCATCTGGCACGTTTTAGAAACCCATTTTATGGAAGAGGAAAAAAAAACAAACTAACTAAAACATTTCTGATGGCCAATGCATCCGGCAGTTTACATGACGCTTACGAAAGTGCTTATTAGATCTGACGCAAGACATTCTTTGCCACTCGATCCTCAGGACAACATCTAGCTGTATTGTTACATTCACAAAATAACGCTGTGCTCATTTACGACAGACGGCCTGTGTCGGGACGAATTGAGGCGGTCCGCTCGCTGAATCTAGCGCTGAGCGCTCGCAGCGCGTTCAGGACGTTTTCAGACCTCTTCACTGTTTTCACAGTTTTAAGTTACAGCCTCGAGCTAATGTAGTTTTAAATTCTTCATTAATCCCCTCATCAATCTGCACTCAGCAGCCCATCATCACAGTAAAGACAGGGTTTTTAGAAATGCTTGCACTTGTGCGATTTTCACACTTGATATTTAATTCAGGTGCTTCCTCTTTCTTATTTTTAAATTCCATTGATCCACTAACAGGGTTGTGTTCTCAGCCCTGCTTGTGTGTTGGTTTGTTTATGAGCAGTACATAAAAAACTACTCAACAGATTTCCACCAAACTTGATTGAAGGACGGGACATGGTCCACTAACAACTCATCCAAGTTTAGCCAAGGATTTGCAAGAAGGGGCAGATCTAGGAATTTATTATCTGACATAAGGTGTTTTTTTTTTACATTTTTGTTTTCCTCCATGAATAATTCATGGTTCTTGATGAAAAAACACCAGGCACATTTAGGGGGCTGATATTTATGGGTGAGTGCAGATCCACATAAATAGAATTGGGGCAGATACATGATTTATTTTGGATCTTGAAGTAAAAAAATCGAGCATATTTTTGGGGACTGATATTTATGAGCGTGTGGAATTTGGTGCAAAATCCTGATAAAGTGAATTTAAACGTGGTTTCATGAGGGGACAGTTGGGCCTTGATGGAAATAGTTACTGTGCTATACGTACATAACTTGGAAGCGACACACCCGTTAACTTTAGGTAAGCTCAAATACAAATTTTCCACTTTTGCTTTGTCATAATGGGGCACTTGGTGTAGATTGACGAGGGGAAAAAGTTGATTTCACTGATCTTAGCAGGACTGATTACAACATTAAGATCGTTGTAACGTGAAAAAAAAGTGTATAGGTCTGAATGTACTGAATGTATGTCAGCTGTCATAATGCCAATGTAAGCCTTATGTAGATGGCCGTGGGTGCAGGGCCTCACAAGCTCCAGCCGAACATAGACTCCGAATCCGACCTGCTGCCGGGCTGTCGGGGGGGGGGGCTCAGATGAGGGAGATCCGTATGGGGATGTTTGGGGAATCGGTCCGCTGGGGCGACTGGTGGCTCACTAGGTGCTCCACCACCGTGTGTTTGGACATGTGCTTCATAAGGTAGGTCTCCTGCAAAGACGTGGAAACACAGCAAATGGTCACAAGACGACATAAATCACATTTTGACGTTTGAACCCTTTTTCTTTCCTCGTCCATCAGCTCAAACATGTTTTATCAACTGTGTAAAATATGACAGAAATAAAACGCAGCACATTAGAAACACCACCATGTGTAGAGTCAGAGGTTTGAGATTTTAAAAAACATTCTTTTTATGTGCCAATTGTCGGATTTATAGCCTGATGGGCTTTAAGACGGGGTTTAAAAAAGGTAGGGTCTTAAATGTAATAATCTGAAGCCTGACAAAGTCTTCAACACATTAAAATGTTACATGCTAGGTTTTAGATAGGTCCTAATAATAATTATGTTGATTTAACGTTTCTGCACGTTTTAGTTCTTTCTCACAGACACAGATATACAGACAAGAACTTACAAACACCGGATTGATCTCATTACGGTAAAGACGATACCGGCTGTCTCTGCTTGTAGTTTGAGAGGTAACGCGGCTACTTCACTTTATCTTGAATTAAGGTGAAGTGTAAGTAATTCTGGAACTCTGATATTAACTGTCGTGCTTGACATAGGTCTTGAATTTAATTTATTATGGTTTTGAAAAGTTTCATTTGTTTAAACCTGCTGATAAAAAGAGATTAAACATGAATCCTTACCACCCTTGTTTACTAGTAAAAGTAACTGGTACTTATTAAATGCCAAAATGAGAAGTGGACCCTCTGGGTTATATTAAAAAAAAACGTCACTGCTTTTCTCTTTGAACAAAAGTGAGAACATGTGTGTTTAAAAAAATCACAAACAGGAAACTACTTTCAGACCAGAGTGTCATCAAAGGCCATGGAGATAACTGAACAGATAAGTCAGGGTTTACTCACTGAGGTGTATGCCCGGCCACACATGCTACAGCAGTAGGCCTTAGCGTTTTTGATGGCGTGCGCTGACAAGTGGATCTGCAATGAAGCGGAGTCTGAGTAGGCACGGTAGCAGTTAGGACATTTGTACGGCTTGTCTTTATTGTGCTGCCTCTGGTGAGACTGTCAGGGGGAGAGAAAAAAAAAAACACAGACGAAAAGATGTGAGAGCAGGAATTTAAATTTGAACTCATTTAGATTTGTTTATACGTTTACTGCAAAGTTTGAACTGGGTAGTTGGGTAATAGCAACAGTAAGATGTGGGATGATATACAGACCTGGAGGTTAGACAGCTGGGTAAAAGCCTTTTCACATCCGGGGTGAGCACATTTATAAGGCCTGTCGCCGGTGTGGATTCTGCAGCAGGAGACGCAGATAAAACAAAGTCAGAACAACATTTTACCGACTTAGATGAGAGCGATATCAACGGTTGAACTGCAAAAGTGCATCGAAACAAGGCCGAAGCAATTTCACGGCAGAGTTCACGTCCAGAAACTTATCAGTGCATATTTTAGTCCAAACCATAGACTGTCTATAAAGATGGATGGCATGGCTCGATGTCTCGATCGCCCCCCGGTGGCTGCATGCAGTCAATGTCAAAACCCCTGCCTTCTCTGTGTTGTTGTATGGGACATGGACCAAACTAAAAAGCCGAAGAACACCTCAGATAAAAGTTTTTCAACGAGGGTTTCTGTCATTTTAGGTAGTTCTTGTCACACTGATGTTTGTTTTCTGATACGTTTTGGTTTAGTTATTTTCTGCTATAAAATTGAGTGAAACATCGTGATCGACAGCTGAGACTGACTCATGATTGGTCGAGCGTGTGTATCCATCCGTTGGACCTCGATACCAGGTTCGGATTCCAAATGCACAAGATGGCAGCGTTCATATCAGGGAAGACACATCAACATGACTTTTCAAAATGCTGTACACATTTGTGAACCACTGAACGAACATCTGTTAAAGTCTTGAATCCCCCCCCCCCCTCAGTGTTCACAGCTGGACCGACCTGGTGTGCTGCTGCAGGTGTGACAGCTGACGGAAGGAGTTCTCGCAGTAGGAGCAGTGATAGGGTTTGATCCCCAGGTGGATGCGCAGGTGCTGCGACAGGTAGGAGGCGTTGGCGAACGTCTTGGTGCAGTGGGGACACTTGTGTGGTTTGGCCTCCGTGTGAGACTTGGAGTGAATCTGCATCTCGGACTTGGATAGGAAGGTGAGTGGGCACACTTTGCATCTTTGGGACACAGACAAAGGGGGAAATGCAGAAACGGGATCAGACCAGGCTGCTTCAGTCAATTTGACTAAGGAAGTTATTTCTTTGTGATTAAACTGATAAAGTGATTGTCTGAATTAAAACCTTAAAACAACCATTCTATGTAAAATCATTGAAGTATTAAACCATTGCTATTTCCATGCAACAAGCACTTGTTATTTTTGAGACAAATAAAGAAAAAATATTATCAAACTTTAGTCATAATCAATTATATTATTCACCTCTAGTAGAACTGGTAGAAGTCCTGACCAAACCCAAAGTGGAGTTTCATTCTAATGAAGTAGGGAACTGTTTAGTATCTAGTTAGGTCTAAAGGTATCTTCTGTAGCTCTGGTCCTGGTGTTAACATCCGTCCTGTGGTCAGCTCCAAGTCCGTCTGATCAACCCTGACGTTAAAATGCGTCCTGAAAGAATCTCCTGATTCTCACTTCCCCTGCTCTATATGCAAATGATTGCACTCAGGACGGATGTTATTACCTGGTCTATGTAACCTCCAGTTTTTGCTATAAGTTTTACTCTGGAAAGTAACTGAGAATTGATTAAGTTTGGCAGCTGGAACTTTGACGATTTAGATAATGATGTGACTCGCTGCTTTTGAGACCTACTGAAAAATTAATGACGCCTCACTGATGACGAGCGCAACTAAATTATATTAAATCTACTTAACACCAAACTTGTCTCCGCGAAATAGATATTGATCCTTCGCAGACCTCGGTTAAATCCATCGTTTGGCTTTGCACTAAGAGTAAACGTCTTTCCCTCTGCGATGCAGTCAATCCTGAAACAATCGGAGCTGCTCTGTGTCCCACCTGTAGATTTTGCCCTCTTTGGGTGCAATTGTGACACAGCCTTGGTCAGCTAGAATGGGGTAGGGCACCACCAGCAGAGGACCCGATGGGTTTTCAGCTTTGATCTTCTTCCGTCCCCGGGGTGCCTTGGGTGGGGGGCCCAACAGTCCTGCAAGGCCGCCAACCTTCATGTGGTCCATGCCCGGACCACTGGCCAGCCCAGAGAGGATGTTCACAGAGGGGGCACCACCGAGGCGGTTCTGGAGGCTGGAGGTTGGGGACGTGGGGGTCAGGGCCTCGGAGATGATGTGGCTGTCAGGTCGGGATGAGGGAGCCAGCGCTGTGGAGGTGGGAACCACGTTTATTATATTTGCACGACACACATGGGTTGTGAATTTGATTGTGGTGTAATGGCAAAAACTCATAACATTAGGATAATAAAGAAGAAAAAATGTTTTCGGGAAATAAGCAGCAAGTTCCACTCCTGGATCCAAATGATTAACAATCTGATCGTTTTTTTGAGAGACTATGACTATGATCCTGATATTTAGGATAATGTGGTGCTGATTCATATTTTCATTATTTGTGATAAAAAATAACTTCATTCACTAAATCTTGGATTTCTTTCTCCCTTTAAATGGCCCATACTCCTCGTACAAGCCTGAAAATCAAAAAACAGTTTCTGTCAGTATTATTCTCCAAGTGTTGTCTGAACACTAACTATTCATCCTGCACGATACGTAGTCTCTCAGTTTATTGCTTTAAGCCTCAGGACTGATTTGACTAAAGATCTTGATGTTTAATGTTTGAAATTCACTTTGTGTGTGTTAGTGTACCCCACTCTGAATCACTTTGAGTATTCCTACTCGAACAGGGCATAATGGAGTGCAGAGACCGACTGACCTGAGCGATGGTTGATGCGGCCAGTTTGCTCGCCAAGCTGTCTCATGTGCCAGTCTTCCCACAATCCTTTAGCCTTCACCCCTGACTTGTCGTCCATTAATCCATCTGGAAGTTGTCAGGTGATAGCATTTTAATGGGTGATCAGTCACTTGTGTTTTGAAGTAGACAGACCTCGTACTGCACCATGCGATCCACAGAGACCCTCAAACAACTCGGGCCCATTTCACATTTTTCTGCTACCTGCGCCAATATGGCAGCTGTGTTTTCGTTTTCGTTAACCAACCTAATTCACTTCACACATACATTTGTTGTTTTACAAAACCCCTCTTTTTCATCTAATAAAGTATGCCGAACAACCCAGTGCATTGGTGTTAAATGTTGTGTTGATAAGGACAGCCATACAGTCGCCTCTCTGGATAAAAGACAGACTAAAATTAGCAGTTTCCTCATTTAAAACAGAAGATTTCTGATCAAAGAATAGAAAAAAGTCTAAAAATCGGCACATGGTGCTAACTTTTGATACTTGACAGCTTTTCACACTTCATGCTAGTGACACATTTGGGTCTACATTTAAAAATGTACTGGGGTTCAGAATCCAGGCCTACCCTGTCCTGAGCTGGAGGCGGGGCGAGCATGCAGAGCGATGTCCGGCTGTCCAGAGCCCTGTCCCTGCGGGTGGTGGCCCAACAACTGCTGCTGCTTTTGCAATGACATACCGTGCTGGTTGCCCCCGTCCTGGTTCGAGGTGGGCAACAGCAGAGTCTGCTGGGAAGGGCTGGAGGTAGGCGGCAGGTGCAAGGGTCGGATCTTCTCGGCCATCAGCTGCTCCTTAATCTTGTTGATGAGCACCAGGTTATCCAGCTGAAAGGGTTAACGTCATGCTCAACAGACAACAGGCCACCGTGTGTGAATGTCATTCATGCCCCTCAAAAAGGTGAACCCCACATCCCAGGACAGAAACACACTGAACAGCACACAGTACAAGCCATTTCATTTGTTTTTTCCTTTTTCCATCTACGAGAAGGAGCTGTGGCTGATTCTCTGTCTCAGAGTCAGTTTCTGTGACGCACGTGTGCCGAATGGCTGAAGAGACATTCACACATGGAAACACATGGCAATGAAAGCTGGAAACGTCCCAATTGACTACATGTTACATGTGGACTTACCTGGCCGGGCATGGATGGCGGTGGCGGCCAGAAATACGGGTTGTTAAATCGTGGCTCTGCCATCCTGCAACATAGAAAACTTTTACTTTAGTCACATTCAAAAGTTAAGTTATATTTAATGAGGTGTTGTGTCAGTACAAGTATGTCGGTCTGGGTCAGAGATGAGATTATGATGCCAAACACTTGTTTTTCATACTGCGACGTGTTTAAAGAAAGACAGAGTAATGTGTGTTAATGTGACAGAGTGGAGCTACAAATATGAATATCATGACATCACAACAAACAAGGGTTCATGTTTACTAGAAAAACAAAGCATTTCTCTTTAGCCCCAGTGTGAAATACAGTCTACATCTCATTAGCCGTTACCACATTCACCGTCGTCTGGCTGCGCAGGCACCTCCACCGGCTATTTCAAAGCATGAGGAACAATTTAACTTTCCTAATGGGAGGAGTCTTTGCTCAGGGACTCTTCGTGTCTGCACGTATCAGAATGTCTGCACATTGATAACTGTTGTGTTTCACAAGGTGAAACTGGCAGCTCCATAAAAGTTACTAATGATTTCAAAAGGACTCGCATAATTACACATTTGTCACTTTTCAATTTTCTTTTGGACAAATACCAAGGTTATTTTTTAGGTTGGCTTCATCGACAAAAAATACTTTGTGTGTGCAAGTATGAGGTCACATATATCGGTACATAACTTGTAGCTTTGGCTTTTAAAACTTAAATAAATCAAATAGTTTTGACATAATACATTTAAATTTAGTCAAACTCATATTTAAGACAATGTTATTCCTCCGAGGCAGGTATTAGAAGATTTTAAAAAACTGTGGTTTAAGTTTCACACAGCAGATGAGGTTTGCTCAGGTGTCATGAGCAAACTCAGATCAGAGAAAAATACAGTAAGTGGACCATGAGGTAAAGATTTCTTTAACAGCAGAATGCATTAGAGATATAGACAAGAGTTGATCTGGGACCTGCAGCCACATTGGAATTGAAAATGAATAAATTAAAAACTAATAATAGTTTGTCAAAAGATAAAATGTCCCTGCTCATGTTTCAATGTAAACTGTCACCAGATCAAACTAATACATGTCGAAACATTTAATTAAACTAATAGTTTGTCATTAGATATGAACGTCATAGTGTCAGAATAATAAGCCAATAAGTCAATTAAGAGCTCAGTGTAAACTGTCACCTTTAAATTAACACAGATCAAACTAATAAACGTCAATCAAATAATTCAAATCTAACAACAGTTTGTCATTAGATAAAAAGAACACAGCTCATTTTTGACAGTGTAAGAATAATAACCCAGTATGTAAATGGGGGCCCTCAGTGTAAACTGTCACCTTTTAAATAAACACAGGTCAAACTAATGTAAAAAAAATAAAATAAAAAAAATGTCACCGAGAAATATTCCCTGTGTTTAAAATAAAAGAGAAGTGTGGCGGAGCTGCATCTCCTCGGTGTCTGTGATCCTTTTGTCTGGGGCTGAATTTGAGGGAATAAGTGCACGTCGCTGGAAATGGGCAGAGAAAAAAAAAGCAGAAAGTTTCCACCGTGGACTGGTCGGACATGTCTGTGTCTGGGCTGCACCTCTGGACGCGGACTGATGGAGGACCGCGCGGCCGGAGCCTCCCACCCGGTGCGTCTCAGACATCCTCAGACAGTTTGCTTAAAACATTTCCAGACAAAAGGGAAACAAAAATGGCAGCCTTATTTTTATAAGGCGGGACGCCATATTCTGCAGACCCCCCTCACAAAATATTTTTTTTTTTTTAAAGGAGCGAGTGTCGGCGGGGAGGCTGGCGGGGAGGAGAGGCGACCGAGGCGGACACGAAAAGGTGCGTTTATCGCGTCAAAGCCACGAAGGATTGTTTACGGCGAAATGCAGGTTTGAATAGCCCGGCCTCCCCAAGCTCCTGAAAAAAACCCTGACACTTCCTACAACAACCATGCCCTGCACAGAGAGCGGCTCGGAGACGGACCAGATGCAGACATCGATTTTTCCTAAAAAAACCACAAGCGTACCGACGCGTGGAGGTGAACACGGCGCACACCGCCGCGCCTCGGCGCACGGACGCTGTGCCATCGTCTTCAAAATCTCACTTTTAGGTGCTCTGCTCTTTTTTTTTTTTTTCACATCCTGCAACTTTTGAGCGAATCAAAGGACAGCGGCTGCGTTTTTTTGTGCACGATCGCACGCATCCGGCGAGCGTTCGGCTAATGTGAGAAATGCACGGCGGCGAAGAGGCGAGAGGAACATGCACAAATACCTTGTGTCCGGGCTGCAGATATTGTGTTGCGAGCGCAGCTTTAATATAAAAGCTTGATGTTCTGTCTCTGCCTGCCTCCAGTCCCACCACCGCTTCCGGGTCGCTTTGTTCACTTCTGGGTGCTGCTGTGTTTCCAGGCTCGATGCACACACACACACACAACACACACACACACACACTGCACACACACACACACACACGCGGAAATATTCTGCTAATGTCGCTTTGGGTTTTTTCTCCTTTTTTTTTTTTGCACGATTGACCTAGTTTATTCACGTCTAATGGAGCTCCCGTGCGTTTCTGATGAATTTAACCAGGTTTCTCTCCGCCGCGTGTTGGGTGGATGTCAGTCTGCACATCCGACTCCAGAGCCTGAAATAGCACAAACCACAATACTCAAAAAAATACCAGCATTTACGAAGACATGAAGCCCACTACTGCCCTCATAACATCCCTGTAGTGAATGAGGCAGAGGCAGCTTCAGTTATAAAGCTCCTTTCATAACCAGAGATGCAAGGTGATGTACAGGGACATTCAAAACTAAATGGAAATAAAAAAAAAAAAGAATTTTCATGCAAAATAAAAAGAGTAGAAGAAATTGGTGTAAAGATGAAAAGAAGTTAGATAGATAAAAAAAAAAAGGATAAATAAATAATATAAAATAAGAATATTTTTTTGATTTTGCATTTTCTTTTACTAAAGGGATATCTCGTTAAATTATGCATGGGAAAAAATATAGTTTTTCTTTTTTTTTTTAGGAAACACACGTACATAATAATTGCAGCATTACATTCTAATGAGTGTTTTTAAAGGTCCAGTGGGTAATATTTAGGTGAAGGGGGATCTATTGGCAGAAATTGGATACTTGATTGTATGAATTGTTGTTTTCTTTACCCTAGAATGAGCCCTTTATATTTAAATACTTAATATTTACATCAGGAGCGGGTCCTCTCTATGGAGGACGCCATGTTTTTTACAGTAGCCCAGACTGAACAAACTAAACTCTTTTTGAGTTTTTATGACAACTGAAGGGTGCCACAGGTTCTTTGTCACGTTTGGAAGGGGAGGGTGAGGTGAGGGGTATTCATCTGCAACATGCAACTTCACCACTAGATGTCACTAGATTCTACAAACTGAACCTTTAAAGGTTCACACTGAACTGGTTCAGTGTGCTAAAAGCTGCTTCTTCCTGTTTGGACTTTGCCCTATAGGTATCACTGGCAGACTACTCCTCAGTGGTCTCACAGGGTTATATTGCACTATCATGTCCGTTATTTATTAGAAGCAGCTCCACTCACAGATTCCAAAATAAGCTTTAAAATTCTTTAAAATCCAATCCTGTGGCTTACTGGCTGACAGTGTAGGGATTTAAGAACAGGGGTGATCTGGGCTGTCCTTTTAGTTTTGGTTCAAACTCCTCCTTTATTTTGGATGGGTTGTAAGTACCTGATTGTCTCTTTAGAAAGTCCTTAAAAAGAAATAATATAATACAAAAACAAAACCCTGACTGTTAATTGAACAAAATGTAAAAACAAACTGTCACCAAGAAAATCATGTTTGCTGAGCTTGCTCCAAGTGATGCTGTAATTTGCAAATTATACTTTACGATCTCATCCTCATTATAATGCTCTATATGAGAACTTTTAAAATGTGGAGGTCAAAGCACAGAAGGAGAACAAGCACCTATAAGTGACGAGCCAAAAGTCATATCTAAACCATTGGGAGTTCTGGTATCTTTTGCAGGTTTACCTCTATTTAACTAAAGGTACGGCATACAAACTTAATTACAATAAAGGAATAATAAATAATAATAAATTCAGTATTATCAATAAATTAAAAACTGTATATTCTGTAAACTTGCAAATACAACCGTCACATGCTTCAGAGGAGGAAGATGCAAAGACAGCGAGAATGATGCTCTACAGTATTTTAGTGGACACGTTTACATGGACACCAGTATTCCCACATTAACCTGATATGGCGTAGTCTGATCTTATTATGTGGACATGTATATTCAGTTTTTCATTCAACTACATATATATTTCAAACTATAAAGGCATGTCATGATCAAAGTGATACATAAACCAATATAGAAAAGACTGATTGGTAACAATAACAAAAAGCAGAGTATACAATACAATTTTCCTCATGGGGACAAAAAAGAAGTACCCGTAATGTAAATCAATAAATTCTAAGGTAAAGACATGTAAGTCATAAGTTTAGGTACGATTTAGTGTGTGTGTGTGTGTGTGTGTGTGTGTGTGTGTGTGTGTGTGTGTGTGTGTGTGTGTGTGTGTGTGTGTGTGTGTGTGTGTGTGTGTGTGTGTGTGTGTGTGTGTGTGTGTGTGTGTGTGTGTTTCCGTGTGTGTTTCCTGTTACGAGCACCAGTTCTTTGAAGTCTCCAAAGAATTGATGCCGAAAGGTTGTGACACACAAAATATGGTGCAATTGACTCAGCTTCGCTGGAATTCACAGAAGTCTCAAACGTAAGAATGCCTCCGTCTTTCGGTGGATTTCGTCGCATCCTCTCCTGGTGATAAGTCTACTCACACTCATCTAATGTTGTCTGTTTAACCTCCTTGCAGTTTACACTCTTTGGACATGGACCTTGTCTTGGTAAGTTTATCCAGTTCAGTTGTTTTATTTGGATCTGCTGTATGTTCTTTCATTACCTGTCTCTAAGTCGATTTTGGATCATCGTCAGTGTTCATTAGAGGAACCGCTGTCACATTACTGCTGATGCTAAGAATGTGATGCAGTAACCTACGTCCCATTATTACTATAGGAGGGCAGTGGAGGTCAGTAAACGTGTGACTGCGCGGGTAAATCTACAACCACCTGAGTTGAGGACATGTTTGACAGATTTACACTGTATGTGCAATCTCACTGTTGTTGTGACTGGTAATGAAAATAAAAAAATTATAATAATTTAAAAGGCAAGAGGAAAGATGCTTTTACTGATGTATATATATACTTATTATTATTATTGGACAGCCAATTAATGTCCAAAGTGCAGTCGCTCGCTGACAATGTGAAGTTGCCTTTTCCCCCCTCTTTTCTGTCTGTGTTCTGACTCTGATACTAGTGTTCATATATGGTGTGGATTAAGGCAGGTGATAAGTATAACCTGGGAACTCAATAGAAATATACTTCTTTAAGAAACAGAAAACCAGCTAGATATCTAAGGTGTATGAACATTTTGAAAAAGCCAAATTTAGACTCGGTTAATTTCAGCCCTTTTGTGAAGCAGCTTTTGTGTCAAAGTGACATTTCCACATCGTCCCTTAGATCCTCAAACCTCTTTTCTTGTGTATTTCAGGATTTTCTTCTGATACTTGTCGTCCTTTCCGGTGGACAGAGTAACGATAACATGAATTCATGTTATTCAATTTGCCCGGCTGGTAAGCTATGAGGAGGTGCTGTATGCATTGATTTTGTGTTGTACATTTATAGTAAAATGATGACGTTAACATATTTCCTTTCTGCGGGTCTCCACCAGGGTATTTTAAAAGCGGTGGCTGTGACAATCGACCTGGATATTACAAATGTAAACTATGTGGAAATATGGAATACACAGAGATTGAAAACACTATTAGAAAGTGCCACCGGTGTAGCAGCTGTGGACGTAAGTATCTCACTCGGGTGGAGTGATAGAAACACATGCTGAGTAGCTTGTGAGATATTGTGCACTCTCATAACTTCACCCACATATTGGTGATTTCTTTTTTTTTTTTAATCTATGGTTATTTAAGTGAAAATATGATGAGACACATGTTGCAGGTAACTTTTGATGTCATTCTCATGAGGTTTGGAAAATTATAATAACCCCAAATGCAATTAAGTTTGTAGATTTGCAGTAGTAAAATCAGTGATGTTTGAAGCAGTGTGAAAATGGAATGGAAAGCTTTATTTTACAGCAGGGAATTCTGTAGGCAGCTTTTCAGGACTGTGTGTTAACGCTGTGGATTGAGAAACACTGTGTTTAGATTTGTTTTTCTCTCCCCAGATTCTGAGGTAACAATAAGCCCCTGCAACATAACCAGTGATGTGAAGTGTGGATGTAAAGAGGGATATTACGACCAAGGCACTAAGTCAACCAGACTAGATTGCAGAATGTGCCACTGTCAATATTGTAAAGGTAAGTGCAGTCAAAAAGGGAGTGAAAGTGTTGGTGAGCATTTACAGCTGCAATATTCATTCATATACTGAGTCATTTTAATATGATATAAACTCTGCCACAAAGGAAGCTGTGACTTCTCACATTCTCTCTCATGTTCTAATTCAGGACCTGATACAAATACTGACAAAAGGAAGATGTGCCAGGCCTGTCAAAGGTGGGAGATCTTACAAAATGACAGACGAGTAAAAATTATTTTATCCTGTCTTTTTAATTTCTCTTTTTTTTTTCAGGGCTGTGTTAATATTGGCACTTTGCAGTTCAGCATGTTTCTGCTCGGATCAAATTTCAGAAAGATTGAATCTGTTTCTCAAAGTTTATGGACATAGAAAAAACTCATCTCGTCTTGATCTAAACAAGACGAGATGATATCAGTCGCGGTATGATTGAAGGCCAGGTCGCGTGTTGACTTTGTCATGAAGGCGAGGAAATCTCTGATACAGGCCCTGCGTTAACTGAACTGTGCTGAACACTGTGGATTGGATAGATAATCAAATCACAGTAAAGAACAGGTTCAAGATGTCCATATGAACACTGAGACAGTTTTTTTTATGTGACCTAATCACTCCTTCAGTTCATACTGGCTATTAAAAGAACCCGTTGTAATTTGGTTTAAAGTCATGCAGGAAATGTATTCAGAAGTTTAACTGCAGCCAACGTGGGGCTGTGGTCGTCCAAGTTAGACAAATCAAATGACTATTTTTCAAAGGTGCATTTAATAAAGTCCCAAAATTCACTCTGTGTGACTCAGTGGTGTCCGACAGTGAGACACTGCAAACACAAAGTAGGAATTAAAAAAAGACGGTAACCTAAACTCAGACGACTGAACCCTCTTATTAGCTTCTACAACAAACTCCTTTGCAATATATTTCTACACACATAAAAAAAAAAATCACATTAGAAAGGACATTTTCTAGTATGAACTAGAAGAATTATTATAACAAGCACCAAGTGTTTCAATGTTCACAACCATGTGACGTTTAAAAATTGTCAACGTTTCCTTTTAAATTTATGGACGCTTCTTTTTTTCAGGTGTGCAGAAACTCCAGTTCCACCTCCATCTACAACAACACCAACAATTTCACCTGGGAACATAACGCAGACTGATCCAGTTCCCTGTTAGTATAATACATATACTGTTCTTAAACAAAAGTGACACTTTCACGATGGTTGTGGGTTTATTTTAATTCAAATGCTCAAAAACATTAAGGGAACGCCTAAATCACACATCAGGCCTTGATGAACGAGTTATTCAAGGTGGAAATCTTTACTGATGTACATTGTATAATTTGTTGAGAACAAAATGACGTAACAACGGTCGGTGTATATTTGAGCCTCCTTTTGTGTGACTATCTGTAGGTTCATGATTATTCTCATCATTGCAGTGCTAGAATTCTTGAACATGATGCCGATTGTGTCGTGTTACGAGTTGTGTTTCTTTCTTTTTGTCCCACAGTAGCTAAGCCTATGCCGTGGCTGCCATACTTGGTTGCCGTGGGGATAGCTGTGGTCCTCTGTGGGCTGCTGCTGCTGCTGCTGCACCTCATCAGGAAAAAAACAGAAAAACTAAACATGGTGCTCTGCTGCAGAACCAACATAGGTGTGGAGCCGCATGCCACTGACGCCAAATCCAAGGGTAGCCAGTGGGGAAACATTGACTCAATTGCTCGACTTAAGTAGAATTCTGAAGTACTCGTACTTTTCTTGACTGCTTTTATTTATTGCAACCTACACCTGCACTCCACTTTATTTCAGTAGTTTTTCCTCTGTTGCATTTATTTGACAACTCAGTTACATTAAAGAGATTAAACAAAACATTAGCCTGTAAATATGACATGTGTTATACAGTATATTAAGATACACTGTTGTCTGTAAAATATTTGAAACTACACATACAATCCTATGCGTTATCGCACCTATTATATAGTAATGAACTATAATTGGATACTCAAAAATTGGATACTTTGAGTATCCAATTTTTAATTTGGATACTCAAAGTATGGTTTTGCTGTTACATTTACAATACAAGACTTTTACTGGCAGCGTTTTGAAAGTTTGGTATTTCTACTTTTCATTTGATTATTTCTGGGCAATCACCTAGATTTAACAAACGTCTATTTAATACTTCAGAATGTCACATGTTAACATCACTATAGCACGAATACTGGCTTACACTGAAGAAGATCAATTACTTGATTCCCTTATCTCAATGAAAACATAGAACAACCCTCGGTCCTCTGAAGAAAAATTGAATTTCTTTAGATACTGAAATACAAATTTAAATCAGTTTTTTTGCATTTCCTGGTTGCCGCCTTCTCGTCCACGATATAGTACCAAATTCAAATTTGAAATATAATCAGTAAGTACTACGATTTTACAGTGCATATAAAGAGTCCTTTGTCAAAAGTGAACAAATAAGATCAATTTCAATAAAATATTTTAAGTGTTGCAATAATTTAGTTATTATTTAAGTATATTTCCAAAAGCAGAACAGAGTACTTCTTCCACCTTCGACAGTAACATGAGTAGCTACATACAGTCTCTAACTTCATAAAAGTACTAGATGTACTGAAAAATATAAAAAATACTGTATATATTCACCTCTGAGTATTTTTCTTTGACGTTCAGTATAAACTTTGAGACAGTCTTTATGGTATCAACAAATATCTTGACAGAAATGTAACTGCGTTTCCTTTTTTTTGTACTTTCTTGACGTGTTTAAGCAGGAAGCTCGCTGATTATATCTGCTTTTTTTTGTTTCCCACACAGAACAAGGCAGCGATCAAGGCAGCAGCTCCACCACACTGGTTTGTGTTTAGTTTCATGTACTTCTTTTGAGATAAAGATCCAGCAGCAGCACTGCAGTGGGCAGTCAGACGGCCTTGTTGGAAAAAAACATGTAAAGTTCAAGAGAGCAAAAGTTTCCTGTTGATCACATTCAGTTGGGTGAATCAAGCTGTATTAAATAATCAAGATCCCTGTCAGGTGTTTGAAAAAGGCTGGAAGTTTTCACTCAACACTGTTTAACATCTTAAAGAATTAGCTGCAACAAACACACTGATCTTCCTTTTCCCTTTTGTCTTATCAAGAGATTTAACATTTCTGAGGAAACTCACATGATGGATCTCAGCCACTGTCCAGCCTCGCCACGACACCCTGCAGCCCACATCTGTCCTCTGCTGCCAAATGTTGAGCAAGAAGGTAAGTTTCAGTGTTTGATTCTCAGCCACATTGTGGCTGAGAATGTTTCCCGGTAGAAGCCTGCGTTGCGTTATGATATAAGACAGACATAGATTAAGTGAGATATGGCATATGGCCAGAGTGGTCAACCAAGCAGACTATTTATTATCAATTGCATGACAGTGTTACCACTATTACAATGTTAATGTAGTCAAAAGATTATAATGGAGAGGGAAAGCGAGCATGAAAGGCAGCTGAGAGGAGTTCTGATCTGAAACCATCACTCGACCACCAGAGCTGTTTCTGTAATGAGGCATGAAGTCAGGCTCATGTTATCTCAAGAACATTTTTGCCTCATTGAAATCAGAAAAAAATATCCACAACTTAAAAAAAACCAATGCATTGAAATTGGTTTGAAATAGAATCCTAATTGTGTCCACATTGATTTTCCAAAGAAGAAACAATCACACTGGGTTTGCAACGCAATTCTAGATACAGACACTGTGGCTGTTTGAATTTGATTTCAAAGTGTCTTTTGAGTCGCTCACAATGCGACTCACAACAAACTCACATTTACAGTTGGAACTTAGTTATTTGCCTCTATGTCGTTACAGTACGAAAAAAAGCTCTAAAATGCCTTCGATAAGGGAGGATCAGGTGTTAATGAAACTGACAAGAACTTCAGACAACTAGAAATACCCGCCTCAACAATACAGCAGCATCATTTATATCTGACGCGTTAAAGAGTACTCTTCGAATCAGCTGTACAGGATTTAGTGCTTTGCTTAAGGACACCTCGTTTTTTTCCCTGAGTTTGCTTTTCACACATGCACAACGCAGCGGGAGGATCTCTGCACAGACGCGCTCACAACAGCATCAAATCCTCCTCATTATTCAGGCGAGAGGTGGAGCAGCCGGGTGCAGCAGGCGGAGGCAGGAAGTGACGCATTAACTCCGCTGCGGAGATCATCGGGATTTTCTTGACAACTCACAGACACCGGTGTCGGCTCCTATCATAAACTCTCTTGATATCTTCGTTGGTGTCTTCTATGTGTTGGCTTTTTTGCCGGGAGATATTTGTTATCTGTTTCCGTTCTAACATCACATTCAATCAATCAATCAAATTTTATTTGTATAGCCCATATTCACAAATCACAATTTGTCTCATAGGGCTTTAACATGGTGTGACATCCTCTGCCCTTAACCCTCAACAAGAGTGAGGAAAAACTACTAAAAAACCCTTTTAACAGGATAAAAAGAACGTAGAAACCTCAGAGAGAGCCACATGTGAGGGATCCCTCTCCCAGGATGGACAGAAGTGCAATGGATGTCAAGTGTAAATGAGAACATCAAGATAAAGGTTTTTAGCAGCATTGATAAGGGTAAACATTTTGAAGTATAACTGAAGGTCAGTGAATTGGTGGATTAATGTCATTAATGGTCAAGTGTCTGAGGAGAAATACTATGTATCGAGCAGTCCTGCTGCAATCATAGTCTATGGTCAGCAGCCAGCAAGATCATGATCCACCATCAAGATCGGATGCCACTATAGTCCACAGTCATTGTCCACTGCCGCCATTAGGATCCATCATCAGCTGCCACCTCGGTCGTGGTCCACCACCAGTATCTGATGCCAACACGATAAAGGATCTGCCTTTATTATCACGATCAGCCAGCACGATGCAGAATCCGCCATACTGGATCCACCATTACGATCTCTGATACACGATCCACAGATCCTAATCCATGATGTGGCCACAGCCGCGGCCCTGGATCTGCGGACGATAAGGCAAAGGGACTCCGGGGAAGAAGTCAAGTCAGTAACATGTATTGATGGGATATGAATTACTTTGATGTGATAACGATTGAGAAGAGGAAGGAGAAGCTGGAAAGAGAAGCTCCGTGTGTCATGTGTCCCCCGACCTTCTAGACCTATAGCAGCATAACTAAGAGCGGGTCTAAGACAAGCCTGGACCAGCTCTAACTATAAGCTTTATCAAAAAGGAAGGTTTTAAGCCTACTCTTAAACGTACAGATGGTGTCTGCCTCCCGAACTGAAAGTGGGAGATGATTCCACAGGAGAGGAGCTTGATAGCTGAAAGCTCTGGCTCCTACTCTACTTTTAGAGACTTTAGGGACGACAAGTAAGCCTGAATTCTGGGAGCGCAGTGCTCTAGTGGGTTGATAAGGTACTAACAGCTCTTTAAGATATAATGGTGCCATATTGTTAAGGGCCTTGAAGGTGAGGAGGAGAATTTTAAATTCTATTCTAGATTTAACCGGAAGCCAGTGTAGCGAAGCTAATACTGGAGAAATGTGCTCTCTTTTCTTGGTTCTTGTCAGGACACGTGCTGCGGCATTTTGGACAAGCTGCAGAGTCTTTAACGACTTACTGCTGGAGCCTGATAAAATTAAATTCAAAGATCGATAACATCGTAATATCCTTTGCACAGAGCTGACCATGTCTCAGACACTTGCTCGCTGTGAATCCAGCGGGGGGGAACCCCTGCTGTGTTCAAATCAAATTTTCTCAACTTTCTGCAAACTTGAACAAATGGGGCCAGGTGTAGAAAGTCTGCAGACAATCTGGAGGCTCTCACTCTGAAGGTGCGGAGAATTTCATCGAAAACAAATGCTGTGGTTCTTTCACACTCAACGCTGCAGCCTTTTCATCTGTGCTCCAGACAGTGGAGGTGGAAACTGCAAAACAGCTCAGTCAACAATTTGTCATGAGGGGAAACGACAAATCAGATACTGAGTGGATGTCACTGTTAACTGAAGAGATCCTTGTATATCATGTTCTCACAAAGTGTTCATCTTATCAGCTTCACACATGGCATGTGTATTGGAAATGAGCCAGGGACGAGCAGCGTCACATCTGGTGCTATTTGGACATGAGATACGTTCAATATTAACACACTTTGAATAAACAAACGACTAGTCATGGGCCTCGGCTGAAAGAACAGGTAGGATTTGGAAGGTGTAATGCAACGTGATCCCCGTGATAGTAGGAGCATTAGGGTCTGTAACCCCCAAACTGTATATATATCTATATATAAAGAGAAAGTAATACTGCCTTCACTCAAGTTTTATGGAAGAACTTCAGTACAACTGGATTTCCTGTCATTAGTGACATCAGGTGTTTGTGGTTGTGCTGAAAACCCCCTTGTGGCTGTAGTACTGTTAGTATAACGTAATACTTGTGAAGGTCCTGTTCACTGTGTCCTTTATCATTATTTTGCTGTATTCTCTTGTATGGCAGCTCGGTGTTTCATGTCTTTTTTAGGCGGGAGGAAGGTTTTCCATGCACCACATATTAGATAGGCAGTTACAAATCTTGCATCTTTCCAGTACAGGTAGCAGTACAGCAGTGGTTTTCCCCCTGTGTGAGTCAGTGTTCATTTACTTGTTTTAATAAATCTCCACTAAAAATCAACACGGGATCATACTGGTATTCTTCTACACCTTCCATAATGTCATTAATCCCCCAAAAAGGGCCAAAAACAATAATATGTCAAACCACAATCTAAAAAAAGAACACGTCACTCATATATAGTTTCATGTTTGAAAAAGGCTCGTCGTCTCCCATGTCTTCGTATAGTTTCTGGATCTTGATAGCCTTTAGTTCATCTTGAAAAACTAAGAACATAACATTGTGCAGGATGTGTTAAATCACAAAAAGGGGAAACTTTAGACATTCCTTTAAGCAACAACAAGTTTGATCTTTTCGTGAATAAGCAGTAGCACATTGGACAGACAGTTAAGTCTTTCAGTTGACCTTATCCCTCAGCTGAGTTTTTGTGCGTGTGTGTGATTCTCTCCTTCCAGCTGTCAGACAAGATGAGCAGTCAGAGCACTGGCCGGCCATCGTCCTCTATGCCGTCATCAAGGAGGTGCCCTTGCGCAGGTGGAAGGAGTTCTTGCGTCTACTCTTGGTGGCCGATCAGCAGCTGGAGCGTGTTGAGCTGGAAGCTGGTTTGGGCTCCATGGAGAAGCAGTACCAGATGCTGAGGCTGTGGAGTCAGCGCTCCTCTGCGAGCCTGAGTGACGTCTTCTCGGCCTTGCACCACATGGATTTATCCGGCTGCGCCCAGCTGCTGCAGGAAAACCTGGAGAAGCTGCAGTGGACTCCTCAACCAAAGTATGGTTTCTCGGCCTGAAAACTACCAATAGTGTCAAACACAGCTTCCTTCAGCTTCTCGTGTGGTGCCTCTTTAAAGTCAGCAGTTGAGGGCTGTGGTTTTGGAGTGCACTGCTAAAATGTAAATATGTGAAACTCTGATTGTGTGTGTACATGCAAGATAAGCAGGGTGTGGTGAAAATGAAGAAAAAGAAAATACAAGTTTCAATTTTACTTTTGGAAATTGGTGCTCATCTGTTTTTTTTTTTGCGTACAACCAGTCAAAGTAAGGACTCCTGTTCACTTTGAGCTTTTAAACTGTGAACGTGTCAGTGTGCATATATGTGACGTTTGTCTGCAGATCACTTCCCCACTTCTCACGTCAACTTCTTGACATTAGACATGAAGGAAACTTTGGCCACTGATTCCTGTTGTACGCCCTCACAAGGGAAGAAGACTGAAATACCCGTAGATCATCAGATTATCAGTTTCCTGCACATTAAAGGTGACAAGGCTGGGTTTTTCCTCAGCACACGTGCTTTTGTCGTGTTATGTCTCGCTTTGAGATGTTTTTATTAGACACTTCAGGAACCGACGCTTAAGAAGTTGGAATTTCCAATAATTCAGTTTATTACTGAATGTTTTAATATGAATCTGTGTTTTTTTTTTGTCTTTGGGCTTATGTCTATGTATACTTTATAAATATTCTTTTTAATTTTATATTTATTTTTTAACAAATCCAAGCTGTTTTACGAATTGTATTCTCTTTGGAATCACCTATGGAACAAGTGTATGGTAATATGGTAACTGTGAGAGCCAAGTGTCATTAATACATCTGTCGACCACAAGATGGGAGTGTTGGCTGAGTTTTTGAACAGCAGCTGCTGCAGAATGGAGCAAAGAACCCAAACAAAGAAAGACAAGGAAAGAAAGCAAGAGGGAGGGGAAGATGTTGGCAGGGTGAGAAGTTTTTTAATCTGGAGTGGGATTACAGGAATTTGTGAATTGCAAATTCTGCTTCAGCACAGAACAGCTGTCCAACATCGTTCATATCCCCAAAGAATCTTCATGTCGCAATATGTTTACAGACATCAACAACTGCTATTCTGAGAGCATGTTTATTTGTGTAATTTTTTCCATTTTCAATCAACATAAAACATGTTGATATGCAGCTAAGTAGCTAGGATGACGAGAGTCGTTTTCAACTGTACGTGAATGCAGCATTCAGGTAGACTTTTCTGTCCGTCCAAGTCTGTTCATTTTCTGTTTTATACGTATTTATACAATATATCAATACAAAAAACTTAAATCTACTATTATGTATTGAATTAATCAACTTGGCTTACTACAATTGGCTATATTCTGTTTACAAAGTGTTGTTGAGTTGCCAAAAATTGTTTTGTTACCGACCATTGTAGAATAATAATAATGTAATATAGTACTACTACTAGTATTATTACTATTACTACTTCTACCACTACTACTATTAATGATAATAGTAAATATAAATATAATAATAATAATATACATAATTGTACTGTATATAGAATTATGTATAGAATGTAATAGAATCGTGGAATCTTAAATGTAATCTAAATGTTTGACTCATTCAGCAGCTGAAAACATTTGAATATTATTTAAATCAAATACTGTTGCAGAAGTTCCCTTTCTTTCATATTCTGTGCAGTTAATAAGATGAATAATCATAATCATAATCATAATAATAATGATTATATGGATTAGAAAAGTTTATTTGGCACATTATGCCTCTGTGGGGAAAGTAATGGACGCAGTTCTGCTGCTATGTTGATGACCTTCATCTTTCTCAGCTTGAATAGAGGCACCAGCCGCCTTCAGCTCTATGCAAAGGAAATTGCGATGTTATCGATCTTTGAATGTGGTGTTAGAACGGAAATGTTTAAACCTCGTGATAGTAACTAAGGACCAGGGTTAGTGGTTGCCATTGACAACCGGACCCGCGCTGTCTCGACAACAACAGCTCGCGCGCACGGACTCCAGAGAAGCCGGAAGCCGGAGGGAGTTCCCTCATGTGAGGATAATTTCTCTTTTTGAATGTATTCACACATGTAACAGACTCAAACTAACAAAAAAAAACTCCTCTGTAGTATTTGTGGAAGACAGTGTTTGATGAGTGAGCGGACGGACACACACACCGCGTTGTCATGGCAACTTTGACCGACAGCTATATTGAATTACCGAAGCGGGGCCCAGCAGGTTTTCTGTTGTCGGGACCCTCAGAGAAGTGTTTGAAATGTCTGAATATGTCTGAAGTTTTGTTGGATCTGCAAAGGCCACATGAGCAGGTAGGTGAACTACGGGTCAAAACTCCTCCACACAGGCAGGAGGGGCTATAGACAAAATATTTGTTTAATTTCTACCAATTTCTATTTGCCATTTACAGTAGAGGCAGTAGTGTATGGTCAGTGTAGGAGTAGTGGCATATTTTTCCCCTTTAATAATCTCCTTAAATTTGTACATGCAATACAATAAATACATCACTATAAAATACAATATTTTTTTACTGTAAACCTATATTCCATATAGAGCATATATAGCACCAGTACTGCTGGGTACATCTGAACCTAGTTATTAGCAGGCAGGATGGATTGATGGATTGATGGATTAATTCCCTCCCTGTCTTCCGTGTCTTCATGTTATCCCACACCGTCTGCGTGATGCTGAGATCAGGGTCTGTGGGGGTCACATCATCTGTTGCACGACTCCTCTTCCTTCTTGTGGCTGAGGACTCTAGCTGTATATGTTTAGGGTCACTGTGCAGCAGGATACATTTGGGATTGATCAGACACCACCCTGCTGGTATACCATGATGGATTATGAACCTTAAACCTATATAAGCTTCTCTATATATACCATTTTAAAAATGAACAATTTCCCTTTTTTTTTTAAAGGTGAATATATCATTTAGATTGCTTTTGATTAGATTTCTTACAGTATGTCAACACTGATGGAGTTTGCTTTTTTATCACCATGGACTTTTTCCCCATGACCTGATGTCATTTCATGGTGGGAAAAGCACATGTGTAGTAAAATCAATGATCGCTGAACTTCATCAAGCTGCTTGAGTTTCAGGGTCCTGGTATTGTGTGTGTTGTCATACTGTCACGACTTACAGAGCCATTGTTAATATTATTTCAGTCCGGAGAGCCTTCAGTTGAAAAGGAAACAAAAGATATTGCCGTGTACCATAAGAGAACAAAGTGATGTGATATGAAGGAGAGTCCATTTGGCGCTTAAACCCCCTCGTGATGTCATCAAAGTTGAAAGGGGGTGGGGAGGCTGTGCACAATATATGAACCCCCCCCTCCCCTCCTCTAGACACGAGTATCGGTTGATGGGATCCAGAGGATGTTGACGATCTGAATGAGATGAGTGAACAGTGCAGACTAGAGATGATTAGGGAGGAGGACAGACAGCTGACAGCAAGAGAGGAGAGCAGATTCAATTTTTGGCATAACGACATGATTGGCTGATTGAGATCACGGTAGAAATCTGATTGGATCACTGTAAACACCCAACAGTCAGCTGATTAGAAGATGCAGGTGAGTGAGAGAGAATTGTGAGTGAATGGGACATAGAGATAGTCTCCTGTTCGATCTTATGCAAAGCTTCATCAGTAACACACAGTAAACATGTCAGCTGTGAGAAATTCATGTCTTGCTTTAAACATCATGGTTATACTAATGTTGTCTTCACTGTGACCAGGTGAAGAGAGAGAAGCAAATCGAGAGGAGCGTGCTGCCTGATTATGACGGCTCTTGTTCGACCCGGAGTCAACGGGTCAGAGCTATGTGCGGATGGAAACAAGTTCCTTGAAGCTGGAGAGCTGGGGAGGGCTACCTCTCTCTACATGTCTGCCTTCAGGACCCACGCTGCCTCCACCATGTCCCATGTGCGGAAACTGGAGGAGCCCTGTCTGGCTGGAGTGATCTCTACCCTGGAAAGTTGGCTTGATGGTCAAGGCGAAAAAAACCTGCCTGCCGAGGGTCTTAATAAAGGCTTGGCCGCGGTATTTCTGTCCACACTGTGCCCCAACAATCTGACTGCCACCATTTTCAAAATGGAGTCTCTCCTTCAGAGTGGCCAGCAAGGCTGCGAGGAAATCTTTGCTCGCTGCACTGCTCTGCTCGAAGGGAAGAGAAACCCTCACCCAGAAGGGCCGACTCAAATGCTGTTGGAGATAACTCGTGCTCTGGCCTGCTTGTTGGCAGAGCCTCACAGTATCAAGGGGATTAAGCTTTACCTTAAAGCTTACCAGAGAAACAAATCTGAAATTGTCATGCTGGTGAAATCCAGACAGGCTCAGCATCTATCAAAAATAGTCAAGGCCTTTACCATCCAAATACTGCAAATGCATCCTTCTCTGTTGTTTGACAGCGAGTTGGCCGTAACGTCAAAACAGGATGATAAGCTCAGTGCAGAGGCTTCTTCTGTAATCATTGAGTTTCTGTTGGCTATCTCACCTGTTAATAGAGAGGTGCAGGAACTTCAAGCAGCATATTTGTTTTTGACAGGCAGGTTTGGGGACAGTGCAGAAGTGTACTCTGCTCTCCTGAACCATGGTTATTGCCAGAAAATGTCAGCGAGTAGTGCAGACAAGCCGGTCCAGGACAGTCTGGAGAGGAGAGCTCGGCTCTTAACCAGTCGAGCAGCTGCCTGCTTCTCAGCAGGTGGACGGACTGCGGAGGCATGTGGGGATCTGGGGGAGGCATTTGAGATTCATCCGGCCACTGCCCGAACTTATTTCCAAAAGCTCTTCACAGATCACGGCACAGGGATGGCTGCTCGCAACCATCTCCGTCAGCAGGCAGAGAAGGGCCTGTGTGGTTACAGAGAGAGGGTCCTTGTACGTCCAGACCTGCGGTCCACCGAAGGAGTTGAACTCCTGGACCCTGCCATCACCCAGTTACGGACCCTGTGCCATTTACAGCCTGACGGGGGAGGCAGAGAGCTGCGGGTACGACTGGCCGACTGTCTTCTCCTCAGAGGGGAACACAAAGAGGCCCTCTCTATCTGTAGCCAGCTGGCAGCTGCCCAAGGTCAGCAGAGCTACCAAAACACAGTGCAGGTTCTTCGAGGGTATGCAAGACTGCTCTGCGATGACCATAAGGGGGCGCTAGAAGACTTCCAGGCTGTGATTGAACACAACGCCCCCCATCCTTCCAGCTGCGTGCGGGCACTCTGTGGCAGGGGGCTCCTGCGCATGATGGGTGGCTCAAACTATCTCACAGCTCTAGACTATGCGACGGCCAGCAGGCTTCAGCCTCAGGAAACAGCACTGACCGTTCGCTGCTTGGTGCCATGGAACTGTCGGGGGCTGCTGTTCACTGTTTTAGTGGAGCAGGGCCGAGTCATGCTGGAGGGGACTGGAGAGCACGAATCCAAGTCCAGATCCACTGAAGACTCCCAGCAGCCTCAGCAGGACGATAAGTGCCCTTCAAAGAGAGACAACCAAAGATCAGGGTATATGATGTTTGTGTTTTTGACTATAGGCCTTTTGGCATTCTCACAATTTCATTAACTGCCTCACTTGCTAATACACTGTCATGGCATACTGGGAACTTTAATATAATGGAGATATATCAGATTTCTTAGTAACACCAGTGCTTTCCCTACTATGACAAGTCAAAATCTCAAAATGTCTGTCCCAGTGTGCTCACATCCTATCTCAGTTAAACTACTGCATTTGCTTCATGCAGCACCTTCCCCCCCCCTCTTTTGTGCGTTAGGACTCCTGCTGGAGTCCAGTCCCTGGCAGCACTGCTGATGGAGCTCCAGCCAGGCGCTGATGGGCCTCAGATCCTGGCAGCTGATGCCTTGTACCAACTTGGCCGGGTGGAGGAAGCCTACCGGCTACTGCTCTCTGTCGGGCCCACCAGTCCTCGAGCACCCATTCTGGCTCGCCTCGCCCTGCTGCAACTGCACAGAGGCTTTCTTTATGACACCAATCAGGTTTGTATTGCAGGGCAGACTCCTAATCCTAACCCAGGGAATTTTTGCACATCTTGATAAACTACAGAAACATGATGAAGTGCAGAGCGGTCCAGCACACGGGAGAAACATCAGAGTTAGTCAAAGTCATCTGTGGTATCACTCATATGGTCAGCCTCAAATCAATTGATTCAGTTTCACTCTTTTCACTAATTAATTTAATGAATACATACATGAAATAATCCTTCCGGATCAATTAAATTCTGACGTATCCAAGCGATTTAAAGGTTTTGAATAGCTGGTGTTGTCACGTATTGTACTTCAATAATTCCTAAAATTTGAAAATGTAGTCGCTGGGCTGTTATAACTTTTGATATTTATTGTTATATTAAACTGTTTAGTCTCAATCTCAAACAATCAGCTGAACTGAACAACATTGTCAATTATGTACATTACTCTGAAGGAATGCAATAACATCAGCTAGCTTAATATCTTTATTCCTTAGTTTAACAGCTTTTCCTTGAAAGAGATAAAATTTTCATATCTGTCCATTTCTACCGCAGCTGCTGAAAAAGCTCATTCAGTGCGGTGACACGAGCTGCTTGCGCTCCCTGTTGGCGGTGGCACAACGGAAGGACCGTGCGTTGCTACAGGGACACTGCCACTCCGCCGCAAAACGCATCCTGGACAACGCGAGAGAGGAGGGTGCTGTCAGGGAGGCTGTGGCTTATCTGTCCATCGCCATCATGGCATCTGGTGATTACAATATGATTGATTAAATATGTATTATTCTAAATGGTCTGAATCCGATTGTTGACTTAATTAATTAGAAGGAGGTAATAATTGAATCTAGACCAGGGGAAAGGGGAGTTAAGCTTTGTGTCTTGATTTGGTTCAGTTCAGCAGAGGTTCGTGAAAACAAAGCAGACAGATTGGCTGTGCATTGTTAAACCAGCAAGACAACCTGTGTAGAAACCTCTTTGTATTTGGATATGTGCTTTTTCATGGATATAACAATATCTTACATACCAAAATACATTTATTGCTTCTTAAGGTGGTGAGGCAGCAGACTCCTTGCTGGAAAGAGCGAGGTGCTATGCCCTGCTGGGTCAACGAAAGACGGCCATCTTTGATTTCAGTGCCATTCTGAAGGAGCACCCGAAACACGTCCAGGCCCTCTGTGGAAGAGGCTTCACCTATCTCATGCTAAATCAACATAAGGTATTTTCAGCTGAAACACTTTGTAAATACTGCTTCATGTACCTGGCAGACTTTACTCTTACTTTTCTTTTCTTTCCCAGTCAACTTTACAGTAATAGGTAATGACTTGAAAAGTTGAATTTCAGTAGTCCCAATGTTTAGTTGTGTAAACTGCCAATATCGCAGCTATCATGATTAATGTGGGCCGGAAAAAAGTTAATGAATCAATTACGTTGGCAGAGACGCAAACACGCTTACACTACAGAGGGTTTGAGTAAATGGGGTTTACAGGATCTCAGGTGGCAGGATTCTGTTTTCTTCTGACAGATGTTGCTTTACACAAAATTGTCTGGTGCCGCTCTTGGCCTTTTCCTTTTCCACAGGAATGCACTCGTGATATCCTGGCAGCACTTCAGATAAACACTGACATAGTCACCAAAGACATCCTGTCACTCAAGGACAAGGCACAGAAGCTGGTCTGTGACTGGCTGCATCAGTTCTGTCGGACCAGTCTGTCAGACATCCTGGTAACTAATGCCGTCCCCTGCCACGAGGAGAAGCTCAGAGAGGCTTTTATAGTCAGCAGAGCTCTGATGAGGACTGACTGCAGAGAGCCCAGATGGCATCTCCTCTACGTGGACTTGCTCTTAGCCAAAGGTGAGATGGGAACTTAAAGTCACCGGAAATGGTGGGAGTTGAATATACAAAAAGAACTACCGAAGCTGGCACTCCTTGTTTACAGTAATCCTTACTCCTGCTGATGTGGTCCATCTGCCTCAGGTGAAGTTAAGGCTGCAGGCGCTCATCTGTGCCAGGTGTTCGGCCAGGAGCCAAGAGACGCAGCGGCCCAGGGCAGGGTGGGCGTGGTGGAGGCCTGGCAACAGAGCTACCGCAGCGCAGCTTGCAGGCTCAGCAAACTGACGGAGAAAGACCCGTCTGGTCTGGACTTCCTGCTGGCCCTGATCCCATTCAATCAGCGAAAGCACATCGCACAGGTAGGCCTCAGCGCTGGAGTCCTCGATGATCAGTTTTAAGAATGAGAATCAAAGGCAACAGGATTTGTTCTGAAATTATGAGAATCAAATTCAGCAAACTAGTTTTTATCATTTAGCTTCAGAGACATTTCATCACAGAGGATAAATGTACCCACATGTCCTCTTTTAGATTGACAGAGAGGAAGATAAATGACTGTTTCAAATAAATAGATAAACATATTAAATAAAAATAAAGCAGTTAGGATTATAATATGTTCAATTCAAGTCACTAAGACTGTAACATGAAACAAGCCTTCAGGATTTTTTGGGTTGTGGACAGTTTTGTATGTACTGTCCAGTATAGTATAGAGACAGAATTAATCAAGGACCCCCTTGAAAATGAGGTGATTTTTTTCCTGTTAGCAATTATGTGTGATGATGAAGAATTTCATGCTGTCTCATAGGTGGTGTTGTTTTTCAGTCTCATCACACTGACAGAGCTGAGCTGTCTGTAAAACCTCCTGATTTATTTTACTTTACATTGAAGTTTACATGTTCTTATTTACTTTATTAAAATAAAACTGCACAAAACAGCATTGACATGATGCGTATTTCATATGGTCAGCAAGTTCAGAGAAGATGGAAAATGATGCATAGTTTATGGAAACACCGTACAGCATAACAGTTTTATAACACCTTTTGCTTTAGTGTATTTATTGTGCATTTGTTGACAGCATATTATTTTTTCTGCATAAATATTAAAACAGGCAGCAGCACAGGAGGCCAGTGGTGTGTCATCAGGTGGCCAGTGGGATCAGGCCCTCACTCTTCTGACTGTAGCTGTGAAAGCAGTGGGCAACCACAGACTCCAGTATTTTCGCCAGCGGGCCGCCTGCCTCGCTCAGCTGGGCTTGAATGAGCGAGCGATAGCTGACCTTGACATCGTTATCCAAAAACATGGTGGGTCCAACTCCAGCCGCTCAGATGACCAAGTCTGGGCGGAGGACCTGTGTCGGCGGGGGCGCTGCCTGGTGCTCTGTTCCAGAGAAGGAGCGGCCCTGAAGGATTTCACTCAGGCCCTGGAGCTCCACAGGGACCAGGCCATCCACTGTGTGGAGGCTGGTCTGGGGAGGCTGCGTCTGGCGGAGTGCTTCCTGCGGGGGGCGCTGCAGCACTATGGCGAGCAGCAACTCAGCAAAGCCTGGACATTGATTGAATGTGGCCTTGCTATGGACAGTGAGAACCCAGAGCTCCGCAGACTGAGGGCAAAGGTCAAACGGGAAGTGGCCAGCCCCTGCAACGTCAACTAGCGTTGATAGTCAGGGAATCAGACAGGACACAGCAGCTCCAGCTGAGTTTATAAAATGAAGCCATGTCAGTGCCTGAACCCGATGTCGTATTGTGGAGAAACCGTCAAACTGATGAGAAATCTTATGTGTTATAGGACATTTGCTGGTTCTTTAACGACAGTGTTTTAATTAATATAATGTACTCCAAGAATGAAATGCAGTTGTATTATTCAATATCTTTATAATCATAGCATGACAGAACATTGAATAAGATAGGAAACTGTGAATCATGGATTTTATAGATTTTTTTTATTATCCCTTATTAAATGAACCACTGAACTTTGTTAATTCATACATTTGATCATTGTAACATCACTAATTGAATGCTTGTGTAAATGGAAACAATACATGACGGTCGTGATGATATTATGGCATCAAGAGAGTCACACAACATGAAATAGATAGCCGGTTTTGTCTCAAACCATCACACTCTGATAAATGATTTAAGAAAGTGCCTGACGTGCAGGGTTTATCTAAAATCGCAGGAGGCACAATTTTCTTTAATAATATTTAAGCATAATTTGAGTGTATATGAAAACAGGAAAACAGGAATAAATACTGGAATTTAGTTCGTACCGCTGACGTTAAAGAACGATTTAAAACAAATACATTCCATCCATTACTACTCCTTTCAGTGCACCTGAAGCAGACTTTATAATTTGGAATATAGCTTTAAATTTATATATAAACGGTGTCACATGTGTGGAGAAAGTACTCTGGTGTTACACAGACACAGTAATGTATTGTGGTTCCATGTTTCCGAAGTAGGATTTTTCCCACTCGCTCATGAGGTCAAAATGCAGCGGGCGGTCACAGAAGTTGCAGGAAGCCGTGGCCGGGCTGTTGAGCCGGAGCCCCACCTCCTGCCAAACCTCCACCAGGGAATCTGTGAGTGGAACACACACACACACATTAATATGAATCGGGAAACAAATAACAAAATGTATATCACAGTTGTGCAAATTACAGCTCTGGCTCTTTCACCTACAGCTCTGGCTCTTTCACCTACAACACACTAAGATTATGATAAGACAACAACTTGAGCATATTGTCATTTTTATTGCATTTGCCGTATTTGGTAATGGGTGGATGCACTAAGTATAAACATAAATCATACAGTCCCCAGTTCACTTGATTTGACATTCATTACAACAACTTATATGAGTCAGGATCCCCACACTCACCCACAAAGTACTCCATCATGGCGGGGTCGTGATGAGGAGACGGAGCTAGGCGCAGCAGCTCCTCGCCCCGAGCCACTGTGGGGTAGTTAATGGCCTGGACATAGATGTTGTGTCTCTCCAGCAGGATGTCGCACACCTTGGTGTTGAGCTCAGCGTTGCCCACCTAGGATACACAACAATGATACATGACATTAACCTTTAAGAAGATGCTTTTTATCTGCACAATCAGGATACACACATAGATAATAAAAGTCAGTACTGGGATATATACTACATGAGTTTAATTTTAGACTCAGATATTTGGTTATCACTGGATATTAAAGTGATGCATTTTAAACAATGAAGTACATTTACGCATAACCATCAAAATGAAGCAATACAAAATTTAAATAAATAAATTGGTAGTATCACAAATTAACTAACTTAATGATGTATATATTTTTTTCTAAAATGTATAAGATGAGTTCTAATTAAAAACTGTTCGAGTGGTGCACTTCAAATCCATATGTTCTGTGCTGAAAAAATGTGTTAGACCCTTTTCACACAAACCTTTTTGATTTGTCACATAGGAAAAGTGCAGGTCTTACTCATATCATTGATGGTGGCTTTGTATTTTTAGTGACAGTGAGTCAGCAGCAACAAAACCAGGACACTAAAAATGCAGCAGCTTAATGAAAGTCAATCATGTTTAATAACCTCCACCAAGGAGGTTATGTTTTCACCTTGATGTTAGCAAGATTACGCAAAATCTACTGGACAGATTTCCACGAAACTTGATCAAGGCTGTGATATGGGTCATGGACGAACCTATTCAATTTAGGTGCGGATCCAGGATTTTTGTCACTTTCTTTAGCACTGCATTATAAGGTGTTTTTCCTCATTTTCGTTGATTTCTCCGAGAATCTCGATGAAAACATTGGACATGTTTAGGGAACTGATATTTATGAGTGTGTGTACTTTGGTGCAGATCCAAAATCTGGATCAAGGGAATTTAGATGTGATTTCATAAGGGAACTGTTGGGCCTTGGTGGTTTGGTTATTTCCACCTGCGCCTTTCCTACTGTAACATGTGAAAAGTGGAAAAGGCCCAAACAACAAAGCAGCCACTTGTATATATAAAATGTTATGTTACCATAGATGTATTATACATCATAATCTTGAGGGTAGAGGTGTTTTGCATATATACAGAATATGAGAATAATATTATCATTGCCAGTTGATTATTAATGATATAACTAATTGTTATGTTTGTTTTCAATTTTGAAGTAATTATCTTTGACAGTCACCAGATTAGTTAAAAACTTTTGCTTTGCCTGGAGAGAACTTGAAAAACTTGCCAAAGCTTAAAATGTTGCTTTAACCTTAAAGACGGCTTCTGTCAGGTCAGGGGGGGTAGTTCCCAGAGAGAGATGATACAGTAGTGAAGGCAGCAGCAGTGTTACGTTCCTCCTACCTTTATGGGGATGATGTGGCTGGGGCAGTTGACCACAGGCAGCCCGTTATCCAGGAGCAGCTGCCTCATGTGTTTGACGTTCCTCTGATGGGCTCTGCGGAGTCCCTGCCCCTCAGGGCTCTTCAGCACCTTCACAGACTCCAGAGCTCCAGCCAGGACCATCGGGGGCAGAGCAGTGGTGAAGATGAAGCCTGCTGCGAAGGAGCGCACTGTGTCCACTAGGGCGGCGCTGCTGGCGATGTAGCCCCCCACACAGCCAAATGCTTTTCCTGGAATACAAACAGACCACAGGGGGTGACAGGAGAGAATCAATGAGAAGTTAGGAAGAGCAAATCACTCAACATGTTTTAGTCATAGTTTCTTTTTTTGGGATTAATTTCTTAGATTTCAGAGAGGACACATTTTACAGCTAATGTTACTTAATAATTTACTTTTAAATATAATGTATTGTTGTAGATTAAACTACCCAATAATACATACTGTGCCATATCACTTGTTATGACATAATACATGTAGTCAACCAATACAATAACATGACAATTGGCAAATCTGCATGAGTAGTTTTATCTTAAATATACATATGCACTGTAGGCTATATCATTAATATAATTTTGAACACAGGACTTTTAGTTGTGACTAAACTAAACTTTTGTATTGATGTTATGCTACTTTTAGGAGTGTAGAATTAGTTTATTTATTTGATAGGGACAGGTGTAAGTGAGCCAGAGTTGAGTTAGCTGTATAAGCTTATTTTCATACATTGTCCCTGTAGCCAGTTCTTACAAGGCAACCCAAAATAAAATAAAATTGCATTTGTTGTATAAATGATAAACAAACATCTATGAAAAATGCATGTGTGTTATGCAGATCGTCCAAACTAGCTGTCCAACAAACCCTTGATTAAAACACCACGGCCAATACAAATATAATACCAATGATGAAAAATAGGTATAATAAAGAAAAGAAAGAAGAACATTAGATACAAAATTGACAATACAATGCTTTGCTCAAATACTCATGTAAACTAAAATATTTTCTGTAATTAAAAAAAAGGACTTCAACACCACATGATTCTTTCTGGAGTATTTAAATGATTCGGCTGCTTACAGTCACTTTTTGAAGTCCCAAAGAAAAATTACTTGATGAATGATTAATAACTTGTTTTCACATCATGAAATAGCCAGAACATATCAAATCAAACATTGAATTCTATGTGTTGATAATATGCCACCGTCAATTTGTCATCGCCGTTTGGGCCTCTTGCTTTATTTATTGCCAGGAGTGAACACTTGCCCACATGCCTTGTTAAAGTCTTTTGGGGTCATACAGGATTAGTTGAAACGTGACGTGTGGTTGACAGGGATAAACCTTCCAGTCGTCATAAAGGGACTCGCAGCACGGACTCTGTGATGATGGTTTTTTATCAGTGTGGCCAGAGAGGGAGCAGAGCTGGCACCCAGCTGATAAAACCTCTGCTTCTTTGGATGAGAGCTCTCCTGCCCTCTATCTAACCAGCACGAGAGCGGCATCATGCTTGTTGAGTGCTAATGCTGCAGTATGAGGACATTGTGCGAGGTTGTGAATGGGAGCTTAGCCAAGAGGAGAGCCAATTAATCTCTGGCAGTTCGAAGCCGTTTGCCTTGCCCTTCTTGGTGTAGTGGTGAAAGGACATGGTGGTGGACGACTGATGTGATTGTTATCGGTGAGGGAGTGTGCCCTTTAATGTCTTTAATAAAACAAAACGGTGGGTTTTCTTCATCATGTACTCACCCAAGGTCCCAGACACAATGTCGATCTTGTGCATGACGTTGTCCCTCTCCCCCACTCCAGCTCCGTGGAGTCCGTAGAGGCCCACGGCGTGAACTTCATCAACAAACGTCACAGCTCCATAGCGGTGAGCAACATCGCACAGCTCCTCCAGAGGACATATGGCACCTGAGAGCCCCAGAGAAAGAAGTGGTATAATTAGAAGTGTCGAGTGAAGGTGAACAGATGGAGATTTGGGCTGCAAATGTCACCACGGTGTAAGGGCTACACACATATTTGTGTATTATAGCAAGATGAGGATGTTTTTCTCTATGAATCATTACTTTTTTCTATTAAAAGTCTCCTGGATATAGTCACAGCCATCCGCTCAGTCCACTTTTGCTTGTACGTTATGAAGCTGTCACTGGTGTGATATCAGATGGAGAGAAAAAGCTGAGAGTAACATTAGTTCCTCCCATGGGAGCCAGTGATGGAGGAGCAGATACTGCAAACTGAACAACTGTAGATCATAGAAACAGACGACCAACCCAAAGTTTTAGAACAGCCCAATTTAACTAACTATAATTTACAGTTTTCCTGCAGCAGTGGCATCTGTCTGTCTGTACAACGGCAGTGTTGGAATTTGTAACAATAAAAGTAATAATAATAATAATAATTATTATAATATTAGTTATGATTGTTATTAATACTATTACCATCATATAAATCCTTCAATGAGTCATTAAAAATATAATTAACAACTTTTTAGTTGACATTTCTTCTCATTAATGGTTGTGTGAAAAATGACCGTTTGTCAAATAACACTGATATTGCATGTTGTACTACAAATTGTCAACTTTTCTTTTTTGCAGGGTGTCAGTTTGACCTTAGTGATCGCACAGTTCACTTCTCATACACATAAAAAACTACTTAGATATATTCAATAGATTCATCCACTATAAACGGAACTAAATGTTCGATATATGTTAAATCTAAACAATCCTGACACATCATCGTTCTCACCGTCCATCGAGTGCACTGTCTCGAATGCCACTATTTTGGGAGTTTTGGGGTCTGAGCGCTGCAGCAGTTCCTCCAGGTGTCGGCTGTCGTTGTGGCGGAAGATGAAGCGCTTCGCTCCGCTGTTCCTGATGCCCTGAATCATCGATGCATGGTTCCCTGCATCTGAGTAGATCTCACAGCCTGCACGTCACAGAGAACACAACAAACCAATGGAGATAGAGCATCAAACCTGGGAGACACCTATAATGTATGAATCATGAGATGTATATATTTTTGGTCCAGAATGTGAGTCTCGAAATATAATTACAGCTCATCTAGAAATGTGACAGTGACTTGTCCTGGCTGTCATCGTCTGAAGTAGTACTTTACTTTAAAGTGTGTTTCTGTACAAATAATATTTCCTTCTGCACTGAAAATTGTATATTATGTTAATATTCCCTTTATTTATATTTTATTTTATTTCTTATTATGTTTTCTTGTCTACCTCATTCAGATTTTCTGCTGCTGTAACAAGTGAATTTCCCCCCAAGCTTTGGACCAATAAAGTCTAGCTTATCTCATCTATATTTACCTGGCAGCATTTTAGCTAAGGTGAAGAGGGTGGAGTCGTTTGCCACGAAGCAGGAGGAGAAGACCAGAGCTGCGTCCTTCTGGTGCAGCTGGGAGAGCTCCTTCTCCAGAGACACGTGGAATTTACTGGTGCCTGAGATGTTCCTGGTCCCACCGGCTCCTGCGCCGTGTATGTCCAGAGCGTCACTGCGAGGATCCAGAGCAAAATGAAAAATAAAACACCAGCCTCACAAAATCCAGGCCAAGAAAGGTGTCCTGAAATGTTCTTTCAACTTCACTCTAAAACATCAAAATAACCATTCAAGGTGCTTCACCTGGAACCCTACGAATAAAAACATCTCGTGTTCAGAAAGATAGTAAGAATAGACCGAACCCCACATGTACATCTGCCACTGAAATACAAACTGTGCAATGGCTGGATTCGACTTACTTACAGTAAGATACAAAATAAGGGGAATTAAAACTAACTTTACTAACGTGACATTTGACACCTTGAGTAGACCTGAGACGTGACAGAAGGAAACATTCAAGTCTCCAATTAAGGCCTGCTATAATCTTGGAAGAAAAATTGGACAATGACAGGCAGGTCCTAAAATATTAGCCCTGTGCATTAAAAGGCCTGATCTCTACTATATATATAAATACACTATTAACACAGCTTTGAAAGGAAATGCTGAGTCAGACTTACAAATGACTTGCAGCTTACTAATTAACTTTCTTTGGCAAGCCCTGGGATTTAACTTCCTAACCTCATCCCCACTGACTTGAGACTCGCTCTGGACTTCCCTCATAACACTTTCGCCTGTCTCATTGTACCTGATGCAGCTGAGGACCCGCGGGTGCCGACTCATTCCCAGGTAGTCGTTGCTGCACCAGACGGACACCTGGGAGCCCTCCCGCCCACAGATGGAGTAATTCTTTGCGAAAGGGAAGACCTCGGCGCTCCTGTTCACCGTCTTGAAGACCCTGTACGTGTGGTCCTTCCTCTTCTCGCCTATCTTCTCAATGAAGAAGCGGTCGTAGTCGTAGCTGGGGCCAACTGCAAGGTTGATGAGTTTGATTTTAAACATCGGATTAGGCAAATAAAAATGTTGCACAAGACATTGCTGCATTTTTGCCCTTTTTAAATGTAAAAACATACCCATGTTGTCTTTAAGGAGGTGGGTGATGGTGTTGGTTTGAAGCGATGTTGGGAGCATTGCATCTTTAAATCCCTTCAACAGAGACGTCATCCTACCTGTGAGGGAGCAGAGAAGGTCAGTTTCAAATGTTGATATTTTTAATCTTTGCTTCTTTTAAAGTTCAATTTCAGTCACTCGTGGTGTTGTGTATGTTCACTGCAGCATCACTACGTACCCCGACCTTCTTTGACGTCCTCCTGCACTTCCGGACTGGCTTCGACCATCCCAATCTGAGAGGACACAAAAGGGCAGCCCTTCGACACGGCCACAGCCACCTGAGTGGCCGTCTGAGTTGACATCATCCTTTGGTCCATCGTGGGAAGATGGTGGCTCTTTGACAGGGAGGCGGAGCTGCTCACGGTGATCTGGCGAGCGATGATGGGGCACTGATCAGCCAGAGACAGCAGGGAGCCTCCTGTCCTCCGCAAAGCCGTCTTAGGAACGGATTTCAAGAAGGGGCAGTGGTGGAGGAAGGCGGCCATGGTACTGCAGCTGTTTAACCCTGAGTCAAGACATTAAACATTGTTCAGCATCTGCAGTATATTTGTAAAACGTATGAATATTTAATTGGTGTAGTCATTGATTCAGACCTTAACATTATCAGCCACACTAACACAATTACATAGTCAGCTTATTACCACCTCAAAGGGATAGTTCACCCAAAAATGAATAACACTCATTATCTCCTCTCACCACTATGCCGATGGAGGGGTGGGTGAAGTGTTAAGAACATATTGAGGATTAAAGGACTTACATACATTCATCTCTTTTGTGTTCACAGTATCTCTACGAATTCGATCAAAAAGACGCAGCTGTTTCCAAACGTTGCCGCTCGAGTCCTCACAAACATCAAGAAAGTGGCTCATATCACTGCAGCTCTGAGATCACTGGCTCCCTGTATGTCCAAAAATTGCCTTCGAAATCCTGCTGTAGGTTTGTTTATAAAGCACTGAATTCTTCAGGGCCAAAATATATTTCTTATCTCCTGGTACGTTATGACCCAAGTCGACCCCTCAGGTCGTCTGGAACAGGTCTGATTTCTGTCCCCAGAGTCAAAACTGAACATGGAGAAGCAGCATCCAGTTTCTGTGCCTTTCATTAAATCAAATAATTACTCGTACTTTTTTATTTCTCTTTTTTAAAGATCTTTTATAATCTCTATGGAACTCTTTTTATTTATTTTTAAATGACTCTTAAAGTTGCTTTTAAAAATTGTCACAATGCCTTTCATATTTTATGTAATGCTCTTTGAATTTCCTTTCCGTTTTTGAAACGTACCATACAAATAAACCTGCCTTGCATTCAGGATGTGAAACAGTATTAAATGTTTATTTTTCCTCAAGAAATACTTTCCTCCGAAGAACAATCTCAGCGCAGGGGACCAAAATATAAAATTGCAGGAGTATGACTGAGCTTGACAAATTGTTTGATAAAACTAAAATCCAATCATACTTTTCATGGTTCAAATGTTTAAAAAAAAAGGCTGTAAATGTAGGAGGTGGTCCAGTTTAACTCCAGGGAGCAGCAGGTGCCTCCTCCAGGGTGCGGCGGGCTGCTGCTGCTTATCTTCACCCTGCAGGCCCTGACAGACGTCATCCACTGAAGCCCATCACTGCAGAACAGCTATCAAATATTCCTCTATAAAACACAGCAGGGATGCATCTGCTGCAATCCGCTTTACTATTGTTGCAACTGCTGTTTAAAAAACCTGTTTTGCTCCAGATTCGGAGGGGAAACAAAGGAATTCTGTCTGAAATAACAATCACTGACTGAATGAATGACGCCAAAATAAGACATGTGCTTCATCCAGACTTTAATTTGCTGATGAGCTCCTTCATGTGTAGTTGAGTTTAGAAGCAGAGGCCCGGCCGTATCATTTCCCTCCCATTATGCTGCAGTCAGCAGATAAGGCAATTCTTAGAATCTGTGGATTTCTCTTGTGGTCAGATGTTATCGTTAGACGCTAAACACCAAAGCTATAAACACAACAAGTAGGTCAAACTTTATTACAGCTTTTATCGTCAACATGTGACTAGGAATAGGCCCCTTATGAAAGCAAACACTACACATCCTTAAATTATCTATGGACTGTTATATACGCGTACATTTATTATTTAAACCTTTTGAATCCTTGCTCATTATTTACAAAAGGCAGAAAATGCACGATATGTTCTCCACCACATGAACAAATACAGAAATACCATAAAGAATAAATAACAACAGCTGATTCACATTTGTATGAATGCCACCACAACCTTTACTTACATTTGAAATAATGGCAATAAACATGATATTAACAACAGTAATGATAATAATAAATGAGTTATGATGAGGAGTGAAAACTGCGAGGAAGCTCACCTGTTGACCTGCACTGAGGACGAACTTTCAAACAGCAATAGGCAGATGGTCGGAGAGTGTCAACAGTTATTGGTCACTTAGTCCAAGTGCATTACGCGATCAGCTGGGCTCCCACCCCTCAAAGGTGTCATATGGGTTCACAGTGTGTGGGGCCACCCACAGAGTCGTGTGTATGTGTCTCTATGGGAGGTGCAGAGATGCTGATAAGCTTCCAATAAAGTTTTTTGACTCGCTCCGCCATTTTTCATGACTCAATGATCGACGTCTCATTTTGATGCCTGAGTTGTTAAATGCAGAAATGCTGCATTTTCCAAGAACAACTCCATAAAACTGCACAGTAATGTAGCTGTAGAGAGACACTGATGTTTGTTTTTCAACAGTCCTGCCTCTTCCTGTGACACGCAGGTATCATGTATGATGCCTACCGTTGTGTTGTTTTATTTTAATTTGAGATAATTTTTACCCAGGCACTTGATTGTCTTTTATGATTATTGCTGCTTTTTTTTGTACATGCACATGGGTCCTGATACATCCAATTTCTTTCCACTTTATCTTTTACATATTTGCCTTGATTGACATTAATTAACTTGAAATTTGAACTGACTTTTTTTATCCCTGTGTTTCCCCTGTAATCTGCTTGGTATTTTTGGAAAATTCAATACATATTGTTTTTAATAAGTTCATGGGAAAAATAATGGGAGTATTGAATCGTCAGATAAGTATTTAATTGACATTTCGGGAAAATAAACACTGCCTCTGTCATCCAGCCTCTAATGGACTGTTTATCCTACACTGTGTGTGTGTGGGTGTCCTCGCCAGCAGATGGTGCATTCCTCAGGCTCCTCGCGTTCCACTGCTGCTGCTCCTGCTGCCCGTGTAGAGGCGGAGCTGTCAGTTGACGACGTGCAGACGTTGTTGGGCATCGAGCAGCAGAGAGAGGGGGGGAGGAAGCAGCATCAGCATCAGGGCTCTGTCTCATCCTCACTGGATCCCAGCACCGACACCCTCAACAGCAACATCCTGCATCCACCCTGACAAGGACAACGCTACCCGGGGACACGATCTGAAATTTAGGGATCTCATCGAAAGAAGCAACAATGCTGGCGTGCACAGAGATGATCACCATGTGCCTCCAGTCTGCAAAGCACGAACGCATGAGGAGGCAGCAGGAGCTGGACCACAACCAAAACCAAGGCACCTCTATGTTCCATGATGTAAGTCTGCACTGTTACAGCTTCAGCCGTCACACTGTTGTCGTTTTATTTTCAATGCGCCGCACGGTTTAGAAATGTGGTTCATTTTTTACGCACGAGTGTCTCCACGAGCGTCCTTCATTCTGCTCTTTTTCCATGAATGGTTGACCTGGACGCATGATGTACAGTAGCCCTATTATGAAAGAAAGGTGAGCGCCTGTCCGTGCGCGAACAACAAAAGACGTGCCCGTCGTCTGACACGCACACGCACACGCTTCTGATTCTCTCCATGTTTTAACGCATTTTACTTGTATTTTTCTCTCATATGATAATAAGGGTCATGACATTGGTCGTGTAGCCTGGATGATGAAACGTGAATAAAACATGAGGTGCTGTCCAGTATATTACTAATGAGCAGCCTCCCCTTCATAAACATAAAAAAATAGAAAGATCTCACAGTTTGAATTATTGAATCAGGATATTGCACGTGCAGTTTACAGAGGGTTGGATTACACACTCAGCTGCATTGACATACAGCACCTCCATATAGCTACTAATGTGTGTGCATGCATTATTGTATTTAACTCTATATAGGTATATGATGATATTACAAAAAAATCAAATCAAATCAAATTCTGTTTCCCCTTCAGGCAGATTATTGGCCAGCAAAGGGAACATCAGACTCTCATTCATGAGAAAATGCAGCATTGGGCTGGAGAGAACGGATGCTAAATGCATTTAAACCAAAGTGCTGCAGTTAGCATCCGGTCTCTCCCCAATGCTGCATTTCTCATGAATGAGATGTAGAATCATTTATTCTTGTGTGATCTCACTATAGCACCTTTCCACTATAATCTGTTCTATCTATATTTGTATTCTTCCTGACAAATAAATAATCCTCATGTGCTCCAATTTCTTCCTGCAAAACCCAGGCTTCTTTTCTTCTGACAAATATCATCACTGCTCACTTATGACTTGAAGAAGATTTTCTGTGTTTTTCTTTTTTGGTTCTCACTGTTTGTCTCTTTATGGAATTAGATAAAGTCTCTAAGTGGTTTAGCTGCCGTGTGAAGGCTGTTAAAGCTTTATTACGTCCCTGAGAGTCATTTTGCTGCCGATTCTGAGATAATGATCTTCAGAGGCTGACGGGAAGCTGTGTTGTCATTTAGTGCTGTTTTGTGTAGATGCTGGAGATGTCCTCGCAGTGTGGGTAACTCCTCTGTGCCGTAGTTTCATGGTGATCAGTAGGACCCAGTGTGGCATAATACTGGCCCCGGGGACCGGCTGAGATAGGACCTATACAGCCGAGGCCCGAGCATCATGCCATTTAACTAATATTGCTCTTAGAAGATCTTCATCAGCTCTGTGGGATGAAAGCACCTCCATGGACTTCCCCCGACCTCTCACTTAGCAGCACAAAGGAGGAGTGAAGGCCAGTAAATGTCCGCTCCTCAGGTTTTCTCCAGGGCGGGTTGTTTATTGCTCTCATTTTGTTTCCCACATTTTGTGGAGCGGCTCCCTGTTGACTTCCCTCTGATGCCTTTTAGACAGGATGCCCACATCAGCCCTTCTACAGTTTAGAGGAGAATTTACGGCGACAGTTCAGCCTCCAGGTTCAATCCCATCCCCTGCGTTCAGAAGCTGTGATCCGTGCTCATCACATCCAGACCACACTGTATGTTTATTTGTTTTAGACCTTTCACAACAAAATGACTTAGAGCTCAGCTAACCTCTCTGCACAACATGTGTTTAGGACCTGATCAATACTTCAGGACCAATCATTTATTATCTCATAACAGAGGTTGTTGGGAACCAAGAGTTAACAAGGAATCGCAGACACAGAGATGCCAAAGAAAGGTTTTTGAAAAGATGCTGAAGTTAAATCTGTTAAATAACGATTTGAAAAGTTTTCCTGTAGCTTACAGCTAAATTGACTAAAAATTAATTTTACATTCATAATTACCATCATATACGTATAGCCTATATCATAGGCTTATCCTCACTTACACACTCATTTATGTACTGATTTCTGTTACTTTAGCTGCGTCATACTTTTGTCACTGACAACACACATTTGGTTTTTTATAGATGTTATTGGTCCTAGTTTAATTACTACTGACTGTTAGCATTTAAGAATTATAGTTAAAAGTCTATTTTTTAACTACTATCCAATTCAATAGCGGATATATCTTGGTGACAACCATTCAATGAAGCTTGAGTTGTGTAGTCCATTCATCCTTTTCAAATAAATCTGTCCTTAAACTGTATATACATCACAGTAATAGCGTAAATAAATTCCGACTTTCACAGTGAGTCTCATTGATTTTTACACCCCAAAGAGATGAATTGAAAAACTATTGTATTGAAGCATATATGCTTGATTTGCAAATGCTCCTTTAAGTCTACTCTGAATTAGACCGTATACATCATTTACAGGTTACTTAAAAATGCAATGCCATATTTTGTGTGGTGTATATATTTGTTCAGAGCTATTCTGACTGGAATGGATTTTCTGGGAGTCTCAGATGTCTTGAGTGGATGAGGGATGATGAGCAGAGTGTGTTCAGGTCTTCACACACAGATCTGCTTTAGAGGTGACAGCTGGATGTGAGTGCACCGCTCCACTCATTAATCAACCTGCCACTGGACTCTATCTGTCCACACGTGATTGGTGATGGAGCAGAAATAAAAAAAACTGAAAGAAAGAGGTGCCACTCACACGACACCTCATGCTCCACAAACAGATGTGACTTCTCACAGGTTCGGTGTTACATGGCGTCGATGTCGAAGATTTCATTAATGCTTTTATTCCAGTGTTCACTGCTTAAAGGTTCAGTGTGTAAGATTTGGGTGAAAGGGATCTATTGGCAGGAATTGAATATAAAATAATCCTAGTCATGGTTTCACTTGTGTGTTTCATCTAAATTGTACAAATTGTTGTTTTATTTCCCAAAGCATGGGCCCTTTATATTAAAATACCTTATATTTACATCGGGAGCGGGCCGTCTCTACGGAGGCCGCCATGTTTTTTTACAGTAGCCCAAACTGGACAAACTAAACACCTTTTGAGTTTTTTTGACAACTGAAGGCTACCACAGGTTCTGTTTCATGTTTGGAAGGGCAGGGTGAGGTGAGGGGTGTTCAGCTGCAACATGTAACTTCACCACTAGTAGTCAATAAATTCTTCACACTGAACCTTTAAATGAAAGAACAAGAAAAGCACTGTCGCTTCCTGCTCTTGCAGGTTTTTGCTCAAAACCGTGTAAAAATATATCTTAAAGGGGCTCGATCGATTCCAGTGCTCAGAGAGAAAGAAAACTTTTGTTCCAAAGCTTCTCCCTGCTGCACTCAAATGTCAGCGTCTCATTTCCTGAGATTTCTCATGTCAATCCTCCTTTGTTATTGAAATGTGGAAACTGCAGCCCCTCTTAATGTTGTCCTGTGGATAAATGAAGAGAAATGTATGAAAATATAATGTTTGTGGAGACTCACTGGTTAGCTCACACCACTGCTCTAATAACAACAATTTATTTGGCATATGTTTCATGTTATTTTATCTCTTTTATATAACTACACATTTGCAAGCTTTTGCTACTGCACGGAGACACTGTATTTCATTTTAATTGCTCAAAATCTTCTATAGAGTTTGTGTTTTTAATTTGTCCAGTTTACTTTGTCTTTAGTGCAAATACTCCAGAGCTAAAAATCTAAACATGATCTTCTTTAATTGCAGATATTCCGCCGGGCAGACAAAAATGGTGAGTAGACAAAATGCACAGCTAATTGGACATAATGCGGCTAATTAAGTCTCAACTGCACACAAAAAAACGAGACACAAAAATGAGATGCAGAGGGAAACCAGGCACAGCTTTGATGGCTGTGCTCAGACAGGCGGTCTGTTTCAGCTCTGAGGGGATTGACGTGACCCGGCTGGATCTTATCTTTCTGTTTTGTTGTCATCCCTGAGAGATCCACACAGAAAGGACTCAAATAACCAAGGTCAGGGGCAGCTGCATATTTTGGGGGCATTGTGATGTGACTGGAGTTTGCAGGATGAACTCTGCTCACCATGCAGTGCTCATCTCCACGAAATATCACGCGAATATTGCAACACATGCATACACAATTTAGCAGGAGAAATAAAGTTGCTATTCAGTAGATGTGGCCTCAGGTGTCACTTGAAAACACATTTGCACCCGATGTGAATTTAATGCATTCCCCCTGCAAACATGTCACCATTACGTCTGATTAATGTGTTACCGTGCTACATTCAAATCCCCTCTTTACTTCAAAAGACACCCAAGGTCTTCTGGGAAAAAAACATGGAGCATTCAGCTCTGCATGAAAAGCAGCGCTGGCAAACAGGGAAATGTTTTTTGCTCTTAATTTTGTATTCATGCGCCGCATCTCCATTTAATGGAGTGTAAAATGCAAAAGAGGGAGGCTATTAATGCACGTATAGACTATATGTACTCGACTGCGATCAATTTCTTATGGAGGAGTGGGAATCTGTTACATAAGAACGAGTGCTGCAATGTGCAGAGGTTGTTTGGGGTGGCTCACAGCTCGTGTCAAGATATTTAGATACAAAAAAATCCTTCAGTTGAATTATTGAAGAGACTGTGAGAAGGGATGTGTTTTCTTCTGGGCTGTTGTTACGGAAGTGTGTTAGAAGTAAAGGACTTTTCTGTCTCGTCTCAGGTGATCCTTTTTGTGGATTAGCAGTAAAACATAATGACAAAGGTGCGACATTTGAACACATGTTGTGCTTATATTAAATGCATTTTTTTGGCGAAGCTTCGGGCTCCATGTGTTCTTCAACCCCGCCGCTTTCATCTTTCCCTCTTTGTAGAAAGAATGAACATGAGGAGAACTCAGTCGTACGTTCGGTGTAGTTATCTTTAATTTGCAGCCGAGCTCTGTTTGCTCCTCGTCCTCTTCACAAACTCACTGAGTCGTGCACCCGTGAGGAGAGGGCCTCCTTCCAATCAGCAGTGAGTGGGCTGCCATGATACGCCTGGAGCGCTGCAGACTTACCACGTAATGAGGGCTGCCTACCAACCTAATGTAATGAGGAGTTTTTAATAAAAAATTGTTTTCATGCAAGAATATGAAGTAAAGATCAGAAGCTTTTTTTTCTTTTTTTCAGCAGCCTCGTGCTGAGATTCATTTCTTATACATTTATGTTGCTGCACATTGAGCTCAGAGATGCACACGTGGATTCACAATGTGACGAGATGAAACAGAAAAGTGTGATCGATGGTATCTCATTTTTCTTAGATATGACATTAGGGAAAATCCACTGAGAGTCATGATAAGTCAGCAACTTGTCTTTTGAGATAAATGAGCTTTGATGGGGGGGGCGGTGCAGTTTGTGATTAGTCACAGAATTGCCCTCAGGGGACAAACAGAATATTATCATCTGAGCCGACCTCTTAACACCAGCAGTGAAGGGAAGAAATGATTTGTCACGGCCACTGACTAACCCTAACCCTAACCCTCCTTTAGTTTTATAACGTGAACATTAAATTCATCATTGTTGATTTGTTCTTCTTGTATTTAAAAAATAAACAAGCTGCAAATAAATTAACCTATCAAATTTTATTTTTATATCTCATATTCACAATCACATTTTGCCTCATCTAGGGCTTTACAAGCTGCACCCTCTGCCCTTAACCCCACACTACCAAAATCTCCCTCTTAAAAAACATGTAGAACCTCAGAGAGAGTCACATGTGAGGGCTCCCTCTCCTAGGACGGACAGAAGTGCAATAGATGTCATGTGCATCAGAGCTCATCAACACAATAACATTTACAACATTCAGAAGAAAAGACAGCGTCTAACATAAATGGAGAGGTGTGTCAATGTTTGAAGTATTTATACAAAATAAAATGTCTGCCGGGGATGAAGGGAGCAGTAATGACAATTGTAATGAGGTACTCCCAGTAGTAGTATATGTGAGTAGGCATTTTGTATATTTAAGCATCTGGTTGTAATTGTAAACCACGATCAGCTGCCACCACCATCCCGATCCATGATCCACGATCTGCAATGATCTGCAAGGACTCCTGGGAAGAAGAAGAGTCATTAACATGCATTGATGAGTCGTTAATGTGAAGATAACAAACTGATACAAAGCACGGGGAGGATGCTTTCTAAAGGTGGCAAATCAGTGCATAATGTGCTTTTGCATTTAACCTCTAGATAGTAGATAATAACTATCACTGTGAGGTTTCCCCTCCACTAATTTGTTCACTTGCAGTCTGTTAAATTAATGCTGTATTCAGCGCTGTAGCAGAGAGGATTGTGGAGCGCAGCGTAATCCTCTCAGGATGCAGAGACGAACAAAAGAGCTGCAGCTCTGGATGGCTGATCAGTCATCGTGATTCAGATCTCATTTATCAGTTAAAGCAAAAAAAAAAATCTTCATTAGCGTTACAGTGTTTGGTCTCTATTTCGAGAAGCTCACGTGGATGTTTTTTAATTTGCTTGTATTTTTGAAACATATTCAATATACTGTTAAAAAGGACAAAGAAACAAAACCTCACCCTGGAGAAGCTGAAAATCTGAGAAATTATGAATTGATAACCACTATAGTTTATTAAAAAATTCTAAATAATGATTATTTATCTGTCAGATTAAATGTTGCAGTCCAGTCCAAACAACAGTTTTGTTTGGACTGGACTGCAACATATAAACATGCAAACATTTAAAATATTGGTCGGGTCCTGAAAGGCTCAAGTATCCACACTCTAATGCACAGTACAGTCGCCCTATATTTAGTTCATGTGACTTTTTGATTGAGAGCCTGTCTGCTTCATTAAAGTTTACTTCACTAAAATAAATTAAGAATTTTATTAAGTTATTTTAATTCATCATTTTAAGTTGACCTCAGCTATTATTTTGTTCCAAAGACATTTTTTAAACAACCAATTTATGTTCTGTCTTTATTTCAAAAAGCTCATGAGTATGTTTTAAGTCTGCTTTTATTTTCAAATCAAACAAATCAAGAAACTGTAAGAAAGGACAAAGCGACTATAAAACCTTCAACTTTGAGAAACCGAAACCCAAGAAATTAATAATTGATCATCATAATATAGTTATTTAGTTATTATTTGTTTTTCCATCAATTACGTTTTGCAAAATCTAGTCCAAACATTTGAAGGAACATGTACAGGAAGTTCAGAACAACACTGATTAATAACTCATAATTTAGTTTCAATGTTTACTCCTCAGTGTGCTTTTATCTCTGCGCTGCACCGCAGGACTTCATGTGTTATTGTTGCTGGTTTTTGTTTTAGCAGTTTTAGCTTTGGATTCCCTCAAGGAAATGTGTTCCTGGAAAGATACGAGCTTCAGTACAGGGGGACATTTTCATTTCAGGTCACAGTTCGATCTGCGGTTTTACTCAGTGTGAAATGAGACAATTAGCTGCCGCGTGTCTGTCGTGAGACACTGATTTATCACCCCTGTCTGAGCAAATAACAAGATTTTCCCACAGAGGTGTTGAACAGGCAGTTGTTAGTCACGAATCTCGGGGATAAATTACTGCAAAACGTGAATATTACTCGAATTAAATCTGACTGTGTGAGAGCTGAATGCTGAGGACATTATCCAGTTCTTTCCTCACATAATACAATAACATCAATTTTGTCTAACAGCAGCAATAAAGTTGACAAATCACGTTGTAACATCCCATTTCTGCATATTTCTGCATATATATGAGAAAAAGACCTGTACTTGGCATTTAATAAAAACTGTACAGTATTAAATCTCTGTACTGGTTTTACATGTGTGGAGAGAAATGTGTCATCTGCTATTATAGTAGCACACAAGATGTGTACATAGTTATTATGTCCGCCAACCAATTTTAATCAGCTTTTTACAATGAAAGAAAATTACTGAAATTAGCTTGAGAAATGACTGAAACAGTAACTTGATTGTCAAAATGATTGCTGATCCACGAATCCACTAAATGATCCATGAATAGATTACAGAACAGACACTCTGCCCCCATAACAACCCATAACAACATTAGTGATCCAATGTCTCTCTCATTAAGTTTAGCTAAGTTGAGGTAAAGGGTTCACTCTAATTCATTTTAAATGCAAACAATGTGTCTACTTGAATCCTATTATAAATTTAACATTTATTCTAAGATATATACTAATCTTAATTAAATTAGTTTTTCTACTTACACTTAGTTAAATTTTTTGAAGCATACTTGTTTCATTTAATAATATGTACTTCATTTTTGTATGAGCTCAGCTTCCCGGCATGCTCCGAGGCAACGTATTGTTATTGAACCCGGCCAATGCTTTAGTTTTTTTCAGGACAAGGTCGCACTGATCGAATAATATTGGAGTTTCTATCATAAACACGATGTTTCTCCTCCAGTGCTTATTTCTGCACATTCTATTTCGATGATGAAATCTGCGAACAAATCCTCCACATGCCGGACAGACCACTGTCCTCCAGCTTCTGAGACGACCCTTCTACCACTGCGGCTTCGCTCTCTGAGACACAGTGAACACTTGCATAATGAGCCATCTGAGCTGTATGTGCACTGTGACTTGTTTGCAGGGCGTCTAATTTGGTGTGAATCTACAACAAGGCAGCTCTGATGGAGAAGGCTGCAGAATGAGTCAGAGGTGCAACAGATTGTGTTTACTCCTACACCATGTGGAAAGACAATTTATTTCACACGGTAGTTGGAGAGACGAATTATGATTCTGCCTCCTCTAATAGCTTCATAATCCCAGCCGAGGTTTATTTTAGCTAGACCTCGACAAATGTAAAACACTTTCATATTAATTTCCCATGCAGACTATAAGAAATCTCTTCTTGAAATTTGACATCGTTAAAAGGTTCAGTGTATACGATTTAGATGAAAGGGAACAAGAAATTGATATAAAATAATCCTTGTGATGTTTTCACTATAGTGTGCAATGTGTCTAAATTGCATGAATTGTTGTTTTCTTTACCTTAGAATGGGCCCTTTATATAAAAGTTCTTTATATTTCCATCGGGTGCAGGTCCTCTCTACGGAGTCCGCCAGGCTTTTTACAGTCGTCCGAACTAGACAAACAAACAGCTGTTGAGTTGTTATGACAACTGAAGGCTACCACAGGTTCTCATGTTTGGACGGGGAGGGTGAGGGGAGGGGTATTCAGCTGCAACATGCAAATTCACCACTAGATGTCACTAAATTCTATACACTGAACCTTTAAACAAGCATTTGCCGCAAAATGCATCATGTCTGGAGCCGTCCACAGTGTGTTCTTACCAGCTCACAGATGATTTACTGTTGGCTCAGGCTTCTATCGGATTGGCAGGGATCTGAGAGCCGAGTCTCCAAAGGTTTCAGTGCTTACAGACCAAAGCTGATGAGATCTCATTATCATCCGAAGTTGGTGTGTTAAAGGGAGCTCAGCTCTGACTGCTCAGCCTTCAGTCCCTGCATGTTCCCAATTTCATCAGTACACTGCGAGCGCTGCAGCACACTGCCCCTGACACTGCTTCTCAAAGGCAGACCATGCTCACCTTAATGAAGCCTTCGTCTATTGCTGCCATGAAGGAAATATAATTGGTTGAAACTCAAACCGTCTGCATACGGTGGTGCAGTGGTTAGCACTGTCGTCTCACAGCAAGGTTTGCATGTTCTCCCCGTCTGCGTGGGTTTTCTCCGGCTTCCTCCCACAGTCCAAAGACATGCAGATTGGTGTTAGATTGACTGGAGACTTTAAATTGACCATAGGCGGGTGTTTGTCTCTGTTGACCCTGTGATACACTGGCGACCTGTCCAGGGCGTACCCCGCCTCTCGTCCAATGACAGCTGGCTCCCCTCACGACCCTGAAAAGGTGTATAGATAATGAATGGGTGTATCATAATTAACTAATCACAAATAAAGAGAAGATTTCATGACAAAGCTGATTGATGCACTGATGCTTTTATTTGCAGCAGTACCTTTGTCTGCATAGGATCACGAATCCAAATGAGCATCATCCCATTGTGTTGAATAATTGATAAACTCTTCATTAAGGTGACAAAAATCTCTTAGGCTTCGGTGGGGTATCATTTTAACGGGTGTGTCTCCTTTCAGACGACGGGAAGCTGTCCTTGGAGGAGTTCCAGTCTTACTTCACTGATGGTATCCTCACGGACGAGCAGATGCAGGAGCTGTACTACTCCATCGACAGGCAGCAGACAGAGTAAGCTCATCTTCAGTTTGGACGTCTTCCAACTCTGCAGCCATCTGCGGCTCCTCCTGCTCGCCTGCTGCCTGGCTCGGAGACGACAGCACTTCACTTCAGTGGAGATTATGTCAATATTCCAGAGAGAGCCTCAATTCTGACATGAAGGAGTTTGCAGCAGTGTTTATACACTGATGAGCAAAAATTAGATTTTCAAATATGTCAACATTTGCCTGTGCCATCGGCTCACAATTATAATGATAATGAACATATGGTAGCAAAGCATACAGGGTGTCTCTACACAACAGTGCAGTGAAATATCATGATGTCCTGTTGCCATCGCTGACGTTCCAACCAATCACAGTGAAGGGCACGATGAGATCACATACCTCTGGCCACTTTATCACTATATTGTATGAACATGCATTGAGATCAGGTGGATCTTATCTGACCTAATCCCTTCCACAAAGTTGTGTCGTAATCTGTCCAGTATTTTTTACATAATCCTGCAAACAGACAAACAAACAAAACGTTGATAACCTCCTTGGCTGAAGCTCTAACACCAGTTAGGTATTGGAGCTTTATCTCTGGCCTTTTAATATATAGCTCAACTTAATTTGCACGTTTTCAACTTCAAAGACATATACATACATGTTAATAAGGGAAACAAGAAAAGTCCATTTGAAGTGCATTAAATCATTAAAATTGTATATTAAAACCAAACTAAACCCTATTTTCTGAAATTACTGAAGTATTAGTATACAAATTTTATATCCAATCAGATGCCCTTCTGTGACAATGTCCATTCTAGTCAACTCAGTATACTACATCCTACTGTGCTAATGTTGTCATCCTCACAATATCAAAGTTACCGCGCTGATGCTAAAAAGGTACAATGTTTACAGCGCTAATGTAGACCACCTCATTTTATTGTGTTAGCCTGATAGTTAGTACAGATAAGGCCAATGTTTGGTCATAAAAATAATAATATTAATAATAAACCAAATAAGATTTTTTCTTCTCAAAAGTGACACTAGATGAAAAGTCAGATGATCACCAGAATCATTCTCAATTTTTTGTTCTTCTTTTTACAATGATAAAAAGTAGAATTATGTAAAATCGGGGAATGTGTTATGAGAAAAGTGTGTTTTAAGCTTTCATTTAAAGGAAGCTACTGACTCAGGTTGCCATATTTCCTCGGGCAGGATGTAACCAGAGCCTCCGAGCTCTTATTTCAAAATCTCTGTCCCTCTTAGTCTTCAAAAAGACAAAACACCCAACCCTGTTTGGAGGAAGCTGTGTGTATTTCTATCATCTTATGTTCTTAACTACAATGACTCTCTCTCTCTCTCTTCTTTCCATTGCCATCCTTCTTCACAGAAACCTGGACATAGACAAACTCTCAGGTAATTATGCGTCATTCATGCATCATCTTATTTAGCGTTCTGTCGATATCCCTCGCCAAACTTCACAGTACAAGGTTTCATGGGTTTAACTCTTCCATTGGGCTTCAGCTGCCTGATGATGACCAAGCCCAAGCAGCTCAGTGACTCAGTATTTAAGATGTAATTATGGCGTCGGCCAAACAGCTTTAATTCTATTTAATGCCATTAGTGTCAGTATTGATTCACTTCCCTCTTGTGGGAAAACAACCACCGACCAGTGTGCTGATCACACATAAACCATGTTGAAGGTGCTTAACGCGTTTTTCTCCTCCAGAGTACTTCAGTCCACATCTGGGAGAATATGTCAACGTCCTCTCTGCTCTGGAAAAGCTGAACGTGGCCATTTTGAAGGCCATGGACAAAACTAAAGAGGTGAGCGATTTCTTCTCGGCACTGTGTTGAATTTTTGAATGTCAAGACATTTCAAAAGTGATGACGAGCAGACTTAAAATCATTTCGACAATTTTCAGAGTCAGTATCTTTCAGGCCTCCGAGCAGGCTTTGTTTGTTTTAGCATCATCTGTCAGTTTGAAACCCTCTCAGAGGACCGACTCTAGCTGCCTCTGTCTTCACTGACGAAACATGCAGAGGTATTTAGCACGTTACATGGATGATGACATGAACAAAGGAAAATGTTGAGCATTTTAAAATAAAATTCAGATTAATTTGCCCAATTAATCTGATAAATCGTCCAACTAATCGATTAATTGAGTGTTCAGCATGAGATATAAACTTTCACGTCACTGAGTCACATGATTTCAGTATTAACATGAAAATGTCCTGGTACGTTGTGTAACATGTGGGAACACATGATTACCATAATGTGCACATTCAAGCATAAATCACCTCACATAGGAACAAGACTCCCTCTAGCAATATATTACATGTTTTCTCTGCTGTTAACGCTTGTGTGTTTTTCATCTGCACAAGATCACATACAGCACAAAGGATGTGGAGGAATGATCTGCTTTTCACATAAAAACACTATCCAGTATGATTTTTTAAATTTATTTAAGTTCTTATACCCATGGTTTTAAACATGTTCATTAAAAGGAACATTTATTTATGAAAAGGCTATAGAGTTAAATAAAGAAAGCAACTGGTCAATTAAAAAAATAATAATCTTGTATTTTCAGATAATGAGACACAAATTCTCATCAGATGTTCACCCTTAGATTGTGCAACATGCTAATCAGAGCGATTTGAAGTATTTGTTCTGCTTAGCTGAGCAGAACTGTAAACTATGAGATGCTGCAGGGCGTAAAGACATGCAGAGAGCAGTCCTGCTGTTGAAGGGGAAAACGCCGAGTTCAGATCATCAGAGAACTTCCACTAAGACACAATCGATGGCTCAGCTCCGTCTTTATCGGCGCTTACATAACCCTCCACGTTCAGCCAGCTAACAAACATGGGGCGCAGGCTGTGAACAGATACACATGTGGATGTGGACGCAGTCGTATAATGAGCCTGTTTCCCTGCAGTGACTTGTTTTCACTGCAGTGCACGGAGTGGGTTTTACTGATGGCGGCGAGAGAGAGGAGTTAAAGCGAGAGGAGAGAATAGATCGATCTGATCTGACGTCAAATCACCTCCACAAAACTGCACCAGGAACTCATATCTCTTTTCCTTTCTCAGCTGCTCCTCTTTCAATTTCTATCCCTCTTTTTAAATCAGACCATAATTCAGTCAGACACATACTTTTCCCTCTCTGCATTGTTATCTTCTTTTCTCTGTTCATCCATCTACTCTGACATTATCTCCCTTTTCTCTTTTTCTTGTACTTTCCCCTTCTCTATATATATATACGGTGGCCCTGAGGGCTCAGAACACAACATTTCACATCGAGAACAGTATATTTCAGATTAAGGAAATATGGACAATACTTGTCTTGTCTGTGATTGGACAGAACCCAAGCCCCAGGCGCACACATTTTTAACGTTTTGTAAGAATGGAAGAGGGGGTTGAAATCTTTAGAGGAATATGAGGATGCGCCCACGGTGACTGACGTCTTAGCTTTTTCCTCTCAACACGCTTTAGATATTTATTTTGGTTTGAAATCGACCTTTATTTGTATTTCATTTCTATGTTTAATTCTTATTTCTGTGTTCAATCTTGTTTCAATGGAGGACAAGCAAAGTACGAATTTCATGGTGTGGTGCAACTCCTGTTTTTACCGTTGGCTACACATGAATCTTGTATTTAACTAAAGACTTTCATATGATCGGAGTTGTTTCAATCACAATCCCCCAAATTTTTTCAATCGAAATGTTGTTTTGTTTTGTGAAATTTTGCTGTTTGCTGAAACTTTATTTTGTATTTTGATCCTCTGGGCTACCATAGTATGATCCATGCCTTCCAACACCTCATACATAACGTTTTCAGGTTGTGCCTCCGTCCCCGAGGTGCCATATTTTGACATCCTGATATCAGCCTGAATTGTCAAATTCAAAAATATTGGTGCAGGTTTTCCACAGGCTGGTTTACAAAGCCTTCGTAATGTCTAAAATGGATCTTCTCCGTGGCTTGATGCCCTGATATAAACAGAAAATATCCTCTGTGTTGTCACAGCTGCTCGATCTCTGAAACAAAAGCGAGAGAAATTGAGAAAAGGACTGAGCTACATCCCTCGCACCAGTGTCTGGTCTCTGCTGCCGAGAAAACAAAACACTTAGAAACAAGGAGTCCTTTACGGTCAATGGTCATTTTTCAAAAGTTTCCTTTTCATTTTCTCCCGAACCCAATTTATTTGCACCACAGGAAGCTGGTGAGGATAGGCTCCATTGTCCACAGCTACTGAGCTGGCAGAGTTGTCTTTGTGTGGAGTAACCCAGCAAAAAAAAACACACAAGTTGTTACACTGAAGCTGAGAAAGGTCCCCTGAAATATTATAAAAGCACTTTCCAGCTATCGGAATACATCATTATCACCTTGTGTGTTTTGCATCCATTAACTGAGACATGCAATCACCATGCATGTTTGGACTGTTTTAATGGGGCAGGTGGGAATACTGTTATTTCAACTCAGCTCCTCTCCTCAAATCACTGCAATTAAAAATAATAATCCGACCAAAATAAGCCAGAAAGATTTCTAGGACCAAATAGAAGAATCTTTCATCTACATCTTGGTCAGTCATTTTCCTTCATTTATCCTCTGCAGGAGTATCAGGGTTCATCAGTGCTGGGTCAGTTTGTGACGCGCTTCCTCCTGAGGGAGACCACCACCCAGCTCCAGTCCCTGCAGTCCTCCCTGGACTGTGCGATGGAGGCTGTCCATGACCAAGGCTGCACAGGGAAGAGGATACTGAAGACGCCCCAGGACCTGCCCATCCAGAGGGTGGCCAAGCGCCCCGGCCGCCGCATCCAAAAGAACATGTGTCTCTCTCCTACTGACCCCTACTCTGGCATGCTCACCACAGGTACACTGCACGTTTGACAAGATACTGGAGTCATCCTGTTTTTGTTGTTGTGCTCATATCTTGTTTCTGGGTTTCAGGGGTCAGTGTGGAGCCGGACAACCACTGGGGCTCCCAGATCAACCAGCTGGAGGAACTCATAGACAAACTGGAGTGTGAGGTTTGTACAAAATCTATTTGTTTTAAGTGGAAATTGCAGCCAGAACGTTTTGCTCATGAGGCAGAATTGCTCTTTGCAAAGATCAGGTTTAACTACAGAGGCTCAGCTGTCACAGGCGGAAATGTCAAGCAGACTGTAGGAGCTCTACTCTGTTTGTGCAGATGTACAGTGTTTGCTCTGTTGTAGGATCTACCATGTTGTCAGAGAGAGATGATTTTACGATGGCCAAGACGTCTCAGATTACCAGAAAACATGAATGTAAACATAAAGCCACACAACGGAAACACAACCACAACAGAAGTGAGCAACACTGGACACGGAGATACATTCTGTTTTTGAATGAGTCGTCGTTTGTGAAAACCAGGAGAAAACAGTCACCGCGTTAAATGTGATGCTTGTCTATTTGTGGTGATACGGTACAGGTGCCCTCCTCCTTTTTGGGCGTTCCATGCACCCATACCTTAATACCTCAAATAGACAAGCATCAACTTTTGCGCAACGACTTGGTTTACTGGGTTTTAACAAACGATGACTCACTTGACCACAGTACGTAACATGTTGCCGCTGTGAGGCTTTTGTAGTTGTATTGTGACCTTTGCGTTTTCCTGTTTATCTGACGTCTCGGACAACGTATGCTTTACACAAAGCTGCATTGCTCTACACTCAAAGAAGAGGTTTCAGCGAACAATGATTGTTTTTAAATGTAATGCTTAACATATACATGCAGATACTGATGCATCAGTCTGGGATCTTGAAGTATTTCGCCCCCAGGTTTGAAGAAGAACACATAAGTGCTGCTGTCGAGATTTAATTCAGTTGGAACTTTTAAAACGTCCATCTGATATTACAGAAGAGGCTTTTTCCAAAGGTTAGACATCAGCCCTGCGAGGATAAACAACAAACCCGCTAATGCACTAATAATTGCCGTTTCTTATCGTGGCCATGTAGAGAGGAATGAACACCACAGTCTGAGTGAGGCTGATCACTTCCTTTGTGAGAGCTAATGCCTTGTGGCAGACTGTAACCAGAGGCCATTCTGCGCCTCTGCCAGATTCAGTTCACTTCTATTTTCTTGTTCTGCTCATGTCTGACTGAAATATTTATGCCCCATTTTCAGAGTCCACATCTTGAGCCTCTCAAAGAGGACACGTTAGCAGGGACGTATAAATCGGTGAGTCACCTAAATAAACGTTCGTCAGTGTGTACACAGTATATGTCAATTATGTGTTTTAATGCATTATATGTGAATTTTGTACGATTTTATATCTGCAACTGACATTATAACCTCCACTGGTGAGGTTATGTTTTCACCCCTGTTTCTTTTGTTTGTTAGTTTTGTTTGTTTGTGAGCACGATTGCACAAAAACAACTGAATTGATTTCCTCTAAATTTGGTGGAAGGATGTGGTGTGAGTCAGGGAAGAACCCATTGAATTTTGGTGCGGCGTCGGAATCAGGTCCAATAATTTGTTCACTTTCTTTAACATAGCGAGAGATCGGGCACATTTAGGGAGCTGATATCTCAGGGGACTGTCGGGCCTTGGCAGAGGTGCCCGCTCTACCGAGTTTGACAATGTAACCAGTAATTGTTTTTCTCTCCCTCTGCTCTAGAACATTCTTCTGGTTCAGAGGCAAATGTCTGTGAAGGAGAGAGACGTGGAGCAGGTTCAGCAGGCTCTCAAAATCTACACAGACGCCACCAACAGCCAGCTAAACAACCTGCAGTACGTCCCTTTATGTGCCTCTGTGCCTTTGTTTGTCCTCGGGAGCTCTCTGTGATTTTCAAGCAGCCAATTTTCCCAAACATGCACCATGACCCTTCCTTCCCTCCCCCCTCTCTCTCTCTCTCTCTCTCTCTCTCTCTGTCTCTGTCTCCCTCTGTGTTTTTATTTTCAGCGTTTCAGTCCAGAACCTGCCAGACAGATCATGCTTCATCATGTATGAATTTTGGCAGGATCGTCTCTCCTGGATGAGGTAGGATCACACGGGGTCTCGTGGCGTATTAAACCAAGAAAAACACGTTCTGAGAATTTCAGTGCATGAACCAAACGGTTCCCACTGAGCCGCTCGCAGGTTCTCTTTGCCTCATTATTTTCCTCGCTTGGAGGCAAACAGCAGTCTCACGCTTTCCATCCCTGTTTCCACTCAGCTACCTGCAGTCGTCCATCAGCAAGACTTTCCAGCGCTGCATTATCGACTCACTGGAAGATCCGGAGATGGTCTCCACCATGCTCCTCCCAGGTAGAGATCAGACCTTCAAACCTTTTAACAATCATCTCTAACTGAACTCTTTCATAAACACAAAATCTCACATTAATTTCAGTAAAATTGTGTAAATAGAATATAGAATACCATGGCCCCTGTCAATTTATTTTATTGCATATACCTCAACATCCGACTTACATAATATTTATACCATGCAATACCTACCTTTACCTCTGTGCAAATTTGATTCGGTGTAACACCTTCCCCTGTGTAATCTGGGATTATTATTCCCATGGAATACATAAACGTTTTCTGATTGATTTGTCTCTGGTAAAGAACATAAAAAAAATGATATACATTTTGTTTCATTTCACAGCCTCTTGGTGGATTATGAACAACAACTGACAGAGCGGAGCAGCTGTTATTCAACATCGTTAAAGCAATTGAATTTTTCCCTTTTTGTTCCTTGATATCTACTTTTTCCTCGTGTCATGACCAGGATTGTTTTTGCAAAGCCATGCGCTGAGGTAAATGAGTGAAACTAACGAAAAACCTTGGTTTAGAAAGAAGAGGCACTGCAATATTTTCATTTCGTGACCAGGGTCTGTTCCCAATGTTTTTTCCCCCTCTGTATTTGCACATTTCTTGCTCCCGATTAAATAGACACACAAGAAATTAAAAAAGAACAAAAATATTTGCATGATTTCGTATTCCTCTGTGATAGTTTATTTCTACTATGTGCATCTTAGAGTAGATATAACGTCAATGACACAATAATAGAAACACGTGAAGAACAACCGATCTGTCCATCCGTCACTATCCGTCACTCATTCTTCAGTACAAACAAAAACAGATGTAGTGGCAGGGTTCACCTGCGTCCTCCCTCATTCTCTCTGTGGCTCTGTGCTTTGTTGTCCTCTTCAAAGCTTTGCTTCCAAGTGTCCGTTAGTTGGAACCAAGTGAATAAATGATTAGGGTCCGCATCTAAACTTTTATCATCCGTGTGACACTTTTGCACTTTAGAAAAAAGAAGAAACATGGACCTTATTGTGACAAACAGATGTTTATTGTAGATTGTCTATTGAAAATGTAGAATCAACCGTTTTATTAAGCTAAGAGCTGCACTGGACTGTAGCGAGAAAATATAGTGGACGATAATTAACCAAATAACTGCGCAGTTTGCCTGTAATGTTTCTCTATACATAAAACTCAAAAAGCCATTGCTTTACATTTGCAGTGTGTAATCAGAAGAGTTAAACGGCACACAGTACACACACATAGAGGTTTATATTTTGAGTACAGAAAAGAAGCAGAAACGGTTTAATGTGTAGCAATATAAGACGTAATTTGGTTAAAGATTGTGTACAGTAGATAATAAAAGCTATGAGATGTAAGTAACTGTTGTAGAACACTGGTAAATGTACAGTATGATAGTTTATGAAGCCTGATAAAGAGATGAATGGTTGTGTTCATCCTTTGTTTCATTTCTTTTATGAATAATATACAGTGGTTATGTGGATGTTATGATTGTTTTCTGGCATGAAATAAAGTTCATGACACATTGATGACATGAAAATATGCAGCACATGTTGTCTCCTTGAGTAAAATGCTTGTGAAATGTGTAAATTACGGTTAAAGCAAAGTGAAGTGGCCCATATATCGACAAGTTAATTAAGTATCTTGTATATGTTTACAGGGTTATAGGTTAATTTCAGCAGCAGGAGTAAATAATAACTTCTTATTTGAGTCCCAGCTTTTTATACTGCTGCAAAATACCAGATTTAAATATCAGAATCCACTGTGAAACAGCAGAAGACAAATTATAGAAATTATTTTCTTCTACTTGAATAGAACTGAATAGAACTGACAGACATAAAGTACCTTATATAAGCTCATGATATCAGCTGCTGGAACCTTTGGGAAACGTCTTTTGAAAAAAGAAAATGGAGCGATTTCAAACCCACCTTGTGGTGAATGTGGGGCAATTAGCTGCTTTTCCCCTCTTCAAAGCCAGTCGGTGCTTCTTCCTCCGACACGCAACATGAAACAGCTCTTTCACAGAAACTTTATTGTCAAAGTTTCCACTGCAGCAGCAGCTGACAGCTCATAGTCACAACCTATATTTGGTCATAATGTATAAACATCAGGGTGCATATGATTTCACAGCATCTTAAACTCACCATCTATTGTCTATACTGTTCATCCGGGTACATCCGGTCGCCAGCGCACCACGGGGCCAACATACAGAGATAAAGAACCATTCACACTCACATTCACACCTACATTTAAGTAAAAGTCGAGGTAAAGTAACAATTTAAAGTTAACTTGCTAACTGCTAACCACAGAAATCCAACCTTTCAGGTGTCTTCAGAGTTAAACGGAGAGGGTTCTCTATGATGAGAACCGGAGGAAGTGTTGGTGGTAAAGGCAGGAGGCCTGTAATACCTGCAGCCTCTCATGGAAATAAATTCCTACACCCTAATCCTTCCCTGCTGCTGTTGACAGAATGATTTCTCTAGGGACAGATACTTGTTCCAATGTGAATGTCTATATTTAAAACATCAAATTGGGTCCCACATAAAACAAACGTTAGAATCTCTCACTGGAGTGGTCACGATATGTTGATGCCATTATGTCTTCTTGTGACATTTTCTAGTTTGAATTGAACAGAGCGTAGATTGTTTTCACAGCAGATTATGCAGATGCTGGAAAATGGAACAAGAGAAGACGATTCAGTCAAGATGGTGCAGATGAATTGGCTGTAAATGGTCCATTGGTGACGTCACTGCTGCCTGATCAATGAGGAGCTTATGTGCATGTGTTTGTGCTTGTATGTGATTAAGAAGGAGTAGATGGAGACAATGTTCGAAGAAATACAGAGGACACATGCAGGGAGAAGAAATGAGGAAAAGGAGGCAAGAGAAGAAATAGTGTGGGAAGAGACAGGGACATGCTGGCAGAGGAAAATCAGGGTCAACTGTCAGAGCACATCGACATAGAAGGGAGGCAAACCCGAGGATGGGCGGTGGAGGAAGGAGGAAGAGGAGTGGAGGATTCAGATTCAGAGAATGCAGCGAAGGGTAGAGTTACATGTCTTCTAGCATTTTTTCCAGGACAGCTTAGTGACAGCTGATCAAGGAGGGATTACTGACGGCCCGTGGCACAAAATATATTTCCGGAATCGCGAGGCATTTGATCTGTCTTATCCGATGGGCTCGGCTGCCTGCTTTCGTTGGCCACACTTCGGTTCGAGCAGCAGATGACGCAAACATGAGCGGAGGAGTGCATCGGCTCATAAGCGACAACTGTCAGGCTTGTGGAGACGTTTTCACTTTAATGGTGAAATCGGAATAAAACAAGACGTGATGCGGGTTGACGAGCTCCTGGCGATAAGCAGTGAGGCATTCTGGGCTTTAATGCAGATAAGAAAATGTGAATTAAAACAGTGCATCAGTGCAGTGGAACAACAGCACATCATTTGATTTTACCGGCTGGCTCAAGTTTAATGCAGCTATTTTATTAGGTCTCTAAATGACTTTCTAACCAAGTGGATGGAAAAAAGAATAAACAATAAAACTGCAGTGAAATATGCTTCCCTGCCTAACAAGCTTTAGATCACTAAATAACAACCCTTGGGTATTTTTGTTCATTTACTGAAAATAAGAGCAGATCACAGTTCGGTAATTATATGATGAATCATTATGTGGATAGTCTCACGAGAAAATAGAAAATACTCAGAGTAATGGAGAGGTTCAAGAGGATGTGAAGCCGAAATAGTGAAAAAAGTGGACAGGTAAAAGATTATGACATTAAAACTTGAAAGGTTTATGGAAGTCGTGAAGACATAGAGCAGGAGGAGGTAAAATACATCTTGCAGTGTCATCATCCTGCAGAGGCAGAGGGGCATTAACGGAGGGATATGCATGATATTTCGGTGGAGGAGGCCGTGATGAAAGGACTGATGAAAAGAAATATGAAACAGAGCGGAATATCGGTGGGTGGTGGCAACAGGAGGTGGATGTTTCTTTGAAGAGTGGAGAGATGGTAAATTGGCTCCATGAAAAGAAGGACAGAAAAAGTCAGGGAGAGGAGAGGAGAGGAAAGTGAGGGAATGGAAAAATGGGGAGATGGAAACCCTATGGAATGAAAGAGTGTGTGGGGTGAGGTGCTAGTGCATGCAATTTGAATGGCGTGTAAAAATATGTGGAATAATGAGAATAATGAAATTAAATAGTTTTATGAAAAGGTTGCAGAAAATCGTTGCTCAGCAGGAAAAACCAGCAGCAGAATATTTTAACAATCTGTAATAACACCTTCACCATAAAATGTGTGGACATCCCTGTGCATTAAAATTGTGCACTTTTGTGGGGCTTTTTTTTCCCCCTGCATGACAATGCCGCTGCACACAAAGTGAGGTCCACAAAGAAATCCATCCATCCATCCATTATTTATGCTGTATATCCCTTGAAGGGTGCAGGGTGCATCCCAGCTGACATTGTGCCAGAGGCATTGTGCACCCTGGACAGGTCACCAGTGTATCGCAGGGCCGACACACAGAGACAAACAATCACGCTTACATCAATATTTAAAGTCAATTTAGAGTCTTCAATTGGAGCTGGAGTACGCAGAGAAAACAAACGCCACAGACAGGCCGAGGCCAAATTCTGAGATTGGAATCAAGAGCCTTCTTGCTGTGAGGCAACAGCTCTTTAACCACTGCACAACTCTGCCGCCCACACACAGAAACATACACACATGATTTAATTCAAAATAACACAAAATGTTCCCTGAACAGACGACAGACATTGTGGGTCTGCTTTGTCGTGTTCCTTCTAGATTTCTATTTGTATCTATGTTCTTTGATTTTGCACCTTTCTTCTGTTGTATTGCTAAAGAAAAACAAAACACAACAAAATGTGAATTTCTTTTTTCCAGTTGGATGTTGAGCAAATCTCCAGACTCTCGTGTTCCTCAATATTTTTGGAGGCCTGCACAGAGGAGAGGTTATAGCATCATATTACTGCAACTCCATGATTTCCATCTAAATAACAACATGTGGTTTCTGTGTCCACATCATACACTGGAAATGAAGATGGACGACTACCAGGTGGTTATCAGGAGACTCTGGCTTCACTTTTGGGAGCTGTCATGTCGTCCATCTATATTTACAGTCTGTGATCCTGATCTATGTTTTGCACTCAACATCATAAACAGTGATTAACATTAATCACTGTCTTTTTCTCATTTATAACGCGGAACACCGCAATGAAATAAGGGAATTCTATTTTCAGAAAAACAACGGATGGAAGAACGAAGGAAGATGAATCGAAGGACAATAAGAAATAAAAAGAAAATGTATGGCAAGAATGAAAAAAAAAACACTGAGAGAAACGTTTGCTGGGAAAACGGATTAAACTGAGGACATGTTTCCTGCGTAATCTAACAAACTTTAACAAGGAGAGTAATTAAGAGGTTGAGCAGGGAAACGCAGACTGCAAAACAGCCTCCCTTCCTGGAACAGAGACGAAGGGTTAAGGGAAAAAGATGACAGGATCAAAAGGTGAAATCAGAGATTGAGAAATGAGATCACAGATAGAAGATGACTGTAAGTGAGAGGGAAGCCGCAGGGATAAAAAGGCAACAAAGGAACAATGAGAAGCAGTAAAAATAGTCAAGCTAAAAATAAATGAAAGCAAATCAAGAGCTAATAGAAAATGACATGAGATAAGGAAAGAAAATCTGATGGATGGAGACACAAGTAGAAAGAAAGTAGATGAGAAAGGGAGCGAGGTTGTGTTGAGTAATGAAAAACAGATGAACGACACTAAGAGAGATGAGAGTCACTTCTGAAGCTGTGACATATAAATTGTGAATTCTACTGATACAGTCTCACACGGGCTCAACTCAGATATTTCTTCAGTGCAGAGAAGGTTTCCTTTCTCTAGCTCCTCGGAGGTGAGTTTTCCCAAAGATTGGATTGTTTTTGTTATGATTTAATCTCACAACAAACACAGAAAGTGAAACATAATACCAGTTTACTTCCGTGAATACAACGTGCCTCTGTACTGTGTGAACAAACAGGATCTGTAGAACCGACAGGAGGCTGGTCTGTGGTAGCCATTTATTTAGCTAGTTAGTATACCTTTAAGACTTCCCATGATCCTTCACTGCATTCATTTAATTCAAGAACCAGCAGAAACAACGGAAACAACAAAGAAGATATTTGGAGGTCGACGCCGTGTTTTACTGATCAACGCTCACATTTCATAATCTTAGCGTTACACTGCAAAGTAAAAAAAAATATACACTAACACCATGATAGAAAGAAAGTGACAAAACTCAGAGTACTAAGGCGCGGCGTCACCATGTTTACATCCGGGCATTCCGAAGACTTGCACTCTGGGCTACCAGCAGAGAACCGGTTTCTCCTCTCCCCGCCCAGGGGAAAGTCCCCGGACCCGAGGCAGAGAGTGCCCTGGTGGGATCCAGCGTCGGCCTGCGCTCCGCCGCTCTGGAGCCGAGACGCTCGTGTTGAGCCGAGCTCGGTGGTCGCAGGTCGACTTTGTCAGCGGTGATAGACATGCAAGTACGCTTCACTACGCCGAAACACAACGGGGCTCATTCTCAGAATGCACTTTTTACACGGTGCTACGGTAAAATACAGCGGAGATAAGAACATACTTTATCGATCCCAAAGATAATTATCGCACCAGTTTACGCCACCATTACAAATAAGCGTTACAGAGAAGAAACAATAGAGCATCTAGTCTAAAGAATATAAAAGTGTACTATAAGTGAAAATAAAAATATAAAGTGAACAGAAATAACGGAGGAAATGATAATAAAGTTATTTAAGACAGTAAACGAACACTCAACTAGTGGCAGTATGTAGTAATGATAAGGATGTTAAGTAATGATAACTATGGGATATTCCACATGAAATTTAACATAATGTGATGAAAAAAACAATAAAGTTACTTATCAATAGTAATGCTGGACATGAAATATAATAGTAATAATAGTATTATTTGTGTCTAATTGTGTCTAATCAGTGTCTGATTGTCAGTGGTCCTCCCGCCAGTAGGGGGACTAGTTGTTCAGTTTGATGGCCACTAGAAGAAAACACGTCTGGAGGAGTTCTGTGGTCTTTTACTCAAAGTAGCTATTTAAAAAAGAAAATGCTGCAAAGTACCTTTACAGTCCCTGTTCATGTTTTTACATCTCTCAGTACTCATAGTATATATATATATATCTATATATATATAGCCCTACTATTAAATAACAAGAAAATTAGTTGCACACAAACTCACTCTTTCCTCAGGTTTTAATTACCTTTATGATTCCACAGGGGTCAAAGGTCGACACAGTCTGTCACTACAGAATCACAACAAACACTAGTAACACTGTTTGGTGGACTCTGTTGTCTATAGTAAAGTTTCCTATCAGCGAGAGTGGAACACACCCAAAAATAGATTCTCGAATTTCTTGTCTCACTAAATATAGAGTGTGAAACTTCATTGTGGTTCCATCGACAGCAAGATGGTGTGTGTTGACTTCTCCAGTTTGTTTAGGTCGCCATCTAGTGGTCGAAGTGTGACGTGCAGCCCACTAGCACCAAGCCAAGTCCCCTCCTGTTAATTTAAGCCAATCCACCTGACAATAGGGACAAACAATGTTGTTACAAAACTCCCACACATGTCTTTCACTTGTCCTTTGTGAGGTGTTCAAACGTTTACCCATAAGTAAAGGCTATTCCCTAACTATTACCCTAACCCTAACCCACTAAGGAGTTTGTGCTTTCATTGGTGTTTGTTTGTTAGCAGCATTACTCAAAAACTACAGACTACAAACTTGGTGGAAAGATGCGGTATGGGTCAGGGAAGAGCCCACGTTGGTGTTTGTTTTAACATGTAGAGAGATTTTTAACATTTGCATCCATTTCCAGGGGAATAACTCCTGGATCTCGATGAAGAAAATCAGGCAGATTTAAGGGACTGATAACTATGAGTGTGTTAGGTCCTTGGCAGAGGTATGTTCTAGTTACATTTACTTTATACCCATTTGTTTACTTCACTTGTACTTTGTTCTGCAAAACAATTTCTGACAGATTTTTCTCTATTCTATCTATCACAGTTTGCCACTGTCATTACGGAGCAGCCTGAGGACACCGGCACTGTTGAGCTGGGAAGGTCAGGACCTGAACTCCTACCCGACGATGACGTCAGCTAATATCATGCAAGTGGTGGGTGTCAGGTGGTTACAGAAGTATCACGTGCCCCATCACTTTCATTCTGCCCTGAATGGGGTCAATGCGGTAGAGGTGTCACCTTTCTGCATTAGAGATGAGAGAACAAAGGCTGTTGTGGTTCCACCTGATCACCACTAGAGGACGCACCAGCCCTGCAGCATCTCTCCCAGCACACAAACAGACACAACATACTGTATTGCACTGGATTAGCCAGGACACAAAAGGATTATAGCATCACACGGAGGCCCTCTCCAAATGGTGCCTGCTGCTAACCTACTTCCCCCCTCTGAGTTATCCCATCATGTATTTGGAGTGGGTGTGGGCCCCGGCAGCAGCAGCATCACAAAGGTTCAGCCCCTCCCTGCTGTATCCTGGAGACACAGGGGGGAGGGAGGGAGGGAGGGAGGGAAGGAGGAAGAGACAGAGAGAGAGGATCAGGGTCAGATGAATTCCAGCCTGAGTGACGAAAGGCAGTGTGTGCAAATGAGGAGGGGAGCGTGCATGCATGTGCGTGAGCGTGGACGAATCAGAGCGGGTTAGAGACAGAGAGTGAGGGGTGGATCGTGTGAGAGAAAGAAGAGGAGGAAATCCAGGCAGCAGGAGGAAAGGGGGCATAAAGGGAGGAAGGAAAAAGGGGGGCAGGAGGAAGAAAGAAGACAAGACAAGGGGACCCAGACTGAGAGGGAAGATGGCTGAGCCGGAGCTGAAATCACGGAGCAGTTGTGAGCGTGTGTCCAAGGCGGCGAGCCAGGAGAAGATAGGTGGTGAGTACAGTGCATGCTTATACTCCTGTAGACACCACCTGGTGCGGGGCTGCACTAATCCGCCATGCGCTCTGATGCAACATTGCCTGATGCAAGAGCACAATCTGATGTTGCTATGGAGACGTTCATCATGCTGTTGTTAGATGTGTGTGTCAAGGATAGGTGAGCATATTAACTCTTAACCAATTACCCTACAGCAGGGTGCGTCTACTTTGGAACAGAAGGAGGTAAACATTAGGGATAGGTAACGTTCTGGAGAAACCAGTTCTTTACCGGTTCTTTACCTGTTCTTTCAATGTGCATACCAAAGATTCACAAGTAATTGCTGCTCTCGAATTCCCATGGACAGAAAAACTCTCACACCGCAGAAAAGTTTCCCACTTTGCTAATTTCTCCTCGTTTGCCTGCTCCTCTTCTCCTCCAGCAGCCGATGCAGACCCAGACCCAGATGGTCTCATCGAGGAGCGGCCAGCATCTCCATCTGCCTCCCTGGTCCCTGCTCCAACGGCCGCGAGCCCCACCGACGTCGCCCCTGCCAAAGGGGAGAAGATCGAGCTCAAACGCAGCATCACCCTCTTCAACGGCGTGGGGATGATCATAGGCACCATCATCGGCTCGGGCATCTTCGTCGCCCCGTCAGGGGTGGTGAAAGAGACGGGCTCGGCCGGGCTCTCCCTCATCGTCTGGTCAGCCTGCGGAGTGATCTCGACCATGGGCGCCCTGTGCTACGCCGAGCTGGGCACAACCATCACCAAGTCAGGGGGGGACTACACTTACATCTTGGAGGTGTACGGCGAGCTGGCGGCCTTCCTGAAGCTCTGGGTGGAGATGCTCATCATTCGGCCGTCGTCGCAGTACGTGGTGTCGCTGGTGTTCGCTACGTATCTTCTGAAACCTCTCTACCCAGACTGCCCTGTGCCCGAAAGTGCTGCCAAGCTCATTGCCTGCCTGTGTCTCAGTGAGTTTTGGGCTCAGTTCAGAAAGTAACAGAGTTTAGATGCATATCTTCATTCAATGTGATCATTCCTGTAAATCTTCTTCTTATCTCTCACCTCCTGCAGCGTCCCTGACATTCGTAAACTGCATCAGTGTCAGAGCAGCCACCAAAGTGCAGGACTTGTTCACGGCCTCCAAGTTGGTGGCTCTGATCATCATCATCCTCTTTGGCTTCATTCAGATCTCCACAGGTACGTAGCACAGAAGGAGACACACAGGCACTGAATCTTTAGTCCATATGAGGGATCTGTGTAAAACTGTGTGTTCTGTGGCCACATGAAAACCCTAAAGGCACCAAAATCAGTGCTAAACTCACATTATCTAAACACTCTAATGTTTGTATGCAACTTGATATCAACCAGCTGGGTTTCCCAGTCCCGTCTCTTTCTTTATCTGGTATAATTTCCAGTTTTATCACTGAATTCTTGATCACAAGCTGATGATAAACTCAACAGACAAAAACAAGTAAGACAAACTGATATTTAATCTTAACTCCTATTAACTTTAGTATAAATGAAAATATATGGTTCTATTCTTTTGTGTGGCAGCTATAGTACAAATATCATAATTTATCTATATTGTTACTCTGATAATTACAAGTTGTATTAAAATCTACTGTAATGATCGGTAAAACTCTACCATGTGATGCAATTGTAATGTTCTGTTACAGACACAGTACTTTGTGCAGTAATATAGATATTCTTTCTGTCTCCAAACAAGAACTACTTTCTTCTGTTTAGATATTAAGTGCAATAGTAAAAGAAGTGTAAATAAAATGTGCTCTTACAGTTTGTAGTTTTTATATAGTTACACAATTTATTATTTCACCCCTAACTGTCTGCATGGGTGACTATATCTGGGGTTTATTTCTTTTGTTGCTGATGATCAACAAATTGTTGTCTCACACTAATGAACCAGACCGAGCGGACTGCCCTCCTTTCTGCCTGTTTGCACAGTTGCTGAGTCTGAGCACAAGGCTCGTCTGTGTGCAGCCATGTTGCTGAGTCTGAGCAGGAGTGCAGCCACGTGTGTCTATACAGGTGTACTGTGCATCTGCTGAACACTACAGAGCCTAATTGGTTTCATACATGACTCGTCTGCACAGTAGCCCACAGAACACGATTGAATAGATTTAGTCATGAAAAGGAAATTGTGGAAAATGTAGATTCTTGCAGAAATGACTCACATTATTGACTGAATCTTCAATATCACTGTCTTAAACATGGCGGGAAACAATCATGTGACTCCATCTTGAAAAAATAAGGAATATACTTGAAATTATTTTCAAATCTGAAGGAGGAAATGAGCTACAGTCACACCATCTGAAGTAAAACCAGACGAGAACACTTCGTGACCATCGCTCGCTCCGTGCTACATCTGCTGCTCTCCCGCCCTCCCTTTGCGAAGCCATGCCCCACCACCATTGTGCTCTATGCTGCGTTTCCATGGAGACTGGGCGGCGAGGCTTGCCGGCTGTTGTCACACTGTGGTCTCTCAGAGGACTGAGTGAGAAAATAATGAGGGTGTAACAGGCCTCGTGGAAAAGGAAAGTCATTACCATCTGAAAGCGACAGGTAGAGGGGAGAGTCACCCAGAAGCAAGACTACGAGCCTGCACACACACACACACACACACACACACACACACACACACACACACACACACACACACACACACACACACACACACACACACACACACGCTCTAATACAACTCCTTTTGCTGATGCACTGGTTTTTGTAGCGGCTCTGAGTAAATGGGTGGACTCAAAATATATTCTGGTCATATTTAAATGTCGACCAGGCAACAACTCAAATGTGTCAGTACTGGCTCGCTGCTGGTTGAAAATGTCCAACCTGTCAAATGACAAGCAGCATCATACCGGCCTTGATACAAGAAATAGAAAGCGCCAGGAGCCCTAAATGAGAATCGATTCAAAATGTATGAAACCGCAAGACGTGAAAGGTCAATTATTCCTTAACCTCTAATTTCTTCTGTGTGCAGGTGACGTGCCGTACCTTATGCCAGAGAAGGCATTTGAAGGCAGCAAAATGGGGGTCGACAACATTGTCTTGGCCTTATACAGCGGCCTCTTTGCTTTTGGAGGCTGGTGAGGCATTTGTGACCAATTTTTGATGAAATAACAGTCTGGAAATAGAAACGGTTCGCTTGTTCTTTTTGCAGTGCAATACCCAGTAATTTTTCGCCAATTGCTAAAACAGTGTGGAACTCTTGTTTTCTTTTCTAGGAACTACCTGAATTACGTAACCGGGGAGATGATCAATCCAGAGAGGTGACTTAAATTTGATGAAGGTTGTTTTGAGGATTGTACAGACTGTACAGATATTTGCCAACAGCATGATGAACCTCATCCGTGCTTGTTAACTGCAGCGGACTGCATGGAGACACAGTAAAGAGAGGCTGGACAAAGGAACAGGAACACCATATCATATAATGCATTAGATTGGATTTTTACTGCATCATTAGGTGATGCTTATGCTTTAAAGTATTATGTTATATTATATTAATGCAAAACTGATCACTGTACACAACTATTTGAAACTGTCCTTGGTCATCTTCACATGCATGAAACTGAACACTAGCTAAATGATCACATTATAAGAAAATAAGTGGTCGAGATGTTGAGAGGAGCTCTTCTCCAATGACCTCTGACCTTTCCCTCCGTAGGAACCTGCCTTTGGCTATCATCATCTCCATGCCCATAGTGACTGTGGTGTATGTTCTGACCAACCTGGCCTACTTCACCACCATCTCTCCTGAAGTTATGGTCGAGTCCGAGGCTGTTGCCGTGGTAAGCATTATGCGTCTGTCAAAAACGTTCTGAGACTCCGTTTATTGTATGTTTTGCAAAATGTAAGCTGCCTTCCTATGTGTTACTGGCTGTTCTGTCTCGCAGAGTTTCGGGGAGTACCATCTCGGCGTGATGTCCTGGCTGATTCCTGTCTTTGTGGGACTGTCCTGCTTTGGAGCCGTCAACGGATCCCTCTTCACCTCAGCACGGTGCGTGTTTACACATAGCTCAGGGTGGGAGGTGAAGTCAGGCAAGTCTGTTTAAAAACAACATGGTCAGTTAGGGGCACAATTTTCCTGTGCAGTGATGAAACCGGAGTCAGGATGTTTTGAGAAAGGGATACTGGACGTTAGGGCGTGAACGCTCAAACGTTTTAGAGAGGATGTGAAGTGCCATACGATAGGAGAGTAAGGGGTGGGTAGGGGGTGTGTTCCAAAACCTGGGGCTGTTATTGGCTGGAACTGTTAATATAGGGCGACTGTTTTATCAAAAAATAAACATGAAAGAGCTTTCTCTCTTCTAGCTTGTTCTATGCTGGCGCTCGAGAGGGTCAACTCCCCGCAGCTCTGGGACTGGTCCACTCAGACCTTTTCACTCCAGTGCCGTCCCTCATCTTCACAGTAAGACCCCTGCTACTAACAGTGATGATTCAACAGTTACTCTTGTGTTTTACAAATCAGCACCATCAGAAGTGCCCGATTACCCCAAGAACCAAGGATGACATCTAATAGAATCATGGTTAATAAAGGTGCACTAAATCATACATGACCTTTATTAATGCAGCCAGCGTCAACATGTTTCTGGCAGTTGAAAATACGTATAAGCTAAAACAAGTACTGATCATAGATCGGTCTAAATGCTGATTATTGAGTTATTAAGTATTTGTAAAGTTATTTTTAATAGAAAAAAATCCTTTTACTCTCTGATATTTACATGCATCTAATGTGTATTTTGATATGTGCTACATTTAGCATTTGTCACACATATCCCACAAAGACACCTGTGAACTAGAATGGCACCCGACCTCCTCCAAGGCCCAACAGTTTCCTTATGAGACCACATTTGAATTCACTATATCTGGATTGTTATTTTGATCGGCACCAAATTGCACACACTCATAAATATCATTCCCCTAAACCAGATTTTTTGATGAAGAACCATGAATTATCCTGAGAAATCAATGAAATTGTTGAACAACAATTTGCAGTGTTAAAGAAAGTGAAAAAAAAATCCCGGACCTGCTCTCTGTTCTGGATCAGCACCAAAATGTGATTGTTTCTTCTTTGGGTCGTGTCCCACCCCTCTACAAAATTTCCTAGAAATCTGTTGGGTTGTTTTTATGTAATCTCGCTAACAAACAAAGAAACAAAACAAACAAACGGACCGGGGTGAAAACGTAACTTCCTTGGCGGCGATAAATATCTTTTTAATACTGTGCATGCGTGTATGAAAGACTGACATCATCTTGTTGTTCCTTTTCCCTGATATCAGTGTTTGCTGTCCATGATGTACGCCATCTCCCAGGACATCTTCTCTGTCATCAACCTCTTCAGCTTCTTCACCTGGCTCTGTGTTGGTATGGCCATCGCAGGTTTGATCTGGCTGCGCTTTACCAAGCCCGACCTCAGGAGGCCCATTAAGGTAGAGCACCCATGTCTGATCAGGTGGCAAATATTTCATTGCACAATCTATCTGAGAAAAGTGAAGTGTGAAAGATTTGAAACTCACCGAAAGGTATAGCAGTGATTTAAGATCTTGACCTGAACCTCAGCCACTTTCTCTGTCTGCCTCAAACATAAATAGAAACACGTCCCCCGGTTTCATAAAATCTGTCTTTTAATAAAACAACTATTGTATCACAACGCTTATTATTGTGGGAAATGGAACCACACTGTGATATCAGGATGGGAGTGGTGTCTGCACGGATACATGGCTCTTTGTTTCTGTTTCATCATGGGATTATTACTTTGGTTGACTGGAGTCTTTCATCTCTGCTCTGAGCCTGAGTGCTCTCAGCCTATTTGTTTTATAAGATGAACCTCTAACAAGGAACAAATGGAGCTTTCTTCTTCATGTGTAAACCATTCATGAATCAAGACAATTGTTAGTTTTTTTCACATCTAAATTTATCTTCTGTCACAACAACAACACATTTCTCTTCATCAGCTTACAAAGCTCGGCTACAGAAGCTGAGCATCTGTATTCTATCCATCTACCTACCTACCTACCTACCTACCTACGCACCTACCTACGCACCTACCTACCTACCCACCTACCTACCTACTCACCTACCTACCTACCCACGCACCTACCCACGCACCTACCTACCTACCCACCCACCTACCCACCAACCCACCTACGCACCTACCTACCTACCCACCTACCTACCTACCCACCAACCTACCTACCCACCTACCTACCTACCTACCTACCTACCTACCTACCTACCTACCTTTCTATCTACCTGTATACTATGTATACATATAGTTTAAGTCGCAAAAGTACTTGTTTTGTAGAGTGGCTCCTGTCAGAATCATGTTTATCATGTTATTGGATAATGTTTATTGAGGCATTAATGTGTATGCCACTTAAATGTTGGTTAAATTTGTAAAACGAATCTGAAACTACAGTCAAATCTAAGTTATGAGTAAATACAAATAAATGTAGTGCAGTGAAAAGATAAGTTTTCTTTCTCTGAATTGTAGAGGAGTAGAAGTACAAATGAAAATACTCAATAAAAGTACAAGTATATGTGTACTTAGTTAACCTTCCATAGCTGGTTTCAACTGAAGATGTGATAACAAACACATGAACAAAAAGGCAAATCTGCACGTTATTTTATTCATATTAATTCATATTCCACATCAAGTGAAAAGACAATATTATGAAGTAATAATGAGATGTTTTGACATGCTGCAGTATCTGACATATAGGGCATGTTACATATCTAATTTGACAATTTCTTATATAATTAAAAGGATCAGTTTTGTATGAACCTGAAATTCATTTCTCCGTCACTTTGCCAAACAACAATAGTATTTTTTGGATAGTCCTCTTTTTTTGAACTGCAACAAACCCGTTCTCTTGTCTTTCTCTGTGCAGGTGTATCTGTTCATCCCTGTGACTTTCGTTCTGGGCTGTGTCTTCATGATCATCGTGTCGTTCTGGGCGGCTCCCTTCGAGTGCCTGGTCGGCAGCGGCATCATTCTCACAGGTATCCCAGCGTATCTACTGGGCTTCAAGTGGAAGAAACCCCATGTGGTCAAGAAGATGCTGGGTGAGTGACGCGGCGTTCATTACACTTTGTTACGAGATTCATGTGAAAATATCTGTGGGGGGCACTGATACATTTTGCTTATTTACACAGTGGAAGCGAGGGAATGAAACCAAAGTATTTGTTTGATAAAGTCTATACATTTTTTTTTTTTCTTTTGCAAAAACATGTGCAGTAATGGAGCCAAAGAAAACAGACATGTTGTTGATGTGATGAGCTGTTTCTCCTCAGAAATCTTCACCACGTCCTGTCAGAAGATCTTAATGTCTGTTCCCGAGGAGAGGGAGAAACACGAGGCGGTGGAGTGACGCCACACACACCGAACAAGATGAAGGGCCGACGCAATCACATTTTTGTCTGAACATTCTCAAAGTGTTTACGCTCATTCATGCGTGATTCAGCTACAGCAGTTTATATTTTTAAACCTTTATTTAACCAGCCAGGTAGTTGGTATATTAAGGAGGAGCCTGGCCATCTTGGTTAAAGAGTTTTTATTTATGTATGCTCTTGTGTACAAAGTAAGTGGACATTTGTTTCTGAAAACAACAATGTCAACAAAGTCTAATCTTGTAGTCGGGATTTGAAATTCAGACATTTTACCAGATTTTTGTTCAAAATCTGTTTCACAGTTACATCTCCTGTTAATGCTGGAACATGCCTTTATGTTGCACGTTTGTTAGAGAGTTACTGTCGCAGGCACATACTGAAATTGAGTGCTCCAGAAACTCTAAAAGTGGCCTCAAACAACAAGTTCGCCATAGACTACATGTTCAAATGAGAATTTGTTTTATACTTTCTTTACATTTACTAAACACTAACAACGAGAACCACACATTGTTTATTATATTTTAGAGTTTTAGGGAATATTAAGCTGTGAGTCAAAGTTGAAAAGACCTCGTATGAGAAACAATTAGTGTACAGAGTATAAATCAACAAGGTCAGGTTTGAAAGAAGAAGTGGTTAATTAACGACAGCAAATCTGATTAGATGTTACACAAAAGCTACTAATATTCATTTAAAATAAATATTGATTTCTATATTTGTATTTTTTTGTATTGATTTGTAAACTGAGTCCACAGCACTAAAGCACAAAAAAAGACAAAGCTGTGTATGTAATGTTTCCTTAAGATGTGTTGCTGTGAAACAGGTCTGTTTCTCGTACCGTTTTATTTTCGGTGTCAGCGCTCCATGTGATGATATTTGATGGATATCTGAGGATCTGTATAGATGTTATGTTAGCAGCTGTATTTAGGAAACTTCATTGTAGTGTTTTGTATCTTTTATCCTTGATCTGTGCCAGCCGTGGTGGTGCTCATGTTGCCTTTTATTTTTGTCTTATTGTCAATGTAAGACCAAAATGAATGTTGAAAATTAAGTTTTTTTATTGGGAAGTTGCCTATAAAGTCCTGCTTTTAAAGTGAATATCTTTTTCCAAAGTTATTACAAGCACTTTCCCAGTCCGCTCATGACCCCAGAGGAAATGAAGCCTCTGAGGAATATGAAGGAGGATGAAAAAAAAGCTTTCTGGGCTTTGTGCAGAATAGAACGACAGTCCCCTCAAATGTCAACGTTTTATTCGGCCCGTCAGCCTCTGCTGAGCATTTCACTGAGTGCTGACGGTCAACGGTTTGCAAGATAGTGTGAAATCAACTGGATGCAGATTGGTTGAGGACAAATTAACAGAAAGTGACTTTGAAACAGAAACAACGAGGGAAACGCTGCCAGTTAAATACGTCCAACATGTTTATCCTCTTAGTAACATCCTCTTTAAACAACTGCAGATGAAATGTCTTTATTATTTGAGAAGCTCTCTTCAACCATCATTATGTTTGTTAATGGAAAGTGGACCAAGGCATCAAGTTCAATCAATTACATTTTAAAAACACCATCATGAAAATCTATTTACATGTAAAGAGAGAGAGGGAAGGACATCCCAAATGCAGAATCCCCCCAGTACTGGGGGATTTAAAGAACAATGTAAAGAAAAGTTAGGGTTAGTTTTTTTTTCACATTCAGCATCTTAAGGATTTAAAAAATCTTTGTGACAGGTATTTGTGAGCATATCAACAAACAGCCCGGTGCTTAAAGGAAGATAAGTGCCCTTTATCAAAGAGATCCGATGAAATGAAACCAGGCAGGACATGATTCCCAATGACTGTGATTATGAATATGCACAGTTTCTGTTGGAATCAACATATATTTATGTGATGCACGGAATACTGGATGTGTATACAAGGTGTTATGACTTGATAATGCCTTTAATGATGTTTGCCTAAAACAATGAAATGTTATGGATGGGAAAAAACTCTAATAGCATATTTGTAATCTTTAAATTTGGAAGTACCGATGTGAGTTATTGTAGCTGTTGCATGTCAGTGACCATGGCAGGTACATGTAATAATAAACATATTTTTGTTCAAGCTCATGTCTGTGTTTTGTAAAGACGACGGGCAACAAAAGAAGTGCAGTGAAATCTGATTCATCTCTGCTGCAGCCTAATATACTCGCACCAGTTAACAAAAGGCCACAGGCTCTCCTCAGATAACAGTCCCCAATAGAACAAGCGTCCCCCAAAACACAAGACGGCTTCGAATCCAAATGAAGATGTTTCACAAGCAGGATCTCCTTGAAAAATGTTGTCCAGTGGCGTTATCGCCTCAGCCATCAAGTGTCTGGGCGGTGATCCGTGTGAAACGCTCTGTCCCTTCTCGTTTGTCTTGTCTTGTTTGTTGGCTGTCAGACAATGATGCTGCTGATGCCTGCTCTGGCAGGACAGTTCATATCCGTGTGGAGAGGAAATGAGAGGGTCTGATGGCTGCTGATGGAGCCAGTGTCACAGCTCCAGGAGACAATATTAGCGATGGGTAGATTGGACAAGGCAAGGAGCCAATATTGCACAACTGACGTTTGGAGTGTTTTTATACCTTCTAAAAAAATGAAGGTGCCTGAACAGGGGCTGGAGTGGTTCATTTCATGATAGTCATATAGGTCAAATCCAGCTTCAGTGGTTTCAGGTATTAAAACCAAGTATTAAAACTAAGTATTAAAGCTCATTTATTAAAGGAGGAGTCAGTCACATAGCACTAAAACATACTCTGAAACTATATTTCTGAAGTTGTGCACATGAATGGTTAAATCACATCTTGTTTTCTGTTGGTTTGATTCTATTTGCAAATTTAAATATATATTACACACAGCTATCGTTCTGCTGTGAGCAACAACCCAGGGGCAAAGCTATAAATGATACATGGAGCGTCAATTATTTATAGGAAGCTAAGGTGAAACTGACTCAACTTTAGTGCAAAACACATCAACCTGCGTACATAATTGGTGTTGTTTGCATTGAGCCATTTTCCATAAAACAAGAAGAGTCTTGCAAGTGTGGTGAAATAAATCCACTTGTCCCACGAGGATTCTGCCTGACTTCAACCATGTTCTCGTAATAAAGTACAAATAGTCATTTCATTTTCAAATTTTTTGTCTTTGGTAAGTTGTTATTAATTTGGTAAGCAAATTTGATTGGCTTTAGAAAAAAAAAATGTAATCTACAATTTTGGAGCTCGATAATAAAACCAGTAAGATAATCAGACTGTTCTGTTAATGCAAATTGATGAACCTCGATATGGCATTCATAAAATATTAAGCATAATACAAATCAATAAATTGCATGTTTTCTTATCCCACTTCTAATTATAGTTTTATAGTCCTGAAAAAAAAAATTATGCACATGGCTATTTAATTGTTTCTGATGTTAGAGCAAGAGACTTACCAGACATGACCAGCAGGGGACGATAGAGGATCATCAACAGGAGAGGTCGACTCGCTGGAGCGGTCCAGTAAAGCACTTTAATTCATGCATCTCTCTGTCTTCTGGTTTGGATTCCTTCTCATATGGTTTTATTTGAATCAATGTTTTATTTGTATTTTTATATTACACACATTTATTAAACCTAATGTATTTTCAAGAATGACCTGTTCACACATTCACACCTGAGCTCAGTAGCCCGCGGGAACCACAGTTGTTAATGATGCTGAGGCAAGGCCCCTTTAATGTTATCATCATTAAAAAAATATCAGTATCACACTTGAGCGACTGTCTAAATGAAGTCACTGAACCACGATGAACTGATTCTTTCTGTCCTCCAGTGCAGAGGAAGTGAAAACCCCCAATGTGCTTGGTTTTATGAATCAGCTCTAGGGGGCACTGCGTCATCACCATTTTCATGGAGGGTGAGAAATAGAGAGAGGGGGAGAGAGAGAGAGAGAGAGAGAGAGAGAGAGAGAGAGAGAGAGAGGAGGGGAGGGATGATAAATTCCATTTCTATTCTACCTTTAATCCAACTGTGAAATGCGTAAGTAAAAGGTAGTTCAGTGAAAGACTGTGCGCATCAACTGCACCTACTGAGTTTCATCATCAAAAACACAGCTAGTGGACAGAAAGACGCTGCTTGGTTTACTATATTAATCATGTCTGGATTCAATTAAATGAAAGAGGAAAAACAGGAAAAGTCAGAAAAAAACCCTGTGAAAAGGTTGAAGTTGGTTGAGTGAAGATAAACTAGGAAGCTTCAAGTCCTCACCTAATGAGCCGTGTGACAGCAGCCGCATTAACTTCTGCAACATCAAAGGTAATTTTCCTCATTAACCTCAGAGACACGTGCAGGGGAGGGGGACGCAACGTTATGTTTATGGTCTCCTGCACCTATCAGGTACTACCCATCAAAGGACATATGAATGTGTAGAGACTCACGATCCAAATAAGTCGACACGGAACTGTCCACTTCTTCACTTTAAACATTTTATTACAGACAAAAGAAAACAAAAGAAGTATTTGTGACACAAAATGAATCTAATGCTGGTGCACTGGTATGGCGCCAACAACAATTTCTGAAAAAATATTTATTATTCTAATAATCATGTTGTTTGAGTAATAATAATAATAATAATAATAATAATAATAATAATGCACCCTGATGAAATTAAGCCAAAATGTTACTTCATTTCATTCATAAATAGATGTGAAACCTGCAACCAAATTAAATAGAATGACCATATTGTAAAACATACAGTATGATATTCAACAAAAAACAAAATGAGTTCTCTTATCACTGGCTTTACAAATTAAAGAAGTACATTTGGCAGGTTTATACACAAAAAATCATAATATCTACCCTCATGACCGTTCCTCCAAAAAAAACGCAAAATCCTGCTACAGTGAAAAAACAAAATAGATTAAGATTTTTTTATCTTCACAAAAAATGATAAAGATGAGTTCAACACAATTCTAAAACACCTAATAAAACTAGTCAAAAACTTTAAAACCCACTGTTATGTTTTTTTTTTCTTTAGTAACATTTCACATTTAGCAACTTTTTTTAAATTCACCTGTACAAGTGGTGTCAGGACTAAGGGGTGGTGGGTGGGGGTTACAGGTGGAGGGGGTGGTCCTTATTGACCAAGAGGTGGAGGAGCTAAAAGGAGAGGTTTTCGACCTTTGACCTCTACAGTTTTGTAACGTCCTGAGGCCGTGTGAAGAGAGGGACACTCTCTATCAGAGCTCCGTCACCTATAAGGAGGAAATGGAGCGGGTTTTTTTCAGTCTCGGAGTTTCTCTCAGGGTTTGGAGAGAAACCAGACCGGTGAACACAGTTTCAACACGAGTTTTAGTGTGTGTATTCCCTCACTGAATCCGCCTGCACGAGAAATCACTTAACCAAACAAAAAGATAATGTTTGAGAAAAAAAAATTAAAGCAAGGGACTGCAGTTAAATACACACATTAGAGGGATCCATTTTGGTGATATTTACAATCACTCTGTGACAATTAAAGGAAATAAGGGAGTCCTTTACGAGGGCACGGATGATTTACAAATGTCTCATGTGTTTGTGACTATCTTCATAATAATTTTGCTTTGCTTCTATTCAGTCAGGGTTGTTTCAGTCAGTCTTGTATGTATCCACCCCCCGGTGAGGTGACTATATCCTAGATTCCTGCATTAGCTTTTCTACCCGAGACCCCTACACTTGGAGTATGCTTAGAGCATTTCATCTCCCCAATGAGGGCAGTCCATGGCAAACACAAGAGTAATGGAGTGAAGAGGAAAGAAAGCATCTTTAAAAAATTCAAAACGAGATGAGAAGACATCATTTTTTTTTGGTCTTCATTTCCAGTATGTTGGCATGAGCTTAAAGCTCAATGCCCCGCAAAAAAACGGAAAGTTCACTGATAAGGAGGAGGAGAATTTTTTTTTTTTTTAAAGCAAGAGAAGTGCCTCAGGCCTCTGGCCGATCTAAGTGCTTGGCAAATAGGTGAAGTTTCTGTAGCAGTCTTTGGGATTTTCGAAATCCATCAGAAAAAAAATGAAATGGTGTAGAAGCAGATACATCGATGACGTTGTTATGTTGGTAAGCTCCCTGGAGTCTGACATTTGGAGGTCTTTCAACTTCAAGTGAGGTAGAGAGGCTTGTCCCGGGCTCCCATGCCACTGCTGAGGAAGAAAAAACATGGATTAATGTATGTTCGGATGTATGTGGATACAATGATATTCTGACTACGTGTCTGGCTCCTCTATTTCACCAGGAAATCCCAGTGAGACCATGAAAAACCTTTTTTACAACGAGGGCCTGGCTCTTAAACAAACAGAAACAGCTGCTAAAAGCAAACAACGCACGTCAATAAACACGAAGACAAACACAAAATGTCATAATTTGCAGATCACTCGGAACTTGAAATGTCAAATACGCAGTCTGTTCTCCAGTTATCTATCCTGACGCACCGGAAATAACAATACTCAGAACCCTCCAAAAACTCCAAAACGACAACGACGTGCCACTGAGGGAGAAGGTTTAAGCAAAGACTGCGTCTACTTCAAAGAGCGCGATCCAGTTTGACATACAGATGAATCAGCTCTAAATACGGGAGATACTGACTTTCAGATCCGCTGCCTCTCGGAGTAGCAGCACCGAGTTTCAGGTGTGAGACAAAAAAACAACATCCGTCTTGTACCTGCTTGAATAGCTTGATTCAATAAGGCAACGTGTGCTAAGCAAAACACAGAGGAACTTAATTGGATGTCACACTTTATCCAAGCTCGGTAATGGCATTGTTTTGCTGCCGCATTACTCATTTCAATTTCAAGGGGATGCTTTTGCTGTAGCAGGGAAATCGCAGTTTATGATTAATGCTGTCTGAGTGTGTGAGTGTGAAAGTGAAGTGGTTTCGGGCGACTCATGCGGAAAATAAGTAACTGTCAGACAACTGCTCTCTATTCTTAACATCCAAATGTTCTGGATAATATTAAATTTTTCTCCGCGGGTTAATTCTTTCTCTTGGTATTAGCCATCGTGTCTGTCACCGCTATCATAACAGAGCACAGGCGACTGATCTGATGAGCTCACCTGCAGTGGTTGGGTCCGCAGTCCCTGTTGCAGTACTCGCTGTCCCAGTCGGGGTTCTGGCCGTGGTTAGGGGCCCCTGGAGACTGAGAGCCCCCGACACTGTTCTGGTAATCAGCCTGAATATGGGAGAATCCCTGTCGGACCAGAGGAAAAGAGACAAGAAATTATTTTGACGTAGATTTTTTGCGAAAACCAGCCGACAAATCAGAGACGTCGCTATCGCACCTAAGGATTGTGGGTAGTGTAGTACTTCTGATATCATGAATAAAACAATTTATTTTTCCATACAGACTTGTGGCTTCTACAGGAGCATTTAACAGAGTTCCACATTCTCATAGCTTGTGGTAAGTCTACCTTGGATGTAACAAGCTTGAGGCTGATAATCACAATCTATATTCAGAACATTTATGGAATTCAAAATATAAAACTAAAAAAGAAATTAAGGCCATTCATACGATACAATGAGAGTGAATTAATAATTTTACCAATTGGAAAATGGAAGCAAGAAAAACACTGAATAATATGCAAACTCAAAGTTCTATAAAATATCAAGAATTATTTTAAGTTTGATCGTTAAATATAAGAAGAGATTAACTATGGATAATAAGTAATTACGTGTGATAATGAATGATGAACTTTATCAGACACCTGTGTTTTAATAATGGTTAGACCAACCTGTTGGCTGAGAGGAGGGGAATGCAGAGGTGCCTGGAGCCCCATTTGGTGTGAGATGATTGGCTGCGACTGCTGCATGCGGATTGGCTGGTTGAGCAGGGAGCTCTGGTGCAGGGAGAGCTGGGCATGGGGGTGCAGAGGCGGGCTGATCTGGAAGGGAGAAGGGGGAGAGGCACTCATGCTGGGCGGCAGCATCTGGGATTGGCTGAGGGTCTGGGCCAGAGTGTGTCGGGGCGGCCCGGCGTAGCTCTGGAGGTCGGACAGGGGGAAGGACCCCGGCGGCCCCAGGTAGGCTGAGGAGGGCTGGGGGGGCACGCTGTACAGGGGCTGCTTGGGGGGGAGCAGGTGGGAGGGCTGGCTGCTCTGCTGGGCACTTTTTGGTTCGGGGTCATTGTATGTCTGGGGATGAAAAAAATGCATAATTTTAATTAATTCGACAATAACATGACATTTAATCTGCAACCAGTTACCCCCCCAAAACATCAACACTCATTTATCATCATTCATCAAGCTCTGATCACAACACATCATCTCCCCTCTCATTGTTGTAATAGCAGCATCCATTACAATTAAGACTAAGCTTCGGAACTTTGTCACGTATCTTAGTGGTAAAACCTGTTATTTGTGGGACCTGGGTCTAAAGCCACATTGACCAAGAAGCTGCCGTGACTTTCACAGAACTGCTTCCTAATAAACGAGGGTTTTCGAGGCTTTTCCAGCATTTCTATGCTTATCATCAGACTGTATCTATTTAAAGGATAATTAATTTGATCCAGATTTCACTATTCATTCTGCAGCACTCTACACAGACAGGCTGAGTGATGGGGAAATAGACCGGATGTTGGGAAAGGGCTGCAGCGCTTAAAAAGAAAAAAAAAGAGAAAACCACCGAAACCACCCAAAACTTGACTTTTGTTCGTCTGGACGCTACCACAACTCTGAGCAGGTGCAGCAGCCACGAAAAGTACCACCAACCTCCCAACTCCACCCTGCCCCACCCTCCGCAGGCCTCTATGATGAGCTGTCACATTGTTCATCTCCAGCCATCAGTGTTGATTAGAAGGTAATGGAGCCCATTTGTATGAATAGAGCAGGGGCCGAGGTAATGATCAATAGACACCTTGACAGATAGATGAGAAAGGGAGAGGGACGCGCGCACACACACACACACACACGCGCACGCACACACACACACGTATATACAGGACCCCAGGCAGAGAAATGAGGCTGTTTGCCTGCAGAACAAATGGAATGACAAAAGGAATCTTCCCCACACTACATTGTGTGTTGTTAATATAAGACGGCACTAAACAATGCAATCCACAGCCTCCTCCTTGTCTTTCTGTGTTCTCCGGGCTACTCGGCCGCACGGTGCATACAAGACGACATCATTCACCGGCCAAGAAAGGATGTCGTAGATCTGAATTAGCGGGAAGATGTCAGGTGTGGAAACCGTGCGGCTGAGCTAATGATTGTTTTGTGTTGATCTGAATATACTTCCTGTTGTAGATGACGCGGTGGATGGAGGAGATGATCTACTACGTGACACAGGTGCCTGCATGGATGAGCTCTAGTCTATTTCTATTCGGTCTTTTCTGAAGTTGCATATAAAACGGACTCAAGCCTGATAGCATGTGTAGCACATGAGAGAGCAATCATTTTTCTACCCTCCATCTCTCAGAGAAGTTATGGCCATATGCTTGTACGTTCTGATTGGCTGACCCCTCCCCCAACCCTCTATCACCATACCAATTACACTCCCCCAACCCCCAACTTCTGCACCCTATGGAAATGAGGTATTATTGTTCCAAAAATGGATGCCGCCTCCACCACCACCACCACCACCACCACCTTGTCCTATGGAAGCCCCACCCAGCCCATTAGCAGGGATTTTCCATCCAGTCCCTCATCAGTCTTATCCAGAGCCTGTGTGTCATAAGCGTTACCTTGGAAACCAGACTGGCTCGGTACGCGGCCAAGGCTTTCAGGTACTCCTTCTTAGCTGCCTCGGTTTTCCTCTTGTACGCCTGTGAAGAGAAAAAGGAAAATCAAAACAAAGGGGTGATGACGAGAGGTTGACATGCTCATAAATGTGCAGACACACATCTCTCAACACACACACACACACATCTCTCACACACACACACACACACACACGCACACACACACACACACACACGCACGCACGCACACATGTCCTTAATGTTACCCTTTCCATCAGAGCCAATGGTACAGAACACCTCTATTTCCTCATCACAGCACTAATACGCTCTCATCTCAGTGTGTCTCCCTCTATTGTAGCAACACATCATTTCCATTCCAATCCACCTAGAGAAATGAACTGGAACTTTTCTCTCTCTCTCTCTCTTTCTTTCTTTCTCTCTCTCTCTCTCTCTCTCCTCCTTTTAGCTCCACAATAACACTCCTATCAGCACACTGACATTAGTTATACACCACGGTGCTTGTTGTCATTTGGCACATTAGGATAACGCTCCCTGCCGGTGCATGACTTTTGTTTGAAACTGCCTTTCCCATATTTTTACAGTGATGTACGAACTTCTGCTGTCGTTCAGCTACAGTAACTGCTGCGGCCGTGTTTGAATGGACTCATTCCATCTGCATAATGAATGTGGGTTTATGAGTGCATATATGGATAACTGCATGTGTGTGTTTGCACGCAGGTATTTTGTTTTTGTATATACGGCAGGTGTATACATTTGAGTGTGTCTGTGCAGGATATGGCATCGGAGTGTGGGAAAATAGGGCTATTGACAGAGGGCTGTAAGCATAATCATGTCTTTTATGGAAAACAAAAAGGAAAATGTGTCTTTGTTAGTAGGAAAAAATAGGTGTATGTAAAAGTTTTTTTTTTCCAATACTAGTGTCCATACGAGCACTGGTATGGATCCATCAATGAATTTCTCAGAGAAATATCTTTCTACCTTGAAGCCAAACTTCTCAAGCCATGCAAGGATTTTGCATAAATGAAATTATATCAAAGTGGCAAAATGTTAATTCAAATCAGCAAATATCTTTTCAAAGAACAGGCAAAGTGAATGAGACTTGAGTTTAATCCGATATCTGGTGCTAGCTTTTGTTTTATACTGTGACAATTGTTAATATTTGGTGCCACAGACACATTTCAGTCAGTGCCAAGAAAGCAATGAGGGTCAATACTGCTTGATGTATATGACAAAGCACTGAAGCTCCACGCCAAGAAGAAACAGTTTGAACTAGAGGGAAATATCTCTGCCAAGATCCAACAGGGCCTTTATCAAACTGCATTTAAATTTTAAATTCGCTAGATCCAGATTTGTTTTTGGGATCTGCACCAAATTGCCCACACAATCACAAGTATCAGTCAGTTTTAACTAGCATAACCTTGTTGGCGAATGTAAAAAATATGCATTAATGGTTTTAAATGCACTGTAGGGAGGGGGAGATTGTCTTTATACAATATATTTTCCTAAAGGTAAACCCTGCTCAGCCCGAGAGAATTGCTAATAACGAAGAAGCGAACAACGATGTTTTTCTCTTGGTGTTCAGTACCCATAAGGCAAAGCATCATGACCCCCTCCGACATCATCATCATTAGTATTTCCAAACTATTGCCACTGAGATGACGTTAAATAGCAACAAAAACAATAGATTGCTCTTCCTGGATAGTCGAGATGCCCTTCAGCGAAATCCAAGGACGAGACATTAGTGTGTGTGTGTGTGTGTGTGTGTGTGTGTGTGTGTGTGTGTGTGTGTGTGTGTGTGTGTGTGTGTGTGGTGGGGGTGGGGGTGTCCACTAATTCTGTATTCTAGACAGGATCAAAATAGCAGGCGAGAGATATAAATAAAGAGAGTGGAAATGAGAACTTCACACATCCCTGCTTGTCAGAAGGCCAATGAAGATGCATGGTGCAGGGGCGTGAGCAGCGGAGGCTGCAGGGAAGCAGGAGTTGTGGACGCTACCTGGGCCTGGAGCTTTGTCGGAGTTTTGTTTTGAGGATTATTTTCACTTTTTTCCTGCTGCATTTTTTTCCCGTTATTAATTTTGATGGACCCTGCGATGCTGAGAACAACTCAGACGATGCTCATGTTTTGTGACAGTCGGCAACAAGGAGAGAGACGGCGTGGGTTTGTGGGTTTGCGTGTCTGTGTGTAGTCACATACGACTGTTTGCTTTTGCAGCAAAAGGGCCAGAGTGTATTTACCCACTGCATAACATATCAGTCCTATGGCTCCTGAAAATCTTCCCAGGTGTGTTATAATATTTTCCCATTATTGACCGTGTCTTGCCTGTAATGTGTCCAACTTTATTCTCAGACTGTTTTACGGCTGCTGCTGCACGGAACACTCCCCCCCACCCACCCGCCTTCTCCCTCCTTCCGAATTAAATTTAGAAAGAAAATCATTTTAATGAGAGTCAGGGGAGTGGGGATAAACGGATGGATTATCTTTGGAAAGAGAAGAACTAGCTCATTAAGGTGAGCGGTATCTCACAGCAATGTTCTGGTAATTACACAGCACATAATGCCAGTGAAAGACTGCCTGCCTGCTGCAGCACACATGCCATCTACTGGTTGTACCAAACTGTGACTGTGTGTGTCTGTGCATGTCCGCCTGTTCCTTTGTGTGGTTGGCAACATCTGTACAAGCAGAGAAAACCTAGAAGTCTCAGCACAGAACTGTATCTATTAGCGTTCGTGCAAAACTGTGTCACTTCCTGTTTTTGGCAAGTCAAGACCAGATATGTTAATATGATGTTCTACAAGGATAATTCCATCAATTCTACATGTTTGCAAATCTCTTGTGTTTCCCTCATACTGCTTCAGATCCTCCAGACGTGCGTATCTCGTACCTGCTTCTGCTCCTCTCCTAGGCTGTCCCACATTGAGGCCACAATCTTGGAGACGTCCCCAAAGGTGGCGTTGGGGTTCTGGCCCTTGATGGCTGCCTGGGTGTCTCTGAAGAAGAGCGCGTAGGCCGACACAGGTTTCTGTGGCTCGTTGGGGTCCTTCTTCTTCTTCTTCTTTTGAGGTTTGGGTTTGGGCTTCATCATATCTGCAGAGGACCGCTTGTCACTGTTTATCTGGAGGCAGAAAGAAAGATGGAGAAGAAGAGAGAGAGAAAAAAAGAGAAAAAGAAATTGATGGTCATAAATCAGATGATGAAAGTGATTATTTTGCTCAAGCTAGAAAGAAGCTTGACACTTTGCACTACATGATTTAAAGCATGTAATGTATTCATGGGCACTATACATGGAATGGATAAAAAAATAATATATATATATATATATAAACCCTCCGCATTAACTACTGTGCATGTGATGCTCAATGTCAATAAAATAGGTAAATAGAACATTGAAAGAGCGCTGGAGAGAGGGTGAGAGCAGCAGAGTTCTGCGAAGAGCAGCCGCTGCTTTTTCTGAGAAGAGAAAACAGATCAATTTACAGACATGGGAGAAAGAAGACTAACAGGACGTCAGCTGGGCGGCAGGGAGGAGTGGTTCAGCACAAACTGGCCAAACATGGACTAAAAGGCAGAGGGTCCTGGCCTAATTTAAATCTTACTCATAGCAGATTCACTTGCTTTCACGTTGGCACTAGTTTTTTTCATTTTCAAATCTTCTTTCAGTCTTCATTTCGTCTCCTTCATGTAAATCACAAAGAATCCAAATCCAATTTCTGAGCAAACCATAAAATAGGGATTAGATCTATATTTTTCATAGGTTGTACCCAGCTGGTTTGTCCACAACAGCACACTGCAACCTCACTACATTTTCAGGAGAGAGAAAAAAAACAGCTCACATCTGTGCGATGCTCTCGATCCAATACACATGAATACATTTTCATTTTCTGTGCAGGGCTCTGACGGGGAGTCAAATCCAGGTCACCTGATCCTGGTTGTGATTCTATATGGAAATTGCCTTCTTTGCCGAGGAGAGAACACATCAAGCGGGAGGGAGAGGGAGAGGAAGAGAGGAGGGGGTGGGGGGGTGTAGAGAGAGAGAGAGAGAGAGAGAGAGAGAGAGAGAGAGAGAGAGAGAGAGAGAGCGCTAAGGGGAAAGAGAGCAAAGCGGTGCTGCTGAGGGCGAATGGCGAGGAAGGAGTGACGGCTTGATGTTGCCATTAGTATCAGTGAAACATCAGTTAACCAGATTTCTTGGTCGCTATAAAACAATCCAATTTCCATCCATATAATAGAAGAGATAATGACACAGTGGATATATGATGATATGCACGGGTATTATGTGAAATGATGGATATTTATGTCCCCTATTTATGGTTGAGGGGTTGCAGAGAGTTACCTAAATGTTGTTTTGGGGCTTTAAGTGAAGCGAGAGTGAACTCCTATTTCATCAGGTTGCATTTTAGAAATTTTAAACAGCTTTGAATGTTCTCTTTCATAATCCACTGATCCTGGGTTTCAGTGTTGGAGCTCGACAGGGGGGAGAACAAACCATGAGAAAGATTTGTCCCTGTGCGAGTATCAAAAAGCAACTCGAGGACATTTAAAGACGTTCACATCCATCTACCACATACTTATCACGGGATTAAGCAACAGCCATGTTTCCCCCCTTTAACTGTCAATTGGAAAAACAGGAAATGACTGCCTTTGAAAATTGCATTGTTTCAGCAAAGCATTTGCCAAACAACACACTGCATTCCACACAGCATGAAATTAACTAATCAAAATTCAAGGTCCAGGAGCACATTTGGCAGCTCAAGAAAAACTTCAAAATGGCTTTTGTGCTGTGCGAGAATGAATGGATGTTCCCATTCAGGCTGATGTGAAAGTATTGCTTGTCTATTTCACAGCTTACAGGTAATATTCATTATTTGTGTGTGTGTGGCTGTGGGTGTGCGTGTGCGTGAGTGCGCCTGCTTTCATTAAAAAATAATCATCCCTCACTTTTAGGCAATGAGGCAGAAGACAGACATTTGAAACGACATCTGTTCCACCCAAGCCTTTGAAGTGAAAATAGAATAAACTGAAGGTAGAGCTAATGGAATGACAAAATAAGAAAAAAAAAGGAAAGAAGGCTAAATAATCTCCTGGAAAATTCACATGTATTGGTACACGGGACAGAGGGGGGAAGAGTAATGACACACAGCAGCTCACAGCAGCAACGCCATCAACCAGGAGAACAAGGGGCACATTTTTCATTTCTTTCTTTATTTCCCTTCTTATTGTATGAGAGTCATGTTTGTGAACTTATAGAGTGGGAGGCTGTCAGAGGAAGATAAAATATCAATGAAACTGAAAGATGGAAAATAATACAGATGGCTCGACAAATCTCAAAAGGGAGCACAATAAAACAGAACTCTGCTCACTACACAGTAAAGTAATATTTATATTTTTGGTTTAATTCTCCTTTATTTTGTTCTCATTGTCTGTCAGTCTGTTTTATCTCAAACTATTTTAGATATTCACTGCCAACATTTCCCATAAAACATTTGATTTGGATAGTAACACATTTCAGAAAATTGAAAAAACATTATAATTGTTGTTGCATTATTTTGCAATTTGTACATAAAGTGTTTCATTTAGTGTACAGTATAGTAACCTAGTGTTATAACACTGAACGATCTGTTCATTACCGATTAGAGCAACAGGAACATCTGATTGTGATGTTGGATCCTGATCCTGGTGGCAGCTGATCATGGACTATACTATTTTCACCAATACTGCTTGCTATACAATATGCCTAATCCCATACTCTACCATTACTGACAATAACTCCTCAATTCATTCACCTTCCATTATGTTACAAACTGTTTCTTCTAATCAATGTTGTAAATACTGTTATTTTGTTGATGTTCTCAGTTACATCTATTGCACTTGTGTCCGTCCTGGGAGAGGGATCCCTCACATGTGGCTCTCTCTGAGGTTTCTACGGTTTTTCTCCCTGAAGATTTCCCTTACTCTTGTTGAGGGTGAAGGGCAGAGGATGTCACACCTTGTTAAGCCCAATGAGACAAATTGCGATTTGTGAATATGGGCTATACAAATAAAACAAGACTGATTTGATTGATTGATTGATTGTCACGGTTGTCAGGGTAACAGCAAGCTCCACCAATCAGAGATGTTCTTACTCAAACTGAGGATTGTGGGTAGTGTAGTACTTCTCTTTGACACTGCACAGTTGATATTTTACTGACTTTGTGGTAATTTAGGAGGATTTTGTCTTTTTTCTTGAACTAATAAAATGCAAGAATCATTTGTGATTAAAACATTTTTACTGGCTCAATGTAGCTGGTTGCTTTGCTTTCACTTTGTAAGATCAATGATCTATTTTTGGAGTAGAACATGAACTGCCCACCTGTCACACTCGTATCATCCCAAACGTCTAGCGAGAGAAAAATGCATCGTTTTTTGTTTATTTCAAGAAGTAGAACAAAATAAATCTAGTCTTCACTTCAAAAACTATATATCTATAGAAAGCAAGTGCAATAATTCTCACATTACTCAAAGACCCTTCATCTTAGATTTCATCTCTGAAGCTTCACTGCTTATATCAAGGTTTTAAAGCTAAAAGCTTTAGAGGTGCCTGGTTTTAAGAAATCTTATCTACAGTATATTTTATTTAGGCATCGTTACATTTTCTAGATTTATCTTTTGTGTGTTTGCAGAAGGGGGATTTTAACACGGAATATCAGCTGTTGGCTGTTTCTATGAAATTACTCCAATATTGGAAAAAGGTAGTTGCTTTTGTCTCTCTCCCTTTTCCTTTCATCGACATCATTTTCATCACAGTGCTTTTACTTTCTGGCTTTACAAATTATTGTCGGTGGCTAAACAAACACACCTCGTCTCCACTCTATATCATCAAGCTCATTCCTCCCGGTTCACTCGTGCAGGTGAAGAGAACAGTAATGATTATGACAGCTGTTGTTGTCAGTTGAGAAAAAAACTCACATCCCTTATTCATAGTGCGACGTCTTGTGGCTGAGCTGCATTCTGGCCTATTTTCTGATAGTGTCAGTGGAGAGATTGGTATCTGCTCCTCTTCTCGGAGGGATTTCTCCCGGAGTGACTGTCAATGCAAAAGGGTGAGTTCTGTAAAGTAGCTCTTTGATCACGATGCTCTGACAGTGGATTCGGATGTTTGCCATTCGTGTTATAGACATCTATCTCTTGTCCTGGATTTGGGAGGCTGCAGCTGTCCCCCCCCTAAACAATATTATTATTACTATTTCGGTGCTGATACCAAAACATCACCATAATATTTTGTCATTTACAAAAAAAAGTTTAAATTACAAAAAAAACCCAGAAATGGCTGTGCAAGACCTAAGTCTCTATTTCACTAGTTTTCAGTGAAACCAATGATTTTTGGTCTGTTACAAAAAAATGATTTAATCGATAACCAGATTAAATACACAGTGGATTTGAAATATGTTTATTTTTTCACTGGACAACAGTATTTTTTGTTTTCACAAGAGGACAGTTTAAAATATACGTATTTCTAAAAAAACAGCATATAGCTGTCGATAGCTAGGACCAACATGTCCTGTGCAGAGCAGCAGAGTCTGTTTGGTTTGTCCACAGTTTTCTAGTTTACCTGCAGAAGACTAAACTATAGCGTCAGCCATAGCTTGCTCATCTCATCAGCATTTCTGTTGTCAGACAGAGAGAGAGAGAGAGAGAGGAAGAGAGAGAGAGGGAGGAAGATAGAGAGAAGAAGGGGCGGTGGATGAAGGGAGAGAGGGAGGAGGGGGGTAGCTGTAATTCTGAATGGACAGCACTGCACTGGCAAGACAAGATTAGAATTGACAGTCTGATAACTGCGTCACTATCAAAACAGCAGAGAAAGGGAGAAATAGACTGGGGATGGGGGTGGAGGGGTGGGGGGTTGAGTGAGAGAGAGTGAGAGAAGAGCGGAGATATGAGAGAATGAGAGAGAGACAGAGAGAGAGAGGGAGTGAGTTGATGTAAAGAGAGCAGATAAAAGACGAAGGGGCGGTGGAGTGATGTAGAGAGAAGAGGCTCGATAACAAAAAGAAGAAGGACGGGCGAAGACGCCGAGGCCGACAGAGTTTAGGAGACACGAAAATTAGATAGTAAAACCAGGTAATGGTATGGCACCGTGTAGAAGTGTTTGTCCAATCACAGCCTCCTGAATATGGGCCTCATCATCATCATCATCATCATCATACAGCATGAAAGTGGAGAGTGCATCATGGTGCATCGATTTCAAAAGGCCATAAAAAACAAACAGGACTCCCGAACTCCGAGATGAACGCTTCTCTCTTTCACAGTGATGGTCATTACACCAGAGCAGGATGCAGATGCACCGAGCGCGCCCCTCCATCGAATCTGCGCGACACCCACCTCCAAAGTCTATATTACGCGTACATCGTTCCTCGGATTTCAAGTCAAACGCCAAACAGCTGTAAAATGGGGAAAACACACACACACGCCACCGGCTTTCAGCGGGTTGTACAGTTTGCGTCAGTGTGTAAGCATCAGCGGAGAATACAAGGCAAATCCATTTTCACATGCAATTTTTTTTTTTTCTTCTTCTGAGAAATATTGTCTGAACGTGTAAGGGCCTGAAGAATGAGATAAAGTACAAGCACTACCCAGCAGCTGACTGTGATACAGAGGAGGCGCTTTAAAGCAGCAGCTCAACAACATCAATCAAAAAGACTGGCGCTGAAATAATCGAATGAAAGCAGATTTAAATGGGAGATTTTTTTTTGTATAATGAGAGCACATTTATTATTGTTATTTTTCGAGCTACTGTACTGTTAAAAAAGTGTCTGGGGAACAAACTTTCTCCTTTTTTAAAATAGGCTTTTAAAGAGGCATGGAGAAAGCTGGTGACACATGCTGGAAATAATTCTTCTGGCTGAGTCTGAAATCACTTCGCAGAGTGTGAAATTTATGTATATTTGCCCTCAAAAATTCCCACAATGGAAAAAGATAATAGAAGCGTCCATGCCCTGCACACCACTTTCAGCAAGCAGTCCCACAATATGATTCATCGCATTTTACAGATGCAAAAATAACAGGTAGTCCGACTCTTCACCTGTCAGTGATCTGTCAGTCAACAGCCGAGTGTTTTACAAGGGACTGATTTTGCACAAAGCTTTTGCTGAACAGCGACCCCTGCTGTCATACGTGGAAATTGCCGAATCTATTCAATTTCGTAGCTCCGCCCAAGGAAGTTGTGTTTACATCGGTGTTTGTTTGATTGTCTGTTAGTTAGCAAGATGTTAGTTAGAAACAACAAATAAAGGAGGGATTACAATGAAACTTGGTGGAAGGATGAGATTTGGTCTGGGGAAGAACACATAACGTTTTAGTGTGGACCCAGATCAGGGCAAGATCCAGGAATTTTTCTTTTACTTTCATTGTGACACATAAGTAGTGAGGAGTTGAAAAGTCAAGACAACCACGTGTCAGTTATGCAACAACATCGTTCCAGAATTTGCTACATTATCTAACATTAGGACTGACATATCATCACCTTAATAAAATCAAGCACGTCATGTTTTATCTGGTGTCAGGTTTGTTTCCACCTGAACAGCAGGTAGCTTGCGTCTGTCTGCTGTTTGGTGCCGAGCCGGATGTGTACGGTGGCTTTTTATGACCTTTTATGCTGCTTGCTGTGGTTGAAAGTGACGTTACTGAGCAGTATAAGGTTGGGGAGCAGAAAAAAACATTATAGTGGTTGGAGGACGTTAATAATTACTCAGTGACTTTGTCTCTAGAAGTTTCACAAACAAGTAATCATGTGAACCATTATTATACAAATGTGGATTATAGCAGCTTTAAACAAATCTAATGGATCTCATTCATCAACTTTAGAAAATAACCCTTATGAAAAGATCGACTGTTGAAACGATTCCATATAACTATATATTGCTATAGTTAGTCCACTAATATAGAGATAAATATATATCTTTAAAAAATGCATATGTGGTGGCAGTGGTACGGATCTCTCCAACAGCACAACCCTCTCCACACCAGCATGCTGGAAAGAAGCAGAGCTTAGTGCAGCTGTTAGAGACTGTAAGCCTTTGTGGGTTTATAAATAGATAAATGGCCATGGTTGGACTAGCAGCAGTGAGAATAATGTAATTTCAAGATGCCATATATAATTTTTCTGCAATTTTCACCACTAGCTGTAATTCGCAGCCTTAAGGAAAAAAGTGGGTTCCTGAAGGTTGTGTCAGTGCGACAAAAATATCAGAACACGAAGGCACACAGTCTTCCATGAGTGGCTAGAAAGTCAAGTAGTTTTAAAAAAAAAAAAAATTATATATGTATATATGTATAATTTGTGAACTTAATCTATTTGTTTTCTACAACTTGTAAAAATTCATGCTGTACAGAAAATGCTATTAGCACAATCCAGTTTTTCCACATATGACGTGATGTCAGTCTGTTTTGCTTGAGAGTATGATCAGATGACTTTGGAGCAGAGGAGAATCGAAGCTGGAGAAGGTTCTTGAGAAAAAGGAAGCAGGATTTGTTAAGATATATAATTGGGGTAGGGGATTATGTGGGCTCACATTTAGTTTTTTTTTACAACATGCATTTAGTCATTATTTAGATATCGGTTTCCGCTAGCGTTTCAAAGTGCACCTGTACGTAATGCTGTCAGGATTGCTGCCTTACAAAATTGTTGGCAGGCAAGACGAGAATGTAAACAAAGCTGTTTGAGATCTACATGTTTCAACCTCTGCTACAGTACGTCTGCTTGTTGCTGCCATAAATGGAATCCAAAGCACGATGTTTGTTAAAATAGTTTCTTAGACTCCGTTTGAATATTATACATTTGGAGATAGTCAACTACAACCTGTCAATTATTTCACAATCAACCCTGTGTTCGTCTCGTCTTGGTACTGTATATTCCCATCATTTAGTTTGCAGTGAAAGCCTTGACGGGTTCAAATATATACTGTGCCCTCCTCATCTGGAAGCTATTATGGTTCCATGTCAGACTGCCCATCTGTAAGCAATGAGCGAGACTGCATGTCAAAGCCGCCGCACAGATCTCTGAGTGGAACCAGGCACTCGTCCAGAGAGCAGCGCTCATCAAATAAAAATACAGCCCAGCCCAAAGAGAAATGAACCGGAAGTGCCGATTCATGGTCGCGATCTGAAAGACATGAAAGCCCGTCAGCGGGAATCGTATAGACCCGATCCATAAAGAGCCCATTATGGAATTTGTGTCCAGTTTTGGGACGTTGCCATTACAAATATACAAGGTCTTTAGGGGTGTGGAGTGTTCTGTTAGTGTTTTCCAGACATGCAGGGTTGTGGATTTGACTTTCGAGCAATATTCCCATCGCTGATGTTTTAATTCCGACTCCAGCCCACAGCTGTAGTTGAACTAAGCTGCATGATTTATCTGACTCTGGGAGATGAGTGACAGCTCTGAGGAGCTCCTCCCTACAAGCTTCGCCTAACAGCGCTGGACCTACTTAATCAGTCTAAATTGCAGAGTCGAGGCCCTTGTATTTGGTAATGTGGTGAAAACAGTGGCGAGTGAGAGCTAATTAGATTAACTGTAGTTTAACGAGCGGTTGGAGGGGCCCCTGTAGATTGGATTTTAATAAATAGTGGCAAAAGCATCTGCTCTGCACTTCCTGGCGCTGCTGGCATCCTAATTGGCCCCAGTGGGTTGCTGTAGCTCAGCACTACACGGTGCAATTTTAGAAAAGGGGGGAAAAAAGGCAAAATGCTTATCTTCTGTCCAGGTAAGTGTGGGAAACCTACGAATAAAATAGTTTTTATGATTGCACCGCCTCACAAGCAAAGCTTTATCAACATTTAAACAAGTATAAATATTATTTTAAAGGCTTTTACCACCACAGATCATCCACAAAATGCCCACAAAGCAGAAAGTCAATGTCAAAATCAAACCTTTTGACATATTCATCTCTTTCTATTGTTTGTTTTCAAGATGAAATGCTCCCATGATGAGGTCTTTGTAGAGGCAACAGCACAGAGAGGGAAAAAAACAATTAATCAAACATGAATGAGCGATCATAGCAGGGTTATTTCCATAGCAACAGCCCAAGGGGACAACTTGAACGCTTTAATGCGAGCTGGTGATGTCTCTTTGTAAACATCTGCACAGCGGGGGGAGAAAGCCAATGAGAGAGCCTGGCAACAGAGGCATCACAGGGCAGCAACCTCTTGGTATCAATCGAAGTTTCCATTATCTGGTGTTGAAAGGAACGAAAAGTGTTCTGAAATACTGTATTCGGGAGCGTTTGGAGTTCATAAGCGTCTTTGTATTAGTGCTGTTAAGTGTCCAAAAACATGGACATGGCTTTTAGTGAAGCTTGTAGCTGATGTATAAAGACATAACTTAATTTTTATGGACATAATTGAAGAATGGCTCAGGAAAGCACATGAAATACATCGATGCAAACGTTCCCTCTCGACGTTATTTCTCTTACATCACGCACCGAATCACAGTCATAATCTCTCATGCCTTATGCAACCTGCAACCAGCAGGTTCTTTCAGCCTCCAGCTGTGACCAACAGCAGGTAGTGTGCAAGTACACAAACAGGACAAACTGTTATTGTCAAGGGTCCCATGTTGGTGGCCGGAAAAAGGCACTGAACTAATTGTCATTTCATTATATTTCCCACATAAGGGAGGAGCAGGGTGTATATGCAATATGCTTTCTTAAGCCACTGAGGCACTGAAGAGCTGCAGAGAAGAGGAAAAAAAGCGAAGGCCTGGTGCACGGAGCTCGGAAAGCGACCTGATTGCAGTCTAAAAATGACAAGAGCAGCATAAGTACACAGCACAGTAGTAATTCGGTCAACCTCAATGCTCTCAGCATGTAAAATGGGAAAAGAACAGCCCTTTTTCTTCTCAGTGGTCCACACTCAAGTCTGCAATCCCCTGTGCTAACCTTCAGTTTTAATTGAAATGCATGGAAACCAAAAAAAACACACAACAAATTTAATCTACGGCGAAGATATGAATAAGGACTTTCCCTCCCTCGGCTGAAACAGCTCTGCGGTGACGAGGCAGAACGTGCAGCCTGGCAGCACCACCGCTGGCAGGAGCCGGTATCCGTCACCTCCTTACAAACACTCTCGTCCCAAACCTCAGCGGTTCCTTGGGCGAGAGTAATGGCTTCTTTGCGCTGGGCTGCACAGTGCTATTGTAGAATCACAGAGCGGTTAATTGAAACAAATGACTCTAATAATGGGACATTATCCCCACAGGCTGGCTTTGTGGTGGGCCTAATTAGCGTTGCGGTGGCGGCGAGGAGGACGAGTCACCACGCTGATCCCTCAAAGGAGGCAGCCGAGGCCCCCTTTTAAGTGGCCAGCACGGGATTCTCCTGCTTGCAGCGTGCGACGGTGCCAGGGGTTTTCAAAACCAGCGTGGCAAAATGTAAACATGTTTAGTCACCCCTCAGGTCCCTCTGAGGATAAATCCCACAGCCGTCTCCCCACAGCAGTGCAGCTCAAACGGGTTGAGGTCGCAACAAGTAAATAAATTACTAGTTTTATTACTGAATTTATTGGAAGGTTGTTGTTTTTTTTATACGAATGAAAACATGTCAGAAAATATAGTTTCTCATCCCTATTTCTTAAAGTTACACCTTCTCCTCTTGTTTTAAACATTGAACGCTTGAATACCCTGAAGTTTACAGTCATATTAAATGTTTTTGTATTTCTGCATCATAAATGGGTTATTTCCAAATTGTTGCAGAACACTATTCAATTAATGGACAAACGTATTAAACAACTAATTGTTTCAGGAGTGTTATGATTATTGCCAACTCTTCAACCCGCTGTCCTCTTGCATGTCATCACGTTCCCCTCTGAAGCGCCAATGGCCCGGAACTAATATGACAACATGAGATATTGTTTTCCAGATGTATTTTGATCACCACAGAAATCTGTTTTTGCCATTCCTAATTGTTTACCCTTGTACATGATGATCTCAGAACGTCAGCTGTAATGCAGTGTTCAAATCTCTGTGACCAAGCTGTTTTAAATATTCATTAGTCGTAACAGTCGCCTAAGGTTATTTGAATTAGTACCATGAATATTCATGAACTGCAATGAATGTGCATTTGTTTTTAATGCTCAATCCGTTAATACTGCTCTTCATTACTTCTCTGCGAACCCTGTATAATAAGCTGCACAAAGCAAAGCTTAGCTTATTTTTTTTTTTTTAAAGCACAGTTCTCTTTGGAAGCCCATTTGTTTCAGTTTAAATGAAACGGGAGTGCCCTTCCAATTATCCTGCTGTCATTTCTCTTGACAACTACAAGACACATTGTTCGCCTCTCTTGTGCAGCGTGGCACTGAGGGGCATCTGTCTTTTTGTGAAATGAAAAGCCACAACAGAAAACATTTCTACTGTTACAAAAAAGTGATTTATCTGGGAATGTCACCAAGATGTCATATCTATCCCTGTGAAAGGCAGCAGAGCAAGCAGGTCATATGAGATATGTCTTAAACCTTCACCAGAAGAAAAAAAAAGGATTGCTGTTTCAATTTAAAAAAAAAAGAACATGAGTAATCCAGCTGCATTGAGCATGTGGAGTCGGATCAAACTGTAAATTCAGGTGACTTTTTGTTTGATAAAGTTTATTCCAAGGCAGTTCTCATTAGATAGCAGGCAGTGGATGGAACCTGGAGAATGGAAAAGCTGATTCTTCAAGTTCGGCAGTGATGTACAGCTCAGGTTACTGAGTAGATTTCACTGCCTGAACTGTGTATAACCTTCTTTATAGTCACCTTTCTGCTTCTGCATTTACAATTGTGGATACATTTCCCATTTTTTTCTACACATGTTTCACAACAAAGATTTGCGTTGGTAGTTGTACTCTGACCTTTTGAATGTCTTGATTGGGCCTCCATCCAACAACCCCTGTTCTGTCAATAACCCCAGCTGTCAATACAGTTTTTATGCCGCAGCTTTAAAATAGTTATGGCCTTTCCCCTTCACTGTCTATGTCCTAAATGCCAAGTGATGCAAACTAAATTTCCTTTCACAGATTAAATGAAGTCAAATGAAGTCAAGCTCACATGACCTTGTGGCAATCAGTGGCTCAGACAAAGACTGATCCTGGAAATAAAGGCACACACATGTACGCAGTAAACACAGCGATAGCTTAACATGCTGCACAGTGCAAACACACTGCACTGATGCACGACTGCACAGACACGCTCAGTATTTCTTTGATTTTTTATAAAGTCAAAGCAGCACGATCGCCAATATTTTTTATTTGACCTATAAATCTAATTATATGTATAACAATTATGTGTATAATGCGAAAGCGATTGTTTACATAAAACGATCATCGAGCTCTGCTTTCAGGCTCTTTCTGCTCCGTATTTCAACTGCAGCCGATTTAAGCAAACAATCTGATAAAAAAAAAAAAGACAAAAAAAAAAGAGTAGCAGCCAAAGAGACAGGATATGGCTGAGACCAAACCAGAGCAATAAAGAGAGCGTGTACTGTCTCTATCTCCACCAGGCGATCACAGACACAAAAGCACTTTCAAATTTGCTATATTACGCCATTATATGCTATGTGAGCAATTAATTTACAGCTTGTTATTCACACATCCTACATCTTGCCAAAATATTAATCTACCACCACATGTTTAACAAAACCAAACAAAATTCCCATCAAGAGTAATCTGACTGCATGTGTGCCACGAACCCGTTTATCTGGCAGCTGCTTTTTTCGATGGCACAGTTTCTCCTCTTCCCTAACCGACCTCATTGCACCAGTAATGAGACAGGGGCTAGTGCTCTGTTTCAATATTTAAACGTGCTGGCGCCCCTCAAGGCTCCATGTTGGGGCCGTTCTGCAAAATCCCCCACGACCCCTCATTACCGTCTGCTGGCGAGTGTCCCTCCTCCACTTTTTCTAAAGAGATCATTCTAGCTGGCATGTCCCTCGGCTGCAGCCTCAGCCAGACCTAAGCGATCAGGGGTCTTGTTGAACATGAGACCCCCGGGTGCCATCTCCTTCCCCGAGTGCCTGGGTGGCAGAAACGCTGACAGCTAAGGTTGAGACAGGGATTCTCCCCGAGTGGTGAGCATTCATATGACAGCATGTTGCAATTCACAGTATCCAGTCATCCAAGACCTGGCTCTTTCTGCCTCGATTCAAAGGAGCTGACGGAGCAGGTCGGCATCGCAGGGAGGAGTTAAGAGAATGTAAGAGCTTCTCTGATTGACATCTCTGTCATTAAGGGCTGATGCTGCTCCTCTGCTTGTTGTGGTACAATTTCAAGTGTGAGAAATGGTTCAGAACTGGTAGTTTAGGCTATTACGGACGACGTGCAAGTGCAGCACAAATGATCAACTCCTGAACCTGAACAAAGGGCTGGATTTGAAAATAATGGGGAAAGAAAAACTAAACTTCAACGCACGTCAAATGTTCGAGCTCTGAAATTTGAAACACCTGCTTCACATCCTTTTGATTTACCAGCTAATATTTTTCTGCCGCCTGTGGAGTCATGATTAGATGGAATAGAGAAAATTGTCCGACAGAATGAATTTAGCAGGAGATACGGGGCTCCTGCAGAAATATAAGCCATTCTACAGGTCAGAAATCTCAACATTAGTATATAGCCAACTCTAAATGTATAGATATATACGCCACAAGGATGAACCGATTCAAAACCATGCGCCTGTGCAGCATGGTGATGATGGTCAATCCACGGCTCCAAATCGTGTAATGATTTAACTGTGTGTGCTGTAGGATCGATGTGCGCTGAAAAAGAGAATCCCAAAGCAGGGAGAAGTTTACAGAGCTTTAGCCTTAGGCTAAATGTTGTACAAAAACCAGCAACAACATCCCTGGAGATGACGCATATCTGTTGCTCCAGCTGAGCTTGTACTTGTAGGAGGTTTATATGTGCACTGAAGGGTAGCTTTTATTCAAGGGAAGTGTATCCTTAAGGTAACACTGTCGAGTTTCTATTTGCTTCTTCAGCGACGGTGAAGGAAGACCGTTGAATGATTAGCGTTTTGGTTTTCCAGCCATCTCCTCCAATTTTCTGGGCTTTACTGTCAGGCTTCTGTCAATACAATACAACAAATGCAAAAGCCACGTCTCTTCGATTCCAACCCCCAGTTACACCGGGAGCCTGTTTCCACCCGTACTATTCTTTAAGGGTTCACAGACATAAATTCAATCTTCCTTATCATACTTTTATCAGTAGGAAATTAAGGTTAATTGACTTTGTTGGGGAAACATCAAATGCAACGTCGCTAATGGAACCAAACTGAAAATAACGTCATCTTCAATTGCTTTGGAATATTTCTCAATATACAGCCTACTTTCCTATTCCTCAGCCTCAGAAATAAGCTCCTCTTGTCCCAGGAGATAATAAATGAATTGAATCCCCACACACCAGCCCCACCATCCACCCCCCACCCCACTCCTTCTTCCTTATCGGTCATCTATTTTTCCAGAGTAAGCTATTACTTGCTGCGGTTGCTAGGCAACAGGAAATATTAATAGCAGCTATTATTAGCCGAGCTCTGCTAGAGTAGTACTAAAATGTGAAAGTGGGAAACATGAATGTGTTACATAAATCTCCGGACCTTTCACAGTGTGTGCAAGTCTCTGTTTTTACGGTGATTTATTGCGATGACGGTTCATTTATGAGAAAAGGGGGTGTGAAATAAGAAAATGGAACATTACCCTGAAGGGCTATTTGAAAATAAATAATTGCAAAGGTGAAACAAAAGCTGTTTAAGACGCAGCGACTCCCTCTGGGTTTCCTGCTGAAATGTTATTGGCCAAAAAAGGCTGCCTTGTTACGTACAGTCCTAAACATGTGTATAAACGTATACATACTGCAAGCGTATATACCCAGAGACGGTTTATATGTTGCCAGCGACGGAAATCAACTCATCCGAATGAATATATGGGTTTTGTCGAAGCAGCGATCAGCACTGAAAAGCAGATCAACTGTAAATGTTCCCGTCAACACCATGTTTCTCCTGCACCAGGCATATTCAGCACAATAGCCAGTGGATTGTGACCTAATCCTGAAGACTGGCTTTAATGGAGGCCTTAGCTACCACCCACGGAAAAAAAAAAAAAATGGAGCCTGCAACTTATGCAGTTTGATTCTGAAAATCACATAAGACCTGATTAACGGAGGATAAATGCCACGGATGCTCACATTAAAGCATAAATATTCATGATGGAGGGCAGAGAGAGAGAAAAAAGAAGTAATATTTATGTCAGATGAAAGTATATAACGTTGAATAATTCACCATACAGCCCATCTATAATTCATCTGGTTCGATCCAATGATTAAAGCATTTGAATGTGTTCGCCAGGGGTGTTTACATGTTCAGTCTTGAAGCATGTTTAACACAAAAAAGTCCCTTCACTGGAGGGGGGGGGTGGGAGCGGGGGGGTTCTCAGAATCCTTCTGAAAAGAAAAAGTAGCTGACAAGGGATATCCCCTCTCCCCGTCCAGATTTTCTATTCGAACCCCCCCCATCCCGTCCCCGTTTCCTTTTTTGCTTTGCCGATCCTAACGAAGGAAAATGTGCAGCACTAAGTTTCTTGCTCGTCTTTCTTGGCTCACTTTGAGGCAATGAAATCTTTGAGTGGTGCAGCCGAGCAGATATTAAAGGAGCTCTGCTGCGAAGGTCTGGGGTGATAACGAGGCGGCAGCTCTCTGTGTTTATAAATGTTTCATCTAGAAGACTTGTGTCATTGCCGCATACATGCATTTATATCAGTCTCTAATGCAAGCATCCTGAGATTAATCATTTTGTGGAAACATTTCGGAAAGAATGATCCTTCCCATGACACGAACAGAGGAAATGTGCTCCGCGCTGACTTGCTAGCTCCCTTCCAAAGCCCTCTGACCGCGAACACTAATTGCCTACCACAGCGCTTGACTTGCATGATCAGAAAGGGCAGCGGCAAATCGGGGGACGGACAAGAAACGGTGTACTCACTGAGTGCATAGGCCCTGAGAGGAGGTGGGTGTCCTGACCCAGCATGTTGGACATCATGAGGGCGGGCAGCTCAGGGTAGGAGTAGGTGTTGAGCAGGCCGTTGTGAGGCAGGGAGTGGAAGGGGTAACCCGAATCGTGCTCCATGAGGTGCAGCAGAGAAGGGTCTGCGTGGTTCGGGGGTGTGATGGGAGGAATCTCGTAGTCTTCGTCGCCTGGTCCTCCGCCGCTGCCTCTGCCCTGACTGGAGTAGCTCTGGAAAGGCGGAGAATAGAAAGACATTTAAACAGGGATTCACCCTTTGACTCTACTCATTTTTGCAACAACTTCAGGTTTGCGGAACATTTGTTCCTAATGTACACCAAAAAAAAAAAAAGGAAAAAACTGAATCAGGTCACAGACTCGTGCATTTATATGTCTGAACATCGAGTGAACAATTTGAATATCTGTGGATCGTGGGAGGAAGCACATGAACACGACATGTCAACATGTACCTGCTTTTCAAAATAGTGCCACATTTACGTGAAACATAAATAAAGCAGAAGGTTGATGAGACACTTGTGCTGCTATTCAACATTTTCATGGCAAACCGGCTTCAGTAAAAGGAGAGAAACAGTGAAAGAAAGGATTTTCCACAGTAATTAAAACACCTCAGAATTGGCTTTTAAATGCACCTGCTGACTTTCGTTTTGTTTATTTTATTTCCTCAGCAGCAGCAGCAGCAGCAGACACTGAGCTGCAGAAGTCAATTTCGGGCTGTTATGCTGAAAATAAAAATAATTAGAAATGCAAATTGCTGCGCTTACAAAAGTGTAAAGAATTCATTCATACACGGCAAATTAATTAGAGTTAGACAACAACAGCTGCAGTGCAGAATAATTTGCCTCAGAACTCTCGACAGCTTTAAAGCAAAAAAAAAAACGTCAGCCTGCACACCTATGAAATGCACTTAATCTAATTAATAACACGGAGAAAAACACCACTGCCAGTGTATTTATGATCTCATTATTGTAATGCCAATCACTTTTTTTTTTTTAGAAATAGTAAAAGTCTCTCACATTCCTCCGTATGAAATGTATCCGATATGTTCAAATGTCCCGGCCCACGAGGTAAAACAACACCGATTTTATGGCACTAATAAGGTGATACATGAGCAGAGCCTGCCGTCTTTTCCAGTGACTGTCTTGACATAATATTACCCCGAGAAATATGGGTTTGTGCTCTCAAAAAGCATACTGAGGGTATTCACCAGGGAATGAAAAGCAATTTTGTCAGAGGCAATCTGATGCCAACTCCCCTTTATAATGACTGAAGAAAATTAATCATCACAAATAATATTCCAGTGTCAGCCATTCAAGAGCTTTTTAATAGAATTTTTATTATTCATGTCTCGTGGTACACATCAACTAGTCCGTTCTGCAACATTTCAGAAATCAATTCAATATCATCCTCGTGTAGGCTGTCATCTCGCCTGCCAGCGCGGCAATTCATCTTGCAAACAAATACTTTTAGCAAACAAATGGCGAGAAACGTCGAGGAACCGCTACAAAGTCCCCACTAGCAGAGCTGCTGCTTGAAGATAGGATAAAAGTCTCATAATGTGCACTATCATTAGGGAGCAAATAATAATAATAAAAGGGAGTATGTTTATGTGATGTGCTATTTTCTTTTCCCATAACAGTCACTCTCCTCGCTTGGTGCTTGCTCAGATATATTATCACTGACAATTCCTTTTCCCATGGTACGGGTTTTGCAAATATTTGTTTTTATATTGTCTAACAATTATTTACAGTTTTTTTGTATTTGTTGTTAACAAGCATATACTGCATGTTTAATTTTATAAAATAAGAAAAAAATATATTTTGCATCTCTCCCTGGCTGTATTATGTACGGTGTCTATTTGGGTGTTAATGTGTTAAATAGGTAAAACTAAGGCTGGAGAGACGAACTGGAAGGTGGCAGGTGCCTGATGAACGACAGCACATGTCCTTTATGAATAAGTCTATATTAAAAATAAAGAGCCTTAGCCTTAGCCTAAGTGGCACTGTCCCTTTACAGCAGCGAGTCCTAACCTTTAAGATTAGAGCTGGAATGATGATTTGATTTTTATTTTCTGTAATAATGGCCAAAATTGATTGGTTTCTCTCATGAGCATTTTTGTGATCTGACAGCTCCTTCTCTTGTTCCGCTGCTATGGCGACGGTTTGGTTGTTACGACTGGAGAAAGGTCGTGGTCACACTTGGATGAATCAAATTTGGTTATTTACATGTGGGGACACAATTGCACAAATGTTTACTGTTCAGACTCAAGCTCCAATCGTGGTTTTTGGTACTTAAACATAGAATATAGAATTTTGGCCACTGTGGGTCTCTCAATTAAAACAATAACCAAAAACCTAGTTTTGTGAATGTGTTAATACTAATATTGGATAATAAAGGAGGTTTTTGTGGGACGCAAACAATTTGGCATTGACCCTGCTACACAACACACATGATGTATATTGGACACTTCCTCTCCCCGAGATGAGACATGACTGTTGTCAAACACGTGTACCAAGATTTAAATGCTGTCGGACGCTATTTTACGGCCGTGCCTTCCATCGTTTTTGTAAATCTCTCTCTCGCTCTCTTTTTTTCCTTCCTTTACAGCTTCTCGTGATGCCCTTGGAGATAATGCACAGGACAAGGACATCACAAGTTTAATATTTTCAAAACATGGATAAATAATTCATAAATACACTGTCTTTCACCGACATGGAGGAGAGTGGATAAAAGAGAGAGGGGTCAGAAAGAAAAACGCCAAACGTTGATTCAGCCTTCTCTTTCTGTAACCTTCACCCCCCCACCACCCCCCACCCCCACCCTATACACACTCCCACCCCCTCTGGAGGTGAAATTTAAGTAAATCTATCATTTTCTTGGACAAGGACGATACGTCATACCTTCTATCTTCATTTCTTCATTTCTTTACCTTCTCTAACATCAACATTATGGCACCATGCTTCTTTTGCACATTGGTATGGAAGTCTTTCTAGAAACTGGTGAAAGGAGAACTCAGGCAGCAGCTGATGCCTCATGCAGAAGATTTTAATGTAGACTTGATGCATCAAGGAGGCAGAAGGTGGAACAATATAAATGTCTGAAGATGTCTCCCACAGCATCCCCATATATCATCCTCTACTTGCGTCACCCATTCCAACAGCACATCCATGAATGGCTAGAATTGCTGTCACTCTCTATGTTCCATGTAGGTGTTCGCATCCTATTGGATATGCATTTCCTAAATCACGTTGTGTCCTTAAGTCTAGCCACTGGTGTAATACACAAAAGAGTTGGAGTTGGTGCCTCTCTGTCTGGATTAGATGAATTAGATATGAAAGTCCCTAAGCGTATAGACACTACAATGCACTGCTATTTGGCCCTTTATCTATAACCTGACCTTGGGCACTGCTGGGAGGGAAGGGAGTATCTGTGGAATTAGACAGGCCTCATTCTCCTAATGGTGTACAGATGTAATGTGTGTGTGATTCCACATCAGAACACCATATTGTTCACAATCTTTAACGTAGTTTATAGATGTCAGATGTTGCTCTGAGGCATTTTTTGACGAGCATCATACACAAAGTAGCCCCTCATTGGTTAAAATAAAAAGAAGAGTGTGATGATTCACTCCATGGGAGCAGTGTTGAGTTTTTCCCATGTGGAAGGTCCAGGCCGACACAGTGTGTATGACTTCAGATGTTCTACTCGAAGGGGTCTATTAATGATCTAAGTGCATGGTCTAAAGTGCACGGCGTAAGTGCAGTTAGTGCACATCCAAATCCACTTTTGCTTGTCTAATAGAGGAGAAAATGGTTGCTGCACCGGACACATGGTTCGAAGAATCCCTGCACAGTACACACCCTTTGCATTAAGTTCCAAAGGTTGCTGTCATTGTTGCCTTTGTTGTCTTTAGTCCTGTAAGTTGTCTCTCCACAGCGAGTGACTGTCTCAATATTTGATTTGGCATAAATACATTTTTTCTTACACCAAATGCCCTTTGTGATACAGCCCGGCTTCGGTATATCCAGGGATCAAACCATCAGCCCAGCAGCAAACTTGCTGTGCCAATAGAGACATATTCATAACCTACTCTTCTCTTAACCTACACAACTTTAAAAACTTCAGTTTCATTCTATAAATAAGATTGATCACTTTAATTGAAATGTGTTTTTATTCAGGAAAACAAGGTGTAGAGAAATGTATTGCACATGCACAGAATATCATACGAGACATAAATACCCAGTCATGCAGGTTCTAGTCCTCTTGCTTGCTGGTTATAGGAACTATTGCTTAGTCTGCGGACACAGCATTTACACATCTACATTCTCAGACCATGTTAAATTCACAAAGGACAGAGTTCACGCTGTGGCAATTGTTATCTCGGCGAAGCAAACGGAAAATTCACCTTGACTCCTAAGCATGTAAGCTGAAAAGTCCCTGCGACCAAACACAGCTCCACCTTGTCAAGTTATCTTAAGTAATGCAGTTATCTCAAATGGAAACAAATTAATCGGCTCGGCTATAAGTTTTCTTGACACAAATGAATGGGGAGATGAGATGAAGTCATTAGCTCGTTGATGGAGTCATTTGTGGCCTATGAGGTGTTTAGTGGGAGACAGCTCATCTGGGAACAATGATGTGTTCGTCAAAGGGAGGAGAATGAAAACGTTGCACAGCACACCAGAGAGCCTGTCATGGCTGATGAGGGGCAAATTGTCCAAAGACAAGAACTGTCTGTCTTTGATGGACATTTTTTTCTCACAGCTCATTTTAAACGTTATTCAGGGAATACAAAACGCTGTTTCGGAATTAAAAATAATCAGAAAAACAACTCCTTTGCGTCACAAAAAACCCATAACTTTGAATGAGAATACAGTGTCCTATGAAAAGTCATCCAGCCATATGCTTCTTTGTAAAAAAAAAAAGACAGAGCAGCATGGTTTTGCCGACAAACAACAGCTGGCCATGCATACATAAAGGTCCTGGTGTCCACTCGGCGTATTCCAGATAGACGGATGGCAACGGTAAATCTTTAAAACCTCTTATGGGAGAATTTCAGAATTAACCTTCAAAGATCAACCTTGCAGAGCGGAGAAAGGACGGAAATCAAACTTATCAGGAGCGGGCGTTGTTGCACGCTGCTGACACGTGTGAGGCTGCACAGGTGACCACTGCAGCGACAATCTGAGTCCACACAGGCCATCTGACCTGGCTTTGAAACGCCAAGGTACTCTATTCGTGCGATGTATCGAGAAAGGAAGACAGAGGCAGACAGTGTAGTACAATAGGAGAGTGGAAAAGCAGATCCAGCGAGCTGACTGACAGCAAGACAGAACTGGGATAAGTGAAGTGTGGTGGTGGTGGCAGCAGTGAAGAGGGAGGGGGGGTTCACTATGTTTGATAGCAGCTCAGGGTCATAGGTAGCGTCCGTCACTAAAGGACAGGTGGGCTGCGGTGGGCTTGGACCAATAGGGAATGAGTGAGCTAACCTCCTCGCTGCTCCCCCATGCACTGGTAATTCTCTCAAATGTCACATCAAAATGGATCTCATTTAGGCGGGTAAAAAAGAACCTGACTCTCCATTGCAGATGTGGGTGGACCTGTGGTGGGCCGCAGCTGAACTCCAAAAACACGGCTGCAAAGGAAGGATTTTGAAAAGGTGCGGGGGGGAGGGGACAAAGGTTCATGTAAAAAAAAAAATTAAAAAAAAGAATCACAGTTATGGATCAAAGATGAAGGGTGAAAAAATATGTCTGGTCTTTGTACCAAAACTGAGAGGAATAAAAGAAAGTGCTTTAATGCTCTGGCCAAAGGCGGCATGCTTTTTTTTTATTGACAAGAGGTGCAATACTATGGTCTCAGCCACATTTCCTATTCTTATTCATTAGAGAGAATCGTATAAATAAATAAAATATGTTGTCTCGTAGTCACTCATCCCCCTCAAGGGAATATGGAAGCCCCAGTAATCACATATGGCACAATAGCTCGCCCATAATCCCCTTTATTTTTATTTTCATGATGTCACTCTCTTTAAGCCCCTTGCTTTATGAGTCGCAAACAGAGTGGAGAGGGGAGGAGAGGAAAAAGTGAGGGAGGGGTGAAAACAAATGATGTGGATCCCTCATTGTTCTTTCTCTATGCCCTCATTCCAGTCAGGGTAATAAGAGAACATTGTGATTTACTGTCAGTGAAGCGCAAGAGTGCATCAGAGAGAATCCACTGCGGCAGGGGCCATTAAAATAGATTTAACTTCCCACAGTATTAGGCCAGATGTCTACACTTCTATTATATTTCAATCAGCCATGACCTTGGTCTCCACATGATGAGGAAGATCACTCGGAGGGAGGGAAAGAGGGAGTGAACATACACGCAGGAAAACCAATAGAAATATCAAAACTACTTGGTCGGACTTAATTCCTCCGCTCCATCGTGCAGTGTTTACAGAGAGAGAGAAGCCGGGACTGAAATAGAGCTAAGGTCTCAAGTTCTTTTAAAAGAGTGCATGAATCATTGAGTGCACTCTTGCTGCCAATAAGTTGCAGTGTTTTTTAGGGGGAGTGCTGCTTTTCTCCGGGCTATGTATTTGAGGAGGGACCGAGGGAGCACGCCAAAAAACGAGTGGGGACAACGGGTCGTTTGATGTCCTCACAAGCTTCACACATCAACAGAGAGATGAATCTGCCCGTATTCTCCAAACAAGAGAAAGATTCATGTCCATCGCCATGGCTCCTTGTCTTTTGAATATTTCCCTCTCTTACTTTTCATCCTGCTGTTTACTATCATTAATGTTTCACTATTCTTGATAAATCCTTTATAATATTTATCTATAAAAAACCTCGCTCTGTGGCAGAGTGAGGATTTACATGCATTTCCGTGCCATTAAAGCAGAACAGAGGTCACCGCTTGTTCTATTTCAGAGGCTGATGGTAATTGGACTTATTGGCTGACATGGACTGACCCACATAAAGAAATGATGATCCCTGGTTACAACTCCAACTTACCATCCCTCCTAGCATGGGCGGGGATGTTGAGCGGATGTTCCTCTGATGTTCCTCCAGCATTGTTTTCAAATACCAATGCCCCCAGTGCTGGTCGAGAACTGGGAGAAAAAAAAATCCCTGTTTCCAGCCAGATTTCACACTGAAATTGTGCGCTCTCTTGAAATCTAAATACATGCCGCGCAATATATATCTCTACTTCATTCTCGCGACCTTGCCAGCGGCTCTGTGCAGCCTCAAAGAGGGAGTGAGATGTGTGTTGGCGTTTTCAGACCCTCATTTTTCATTTTTCATTTTTTATCCTTTGTCTCAAATGTCCCCCCGAACTTTTTTTTTCTTCCAGGGTCTGGGATGCAAGGATAGAAAGAGAAACGCGTTCGCTGAGGCATAAGGGGGGGGGGTCTGTTCCAAAAGTGAGGAGAGTGCTGCTGTTGTGGTGGTGGTTGGGGTATAATGGTACACTGTGAGTCACTATTAAGTAACGGTGCCTTTTTCACATCAGCATCGCCCACATCGGGTGTGCGGTGCCAGGGTGTACTGAGGTGTCTCTGACTCAGAGAGACAAGGGGGAGGAGGGGGAGAGGGAGGGAGGGAGGGAGGGAGGGAGAGGGAGGGCATACCAGCCAAACAACATCTGGATTTCTATCAATAGTTAGTTGACAAAACATCATCATGTCAACTGTCAGGGGTGATATCAATCTTCTTATGAAACAAAAAATCAACAAATAAAGCAATTTTCAGGCAGGAAGACAAATCATTCTCAGACATTTGTATTCGTTTTGCATGTCGCTTGCTAGAAACGCAATCAACGGGCACGCGCTCTCTCGCTAAATTTTACAGATATCATCCCGCTGTAATCTCACGCCACGGGATCAAAACATTGGCATTATCACATACAGCCTCTTCAGATAATTTCAGGACAATATCCTGTGTTCAGTGCATCTCTGAAAGAGGCTCGAGAGTATTTCTATTTCCCAGAATGATAATTTAGTTTGTAATAAGTCATATTTTATCATTAAATCAATTAAATCATATACAGTTTTATGTTTAACGTCAGATCAACTTAGAGTGCGAAGTTATAGCTTAGTTTGACTATTGCTTCAAGCGGCTTTATCTCAACATTTACAAACATAACAGTCGTATCAATCTTCTCGTCAAGCTCTCAGCAAGAAAGTGAATAAGTGCCAAAATGTAGAGTATTGCTTTAATGCAAGCATATACTTCTAAGCAATCATTGTATTGTTCTCTCCTCTTCTGTGTTTTCCCTGTGTATCTTAGTAACTTTGTAAATTTTCACATTTCTCCCTTGCATTGATTTTGATTCTGTCACTGCACTATACTTATTCTTTTTATCCATTATTTTCCTTTGCCATGATTCTAAAGCACTTTGGCTGAACTCCTGTTGTTTTTAATGGGCTATATAAATAAATCTGACTTGACTCGACCCACACACACGGAGCAGTGCAGGGGAGAGACAGGTTGACAAGTTGTTAAGTGCAATAAAAGCTTTCCAGCAAGTTTTATAAATCCCTCAAACACCAGAGATGGACAGACGTTGACCCAAAGCATTTGAAAGTCATTCCAAATGTTTTCTAAACGCATGAAATACGGCGACATGTGGCATGGATGCTAGCAGCTCTGCAGCTTACAGCAGGGAAGTATGAACTGCTGTGGTTCATACTCAACTCAACAATGTCTTTTCTGGTTAAAAAAAGGAAAATCGACTTACTTGTGCCTTAAAGAAAAGACTGACTGTGACTCGTGCCAGGAAGAAACTTCCTTAGATGCACACACATATGTCATGATCATGATTTTCATATATTAACCACAAACCATCAAATCACACAGATGCATGATGTGGCGTAGATGTGCACACAATATTGCATGTACTGATATCTGTGGCATATGTTGCATTAAATTAGGTTTAGTGTACGTTATGTGCAGGCAGGGTAAATTTGTGTGAAGGCCACATTTAATATATAAAACGACCAGCGCCACACCTATGTCATATGTGTGTAACACCTGTGTTTCCATTGTGTAAATCATTGGCGTGCCCTCAGATGTGTGGTCAGATCTCAGACGTCTTAACTAGGCACTAGTGAGGCGTTTGATGTTAGTTAGCCGAATCCTTTTATATCTCATGGAGAAGTTAGTCCTGGACCGAGCTCTAACAGCTGTTCTGCTATTACAGCTCCACCTCCGACAACTACAGAGGAAAAGAGTTTGACCCATCTTGGCTGCCAGAGAAATATACTACTCCAGGTTCTACACGACTGTGATTGGATCATTTGGTAGAGCCACAGATGTTCTAGTCTGTGACAAGCACTGATCCAAAACTAAAAATGGATGCTGCAATAAGTTGATAATGTGGTGTATAAGGGATCGGACTTTAAACTGATTTATTAAAAGTAAAAAACAAATGTATCTAGAAGTAAATCAAAAAGTAAAGATATAGTCACTCAAAAATTTTAAGGAGTCCAAGTCACTCATGTTTTTATATCGAAACAAAAAGTTGTTTTTACAACACAGTTATTTGCTGTGCAGTGTTTCATTATTTTTGTACGGGTTGATACTTTTTAACATGTTGTTTAGTTTGAAGCATAAGCCATTAATGTTTGACGTGAACTGAGCCTGAGAGGGGATGAATGAGTTTGTGTGTAAGAAGTTTAGCTGATGTATGTGAGAACCTTATACATTCCCAGGAAAGGCGTTGGTTGGATGAACGTGGGTGAAATAACAGAGAAAGACAGAGAATTAGAGAGTTAGAGAGTTAAGACATACACAAAAATAAACAGACGGAACTGCAAACACACAGAGAGAGAGAGAGAGAGAGAGAGAGAGAGAGAGAGAGAGAGAGAGAGAGAGAGAGAGAGAGACTGTATCCAACAAGTGAGGTTTCTATTCTAATCCTGACCATCAGCCACTGTTCTCTTGCAGCCGGCCAAATCGACTCAGACTCAGGGCTCCGCGAGACAATTGGAAGCAGAAAACACAGAGGCACAAACAGGCTGAAACTTGCTGCCTCTCTGAAGACCAGTGGTCCTCACATGGCCACAATGCAACGAGTGCAACACAAGAAAAAGAAGAAAACACACAAAAGTAATTCTCCCTCCTCCTCCCACTGGCTGGTTTTCTCTTAGAAACGCCATCTCCAACCAGTTATTTCTCTAAATCCTCCTGTTTAGTTTCCCTTCATCTCTAGACTCATGTACACACACGCTCATGCAGCCACATAAGGCTGATTACAGGGGCGAGCGGGAGAGAGACAAAATATACACATGGACGTACAAGTCGGCACAGCCACTTAAACAGTTAAGGCCTGATATACGAATGTAAAGGACGAACACTCAATGTCCACTATGCAAAATTAGAGTTTGTGTGGGCGGGGTTGGAGGCAGCCATTTTAGTTTGGCTGTGATCACTCTCATGCAGCTCTGACAGTGCTGTAAAAAATAAACACTACAGTCAGCATTACTTGGCTGCAAAGCTACTTTAATTTTCAGTCTGAAATCATTGTGTTCTCCGTTTGGGACAATGGTTTATTTTCCCTAAGTCCTGACCACTGATGCATCTACATCATCCCACTATCCTGATATGAAGCTACAGAGAGAATGAGCACTTGATCAAATGTGAGTGTGTTAAGAACTACCAAAAACTTTTGGACTTTTTATTTTGATCCATGTCCCATCCACTAATATGGAGGAGGTGGAATGTATGACCTATACTGCAACCAGCCGCCAGGTGGTGATCAAGACACTTTGGCTTCACTTTTGGGAAGCTACTATATTGTCCCGCTTCATATTAGGTCTATGGTTGTGACTGACACGTCCATCCTGTCCATCAGTGCCACACAGGAGCAGCAGCAACAGTTGCTATAGCAATTTGATTTTAACATTTTTGGTAGACATAACCTAAGTTATAAAGAGCTGTTGTTTCTTTAAGTCAAATTACAACACAGAAGGACAATGTCTCTGTAACTGATAGTTGGGCAGCATTTCAAGGATCCCGGACAAGGCCATGTACGTGATTCAAAACTCTTGCGCTGCTGAGCAAACCTTTTTCAGTCTATCGGGATCACACCGATCTTTAATAATCTTCAATTCAACAAACTATCCGTTCTGTATGTTTGCGTGTGGGCAGATAAACAACGCTGATCAACAAAATAACCCACCCACACTTGTGTATAGAGGCTGAATCCTCAATAGATTAACCAAATGGAAAACATCAATATCATCAAAACGTCTGGGAGTGCCATATGTGCAGGCTGTACGCATTTCGTGTACAGAAACCATACAGTATTCAAAGCCTTGAAAACATCTTGTTTGAATGGACAGATTGTGTCCAAGCATACAGTAAACGGCCCCTTTAAAGCTGTTTCTGATTAGCGGTTTTCTCTTTTTAAAAGCTCAGAGATGTTATGTGTAATGCAATCTCCTGGCAGTGTCAAACTGCTACCTCAGTGTGTACGCTGCAGAAGACCCCAGACATGCAAACAAAGGAGTCTCTGTTCTGGCTGCATGCACCTTTTTTAACAAGCACACATCATATAAAGGCTTGTGTGGGCATATTAATGTGCTAAAAACTTGCATTAAGGCTGAATCCTTTTTCTTTCTTCTTCTCCTCCTCCCTTCTCTCGGAGCAAAGAATAAAACTCTTACTGCAGTTCCATTCACACAGAATAATCAGAAGAGAATCAGTAAAAAAATGTTGCTGCCTTGCATTTTGGCATGTTGTTTTTACAAACACAGCTGGGGGATGCTCGGGTAAAAAATGAAGAACACAAAAATAAATATATATATATATATATATATATCTATATATATGTATAGAGATATATATCTATATATATAGGAGAGAGAGAAGAGAGAGAGAGATAGATTTACACAGAGCAGAGTGTAAGCATGTATTTGTCATATTCATTAGACAGTAATCACTATCTCAAATTGATGTAGAAAATGATTCCATACTTGAAAACTCTAATTTGTCTTATTCGCTGTAAGTTCAAACGCATGCCATACACAACAAACCACTGCACAGCTAATGCATACAATTAAACACCAATTAAGAAATGATTGACTCTCGTGCTCTAGAAGCAGAGCTATGAATTTTACATGTCGCACAAGAAAAAGCAGACGTTCTTTTGCATGTAGTGGCTTTGAAGGTATTTATAGGTGAACCACTTCAGCAGGTTTATCATTGTGAATTCATTAATGCTAAGAAAACCTGCCAAAATCTCAACATCAGGGTTCACCACTCGCTTTGTCATTCGAGGGTAACTAATGATTGTTTTCAACATCTATCAATCTGAGGATTATTTATCATTTAGTCATCCTGGAAATAAAATGACAAAAGTTCTTAGAGCCCGAAGCCTTTTTTTAAATTCTTGTTTTGTTTGACAAACAGCTATAAATCCACAGATATCCCTTTTACAATCACACCTGCAGAACTCGTTTTAATTCTGCCTGTTTGTTTGGCCTGGGGTAATAATGGTTGCAACTTTCTTTCTGAAATTGTAAAAAAAGACCTGCAGTAATTGACCCCTGAAGCCACCACTGCTGCACAAAGTGCTGTTCACCTGCTAATAACATTCCTGTGAAGCTCAACTCAGTACAGAGAACCTCAAACCGGAGAATCGGTTGTCATTGCCACTGTTGTGATCACAGCCCTTGTGGTGAAAACGCTGTTGTTGTGATCGTCAAGGTCACTGATCGTCGGATTCTTTCAAAATGTATGAATATTGAACTTATCGCGAGTCTGAATTCGTCACTGCACTTCCCTGGGCCCTTAACAACACACATGTCAAGTGTGAAGCCGGCAAAACGGTTCCCAAAATAGACACACATAGATTCCTGGAATTATTAGATAGATGTAAAACTTTTGCTTGAAAATATGATGTGGAAAAATCTTCAATTATCAAAATAGTAGCAGATTCATTTTATTTGATTGCACTAAAGAGAAACCTAATTGCCTCAGCTCGACTTCTTGTGCTTTACGTCTTACGTGTTTGTAAAACAGCTGCGAGTTAGACACTTTATGCAACTCGCAACTTAAGAACGATGTCGCACATCGTCCCACTTCCAGAGTCCAAATTAAATCTGCTGTATTAAAGGATTGGAAGGATTGTGAACCCTGTGTTCAGAGGGCCTCTCACAACTGGTGTGTAAGCTCCTATTTGACAGCACTGACAGAGCATCAACTGCAACTGACATATTTTGAAAAGCCCAAATTGCCTTATCCGCTAAGAAGGTATTTGTTGACACAACACTGCAGACCTGGAGTGGGTGTTGATGATTGACACATGACCGCTGCAGCAGAGACGCTACAGCGATGCACACTTACACCAATTAGCACACGCCCATGTGCGCACGCAAAGTGACTTAATTAGGGCACACCGGGAAATGTGGCCAACAAGGATGGACCTCGTAGCCTGTGATGTGCGCTATAATAGACAATAAGCTGCTAAAGCTCCCACTCGACCCCTCATTATAGTCACTCAATCCCTACATCAAAAGAAAGAAAACCTTTTGGCTATAGGATGACAGTCTATGTGTGTGTGTGTAGGGGGGTTGCGGTTTATGAGAGTCTGCATGTGTGTGTATGGGTTTATTAGTGTGTGTGTATTTATGTGCACATATGTTCTTGTTCATCAATCTTTGGCAAGGGCCAATTTAAGTTTTACACCCTGCGAGTAGGCACATTTTTGGAAAGTGAGGACATTTGGACTGGTCTGCACTTCTTCAAAGGGCTGCTCAGAGTTAATATGTGGTTCAGGGTTAATGTTATGAGTAGGTTTATTTTAAAGGGTCGTTTTATGTCTATTATAAAAAAAGAAAAAACATCTTTGCAGATGGTTGCTCCATTAAAAATAGTTAAAACATCTGTCGATTATTCAGAATAACGAGAAAACTGTGTGGTTGTTGTTTTCGCTATGAGTGGAGTTAGGTAGTTACACTGGTTATGTTGAGGGTCATAGAGAGGGCTAAAGAAGGCATTATGTCAAAGTATGTACAGAGAATATGTGGTTCGGTTTATGTATAGTTTGAATGACAGCGAAACAAACTGAAATCAAGGAACGTCTACTGGCACACATGCTTATAGCTTATGAACAACTTTATATCAGAAAAACAATGTGTCACTTCCTATTACAGCATGTGTGTGTGAGTGTGTTTGTATTTTTGTTTGTGTGGGAGCATACGTGTGTGCGCGTGCCCGTCATCCTCAGCCTTCGAGTCTTGTCCTGTGACTGTCTGGCTGCAGGACTTGGTGAGGCACCAATTGACGCATCTATCACCTGACTAACACCTCATTGTCGTGTTTAGCCAGAACATGAAGGCCTCGCTGCCGGATTGACAAATTTCTGGAGCTCCAAATTCTGCCATATGTCTGGCCATGTGTTAATGCACCAGCTGGGAGCCCTCGGCAGAGCAATTGTCAAACTCAGTCACTGTGTGAGTCGGACCGCACAGCTCCAGTCTGAGACCAGTGCCCCAGAGAACTAACTCACTGGGTTGACATGACACGTCTTAATCCCTGTGATGTTAAAAATACATGATATGTTAATGTGCTTTGGTAAGAGAGTTATTTATCAAACAGCACATGATTTGTGGAGATTAACCCACTGAACACCAAGCAGTTTATGGTTGTTTAATCTTTCACTGCAATATTAAGTCCTGTGCCTCTATGAAGAGAGCACTCAAAAATGTATTTTGTGCAGTGCATCATCAAACATACACCTTTCAAGAATTCAAAAAATCTGCTAAAAAAAATCCCAGTGTTGGGGGGTTCATATGCTGGACATACTTTCCAGATATTTAAGAGATACTACATGATAACATGATTTAAAAAATGCATGGATCCTTGCTGGAGAAGAATTTTCCTCACTTTTTGGTTTTAGAGTTTCTGGCTAACCTTCCAATGGGGTTTGGGCATCTGAGGGTTAAAAGTATTTAAGGAATTTTTCCCCCCTAAATAGTGAGAGAGGGTCACATTCATTAATGCTTTATAGATCGATGCCAGGATCACGCTACCCATACCACTGATTTTATTGTAGTTATTGAGATTTTTGGCAAACTATTCGACTATTTTGCCTCATGTCCAATAGCAATGTTATTTTCCAAAGTTTGCCTTTACACAAAGCTACAAAAAACAAAATATGACAAACTGCCAATTTCCTTACACCTGGAGAAACCGACATAAAATCATCAGGCATACACGCTCTATCCTGGTGGGTTGTAAAACTGGATTGATGCTGTGTGGCAAAAGCCAGCTGTTTATAAACAGTTTCTAACATAGTGACTTACTCTAATCTGTGGATTTGTGACAGTGATACATTAAAAAACAAGACTAAGAGTCGACAGCAATGCCGACAGCTTTGTGAGGCTTTACTTAGGCACAGTGGTGCTCTCAGCTAAAGGCAAAGGTCAGCATGCTAACCTGGGGATGTCTAGCATGTTGGGTGTTTACCCGCCGTCACTTGACATGTTAACATGCTGACATTTGGTAGTACAGTTGAGAGCTGGTGTTTAGGAGAAATCAAATGTTTGAGCTGATGGTGGTTCTCAACTTGCTAGTGGTCGTACAGCTAAAGCCAGGGGATCACAAAGATCTGTAGCCTCCATCCTCTGGGGACCGTGAATGTGAACGGCATCCGTTGAGATATTTGGGCTTAACCAAAGTGGTGTAGTGACAGACAGACAGACTGACAGCACTTCATCACCAGAGCAAGGCTGCTGGCGTGGATACAAATCTGTTTTCCATCAATCCTGCCTGTCTAGCCCTGAGTGGTGGAACCTGGGCAACATGATAGATCAGGAAGAAGCACATTTTCAGCTATGTGAGTTCATCGTGTACTTTTCCACATATTGGTGGAAGGTCTTCAAACATATGTTATGATTAAAATAATCATACAGTGGCTGGATTCATAGTTGAAAAATAAATTAATTAAATGTTGTCAAACATTCCAGTTCAGTTCACACCTTCAGTTCATTAGAACCTTTTCTAACAAGTTTGCACATTTATTAATTTCCAACGCTACACACTTAAATGCAGACACCTGAAATACTGATGGTAATAATAATGACAGTTTACTCATATGGTCTGTAGGGTTGACAGGAGAAAGAGTGCCTTACCTGGTTTGGTGAACGAAACTCTTGGTTATTGTCATTCATATACATGTTGTCACCATCAAACTGTGGACAGAAGAAAGACAGGAGATATAAACGTTTTATGCAAAATGAGGTTTGGGGAAAAGAAAAAAAAACTATGGGGGGAAGGTGTGAAGAAGAAAAGCTCTTTACGGGTGGCCTGTAGTGTGAGACTAATGACTTTGTCACTTTGGTTAAACCTTGTGGTGGCATGGCAGTGTGGGTAATTACTGTTCGTCAGCGGGCTGGTAATTAGGCTACATGAGCAAAGTGACGAAAGTTGGGCTCTTCCCTGTGGGCTCTGCTCATTCTTTCCCTCTGTGTGTGTGTGTGTGTGTGTGTGGAGGGGGGGAGAATAAGTGTGAATGAATCTGTGAGTGCATACAGTAGTAAAGGCTGTGTGTGCCTGTCCCTGTAGTTGTGTACGTGTGTGCCAGACGTTAAGGGTCTGCTGTGTCTTCAGGTCTGAGCTAATCAGGCATTGAAAGGTCACTTAGTGCAGGTGCCAAACACAGTTTGACACAGGGTGAGGAATCACGTAACAATAAATGACCATGACCCCCAAGGGAGCTGGGAAACATCTCCGGGTCACCGGTTGAGGACTATACATGCAACGTGCGAGCTCTAATTTCTAATGTGTTGGTGAGATAAATCCCAGAGGAATTCTCCACTGAGCTCAGCACTGAGTCGAGTCCAAATTAAGAAAAAAAGAATGGAAAGAAAACATAGATCCAGTTTTAAGTGTAGCCCCGGAGAAAATGAGATTCTGGCCCACGAACAGCTCACTAACCAAACCTGTGCAGTGTCAAGGTGACTGATAAAAAGCGACCATGTTAAGAAAAAAGCTATATTATGAAATGCCCTTGGCTTCCAAAGGCATCAAGCTTCGTCACACCATAGTTGCAGCAAATGGAACAAACCTTGACTGGCCTGGGTAATAACACTCATGAACTCTCTCTCTCTCTCTCTCTCTCTCTCTCTCTCTCTCTCTTACACACACAGAAACTCAACATGTCAACCTAAGCCTCCTTTTTGTTTGTTGACTGAGGTCATTCTTCGTGATACCAGTGCACCGAAAACCAGGGAACAGACGAGCAGACACAACATGATCAAACTAGACAGCATTCCTTGTCAAATTCCTCAGATGTGAAGATATAGGGGGCCCTTTTCATTCGGGGTGATCTGCTTTTGTGCCTGCAGGAGAAAGCAACCGACGGCATTGAAAGAAAAACTTGCACTGGATATGAGTGAGCACAAAATGGATCATCAAGATATACCTGCTCAAAACAATGCCCAACAACTTTAAGGTGGACTAATGGACGGAAATGGGCAGAATTCCTCGGGGGGGGTGAAATCTAATATCTACACTGGTAGACGGGGGAAAAAGTCGAAGAAGCTAAATGAGCATGTGAGTGGTGAGAAAGAGAAATTACTGTACATTATCGCAGGAGAGAGGCCGGGGGAATGAGCGCCTGCCTTGGGGCAACGCTTGGTTAACGATGCATATCATGGAAACCCTTGTGAGGATTCACTTGGTTATTCTAATGATTACATTTACATTTAACATCAAACACAACAGCGCTGCAAATACGTACGCTGCATTTAAGCCTCGTTCACACCTTTCACAGTTAGGCCGAGCCCCGCACCAGCAGTAAAAAATACATGTTTGTTCCGAGTGAAGCTGAATGCTGACTAATTGTTCAAAGCTACGCCGGGGGGAAAAGATGCTGATGTGCTTGATTAGGCACGGCAGCATCTATCACCTGACTGAACCGCAGCGAGAAGCGGCTGCAGCTCGCTGAGAGGGGCCAAAGTGATGTTGACCTTGGTGACATATCTGCAATAAACTCTTTGCTCCACACATGAGAGCCTCTCGTCCTCTCCTGCCTGAGCAAATTCATCCCATTGAAATCCACTTTGATTTCAGTGTGATGTAAAGCCATTGTGAGAGCTTCTTAAGGATGAGATCCTCTGGGGTGACAAGAGAGTGCAAACACTGAATAATGTCATTTATAACCACAAAACACTGCCACATCTTATAATTCAGCTCATTTTGATTATTGCTTGAGTGCTTGTTGTTCGTTCGTTCAGCTCTAAAGGGAGAAATGAGGTCAGCCAATGCTTATTTTCACCAATTACATCTGTGATATAATAACCGCCAAAAAGGCCAAAGACAGCCCAGAAAGGTCAGCCATTTTGTGCTTCAACATGGCTGCCCATATATTGCAATGTAAAGCGGTTTCCCCCTGCTCGTCTCTTGATAGCTCTCCTTTTGCGCTACCTCACTCTCCCACTTAAAATGCCAATTTATCCTGAGCTCAATGTTATCAGCTCAGCCATTACTCCACATTTACTGCAGAAATCATTTTCTCCCTTCTCTGATGTTCCCCTTCTCCTCACTTTCTCCCTCCTCCTCTTCTCACTCATTCCCACCGTTCGTCTTCTGCTCTCCTTCTCATCTCCACCTTGCCTCTTCCTCTCTCCTCCGTCTCCTCTCCCATGCATGTTCCCATCGTCCCCACCTCTCTCTCTCTCCATGTTGCAACCTCCCTCTCTACCTCTCCATCTCCCTCCCTACCCCTCTTTCCCCCCTCTTCCCTCTCTTTCTTCGCTGGGCCCTGGCTTCGCTTTCTCATCGGCAGTCTAATTGGGCATTCTGCCTGAGACAAGGGCCTCATTAAGCAGTAATTACACACATGTTGTTTTCGGCAAACATCTCTATTTGGATTGCTTTGCATGGTAATTGTTCAGCAGGGACCACTGCTCGCGATGTTTCCCTCCGTGACACACGGGCTGCTGTGAGAGGAGAATAAAAACGCGGAGAAGAAGGAGAGAAGACAGAGGAGGGGCGGAGGGAGGGGAGTGGGAATACAGAAAAATAATTATAGGTCGTGGAAGACAGACAAATTGAGAAAAAAAAAGAATGCATACACGAGAGGAGAAGAACGAGAGTAACGGAAAAGAGGGGGATTGAAAGGATGAAGGCGATGCTGAGGTAGTAAATAGAGAAAGACAATGAATAAATGACAAAGACGTAGATCAGCCGATTGAGTGCGAGAAGAGAATGAGGTGGAGAAACAATGAAAAAGCGGCGGAGAGAGAGTATATGAAGGAATAAAAGTGAGGAAGTAGAGACAGTGACAGAGAGAGAAAGAGAGAGAGACAGAGCGAGAGTGAGTCCCAGAACTAGGTCATGCCTCGCAATCATCGACAAAGCAGAGCATTTCAAAAATAATGAAGCCACAAGGTGGAAGTAATGCTAACTAGCATATCCAGGGAAAACATGTAATATTTACACAGTGCTAATGGTGCAATACAATGCTGGGATCTTTTCATCTCCGAGTGCACCGGTGAGACGCTTGATGGCAGGATCGGAGGCAAAATTACAGACTCCGCCGAAGCTTTTTCTTTGATTGATGGACAATTCATATAAGCTCCTCGTAAAGCCTGCGAGGCAACATCTGTTTGTGAGGGGGGTGGGGTGGAGATAAACTGCTTGTTTGTATGCGTAATGTCATAACTGTCCGGTCATTAGAGAGACAAATGATCTGATGAAAAACAAAAATAAGGTAACCTTTAAATTTAAGAAACCAATGATCTATGCATTATTTGACATAACATAGATGATGGGATTGAATGAAACAATCAACAACAAGCATTGTAATGTATATAATAACTACAGCTTATAAAAATCTTTATTTATAGAAGGTTTTATCACAAGTTTGCCTTGAACCAGAGGTGGAATGTTGCTCAAGTACCTGTTCCTAAAGTAAGTTTACTTTTACTTCAAGCACAGCTACATTTTTCTTTAGTACCATGTATAGAACTTTTTACTTCAGTATATTTATTTGTCAGCTGTGGTTTCTTTACTGCAAAATAAGATTTTACATACAAAGCATTGGATTGTCTTATAAAATATGGTGCATTGTTATATATTATGCTAAACATATATAAAGTAGAGCAATATCCATCTTGATCAGCTAAAAAAAGATGCTTATAAGATAATGCCTTAAAATAATGATAGAATAAGATAATAATAATAATATTAATAACATATTATACAAACAGGGCCATTGCCATCATTTTAACAGTATCCTCCGACACTGAGCTTTAAAGCCATATCATAGCCTGTATAGTAAGGGACATATCATTTCATATATGAAAAGGTGGGTTTGAGATTAAAAAATATATATTTTAAATTTCATCATCAACATTCAAGTTCACCATCGTAACAAGTAATAATAATAGTAATAGTAATAGTAATAAGTCTTTAACAAAGAGGCGAACAAAACAAATAAAGAAAACATCACCACACTGAGGAACAACTACAACAAACTTTTAGAAGTTGTCAATGTATAAAAGGGAATCTATACACAGAACGTGTAATACTTGTGACTTTAAAAGCCTTTGCCAGCACAAGTCTCTAAAAATAATTCTCTCACCGAGCGGAATTAATAAGCCCAGAACAGTACACAGCCATTCTGTGAAGAAAAGGGTGTGGTGGTGGTGGTGGTGGGTGGGGGGACTCATGCAATATGTATGCCTGTTTGAGCACCCTTCTTGCTCATCTTCCCCCCTCTTCTCTTTATTTCTCTTTTTACATCTCTCTCTTACTCTCTCCCTCGTCCTCTGTTCAATTAAGCCGTAGGAACGACCCAACAAACCTGAACCTGAGACAATGTGCCGCTGAATTTTGATGCTGCCTAACTTGTCACAGCCGGTTCGAAGATAGATGAGAGGATACGACGGAAAGACAGACAGACAGCAGACAGACAGACAGAGGAGTGAAAGACAAAGAGAGTGACAGAGAGCAAAGAGAGAAAGACAGACAGAAGGAAAGAAAGCCGGAGTAGATAGACATTCAGAGTTGTATGGGAGGAGGAGAGAGGAAGAGGGAGAGAAGAGAGACTATAGTAACAATTCTGGGTTTGCACCACGCCCCGAGCAAACAATGAACATGGGCAAACAATGAACATGACACGCGCGCACACACACACATACACACACGCACACAAAGCCCATAAAAAGCACAGCCTGTGGCCATGGCGACACATGCTCTGTTGTCGTTAGATAAGGGAAACAGGGCCTCTTCCTGGGTGTGAGAGTTTGATCCTACACACACACTACACACTATAGGCACACACTGCATGTGCACACTCAGCTGCAGCAGCACTGGGGTCACATCCACCAACGCCCTTACATCTTATGTATCCTCACCTATATCGACTGCATGCTTCATTTTCATATGCAAAACCCAGTCTGTGTTTATTTGAACTGCGCTCCAGTCAGTGGACCACACAGACGTCAGGCACGATCAGATAACGACAAGATACACGGAGCACCTTCCTGTATCGCTGAGTGGGATTTTGATGGAATTCTGTTGGGAATTCGCTGGCCTGAAGCCATCCTAGAAAGTATTTAGTCAGAGGTCTTGGAAAACATAATCAGGGGAGAGTTAAATTTCCCTCAAGGGCCGTTTCTGGAGTGTTTAAAGACAAACCGCATCACCTGTACAGCTGAGGATTTTAAATAAATAGTTATATAGTCTGTGATGGTGAAATCTGTCAGCTCACATCTAATGAGCATCAGCTCCATTTGTTGTGATTTGGTCTAAAGCATTTCGTAGTGAAACAAAAGAGCTGTGCAGAAACACATGGCGACCTTCCCTGTCAGCAACAGCTTGCAAAAATTAAAGATTCTTCACAAAGAGACACAATACAGGTTCCAACTGCTTCCGGCTCCACCTACACCGTGTGATGTGTAAAAATGAAAAAAGGCAGGCTGAAGCTCTCATTCATCCACTTTCTGTTGCAGTGGAGCAACCGCAAAACTGAACCAACTGTCACAGCAGAGATGTTGAGAGAAAGGAGGAGAGATTGAGGAGAAAAGCTGGGTTTGTGCGTGCGTGCGTGCGTGCGTGCGTGCGTGCGTGCGTGCGTGCGTGCGTGCGTGCGTGCGTGTGTGTGTGTGTGTGTGTGCATGCGTGCGTGGAGGCCAGGCAGTGTGGTGCTAAATAAAGTTCTGTTTCCACTGTGAACTCAGGTTCACTGTTAGTTAGTAGATTCACAGCACGATGGAGAAATAAAGAGTGGGGGGTGACGCACAGTCAAAGGCTTTAAAAGAAAAAAAAAAGTGTTTTTATTTTTAACTTTATATTTTATTCTCCAGTCTGATTTAGTTAAAGTATCCACCATCAAAACAGTTTAAAAAATAAATGGTTTCTATTGATTGTTTAATTTCTCTACAAAAAGAAGTCAAGACAAACAGAATTAGAAATAATGAAATAGCTGCTGTGTGAAATTGAAGTTAACAAGTAGTAAGTAACAATGTCTTTGTGGCTGCAAATAGCAGTAACAGAAAAATGGTTTTAACAATTAGAGCTTGAACAACACAGAAATCATGTAACATGGCACTGGTAACCAGCTCGCAGCTGACACATATTTACCAAGTTGCCAAGTCTGTGGTTGTTTCAAAAACATATTGTGGCACATTAATTCACTCAGTCTCAACTTTCCCCTTGCAGTTCTGTTCTCAGAAGCAAACAGCAGACAGAACACAGACAGCGGCTGGCGGTGAACATCGTGGAGCGTTTAGCAGTTAAGGAGCCAAATATATCTCTCAGCAGTTGGTGGAGACTTAAACAGGGTGAAATAGGGGGATACTATACTTAACATTCTACAAATGGCCAGAAACATGACTTCAAAAGGTCTCTTCTGCTGTCGATACAGCATCTGTTGGATGTGTAAATTAGCAACTGTTCGCGAACAAGTTTGCAAAACAGCCTAAAATGTGATAATATGTTGGTGTTGAGTTTGTAGGTTGTTTCTTCCCCAAGACACCAAAGATTTTTATTATATTGACGTTCAAAAGCTAAATGAACCTCTGTTTAAAATCTGCCAGTAAGGCCTGTGACAGGTGCACTGTCAATCACAGGTACAATAAGTCAACACAAAGTTTTATTGTGTGTTATCAGTATCAGTCTATTTGAGCACCACCTAGAGCGGAGTGCAAATGAGGTTAAAACCATGTAGTGCACCACGTGTGAGTGCACGTGCAAAGGTGTAACAGAAAAAAAGACTGTATGTCAGACCAATGTGCCACCCACACGACCTCCCTCATCCTGCCATGGTGGCTTTCAACCGCCTGTCTGTTAACCATTGCTGGGAAACACCTCCTTAGCATCACGCACAGTGGCATCGCATGCAATTAGGAGCTAGCCCCAGCAGGTGCAGCGGGGCTATTCTTAACAATATGGGCGCTACAGGGACGAAAGTAGTTATCCCACCAGTCTACCTGACACATAGTGTCTAGGGTAAGAATGGGTGCGTGTGTGTGTGTGTCAAACATGTATGCGTACAGTATATGCATATCTCTACGTGCGACGATGTCAGTGAGGTTTCTCTGGAAGCAGGAGAGGATGAGAACATACGCCACTTTTAACTGACTGGGGGTAAACAGCAATGAGAGAAGATAAAGGGCAGAGTGAATGTCACATTACCCCAGACCTTTGCCTCTGCTCACCGCAGCATCAGATAACTGCAGCAGGGAAAAAAAAGTCTGGTTTCCTCTAGCATATAATTGGTTATCTTATTGCAATCTTCTGCTCTCTTGCCTCTACACAGAATAAAGTATGAAAGAGCAAAGGGAGAAAACTGGCAGCTACTAAAATAAATCATTACGAGCACATATCAGTATATTTCCATGGGTGTGTTCTGTGTTGGGAGAAATACAAAAGGTTTTGGATATGTGTTGGTTTGTGTCTGCTATATATATTTTATCTTAACAGGATGCACAGGACATAGAGTTATACAAGGTGCTAATGCATGCACAGACATTAACACGAAACACACTTTTACAGTTTATTAAACAGGGAAGTGCACTGCAACAATATCTAACATCTAGATTCTGAGAAACTGCAGAAACTGCATTGTATTGTATGCATTGTGTTTCCTCACTGTAAGATATTATTACAGTCATTAATGTATATAAAAATAAATAAAAACTTTACAGATTGTCTCTTGTCAAAGGTGCTTTCAGATTCAGACATAAACTGTTACCATGGATGTCCAAACAGTGTGACCTGCCTATAACAGCAACAGGGCGTAATTCACACCTCTATATGTTTTCACACATACATTGCTGCGATAAAGAATTCTTGAAATTATCTGTAATTACCAGTAAGTGTGTCTGGTTTTGACTGTAAATGCATGTAATATTTGCACCGTGTGGACGAATATGTAGAATGATATTTTTTTTAATGTGTCCACAAATATGAAATATGAGAAATATGGACAGTATGTGCCTGAATGTTTTCTTGCAAGGTGTAAGCAGTTAAAGTAAATATGTGTGTCCATGATGAGCAATTTATTCTCAACTCTATCCTCAATTTGGAGCCTCCAAAGCACCACTGGGCCCAGGTTAGTACCTTGAGGTACACCTTTCCAAATCAAATACCTAGAACAGAGGTAGGAGGTTTAAGAAATTAGGGCCTTGGCTACTGTATCTCACCACAGCAATGGGCAGTCTTTTCCTAGATGGATTGATTCCTGGAGCGGGGGCAGTGTGGAGCCTAACTGCTCGTTCACCCACACTGTACCGGGCCTGTGGTTAGAGAGAGAGACAGCAGGGAGGAGAGAAACAGAAGAGACAGAGAAGACAAAAGTGGGGAAGGAAACGAGATGGCGGGGCTTTAGTTTGCGAGGTACAAGCAGGGCATTTGTAAAAGAACATGTCAAGGGCCCCCCCACCTCCCTCATGAACCTTTCCCTCCTCCTCCCCTCATCCGATAGCTCCCCTCTTCCCCTCATCCCCAGCACACGCGTGCAGGGGGGAGGAGTAATGACATGAGACTTACACAGTGACTCTACGCGGCGCCATGCTAGGGGAAGAATGGAGGTTAATGAGCTGACATCCCCTCCACCCCGAACACGCCTCCTCCCCATGCCCACCTCCCTGCGCTCTCACACACACTGACAAGCGTATACACAAACCCCCTACAAGACGGTGGGCTTGAACGCTGGCACTGAGCCAAGGATCTGGAGACTACAGGGATGTCATGGAGCAACGAGTGGATTTGCTCTTTCGCCATGATCAGTGCAACGATCTGTGGGTCATGTGACAGTGAGAGTAATCCAATACAACTTGGATTGTATATTTGACATCATCAGCTAATGTAATCACATGATGAACTTCAAAGAAACAAGACTACAAGTTTAGAGCCCAGGGAGACAATGGAAATCAGGCTTTTTCTATAACTGAAAAATCTGTCTGCCAATTATATTAATGATGAACTTTATTTTTATAGCACTCTTCTAATGTAACAAGGTGGGTTACAGGAGAATGCAAAAATGTAATTTGATCAGAGGGTGGCAACATGTTGCTCCCCAAATCAAATGGCTTGCTCCTCTGGAAACTTGCAACGTCTAATATGCTATGGTGGAATTATTTCCTCATTGGCTTAAGAGGTTTTTTTTCAACGAATAAATTATTGGAGAATTTAGACTTTTAAGCTACTGGTAGCACAAGATGAAAACTCAGGGAATCGCCAACAATGTGAGGATTCATCCTCTGGGGAACATGAACGTGCGCATTAACCGCATCACTTCAATATTTTACACTGGACCAACTTGTTTTGCAAAAAAAATGCTAATGAGATGACAAACGGAGAGACCAAGTGAAATTGTCGTCCCTGCAGTGAAGAAAAAAAACGGCCCAAGCCAAGTGTCAGCATTATATCAAACACTATGTAACTATACACAATTGTTGACTTGGTAAGGACAAACAGTTCTTGTGCCCAGACCACGGACCACGTGCTAAACAAATCATGCTATTATAGTACATGCAGTACTGTGAATAACCCATCAGACCTTCAGATGCTCCCCCATTTCTTGGCTGTCACATGGTGGTGTGTGGGTGTTTAAGATGTTAAATAAAACCTCAATGGCCTTTCAGTTGCATCACCGGAAAACCAACATGTTAAGGTAACAATTTGAAATGATAAGCTGCAGCATGCACAGACATCAGCTCGAGAGTTTCGAACAAAAGGCTTTAGAAAACTTCTCAGCAGATAAAAGAAACAAGCTAAATGCAAGTTCATGCAAACTAATGACATTTGCATGAGTTTATCTGAGGTTAAATAAACATATATGCGCGTGCACTCAACACCGATGAAGCAGATGTATTTGTTTGACAGTGAGACATGCCAAGACTGTTGCTCAGTTTAATCCCTGTACACTCACTGTAATTAGAAAAAACAAACGAATACGGTTTAAAGCCTCCCTTTGCTCTTAAAACAGTCAATTCAGCTCCGTGTTGACAAAACAGCATCCCGCTTTGCATTTGCACGTTCATGCTGACCTGTTCTGCCACATCCCAAAGATGGATTCAGATCTGGTGACTGAGCTCAGTGTCAGGTTACAGAAAACTGTTTGAGATCGCTTCTGCTTTTTGACATGGCAGCAACATTCAAATGATGAATAATTGGTATTAGTGTGCCAGTGCTCACCTCTGCTCACCACAGTTGTAACATGAGGTTACCTGAGGAACTTGTAGATGGTGTTTCCGCCCATAAAAATACCTCTCACTGGATGTTTTTTTTTGCACCAATCTTAGTAAACTGTTGTGTGTGAAAAATCCCAGGGGATCAGCAATTTCAAAAAAATACGTAAAGCAACCCATCTGGCAACAGCACTCACGCCACGGTCAAAGTCACTAAGATCACGTTTTAAATTTCATCCTGATGTTTGATGTGAACATTAACACATGATTGACTGATTGGATAACTGCATGAATAGACAGGTGCCCAGGTGTTCCTGATAAAGTCCTTGGCAAGGACACACACACACACACACACACACAAACAAACACACACACTAACACACTGACATATAGCTGATTTTCTGGTGCCATAAGCAGTTGATTGCCTTTTTAAGTATGTACAAATGTAAAAGCCATGAGGGTAGAATAACATCCTTTACAAAATACAATAACATTACCAAAAGCAGAAATAGAATTGATAATGGTGCAGAAAAACACTCTCACAGAGCTCCAAAACAATGGAAGATGAATTGTTAGTCATTAGTGCTCATTGTGAATCTTTCGGGTGAGTAATTTCTGGGAAGCCTTGTACATTTTTAATATTCTTAAACTGAAGCGCCCTAAGAACACAAACTCCATGAAATAATAACAGACATTTCACCTTCGCACTATCTGAGCCTCTCAATTATTTACCGCTAATGAATTGCCTCGGGAAATATTCTTCCTAAGTACAATATCAACCGTCCCAGAGAGGCCGAATCCGCTCGCTCAAATACTTAAATACATTTACTCAATTATGCTGGCTGTCCCTTATATGGGAGAGACGAGGAAGTAAGTTTTCCCTTTCCTCTCTTCAACATAGCTCAGATTCAGTCCCATAGCTCAGGGAAATCCTAATGTGCAGAAACCCTTTTGTAATGATTAACTGATTAAAAACATGTTTAAAAGCAATCATGTTTTCTGTTTTTGCCTCTGCGTCGTGGGAGGTTACAGTGAAAGGACGCTTGTGTCGGTGTTGTCTCACCCAACATAACATAACATTATATATTTGCAGGCCAATTGCCAGGCATCCACCAGAGTCTGCACTTTGCAAGCCCAACATGCCACCTAGAATATCTTGTTGTTGCCACATAGCTGATCAGCCTTCAGGAGGCCTGAGGGAGCCTGAGAGCAGAGCACGGGGCATCACACTACGAACTCCCAAGACGGGAAACCAACAGGTAGGAAAAAGGATATATAGGCAGGAAGAGATAGGTACGACGGTCAAGTAACCAACTATCAATGTGTCATAACCGAGCAAGTAATGAAGCGATCATCCTGTATCTCTTCTCCCAAGACAAACAAGAGTGAGCGAAACGCCACAGCCGCCTATAAATACTTCTAAACAAAGTCTCGGCTAAGTGCAGGGAACTGCGGAATAACCTTCACTATATAAACTCATCACCTAAGTGAATGTAAATAGATTCCGCCATCTGCTAGCTTCATCTATAGGGGACAACTTCATACTGGGGGAGAAGTGTGCATCTGCGTGTTTGTGTGCTTTAGTCGACTAATTGTGCTTCAGCCACAGATGATGATGCTTTTATTTATCCTCTCTGAAAGCTAAACACACATCCTTTGTCTCTCTACTATCTCTCTACATTCTTAACAACTGCATCAGATGTGGATCATCGTATTTGGATCATCATTTCACATGAGAAAACTTGTCATAAGAAATAGGTGTTTGTATTTTTCAGACATTTTAATACTAACTTACAGATAGTTTTAATGCCTTTTTCGCCTTTTTCTTTATCATAAGATATATATTATAAACTTGAGATGACCCAGATGAACTATGGATAACTGTCAGTACTATAATGCCTCATTGTAATTCAAGCACTTTAACCCTGACACTCTTTTGGCTTTATATGTCAGTGTACTCGAGCATGCGCACGTGTTTATAAATGCGCATATTTTATATCTGCAGGCCACTCAAAGTAACAAACCGAGCTCTCAGCTCTATTCATAGCATCGACATTGTTATCACCATTCAATCACAAGAATTTCTGGTGAGGAACGATCCTTCCATCGAGTAACGGAGCGGTTAAGGCCAGACTAGCTCTGGTCTGTTCCATGCTATCTGGATGTAATCATCAGTCTTAGGCTGTAACTACACCAGAGAGAAATTAAAGTGCAAAGGATCCCATTCCTAGACAGCTGGTAGTTGTAAGTTCTTATCAGGGAATAAAACGCAGGAAGGGAGGGAAAGAGTTTGAAAGAAAACATATACTATTTTTATTTCAACTGCTTTAGGGATTAAGGCTCAGGGCTCTAGAAAACTGCATTAAAATAATCCACCATTTGCATGTTTTATCTCACAAAGGAAGCTCACATAGACACACACACACACACACACACACACACACACGCACACACAAACCCCCACTCTCCCTCTCTTCTTCTCCTCCTTCCCCTCCCCCATTCTGGGTGAGCACACACCCACACACACACACAGACACACACTCATACACATGTCACATATACACACACTGCCATCATTAAACACACACACACACACACATATCCAGATCAACCTGCTGCCATCTGCTCCACGCGCTCTGTACAATCCTCGTAGAATACATTATTCACTACAATACATCACATCACATTCCCTCAATGTCATAGCCTTGTGCTGGAGAAGAGTGAGGGAGAGAGAATGGGGGATCGCACAGAGCAAAACAGCTATTGTACTCTGAAGAGAGAAAGAGAGAGAGAGAGAGAGTGAGAGAGGGGGATTTGGCCTGTTACATGCTACAATGGTAGAGAAAATTAAAGACAGTTTGATTTGGCGTTTCGGTGGAACAAGGTTGTCAGCAAAACTTGTTCCACTCGCAGCCACCAGGCTAGATTAAAAGACCTGACAAGGAGTTACTGTATGAAAGTGAAGGATAGATGGAGAGAGAGAGACAGAGAGAGAGAGAGAGAGAGAGAGAGAGAGAGAGAGAGACCTAGTAGAATTGACTGGAGAATAAATATCTTTAGAGCAAGATATTCTTTTGTCAAGGACTTTTCCTTTCTTTCTGTCTTTATCTTTTTATAGCGTTATCAGTGTTAAGGCTGACATTATTCGAACTGTTAACAAACCCATTCAGTATTACTACACAATTTAAAAGGGTCATATATATATATATTATACATTATACATAATATTCAATACATTTATATTATGGCTCAAAGTGCTGTGTTCACTGTAAAAGAGGTCACCATAGTACGGCTGAGCGATAAAACCATCAATATCAATAATTCTCGCAATGTAATTTTCATCAATACCAATGTATATCGATATCGTGCGAATGTATTGTGCAAGCACGGTGAAGGGCTGTCACAGATAACTGACTGATTCATAAAATGTTAAGCAGTTTATCAAGTGTTTGTCCTTCTCTGCTCATAGAGACGAGTTCAAAACCACAACCTTTAGCAAACATCTGTGTTAATATTCATAAGAAAAACAACGTGACATTTATCGTGAAAGTTGACAAGGGAATATTTTTATCTTCGTATCATTTTTGAACATATCAGGTGGACAATGTGGAACAATTTGCGGCTACATCGATTTTGGAATAAGTTGTTGGAGAATAGCACAGATCCGCAACCTGAGTGAACCCTGGATTTACATTTTCCAGATGGTGTGCTGACGATAAATGACTGAACTGGTTTAAGTGTTTTTAAACAGTACCGGAGGTCTGTGACAAAAAGGAATATTTAGCGCTGCAGACTTTGAGGTGATACTTGTTACTCGGATCATTTCATTGATTGGTTTTAGTCTTTTCCTCTTTTCCTTCCCCAGCCACATTCAGTCAGTCTCACCATTTGTTAATGCACTGTAAACCACTACATTTAAAATCCATCATTTTATCAGCCGCACGATTAAAACCAGTTGCCAGTTCAATGTTGTGGCTGCTGCTCGTGGGGATTATTTACATTATTCTGTTTAGGTGCAATATTTGCTTCACTGAACAGAACTGAAACAAGAGAAATACATAAAAATAGAATAGATTGCTGTGTTTACATGTTTACTCTGCTCCTGTCGTATGTTGTGTGCAAAGCATTAACCTGTGTGTGTGTGTGCATGTGTTTGTTTGTGTGTCTGTGTGTGTGTGTGTCACCATTGTGCGGTCACAGCGGAGGGAGTGAACAGCTGGCAGGCCCACACTTGACTACGTATTGACCTGCTTTGCATTCACCTGTTATTCAGCCGAACCTAATGTTTCTACTTGGCTCCGCTGCAGCTGAGTTGCAATTAACCTCGCTGCGAGTGCAAGGCAAGCAAGTCTTAAGTAATTTGTCAAAGTAGTCTGTCGAACTTTGCTAAATGTCATTCTGCCTAATCCTGTGAAATTCATATTTTTTTCACTCTAATTTTCACACTTTGAGGAAAAAGCAAAGTAAGTTTGGCAACCCCGCTCACATGTACAGCACATGTAAATACAGCCTACATGCACACACCTTTAGTGCAGGTTATCTCCTGCAGATAATTAGCCTATGGAAATGTCTTTTTCCTGTGTAAACACACATCTGAATTGGAAAAAGCATCGGTGTGTCAATTCCTTCCCATCCCTCCTCTCTGCTCCTCCTCTTCACCTCCTCGTGCTTTTTTCCCATCCTCCATTTCGCCCCTCCCTCCTCTTTTCCCAGATGCTCTCTCTCCTCTTGTCTGTGTTTGGGCTGCGACTGCGAGGGGTCACCGCCTGCTGCCTTGTTCTCACACGTGGAGCACTGGCCGTGTTTGTGTTTGTATGTGCGTGTGAAAGAGAGCGAGGGAAAGCACACTCTCATCTGTGGTTTATTATATGAATGAGTGTGTGTGTGTGTGTGTGCGTAAAAACAGCTCCCAAAAAAAGTGTGTAACAGCGTGTGAATTTATCCCAATGTCTGTGCAGCTGAGCCTAAGTGCCTTTCCCACTGTGTGTGTATTTTTGTCTGTGTGCGTGTGTGCGCAAGGCCTGGTGTGTGTGAGTGTGTGCGTGCCTTGCTAGCTCAGTGCCAGGTCTCTCTAATGAGTCTGTCAGGCGCTTTTAGCGACGGCGTGCTCCCCTGGCTCAGCGCACTCCTACAGACACACTGTGATTAGCCGGGCCAACGGCACGCCACCGGGCCAGATTAAACACTCACCACGCCGCCAGGGAACACACACACACATTAGAACAGGCACTACACTCACTCACACAGGCACCAGACACACACAGATGTAGTTAGACACACACAGTTTCATCATCATTGGGCCTGTTAGCCCACTCTGATACAGTAACACGTACTTGCCCCCCAGAGCCAGGTGTTGACGATGCTGGAATTGAAAATTAATCTGAAATATAAACACTATACAAGCCACCTATGGCACTGACAAAAAAAAGAGCTAATATTTCATTAATCCCTCCGCCTTTATTGAATTCCTGTCTGCTGCTAATCTTGAACATCACTCAGAATTAAGGCCAGCCCTTCTGGCTCCAATAGCTTTCAACATCTTCATTAAAGCGACATGATTCACTAATTACAGGTAATTACCCTTTAATGAGCAGCCCAGATGAATGAGCAGATATGCAGAGAAGGGGCAGGCATGAGGACACTTCATTTTTTCATTCGAGGGCCACGGGTGGACTCTGATTGGGCGTTACAGCTTGACCATTACATATTCCTGTGATGACTGAGCTGAGACATGGTCGTCTGGTTAGAGATACGCTGGCTTGACTAGCAATTAAAGGTCCAGTGTGTAAGATTTAGGTGAAAGGGATCTATTGGCAGAAATTGAATATAAAATAATCCCAGTGATGTTTTCCCTAGTGTGTTTCATCTAAAATGTACAAATTGTTGTTTTCTTTACCCTAGAATTGCCCCTTAATATTTACATACTTTATATATAAATCGGAGGCCGCTATATTTTTTATAGTAGCCCAAACTGGACAAACTAAACATCTTTTGAGTTTTTACGACAACTGAAGGCTACCACATGTTTGGAAGGGGAGGGTGAGGTGAGTGGTAGCTGCAACGTGCAACCTCACCACTAGATGTCACTAAATTCTACACACTGAACCTTTAAAGGAAACACATGTTGGCTTGGGAACATTACATGGGACAATTTGTGTGTAAGGGTAGAAAGGGGCCAGGATTTAAACCTCAGTCATACCTCAACATAAAAGGTCTTCCATTGATAGTGGATTTTATTACACGTTTCAATGTTGGGCCACTTCACTCGGCCTTACGGATCACCCCTGGTGGTTCAACAGCTCGACCTGAGATTAAGTTCTGTTTTGGAGCATTCTGTTACAACTACCATCTCTCACACATATACCAGGTTTAAGATAGAAGATACTAAATATGGGCGACTCAGTCCGGAAAGGTGCGTACTTAGATGTCTTCGCGCAAAAGTTAATCAAACTAATTAAACAGAAAATAAGCAACAAACAGCCACATAAATATATAAAGACCCTGAATGTCAGTTTACAAACAAGTTGAGATGACTTCCCTTATACTTACTATACTTGAATAATTTTGTATCAGTCACAAACAACTAATAAAATGATCAAACTAGTTCCTGGCTAAGAGGCAAAATCCAATAAAGAATCCATACGCAACTGAACAAGGCTCTTTTTTCTTTCCTGTGCCAATAATCATCTTTCACTGTTGCACCCATGGGTCCTGACCCCCAGGCTGGGACCCACAGCTGAACATTGTATGTGTTTAACAGGACTGTTTTGTTTCCAGGTCATTAATAGTGGTCGTTGTAATGTTGTTTTTATAGATCGAACGTAGTCATGTCCAATATCCACCCCTATAGCAGTCCGCCACATTTAACAGAGCCTACAGTGCTTGACACAAATAGTATCATGATCTAAACCTGTAATCTGTCTTGGACCTGGGTCAAACAACTGTGATGACCCCGACTAAAACAACTAATGTGGGTTTCTCCCCAGTCGACACTTTGAAGAAATATTCCAGACACTGTTAAGACGTGAGATTTGTAACACATGTGAGGCTGTAATGGGTTAAAGTGGGCAGCGTTTCTAACTGTGAAGGTGTAGGAGGTGCAGAGAGTAACATCTAAAGAGTGGTGTGCTCATTGTTCCTTTGTTGTTTAACAAGGGGGAAAAACTCATTTCTTTGTGTGTGTTTCTCTCTCTCTCAGGCGAAGTGGAAATGAGATTGATTTAACAACTCGCCAACATTAAAACAGTGACGTTTCTTATCTCAGGCCTGCAGAAGAAAGCCCCTAAGAGATGACACCGTGCACCAATTTTCCGATCTTTCTCATTCTTCTCCCTGCACCCCCCCTCTTTTGATGTCTCTCGTGCCTCGTGGCCTATTTTTACCCCTCCGTGTGGCATCTCAGGGTTTTCCTTGTCACCACCACGTTTCCTGTCATCAGTGTGTGGGCACGGTTGAACAGCGCAGTTACTGAAAAGGCCCCGACACTGTCTCTCTAACTGTCTCTCTTTCAGATGTGGTCACAGATCTTTGTCTTCATATCCAAGGTAGAGCGTATTCCTTAACATTTTGTCTTTTATACTTTATAGTGCAGGAATCAAAACATTATTTCATCTCTATAAAGTGGAAATACTGGGCAAAAGTATTTCAAATGTTTCTTGGTTTCTTGTTTTCTGTTTATTGGCCTTTGTTCCGAGGCACCTATGGGATAAGGATATTTGCAGAAATAACTCTTTGTTTACAATTCACTAATCCAATCACCATTCACTTATTCAATTTGTGCCCCGAGAGTGACCCCCGGCTCCAACCCAGACCCTCTTCTTCTCAGACATATTTATCATGATGCCATAAGTCCCAACAAAACACTGCGTCTTTTCTCCGGCTGAAATGTGCAGAATGTGATATAGTGTACTGTGTGGCACAATGGAGTAATTGTTTTTTGTCCCTTGAAGGAAAGTACGAGTTGGGAGTTGAGAAATATCTGTGCAGGATGTATGCTTTCCAGCCTCGTATGACAATCTCATTGCGAGTGAGGGCAGCTGGAGAAGATATAAACGAGCAACTTGATTTGTAGGATGTAACTGCGTGTCAGTTATAACAGGCTTTAGTGGGACTCTCAGCTTTTTAATGCCATGTCGTATCATGTTTTTTTGTAGCACTTTACTACAATAAACTTTAATAACCTCCCTCCCAGCGTGGGCCAAGCACTATATCAGGGCTATACATCTCAAACTGTCCATAATCAGTTCCAGATGTATATTAGTGGGTAAAATTCTTTGATGAAAGACAAATATACGTTTGGACCTAAAACGATAAACAATGAAATGCCAATAGACGGCATGAGGTTAACTGTCCCCTTTGTGCCGCACCTCTCCTCCAGCGTGATGCACAGTACCTCTTTTGTTCTGCCACTCGTTGCTTATGTTACTGTAGAGCACTAATGCACACAGATCGATACCATACTTTCCATTTCAACACATTGAGCTGATGTGCGGACACACAGTCGGAATTGATCCTGTACTGTCAACACAAAGTTTTAGGTCTGTATGTCTTCTTTTTTTTTCCCCGGCTGCAAAATAAGTGGTCTTTCAATGAAGAAAGCTCACAATCTCAAAGTTCTTTGTAACGTGGCATTGACATCTTTATATTATACGTTGAATAACTGCTGTGCTGGGGATGATGTAAGACGAGTTGGGTGGGAAACATTAAGATCAAAACAGAACATCTGGTCCGTTGGGATGAATCACATTTTAAAATGTTCTGCCACTTCCAACTCCCTTCTTTTGGAAGGAAGGAAAAAAAAAACATACTGCCTCAAATAAAAACAATTCTGAAAAAAGCTGTAAAGTCATAACAGCCATAAAACATGTTAATACAGCAATAAAACAATCGGTTAGAAATGCAGGGAAAAACATGTCTTCTGTCCGTCCAGAATAAACAAAACCTAGCAAAATCAATTTCCTCCCCTACAGGATATCCACCGCACACTATAGCAGGTTTTTACGACCTCGGCTGAGAGGTGCAAAAACACAGTGCATGTTACAAGTAAGCAAAAGTAAGCAATATGCACTTCTAACAAGCTCCGAGTATATGGTGCACACAGTCTGAATATAGACTGACATGAAGGCAGAAAACAGGAACTGGCTGGTCTCACTCAAGCAGCTCATTATGTGTAATATACCGTGTGACTGTATAACAAGGGGTCACTGATTCAAGAGGTATTTTTCATGCTAACTAAAAATGACGCACAAATACACAGTGTTTTCCGTTACAGGTGTAATTTGGTGTCTTCTCATGTATTGTGACACGATTGCAGCGGAAAAAAAGTCAAAGCATGTTGCGTGTGTCGTGACAACTTGCTGCCGGCTATACAGCGTTTCATTACATCTTAGACAATTAAATCCGTCTGATGGGGCGTCTTCCTCCACATGGCTGTTTGAATATGAAATACAACACCAGGAAGAATCTGAATACTGTTTTTCCACCCAGCTTTAAATAATGTGGTGGTCTTTTGTAATGATGTGTTGTGGGAGGAAACTCTTTAAATTTGGTGAAGCTCTTAGCCCACACAATAGAGCAGGTACATTCTGACCAAGATAAAATGTTTCCAGTGATAACAACAAAACAGCTCCTCTACTCTTCTTGCTTCGATGAACCAAACCATCAGCTCCTGAACGGCAGAGATGGAGGGAAACGGAGAGAATGAGAGCACTAATCTCATTACCTTTTTCTTCCTGGCACGAGAGCATATGCATTTCTCTGTGGCAACTGGCAGGAGGATGACGGCAAAAACAAAAATGAAATAAATCCATCGCACATCCCACCATTTCATTTTCCATGTAATTAAATCAGTTAAATGTTATAAAAACATGTAAACTCTGTCAGTGACTTTGAGCCATTTGCATTTTTAATCAGGCAAGATTAATTCTAATGAGCGAGCCGGGCTAAGGCGATGACAGAACAGGCCTATTGTGTGTCTGTCACACTCATTTAATTCTGTCATTATGTCCCATATCCTATTATGATAACTGGCTTTTTATTCTCAATCAACAACCACACAAGGCTGTTAAATAATAATCTCTGACTGGTGCACTTTTAACCTTAAACGTGTTCGACGTTTGACACCTTGAAAACAACAACAACAACAACAGCCGGCTGATAAAAAGAAGGGGAAAGTGTAAGAACAGTGCAATGTTGTGGCTTATTCAACCCGACTGCTTGCTCCAAATGAAAAATGACTTTCAAGAAGCTGCGTGTTGACACTTGGCATCGGGTGTAAAGCAAACACATTAGACGGAGGAAATGGGTATCACCATCTTTCGCCTGCAAGGTAACTAAGCAGAGAAGACGAATGTGTCCGATGTGTTCAGCCATTTCCTCCGCTCCATCTCTGGGGAGTCACTTGACAAACGAAAGCTTTGAAGGAACCGGCCCTGCTGTTTAATTGAAACACAGCGCTGCAAACAAATAGGGGCCAGTACGTACAGATTACATCCAAAAGGAGGCGCGCGGTGAAGACGAATGCCTCTGACAAAACGATGATGATATTGGTAGTGAAACTAGCAAACGTGATCCTGAACATGCACAGAGCGACAAAAACAACTGAGAAAATCCACATTTGTCACATCGGTTCATTAATTAGACAGCTTGTTCAGTTGTTTAGCTATACTTGTGTTTCTTTTACGGCAGAACCTCCATGTTACCTGACAGAGTTAAACCTGGATGTATAGATGCAAAAAACAAAGTAGTTCAACAAACTTAAAAAAGTACAAATGGTTTTACTGTTTAAACTCAGCTTCATGATATCAAATGAAGCTCATCTTTTACCTTTTTTACATTACAATTCACCGTGTCTGTTTTATTTATGCAATTTCATCAAATAAGTGAAATATATACCAGGTCTTTTTACATCTTATTTATCTAATCATCCATTTTAATTTGGTTATGTATTAATTCTTAAACTCTGTTTTCCCGATATATATAAATAACTTTTTTTACTACTTTAGGAAACCCATAGTATTCTCAAATTATATTGGTGAGCTGGATGCAATGTAGTTTTGTTCTACTGTGCATTTGTCTTGTGTATTGTCTGAATGACAATAAAGTAAATCTTGAATCTCTTTACCAAATTAAGCTAGAATGGCACTTTACTGATCACATACATTCACTGAGACCCAACAGTCCCCTTGAATTTAACTGCACCAAATTTCACACACTCTCAAACTCCTGAGAAATCTGAAATAGTTGAAGAAAAGTAAGAACAACTTCCTGGATCTGCACCAAAATGTAATGGGTTCCTCCGAGTTTTGTGAAAATCTGTGCCTTAGTTTTAAAGTAATCCTGGTCCTCCATGTATTTCTGGACTGTATATACAGTGTATTGGTATGATATAATTGATCAACTCTATAATCATGCAGGTTCAAAACTTGATAAAGTATATAAAAACACTTTCTACATCCTAATGCAGCCTTGCGGAGCAGAAAACACAAATGTTGCAAGTAGATTTCTGCCTCGGATGCTCTGTGTGGTGTCGAGAATCAACCAGTCACAGCAACAGTCACCATACGAGACCGCTTTGTGTCAAACATGTGGTCAGGGAAATTTCACAACAGGGCAGGCGTCAACCCAACTTGTATCTGTGTCTGTGACATTGTCAGAAACCAGCATAATGATGGAAAAAAGAAAAGAAGTCATACATTCAGTAGCTGACAATGTGCGGTAAACAATGCCAGGAAGGCGGTGGGGGCTGGGAGGCCTTAGTTTCAACAGAAACCACCCTGATGCAATTGGTCCTTTAATGTTTATAGTTTTCTTACTGGCTACTCTCCTCTTAACAAAATGCTTGTGCAGTCATCTCACTCATAATCTTAACTCTAAAATTAGCCGTGGAGTGTGGTGAGCTGTCAGCGCTGATTCGGTTGGACAGGTACAGCTAGAATGCATTAATTTTCTCATACGGGAGAAAAGTGCTTTTTGAGGTTTCAGTACCCTTCACTTTACCTGCGTCCCTGTGCATTAGAGTCCTTTTCAGAAACCACTTTTTTTACCATGAGAGATTTCAGAGAGATTTTCTGCGGTCCCAAAAGACAGATGCAAAAAACACAAAGTAAGTACAGCCTCTCAAACAGTCCAATAACATGTGTTCTGCTTTATCAAACAGAGGAAGGCACAGTTACTCAACTCTCACTCGCTAATGTTATGAGCAAGTCAGATGTCCACCCTCAGTGCGCAGCCATTTCACACTCCCACAAGCAATTTCACTTTTAGCCCTTCGCAGACAAGACTTAATAAACCTTTTTCATTTCTCAGTCGGACCTTGTGAAATTGCCCTATTTCCTCACGATTTACATTTTTACTCACTAGTTATCTGTAAAGAGGACTTAATAAGGTCTTTCTTAAGTACACACGAGGTGAGCGTTACTATGGGGATGCGGGGCGCTCCTCTGCTCCGTGGCACCGAGGCCTGCTCCATTGTGGCGAGAGACAACAGCTGTCTTTACCTTTGGCAGGCAAACAGGCTCATTAAGGGCGGCCATGTTTGTTTTTGTGCCCGATACCTAGCCCTAAGCAAACACTGTCATATCTCCACTCCACAGCCCTCGCAGACTCAACATTTCCTTCCCTCTCGTGGAGCGAGGCCCTGGCATATGTTGAACCTGCCCAACACTCCCCCGCAAGCTCTGGCCAAGCTGCCAGTGGCTCTCAAAGAATGCGTGCTTAATTGAGAAATTTAGTTGTGGTTTGAGCTGATGAAATGCAGCTAGGACACTGCAAGGATGCTATGAATGTTGTGCATGTGTGATATACATAATGTATGTCATTATACTGGCCGATAACACATCTTGTGGTATGTGACAAGAAAGCCCCTCTTTGTTTGTTGTGCCGTAGATGTGATAAAGGCGTCATTATTTGGTCCGCTCGCAGCTAACAGTAAAAACTGCAGTGAAAGGTTTCATTCGCATATTATCTCCACTCTCAGCACTGTCTGTGGCTTGAGTGACATGGCAGGTTGAATTCATAACGCTTTGACAAAAATTCCATTAAAGAGGGAAAATGGCATTGAATGTCATTCCATTACTGCAGACGGCAAACATGGGAATACTTTAACCCAGAAGGCATTCACATTAACTTATATTAAAAAACAGCAGAAAGACATTTTTTGGCTTCTTTTGGCTGTAATATATGAACAGTGCCAGAGTATTTTGAGGCAGAGTAGTCGTCCAAAATGTACTCACTTATTTGATTTCATCCCTTTTCACCATTTGTCAAGCCCAAAGTCACAATGCATTGTGAAATGAGTTCTTAATGTGGAGTAATGAGGCTGTCATGGCAAAGCAGTCTCTGCTTGTTTGAATTTGACTCATGTCGTAGATTCAATTAAATCAGCTGAAGTCGACCTGGCCCCAGGCCAGATCGGTAATGGGTGACCTCATTCAAACAATGCTCTGACATATTGAAACAATAAGAGGAAAGGCCTTGAGTCGGTTGCAAAAGCAAACTCCACTCAAAAGCGATAAGGTAGAAAAATTGCGGTGAAGGCACCAAAGATTCATGCAGTCATGTGTCGTCAGGGGAGCAAATGTCGTCATGATGACAGGGTTGTTGCTTGTGTGGGCCGTCTATAAAATTACAGATCTACTGGAGTGAAGTCTTGGGAAAGAATCCTCAAAATGCAATAGGAATATTGATTAAATTGATTGTATGGAGTAAAGAAAAGATAAAACTAAGTAGAGTGACCAGTAGTAGATTAGTAGAGCACATACGTTCATCACGGCTCAAGAGTCCTTTTAATTCAAACAAGCTTCATAGCTAAGGCATTACAGCGACATATTGATGGTAGTTACAGGTTTCTAGCTCTATTTGTTACCTTCCAGAGGTTGAAGAAAACCTGCCCCATGTCAAACCATGTTTAAATCTGCTTGTTCAAATATTTATTTGGATTTGCACCAAATTGCACACACTCATAGGCATCTGACCCCAAATATATGCTGGTTTTTTCCATGAATTGTTCTCTGAGAAATTGGTAAAAATGTTTTTTAAATCTCACAATGTTAAAGTAAGTGAAAAAACATTCCTGCCAATATTTTATGGGGTCTTTCTTGGCCCATGTCCCATCCACCAAGTTCCAAGGAAATCCGTTCAGTAGTTTTTGTCTAACCCTGCTGACGAACAAACAAACAGGGCAACAAGCAGACCAACAGACAGGGGCGGAAACATAACCTCCCTGGCGGAGGTAATAAAACCACATACTGTATGCTCCGTGAACTTTGACCTCAACTTCCTGTTCCCTGTTTTAATTGTAAACACATTTGCCCCGAGCTTCAGAGATAAAAACCACCTTACAGATGTTAAACACAGCTGGTCCCTTTCTTCTTCTGGAGGTTTACTTGTTCTGAAAAGTCGAAACTGATTTATTTGGATATTGAAATGCCTGGAATCTACATCATGACACAAACACACCCCAGGCTATGTAAACAACCTTTCCAGTTCCAGTCTGCAACCACGCTCTCTGAGCAATAACTTGACTCCCAAGGGCAAAAGCACTTCTCACTTTTGGAGAGGTCTCCACCGTCATAGTTATTAAGAGAGGGCGCGCCTCGGTTTATGTGAAAGGGAATATGTATCACTAAAAGGCTAATTTTGCCTCTGCTGTCAATGTGCAATAGATTATGTAACTTATTTTAAGGTACGTTTATCATTCATTATGTGCAAATTTACAGTTTGGAATTAAAGAGACACCCTGAGTGCTTTGTAGAATAAACGGAAATGAGGTAACAAAATCAAAACGGAACATCTTGCTTTGCTCACTCTTGTTTAGCTGCTCACAGCAGTTACAGTAAACTGATAAAAAGAGAGAGAGAGAGAGCACACACACACACACACACACTGCATCTCATTAAGCCACAGTCCCTCTGGCCCTTATTCCATTAGAAATTAAAACTCGCAACAATTAGTGGCAGATTGGTCTCAGCTCAGTGCTCTATAGTCGCGCTCTCAAGGCACCGAGATGACTTAATTACAGGCTCATCTGAAAACTGTGTGATAGTTCTGTGCTGGAGCGCACAGCCAATACCTGGAGCTGGGGCCCGCCACAACAAACTCAAATAGCTGAAGAATGAACTACCGGAAATAGAAGGAAAATAACCCTGAAATAACCCTAAACTATGCTTGTTCTTCAAAGCTCTTCAAAGTAATTTTAATAAATGTAAACTTTATTATACAAAGGTTGTTAGTGTAACCCTGCTGGTTTGTGGTCATTTCTACCAAAGGATACCAGACAGGATGGGAGAGGCTGAAGGTCAAGTGTGGGTTAGTCCAGACTTCTCTGGACAGAACATTTGTTTCCTGGTTGAGGACATAGTTTCGAATTTGACTCTTAAGTTGCAGTTAGTCACTTCCTCCGGATTGAGGTGGCTATACACCTGATGAGAATTAAATCTAAGCATGTATTGTAAATCTGTGGTGTCATGACGAGACTCTCTTTAAACTAACCGATAAACTTCAACAGAGAAGTCACAGCGGTGTGTTTCAGGAGGTTTCCATGGACAGGGTGGCCTCAGAAAGCAGGGTATTCGATCAAAATCCCTGAATGAGCCCAGACAACTGACTTATTTCTTATCTGCTTCATCACTCTGCTCATGACAAGGACACAAAGCACATTTTTCTGTAATTGAACCAACTGTAGTTTATGTAACGACTGACCGTTCTGCCCTTCAAGCGAGAGAGAGAGACAGAGAGAGTGATTTGATCGCTCCATGTACTTGCTCCTGTCACGTGACACCATGTCCCATTATATTGTGATGTTGTCATAGGAGGAGAGGAAATGAAATGCCTCGAAGCTATATGGGATATGTGTGTGTGTGTGTGTATTTGTGTGTGTGTGTGTGTTGTCCTGCACAGTTAAATATTTGTTCCATACTTGCGTGTTTCTAATTTGTTATCAGCTCCATGCGATCATAGCACCTATAAGGCCAAACAGATGTCCAGTCTTTGTTGATACAGTTTGCAGATTCTCATCTATGAGTGAAAATGACTAACACACCAAACTTGATCAAATATTTTTACATCATTACACAACCGTGTAATTCCTGGTAACCTGACACCAGCAACCCACATTGTAGTAAGCATCATATCGAACACCAGGTTTGATTTAAAACAGCGACTCTGTTGCATGGAAACCAACACTTTGACCTTCACGTGATGATAATAATACTGTCTTGGAGAGCCCGATGGATTTATCGGATGTGTCGATAAAAACTGGACGATATGAGCAGAAAAATGTGCATTTCTAAGTACATTCAACATAAATATATGTTCATTCAAGCTGGTTTAGTGTTTTCTATTTATTTATATTTATTTATTGTAAAGTTTAAGGTTAAACTGTAAAATAACTGGCTATCTATGTGCTTTTCCTTTGTCATATGTAGTTTGCTCTGGAAGTTATAGCAGAGAGTGGATACCATGCAATTAAAAGGTGACCTCTTTGAAACGTCCTGTTACCTTGAGTAAAATTGGGGATCTTTCTGGTTTTGAACATTGTTGGAAACATTTTAGATAATCAAGGTGTACAAGAGCTCTACTGTCTTAGTGATATGAGGATATATAGGTGTAAAAAAATGAAAGCAACACTTTTCCGTAAAGCCATTGTTCATCCAACATCCAGAGCGAGAGAGAGAGAGAGAGCGGGAACCAATCCGACGTGTAACAGCTGGGTCTGTGGCAGAGGTTTTAAAACCCTGTTGAGCTTGATAACGTGGAGCACGTTGTGTTTGGTGACGAGGAGATTTCACAGGGACTGACTGACAACCACAGCAGCCAATCACATCGGCAGAAACAAGAAAAGATTCCTCAAAATTCCCCATTGAACCAATTTATTTCCTGCTTAATGTAGTTCAGTAATTTTTGGGGGGGGTTTTGCCACGAGTTCCGAAACCTACCCAAAACCATAAAAACCATAACATGCATGAGGAAACTAACCACTGAACCTTCTGGTTCTGCCAATAATCACAATGTTACTTAAAATGTCAAATTTTTTAATTTTGACTCATTTTTGATGGTATATAGATAGATAGACAGATAGACAGATAGACAGATAGATAGATAGATAGATAGATAGATAGATAGATAGATAGATAGATAGATAGATAGATAGATAGATAGATAGATAGATAGTTAAGAGTCTGGGGCTATGTATGGAAGTGTTGGTTATTATTTGTGGTTTTGTCAGTGAGAAGATGACTTTTCCATACGGCACAAATCATATAGGAGGAGGTTTTATAATAAGGTTTCTATATGGTGGGTTTTATCATTGCTTTTATGTAAAGGGGGGAATTCTGGCTCAAACCAGACGTGATAAGAATTCAAGGGGAAACTCTACATGTATTAAACTCGGTGAGTTATAGTTTAACCCTGCTTTTTATCCAGTCTTTGCACCTTCACAGCTTCTGTGTGAGGCAGCTGACTGTACCAGATTGCATCATTATTCCCCACCTGATATGTAGACAGTTTAATGGAGTTGCTCTCATAATCCGAGCGAGGCCAGTAATTATAAGAGCGCGCGTGTGTACACTCGGCTACTGCTTTAGCCCAATGTAGAGACAGGGAGAGGGAAACATTTCTTGATTTTTAACAAAGGAAAAATTGGGGACAATGCGCGATGAAAGACGCTGTTGTTTTTTTCAACAAGTCACTGTGTCAGTTGAGAATTTCCTTTGTGTGCGACTCTGTGTTCGGGGGATGTTGCATGAATGGGCAGTCAGCATTTAGGGTTCAAAAGAAAACAGCAGCCTGAGCTCCTGTGTGTGTGAAAACCAAGGCTACGGTGCTCTGTATCGAGTGCCATTGTTTTGGTAATAGTAAACCTGGGGCACTTGCCAGGAGGCATTAGTCATTCATCTAACAAGCTCCACAAAGCAAACCACAAAGTGCTCCACTGTCGACTTCCTCTTATTGAATTCAGAGCACATAAGCACATTTCCAAGTATCTTACAGCGAGGTCCAAACTTTTTGATTACTGGCTACCTGAAATATGGCTGCCATGTTTGTTTAGTTGTGCGTTTCCCTGACAGGAAGCTCGCTCATTTGGCAGCATGAAGGTTTTTTTTCTTTTTTTTTTTTTTTGCGAGTGAGGGAGAGAAGAAGAAGGGAGGTGGCGGGTGAAAGGCAGATAGGAGGGGATTAGGGCGGAGTGCAATTTTTCAGAAGGCCAGGCATACGACATGATCTCTAATTACCCACAAAGCACTGTGTAACCCAAGCCACAGATTAGGCTGCATTATCAGGCTTAATAAAACATGACCATCTCTCAGTTTCACTCCCTCTTCCTGCCGTGCTACTGCAAACATTTGTTCCTGGTTATGACATTCACGATGCCTTTGCTGAGTAACTGACCTGAGGCTCTACCTGTCACTGTTTAACTGCAGCAACAAGTGCAGCCGGTAGAAACTCTCTTTGATTGGGTGAATTGGAGTCTGAGACAGAAGCAAGCCCATTGTGAGACATTTGTATAGTACTTAAGTACACTTTTAAGGTACTTGTACTTTGGGTATTTGCATGTTTGTTATACTTCAGTTACAATGGAGATATTTCACCTTTACTCCACTAAATTTATCTGATGGTAATAGTTGCTAGCTACTTTTCACATTAGGATGATAATGTGAAATTGTGGATTATTAAGAATCAAATAACTAAACAGTATATTAAGTAGTTGTATCAATTTCTCTCCAAATCAACTTTAAAATGCTGCCCATGTTTTATTAGTGAAGATAATGTAACTCTATAATATATGAAATGGCAATATAACACTAATAGGGACTATGCGGCTACATTACAATTACATTTTTCATTTAAAAGGTGTTTTAATTTTTAAATTAAAATATTTTAAAAAATACAGTGCGCTTATGTAAATGTGCCTGCACTACAGTGTAAAAATACTCTGTACCATGTGATAAGCATGCATTCAAAATTCAAAAGTATCAAAGTATTCGTATCAAAATATACTTTACCTAAAGTAAAAGAAGTAATCCAATATTTCAATTTTATATTATTTATATTCAATTTTAAGATGTTAGAATTAAAAAATATTTAATATATCTCTTGATGGTATCATTGCCCATTCCAACAAAAAAATTATCTCAATCAAAACTATAGGTTATTGAATAACTTCCTATTAAATATTGAAATAAAAAAAGACTAAAACTACACTATTCTTAATTATACTGTATAGTATTAATATTATATCATTATTTGATATTTAAATTAAAAATTTAAATTTTGTTGCGTTTCTCAGTAAAGTTTTTAAACTCTAGTGATTAGACTTTTACTAAAGTGAAGCAGCTGAATACTTTTTCCACCACTGGTGCCAGCAACACACACGTACACATATATACAAACACATACACAAGCACACATATGCATGCACACTTTCTCGGTTCACATGGGTTGTACCAGTAAGTGCTGCTTTAGGCTACGGTTTTTCACTACTCTCTACCGTGTTATTAACAATTCTATAAAAAGATCTGCTCAAGTTTCTCTTTCCTGTATGTTAACAACGCTATCGAGCTGCTACGAGGTCGCTGAAGCCTCGTTAAGAGGGAGATTGAGTCCTCAACAGCACAACACCACTGACTGTATGTCATAATTTCCAAAATCCTACTTTTCTTTCCCCTGTTTGTTTTTCTAAGCGACATCACTCATCGGCAGGGCTCGTGGCCAACTTGCGACTAAATAGGTCGACAACACAAAGACAGGGCCTCTTTCTTTCGCTTTGCCTCCCTTTTCTCAACCCACAAGCCTCCTCTAACCTCTCTACCTCCTCTTTTCCGAACATCTATCTCTGCTCTTTTCTTTTTCCGTAACTCCTTTCTCGTAACTTTTCCCTTTTTGCTCTGTTTTAGGTAATTCCCACATCTTCAACCCGAGATAATAGCATTGCAAGAAGTAAAACCACAGAAAAAACCACCGTACTTTCTGTCACACTTCTCTTTCTGCCCCTTGTAAACGATCATGAAGCTCATCATTAGCTCTCAAAGAGGAAGAATGAGCTACGGTTTGATTACCTCGGTGGCTCTGTGGGCTTGCGCAGCCTTTGCTGACTGAATTGGATGCAGACGATTACAGCCTTGCACAGGCAATTATATCTGCCTGCTAAATATGTCACACATAATAAACACATGCTCCTGACAGACAAGGGACAAGGCGAGGCAGTCACAGCTGGAGGGAGGAGGACAGGGAGCAAATTCGGGATCATATGTATTCATTAACTCCATCCTCTTTAAGTGGAAACCTCTCACAGTCCCAATCAATGCATGTCAGTGAATTAATTAAATAAACAGGGGGTCCGATCAGAAGTCACAGATCTGATGGGGAATGGCGACATTAAAAACCGTAACATTCTGCCTGAGATATTACCTCCCAAAAGAATGAAACGTACACAGATGAGGCACAGTTTGTCAAACTTTGTGTTAGTCTATAGGCTTGAGACCGTTAATTGCAATTTTATTATTGGTACTGTCCCCTCAGACCGCAGTACAAACATGGCACTGACACCAGGCCAATAATATTTGTAAAGGATATTCAGTGAAAACAAGGGAGGGAAAGAGCCTTAAATCCCTGGCAAGGAGCTTATACCATGGCCCATGGTGTTTGCACAGGACATACCTCAGGAAGCTGAGACAACTGGGAATGTTTGTCCAGCTTCCAGCCTCTTCCATGCATACATACAGCACAGTACATACATACAGTACATATGTATATATATATATATATATATATATATATATATACTGTACATTCATAAACATAAACTCTAAGGGAATACATATCTTCATATCATACATACATGCATATGACTCCGAGCAGGCCTACATACAACATGCATGTGTCACATACAGTAAATAAATATACTGTCAATGTATGCTACACATACTTACCAAGGCTGTCACCCCTTTAAATAGTGAACTATACATTGATTACTTTATCAATAAACTTTGCATTCTACAACATGTAATATACATATGTGATATCTTTAAGTAAATAGATGCATTTAAGTAGTTATCTATCCAACATGCTTAACAGTTTGCAACTCATTCACCCATTCACACCAACACACACCCATTCACACACACACACACACACACACAGGAACCAGGAACGTTAGGTTGAAAAAAAAGACCTAAAAAGGTAACAAAAACGAGCACACACACACACCCATGGCAGTGAGCTATCATGTAATGTGCCGGCCTGACCATCAGGTGCAATTTGGCCAAGGACACTTGGGCGTGCAGACAGGAGGAGCCGCTCTGCCTCCCGAGTCACAGTCAGTCACCCCATGATTTTCAAACTACAGGAAACTACCCTGTTAATTGACTAATAATTCAGAGCTTACACCGACCACAAATGACCTTCAGGAAGAGGAACTCATGCACTTCCTCTTATTTGTCACCATATGTTTACATTCTGCCCAGAAACCCTGGCTGGGTCTTGTTCGAGATTAGATTAACTGTATCTGTGGTAGATTGGGTGTTGTAGCTTCCACAAACACACTGTGGTGTTTGTTTCTTTCATTTCCATTGCAAAACCAAAAAATGTATAGATAGATAGATAGATAGATAGATAGATAGATAGATAGATAGATAGATAGATAGATAGATAGATAGATAGATAGATACATACATACATACATACATACATACATACATACATACATACATACATACATACATACATACATACATACATACATACATACATACATACATACATACATACATACATACATAGATATGTAAATATTTGCATGAGCCACTCCTTCTGAGCGTTTGCCACCATTAACAAACACACTCAACTAAACACCCGGGGGCCTACTCTGCCAGGTGTTTGGGTGCACTGGTTTTTTTTCGGTCATCGTCTTCTTCTTCTTCTTCTTCTTCTTCTTCTTCTTCTTCTTCTTCTTCTTCTTCTTTTCTTCTTCTTCTTCTTCTTCTTCTTCTTCTTCAGTAAGAAGGAGAATGCCACTGCACTGCCCCATGGGAAGGACTAGGCTGACTAATGTAAGCACACTACAGTGCGGCGGCTGGTCTTAATTATGGTAACAGACGCTGAGGGGAATGCACTGGTACCACCAACAAGCAAGTAGCTCAGCACTAGCAGGGCCGATGATTAGCACATGAGCACCCCCATTTTTGATAATGTAAGTGCACAAGACAACTAAATATATAACATAGGTCTAGTTTTTTTTGTTGATATTTTAATGAAGAATTCTTGCATATCATATCTTTAAAGACCACAGACCGTTTAAATGATTTTCGTTAGTGTGTTTTTACAGAATTATGCGTCCTATTTCCTTTCATCAATTTTATATTTATTCATACCTGTCTACGGATATCAAAAAATAATCTTAAAAAAATCCTTAAAACAAACGCACAAATAAAACTGATGTGGACACCTTGTGGTTGGTTGGGAAACGTCTCACACAGTCAATGAGGTAAAAAAAAAATCATATACAAGGCAAGAAATATCTGTGCCATACGCAGGCTATCTGACTCATCCAATGTCACAGCCAATCTAAGTTTTACTGAAATGATTTCAAATGGTCGGAATCCCCATTAAAAATCTCCCCTGTGTGTCGGGGCAGGGAGAACATGATTTAGAGACTGTTTTTGCCCTGGCCCCTGCTCGCTGTGTGTCACCGGCCCTTACTGTGGTATGCATGGCCTTCCTCTGCACAGGACTATGAAAGCAATTGTGATTGTGATTCCATAGTCAGCAAAACGCTTGAATGGCCCCGAGTTAGCATGCACACACACACACACACAATGTCCCCACACTGGGCCACTGATTCCTTCAACCCATCTGACTCTCACTCATCCTTTAACTCTCCTGCTCTGCCTCTCCGTCACATAAAACAGAGTGTGTCATTAGCTAATAGCAGCAACACCACTCAACATAAACATGCACCACAGCCAGCATTACAAGGAGCGGCTGTCAGCCATGTTTAAGTGCTGGAGGAGTTAAAAATAACACTCGTACACACTAAGCCAAAACTAACAGCAAGTATGTCTGTGTTTATTCAAGAGCTTATTTCACTCGAGGATGATCAGTTGATGGAAACTGACTGAATGACTAAAATATGTTAATGCAATGAGACCCAACCTGGCAGCACTATATTAAAAATAAAATTGAGATAAGGCATTTCCAATGGAGCATATCTGTCCCCCGGCTTATCTGAGGCAGAGGAGACCACCAACTAACAAAGCCAGCTCTTCAATCATGCCCTATCTAAGCAGATATCAGTTGTTGGTAGGATATATGAGCTGGGTGGGGCCTGTGTGTATAAACACAGGGCCTGCTCTCTCTCTCTCTCTCTCTCTCTCTCTCTCTCTCTCTCTCTCTCTCCTCACTCTCTCTCTCTCTCGCTGCCCTCCATCCTGGTGCTCTACTGTAGGCAGCGACTCACCTCAGCAGCAGCAGTCAGCACTGTTTGATTAAGGTATTCAAATAAAGGAGCAGACACTGTGTTCCCATTTCACAGAGCAAACCGAAAGCGCCGGACAAACAGCCACAGTGCAATTACAGTTGTGCATGTTGTATTAGACAAGATGCGTCCGCGTGGTTTCAGGGCTTTCTGCAACACATTAAGTGCAAATAAGTACAGTATAAGTACAGCAGCACATGCATCATGCAGCCGAAAGCATTAAAACACGGCACAGCTTCATTTTGCCATCAGAGAGCAAAGCTGTTATACTGTGTAATATCTCTTCAGCTGTGGGAGAGCACCACAGTAATAAAAGAGACACACTCACAGTGAAACAAAGTGAGCACTGAAAGTATTGAAGTGAACATCTTCAGGGTTATTTATGGATCTTTCTGATTCATCTCAGTCTGCACTTGAAGTACTTCTGCGCATTTTATGCATCTCTTTCTTTGTGTACCTCACCTTTTTTTTTCTCCATCTTGTGTAACGATGCTGAACATCGCAGTAAATAGTCTTAGCACAAACTGTTCACGCTGCTTAAGGACCAATCGACCCAGACCGATCATGGACAACACAGCCAAAGTAATGGAAACGACTCGCGTCAATTGGTGAATCGCAGTAAATCATCAACACGAAGGTGCAAAGAAAGCAAATTCAAATATTATGAATGGAATGAGCCGCAGCTCCAAGTGAGCAAAAGTGTGACAAAGGCTGAGAGCCTGACAGCGTGTTTCTTGGAAGTCACAAAAACTTGCTAATTGCCCGAACCACGCTTGCTTCCGCTCGCAGCATCCACAATTAGTCGGTGGCGCACGGAACAGGTTTGTAAATAAACAGGCTGTAAAGCTGAAATACAAGCACATGCTCATTTTATCCAATTAAGGCTGTGTGTGACTGAGATTAACACTACCAATTTCACAGCAATAAAAGGAGAAATGTTGTCTGAGGCTGCAATTTGCTTTTTATTATAATTGTGGATCGGGAGCAGCCAGTAATGATGCTAAATCTCAATATGATTGCCAAATTTCCACCATTTAACCAAAATAGAATATTTTACCAATAATATTACCCTGAAAGAATATTTTCAAGATAAACTAGACCCCAACTAATCCTGCTCCAAACTGAAGTACAACCCCATGAATATGCAAAGTGAGCCCCTAAAAATGATTAACCTCTAGCCTCCACTCATCTCAAGAAGGAGACCTGTGCTGAATTTGAAATTGGCCAACCAGTGCTGCCAGAGGTGATTAGCTGCGGGCAGATCTGATCTGTAGATACAGTACCTACATAACAAATCAGATGTCTCTTTAATGCCGCCGTCAGCTTGACGAGCGTTTGAGGAGAGCAACTTGACCTCGAGCAGCGTGTTAACAGGACACCGAATCGCCCCCAGGTCCCGGACTCATTTGCATTGCTAGTGTAGGTAGTTAGTGTTACACATGCGATGATGGCAAATTATACCTCCCCTCGTGGAAAGAACCCGAGGTAAAGGGAGCGGAGGCCTTTCAATAATTCAAAATGAACACTTGTAATTTTGAGGGGTGCCACGCTGTTGTGTGGCTGACAGCAGCGTGGTGTCACTTTCTCTCTAGTGAAAGCACTTTTATCGTTTAATATCTAGAGGCTTTGTTTCCAGGATTCGTGCGGTGCGTGGATATCAGCATATTCCTGGGATTATCCGCGTGGAGGATGATCCTAATTCGTCTGACCTACAAGATAGAAAGCCTGTGCGGAGGAGACAGTTATACGAGCCCATTTGGTGACACAGGTGTAAACCGGCCTTATCTGTTAATGTTTTATATGGACCTCATTTCATCTGTGATCGAATGGGAGTCACTGTGTCCTGGTAATTTTATTTTCCGCCTGCACGTTGTTTTTCTGCCGGCAAACCTTGATCAACAACTATATACGACACTGTTTTTATGACCTTAAGTGGGAGATGATCTTCTCGGTTAATTACTGGAAAATTCCGATTCGGTGAGAGAGATGTTCCATTGCTCACACAGCGAAAAGAGAAACATCCCCAACATTGATTTGTATTAGTGCCTTCACTGTCCTGTACCGGAAGGCCAGAGAGCAAGGCAAAGAAGTTCATCTACAGCAGCAGCTCGACATCCAGAGCCTGTGGATGTCGCCGTGGTAGGTGACAACAGCAAAGTCTAACTTAGGGTTTAGAAGATAGTTGAGATGCTGTTAATAGAAATCAGATATTTGAATCGTTGGATATGGGTTTCCTTGTATTGCCACAGGTTGAATGTTTGTAGGTTTAGTTTACTTTGTGTTGTCTCTGTGGCTTGTGGCAGGTTGACAACGACAGATTTAATAATCCCCGATCCTTCTAATATCTGCAACAGAATAACTAAGGCATTGGTTGTTGTTGTTTTTTTTCTTGGAAAACCAACAAAATAATTGTTGTTTTAAATTCCTGCGCACTTGCAATTGTGTTGAGTGCAGTGTCAAAAGCCCAAAGCTGCGGGGTGTCAACGCACAGAGACCGAGAGAAAAGAGTGATACTTGTGGCAGCACAGACTCTGTGGTTTCTCCTTACAAAGTAATTAACAGTACATTACTGGCACACATCCATTTAATCGTTGAACTCCCGGCGGAAAACCACGTAAGCTACGTAAGAAATCATTGCGAAGGGGGAGCTGATGTGCGCATGAGAGCAGCGAAGTGGGACAGTATGGATTCCATACAGCTCCTGGTATTCCACGTCGGGTGGGACATTTAATGCCAGCTTTGTGCAAAAACACAACTGCACCATCTCTCCGGGGGAAATAACATAATAAGCACGTTGGGTGGAAGGGAGGGGGGGAAAGTTGGGACTATTCATTTTCTTCCAACAGCCAAATAGGAAAATAGCAGGTTTCAGTGTAAAGTAATATATAGAGTAAATTTTGTTCTGCCCTGTTCCACACTTAAATTAACAGCATCTCATCCAAGCCCAGTGTCACTTTACTTGCTGACACTTGACATTTTGAAGCAAGTGAGCGCCCGCGGATGGAAAAACGCATCCGTACAAAGCGTGCGTTGGCAGTGCGTAAACATGGTGTATTGGCACAAACATAAAGAGAGACAGGTGAGAAATGAGGCGTTTGGATGCACGAGGCTACGCGGCGGGTTATTTACCTTGTTTGAGTGGTAATAGTCCAACGAGCTCAGGCAACTTGGATCAGTCGGTAGGGAGCATGAACCCACGTTTGCCGGGGGCGCAGGATAAAATCTCACGTCCATCTCAGGTTGTGCGAGACTGAAGGCATGAAATCACTTTCAGCGTCTTTGACTCAGTATTGTCTCAGCAAACACAACGCCAGGAGAAAAAAACACACACACACACAAGAGAGAGAGCAAAAAAAAGAAAAAGAAAAGAAGTGGGGGAGTTTTTTTTTTACTCGGTACACTCTTCCCTCACATCCGTTCGCGGCCGAACTTCGGCACCAACTCTGGTGAATGATGCGCAGTACTCCTCAGCACAGCCCCGCACCAGGATGTGGAACACTCACTTACGCACAACGCAGGAGTAGAAATTGCATGGATACGCACGTGTTGGCAAGAAAAGCAAAAACTATCCTCTTGTTCCAGAGCAAATAAAAACCTCCAACTTAGATCCTCTCTTATTAGATCTTTGTGAATGTTACAGCTGGACGGCAGCGCGTGAGTGTGCAGCCTCTGCTTTTCCCCCCACTGCTCTCAGGACTCCATACAGGCTTTGTTATGGAGGCGCATACTCTTGCATTGGTTCCAGTACAGAAGTGGTTGGACTTCCCTCTGCCATGCGACCTCTGCCGATAATAAACGGGAAAGAGGAACGGAGGGAGAAGGGGGAGGGGAGATTGGTGGCTGCCTTGGCAACCGCTCTCCTTTCTGCAACTGCGCGCTCCTGATTAGCTGGAAATGTAGTGGTGTGCACGGCTGTGCATTATAAAGCGTACTCTGCTCCATCAGTGCTTCATAAAGGCTTCCATTTGGGTTTATTGTGCCAAGGAGGATGGAGGCAGGTTGCACACGGTCTCTCTAGTTCACCAATGTTCGTTTTTTTTCATGCATTTTTATTCTTAATCTGCATTAAACTGCTGTAAAATGTTTATGTCATCTAATCGCACACATCCCATTCTAATCTGTGGTCTGAAACTGTTTCTTCTGCACTCCTTTGATTTTTACTGTTACGTCTATAAAAGACAGAAAGACACATTTGATATATAAAACAAATCCAATGTATTTACCCAGAGAGCATACGGATGTGACAACTTCTGGCCTTTTCATGGCCCTGACAAAATGGTTGTGAGCCTACAGTGGCCCACTTTGAAATAACAAATGTGGCCTGAATATCCCAAAACAAAACATGGTCCTTTTTTGGCAAACATGCGGTGCTCCAGGCCGGGTGTAATCTGGATGTGAACCCAAAGTGGCCCATGTGGTAAATGGTGACTATGGCCCAAATAACACAGAAAGACCACCCTTGGCACCTTTGGTTGACATGCGGTATGGCTATGGCTTACTTGTGGCCCAGATCTGGATAACAGGAACAGACCGGCCAAGTGCCATCATTCCACGTGGTATGTGGGCCGTGTGACGGTGTGGCACTGTGACTGTGAGCCAAATCTGGGCCCAAACAATTAAACCATGTAGAGTTATTGAAAACTGAAGATATTTGCATTCATCTTAAAGTTGCCTTTTTGTCTAGTTGTCAGTGGTAGGCTCATTGTGCCAGGATGGATGTTGTTTTTTCATTTACATGTTTTTACCCGAACTTCCTACTATAATCTAGTCTAAAACAGTGACTTTACTTCTGCACTCCTTTGATTTTAATGTTATGTCTATAAAAGACAAAAGGAAACAGGTTATATTAAATTCATCATAAAGTCCAGTGTTTTATAGAATAATGGAAAACTGAACTTTCATTGATCATAAAGTTGTTTTTTTTCTCTGGTTTTTACGACTACTTTTGGGATTATTAGATCCACGTTTCTCAGAGACTCTCTGCGGTTCCTCAATGTTATTTTTTACTGCATTTAATTTTTTCATTCTCATGTTATCACATGAACCTGCTGTTTAAAGTTAGTCAGTTAATTATACAAATCCCAATATTAGTCTATTGTCGAAAACAGTAAGGACAGTTTATTGACAAGACTAGAGCCCATATATCATTTATTGTAAAGGTCAGTGTTTGATAGTTACTGAAAACTTAGGTCATTGTCATTGATCATGAAGTTGTTTTTTCTTCAGTAGCGCTTGCATTTGAGGTTTTACTGTTATTTTCATCAAAAGACATAAATATAAGGACGTTTAAAATCAAATGTGCGATATAACCCCTCAAACAAGGAACTATAATGAGCACCTGTAAAAGTGCGTCTATGCAGTGTTCAGGGCGGAATATGTACAAGGGGGTTTAATCCCGTGTTGCCATACAGTTGCAAATGTGTGCAGAGAGAAGCTGCGGCTGCGAGAGCTGCTTCTGACAGCTCACTGAATGTGATGGATAGCACACCCTTGCCCTGTGATGTGCATGCACATTTGATGTTGAAATGGCCTATCCATGGGACCATTGTCTTTCAATCATGTCAAGGCGAAGTACAGAATGGAGCACATTTTCTGCTGCCTGGCGTTATTACTTTGCCACATTTTACAGCACATCCTTGCACCCTGCCTGCCCAGAAATCTTCTTTATCCTCCCGACGCTGTTCTGTTTAAAGAAAGCTAATTTGAACAGTTGTTTGGGGGAGATACGTTGCAATTAAAACAGTGATAATATACTCTCTATATCACTCCTCAACAGTTTTTGCAGACAGGCTTTCATTAGATGAACCTGAATGTGAATAAAGGAGCAAGGAGAACACGGAGAAGGGCACAATTGTTTTTACACAAACCGTGACAGCCGCATCTGCCCACAGCTGCAGCTCTTATGTTCCTAACCTTCGCAAGTTTCAATAGCCAGTCGTTGTTTCAGCAGGTCTATTATGTTACAGTGCAGCCTCTTTACAGTGCGGCCCTACACCGGTAGGCACGTCCTGCCACTCTCCCCCGGCACGGCTCACAGAGAGTTAACCACATGGCTCAGTGCCATGGCTTCATGGGAATGGAATGTGGAGTGCTGTGTGTGCAGGGCTCCTTTCCCAGCATCCCTCACTGCCCAGGCGCATGCTAATGATCAGTATTATTGAAGCACAATTGATGGGCTAGCAACCAAACAAGAGAAACTAATTACTACTAAGGCTTTATTGTCCTTTAATTACGGAAGCTCTATGGCAATTAGTGCCGCACAAAGATGCAGCCCTACTTTAATCTCAAATAAAATGTGATGCAGATGAAAAAATTTGGAAGATGAAAGGTAGATAAGATAATTTGGCTTTCGGTTTGTTCTGCAGAAACGAAGGCTGATTTGTGTAAAGTGTGGGAGGACAAAAGAACTGCTGAGGGTTCTGCTAATTTAAACTGAAAATTATCTCAAAACAGAATTGGCACATGATATTTCAGTGACCTTGGAAAGCTACAAAAAACACAGACACAGACACAGACACAGACACACACACACACACACACACACAGACAAGTGAATGCTGAACAACCCCGTCCCCAAAGTTACAGCAGAAAACCGAGGCTGCAGTTTGTGATGTCATTAAATGATGACTTATAAAGCTATTACAATAAAGAACATCGACTTTGTAGAAGCACACACTAATTGTTTTACGCCCACGCGAGATTTATATCACATCGCAGAGCGAACTGTGTCGAGCCCGTAGGAGCAGGGGAAGTGGAAGCTACTGTAAAGCATCTATAGTAGAACGTTTAATGTTCCCATGACCTACATTAATGCATTCTCAAGAACACTAAAGCGACCTTTAAACAACTATTAGTTCATAACGTCAGGTCAGAAACAAAAAAATCTGCATCATTAGTGACGTTTACTCCAAACTTGTGTAAAATCTTCCTATGGATCAGTTGTATCTTTCCTATAGAGGATGACAATGAGCACGGTCTCACATTATCAGAGTCCTCTCGATGCACTTTGAACCTTTAAAAGTATCATGACCTTTTTGAGCATCATTTGTCCCGATTTAGCTTCATGCATTGTTAAAAATGTGTCAAAATGATCATATGTCATGAACAAAACCTCTCTTTCTCTCTCACACACACACACAAACACACACGCATTAATAAGAACATTAAATAAAGTTAAAGTTAAGTAGTTCAAGTAAAGTTGTTGGATAATTACTCAAGCAATTTGCTTTGTCTGGTTGTTGAACCACATGTAGATTTGGAACGTGACCCCATTGAGCTTTGGTACTTTGTCTAACATTGAGACTTCTTAATCATGCAGCTGCTTTACCAGGCTTGAGAAAAAGCAGGACATTTATTTTTTGACTGGCAGAACGTTCTGTGGGTAAAACTGTAGGAGTTACAGACGATGAAAAGAAATTCCTCTTTAATTTGAGAAACCTGTCATGAAGTTGGGTCAAACTTTGTCAATATTTACTAGTTTCCGGCTGCCAGCTTCTGAAATGTGGTTTATTTAATATGTTTATTTTTACAATGTAATCTGAATTGCTTAAGAAAGATAAGAAAGACAACTGAAGCATTTTTAGCTATAAGGATTTAGAAAAACACATTCTAGAGTGTGAATCATCAGATAAACATAAGGGAAAATTCTTTAATGAAATTCTGCCAAACCAGTTTTATCCGTGATGTGCACACAACACACCCACAGCAGTACAGGACATGCTGTACCTTTACTGTCTGGCATTTAGCATAATTTGATCTGTTCATGCAAACTGTGGGCCTAAGGGCAATGTTATAAGGTACATGCAAATGATACCGTTATGTTAAACTATGTTACTCTGGAACAACAAGTTTTCGAAACATATTTCCCCCCCCCACTCAATGATTAGTGTGTTACTCAAATGTGAACACATTTGTGCTTGTTAAACATATGTTGAAAAATACAGCATGTTTCAATATGTTGACTCCAGCTCCACTTCTTATTTTTTAATGTGCTTGTTAAATCATTTCATTATACGTCATATTCATAGGTTGAGGTGTGAAAGCTGGAAGTTATAAAGAAACACATTTTGAATCTCACAAGAGCAGTGTTCTGGGCCAGCTTGCTGACCTCTGACCCCTGTGCCAGGTTGCACTGACCCTGCTTGTTTGAGCAGGGCATGGGAACCTGCAGTGTGTCCTGAGTGTGTCAACAATCTGGCCTGAGACCACAAACAGCAGGGAAGATAATGTTTCTGGGATCATTAATTTACTCCGGGACAAGAGAAATGAGTTGTTACTTTCCATCTGTCGTGAATGTCATTTTAAGCTGCAGTGATACAGTATGAAACATAAGCCAAACCGTTCCTCCGTCCAGAGTCCTGTTGGTAGAGATGTGGTGATCCTATAATGTCCTCGGTGCAGCTCTGCAGACAAGGAGGTCACGACCTAGTTTCCCCAGAGGTCAACTCCCATACTCTGCCGCACAACTTTAAGCCTCTGACATCTGAACCACTAAAAGATTATGTCCATGTGTGGGTTTTTTTTCTTGGTTTATTCCATACATGAAAAATGCTGACTTCATAACAGAAGCGCGCTACAGTACAGTTCAGTACATCTCTGTACATGGGAGCTGGAGTTAGACTGCTGGGTTATTATGTGACTGACATCATGTCCTCATTGTGTCATCCACCTAGCAAATCACCCTGAAGCATAATTAAGGAAAATCACCGCAGGGCTTACATGCATTGACTCTTGATTTTGGTAAAAGAGATGTGTCTACCTTTTCCCCTTTGCACGAAGCGCTGCAGGAAGACAGAGAACGCTCAGTGAGAAAGAGAGCAGACTTGTCAGTCTGACCACGTTTCATTTAGCACTTCATTTCAAGGAAATTCAAGAGACTCCTCTAATTGCCTATAGCATTTCAGCTCTCATTTGAGGAAGAATGTATTGCAGTCTGCAGGAGCTCCGCTCAGTGTTTTCACATCATTAAAAAGGCCAACATTTGCACATGGTGATAATGTCAAGTGAGTTAAAGTTTTGTTTTTTACATTGTTTGTACAAAAACCAGAGAAAGAGTGTGTTGTTTGATTGCTAGTGTTTTGTAGGTGTGATCAAAACATGTCTGCGCCATTTACTTCTCGCGTCTTCTGTTTTGACCAGTTTTATTTCGGATGACGTTTGTCTCGCGCATGTATGACTGACTGCATGTTTTGTGCGCATGTAGGAAAACAGGACCTATTCTTATCAACGAGGCACATGGCATCATTTGCAGTGAAAATTGTCATTCAAGCGCTGGAGTCATTCCTACATAGAGAAATTCAAGCATCCAATCACGGTCCCTTTCAGACGAGCAATTAGGATTCTTTTTGAGTCGCTCAAATTATAGATGTTTTTACTGAGTGAGGCACAAAAAACAAGGAAAGAAAAAAAATGAGGCTAATTTGAATGCAGGCATCTTTTTTTAATGTGACCGAACAGCAATGACAACCATTAAAAACATTTTATTTACCAGTGACTGCACATTTTTGGGGAATTTATTTGGTCAAAAGTCAACATTTATTTTCAGGAGCTGTTAACCTTCACAGCTTTGCAATAAACCGATGCCAAAGTCCTGACTCTGCTTATGCAGATCAGTTGATATAAAATTAGCCCTTTTATTTTCAGTATCTACCAAGATCATAACATGCAGATTCTCTGTAATCTCTATCATTCATGGTGGTGAAACAATTCTTTCTCTTCTCATGTTGCATCCTCTGATTAAATGAAGCATACTTGATCTTTATCTGGGTTGAAGGATGATTCCTGCATTGGCCTCTATCCCGCTCCTGTAGGCTCTGAAGTAAGAAGACAAACACAATGAAAGTTATTCGAGGCATTGAAATTGTTTATATGTCCTCAAATCTGTCGATTAAGTTTTTTTAAACTTAATCATCCTGGAATGTTAAATTTAACCTCAGATAAAGCATAATATATTGGGCTATGAAGGAATATATCGCTCAAATGTTTTCTTTTATTGGGAACAAAGTTATATATTTAGTTCTCTAGGCTTTTAATGTTTTAATGTTTCAAACTTAATGTTTCCCATCAACCGCATTGCCCACTCACAGCATAGCAACTATAACAGGCATCGCAGACGGCGCTCCACAACCCCAGCCAACTCACCCAAGATAGCATAATGTTCATCGAACACACTGGTGAGTCATCATCCTTAAAGCTCTTTTCTCTTGCAGTGTTAAAAGTGAAACACACTGAAATTTGAAGGCAAAAGTCAAACTTCTGTGTTCCTGGTCCAGGTGTGTGAGCTAAGTCTCCAGACAGGGTGAGCCTGAATTAATGAAGTATAGAAAACTACTCTTCACACTCTATCTCTGTTTCTTCCAGTTGGATCAGCACCAAGCGTCAGTGTGATGGCAGAATATCATTTATGTGACACGTTAGATAAAACATCTGGAGACAGTGATTAAACCATCAACTGTATATGAAGATGGAGGACGTGTCTACACTTCCTCCCGCTATCCAGAAATGAAGCCAAAATTGTTTTGGATGTGAACATTGTCATCTTGTGGCAATGGCGTAATTTGGAGTCTGCACAGCAGGGGATATCGTAGTATTGAGGTCCCGCCTACACGCTTGACCAATCTCGAGTCAGTCTCAGCTGTCAATCATGATGTTTCACCTAGTTTTCATATCGTCAAATAACTAGTTAAACCAACCTGGGAAAATTAGCACTTGAGCAAACATCAGCGTGACCTAAAATTACAGAAACCACCTTTTACCAAAAAAAATTATGTGTATTTTGACTTTTTTAGTTTAGTCCATATCCCATCTGCTAACATGGAGGAAGCAGGATTCATGACCTATACCGCAGACAGCCACCAGGTGGGTATCAAGATGCTTTGGCTTCACTTTTTGGGAGCAGTCACGTCATCCATCTTTTTATACAGTCTATCAGCTACTTGGCAATAAAGGGATGTTGTCAATTATCAAACTGGATATCCTGGATGATAATATGTCACAATACAAAGCCTTTTGTTTTTGGGTGAAATAAACCTTTAGCGTGAAAGATTTAACATCATGAGCAATGCCCTGTGCTGGGAAAAAGTAAGTACACTGTCAAATACCCAGTAAAGACCCACAACTAAAATAAGGCCAGTATAAATATTTCAGATTTATTTGGGGAATTTGAATCAGAGAAACTGATATAAATCTTTGGTCCGGCAGGCAGTCGAGTACAGAATGAATTTAGTTTGAATGAACTCACAACTCAAGGCTACGTTCCCAATGCCTTCCCACTCGGGCTTTGTAAAAGGGACAAATCATGCAATAATCTCACTGTACAAGCGGATTCATGTGGTGAGAAACGTCTGTGATTTACGAGATACGTGGGAAAAACGTGTTTCATGGTCAGATTCCTATGAAAAGTTAACTGCTCAACCTCAGGCTCGTAATATACTCAACAAATTTTTGCAATTTTCCCACAAGTGAGCATCAGTCTGATTGTACATGAAGTTGAATCAAACAATCCAAGGTCTGCAGCAATGCATTCTCTCCTGGTGCAGCACACTGAGACCTGATGTATGTTTGATAGGGAGCCAATCCAGTATCTATATTTTCCCTCAGTGTTGGTTTCTTGTTACACCTTCTGTCTCCCCTGGCATTAAACAGCCGGAAGATTTAAATAACATGCAATTTCTTATGCAATTTTGAGCTATTGCAGAGAGAAGATAGGCCTGAATGCCTCACAAGTGCATAAGCACACTTAGCACTGACTGTTTGGAGCCTGCATGGGAGGAGAAGCATTGTTGGACAATGGAAAGCAGGATGGAGAAAATAGTTTCTCATCGGATCCCTCGAGAGATTGGAGATTAGAGTTTTATTGACGCCACCTTGCAACACGATGAGGATTTTCTCCCGGAGACACACACAGTTGAGCCAGAGTAGATGTACTGTATGGGTCGCCTGTGTCGGACATGGCCGCCCGCATGAATAAAATATGGCAGTTGAACATGCTGTTCAACACTCTTTGTGAACAACAATATCCTTTTAAGAGTAATTTCACTTAGGCTGCGTGTCCTCACCAGCCTCACCCTGTCTTCCCTCTCCCTCTTATGGAGACACACACACACACACACACACACACACACACACACACACACACACACACACACACACACACACACACACACACACACACACATTTTCAAGGGTGAGAGAATGCTACATTGCCATTACCAGTAAACATAGAGGCTGGGGGAGAGGGAAGAAAGAGGGGAGGGGGAAAGGGATGGGATAAAATCCATCAGATTTGATGGCATGGTGATGTAGATAATGTTTTCTCTTTTCAGCTCAGCTCAGAGACAAGAAGGCAGAACACAACCACTTTCAGTCCCTCACGTCCTCTGTTTTGAATGAAAAGAGGGAGCACAATACGCAGAGTTTGTGTTTCTAACGCGTCTCTTTTGTGCACAAACACCGTGCCCTTTTTACCTATCAGAATGATTGCCTCACCATTATGTGATTTCATGGTGAAACACACATACTCTTAATCCGGCTAGACCGCTCCGGCAGAGGAGAGCTGGGTTTATACTCACCAGAAAGAAAAAAAAAGAAAAGAAAAAGAAAAAGGAAAGAAAGAACATAATTAACCAGTTTCTCATCTGTTTGCACAAATACGACAGAAAACCCCTCAAAAAAAGCACTCGACGCCACGGTAATTTGCCGCACAGAAAACATTGGAAAACAAGCGCGTTGAGGAAATGTAGATGGGTTTTTAAGGTCTGAAAGCCACAGCTGCTTGGCAAGCAGGAGCTGGCTCCTTTTGTCTTTTATCTTCTCCTGTAATGTGCACAGGTGCTGCTTAATTCAATTGGAGAACGTTGCCATGGTTTTACATTAATATATTTCCATGTTACCATTACGACTGTTGTCATGGAGATGATAGGACCTATTTGAACTGAAAGCAGAGATGGTTTTATGGGGGTATCGCTCTCTCTCGCTCTCTCTCTCTCTCACTCTCTCCTCCTCTCTTTCTATCTCTCTCTCTCTCTTTCATTTGCTTGCTCCATGTCAAGTCACATGGTATGCAGCCAGATTTAAAGCTTGACTTCACCCCCACCACCCTCCCCACTTTTTTTCTTTTACTGGTTCTAACTCAGTATTGCTGTAGCAGAAGATGCATTTCAATCATACCTGCAGCAACCAACACATTCAGGGTGTGGGGGGATAAAACAAGGGTTGTTATTTGCTCCTAATGGGGCTCCTACTTCTGCTGGCATGCACAAATCAAATCCAGTATTGTGCACAAGGATCGTTTTAACATGTGGCACTTAAAAAAAGAATTTTCACTAATGTTCCCATTGACTTTTTTCATTACCCATCAACCCACAGTGAATGGCAGTCCTTTGAATCCCAGGAGGAAATGGCTGCAGAAGAAAATGAACAGTCTAATCAGGCACAGAAGGTTGGCCCGTACTGGAAATGGAATTTGCTCAAAATCAAAACAACTATGTAAAATGCAGACTTCTTTTTTTTAACATAACCTACTACCAACATCTAATCGAGACTCGGTTATTCCAATTAAAGTAATTGCACACTTTCATAAAATCAATACTGCTCCCTGGTACCGTAATTGCTTCTTTCAATCAATTTGATGCATTTTCTAGAACAAAAGGCAAAGCAGGGGTATTCAATTTACTCAAGCATGCCAAAGTTGATGGAATGCTTGTATTGGCTATTAAAGCATTGGTTGTTTTCTTCTTCTTAAGGATGCCAGTGGAATATCTTCAGAGGCAAGTTCAAAGTCACCTTGTTATCTCTGGATTTTGTCTTGGATACCACTGTAACTCATTATATCAGCAGGCACAAGAGGAGAAGCATATTAGTGCCCTGGTGCTGCGCTGAAATGAGATGCAAAATGTATCACAATATGCAGCAACTTTGATGAAATCGACCTTAGTTTATTTGCTAATGAATGGTCCTGCATAAAGCATGCACACATGGACACGTGTGCACGGATGCAACGCTGCAGAGATGTACACACCTTGGTCCAAACAAACATAGGGGGGGGAAAAAACATCTAACAAAAGCACGAGAAACCATGAGAAACTGGGCTCCTCTGACAGCTTTGATCCATCAGCAAACCGTAATGCAGAGCAAAGTCAACTGTGTCCTACTTTTCTTTGCATTAACGGCGCTGGAATCGTTTTTCCGAATTTTTACACATACAGTATTTTAGGCTTGGCTTCTCTCAGTACCGTTGTGAAATAAAATAACTTCGAATTAGAAATGGGTTACAGTCTCTTTCTTTCTTCCTCTCACTCTATCTCAGCTGCGCACACACGTTCTCACACACACATACACATCATGCTCTGCAGATAGACAGACAAACCCATGTTTAAGCCACCACCATGTTCTCCTTTTCTGCATTTTTTTTCTTAGGATAATGAAAAATGTCTGATATGAAGCTCTGGACTTGCAGCGTGGCACCCAGCTTTCTGCTATTCTTATACAAACACAAAGTGACAAGATGGTTACTCTCTCTGCACACTGACAGTTCATTCCAGACTAGGAAAAATGTCAAAAATGTTTAGTCACGGCTGAGTGGACTTAATTACCGTCCTCTAGGCTGCCACAGAACTCAGTGCCACTAATGGTCCCGGGCTACAGATAAAATTCCATTTATAAGAATGTTGCAGCCACAAGATCTGATTTGGCCAATATGAAATATTTACTTTGATGTAATTAAAGTGACAATGCTTATCACCCATTCTGGCCTGAAACTAAAAAAGGGGAATTGCTCTGTTTAGATAAATATGAAAACAATCATTGTTGGCCTTTTAGATCAAGATGAGATGTAAATGTAGTGTTTGTCGTGTCAGGGGGTAATTGGACCGGTGTTATGATAAGTGCTAATTTTGAACTTTGATGAATAAATGCATTTACACCGAGAATTTGGTTCCTAACAAGGTTACGTACAGACACAAAGCACTTAACCCCGATTCCCCTGTGATAATTGTAATCTAAATAACTTAATTAGAATAATGACTATTATTGGTTTTTTTTTCACTCTGTGAGGTTTTACTTGTAATTATGAGACACATTATTTACAGTTTTCTGTTGTACATAAACATCTCTGTCCTTTAAAGGCACATCTGATCAAACACTGACACTAAAAACACAAGGATTGAAACAGACAATAATATTAAAGTAAACAAATCAACAAAACATTAATTTACATCTTCACAAAAATCTTCTGATCTGTGGGAAAACACAAAATGCTTATTATAATTCCCACTATATAATAATACTATAACTCTATAAATACAGTCAAATAGGTACAGAAAGAGCCTTTGATTTATGATCTTAATGCGAGACATAAAGTGTATATTTTACGAACTGAATATAAGCAGTATTTAATGTGATATGAACTGTCATCATCGTGACCTCCTGCTCAGTCAGAAATGGAGGGTCCACCAACCTTGTCACTGACGACGCGCTGATGTGATTTGATTTATTCATGGGAACAGGAAAACTCAATCAAACAACATCAAAGGTTTATGTAAGTCTCTTAACCCAAACAAGACCCTGAGCAGTTTACGGCCGGTTCATCTCTACATATATGCAAATGTCCTGTGGGCTGTATCATGGTGCCGAGCGAGGAAATGCTGCGGACTTGTTTTCATTTAAAAGCCTTTTCTGACACAGTGTATGTACACTTACGCTTTCCATCACAGGAACGGGACATGTTTACCTGCTGGGTTACTCAAGACTGCAGTGAAATACTGGAGCTGTTATGCAAGAAGCTCAAATTCAGGTTTTCTATTAAAGAGTTAGTTCACGCTGATTATGTCAAACCCCTGCATTGATACCAAAGAGCTGTGTAACCACGAATATATTTCACTACCCCGGTACAATGGAAGTCAATGGAGTTTTGTTTGTGTCCCTCACTGCATTACATTGTACACATATAAAGAAATTAAATTGCAGCATCACTTTGGAGAATTATTGTTCCCCCAGTGGTTAAATAGTATCATTAGGAGTTATTCTCTGGGAACTAGGGATGGAAGTACAACATTTTTCATCAAGATCCATGAATTGTTCTCTGAGAGATGAAGGAAAATGCTGAAAAGCACCTTATTTTGACATTTTGAAGAAAGTAAAAAAAGATAAGTTTTTGGATAATCTTACTAACAAACAAACAAACAAAATAACCAACAAATGGACAGGAGTGAAAACATAATTTCCTTGGTGGTAGAACAAGCAACAAACCATCAGCATCACAAGCCCCTAACCAGTTCTATCCGGTACTGTATATATGCATTGAATTTGTGTTTGATGGTAAAACTCACAGGAAGCTATTGTTTTCACTCTAACAGATGAGCTGCTGTGTGGGCCACTGTGCCCCGATCTCCCCGTCCTTCACATCCATCATGTGAAAATGAGTTCATATGCATCACTGCTAACATAATGGTCTTAAGAGGCTGAGGGAAAGGCTCACCTAACATACAGGATGGCACAATAAAGAAGAGCCCATTGACATTAATGAAAATGTATACCATTTAAAACTTGTAGGAGCGATGGCTGAGAGGAAGATGAAGCATTATTTATTAATAGTAAATGGCTAAGTGACTGGCTGTTGATTGCATGGGCTGTTTTCATAACCTCTCCATGAACTTGATGTCCTCACTTTGTTGCCAACTTTTTTTTTTCTAGAGAAACAATAATATTGTGTTACTTTGGGGTAATTACTAAGTACTTAATGTGCGGAAAAAATCACTATAGAATCTTGATACGTAAAAAAGAATAGACCAAAGATAACTAGTGGCTCTTCCAGATTCACAAATAATTATAAAGATATTTTAGGATCTTTGTCTGAGAGCACAAGAGATAATACGTAACAATTCTTCAATAAAATGTCTGTAATATATTTTGTTGACGCAGATCGGCTCTGACGTCATCCTATCTGCACATATGCTTGACTCATCCACCCATCACCCACTCGTAGGAATTATTTTCCGTAACCGCACCATGAACATTTACCTCTGATGGTTTCATGCACCCCAAAAAATCAGCTATTAATCAGAAATGTTCATTTTTACGACGCCACCCAACCGTGAGTCCGCGGGTAAAACTAATACTACTTATACTATCCAAAATGTTTCCAACAATGTTCAAACCTGAAAAATTCAAATTTTTACTCGAGAAAACAGGACATTTCATTTTGGTCGCCTTTAAATGCCGTCATATCGACTTCACCCAATGCTAGCCAGTTAGCCAGTCAGCTAGTCAGCCAGTTAGCCAGTTGGTTGTTTCCTCCTTCCACTGCTTGTAATGGTCACTCGTAATGGATTGCATAAAGTGCACCTGAGTCGGGTAGATTTTCATCTGGAATAGGGGTGAAGACAACAGCTCCCATGATCCCACGCTGCTTCACAAAATCATCAAACTTGTCTCTTTTAAATGATAGACCTCCAATGGCCCAAGTAACATTGTGGGTTTAATGTATGAACAATTCACTATAGAATCTTGATATCTATAGAAAACACTGAGCAGCTCCTTCAAATTATAATGTTCAAATATATATTTTTTAATTATGATCTTTGTGTGTAAGAGCATTTAAAGGACAATACATGAACTCTTGATAGGACTTAATTTATAAGGCTCTATCTTACACCCAGTGGCGCCATGTCTGATGAAAGTTTTATGTTAGTTTTCAAACCAGTTTTTTGCTAGTTTCAAACCAGTCCATTTCCCCATCCAGTGCCCATGTTGTTAAAATAGAAAATGCACTTGCAGCTATCTGAGCACTCACAGGCATGTCATAAAATGAGGTGTGGTCAGGCTCAGTGTTCGATACCTAATGTGGATATGAACATGCTGTAAATGCACTTGCATCATATGCAAGATTGTTAGATTGTTAAACAGAGCCCACAGAGTGCATTTCTACGTATGTGTGAGGCATCTGCATGAGCTGTGACAAAACACACACAACTGAATGAATCGTCAAATTGAGATTAAAATTTGGATTTATTTTTCTATTAGAGAATGTTAAAAGGGTTTATAACAATGTCATGACCTCTGTATTGCTGTTGCTGCACGTCTGTGCCTATTCCTCCATCCTCAGCCACAGCTTTACAAAGTCCATATTTACCTCATTGAGACTAACACGCAACTGCAGCCCCCCACGCCCCTCCCGCTGTGCACTTTCTTCATCCTCATTCTCCCTCCTTCGCTGCTCTCCCTCTCTCCTCATCTCCCTCAGCTTGTAACCTGAATTCAGTAGAGCAGTGGACCAATCGATCACAGGGAGTCCTTCTTTTTTCATCCCGGCAATTTTCCTCTGAGGAAAGGGGGAATAATGTGAGCTAACAGTGTGGAAAATCAATGCTCCACTGGCATAGAATAACTTGGAGTCTCGCTGGCAGAGAGCACTGGGCTCCATGCGGCCAGTTGGAGAGATAAAGCCACCCCATGTACCAGCTCTCATCCTGCATGATCTGCAGCTTCACCCAGTGCAGGCGAACACTTCCCCAACCCCAAATTGTGTCGTTTTATAAGGTGTGTGCTTGTGCTATAAGGCTTCATATGCGTAATGGGTACATGAGTGTACCAGTGTTTGCTGTAAATATACAATACTGAATGCTAGTGTGCTGTATCAAGGGCTGCATCACATCACAAAACCAGTGGTGGACTGTCACAAAGTGTGTTTACTTACTTAAATGTTTCATGTATCTCTACTTTACTGAAAATGGTTTTTTTTCCGATTACTTTTCACTTTGAACTCACCACATATATCAGCAAATATCAAAATAACTTTCCACTCCACTACATTTTTTGAAACGCATTGTGTCACATGTTCACATTGTGTTTTACTATATTATTAAAAGTAATCAATCATGAGAGGGGAATCAGTCCACTGATCCAATCAGAGTGAGTAGGTAACATTAGACCCCGCCTCCTCCAGCAGCAGCATCACTGGTGAAAATGGATTCAGAAGAGACTCATCCACAATGATGTAGAAGATTATTAGGGAATAGCCTACACTCGGCAAGTACTTTTAATCCTTTAAGTATTTAAAAGCAAGTAGTAAAGCTAATGTGATACTTTCACATTTACTGGAGTACATTTACTTTTAGTTACGTAAAATGTACTTCCTCCATCACTGCATTATACCCTCTGATATGTAGAACCACTCCCGGTCATAACAATGTCACACCGTGCAGCCAAACCTGGTTCAACACGGAGCTTTATTTAGTTTTTTCGAGTTTTCAAAATGCCAGATAGGGTCGGCCTTTAAGGAAAGTTGGATAAAAAGTATTATTATTTTGATGAAATGGTTCTTTTAAATGTTTTAGATTAATTAGTATTTGGATATTATTTTAAGTGGATAAGAGAAGCTAAAACAGGCCAGTGCTGTCAGTGGGGGCATTAAACCAAGCATTAAAAGAACCATTTCATCATAAACTTAAGGGAAAATACATATTTAGCGGTTTCAAGGTCTTTAAAGGAATTCTCAGTGTTTTTAACTAAGGAAATACATTTCTAACCATCTCAGCATCCATCACCAAGAGTGTAGACTGACAACAAGACACTGTTGCTCTACTAGTCACCAGTGTGTGAGTGTGTACAAGGTTTAGGCACATGCAACACTGCAGAACAACAGCACTTCAGTGTGTGAAATAGGTTTCATAATCAACAAGAAAGTGCTTGACAGAGTGTCATCTTTCATAACAGTACTGTCACAGGTACACCACAAGGTCTGTGTGTGTGTGTGTGTGTGTGTGTGTGTCTGTGTGCGTGTGTGCATGCCTGTGTGTGTGTGTGTGTGCACTTTCAATGGTATGCCATCACTTCTTCAACACCACCCACACTGACCCAGACTGTTTCAAACCTGCTGATGTCGCTTTTGGTGTCTTCAGATGTGCACAGAGGGAGAGAGAGAGACTTCACTCCTGAAGATAGATAGATAGATAGATAGATAGATAGATAGATAGATAGATAGATAGATAGATAGATAGATAGATAGATAGATAGATAGATAGATTTGTTTACTTGTTGGAGTGCTGGAAGTCTTACACATGCAATTTCATAGTACAACACAATATAATCAAGCGTCCGTCTCTTTCATTAAGAACTGCATGTTGTGACAAAAGCACGGATCCACTTGGGAGACACCAGACTCATCTCATCTTGCCAATTACACTTTGCATGATTCCTCCCCCAAATTAGGATGAGCCAAGATGGAAAATGATTCTTGGCATGTCGTGGGCTCTAATTATCCATTGAACAAATGGAAATATCACTGCTGTTTTGTTCTTAATCCACCCAGAGACAGCAAGCAACAAAGCGCTCTGACAGTTTTTTGGCCCGTAAAAATACGAAGTGCAGCGTTTTGTCGCGATCAGCAGCCCGAGTGGTTCAACTCATACCTGGTCTGTAAAAGTTGATCTGTGGCCGAGGCAGGTCGGTAACCTCATCGTGTCGCTCTGGCAGGATAACACGGTCTGCTGCTAATGAACAATATGACAAAGACATCATGAACGCTAAGCTCCTTGGTGCCAAAGGAAATAGCACAGATAGCACTGTACCACAGTAAGTTTTCAGTTGTGTTGTTGCATTTGAAGAGCACAACTTGAATCATGAGAACATACTGGGGTGCGAATACAGGAAAACGCAGACTGGAGGGAGAAAATATTGCTGATCCACTTTTGCATCACTTCCATAGGGAGCCACAAACACATCGCTGCAGCCATACCTTCCAAACGCTGCGCTTGTTATTCACAAGTGCACACCACAATAAGACAAATATTATTTTAAAAGAAAGTTTAGATATGTTGTGCATCTGCAAATTTGACTTTATAGGAAAAGCAGTGAAATAACATTACCATAAGCTTGGTGCAATGCATGCATAATAGATTGTTGTTTTCACTCTGCATATGGTAGGAGCTGGATTCTCTTCAAAGTGCACCAAATTTGCATGATTCGATGTGAGGGATTCTGGGATTAGAGAACACCACTTTCTCCCCCCACCCCTCTTTCACTCAGCCATAGAAAGGTATCACATTCCCACAGATGGTGGGGAACATTGTGAGAATATAGCCATTACGATACAAAAGAGTAAGCACAGCAAACTGAGGGGAAATGAATGCAGTGAGAATGTTTTTTTTCCAATTTAACATTTTAATTCTGACACTTTTAAAGAAATACACATATTTCTTTGTGGATTTTTTTTTAGATTTGAAATAATATTCACACGTTTTCAGTGCTTGAAGACTGGGGTCAAACACTTCAAAACCCGTGTGCTTTGGAGATTTTTTGTGATTGAGAGGCAAAGTGACAGCTCTCACATGCGCCGGGAGAGAGCAGCGTCAGTCGTGCAGACGACACACACTCCTGTACAGCTGCTTGTTGCCGACATCCCTCACCCTTGTCTTCTATCACTTAAAACTGACAGAAAACAGAGGGAGAGAGGAGGAAGCCTGTTTGACTGCTGACAAGCCCCAGAGGCTGCTGCTCAACGCTGCCTGGAAAACAAGAGCAAACTGATACACACAAACTATTATCAGCACTCAGAGCTGCGAAAAAGTAAAAGTAAAAAGCAAATGGCACAAATGGAGTGATTGTCTCATCTTTAAAATGTTAATACGCCCTTGTCTTTACGTTTTTTGCCACAGCTAAACTGGAGGCATATGTCACAGGCAGGGGGTTTCACAGCATTGTGTAGTTTTATGCAAATGACATGCCCAATAATGATGAGCTGTCCCTCTTCACACTGGATGTCCTGTGTGAAATTTAGACCAGGATGTCCATCTGTTAGGTGAACACCCATGTGTGCATATAGGACGAACCAAGCCGCCTTGAGGTTGTTTTCTATGTTGTTTTTTTTACAGAGTAGCAGTGTCAGAGAAGGCAGTCGAAGAGGAGGTTTTGTTTATGCCTGTCTCCCGCTGTTTTCCCTTATATTTATGTTCTGTGGCATTTCAGCCCAAACCCAATGGATCTGAGATGCCATGGGCTGAGAATAGCACAGGCCTGTACAATGTAATCTCAGAGTGGCTGAACGTTAACAAGCCAGACGCCAGTGTGGTTGTGATGGTGAAACTGAGCATGTGTTAGGGAACCAAAATCTCATCTGCTAACAAAATGGGTTTTTGTGTAATTTGGGTGACCTGACCCGTTAAAGGCTATCCATCTATCTATCTATCTATCTATCTATCTATCTATCTATCTATCTATCTATCTATCTACTCTATCTATCTATCTATCTATCTATCTATCTATCTATCTATCCATCCATCTTTCTATCTGTCAGTCAGTCAGTCAGTCTGTCTATCCGTCTATCCGTCTATCTGTCAGTCAGTCTGTCTGTCTGTCTGTCTGTCTGTCTGTCTGTCTATCTGTCTGTCTATCTAAATACTTAACTGCTTTAATGACAGGACAGAGTTTCTTCATTATAGTTATTATCTCTTTTGGATTCAAAAAGTGTTTGGTCAGCAAACCAACGATTTTCCCGCTAATATCCACAAGTGACGTATCCTTCCCTCGGCTGCAGGTTATGATCTGGTTCCCTCCGTGCAGGTGAACGACAGAGTCTGACAGAGGGAAGAGACGTGTGCTCCTCTGGCAGGTGGTGGAGGATCAGGTCTTGTGATGTTCCCTGACCTAATATGGTCACGTCTGGACCATCAGCTGAGAATCAGGTGCTGGTGAAATATTTGGGAGGATGAAGACTTCCTGCTGAGCCGAGGCTCTCGTCATAAGGCTGAACTTTCTGTGTCTTTATCCATTTTCTTCCAGTCTGGATCTCACTCTATTTTCTTTTTCCTCATATACCCACTCATGCTCGCTCTCTGTCTTCGTTTAGTATTTTGCTGCTGTGGTCCTCTTCTCTGCGAGAGATTTTATCTACAGTCGGCATTCGAGAGATTTTGTGCAGGAAGAAAGAATTTAGCGTGGGAGGGAATAGCTTTTCTTTTTTTTTTTTAAAGAAAGGGTTTCAGATTTCTGTGTGTCTTTTAAACTTCTTTAAATGTTGAAGACGAGAGTTGTGTCATTCATCTCCATTGTTTAAGTGTTCACTGTCAATAGAGAAATTCTGTTTTGTTTTCATTCAGCAATTTGACGCTGGCAAATGTTTATCCACAGCTGTTTGTCCACTTCTTGAGCTGATGGCTTTTGACCTGCATGTAATCCAGAAATGTAAGATTAAGTGGTTTGAACCTGATTAAACGATGATGTATTGTTTGTGTAGAGTAAAATGAAATGTGATGATGAGGCCATCTCCAACCTCTCATACTTTAATTGAAGGTATTGTGCCGTCTGTTTGCCTTCTCTAAGTCCACACAGTGTGTCGCTGAATCCTCGATGATTAAATTCCACCATAACTGATTACACCTAATGGAACGCAAGCAATTAAAGTAAAAGCCTGATCAAATGGTGGTCGACTGTCAGTCATATGTGCTGACATGTAATTGAAATGTCCCCTCTCACTTGCTCTCCCTGTAACGTGAATCCATTTAAACACAGATCGGGTTTCCGGCGGCGACAGGGGCGAGCGGATGATGCTTCATCAACTAATTGACACAACAAAGACCTTTTCAAATGTGTGCGTTCAATAACATCTGGCCCCTCTTGCGTTGAGCGCTAAATTATTCACGACACGCGACTTTCCGCTACCAAACTTTCAGCGGCCGACAAACACGTCAGGCCGCAAAGGTTGAAGGCTGAGTAAAGTAAACTGGAGTTAAACTGAGCGATTCTGCAGCAGAGGAGCCGGAGAGAATCACAACTCCTCTTTGTGAATATGACAATGACGACGCCGGCACCTTCTGACAGAAAAAAACCCCACGAAGCCTTAGTTTCATCGATCAGCTATAGCATTAGATGTTATTACTCTTCAGGCCTCCCGGATCAAACGCAATTATTCATAATTCACCTTTCCAAAATCCTGTGGCATCGCTCTGCACTACAAAAGCAACAGAGAACATGGCATACAATTTAATGGATTACCATTTTCCCTGTGCCTTATGACACAATGACACAATTACCTTAAAGCTTATTTTCGAGGCGGGGAAAAAGAGGATCTGGTGACAGAAAAATAAGGCAGATAATTTTCTCCCCCCTGTATTTAACTTTGACAAACTTGCAGGCTCAAGGCGTCTCCGTCTCCTCGTCCTCTCTGTGTCATGCTGCAGAGAGTGGGAAGGGCCCTGTGTACTGTAGCTACAGGTCATTGTTGCCCTACAGATGAACTAAGTGACAATAATTGAGTTAAGAGGGGAAACAAATGATGTCACGAGTGCATGAAGTGGAAAGAGTCGACTGATTTATTTTCCAAAACAATACATGCCAGAGCAAATCAGTTTTATTGGGAGGTGTGGGGGGTTGGGGAGCTGCAGACTGGAGCTGTGGTTCACTAGACTTCACCACGGTGACACAGAGGCTGAGTGTGTGCGCACCAAAGACTAACCGCTCCACAGCGATATAAAATGTCACTTTTAATTGTGATTGGTAGAAGAGCAAAGAGTGAGAAGTTAGAGATTGGATGAAGCTTTCACATGCAGCGATATGAAAAACAACGATACAAGTAAAAATCTGTAATCAAACTTTTACTTTTGTGCTTTAGAATTAGTAGAAAACATTTAGAAGTATTTACCATTTAAGTTCCATATTTCATATCTTTTTATGTTTATTTGCTTTATTTAAATTTTTATTTTTAGTCTTAACCTTTAGTAAAGTTTAGAATTTTAATCTCAATGTATTTCTAAGTCTCTTTTCTCCCACCTCTCTTCTGATTGGCTGACTGTGACGCACGGGCCGGACCAACCACAGGAAACAGGAAGCCTTTTGATTTACCTTGGTAAAACTCATCCATAAATGCAAATGATTAAAGTAGTTAAAATACAGTATTTGAGTTAACAGAAGACAGAGAGAAGATTTTATAGTAAAGACACGAAAAGCACAAAATCATGTGACAATGCTGACAATGTGTTTTTATTCTCTGTTTATATATATTAATAATCTTTTATTTTAGATTCAATCCAGTGCAGCACTTTGAACAACGTGCCATAAACAAGTTTGTGTGTGTGTGTTTGTGGGTCAATGAAATACCAAAATATTACACACACTTAGTTATAAACATTATTTTACCCAACAACATCTTTTTCATTCTCCATGTAACTTCCATAAAAAGACATATTACAGAAAATAGTCTCCTCCCTAAGACAATCGGACTTTGTGTCTGGTTTGCTTTCATTCCTGTTTTGCTTATGTCGATGTTTTAAAAGCACAGATTCTTCTGTCATTGTAAAGGCTGATCTGTAGCCACTAATCTGTCTGTGCCATTATTGTGATGACTCATATGTTTAAGTGCAATTAAATATTTTACTCTGGTGTTATGAAATGCAACAGGATCTGTGTTGCAGAAACCATTACCATGGCACACATTGGCCTGAACATACAGCGCAGGTTGTCAGTGTGTCAGTATCGGCTCAAAGAAGAGCACTAATGATGTGAAATAGGCCTGAAGGACACTTTGAGTTGTTGACATTCAACTGTAGGGAACTCATTCAGGGCCCGTGTGGAGAAAAAAACCCCCAGAAAAATGATTAAAGTGACAAAGGTTCTGTCTGCTCTTGTCTTTTTTTTTCTGACTGGCAACTTCACAGAAGAGAGACTAATTGCGCGGGGGATGAAAGTGGCCACAATTATTTCCCTTTAATGGCACAGATGCATCCATTTCAAAGAGCTGCTGCAACTTGAGATGAAGTTTCCTTGATTATGCCTGAGTCCGACGAGGATCTTTGTTCCCGCGTGTTTACGTTTGGGTGTTTGTGCACGTGTGACGCTGCATGCGTCTATCAAGAATAAAAAAATTACGAAATTAATTTCTCAATCTATCTTGACGTCAGACTGTAAATACAGTGCAAAAAAAAACGTACAAATAAAATTTCAAAGCACTGCAAGTTTTGAAACGCGTCATATGCTACATATCAGTTACCATTTCCTCTCTACTCTCTGAAGTCAGTCTCATCTAATCGCGTCTTTTGAAGATAGAGAATGAGTGATGTTTCAGTGCAGTCAACAGTCGCAGGCGTGCTGAGGTGGCAACTTCAGCCTGTGAGAAGTTGTCCTGTCTGTAGGTATGCGGTGAAGCCGGGGCTCTCGTTGTATTGAGGTAGAATGTGACTCATAATCCCAGATGACTCACGTGGTGCCTTGAAGTCACACCGAGGTTCTCGATATACCCTTAATTTCCATGCTGATGTAGGACGGGCGCGGTGTTGACAAGGCTGGAGCTTCCTCTTTTTGTTCCACTTCTTTTTTAACTTCTTCTTTTGGGGGGCGGAGGTTCTTAAACTGTGCTCTGAGACCGGCTTATCTCCGAAAAGGCTTGATATGAATAACTACAGTATGTAGCAGGGACTAGAAAGTCTGTTAAATATGCACTTAACTGCAACACAAAATACACTCAGTGAATCTAGCTTAAAGGGATATGGTAGCTGTAGATATCACAGCAAATGATGCGCTGTGAACACAGCTCTCGCCTCAGGCCAACACGGTGACTAATGCATTTAGCTGTGATTAAACAGGCTATATATTTAATGTGAAAACTGCTCATGTTTTATCGAGTATCTAACTTGTTTTTCGGTGGAAATGCGAGTTATATAAGTTTGTTCCGGCAGATTCCAGCCACAAAATCTTTGCGCGATCCCTTTAAAGTCTATCATCTCATGCCACTTATAGACCCAGTGCATTGTGGGGAGAAAAAAAAGAGATGCAGTATAGAACTGTTTATGTGTTATTGTGGGGTAAGCTTATTCCATTGTTCATCACAATCTAATCATACAACAGAACAAAAGGATGCCTGCTATAAGAGGTTTGTACTTAGGAAAATGTATGGCCAGAGGAAAACATACCATTAATGTGTGCTGCAGATACACACACACACACACACACACACATGCACACAAATGCTCACAACACAATTTAAGTAAATGCAACTGCAAATTGAGTGTCTTTTCAAATACCAGTGGGAAAAAGCAATTTCTGGGTCATGGCAGGGAGAAAAGAGCCGTAGAGAAATGCATTTAATACATTTACCCTTGCAGTACGGACACAAGCACACACACTGTGCTACTGTCAGAATGATGCTCAATGAAAAATAACAATTAAATGGAAAGCCCTGTACTTTAGTCTGTAAGTGAATTATTAAAAACATGTGATCGTCGGAGGTATGTTGCAGCGAAACATATAGTAACAGTTTGATAAGAACTAGAAATGTGCACTGATGTTACGGAGCTTCATTCAAACATGATCTATCTGTGTGGAAACATGGACAGGGTCATATTCCCATGTGCACCAACAGAAATGACATCTGATCTCGGTGTTGACACTCGACTCATTTATTGATGTTCGCTGGCAACATGTACAGGACGACCGCAGACAATGTTAACGCCATACTTGAAGGAGCTCATTCTGCCCTGTATTTTCAGGTCAGTGGCTTTCATCAGATGTAATGGGTGCACTGTAAATTATGAATGAAGAACCACTCTGTGGATGATGAGGATGATGCAGATTATTCGTCGCCGCTTCCTTCGGTGCCACTTCTCTGCGGAGGGATTTCACACCAGAGGGATGAGGGCTGTATTACTCAAAAGTGTAAAATAAGGAGATTAGAGGCCGCAGCCCGCGACTGCCATCGCCATCTGGATTAGGGTCCGGATCAGGGGTTCCCAAACTTTTTGTTTTTTTTATTTCTTTTGCAGTTAGTGTTGATGTTAGCATCACAGCAACACTCGTTTAAATTCAACCTTTATTTTACTAGTATATTCTGTGTGATCAGGATGTTCTGAGAGTCCAAAATGAGAAACTGACAAAGTGCTGTGGCCGGTCAATACTGTCAGAGGACTCACAGCATAGTTGTTTAGCTGTATGAGATGTACACAGTTAAGAAAGTGAAAAAATAAATGAATAATGAAAAAAAAATGATTGCCGGGATTATTGAGTTGTAATATCATAGTGTAATATCACTGCCACTGTATCTGCCATCTTGAAATGTTACTGGTGGTTTTGTAAATCTTAAAAAAGAAAATGGCAGCAGATCATATAACAAGACGTTATTGATTAACACGAAAAATAACCCAAAGGGAAAAATTCAATGACTAGTGATGACAGGTCCATACTGTCTGTGGCTCTGAAAATCTCCAGAAAGTGAAAAGAATAAGATGCTCAGTTTTTTTAAACCCTCTTCAACAGAATAAATAGGAAAGGTGCCCAGATCTGAGACACCGTCCTGAGGATGATGAGGATGATGAAGACGAGCAGAAAACAACATGGGACACGACTATTTCAGAGATGAGATGGTCATCCTCCCTCCTCACTTCCCCCTGCTCGTCCTGACTGCGAGGGAGAGCGAGCGAGCTATTTAGCATCAGAATAAATGTTTACTTTTTGAAGCAACACCATGCCTGGGAGTGTGCGGGGCCCCGGGGCTAAACATTAGCGATGTGGCAGGGAAGAATGATCGCTGTTGATCGGGCAGCATGCCGGCAGCTGATGACTCTATCGAAGCAGATCAAGTAATAGATGATTAATTTAGACGCTGAATCAATTCGAGCTGTTGGCTTCGTCGGGGCCTCGCTGATCCTACAGGCCTTCATTGGGAAGTGTTATACAACATATGTGAAAGGCTTCCCTGCATTTGAAGTGGTTGGGATAAGAAGCTGCTCTCAACATCATCACTTTTCACCATCTTTTCTCCTTTTTTTTTTAGCTTTATTCACCTCATTTGGACTCATTGATCTGCAGTAAATCAATCATTAAATCATTAGCTCAATCTCTGTTAAAAAAATTGCTGGTGTGTCAATTACCGTGCAAATTCGAGATTCAAAACATATCAGTGAGCTGGAGTCTGATCCCGCACCATTTTCCTCTCTGCTGTGTGATAGAGGTGTAGGAGGAGAGGAGGAGAAAGAGGGAGGGGCGCGGAGAGGAGAAATGAGGTTGAGCTCTGGTGAGGATGAATAGTGGAGAGAGGAAAGAGGAGGGTGGAGTAAAGAGAACGAGGAGGGGGAGAAAGGGTGCAGAGAGGGGTCTAACTCTGGCATAAAAGTAAATTCAAATGCATTATTCATGGCTCTCTGTGTCAAAATATCATTTACGTGTGCTGTGTTGACTCATGGCTCGTAAAATGAGAAGGACATGAAAAGAAAGAAAGGAGAGAGGAAATAAACAACTCAGGAGGCTTTTTCTCTATTCTTGGCCCCGAAAATAAAAAAAGGAGCCCCGCTGTGCTCTCCCTCAACTTATTAGGCATCAATTATTTATTATACTATCTGTTTACTATTCTTTATCTGTGTAATAAACAGCCACCTTGTCAAAGAAAGTCTCAAATGGGTCTTCGGAGTTTGCAGGTCTGAGAGGGGCCGAGGGGGGTTTCTAATGCGAGATGCTAATGCTCAAGTGTCCTGAGGTAAAAGACTCGCTTCTCTTGTCATTGACCCTAAAAACCTATAACACACAATTTGTGAGGGCGACGGTTCTCAACTCATCAGAAATCCCCCTCTGCCACTGTCTTCAATTGTCTGCTTCAAATCTGGGCCAAGATAACCAGCTGTTTGCATGGTTTGTTTCCATTTTAATTTTGGGGGGATTTTCTGTATAATGAGCCACTGCCACTACTGTACTATCATCAAGCCTCCAGCTCCTCTGTTTGGGACTGCTCGCCTCACACAGGCCAGCACATTGGCACCACAGCAGCTCCTGCAGGTGCACGGCAGAACTGCCTTTTGCATCGGCTTCTATCTTCTTCTTTTTTTTCTAATTACAGTAACAGTGGTTTCAAAACTAGGGGTCGAGAACCACTCAGCGGGTCGCACGATAAATCGGAGGGGTCATGAGATGATTAAAAAGATTTCTTAAAAACCTTGGTACTGCATGAAATTATATTCTTTTCTATTATCGGAGGTTCCATTTAATCTCAGCTTTTCTTGTGAAGTGTTAGATAGTGTTACCGCTCCAGGCCTTTTAAAAGTTAGTCAGATAAAACCGGGAAACACACGTATCATTTTGTGTTTAAATTTGTTATAACCAACAGACAAATACAAAGTAGACATCGCTTCATTTTAAGTGGTCGCAGAGTGAAAAGGTTGTAAAAAGGTCTTGTTTTTGGAGCTGCAATAACATTTTGTAGAGTCAGGTTAGTGTATGTGAATTTTAAGTCCAAGTTATCAGTAAGATATTGTATAAGTGGGCTAAATTATGATTGCATATGTAAAGAGAATAAACCGTTTTTGCAATTGCATGAAAATATAAATGAATGAACACAACTCAATCAATGAAGGAATGAAGCATGTTGTATTTACTACACATAGATTCTACATGTTTGCTTCTTGCAGTTTCCTCAGTCTTCCTCTGCTTCACATTTGTATGCATGCATGCATGTGCGTGTATAGGCTACATATATATGTGTGTGTGTGTGTGTGTGTGTGTGTGTGTGTGTGTGTGTGTGTGTGCGTGTATCTGGTGAGGCTGGGGGCACACATGACCTGCTCTACTTTTATTTTGATTTATAAGGCTGGTGGAGAGCATCATCACAGAATCGCTTCATCTTCTCTCCTTTATTACACCACATTTGTTTTCATTTTACTCCCAAGGCCTGGCTGAATACATTACAGATTTCCCATGGGGCCCCGGGGCCAGCTCCTCTGCCATGGGAGACAATGGGATGACGGGGAGGGATTTCTGAGCATGCTTCATCATTAGAGGCATTAGCATTATTTTGACTTCAAAACATTATCACAGGATTATCGTTATTCTGGTTATTAGCAGGATAAGTAGACGCATTTGTGGGAGCATCAGTCAAGCGTACGGGCTGGAGTAACACAAGTCATAATTGCTTGAGCCAGTAAGTCATAATTTGAGAAATTAAAAGTGTCATTTTATTTAAATCCACAATTTATTATGTAAAAACAACAATAACGACTTAGTCTTACACCCAAAGCTTTCTTCTCTTCTCCTCCCCTCCCCTCTCCTCTCCTCTCCTTTCCTGATGTAGCTTCTACCTCAGATCCCATTTTTGCTGATTTATATGAGACACCCCCACATCCCTCTCCACCCCCACATCCTCCCACAGACCCTAACAGTCATGTGACACTTTGCTTTTTGCCTGGGGGGTAGAAAGTGGGACACAAAATATGATTCAGTCCCCGGATGATAGCTAAGAGTGGAGCATTATGGTGGAGATAATATGGCAATTGGGTTTAGCATACAGAGGTCAGCGGCAGGTTAATGCAAAATGTAATACGTGATTGACTCTGAAACCTGGTGGGGGAGGGGCCTTGGGGTCAGGGGGCGGCGTCCAGACTTGTTTTGGGTCAGTCTGGAAACAATATGAGCACGAGGAAGGGAATTATGTCCATTTATCATGTTTGTCATATGACTTTGGCCTGAAAGGCTCTGGTTATATCTGCAAAGGAATCCAGCACATGTGTATCCAGAGCACTGCATCCAGTTTTATGAAGGGAATTCAGTTTTTAACATTTATTTAATATCTGTAAAATAACAATACCTCATCTCTTCAAAAGAATAATCTGCTTTCACGTTTGCTGTTAAGTCTTAAAGACATAGTGTAAGGGGTGGATAGTGAATTTTAGCGTCAGCCATATTCTTCCTTTCTGTGGTTCCACTATGCAAGCATATAAATTTGTTATATTGTACATCACCATGTACGTGTGTGTCTTTGGTGAAAATAGAAAAGGTACAGGGAAGCCATAGAAATTGGCAGATTACCTCATTTTTAACTCTTAACGCTCCCTCACAACTCCAGCCCCATAACTGTCGATGCTAATGTTCACTTACAGTCACACTGAGCCATCTTTTCTCCCGCTTCATTCACGTGTTCAACATTCACAGCCACCACTGAAACTGATAGCATCTACATCATTTCAAGGGCATGCAATAACAGCCACTATAGCCGAGCCTTGGTACATGAATACATAGAGGAAAGGTTTCCAGCAACATTGCTCCGTGATTGAATTCCCAAGGACAAGAGGAAGGAAAGAAGGGGAAACATTGGGGACTTGGAGAGGGAAGGTGAGGGAGCAGGAACAAGGTGTTTCTACGGTTTGGTGCGGTGAGAATGAAACATAAAAATTCCCAATTACGAAACCACTGCAGCCGTGTTGATGTGCACGTGTGTTCTGAGCATACATGTGCATGCAAACACAGGCAACACACACCCCGTGCAAGTGTCAGATGTGTCAGTGTACGGCAGTAAATGAGGAAAAACAATAGATCTCAGATGTTGAAAAGCCCACAGCTACTGAGCCTGCTATAAGAAATGTGGGTGGACATGTAAATTGCATGGCCTTTCTGCTCCTTGGGGTAAAATTACTCCTCACTGCTCATCGCCCCCTGTATAATAACCTCCTGGATTCTCTCTGCTTAAGGGTTTGGGGGATACCTGTCAATCAAATCAAACCCAAACAGAATACATTTACATAGTTAGACTGCGCTGCAACATCTGAGAGACACTGAAAGACAAGAAATGTATATGACATCATCAGATTCTACTATTTTGATCAAATCCCAAATATATAGTTCCAGGAATAAATACCCATTCAGTCATAATCATTATTTATTATAGAACTTATTTTACATGAATAATTGTGTACAGATAAGTGGAGGAATACAAAAACAAAACAGACCCAGGCTGCTGAGATCTGTAAGGGGAGACCCCCACCTGGAGGTTGTGAATGATATTGCACCCGAAGCAGGGAATGACGTTCTCATACTGAACTACAGTGTGCAGACATTATTTTTGAAATGCATGGTTACAGCTGGCCTGAAGGAACGACCACACTGAGGGTCACATGCAAGAAACATTTATATATATCTTGAGTTCAGAACAAACCACATGATTACTGTGTGGGCCTCACTTGTTCTTCATCGCATGGACTCAGAGCGTCTCTTTTGCAGAATCCTCCTTCACTCGGCCTGTGTGTCTCACTGCAGCCTGTTCACTGAAAGGATCACTTCACCCAAAATACACAGAAAATTTAACCAAAACCCTGATTCAAGTACCACAAGTTTATATGGTCGTTTGTTTGCTCCCTTTTGACCAACTACAACATTTAAATGCTGCTATTATAACAATATAATATGTTTTATATACTATATATACTTATGAAGACCAAACAAACAAAAACATTAATGTGATGTTTATTATAAATTAATATTGCATTCAGTTTGAAAATAATGAAATTGTAACATCACCTATTTTGCATTAATCCGTGGTATAAATAACATGTACAATGGTTTAAAACACACGGTAATGTTGTTTTCTCCAAATATAAGTGTTTATTAATATATGTAGGCTGGTGTATCGAGACAGATAATAACAATATAGTGAGACGCTGTTGTAGATAAACCGAATGGGACAAGTCATAGTTTAAATTAAACATATTGTACAATAATGAGGACTTAAAATGTTTTTACAGCGACCAATAACTGCATTATAGTGATTTACTTTGTGAAATATCTGAATACTTTCATTAACAATAAACTAAGAAGGAATGTATGTAACTTTTTACGTGTTTTAAATCCATTTTACAGGGGGATTGGAGTTTTTATATGCTTAATTACTACATTCACTTATATCAGGTGAATGATTGTGGTGTTCACATCATACGATTGGAACCAGGACGGCACCTAGTAGAGTTCATACCTCTGCCAAGTTCAATCAAGCTGCACCAAATTCCACACACTCATTGATATCTGTTCTGTGAATATATTGTTCAATGTTAAAGAAAGTGAAAGAAATCCTGGATTGGGATCAGCACCAAAATTGAAAGGCTTCTTTCCTGAAACACACAGCCTCCTACCACCAAGTGTTGGGCAGATCCGTTCTTTTGTTTATTATTGAATTAGTGTCGTCATTAATCCGAATAATCCTCAGACCTCACTGCACTTTTTCCTGAACACATAGTTGTTCTGAAAACTGATCGACCTGTTCTTTGAATCTGCTGCTCAGCTGACATATTGTGTTTTCAGCTGATCCACTGTAGACTGGCACCACCTTATCAGTATCGAGGGAGTGAATCAGATACACAGTCCAGTCCCACAACAGAGGGAGCCTGGCCACACTGAAATCTAATACATGTAAACCTGCACGCTGTCTCAGGCCGAAGCCAAATGTAATTGTGCAGACTATCTCATTAATGTGCCCTTATCCCTGCGATCACGTCTCGTGGATGCAGTGTTGTTGTCTGCTCGGGTTCATAAGGACGGACGTCAGGTTTTTATCTACAACGGAGAGAAAGGAAAAGACTGAGGGGCAGCAAACAGACGTATAACTTATTATCAGAGTCCAGTGAAAACATATTTGAGTGCAGACTACCAGCAGCCCAACATGTTGCTTTATAGTCCAACTGTAGAGACGGGCTCTTTTTAGGAGTAAAATATATGAACCCATTTATCATATAAACACCACATTCACACAAAGACTAATGAAATATATACACGATGAGACCTGATCAATGACAGATATTGTAGAATTATAGGTGACTGATGACTTGTAATGTAACCGTAGCAATGGTAAGTTTCATAATCATTTAGAACACTTATATTAAAATTTAATTTATGTATTTTCATGCGTAACATTTTAATTGCTGCTCCATGTCTCCTTGCCTATAGGAGTTAATTGGTTCCTATCGACCATTGCAGGACTGGTATGAGTCTCACATGGTGGAGAACGTCAGTGCAGGAGGCCTGGTTAATGCACTGTTCTACTGTGTTGGTGTTAATTAGATGAAGACAGGAGACAAATAAACGCTGTCTTTTAAAGAGAGGTTGCAGCCTGCTTATTACCCACAGTCGAGTAGAGACACGCTACCAACCAAGACAAGAGGGTTGCACAAAAAATTTCCTTTGAAATAATGTACATTTTTCAACTTTATTTTATTCTATTTTGTTATTATAATCTTGTTTTTTGTATCTGGGAGAAGCAACGATGAAAACTGTGTGTGAACATCCATGGCTCACTTCACTCTAAGGCCCACACACTGTCCAAACCCTCATGGAACAGCTTACATGTAAGACCGGAAAAGGCCAGCAGATGGCGATGCAGGGCGAGACAGAGAACACTAACTGGGGAGATAAAATAGAAAATAAGACCAGAAATAATTCCTATAGATCAAAGCAAAGTGGCACAACACAAGATGAAATGGGGGAAAGTTTTGCCCTGATGAATGTTTTATTTCAGCTTCTGGATGTACTGGTATTGTAAATCCAATTATTTTTAATGAAAGAATTTTATTTATTTAGATCCAATTGTGTGTCGTGTATATTGTATGTCTGTATTCAAATTTAAAGACTTTTTTGAAAGAATACAATTCGTCACCTCTGTCAGACGCATTCCCAAGGTTTTTTTTCTATCAATGAAAAACAACATAAATGAAGATGCTGCTAATTCTGTGCAATGGATGCAAATAAGTTCATTGTAGCAGCAGAACATTATCATTTCTAAAGAATATTAATAACAGCACCGAAATAAAGTCTAGAAAATGATCCACCCACCCAATTGATCATGAATAATCAGGCAGAGTGTGTTCACAAACACAAACATTGACATCCTTTTGACATAATCTCTGAAAAGGTTCCACAAGCCTTAAACAAACGTTGAAAAATGTTATTAACAGAGTTTAGTTTTTCTATCACTATATTACTTTTTACTAACCCAAGTAAGTAGTTTCAGTATAAGACAAAATCAAAATGCATATTTCTATTTAGGCTGGAAAAAGAAGTTTCAACAGTTCTGTTCTTGTTATGGAAGCTTTCTAGAAGCTGGTGAAAGGAGAACTCAGGCAGCAGCTGATGTCTTATGAGGAAGGTTTTAATGTAGACTTGATGCATCAAGGAGACCAGAAGGTGAAACAATATACAAACGCTAACAGAGTAACATGAGCAACTGTCACCCCCAAGTCTGAAGATGTCTCTTCATCTACTTGCGTCACCCATTCCAACAGCACATCCATGAAAGGCTAGAATTGCTGTCACTCTCTATGTTACATGTAGGTGTTCGCATCCTATTGGATAGTTAAGCCTAAAGTAGGCATTCCTAAATCATATTGTGTCCATACGCCTTGCCACTGGTGAAATACGCAAAAGAGTTAAAGTCGGTGAGAGTTGAAGTTGGTGTCTCTCTGTCTGGGGCATCTGAGTTAGATATGAAAGTCCCTGAGTGTAGACACTACAATGTACTGTTGGTTGGTCCTTTATCTACAACCTGACCTGGGGTACTGCTTAGAGAGAGAATGTCAATGTCAATGTCAAATTTATTTACATAGCACATTTAAAAACAACTTGGTTGACCAAAGTGCTTTACAGGTGGATTGGTACGACCAAAGGACAGTAAAAACGTAATACATTAAAGTTCAAGTAATGCAAATAAAACACAATTATTAATGTAAAATAAAAATAATAAAATAAAATAAAATAAAATATAAGAAATACGACAAGAAAAATAAAATCAGCTGCGATGAAACGCACTCAAGTCGAGGAGAAAGCCTGTGAGAACAGGTGTGTTTTTAATAGTGATTTAAATTGTGTTAAAGACGGGGCAGATCTAATGTGTAGTGGTAGGTTGTTCCACGGGTTTGGGGCGGCTACTGCGAAGGCGCGATCACCTCTTGTTACTAGTCTTGTCTGAGGTTTGTCGAGGAGCAGTTGAGTGGCTGATCTCAGTTCCCTAGCTGGAGTGTGCATAATGAGAAGTTCGGATAAATGAGACGGTGCCAGTCTGTTAAGAGATTTTAAAAGTTAAAAGTAAGATTTTAAAAAACGATCCTGTGACAGACAGGAAGCCAGTGTGGGAGGCACAACATGGGTGTAATATGGTCTCTCTTTTTTTGTCCTAGTCAGCAGGCGAGCAGCAGCGTTTTGGACTAGCTGCAGGCGTTTAATGGATGAGTTGTCTAAGCCTACATACAGGGAGTTACAATAATCCAGACGGGAGGTTATGAACGCATGTATAATTCTCTCTAGGTCTTTTTGTGGTAGGTAGGCCTTTACCTTTGCTATTTGTCGCAGAGAAGGGAGTATCTGTGGAATTTAGACAGACACTCTTCTCCTGTACAGATATGATGTGTAATATACAATATACATAATATATAGTGGCATATACAGTCCCCCCCCCAGTCCCATGTTTCAAGCTGCTGGAAGAAGTGGGGCTGCTGTCACATCCAACATCATCAGGAGCCCTGAGGTGTGCAGACCATCAGGATGGAACTCAACAGGCACAAGGACCCAGCATCCTGTGACTGTGCTGCTCAGCCTGCAGGTTGTGTACTGGGATATTAGTGCACACACACACACACACAGGAGTTCATTCGTGTGTGCACCAAGTTAACAACATGGGGAAACACTGGCCTGCAGTTTTTGCATTGATTTTAGCTCTCGGTGCATATGTGCACTTTGACACAGCGTTTGCTGAAGAGGCTGAACGCAAAACAACATGTAAGTTTGTTTCTGACTCAACTCAATATGTTTTAACGTGTTTTTAATGTGTGACCTGACAGTGTATGATCAAAAGTCAATGTTTGTTGTTGGACAACCACGCAGCTTCATTAATGTTTCCTCTGTTGATTTTGTTCTCCTTCTCTGATCTTTCCCAGAGCAGCTAACCACCCACAGTCTGTTGTCCCATCACACAAGGGCGTGTGTGTGTGTGATGGAGACCGTTATGCAGACCACAAATGTTGTGTGTTTGACTTTGGAGCCGTCTGTGTTCCTTAGTATGAGCGACAATGTTTAAACCACATTCTCCGCAGTTAAAAACCTTCTCAGTGACTGAACTGTCATGGAAATCAAAGCTTAGAGAGTCCACAGCCGAAAGTTCCTCCCAATCAAAAGCCACGATGTCCCAAACTCTCTGTTTCAGTCTCACTCTCTGTTTGTATATTTCACTTCTCTTCCCCTCCAGCAAAGCCAGGAACATGTCCTCCCAGGACATGGGGCGCAGGGCTGTGTGCTGAGTTTTGCTCCAGTGACTGTGACTGCCCCGACAATGAGAAATGCTGCTCCAACGGATGTGGACATCAGTGCATTGCACCATTCACAGGTTAGATATGAACAAAGTGACAGGGAAATCCCAGGAAATGCAGCTTCCTGTGGGGTCTGTGTGATCACATGAATGTGTTGACATATTGCTCATGAATACCTGAACACAGTGACTGAGTGGGTTTCTGTCTTTTGTCCTGTCAGTGAAGCTTGGCCGCTGCGCTCGGCCCCAGAGAACCAACATGTGTGCTGAGTACTGCTATCATGATGGTCAGTGTCCGGGAGAGCAGAAGTGCTGCAGAACAACCTGCGGTCACGCCTGCAGCGAGCCCTGCTGAGTGGACGGCCACTGACTCAGGGGTCACTTTCATTTCCTTTCCTGTACTTGAAAGTGATTAGTGGGTATTTTGTGCAAATTAACTTAATCAGTTTACAACTTCTTAATCATTTAATAATGTCAATGATATTTTGGTTGATTTCTGTACGATTGGTAGTACTGTATATTCTAAACCTTCTGAATGGATGAAAAATGTACTGCAGTTATTTTGTATCTCTTCCTCGTGGAGTTATGGGATGTTTTCTATTGCCTTGTATTACAAAAAATAAACATATTTTCAGCATTTATCCCCCTGCTGGTCACAGGTCTCGTGTTTCACGCTTCTGCTTTATGTGCATATCTTAGGCCAGAGCTTGGCCTGAAATATAACAAAGGATGAAATATGCCAAGAACAAAAAGCTCTTACTGGCAGAAAACAAGAGGTGGCCAAGAACTTCTGGTGCCCAGTTCACACTGCTGCACCCTAATCTCCACAGCTTAAATAGATTAGTGTATATACAGCCAAATTTCACTTTATACTGTATAAAAGTGGGACTAAAGAAGTGTGAAGGCTGAGCCAGTGGAGCTGCGTTCCCTGCCTGACTTATACCGACTTGTTTGGAGAGAAAACATAGTTTGCAGCAGACCAGATATGAACATCACTTATGTGGAATGCTGCTTATTTCCTTTGTTTTTGTTCCGCGCCGTTGCCAAAACGTGCTGGGGTGAGAAGCGCTGACCGGCCAAATACAGAGACGACAGTGTTTGTTCTCTCCGGGTCTGCCAGAAGTGGGGCTGAGTTTGTTAACACAAACCCTCTCAGTGGGAAGTACTATGTCTCCGGTGTAGTTTGAATCATTAATGTACCTTCTCACACAGATGGTAAATTTAATGTCAGTTTATTAAAAGGTGATAAATGTTTCAGTTTTGCCACACACACACACACACACAAACAGTGCAGCTTCAAACATTCACATTCAACGCACTTCTTCTCTGTGACGGAAAGCAACATAACAGACTTTGAGACACACAGACATAACTTGCATGTCAAGCATTACTCGTTTGTCTGCTGTAAGGTACAATTAAACTGCATTTAATGCTTACAAACTTAAGGCATTTGATTTTAATGACCTGCAGACATTGTCATTCAACATTCCGGCATGCTTTTAAGAATTAGTGCAAATTAAATCATTTAATAAAAGGTCTGTTCCTACTTGCAAATAAATAATGTGGTTGCTCATCGACAACTTTTCAGGGGCCATGTGTTGTTTTCTGTAGTATTACACAACTTGTGTCAAGTAAAATGAACACACCAGGGACTGAAAGGGAGGAGGATATACGTGTCCCATTGTTGTTCCCATTGCTGTGTTTAGTTTGCTTGGGAGTGGAAACTGCAAACCTAGAATTTCCATCTTTTGATCTCCTGTCATACCTGAGCTTTGTCAAGATGAAACGTTCTGACTGGATCATTGTATTTTATCTTTCCTTACAGCGAGCTAGGAATCAACAGGTCAGGATGGCAGTATGAGACCAAAGGTGAGCATTCTTTTTTCTATCTCTACTCAGAGATTTAAATAGTGCAGTCTCATCATTGTAGAAACATCACAGTTCCCACACAGAAACAAAAAGCCGAAGTGACACTTATGATGAAGTGGAGTCATGGTTTCTGACATTCATAAAAACACAAACAATCAAACAGATGCAGTTACCACTGCTGCATAATCCACAGCTTTGGTTCCTTCTCCTTCTCAAACAATAACGAACCTCCACAGTATTTGTCGTTGGCCAACAGGAAATGATCCTGAATATGTTCATGTTCAAAACTGTTATTCATCCTCTTCCATTCAAAAACAAAACCTTGAAGTTGACCTTCAGTCAACATTCACACCAGTGCTCGACTCAGCTTTTCCCTGAATGTCACATGTAACCAGTGGTTTTGCCAAAAGCAAAGCTTCCTTTCTGAAAGCAGAGCCAGTTGGCACCTCTGTCCAGCCTCAGAGAAGCGGCACGCCCCGCATCTTGCGGATGATGTTTGCTATCCGCTTCGCCAATCCTGGGCTGGGCTCTTCTATCTGAAAGCTCCGGGTCAGTAGATTGTAGAGGGAGCCGTAACCCACAGCCACCACAGTGCAGGTCAGGCAGATGACATTATAGGGCATGCTGAAGTCTGGGGTTGGCAGGTTGACCAGCAGAGGCTCAGTGTAGACGCGCACAAAGTAGCTGGATTCCTCTTTACAGGGAAAACTGGAGGGAGATGGGAAAGTGAATCATTTGCATTTATAGGAACAAGAAATCAAAAAACACATGTCACAGCGCCACAAGACATTTTCCTCAGAAAAGAAACAAACTGATACTTACAAGCTGCTGAAAAGGGGGCGTTCCTGAGTGCTGTTTGTATCCATGGCGACAATACTTGGGACAAGAGAGCTGATTACTGAAGACCTACATGTTCAAGAGAGACATGTTAGCAATTGTGAAGGTGAGAGATAAATGAAAGCCTCGACAATGAACACAACAAAACCATCTGCTCTTATGCTGCTCAAAAATCATAGAGTGACACGAATGACAACATGTGCATCTATTTCAGAAACTCACCCGACGTAGAAGCCGTGGTTGGGATCAGGGGTGTATTCAGTCCATTTGAGCAGAGCCCTCTCAAACTGCACGGTGACCTCGGTGACGGAGTTTGGAGGAAGCTGGACAAGCATCTCCAGCAGGTGGGGCCTCAAACGGTCCTTCGATGGCTGGTAGTGGATGTAGCCTGGCACAGGAAGAGAAAGGTGGAACCAGAGAACTGATTCACTAGTGTGGTGTTTATGCACTGTACATGTGACTATTATGTGACAATAATTTAAAAGTAAAATGACTGATGTTTGAGAAAAAAAACTAACCAGCAAGCGGAAGAGATATCTCCTCCATTAAAAATGATTTACCAACACACACCTGACAGCTTTGTAACTCATGTTCTCCCCCTTGTGGTGAAAAGAAACTATTGCAAGGAACTACATGAAACAAGGTTTTCTGAAGGGAAAGGGAACGGCACATACTGTCAGACATGTGTGCAACTCACGCAATCACAAACTGGATTTGCCACCAATTAAAAACAAGTTACTAAAGAGTTACTTAAGGTCAAAGCAATGCAAACTAGAACAGCAGTCTGTAGAGCACATTCCTCCACCAAGGCCCACACACTCAATAGAGGCCAGATTTTTCATCAAGAACTAACAATTATTCCCTTCATTGTTATATTTAATTGTTAAAGAATTGTTGAAAAATGAAAAGAAAAAACTGCACCAAAATTTCATGGGCTCTTCCCTGATCTATACGAAATCCTTCCACTAAGTTTTGTGGAAATCGGTTGAGTTGTTTTATGTCATCTTGATATCAAACAAACGGACAGGGGTAACCCTTGAGCTTGATTGTGTTTGGGATGTTTGATAAGACATTTCTCATGATGATAGTGCATTCTGCTGTGCATGGACAGAACAGGTAACATCTTGTAGCATGTAATCATCTGAAATGTTACATTATGCAGTTTCGTGAATATACTTTGTTTGAGGTGTATTTCATTTTTTATAAACTTTCTTTGAGTGACTCACTGGGCTTGTTGTCCTTTCCCTTGCTGGTGACAGTGAGCGTGTGAATGTAGAGACGGAGATACCAGGGAACTGAATCCAGCAGCAGCACAGGGAAAGATCTGTACGGGTGATAGTTGTACATCAGCGTGTGAATCTCTCCCGCCTGCAGCCCGTAACCAGCCACATAGCGCTCGCCGTGGAGCAGAGGACGCAGCATGTCACCTAATGAGGAGAGCACGTGACAAGGGGGCGATTTAATAGACCAACATGTGGGAAACATCACAGCAGAGACAGGAAATATGATAATAAAATGCTGCCGATGTTTAAATTTAGAGGTGGAGCTGGAGATTATGATGCAAAACAGGTAAAGAACAAGTTGTTTCTCATCTCGAATTTGTTAAAAAAAAATCATCTTTAACTTAAAAGGTATGTCACCAAAGTTTGACAAATGAACATGGACTCTATATAAACCATGTCACTGGAAACCAATAGGTGAAATGTCACCATCCGCAGTTCTCACTCACCTTCACTGGATTTCCAGCGGATCAGCAGGTTGAGGGAGCGCACGGTGCCAAAAGTGATTTGTTGGGTCAGATCGTACACGGAGAAGGTCCGTCTGTCCCCCAGCACCACTGCCTGGCTCAGCAGGGGCGTGGCCGGGCTCAGCTCAAACTGCTCCCCCTGCAAAATGACATCATGTTTGTCTCAAGCAAAATGTTGGCAGATAATCTGTTAAAAGATTATCAGATATAAAAAATATGGAAATTATAATCAGTTAGATTTGTTTCAAATATTATTGAATATTTCCTCATTGATTACGCTTTGACAGATGAAAGTTAAAGTTAAATTAAGGAAAATAATGAATTAAGAGTGAAGTGTATATTGAGGAAATCAGACCTGAGGGTTGTCTGTGACATCGATATAGATTTTACTGGAGGAGGCCAGTGGACAAGCTTCTGTCAGGGTCCGAGAGAACATCTTGAACAGAGACCACTCTGAAGGAGCAAACAACTTGAATTAACTAACACCAGGAAGATGTAATCAAACTCTTTAGTCCTACTGATGTAGGAAACACAACACAGCTCTGTTTCCTCACCTCGTTTGCCCTGTCCAGACGTGTGCAGGTCAAAGACCACGTTCAGCGTCTGTCGGAGCTCCCAGGACGTGGGAGACACAGGTCTGATGTGCACTGCCTGGGAATGAAAACTGCTGTGGAAGAGTTTCTCTGACTTCATCAGGACAGCGAGACCGGCCTGCAAACATGGCAACGTAATGAAAGAGAAGAAGAAAGTGAGCCAGCTGCCGTGACATTCGAGCTCCTGTGTCACCTATAGATGCACACGCTGACATCTATAGTTCTGCCCTCATATATACAGTATATATACAGTATATATATATATATACATATAAAATACACACTCACCTTGGATCCACATGGCAAGAGTTTCTTCCATGGTGTCAGATTCTCTGTGCAAACAATCTCTCGTGGGAGGGTGGCATAACGGAGGAAGCGATGGTCCGTCACTTCTAGTTCAACACAAAAACAAACACTCAGTCTCTACACATACAATGTATCCTGGACGGTATCTATAGCCCCTGCATACTGCACTTTAAAAGGGCTGAGGACCCCCATTAGCACTTAGACAGGTTCATCACTACAGAGAGTTAGACCAAAGGGAGACTGAAGGAGCCTCACTGTACCGTTGACGATTCCCAGTGGTTTGAAGGAAGCACTGGGCTGGACAGTGTTGGTGGAGTCAATGAAGTTGAGTGAAGCACAGAAAATCCCTGACAAAACATTCGTTAGCTCCTTCCATGTTCCATCCACACTGAAAGGAGCAGAACAAAACGGCATGAAGATGTTAAAGCGTCTGACAAAACACACCCAATACATAGTTAAGACGATTGTAGCAAAGAAAGAGTGATGAAAAAGTAATTCTGAAAGTATTTATTCTGTAATGTCAGAAATGTGTATGAATATCGTGTAGTTTTTAAGGAAAACGGATGCAAAGCTTTGAAAGCTTTTTCATGTCCTTGTAAATGAAATTTCAAGTAAACATTTTATCCCAGTTTTATTCCTTTCACGTATTCATCATTAATATTAACCAACATTTTTACTGCCTCCTCCATTTAGGTTCTTGTAGTTTATGTTTTCAATGTTAACTTGTTTTTATGATATTTTAATATATCTCTATCTTTTCTCATTTTCACTAACTGCTGGAAAACCCTTCACATAAACAGAATAATAAACTAATGTGTTCCAGTGCAAACATAGTGATGATTTCCACTCAACACATGCTGTGATGGGTTCTCAAGCCGATTATTATTTGCACAATAAAAATTAGTCTCTGAAGAAGTGCAAGTTGACAAAAGAGCTTGAATTTAGCAGCCAGAGCCATAACTTTGTGTCATGTTTCTCTGTTCAAGGAATCCACCCTTGGATTCTCATTGTTCTTTACCTGTTTACCAGTTTACTAGCCTAAATGTACGCTACCGGAAGTAGTGATGCTAGTGGATGTAGTGATGCTAACGCCTACCCCATGTTGCAGTGTGTGCAGTGTGTGCGTACGCGGCTCCAGAGGAGTTCAGAGGACATTTAGGCTAAGAACATGGTGTAAATGACGCCATTCCGAGTCAAATTTGAAGGAGTCACCAGTTACTTCAATTGTATTGGATTTGGCTGCTCGCTGTTTACCCCTGATACTCCAAAAGTGTTTTGTGGACTCAAACACTTCACCCACTCCTCCATCGGCATAGTGGTGAGTAGATAATGAGTGAATTGTCATTTTTCTGTGAACTGTCCCTTTAAGTCTAACAACAAAACATTTCCCCAGCAGCCGAAGGGTTGAACTCACTCTGTGACGGAGTCCTGGAACCACACCCAGAGTTCGGCCCCAGGAGGAGAGGGCAGATATGGCTGCCCCCACTGCATGGTCCTCCAGTAGCCCTGTGTGAAGGAGATGTGCAGCTCTCGCACTGAAAACTTAGAGATGACCTGGCCCAGAGACTTGGGGAACAACCGGTAGTGGGAGACTGAGGAATATAAATAACATGACACAGTTTGTGGTTAGATAAATCATTGTCCTGCGACGTGTATGATGTGTATATGAATTAACAATGAAAACACTTGGAGTGTGTGTAATTTATGGGCTGTGGATCTCTCCTCTTTTTTTTTTTTACATCCTTTCACAGATTAACAGTGTTGGCTACAGTAGTAATACAAATCACCTTTACTAAAATATCAACGTCAATTTAATACAATCAGCACAATTGTGATCTATGGAGGAAATGAAGTATATCCTCTGTAATAAATAACAAGTAGAAATTCTACTTTTCATGCATCCGAGGGAAAACATTTTTCACCCTTGCTAAAACCCACTACAACTGGATATTGAACATAAAACACAAAAATACAAAACACATTTAGACATTTTAAGACTTTCACAACTTTCATTTAATTTATTAGGATATAATCATCATTTAGATGGAGGGTGTGAATTTCCGAAGACCTTCTGTTACCATATGAAAGATTAACAATTCTGCAGCAAAGTTAGTTATATACTTTCAGTTATTAATGATATTCAATCACTAATGAAATAAAAGAATCATGTCCAATAGACTTCGACATGATTGGATACCAATAGACTTTGGTCTAAATGTCCTACAGCTCTTCAACAAAGGTTTAATGGTCAAACTGTGAACTGTCACTCCGAAGAAGGAATTACCACAACCTGGCAACCCACACCCTGATCTTAATAGTTACTGATGTATAAATGATCTGTTGAGCTTCAGTAAATTATGTGATCGTCACTGATGAAGCCACTGATCGCAGCTAATAAACCATTTGTTGATAAATGACTCAAATCAAGCAGCATGTGCAGGTATCCCTGTTAGCAGTTAGCTTGCCTTTGTTTTCCCTGGTGAAGTCAGTTTCCCACAGGGTGCGGAACTGGAAGCTGGCATAAATATCTCCAGAGTGCAGTGGTCTGATCACCAGCTCCTCCTGGAAGTCGTCTTTGGGCCGGGGGCCGGCGGAGGGGGGGGCCGCGGTGTCAGCGGCAGGAGCCTCCTGCTCCTCGGCTGCAGATTCATCCGGAGTCGCCTCTTTCACCTCGGTCGCTTCCCACCGCCTCTCCTCCGCCGCGGGCTGCCCGGCTGTTTGTCCCGCTGTCTCGGTCACTGTTTGCGGACCGTCCGCAGCGGCGGCACCGTGACCGCCCGGTGGTGTCGTCTCTTGACTCTGTGCGACGGTGAACACCGACACAACACAGAGAAACACCAGCAGAGCCGAGGAGATGCACCTGTGAGCCGCCATCTTTCTCTTCCGGCGGAGCAGCACTTCCGTGTTTGTGCGTCACACGGCGAACCAGCCAATGGGCTGCTTCCATATGTCCAGTGGCTCTGACATGAACCTGCTTTGTTTTAGGAGAAATGATTTTTGATTTTATATCAGTGGTGAATAATAACACTGAAGCATTGCATCCTATATATAATGCATTTAAAATAATTATATTTGAATAAATGTAAATAGAAATATATAGGACCCAGTGATTTTAATGCACAGCTTGATTTTTGGATTTTGCCTTTTCCTTTACATGTTTTATTTTACATATTTTAATGTATAAATAATGGTGATGTGCAACATGTGTGCGCTCATAAATATCTGCAATTAACCCATTAGTCATACATTTCATAAATGCTGGATGAATTTATTGTTATTGCCTCGACATCATCTGGCGATTTTATGACGCTATTGAACCCACGTTATTATAGTAGATTTGAAATAGATGAAATTTAAATATACGAACACTGTTGCACACAAAACGCATTAAAATTCAATGGCACATAACATGCATCAGTGTGTGCAGCATGTTAGTAGCTGTGTTGAATATTTGGTCGCGTTGCTGGACGGGGACGAGCATCACAGGGGGCACATCACCCCTCCCACATCATCCAGACACACACACATACACACACACGCACACACACACACACACACACACACACACACACGGGATTTCTGCTCAGCCATGGCTCCCTGGTAGATGCTCAAAGCGGCTGTTGTCAGAGCAAATTAAATCTGCACCAGCTCGTTGCTTTTCCTCCTCCTGACCTTGCCTGCCTCCGCGTTGAGGGGGGTTTTCAATATTTTATTCGGGATTCCTGCGCTGTCTGTCTCCCCATGGCTACATCGGATGGACTAGACGGCTGTCTGCACCGAGGCAGATCTCAAAGTGACCCGAACATCCTCACCGAACCGGACATCGACCTGGCACACGGCACAGGTAAGACGCGTCATTGTCTCGATCGCCTTTATTTGTGCCATAAACGTGTTTTCGTAGGGTGCCGTCTATTATTCGGCGATGCAGCGGTTTCCATCTCCTCGCGTCTTCCCCCACTGGGACATCACAGCACCATGGGATAACCAGCGCAGACGCTTCCAACCCCGCACGCAAAGATACGAGAACCGCATCTGAATGGTGGAGGTGCAAATTGGAAATTAATGTGCCATGGCAGCGTCTGTGAACATAGACGCGTGCGGCCCCCCTCCAGATTTGTGCGTTGTGTGCTCTGCACGCCTGTAGCCCAGTGCATTGGGTTGTTATGGCTGCCAGTGTTTGGGAACCAGCGTGCGGGGCCGTTTAATGTGATAATAAAAAACTGTAGTGCCACACTTGTACAGTATCTGTTGATCGGTGCGTCCTGCTGCGTGTTCGGCTCCTCAGACACCGGGTGCATGCGTGCGCCGCGGTGCCAGTTGGAGCGCATTTGTTGTGTTTGATGCGAGCCACCATTACTCCTCGTTATTCTGCAGACACATGGGCTTCGACTCTCGGCTGCATTTGTGAAAGGGAAGCACATGCACATCTCAGTGTATAGACTGATCTCTGGGTATGTTGACTGCTCTGCCACCCCCACCCACCCCTCACCAGACACACACACACACACACACACACACACACACACACACACACTGATCACTGTGATGCGATCAATGACCCCGGCCTCCCACGTGATGTAGCCTATATAGGTGGAAACACACCAGCCTCAGCACATCCACGCCACACACACAGCAAAGCCATTGACCAATCCGCTTGATCGATCCTGCAGGTGTGCTTCCTAACCTGCTGCCTGTGTTTATTGTCTCCCTCTGCTCTGTTAGCTCTCCCTCTGCATTATGGAATAATGAATTGATCTTTCATTAATGAGAGGAGAGCGCCAGGGAGCAGTCATGTTCTGCACCTCACCAACCAACAACACACTTCATGTGGCCCTCGTTATATTGGCTTAATTTCCTCTCTCCCACTCTTAAATTACAAGCTTACTGTTCCTTCAGTGCGAATGCATGGCTTGATTTGTCCTTTTTTTTCCTTTTTTTTTTTTTACGTAAGTGTGGTTATTTATGGTCATATTGTGTGGGCCTGGAAAGAGTCATTGCTTACTCCCACACATGGTGTGTTTTACGCACATGAAGAATGCTCGAGTGAATGATTCAGAAAAAAAAGTGTCATTCACCTTTCAACTGCTCCCTAATGAATCCTGCGTTTTTTTCTTCTTCTTCCAATCTCTAAAATCACACCTGTCCTGCCCCCACAGCAGATATTTTAATGGACCCCCGCTGAATTCAGTCCTCTCCTGTGTGGACGATTTAATTCACACATGGGTGGATGTGTTAATGTCACACAGGGTCTTTGACACACCTGAATAAACAACGCAGCAGCTTGGCAGATCAGCCGGGCCATCGTCACGAGAGCTAAAGCAACCCGGGCTCCAGTGACCATCAGCCTCTAACACTGGAGTAGTACACACAACCGTGCTACTACTATGTGAATATAACTGTGCAAATGACAGACACAGTAAACACACTTGTCACTGCATGGACAATGTCAGTGTCTGGTGACCTAAAGTACACAACATCACCCACCCCCTCTCTCTGTGTGCGGATCATCACTGCGCTAGCGTCTGGGACACCAGCCTTTGCCAAAGTAATCCTTTGGCAAAGGCTGTCTTTTTCCTCCAGCACAGAGGCCCTTGCAGCTGCAGAGGCTGACACTGTATTCATGCGCTTGCTCCACACTGGGGAGGAGACTCGATGGAGACGGCAGTTACAGCTGACCATCACAGAGTAGCAGAGCAATGCTTTTATTTTTCTTCCTGAATGACGGTGCAGTGATAATCAGGAGCCACAGGACAAGGGGACTGTAAAAGTCTCAATCCATTTGTCCTAAAAATCCACTTTTTATTATGTGCAAAGAAAAAAAAACATTTCAAAGTGTTCCTGCTCATTGTTTTCTCCTATTGATGCTGTAACTTTTTACCCTTGTGGAAAAGAATGGAGACCTCCTGCTCCAGCTTTTGATTAACAGGCGTATATTAAAGTTGTTTAGGAGCATACATCTGGAAACAGGTGCAGGGGAATAAAAAACTTGTTTAGTCAGTTTGTCCAGACGAGGGCCCTTTTGTATTCTCCCGCTAATAAAATGTCACTTTCACTCAAACTTCCTCTTAGTCATTGCAGACTGTCGACCGAGGTAATGGTGTGGAGAGGACACCTTCAAGCTTCGCGGACAGGAAGCAGGTCCTAGCAGGGCTGTCCCTGTGGCCTCTCTCCATAAATACATTCTTCTGTCCTGCAGAACAATGGACACAGCCAGAGAAACAGAGCGAAATCAAATGCATATTGGGACAAGTCGAGTGGGAGTATCAGCATAAGTCACTGTAAATATGGTGCAGATGAAATGTAATATTATGATTTTATTTAGAAATATTGCACATGTACAACAGTTCAATAGAGAATTTTGTTAAATAAACAATGTCATCAGGGACAATATCATCTGAGTTCTGTGTCTCAATAGATACAACAAATAGATAAATGAATCTGGCCTTAATTTCAGATTCTGAGATTCATAATACTGAATATTATCGGTGTCATTATTTAACCTGTTGAAGTTTGTTTTAAAATAAATGATTAATATTGTAGTCTGTGGTGCGGTGTTTAGGCCTCACAGGTTCATGGTTCAAATCCCTGTTTACATCTCTGTGTGGAGTGTGCACGTATCTGACGTATCTGTATACTGGCCCTGCAGTACACAGTGGACATGTCCAGGGTGTACCCCACCTATCGCCCACTGTCAGGTGGGGTCGGCTCCAGTTGCCCTTACGACCCTTAGATGACAGGCAGTATAGATTACGGATAGATGCATAGTCTATAAAATGTCACAAGTAAAAAGCGCACATTACACTTTCTGTATGTCTTTAGATTGAAACTAAAAGTAAAATATGGTAAAAGAAAAGCAGCATATTCTCCTTGTGGGAATTAGCAGAAGTTTGTCCTGCTGGATAACAAACTGAGAAAACTAATAAAAAGTCAAAGTGATCAATCAACTATTGGAATATTGAACAAAGTATTTCACAATTACTGTTGCTGTGAATGTCTTCTCCTCCTTCTGCAGTAATTCCTGAAGGAAATAATTTTCCCCTTTTCGGGAAGTCAGATAAATGAAAAGCATTGTCCCTGGAGCTCACAGGGATCAGTCACCTTGCTCAGGCCGACTTCAGCTCAGTGAATCTTCGCTCACATGGCGACTTAAACCCCTGAACAGTTGAACCCACTTTGTCCAGTTACAGAACAGCGTCTCACCACCAGTTACTTCTGATCAGTGGCTTTTTAAGGTCTCATCCTCCTCTGCTGGTCTCACTGATAGCTGGATAATCCTTTCAGATCAGACTTCAGAAGAATCTCTGAGGATTGCAGGTATAAGTAAAGCCCCCACTCTCCTTGTCTTACCAAACCCTTGTGAAAGCTGATATCGGGCCGTGACGATGACTCACCCCAAACCGGAGCAGCGTCTTGTGCGTAATACCGCGCTTATATGGGAAATTCTGAGTCAGCCGCTCTTATATAATGTGCTCCCCATTTAACATGGCTTTGTTCAAAATGACGGCATAACAATGTACACAAACTGGTTTTAACGTCACAGGAATTCCTTACATAAGCTCCATGGATTTAAAAGAAATCAGTTTTAACATCTGAATGAGCAACTGTGGCATGAAACAGTGACAAAGATGCAGATATATACAGAGCATACCTACATTTATACAAATGACACTGAACCTTCTAGTCCAGTCCCCAGCTCTGTCTTTCAGAGAATCTGAATCCCAACCGCATATCCCTCTGTTCTCTAGGAAAAGAAAAGTTAAAGATGGTGCAGAAACACAGAGGCCAGCTGGGTCCTGACAGGCCGTGAACTAGAAGCATCTTTTTTGTGTGTCCGCTCTATGACGAGGCATTTCGAGGACCCTCAACGGTGTAAGAGGAAGCGATGTGGTTACAGTGGTGTTTGGTGTGGATCTCTATCTTACCGGCCTTTTTGATTTATTTTCAACATCCCCTTTAGTTTGGAGACAGGATGTGAACTTGTTGCATTCCTCCAGGGATGTGGTGGGTGAATAAAACAGCGGGAGAACAACGAAGTGAGAAGTTGTTTTCGTTCTAAAAACGTGAGCGGAAGTGAGAATCAGACACCAGAAAATAACTCCTCTCCTACACTTGAGACTGTTAATATCTCAGAATGACACCACGCTGCGTGTGTGTGTCCATGTCGTCACTGTTACGAAGCAGAAACCCACCTCAACACATTCAAATCAAGTATTAAGTGTCTAAGGGGGAGATTTGAAGTGATTTTTTAAAATACAGTTAAGTTACAATAATACTTGGATTTACTGTTGCCTTTACAGGGATTGATGCATGGTATAAAGTAAATTCCCCCTCATTAAAAATGAAATAATTAGTTCAATTAATCAGTTGATTAATCAAAAATGAATCGGCTACTTTTTTTGCTAACGAATAAATTGTTATTGTTTGAGAAATAGTTGCAACTTTTTGAATATTGGAATTTGCTTCATTACTCTTTTGTATCACTGTAAACTAGAGATGTTCTGATATTGATATCAGTATTGGAAATGCCTCAGATCCGGCTGAAAATGCTGGACCAGGCAACAAAGAGTGTCTGAATCTATGTATCGATCACGTCTTTTAAGTTTATTCGTATCAACCGGAGAAAACTGCAACTTCTTTTCCTGGAAATCCCTTCTTCTTTGCCGCTTCAAAATATCAGTCACGCTGCTCTGCCACAGACGAGTACTGTCTTTAGAGCGGCAAAGAAGAAGTGATATCTGGTAGTTTAGTGTCAGTCAGAGCTGGATGAAATGTCAGCAATTTGATCATATTTCATGCTGGAAAGTCCCACAAGTAGACTCTAGTAGCACTAGTGTTGCCAATTACACCATGAGCAATCTCGTGAAGAATTTGAAGAACCATTGAATGAAAGAGCACAAGGACTTTACCGAGGTGAAGGGAAAAAGGATTTGTGTTCTTTTTTAGTTATTACTGTCAAACTAGATGATAAAAGAAGTTCTACAGCGTTGATTCTTTGTATGTATTTGTTTTTCAAAGGGTTTAACCTGAGCCAGGTCATACAACAATGATAGCCATCATCACTTTTACGGGGCTAGTAGGATACAGCTGTTAAAATACGTGATGTAATTTTTTTTTTATGGACTGTTATCAGAACAATACTTTGTATCTGAAAACACGCAAAGTCCAGGTATCGTTTAGGGAAGGGAAGAATGTTATCGGAACATCTCTATTGTAAATAGAGATAAATAGAAATAGAGTATCTTTGGGCTCAGGACTGTTGGATTGACAAAACAACACATAATGAAAACATCACCTTTGATTCTACGATGGGCATTTATCAATATTTCATGACCTTGTGCAGACAAAACAATCTTTTTTCCACGAAAATAAGAACAGCAGAGTATTTGATTTTGAATACAATTATTGGGCGCAGTGAAATCTCCATCTCCTGCTTTTGGGTTCTTTTTGGTTTTGATTCAGTTTTTGCTGTCATCCCGGAGAACACAGCAAAACCCAAGAACACATCAAGCCACACGCACACGGACAAGATGACAGTTTCATAGTGATAGACAGTGCAGATATACACGAGCTCGATTTGCTCTTCGGAGGAGCCACCTGCACAGGCATCAAACTTAGCCTAATTAGGTCCTTACTTCCTGTTTTCAGCAAGCGTAGCTGTAATCCTCGCCACAGCCACGACCTATTCGTCATGGTCAACCCTGAGGGACTGTGAGTCAGTCAAGGCCACCTGTTAGTATAGTGGCCACTGGGGAGATATTCATTCCTCCTCCATGATGGACAGAGGTCCCCACAGAGGCCAAGAAGGAATGATCAGCCATGGGGAGTCAGAGATAAACTTCCCTGTCGCCTGTGCTCAGCATCGTGGAATCTCTCTATTTATATTTTTGTTTATCATTAATTGATGTAGTCGAGACTGTGGGAAGCAAATCTTCCAACAGGAGTCACACTGCGATCGTGATGCATATCTGCCAGCACATTGTCGCAAGCAATGACTCATTCAGTCATTTATACTTACAGAGTTTACTGTATTTGGTGAGAGTGGGCGATGAGAAGAAAGATGCTCAATAACACATGATATTAAAAAGTGACTGGAAACTAACGGAAGGATACATCTGAATGAATGAGATGAAAAACTTGGTAGAAGCTTTCCACACAGTTTGGATTGTGTCAGTGCTACTCGGGGTATATACAAATATCACCAATACTACAACTCTACTCCATAATGAATTTAGTTTGTGTGTCAGAGTCTCGTGTCCATTTAAAGAAATGATGATAATGGGATGTAATAACAGCGGAACACCACTGAGCCATTAGCTAATAGGAGTTTCACTTCAAATCAAATTAGGCCACAAAAGAAACTCACTAATTTCTGTCCCTTAACACAACTGGATGATGTTCTGTCACACTGCGGCTCCATGGCCGTTGAGTAGTGAGCGGGGATAAGCTGCGTCCAGACGCCTCGTTGAGCTCTGCTCTCTGCGGACGCTGCCACTCTCCTCCAGCCGCCCATGAAAATGGAGCACAAAAATGACGACAACAACAAAAGCCCTACATCATGCCTGCTCCCTGTGGATGCCGGAGCAGATTAGGAGTTTTGACAGCGTTGGAGCCATTTGTTGCTGCAGCTGTGGTTTGCATGCGTGCACCTGTGTGGTTTTTTTGGCGTGTGCATTCATGTGCACATGAATCTGCTGGAGAACTGGCAGGTCTGTGCAGACGCATGCTATGTAAAAAAAAAAAAAAAAGAATAAAAAAATAAATCTCAGCCGGAATGTGCTCGTAGCTGACTGTCAGGCAGCTGAACAGACAGCTCACAGAGAAGGAAGACCCGAGCAGCCCCGCACACCTGTCAGAGACCCCGGCATAAAGGCAGCATGTAATGGAGCTATTTAACCTCCAAAGGCTGAGGTTAAATGGAGATCAGGAAGTTGCATGCTCGATGGTGTGAAGGGTAAAGAGCTGAGAGAGGAGACTCCTCTGGGCATCGTGGCTGGGAAGCAGTGGAGACACATTTTAGAGGAAAGGAGAAGAAAAGAAGCTGGAGAGAAAAGGTCAGGAGGAGACTGAGTCAGTGAGGCAGAGAGGAGCTGGGAGAGAGGGAAACAGAGCACGGAGAGAGAGAGAGAGAGAGAGACGAGGGGGCAGCGGCCTGCGTTGAAAGAAAGCCAAGAAGTTGTCCTAATTGCTAACTGGCTACGTTGAGATGATGGATGGTCTATAGGAGGCCATTAACAAAGAGGCAGGGGCTGTGTGGTCCTGATTCGGAAAGTCTCTGCATCAGCTCCAGTATCTGGCCACGGATCCTCTACATTTTTAAAGTGACAGTTAAATCAACAATACTGAATTCCTCTTTTTTACCCTTTTCATCTCCTTGCTTAGGTTTTGTTTCACCCCTATTTCTACACTCTCATACTTTTATCATATGATTGTTTTGTGCACATGATGATAATTCTGTGTGGGTTTGTTGTTGCATGCAACTCAGTCATCCTTAGTATGAAAATACTGATTTCAGACATGGCTGTATGACACAAGACAAAACATACCTGATGAGCAGAACCCAACTAATTTGGCTTTTTGGAGGACAATGGTGATACTGATATATTGACCATTAGATATATAGTATTCCTAAGATGTTGGTAACAAACACAATGAAATAGTTGAGGTTTGATATTTTACAGAATCGTCTTTATTGGCCACGTATGTGTACACATACAAGGAATTTGACTCTGGGTTTACATTGCTCTTAGTATACTTACATGGAAATAGACAAACAGCTATAGGGACAAATAAGTTAAGGAATTGTACAAAAAGATTATCTCGGTGGAAGGTCCAAACTGTACATTACAATATCGTGTGAACAGAAAGTAGAATTTGCAGAATATTGGAAACATATTGGACCAACACTACAAAAGAAAACACCGTGAGAGTATGTCAACAAGTCAGCTGGTTCTTTGTGTTGTCGACAGTACAAGTTGAAATAAATAATAAATACCGTTTATGTATACAGACATAAACAACTATAAATACAAAAAATACAACCAAATATATATATATAGAACTTAAATAAATAATATAGAAAGGGTCATATTGTACTATACATTTTTTATGTAAAATATAGATGCACATTAATGTCTGGGTTGTTTAAAAAAAATAGGTTTTCCTATATGTCTTTGAAAGGCTCATATTAGCTGAGTTGTCTCGCTCAATTGATAAATTGACCAGGCTCTATAAGTCAAGAAAGTCCCATTCATCATTCTTGTTCCCACCTCTCCAGGGTCAATAAGTTTGTATGAACCACAGCACTCACACTGCCTCCCTCTCCTCATCCCACACTCACACATAGATATATTGTATCTTCACCTGTTTGTAGCTGCAGTGTCCCTCTGTCCTCACAAACCTGCCTGATTCAATAAGGGATAGATGAAAAGGACACAGGGGATTCCCAGGACGTGGAAACTAAGGAGACAAGGAAGGTTAAGGATGGAGTGAGAAATAAAGAGGAGAGAAACCTGAGGCAGGTAAAGCCCAGGGAGCTACGTTAGGGGAGGAGATACGTTACAGCAGGCTGACAGGAAGTGGTTTGAGGGAGGCCGTCCACGGAGTGTCTGTTTGATAGGCACTTACACCACAGTGTTATCGAGCATCTCCGTCAGGGCCTCTCAGGAGATGGTAAATGAAATGCATAGCCAGATCAGATAACTGCACTAGAAGGAATACAATTATAAATGGGAAATAAATCGAAGCTTTTTATTTTGTTGATGGATGTGAGCTACAAAGAGAATAGAGTAAAATCTACTAGAGCCAAATCCAGTGATATTTAAAACCTATTGGCACTGATGTGCGTTTGTACAAAACTTGGAACAACTTGAACCTAAAATGATCCTATTAACCATGTATTGTCCATTTTGAGTCGTGAGGGTAAAGAGTTTCACTACTCATACCCAAAATCATCCGTCCAAATCAGTAATACATAGGTTTTGGACACAGTAATCATGAATCTTCTTTTTGCATCATCACTGACTGTTGTATTGTCACAAAACTGCACAAAACTGTTTTTGGATTTATCAAATATGAAGACTAGTGTGTCAGAAGGTAAAATCTAAACATATACTACAGTACTCTAGCAGTTATTTGAATGTACCTGTTTCCCCCTGGCTAAAATTGCATTATGATGATGATCTCGATCACTGGTCATTACTTGTTATTTGCATGTTGTATTGTGGGATTATTTGAGTTCACTGTGCAGAGTGTTATAATTCTCTCTGACTGACACCCTTGAATATTCATTTTGCTGTCACACAGACAATTCAGCAGCAGCAGTCGATTACAATTTATAACAAAAGGATCATCACAATCTCACAATCTTGCTCCGCTACCGACTGTTGAAATTTTATTAAATGCACTTTGACTTACTGTAATTTATAATTCAACTGATAGAAATTCAATTTATAACTGTGATTTGATGATCGATTAATAATTCCAGTCATTTATCAGGGAATAGTGTCTGGTTCATGCTTCTCCAGTGTGAAGTTCTGCTTCTGTTCTCTACCCATCGTTATTGCAGATTTAATAATGGCAGGATTTGAATAATGGTTTAAGCAATTTGACGACATCACCCTGTTTCTGATGCATTTTTCTGACCTGCATAAACTAAACAACTATTTGATTAATTGAGAGAATAGTCAGCAGATTAATTATAATGAAAAGAGTCATTAATTCCCAGCCTTCCACACTGCCGGGATAATTGCAGACACATTCTTCTGTTTTTGTGGGAACTATTCTAAATATTTGTACAGTAAGAATTTGACCGCGCTATAAATAAAAATGGTGCAAAGGAAATGTATTGTATTTGAGTGGGAATAGGGAGTGAGTTTGGACTTGAGTCTTTGTTGTAGAATAGCAGAGCGAGTCTCAGCACCATGGACAGCACCAGCCTTTGCATTGCAGAGCTGTGGTCTGTGTGCTGGTGAGTCTGTCCGGGTTTCCTGCTGGGAAACAGGCCCAGTTATTTTTTTATTTTCCTTTTTTTTTGTACTGATGACACGTTAATGATGAAAGCACATTGTGCAGATACTGGCACAAATTTCCATTTCATTTGATTATCCCATACATCTTCGTAAGCCAAAAGTCCCAATCCAATCCCTTTTAAACTGTGACTGGAACTGTGGCCAAGCCTGTAGTACAGAGTTTGAGATCGTTATTGATGAGTAGGTGGCTTCTAGCAACTCCTCCTTGTGTGGCCCAAACCTGCCACCAGATAATGTCTTTTTCACCGTGGAAACGTCAGCACGACTGCAGCTTGTGTCGTCACACAAGAGAATGTGTTTCAGTAACTAGACACTTTCCTAGTCTGCCATCAGAACCAGACGCCTCTCACACCAGACTTTACTGGTGAAGTGACTAATACTTTTACTCTAACCTAACGAATGCATTTATCGAAACAATTTTTTTTCTATTTTAATTTTTCAGGCAAGATATACAGAAATTAAACTCAGCGGCTGTCATGTAGTAACATCGTCATAACACGCAAATGTCCTACGTAGGTCTTTGTATAGGAAAATACGGCCATGCATGTAACGTCTGGACTGTTCAAGTATATCCATGTATCTGTGATGAATGAGGTTGGCGGACAGTTAGTGCACTGACTCGTGTCTGCACAGTCTGGCGTCACAAAATGAGCTGCTGGCCACTGTTCATCCTGGCCCCTGCATGATCTACTCGAGGTCCAACACAGGGGATGAATGCAGCTTTTTGGACAATAAGATGCTTAAAAAAAAAACGTCATGATATTTTGAACTCAATTTTTGTGCTTTGCTTGAGGAGTATCAGATCTGCACTCTACTGTGCAACACGGCAAACCTGTTCTAGTTCCACAGCTGCACACTTGAGGGAATCCGCAAGTGGGAGTGAGTAGCATCCTTGCTGTGGGAACCTGTTAGCAGATTACAGTGCTAACAGCAGTGATGTGTGCTGTTCCTCTGTGAACGTCCCACTGTCTCTACTGAGACCACAGCACACTCTCCTTTCCTCCAGAGGCAGCGGGAGCCCAGTGGAACTGAGCTACCAGCTGCGGTAGCAAGTGTAGACACAAGAACATGCACACTGACGCTCACACACATCATGGCTGGAGTGAGTATTTGTCTGATATGCTTCCTCTCTCACTCTCGTGCACGCTCTCAGTGTTACGCTCTGTTTGAATTTTTCAGGCTTTGACCCAAATCAGTGGAAATAACTGGAATAAATAGCACACCGTCGCTCACCCACCTGAGTCTTTAACTAGCCTTGTTGACTGAAAACGCCCACGCCACGCTGCACCTGTGCGTAAACCTAGAGGGGGACAGCTCACATAATTTACATTTGCTATTATCCCAAGCAATTAAAAATGAGTAAATAGGAGACCGGGATGAATTGATACAAACAATGACCTATTGGTTCCTGACAAAGTCTTTTTTAACATGAGGCTTTCTGACATTTTTTTGTCAGCGCCGTCTAAAAGTGTAATTTTATAATTAGAAAAAAAGCCTCTCTGTCAAGAGGCGCCTGCATCGCAAGCAGCACTTTTGAATATATGAACGGAGCTGAATGTGTCAATATGAATCTCGCAGCTTGTTAGATTAATGTGATAGACAGCGGGAACAGCCTAAGGTATGAAGGCTGAACCAAGACTTCCATTACCTGATTGGAAGGAGCCTTTTGATGGAATAAGATGAGATCTCTCATAACGGGAACGTAGCTGAAAGCTTTACTACGGGCGGGCTGTGTTCCTGGACACAGTCGGGATCTTCCTCTTCCTCTAATGGTGGTGGTTGTTGTTGGGGGAGCAGGTCGGAAAGACACTTTCTAAGGCTCGCCCTGTGAAGGTGACAGGAAAAGCACTTTCAGCGGTGACATTTTGGCCCACTGGGTGGATGTGATGGCTGCAGTGGGCACTTCACCGTTGGCCTCTTCTTTTTTTGTTGTAAAGCAGAGGCGATGAAGAGGGGATAGTGTCTGGGTCTACATGTGTATATGCACTGTGTGCTTGTGCATGTGTGTGTCTGGAGTTATCATCCATATTTTGAAAACTTTCTGTTTAAGCAGTTGCACCTATTTTTAACATTAGGAGTCAATTACTGTTCAGGCCAACAACGCAAACTTTCACCAGTATGTTACAGTTCTTCATCTTGCTTTGAAACCCTCCTACCTCCTATAAAGACACTTAGTCATATTTATATTTACTTGACACACCTACATACTGTGAGCAGTTTGGGTTATTTCATATTCGATTTCTCTTTTTGTATTTTTATCTGTGTGAGGCCCTGCTGGCAAAACTATGACACTTGTCATTTACTTGTGTCGCAGTTTGTGTATTCGAGTCAAAACGTGACAACTTTTGCTGTTTTGATCAAACTGCATCCACACAGTCCTGAAGAATCCCATTAGCTGAGTTTTTGACTCAATAATTAGTAAAGAGTAAGAGCCAGTATTATTTTATTCAACTAACTCATGGTTTTTCATTTTTCTTGTTGGGCACTTTGGTGCATTGTTAAGAAAAGAGCTATATAAATAAATAATATTATTATAAATAGTACGGATGTTTTTCAGTCATGAATATACATTGTTTTAAAGAGGTATTGTAGTGATATAGTATTGCACTAAAGTTGTCAAATTTATGAGAGACAGATAAAAAAAGAAGAATGGTCAGCTATGGAACTGAGGATGAGATACTTGATTAGTCCCTACGATAAGATAAGGCTACACTATGCTAAGATACGTTACAATACGATATGATATGCTATGATACAATACTTAGGATACGATATGATACTTACGACACAATATTATTTGATACGATACTTCAGATACGATACAACATAATGTCCAAAACAATTTGAAACATCACTACAGAGTTTGTAAGGCTGTCCGTTCAAAGATATTGTTTCTTAGGTGAACCCACGAAACCTTGGGGACGTCACAAGGAGGTTTTCTTTTTCAAAGTTGAAATATCTTCTGTAGCTCCCCTTGATCTTGACTTTTTGTTTTACAGTCAAATGTCACACAGATATTAAAATGCACTTGATGATAACTAATGCAACTATTTAATCTCTGCTAGAACCGTCACAGAGATCCTTCCTGCAATCACCGCCACTCGATGCTACATCAATTTGTCCAGAAAGTGTAAACTCACTATGAAAGCAGTTAGGAAGCCGCCCTTGGATCTGTGAGGCTGCAGCAAAGGCTTACACGTGAAGCCACCCACTAGACCTCATTCTCAACACCAACATATGGTAACAAACAAGGGCCTCGGGCACTTCCTATTGGCTGCTGGCCTCACTGACATCATTTCACTCTCTTGATGCCAGTAGCCCACACGCCGGAGTTTCACACTTCAGCGGTATTCGCGTAGATAATCTGGAGGCTTGACCTTTGCACACTCATGTGGCCTTACACCAAGATATCCTGTCCTCTCAGAAATCAGTTCTCAGACAAATTGCACTACACAACGTCCACGTGCAGATGAGTCATCTGTTTACCTCAGGAACACAGTTACTTGAGGCCAGGACTTATTTATTAGAGCTAATGTAGACTGCTCAGTTAAATATTATGTTTTTTCCTTCATTTCTACTTAGTTAATTCAGCATAGAATGTAAAATGGAAATGTTGTACAATAGACTAGTCTTTCCCCTGCTAATGAAGTATATTGTTGTTGGAAGAATAAATCTGTTAGAAAAAAGAACACTTTATAAGAGACGGCTTTCGGATATTATTCATATCCATGTTAAGTGGATTTTGCTCTTGCTCCTGAGCTCCTGAATATTGTCATTTTGTGTACGTGTTCATTATTCCGTCTACCCTGCCTTTTATAAAACCACCATAGCTGACCACTTCCATTCTCGATCTCAGCCTCTCTTTCTCATTCCCACTCTTTCTTTTTACACTGCTTCAGCTCGTCTTCAGCTCACTCTCTCCATGAGAGTCGTTAGCTGGGTGTCCTGATTGTGGCTCGGGCCCCTGAGGCAGTGGGGCTACGGACAGATGGCAGCACAGTTGTAAAGCCAGGGGGGCAAAGAGAAGAGGGTAGCTGGCGTGGCGGTGGCTAAGGAGGTGGTCCATTCAAGGGCACATTGTCAGTTGCCCGGGTGGAAGGAGCAGGAGGCTGGAGCGAGGAGCCGAGGATCTACAGGGCCTGCAGAGGTGATGGGAGTCAGGGGTCCGTCTGTTGTTAATAATAGCTGTGATAAGAACTCTGAAGCACACATACAGTGTTTAAAGGCTGTTTCAATATATATTATTTGCTATAGGTTTGGTTTAGAGACGCTTGCAGCAGATACAGAGTCTACAGTCACGTAAGCAGCTGTGTGAGGCTGTGGTGCTTTGAGCAAAATGTGCTTTGAGCAAAATGCTAATTCTAGCTAATATCAATAGTTATCCCAATGTAATTTTCATCATTAGCTATATATCCAAAGCCCAATATATATCAATGTTATGCTAATGCATTGTGCAAGGTGGTATAAAACATGATTGATCTATCCAAAGATTTGCTGTTTATCAAGTGTTTGTCATTCTCTGCTCATAAAGAAGAGTTAAAACCACAACCTACACTCAAGACCAATTATCTGTCTTAAAAATGTATGTAGATAAAATGTTTGGCCATATCGCCAAGCCCTACATGCAACAGACGGACTGACATTCCCTTCCTCTAAGCAACTGCCCAAGAAAAATAGTTCTTACAGCATAAGAGGACAGTCTCTTTTAAGCTCATCCAACAGGTCAACAGAAATAGTATTTTATTGTGGAGGAGAGTGCTCCTGACTGTGCTCATTTTAGGTTGTAAATGTTACACTTTAACTTGAAGGACGAATAGTGCTTTTCACTCTTACCTGACAACTGTTCAAGGCCCTTTCAGCTTTCATATTCCTGAGTGCTGATTCCTGTGGAGAGGTTTAAACACCTGCTTGAGAAATGAGATGATAAGTACTTAATGTTTGTTGTAGCGACTTGTAATTCTGCTAAATGATGCCACAACAACTGTTGACATCATTCAGTCCCAGTGAACTAATAGATGAATAGTGGAGCGAGGTTTTATTCTGCTTTATCTTACCTTTCAATTCTATGTGGTCAGTATTAAAATCAGACACCCACTCATTCATATCAGCAAACTAAGGTTGTGTCCCTTACAAGCTCTCTGCTGAAACAAAGCTAATGATATTACACATCTCAGTGTGAATCCCTTTCATTGACAAATCTGAAAGAAAAAAAAAACACATTCAGAAATCCAGTATCACAGCAGAACAGAAGAGACTCCCTCTAACCCTTTTTCAGGTTTACACGTCACATATTATAAGAGAAAACTCTATTCCTGTTGGTTAGTTCTCACACTGAGCACTTGGGAGGAGGGATATTGTCAGCGTGAGCATGTGGGGGAGAGGCCTTATACTCCTGAATGTGCTGACAAGCTGGTTAAGTGGGGTGTGGTCCCTGGTGGCCCGCTAAAGCGCTCTGTTATAGTTTTCTTGCCAAGTTACATTATCATATTGTCGACTTTATTTCCACTCTTTAATCATTTCTGAGCTCACGCTGCACTAATGCCGGAGGAAGCTGAGCAGTCATAGTGTACATTTGCCTGCATTGCTGAGGATTTACATGACATATATAATCATTTCTCTCTTTAATTTAATCTTGTATTTTGTGTTCAGACCTGACACCACCCAGTGTGTGTGTGTGTGTTGGAGAGCAGCAAAACACACTGCATCAGCATGACACACGGATTTAACAAATCCTATTTGCATGGCTATATTAATTAGAATGGCACATCATCGCCACATGGTGCATGTCGTCCATTCATGCTTGTCTGACACACATTTCGATACATCCTCATCCAGCGGATAAATTAAATCTCCGTGTGCATGCATGTGTTTTCACCTAATTCCCGGGCTCTGCTCGGACACCTGTCATTTTCTCTGAACAACCAGCCCTTCTATGAAAAATGAAGTTACTTGATATGCATTATAAATAGCTGCTCCGTGATTGGACGAGCCCAGATTCTCCTGGAAGCTCTTCCGTATAGCAACAGTCCCCTCCCATCTCTCCTTCTTGCCTCTTTTCCCTGGAATCCCCCCCTCCTTATCCCCCCTCCTTCCAATCTCCTTCACTCTCTCAAAACGCAGACAGATCTTGTCCTCCATGTGGCTTCACCCCTTACCCACAATGCACTGGGTGCTGCTATGGCTTTAGATGTGGCAGGCAGTGTCTGTGCAGGGGGCTCCTCGCCTCTTTTCTCTCCTCCTTTCCTCCAAGCTACAGACTGGCTTGCTCCTCCCGCTGGCTCCCACTGCTGCGGCAGCATCTGGATGTGGTCGCCATGGCAACAGCAGCGGGCCTGACCCCACCTCCTCTCCCTTTCTCCACATGCACACAATCTCTCTCTCTCTCTCTCTCTCTCTCTCTCTTTCTCATCCTCTCACACAGACGCCTTTCCCCCTCCCACTCCCCCTCTCCTTCTCTTAAGCTTTTTTTTCTCTGTGGGACTGGGTGCGCTTCCTTCCAGCTTGACCTGGATTCGGCGTGAGGCGCCACGTCCGCCACGCTGAATGTGTGACAGTAGTGGTGATGACACAGTGAGTGCATGGTCAACTGACCTGTTTCCAGACACTTGAAGGGTCAAAAACTCAAACTGGAAATTAGCCCTTTTCGTCTCATCTCTTCTTCATCTCTTGTTTTCTGTCTTATCATACTTTTATTTTTATTTCTCTCTCTGTGCCTTGTGTCTGCTTTGCAAACCCCCTTTTTTCTTACCCCCATCTTATTCTTCCTCCTCTTTCTTTCCCTGTTGTCTCACTTACTTTTTATTTTCTTTTTATATTTTTCCACGTTCTCCTTGTCTCTTTCTCCTTTCCGCTCCTTCCTTCTTTCTCCTCTCCTCTCCTCTCTTCTTCCCTCCCCTCCTCCAACAATCTCTATCCATGTGCTTCAGGGAAGAAACAAGGGGCTGCACACAACAAAAAAAAAGAGAAAAAATCATGTAAAGGAGTCAGATGTATCCTCCCTCCTCCTCCATCATCACTGCACTCCACTTCACACCCCGAGCCGCTCTACGAACCCTCCTCCCCATCACAAATCCTCGCCTCCTCCTCGGCTGAATATTTGAACAAAGATTTATCAGTCTCCTGGAGGCAGCTATAGCTCTGTTTTTGTCACATTGACGTATGTAGCTCAAAAAATACACAGCGTTTATTGTGCATTTCCTCTTGCTTGGCCCTCTTTGTGACTGTAGATGAGGGCAACCCAGCAGCACTGTGCGCACATGGAGCTGTAGACCCACACTTTGCTTGAGATGAGTCACAGTCAAGTTTTCCTCTAATCAGGGAAAATTGTTCTCTGTGCAGGGAGGGAAGTACAGTAGGTAGTAAAAGCTCATCTATTACGACAGATAATTTAATATCATGGGCCGCACTCTACAGATTATCACATACTTTTTCATTTGTTCTAATTCCTTTTATCTGAAATATAGTTTATAGATGAAACAATATGAATCTCAGTGGTTCTGTTTAAGTGATTGTTGAGACTATTGTCTGCATATTCTTTTTTTTTATTTGTATCGTTATGAACCTTCTTTTACAGTATTTGGTTTCTCATGTTCTGATGTGCATATGGTGCTTTGACTGTATATAACCATGCATTTTTATTTGTATTTTATTTGATGGTTACATCGTGACACGAGATCAGGGATTCTATCCTCTTCAGACATACAGGACATGAGTCAACTTGGCTTTGTGGGAAGAAACAACAAAAATACACTGGATCTGCTCTGAGATTCTGCTCTGTGGCATTTTGGAATATACTTAAAGATGTTCCTTTAACAAGAGCAATTTTGGGAACGTCTCAGAAAATGCTGGGTCTGGCATTGGCGAGTATGCAAATCAATGTACCGATCTGATACCATGTCTTTAAAGTAGTTTAACATGGGGGAAAAAATGCATTTTTCTTTTCCAAGGGAAATCACTTCTTTTATCTTTGTTCTAAAACGACAGTTGCACTCTACTGTACTGCAAGAGGAAGAAGAGGAGGAAGGGATTTCTGGTGGTGTAGCATTAGCCCGAGCTTGCTAACATGTTAGTAACTTTTTTCAATCTTTCTCACTGGAAAGTCCCACAAGTAAAACAGCAACGTGTGCTGTATGCAAGACTTCAATTTCGAGGGGTTGCACTAGGGTTACGAACTTCAAAACTAGCCATCTCATAAAGCATCTGAAAAGCCACTTCCATACAGGTTTAGTAGGATATATCTGCTGAAATACATTATAAAAGTTGTTATCTAAATGCACTGCCATCAGATTGATACGCAAAGTCCGGGTTTTGGAATTGGTATCGGGAAGTGAAAACTATTCATCCTGAAAACATTGATCACTGAGAAGACACACAGTGTGTTGAGTAAGAGCTAGGACATATGATATAAAAACATGGAACAGTGGAGCATTAGAATACGTTGTGTTGTTTTGCCCGGCCCAAGTCTGATGCTGGCCCATCTGTCGGTCTCTGAGGAAAAAGGCGTCCTCTCAGGGCCTCCCTGTGTCTCTGTGTGCTCTGGTTCTTCCTCCACATGTGGACAGTGAGGGATATTCACTTTGAACACGTATCACTCGGACAGATTCACAGGAGAATTACACCCACGAGAGTGTGTCTTGATCAAATGAGTCTTTTCTAATTGAATCTGTTCAAAGCACTCGGAGTCCATCATGGCTCATTCAGTGAGGTGAGCGTACTAATTGTCTTCTGCCTTCTCTCTCCCTCTTCTCCTCTCCCTTAAACTTCTGCATGTTTTCCTTCATCCCCCCCTCCCCATACTCTCTCTTTCCTTGCACTTGACCCGTCTCCTGTTCACACCTCCGCCCATTTAATCCTCACCCCGTCTCATCCTCCTGCAACACCTCTCTCTGCCCCTCTCCGGGCTTCTCCTCCACCGCCTCTGTCCCCTGAAGTAGAGGGGCTGGACCAGCAGAGGGTGCTGAGGACGGGTTGCCTGGTGACCAGCGTCCACACTCCACCCATCCGGCGAAACAGCAAACTGGCCACGCTGGGGCGCATCTTCAAGCCCTGGAAGTGGAGAAAAAAGAAAAATGAGAAGCTCAAGCAGAGTTCCACAGGTACGGGCCGCAGGGTGGTGGGTGTGAAGGGGAAGCTGTAGATTGGTTCCAGAAACACAAGCACCCACTCACATTACTCCTCATCCCTTCTAATGAAAGATAATGAGAGGGTGTGGTACGAACAGCTGAAGGTATTACCAGAAGGCCTCTGTAATTATCTGTATAAAATGACATTATGTTTGCTGCAAATTAAAAGAGATTTTACAATGTTTTCAACATGCGGCTGAATTTCCTCTCCAGGAAATGGGAAACGATATATATCCTTGAAGTAATACGTTATATTGTGTGAAATACAAAATAACAGTAAAATAACAGTAACAACATTATTAACTTTATTTATAACGTAACAATGAATTTGCCTGAATAATATAGTAAAGTGCCATAAGCTTGGTTCACAATATACCATCTTTCTTGCCTCCATCTTTGTTTGGATTAGGAAACAGAGCTGCAGCTGCAAAACTGGTTAAAAAAATAATTCTATCAAACACAATTTGTTTCTCAAACCAGATGGTTGAGAGAGTCTGTGATACTTCTGGATAAATCTACATTTGTTAATCAGCTTTAATTCTTCTGACATCTTTTTTGTATAGCTATAGAATCAAAATGGCAAAGGTCTGTTGCATCATTGGTCAGTCTGTCTGTCCCTCTCATTCAGTCTCCTGATCTGTTCAAGAGTTACATGCCAGAGCTATTTCAAATAAAATATTCTCCCAAAGAGATTTATAGTAATTCATATTATATCTATTCACAGAAAAGTTTATTTTTCTTTTAATTTCACTGGTCTAAAGGTGAAAATACACTTAAAGAAGATGGGATGGCCACTAAATGCTGTTTTGTTGTAAATGTATTTAAAATGTTGTCTAAAAAAAGGGAATTAAAATTAAAGTAAAATGTCACTCAGCAGTGTGCATAACTTAAACTTATAAAATTTAAATTCACTAGATCCTGATTTCTATTTGGATCTGCAACAAATTTTACACACATATACATACCAGACCCCTAAATAGGACTCCTGAAAATGCCCTATCTCGCAATGTTAAAAAATCCTGGATCCACCACCTGGTCCAGATCTGCCCCAACATTTAGTGGGTTCTCTCCTGACCCACATCTTTCCACCAAGTGTCAAAGAAATCATAAACCTGCTCACACACAGACAGGGGGTGAAAACATAACCCTCTTGGCAGAAGGAACAAAAGCAGGTACAGCATCAATATCAGAAACTATTTCTTTCTATCACTGAAGATAAAGGTCACATAATCTTATTTGTCCACAGACATTTTAACAGCTCCACACGCTTCTCTCCTCTCCTCCTGCCACAGATGTAGCATTATCCAGTGGCCTTCTATGCCACGACCCCAACTCTCCCACCCAGGGCTGCTGCTCGGACGGTGCAGTCCTGCTCGGAGGATTCGGGGGGTCTTTGAACTCAACCTTCACAGTCAGCAGCGTGGAATACCTGGGTCCTGAGGAGGAGCACCCCCCTTCAGGTAGGACAGACAATCTGACAGAATCAACAGAATCATAGAGCTGTTAAAGCAGCAAGTAAGAAATACGGTAAAATAGATTTGCCGTGGCCGGGTTGGCTCTATAGCTGATCAATGTGAGACTGTAGAAGATTGCTGTGATCAATTTGATAGAAGTTTGAGTTATGTGCACACAAAGTAATGGAGACATGTTCTACTTATGTGCCTGTAGAGGGCAGCAGAGACAACTCAATGATAATCTCAGCGCTCTCATAGAGATACATGTCCACTTTATGTGTATTTGACAAAAATCAATAAACATAATCAATCAATACTTTGGCAGGTAACATTTTCAAAACAAAATGTTACAACTACTGTTTTAAATTTTAAAATATTATAATTTACAGGCTTATATTTTCATTTGTATTTCAGTCTAATTAAGTGATATTATTTTCATTTATAACCTCACTGCTGTGTAAAATACTCCTTTAAAAGCTGCTTCCACCAGTAGTGCCATTGTGTTTGCAGTCTTTGCAGCAACACTCATAAATACTTTGTTCTTCTTCATTAATGTCCCCCAGTAGCCGCCCCTCTCCAGGACTGTGAACGAGTGGAGGACAATCTACCGCCGCCCGAGGACGAGGGAGACGAGAGGGTGCACCCTGCTGGGGATTTACCCGAGGGGCTGCAGGACGTGGGAGACCATGTGGAAGACAGACCAGAGGAGGAGATTCCTCCGGGAACCTCCCCACCACAAGTACCTCCAAAACTGTTGCCTCAGCTGAGTACTGGAGATGGTGAGTTAGAATATTCTAAGCTGAGCCACGTTTTCCAGCAGTTTGCAAGGAATCAGCTTTGCATTTTTTCCTGTGTTCCCATTTCCTGTCTCAAATTAAACAGATGTGAAGTCAGGTGGATTGCAGTCTGAATTCCTCTGAGTGAAAACCTTTACGTGTTTTCCAAACTTCAGCTCAGTGTCTGAAAATAAACTCCGGCCCCAGTGACCTGCAAACTGTTTTGCAGGAGAGAAAAAGAAGGAGGGGAAGAGATTGATTTTGTTTACAGTGTTTTTCTCCTCCTCCTCCTCCTCCTCCTCCTCCTCCTCCTCCTCCTCCCTCTCTTTCAGATTCAGGGCCTGTGTCGCTCCCCGCTCAGCTGCCAAACTCCTACCTCCCCAAGGAGCCTCCCCCCAGGGCCACAGAAAGCATGGCTTCGATGACCCTGCCTCTACGAGGGTCACTGGCCAAAACCTCAGGGTCACCACATCTAGGCAATATGATTCATCCTCCCATGCCACCTAGCTGCATTATGGAGGAACTGCAGAGAGCGTTCGCTTCCAAGAACAGGCAGGAAATGTGAGTCCTCAGTTTGACCCCATGCCTCTGTTTATATGAGCCGCCACACTGAGAAATACTGGGACAGTGAAAAGCAAATTAACTGCTTTGTTTAATGTCACTTATATCCCTTCCTGATTGGATATGATGATTATATACAGTACATATAGTGTGTAAAAGTAAAAGTATATATGAGTATAAGGTGACTAGAACGAGGCTCACAAATCTCCCATTTCTAACAATATGACCATTTGTACTGTCCAGGTTTACAAGTAAAAATCAATTGCTTTAAATCTAAAAATGTTTAAGTCTATATTTAAAATCTAAAAGTTCACCTCCACCCACAGCCATCGACAGTAATCCTTCTCTTGTTCTCCCCTCAGTGTCCATCAAGGGTGTGAGCAGGCCTCACCCCCGCGGCTGTGGTGTTCTGACGGGCGGCTCTCTCGCTCCTGCAGCTCTGAGAACCAGCACACGCTCTCTTTTGTGGGCGGCTGTGTGGGCGGCAGAGGGTCCGACTGGCCCAGGAAGGAGGCCGAGGAGAACAAGGAGAACATGCGGCTGGACCAGTGCTTCTCCAACACCTCGGGCCTCCCCAACGACCTGGAGGAATGGAACGACTCCGTCATCTCTGGTATGTTGATGAGCTTCATAGTGGGATTTTAAGTGCGGCCTCTAAGTATTTGGACATTCGCCTCTTGTTTTCGGCTCAATGCGGTACATATTGAATTTAAAATGAAATAATCACTCTGGGGTTAGAGCAACATTTTATTTGAATGTAGATACATCTGTACTATGATAATAGTTTAACCCTGTAATTGTCTTCCTGCGTTGACCTGAAATTGGAAGTACTGTCATTAGCCAACATCTTAATTATAGCTTGCATCCTGTAATATCGATTCCATCCTGGATCCTAAATACACCCAGGTTTTCTGTTGCCTCTCTTAGCTTCTGCTCTTTAATCAAACTAGCATTTGTTTAGGAAGTTGTAAAATTTAAAGCTGCACTAATTTATAGTTTAAAATTAACAATAGGTCAAGTTACTATGTAATGTGAAAGGGGCTGCTCGTAGCCAGGGGCCATGTAGTGGCCTGTTGGGGGGCAGTTTTCACAGTTACACAGTTTTCAGCTTAACCTGTTGAATTATAGCAGCCTTTATTGAAATAGAATGAAACATGGCATCTTACAACAAACCACATCTTAATATAAACTTTACCGACAAGCAGAGTTTCACACTGAGCTCAGAGGGTAAGTTATGTTATGTAAGTTCAGATGTGATGTGAACAACAGCAACCAGATCATTTTATTAATACCGAAATTATTATCAGTTGTGAAATATCCTTGTTGTTAAGGTCTGTGCAAATAAAAGACCCTGACAAATGGGCACCTGGGGGCAAATTTGCAACAGCCACAGGTTTGATTCTGACCCAACCCTTTGCAGCGTGTCGTCCCTGCTCCTTCTGCTAATGTCCCACATATTCCACACACCAAATGTCCAACAAACATCTTGAAAATGAATAAATATGTGAGTTTGAAGAGCACAACCCTGAAGCCCTATCTTGACAAGTAAAATCAAATCCTGGATCTCTCCATTTATCCTGATCTGATCCAAAGTATAAAGGCTTCTACTTTGGATCATGCCCCCCCACCCCTCCACAACATTTCCTGGAAATCTTTCCTGTGGTTTCTGAGTAATTCTGCTGAAAGACAGGCAGACACACAGCAATGGAAACACAAGGTTATTAAAGCAGTTCTGACACAAACTGACAGAGTGAACCTGAGGCGTTTGGGGTCCAGGTTGTTACATATAAATACTGTTTATAATTTTTTTTCACAAAAAGGGCTACATGACGTACAGTGATTTGGATCCCGAGGCTGAGAACCTGCACTTTACCATAATAATTATTGTTTCATTTGATTTCCAATGTGTTGCAGTAAACAGTACTTCCAAACTTCTCTATAAGTAATGCTCAGTCTGTGAGGAAACATAAGATCAAGCAGCGGGGGGGACATTTCGGGGATTAAAAGGCTTTACTCATTTACCGCACGCATATTGTTGGGTCCGGAAAAAGGGAGAAGATGTGTGTGAATGTGTGTTCGCATGTTGCAGGCACACTTCCTCGCAGGCTGAGGAAGGAGCTGCTGGCTGTAAAGCTGCGAAACAGGCCCAGCAAGCAGGAGTTAGAGGACAGGAATATCTTTCCCGTGAGGAGCGACCAGGAGCGGCAGGAAATTCGCCAGCAGATTGAAATGAAACTCGCCAAGTAAGTAATGAAATTGTCTTTACATCGTGATCTGTGAGCTGAGGTGAAGGCAATGAACATGACATTGATTGTTGTTGAACATCAGGCTGGATGATGTATTTTGTCTTGTGGTAGAAATATAAAAGGTTTTATTGACATCGGGGACAGAATTTCTCTTTGTCAATGCTTGGATATCTTTCTGGTTACAATCTCTTACTATCACAGATCTCATCACATGACTCAAATGTGAAAAAAACACCCGATCTCACAATGTTAAAGACATCCTGGATCCACCCCTTTGTCCGGATCCACCCCAAAATGAAATGGGTTCTTTCTTGATCAATCAATCAATCAAATTTCATTTGTATTGCCCATATTCACCAATTTGCCTCACAGGACAAAGTGTGACATCCTCTGTCCTCATAAGTCATGAAAAAAAGGACCAAACCAGCTCTGTTTACGTCCTGTTGATGAATTTACACATTTGTACATACAACTTGTGCCATCTACTGACCAGTAGAGGTACCTGCAACTAATCCAGCTCGAGTCTATGAACACAAACACTGAACAGAGTCTTAGAGACGATATAAGAGGTGAAATGTTTCTTTTGGTTTTCTCATGACATAAGATAACAGAACAAGTTGCCCTTTCTTGGCCCACGTCCCCTCCTTCCACCAAATCCTGTAATCCTGCAAACAAACAAACAAATAAACAAACCATCCAACCAACAAACAAATAAACAAACATAACCTCCTCACCGCTATTCATGGTGCAACAGTGCAAACCCGTGACAGACCCTGGCAATTCCCCTTCTGCGGGGACAGACTGCAGTAAATGCTAAATGACCTCGGTTACATAAAACCCAATGAGGTGAATGGGAGATAAAAAAGTGGGATCTGAACAGATGATCTGGTCGTGTTGCACAGACTTGATTTTTGTTGTATAATCACTCAGTGCTCAGAGGAATCTGTTTGGGAGTGATACTTTTCACTCGAGGCCAGTTCCTAATCATTTAAGCCTCTCTGTCATATTCCACCGCCACATGTAACTTCCAGATGTGGTTTGAAAATGAGCGATCCACTCAAACCAGAGAGCAGCCACCTGGAATTTAAGTCTCAGAAATATTCTGGCACGAGAATTACACTCATGTTCAGTGAATTCCTTGATGTTTCAAAAAGAACATTTAGCTGGAGAGCAACAAGTGCAGACAGACGCCGCTTCCAGGAAATCTCTTTGTACAAGACACCTTGTGCTTCCCTGCCAGGACGTTAATAGAACTGGTATTTGCGATCTAACTGAGAAACTTCCTGACGGCGGCAGGCTCGCGTGCGAATGTATCACAGTTCTTTAGCACCAGCGCATCAAACAGGGGCACACCACGGCATTGCATAACAAGCTGTGCGAGAATTCACAGCCGAGCACAGAGTGCCACCCACACTTTCTGGAGAACAAGATCTATCGTCTGTCTGTGAGGCGACTAAGAATACCTCCTCCCTCATCTATTCTTAGATTGACTGGAAGAAAAATGTTTTTATTGTAAAAGCAAAAACAAAAGCGTCCGCAGGTTAGCGAGCCCACGGGTTATGTAAAGTTGGGGATGGAGCATGACTGGGGCTTGGGTACCAGCCAGCGGGGGTCAGCGCTTTGAAGACGGAGAGGTTCCACTTGTGGCACAGCAGTGAAAGGAGCTGCCTGTTAGACAAAGAGCCGGTTTCAGGCGGCACATGGTTCAAAAGATTAATAGCCGTTTAAATGTCTTTACACGTACAAAATAAATGAATGGACTCGGAGGGATCAGGCAGGATTCCTTAAAGCAGCTTTGTTTTGTGTGCTGACGCTGCTGAGAGAAAAAAAAGAACATAAACCTCTGCTCCAGGATTTGGAACAGCTGTGCAAATCTGATGCAAAAAAAAGGCAGCTGTTCTCTTCTGCTGCTGAAGCTAAATAAGATATTTCTCCATCTTCAGCGTCAGGCATATGAGCAGAAAAATGCCTTTTCATTCTACTGTACGATGCACCGAAGGCACACTGCACCATTTGTTTGGGTGGTTGGTGTTGAGGAGGGGGGTGGGGGGGTCCTATGGCTAAATATAGCTCAGAGTGGGGAGGAGGAAAGGCAGACGTAGGCTCATTTCCCCCTGGGCATGCATACTGGATCCCAAAACAATCCATCACACACTACCCTGGATTTCTCTTCCATTTTTAGATTCTCTTTTTTCTTTGTCCGTCCGCTCACCTGAAGCTTCACAAAGAAAAGAAACCTGCCGTCACACATTCGCTGCTAATCAGGCAGAAGGTAGCATCAGGACTCACGGCGGGGGATAATGGCACCTTGTCTATCCGTTGTGTCAGTGATAGATGACCTTTCTATCTTTAGACTACCCCCCCGCCCGCCTGGCATTTTTACTGCCGCCGCACTCTGCTGCTTCTAATCTTAGCGCGTGACACTGTTCAATAATGCATCCCCCCCCCCCTTTCTCTCTCCAAATGTGTTGTCAGGGAGTTATATCAGCAGAAATAATGTGTGTGTGTGTGAGTGAGGGGCTACTGTACCTGAAAAATGGAGAAGCCTATTTTGGCCCCTTGTGCATTTGGCAGCAGAGATCAGATTCTGAAAGCCTCTGCCGCCCACTCCTCTGGTTTTTCTTTCCTTTGTTTGGATTTGTCACTCCTGCCCTGGCTGCCTCAGTGAGATTTTTCTATTGGAACCCATTTGATTGCAGAAGCTCCTGAGTGGCTGACGGAAACCCTGGTGCCAACAGGCGTTAGTGCGTCATCATGATATTCTGGGGATACCTTTTTTTAAAAAAAAGCTGCCATGGTATCCTGAAGGTGGATGTGGAGCGTAGTGGGAGAGAAATGGTGCAGTGAGTCAGTGTGTTGTCTCATGCGCTGATATTCCCATCACATGTGAAACCGTCTTCTGTCCCCTGAAAGCGGCGCGGGGTGGTAAACGTGATTCACTTGGCTCACGACGGGCAGAATCGGACTTTGCTACAGGAATATTTCGGTCTTGAGATTGAGCTCCGATTGATTCAGCGAGGAGACAAAGATATAAAAAGAAAAGGAGTGGGCAGTGCGTTTCTAAAAATAGCCTCAGAGTCGCTGCAAAGCACATACAGCTCCGTGTGTAGTGGAGAAATCCCCATTAGCGTGTTGCTAGGGAGAAGCGAGGCATTTCTGCAGGAAGACTCTATTGTCTCGAAGATACCAAGTGTTGTTGCCAGGCAACACAGCGAGCAGGTCAATAATACAGTGGTTCTATTCGCTGGGGCTTTGGAAGAGATTTTCTGTTTCACCAGTTTAAAACCTAACCGTGTCTGAGCTGCGGGGAACACTCAGTCCCTCCGTTGTGTTTTTGGAAAAGTCGTGATTCAGAAGGAGTCTCTGTCTCTTTGCTGTCCCCCCCAGCCTGAGGATGAGATTCTCAGAAATGAGCGGGACACAGTGAAAGTACTCTGAACCTCACAGAAGTTAAAATATAAAGCACAGTTCAACAACAAGGCGATTCAAAGTGCTCTCCATAAAATATGAAAGGCATCGTGACAAATTGTAAACCCAAGACATCTTATGTGGTAAAGGATGAAGGGAGACAATAACAGAAACACGTTTTCTCTTTGCTAAAGGTTGCAAGCAGGAATAAATTGATCGAATACCTACATATTGATGATGTGTAAAACACAGAAAATTCCCTGGAAAACTTTCTTTAGTGTCTACGTTTCATTTTTAGTGTTATTTCTCACAAGAGAAGTCCAACTATTGAATGTTTCCTTGTGCCGCTGCTGGATTTCTAGTCACACACGTGTTAATTGACACCGACTAATTGCTGGCCTGTGCTCATACACAGCATTGATTATTAACAGTGACGGTGGTGGGTTGAAAATAACATGGGACACTTCATACTTCTCCGTGAACGCTGCTTTCTTTCATGTGCCCAGGTCGACTGAAGTAGAACACATGTACAGAGCAAGCCTGAGCTGAATGCTTATTATTACATAATGCATCATGGAGCCTTCTCCGTGCAGATGGGAGTGCCTGTTGTTTTTCGGCAAATGTGTTAAGCTGGTTCACAACAGGCTTAAATTGTATTAACGGGGTTAAGAAAGACTAGGGTGCCTGTCCACATGAACTATTGTTCAGGGGAACACTGCCATCATTTCCATTGTCATCTCTGTCAGACATTTTCTTTTGCTTAAATACTTTACAGTGATATACCGCTTCACTTATGTTAGACACTGTAAGGGAAATGTAACATTTTGACCACAATATGATCATGTTCATTTCCCCTTTGATTGATCATGATTGAATCTCATACAATGTAACCTTGATCATGCTGTATCCTGTACAACTGAATGAATCTTGGCCTGATTGCTTTAACTAAGGCATTGTTGCCTTGATGTCATCAGAAGACCTTTGACTTTGTAACAAACCCAACCAGAGTGGGAGGGATGAGCCAAATGTATAAAGACAAAGAACTGTTTCCCATCGGGGTGCATATTACAAACTAACCTTTGTCGTATGCACCATGCTCTGAGCATTAAAGTGTGACAATACTGTAAGAGAATTGTGTCTCGTTCCTCGTTGTTAAGGTGGGATTGCAGAAATTGCCACGACAACACTCTCTTTTCTAATGAGAGTTTTAAATGTTGTTATTTTGTTGATGTGCTCTGTTACACTCTCTCTGAGGTTTCTTTGTTTTCTTCCCCCTTGTCGAGGGTTCAGGGCAGAATATGTGTTTGGCTGTAGAAATAAAATGTGATTGATTGTTTGAAAATGAGCTTTTCAGACAAAACTCGCACAGCAGACAGCCGCTTTGTGTCTGGGTCTCAGTGCATGTGACCTAACTTTGATGTCCCTACTGGACAGAACTATAAAGTGTGCTGGGTTGGCCCAGGTGAGGGGGATAAAGCGGGTCCTGCTGCGTGGCCGCCTCCTGCCCTCTCTGTCCTTTTCCACCTCTGGAGATGTGCTGCGGGGGGAGGGCCACATGCTGTCTGGAGCTGAGCCCTGCTGTGCGGCTCAAATTTATTATTAATTCAAAGTATGAATAGTTCACACGCACAGGGGTTTCTGGGAGGGAGCAGAAACAAACATTGGATTTCGCAGAGACCTTTCGGGACGCCTTGATGGTGAAGGGAACGTGAGATAAATGGGCTGATAAAATACCACAGTGTTCAAAGTCCACTTTATTGTCAATTCTGCCACATGAGCAGGACAGACGGGACTGCAATGTTGTTTCTCTCTGATCCCTGTTGAAAACATATAAGTAGAAATATAAGTACACAGTATAGATATAGTATATAGATAGATTATGCAGTGCAAAATACTATATAGAGAGTAATGTAAGAGTAGAATAGCACCAGATGTAGTAAAATAGCTGCAATCACAGTAAAAATGGCAGCGATCTGACATGACTACAAAAAGCGCGTGGTGCATTTAGTGTTTTGAACAAACCGATTTTTATTCTGTGATTAAAATAGATTTAGAGACTAAGACTAAAACGAGCTGGTGCAGCAGCAGCAGCAGCACGGCTGGTGGGACTGTGCCAGCGGCCCGGTGTGGAACGGGCGGAGGATGGGGAAGCCTCCAGTGAGTGGGAGTCGCTCGAAGCTCCGCCCTCCACAAATTATGCATGTAGTAACCAGGGAGACTGAGGGAGTCGCGCCCCATCACGACCCAGTTCAAAAGCGCCTGTGCTCGGTGGAGGATAGTGTAGGGGAGCCGCTGCCGCCGTGGACAACGACAGCAACACACGAGCACGTCCCGCCGCCGCGCCTGACATGCAGCATCTGTCCGGCGCACAATAATCTGGCTGGAGAATTTTCCCGAAATACCTCAGAGAAGTCGGAGCTCCGTCTGTTTCCAGATGTGGGGAGCGCCTCTGCCCAAGCACCACAGCCGCGGATCGGATGCGAGATGGAGACATAGGGGATTCCTGTGGAGGGCGCGCACGGTGAAGAAGCGAGAGCCGGTTTAAGGAGGACAGGAGAGGGGCAGGGGAGGACAGGGGAGGACAGGGGAGGACAGCTTGAGACACAATGGTTCAAAACGTGGTTCTGGTGTTTCTCCGCAGGAGGCTGAGCCAGAGACCGAATGTGGAGGAGCTGGAGAGTCGGAATATCCTCAAACGTGAGTTTTTTTTTCAACGCATCTTTTCCAAAAGTGTGACCTTTTCATTTGAATTTTTTTAGAAAACACACACTCAGTTGAGACCATGCATTTTTGATAGCGCAGCCTGGCCCGGTGTATGGTTGATTATTCAGGAGCAGGAGAACGCATCAGTGCACATCCCCTCCCTCCACTCCGATCCCTGTGGAAGGTGCTGGAGGATGGAGTTGTTGTACACAGGAACTTGAAATTACCAGATTTTAAAATCAATTTACAACCTGCACTGCTCCCAGTTGACCACACGCACCTCATACGAATTTTCTCTCTGGTTTCCAATTTATTTAACTGCAATGTTAATTATCTATCTGTGCAATGTTAATATCATATATGCTCAATATTGTTTAACTCTTTGTTTGTTTTGTTTACATTTTAATTAACTCTATAGTCCATAGTCCCTTGTGTTTATATTGTATATTTGACCAGTTATTACCTTTAATCTGGGGCTATATTTCACTGTTGCCTTGTTGCTGCTGTAACACAGTAAACTTCCCCATAGTGGGAATAATAAAGGATTATCTTATCAGTTTGATTTCAAAATAATATATACTCATTAATCATTTAAATGAAATTACTATGATATCTAATGTTTTTTTAAACAGTCACTTGTTGATGTTTGGATTAATAATTTATTTGTTGTCTTGTTTTTTCCAGAGAGAAATGACCAGACAGAGCAGGAGGAGAGGAGGGAGATCAAACAGCGGCTCAACAGAAAGGTACAAAACTGTTCCTGATAACTAATCAATATTATAAATAAATGGACATTGTACACGTGAAGCACATGGAGACAGTAGTGTAGTTGAGTCAAACTTGATAGCAGCCAGAAATAATCGTTCAACCCCCGCTTCCTTGTGTGTTCCAGCTCAACCAGCGGCCCACGGTGGACGAGCTGCGAGACAGAAAGATTCTGATCCGCTTCAGCGACTATGTGGAGGTGGCCAAAGCTCAGGACTACGACAGGAGAGCAGACAAGCCCTGGACCCGGCTCTCGGCAGCAGATAAGGTGTGTGTGTGTGTGTGTGTGTGTGAGTGAGTGAGTGAGACACAGGCAAGACAACTCATGTTTTATTTATTTTTAAACCAAGGTTTTTAAAAACGTATTACTTTCCACTAATCGCTTGGATTCATCACCAAAACAAAATTAAGGCACTCCATGACTTGTGGATGTTTTCACTCTCCTCATGTCACTGCCCCTGCTCGTTTTCTCTAGTGTCTTCAAATTTGATATATAACACATAAAACTCAACTCTCCACTCATCGGCAATGCATGTTGCTGCTAATCCTTTGTTGTTTTTTTGTTTCATCACATGATCTTTCCTCCTGCTGTCATGTTTCTGTTCCCCGAGGTTGCAGCGGACCGATGGCTTAGGATGCACTTAAGGGATGCACTAATGTTTTTTTTCCCTCCTCTCCCCTCCCCACAGGCGGCAATCCGAAAGGAGCTGAACGAATTCAAAAGCACCGAGATGGAAGTGCACTCCTCGAGCAAACACCTGACGAGGTCAGTGTTCTAAGGTGCATGTCTGTGTAACGTGCATGCGAGTCTCTATTCTGGGCAACAGCGATTCTAAATTTAGCTCTCCTCGCTCATCACGAGAGCACCTGGGAGCTAAAGATAGATGGCAGCGTTGTGGATGTGGGGGAGGGGGAGGTTGTCCTCTGACGGGCTCGTACAGTCAGGCAGAGAGATGCCAGTGTCCTTGGTCAGGCTTGTTTGGAAAGCAGCAGTCCTTGTTGTGAGTTCTGACAGTGACCCAGAGCCAGGATGGGGGACGTGGTATACGTCCGTCCCTTCCACATTTAGTGTCTGTGCTTAAATAGCCCCACAGACCTGATTAATAGCTGCAATTATAGCTGGTTGTGATGACAAAGGCACCTTCTGCTGTCACGATATGTTACTGATCCTCTCCACGTTTGTCTCTTCAGGTTCCACCGGCCATGAAGGTGGGGAGTTTCTTCTGTGAAGAAATGCTGAGCGTAGAAATTTTCCTGAGGCTGCTACAAGCTGCTCAGAGGCGGCAGCTCAAAGAGCCTGAAGCTTTTTTCGTCTTCAGCGTGTCTTTAAACAATCTTCCAGCTCCCTCTGACTATCATATCATCCGCCTGAGAGCACGGGTGTGGGAGAAAAGATGACAGTAATGCTGGCGACGGTGGGTCTTGGAGATGACCAGACGTCGCCACATGGAGGCCGACTGGTAGAAGAGGACTTTGTTGGGAGCCTCAGTCTCTCAGAGTGAGAGCGGAGGGAAAAAAAACAATCTTGTCATTCAGTCAGTGTTGTTTTTTTTTGTACTATTACATGGACTCCTTTGACAAGGCAGCAAGAATCTGTGTAGTGGGAAGAAGTTGTGCATGTGACCAGCTTCACCTTTTCTTAACTGATGAATAATGTGTCACTCGGACTGTGTAAAGACTGAGCAGTCTGGGGGAAGGAGGTGTTGGGACTGAATTTGATATTAACTGTACATACAGTATGTCAATATGAATGGGGCCGTCAATGTCTTCACTGAAAAGAGAAATACCTTTGTAAGCACTACTTGTCTTCAAAATACAAGGTCTTTTTTAAAGAATGGCTTCTCTCATGTTTTCATCAACCTTTATTTTCAATGAAGAATCAGGTCGAGTTCTTTAAAAACAATGGTTAAGATTTTAAATAGAACTTTTCAGTACTTAACCAACCTACAATCTATACATATCATCAATATAAATATCAGAATCAAATTAAAATATTTTTTTCAAACAAACATACAAAACAACATATCCAGGGCAGAATAAACCAAATACATTTTCATACAATAAAAGCGGAACATGAACAAATTCAGCTGAACATTTATGCACAAAATCAGCACAGGTCAACTAACACAGTGCAGTGTGAGTCGTGTGGTGAAATACACAACCCTGTTTACAGCATAGGGACCTGACGGAACGCCGTTCAACTCAAAATCTGGCTCCATCACGGGAAGAACAAAGCATGCAGACCTTTCTTCACACTCTGGATCTCCCCCACTTGCTACAGAAGGTAAATAATCACAAAGAAACATTTAGGAAAGATACAGACACAACTGATTTTCTGCAGGTTTCCACAAGTTAAATTTAAGACTTTTTAAGACCGTAATGAAAGAAAGTTCAGACGCATATCAGGTTCAACAGAATCACTTACACTTCTCCATAATTAAGGATAAGGTGAAATAGCCTAGATGAGAATAACCCTCGAAAAGCTATGTCACAAAACTACAGGCAGAGACAATAGGTATCATTAGTCTTTCCTACAACTCGCGTGCACTGAGATCAGTTCTAACTGAGTGTTTGTAGACTATCAAATGTCAGTTCCATGTTGGTCTTGTTTGTAGTTTTTTAATGTTTAATTTAAACAAAAACCCACAACCACATACTAAACAAAAGAGGGGGACTAAACAAAGCTCTTGTTTGTAGTTTTATTAGTGTGCAAATGTCTGTATTGTTGAGAAAGAACTAAGACACACGGAGACATTACAAGCTATGCTAAAATTCAGATTGTTGAAATCGACCTTTTTAGAACCAAGGGAAACCCTGACACAAACACCTTCCAGGCCATAAATTCTCTCAAGTCAGTATATTATGTACTGACGACAGAGTAGAGGACACAAAATGAAAAGATAGACAAAAAAGACAGGTCAATGTTTCGTGTCTAATCCATCAAACCTGTGACTTGTCAACTCACCATCTCACTCAGGAGTCTGTCCTGAACTGACTTCATATCTTTCCTCATCAGACACATCTGAAAACAGCAGGCAGAGCAGCAGGGTTTTAGGGGTGGGAACATAGAATGTGACAGTCAGGTCAAGCAGGGCGCCAGCTGACACATGAGACAACGAGATAAGCAAAATGCTGTAAAGGCCACTCAGCGAAAGCTGGTTGGACAGACAGATTCACAGACAGAGGTGACATGTTCTATAAAAAAAGTAGATGGTCTGTGAGTTAATATTCTCTCAGAGCTACCTGGGCTCTGGATTTTACAAAGCAAGTGAGAAGTTCATGGCATGAGCGACACATTGAAGCACATATTAGACACTGGCTGTGAAGTTCAGGCCTGAGAGTCAGACCTGAGATGTGAATACGCTCTCCTCGTACTCCAAGCTGTGACACATATTGCTCTGGAAGGCGTTCTTCAGGCTCTCGTTTCTGGGGGAAAGGAGACAAGTGATCACAAAACCAAATGAGAAAGCACAAAAGAAGGTGAGAGAACACACAGGGTTAGTGTAAAGGAGAAATAAATACATTAATGTAGTGCTGTGCATGTTGAAGCGGAATGCGATACACACTGAATAACACTGATGCACTTTTTCCAATTCGAAAGCTGTCAGGAGGGATTTTTTGTTACTTGTGGTCAAATATCGAGTGAAACAATAATGTTGAAATCCTAATTTTAGGACCAGCCACTTGATTACATATGTTAACTAGAATGTCACTCAGCAGAGCGCAAACCTTTGCTAAGGCAGTCCCCTCAAATTCAATCAAGCTGCACCAAACTGCACACACTAATAGATATCAGGTCCTAAATGTGTCTCATGTTTTTATCAAGATCCATTAATAATTCCCCCCAAAATCGTGAAAATGTTGAAAAAGGCCGTATCTGGCAACGTGAGTGGGAAAAAATTCCTGGCAGAGGTGAGACTTCTAAACAAAACCCGAGCACTTTCATTGGTGTCCAGTGATTTTTAAAAGCTTTTCTAATCTTAGTATATTTTTGTCATACTCATTAACTGTGACTGGTTATTCCAGCCAGAACTGTCATTTGCAGTAAAGGCCAACAGTGGATGATAGTGGGGCAAAGCTTCCCAAATAAACATCAGTGAACTCGGCTTAGTCATATGAAGAAGCACTGGATAAAAATAGCTTGTGCTGTTGGCTGCAAATCTAGATTATGATGATAAGCCTGAAGAAAAACTTATTTTCCTGTAAAGCTTGTTCCTCAAACTAAAGTGTGTTATTCATCCTTGTACAGAGAGGGGTTTAAGCCTGTGGGAAGTGCATTGATCAGTGTGTAAGGAACAAAGCATCAAACAAACAACATGAGTCTTCCACTACTCGAACAAAGTCCCAGGCTTCACCTCCTGGTTTCCTGCTCCTGGTAAGAATGGAAAGCCACAGCCTGTTTTTTCCAGTAAATCTGTGAAAGAACAGAGAACAAACCCTGACTCTGGACAAATCAATTCCAACAACACATCATATTTAGTGACAGTCCCATATTACAGAATACTGTACGTGATATATTTCCTTTTGGCAATGTTACTTTCCATATTCCCTCTCAACACAGCTAGTGAGCATACGTGTGTGACAATGTGTGTGTGCGTGTGGGTGTGTGTGGGTGTGTGTGTGGGTGTGTGTGAGCACTAGGAAGAGGCAGAGTGACCCACTGTCAGGTCTTTCTCCATGTTCCTGAGTGCTGTGTCATCCTGCTCCAATTTGTGGATCTCTTCCAAGAGGACCTTCTGAACCTGTTCAAGCCTCTGTGTCCTGTGGAGAGAGAATCAGTCAGTACAAAATAGAAATCGAAAATGGAAAGCAAAGAAGAGGAAGACAGAACATTGTAGAGTCGGAAGTAAAAGACAAAACCCTACTTTCTTTTGGAAATCAACACTGAATACTGACTGTGTAGATTGTACAGTTGTTACCACAGAATCTGATTCAGTCAACGACGGTAGCGGTCAGGGGGGTGCAGTGATATTTTGATGGTGTGCACGCAGTATGCTATCCTGCCAACCTGTTACACAGAGTGCCTGCCTGCTTGCCGTGGAAACACAGACATTGAAAACGGTATCTACCAATAAAATTATGAATAATATGAGCCAGCCGAGCACAGTAAAAGGGAAACCCCTGTGCTTGCCGAAGTGTCCTTGGGCAAGATACTGAACCCTGAATGGCCCCTCATAGAAAAAGTGGCAAAACTGTACTCTAAAGCGCTTTGAGAGGTCATCAAGACTAGAAAGCGCTATGTTTTGACTCTCCTTCAACGCGGTGAGAGAGAGAGAGAGAGAGACACACAGACAACTGGGTAAAGAGTGCTGGACACAGCTCTACAATAAAAAAAAACAGCAGCGCAACACAAAGATCTATAATGCAATCATGAGAAGTGTTAAAATGTTTTGATTATTATTTAACTGTGGTGAGACAAATTAGACCGCAAGAGTCCTGGTAATTAATGGGAAACACTTCTGTGAATGGAAACATTACCTTTATGTTTTCTCTTACTATTTACATACTGACTGACCTGTGTTTGGTGACTTGCATGTTGAAGGAGGACACATGTTGCTGGACAGTCTTCAGCGACTGCTTGTTGTAAACCTCCACCATCTTGTAACGGTTCTGAATATACACATTTGAAACAGTGGTTTTAAAAGTCATCATTCAATATGACAGTGGATCAGGAGAAGAGGTGTGATGTGTTCAGGAGACTATATTAAGTTGAAAAAGGTATTCACTGTTTGTTAAATACACAGGGCTACCATTCCTAAAAACATATTTTAGTGGTGTTAAGAACTGAACATGCTTCAGATAAGAGGAACAGCATGATATAGTGTCACGAATGCAGGCACTGCTGTACCTCCACTTGCTCTGTTATAATGTGTGTCACTGTGTACGTGTGTGTGTGTCCAACCTGGAACTTCTTCTTTAGCTCAGAGCTGAATTGCTGGCACACATTACTCTGGTTAAAAGCAATTCCAGGCATCTCCAAATCTTCATCCATGTCCACGTCTCCACTGCCCTCTTCGGCCTCCCATTGACTGGAGCTCACCGTGTGGGAAGAGGACATGACCTGGCTCACCTCACCTTCAGCAGACAACTCAATGACTGAGGACAAAACACAGAGCCACAGATATGTGACGATAGATATTCAATTTCTCATTTGTGCATTTTTTCAAAACTAAAAAGAACTAGAAAGCATAGTAAAAAGGCATATCTTCCAGAAATATCTGGGGTTGGTACACACTTTGTAAATAACTATATGAAAAGAATGTATCTTATTATTCATATATTAGCTTACAAATTAATCATTGTACTTTTCGGCATTTCTAATGGTGATTTGACACCACGATTCTGTTTACAATATTTGTATTTACTAAATTGCCTGACAGTAATTGTGGTGTTGAATAAAAACAAAGGAAAAGACTACCTGTGCTCTGGGTTGTGTCTATTAACATCTTATTCTTAGTAGATTGATATTTTTCCCTATCCTTTTACCTGCTTTCCTGGTTTACTACTTTGAACTGGATGTGTGGATATTAGAGTAAAAATGTCATGTTTTAGTAGGAAAGACCGTATTGAAGCTCCTCTTCATTGTGTTAATAGCTTTAAGTGCGTAAATGATGAACTGAGAAGTGACTCATAGATGATCCAACTGACCATATACAGGACCAAAGAAAATGTAAGTTTTTAAAAACCAACATTGGTGACATTAAAAGTGTGAGTTATGCATAGGTTGTTATAGATTCTCTACATGATTATATTGATATTAGATATTAGTCCTGTATAAATTTACCACTAATTCACAAGTAACATGTCTTACAGGACTTGAACAACTTCCTTGGCTTCATCTGAGGACAACGCTGCGCTCTCATCTTGCTTTTCATCTTCTCTTCCTTCTCATCTTCCTCAGAATTACTGGATTTGGAGACGTGCCGCTTGCGACTGGGTCCTTTGAAAAAAAAAAAAAAAAATTACAATATATAACCAATTATTTGACAGGTTCTTAACAAATGGACTTGTGATAAAATGTAGTGATTTGACCAAGGATCCCAAGTAGAGGGAACTTGTGCTTAGATTATTTTTCTACCTAATTGTAAACTAAAATGGAAATCCAGTTTCCATGTGAAAGACCAAGCTGGACACAAAATGTCTTCTACCTGACATAAGAGGCTGTTCTGGCTCCACATCTGAGTCTGAGAGTGGTGTTTTCTGTCAGGATAGACAGTAATGCATTATATAACTCATGAATGTGTTTTCAGTGCTGCTGCTGTTTATTCAATCACTATCGTTTAAACATGAAACATAAAGAGTTATAAGGCCATCCATACCTCTGTTTTGTCAAACACAGTCAGAGCATGCCTGGGGCTTTCCTTAACTCTGCCAGTGAGCACCGATGACTTACTGGATGATTGGCTGAGTGAAACCCTGGATATTGAAGACACTTTACTGATGCCATATAGGTTGCTATTGTTGTCTTCAGGGAAAGGTGACTGTGGAGGAGAGGGCAAGGATGGCTTATCCAGCTCAAAGAATGTAGAAGTCAGCAGGGGTTGAGTGAACACAGGCGAAGGAGACTGAGGTGCTGGTGAGAGACACTGCTGATTTGGACTGATCTGGAGATAGAAAGGGAGATGACATTGAAAGTGATGAGACAATGATGGACAAGAGGAATGGAGCAGCTCATTTGGTGGTGATCTAATCATCAAACTCATCATGGATTAGTAACAGTGAAATGATGAAGACATTTTCCACACAGGCAGAGATGAAGCGTTGCGGCACAATTATCTGTTCTGCCTGAAGTTAAATTAGTCATTTCAATCATGCTCATTATGTGTAATTCCATCATTTTCAACATAAATATATGATATTTGTTATTAGGATAATTTGTATTTCTCTAATGGCCACTTCAGACATGGTACCACACATTCACCCCTGACCTCAAAACCTCAAAAAGGGTTGTGGAGGGAGAAAAGTTTTACTTCTCCCCAAATTTCCAATAGCAAGGTTACAAACCCACTTATATAAGTTGTAGGTCATAGTTTATGAAGGCCTTTTGCCATAAGTCACACCTCCATTCATGTGACTAGTGGTTCTCACATGACTACACAGTGGTGTCAATGATGTTATGACGTCCATGTAGTGTAAAGGTGTGTGTGATCCACTGAAACGTGTTAAATACCAGGGAACTCCTTACCTCTCACTAGGCTAGTCTAGTTGGAAAAGACAAGCACAAGATATTCTACACTGCACTGCCCAGTTACACAGTAAAAGTCTTTGACTGTGATTCAAACCCTTGAGCTACAGAGGACAACAGGAAGGTGCTGTGTTACCTTGGCTGCACGCGGCCCAATGGGAGGATTGGGTGCAGCGTTTTGATGTCTCAGTGAGGCGAGAGAGGCGGCAGACTGGATGGATTGAGTCCTGGATGTGCTGCGCTTCTTTTCTACACTGTAGTAAGAGGGGGGCTTGAAGTTTCCATTACTGCTGACTGTAGAGCAAGGTTTGGGTAGCCGCAGGATTGGCGAGGGGGTGTCCTGGCAGGCAGGGTCAGGGGAGGCAGGGAGTGGAGATCCCCGCGGGGTGACAAGAGGGGAGAAGGTCAAATCCAAGGTTGGGGCTGACCTCTCGTAAGCTGTGAGGGTCCAAAATAAACACAGATGTTCAAACAGCTGGCCACAGGAGGAGGACACAGAGTAGAAGGTCAATATATACATGCTTTGCTACATATCAATTTACAGTTAAGAGGCTGTAGAGCAACAGGCTCATTTATGCAAGAGTATTAAAACATAAATACAAAATATCTTACAACTGAAAATGAAATGGCTAAAACAATGCTTTACATAACCACATAACCACGCACACAGCCATAATAAAAGCTGTGTTTTAGTCAAAGTATAACTCATAAACAACATAATAGATAAAACTGGAAACTTAAAACAATAAAATAAATGCCATCCAACAATTAGTGCTGGGCTGGGCTGTGCTGTGCTGGGGGGATGGCAAAGGGCGGTGACTGTTTTGTTGTGATGTAACAAAGTTACTTTACTTTTTTTAAGGTACAGTATTTGGGTATGTTCATATCAATACAGCACCTAGACCTGCTTCGTAATGAAAAGTCATGGATCTCACTTTGGCGGCAATACACATTTCATGTGCATCTGAACGACAGGCAGTAAGAGGGGGCAGTGTTATACAGAGGTCTGGTGAGAACTGTATGTCCATCCCAGGAACACACAAAGCCAAGTGTGAGAGAGTGTTAGCAGGGCAAAGAGCACCGCACACAGACCTACAGTAATGTCACGGCACAAAACACTACTTTTAAGACTTTTTATGGACAATAGTAATGAGAAGTGTGAAATAAATGAGATCATAATGAAACTGTGGTGGGACAAATTAGACAATGAAAGGCCTCCACAGTTTAGACACTAAGAAACATTAGGGACCGTTCAGTAATGTACTGTATGTGCCCACTGTGATGGAATTAATAAACCATTTGACCCCATCATGAAACATATAGTAGACATTAGCTGATGTCAAAGGAGTCAAATGACTGTTATCTAACTCAGATGTTGGTGAGTATATTTCCAGTGTCTTACATCTCATCCTCTCAATGAAAGGAGGCGACGGACAGAAGGAGGTCTGGCGAGCAGCCAACGACTCCTTTAATGCATTCTTCTGTTCTTGGACGGGGGTGATTTTTTTCTTACTAAACTTTGAAGTGACTTGAAGAACATTCTCAGGCCTCTGCTGCTGAAAAACAAAGTGTGTCTGTTATACATCTGAATCAAGAAACACAATGCCTATTCAAGCCCACAACTCGCTCAGGGACCACATTCAAAAGCTAGGCTCTGAAAAGTCAAAACAAAATCATGGGGTTAGATGAAGTTGAACATGCTTTGAGCATGTAGTGATACTGATGTTTTCTGATGAATTAAGATGTACAGATGCTTTATGTGATGTATGGATAATCGTTTCATGAGTATAACATGAAATATGAACTCTATGACCTGTACCTTGGAAATAGATGGCTGTTCTGACTCGATATCCAAGCGGCTGCTTAGATGACTGCTCTCTAGTTTCAGCGAGCCTTTGGCTGGTTGTTTGGTGGCAGACTTTTTCTTCATCACCTGAGCAGCCTCATGAGTTTTCTCAGTGTTCTCCAGATGGTCAGAGGCACAGTACTATTATTAAGGGACAAAGAAAGTATGATTTTGATCAATTTCCATAATCATAATAATTATCCGCTTTGTTATGCTCCTCCTTATGGTACGAGTTGATCCCAACTGTGTTTTCACTTTGGTTGTGGAATATACCAGACTCAAATTTCAAACAGTATATGATTAAATACCTGCCATCCATAACAAGTGTTTTAGGTCCTTGTCTAAATCTTGTTCACTTGTTTAAGAGAACATACATGATTTTACATGTTCTTGCTAAAGTCGTTTTAAAACACTGACACTATTTGCTTGTCATCTCTAATGAGTATTTCATGTTGTCCGCAAGACAAAAGGAGATCTAGATGAGTTAGACATCAATACTTTTTCCTCACTCTTGTTGGCAGAGGTTGTGGCACCTTGTTAAGCCCTATGAGGCAAATTGTGAATATGGGCTCTACAAATAAAATGTGATTGATGTGTGTGTGTGTGGGGGGGGGGCTCTGAAAACAAGATGCTTCAACATTAGCATTCAGAGCCATGATGTAGCTGGTGTTAACGCCTTTGACATCACAAAAGATTATTTGCTGGGCTAACAAATACCAAAATGGTGATTGGTCAGATCTGTGTAATTTTTTTCTGCAGTGTTTCAAAAGATGATAAAAAGAGACATAAGTTACTGAGAAGTATTTGGCCAAATGAGCAGGAGGCTTCTCTGCATCCGACTGGCTGTCGTCAGTATCTGGCTCCCTGTAGCTCTTGGTAGAAGTGGCTGCAGCTCTCCTGGGCCTCCTGCCTTCTGCATGTGGTCTGTTGGGGGCTTCAGCTGCTGGCTTCACCATCTTCTTTGGCTGCTCCACTCTCTCCTTCACATTGTGCTTCTTCTGCTTAAACAACAGTGACACACAGTGGCTGACTGTGATATTGCATACAAGCTTAGAGCAAATTATTTACACCAAAAAAACACTGCCTTACATTATTTGGTTTGGTGTTACCCTTGACAGGCTTTGGGGAGGGAGGAGGCAAATGTGATGATTCACCTGCTCAGAAAGAAAGCACATCCTCTTCTTTATGTAAATACTGATTTCTTCACTTGATTTTATCAGCATCCAGTCTAAATGGACGAGTTTCAGAATATAAGCATGAATCTACGAGCTTACATGAAGTTTGAGGTGACTCAGCTTTAGGCTTGATGGGTGCCTGCCTTGAATATTTGGTAACCTTGGGTTTGGGTTTCCTGCTCGACTCCCTCAGCCAGCTGACCTCTGTCATGGCATAGTCTGTATCTGTGTCACTAAACAAATGCTTTTTCACATGCTTCTTCTCCTGTAAAACAATGGGAGATTTAATGAGAGGAAAATAGAGAGAGAGAGAAGAGTGAAAGCAATGTCATATTTTTCAATGAGTGCTGTATAACTGAGCACAGCAATTACAAACTAAAACACACACACATAGTATAAATGAAATTATACTTTTGTCACAGGTTGTCCTTTCTTGGTTGTGTTGTGGGATCTTACGGAGTCATGGATGTCACTGTCAAATAATATGGGGAATATGAAATTAGACAGATTTTCATACAAACTCTTGACAGAGCATTTCTTTGTTTTAGCCCACAGGTGATTCTCCACTGTTACACCTACCTGCTTGATGAAGCATGAGTGTTATTGAGGGGTTTGTCCTTTCCCTAAAGAGCAATAAATAAGACTTTAAACACCACAAGACCTCAGAGATATAAAATGACTAACAATAGTAACATTTACCCCAATAGCCAACGGTGTATCAAGGCTGAATGCAAAGATATCATTTCTGTTCAAAAGAAAAAAGGCATTAGATACATTCTAAATTTCACTAAACTTGAATGATATTTGAATGTACCTGAAAACTTTTAATTGAAATATTTTACCTGGAAGAGTTTGTTGCTCTTTTACTGTTGGATTTCATCACGCTCAAAGCTCTGGATGTGTCTTTCTATTGCAGGTAAAGATCATCTTTAGTAAATCAAGCAGGTAAAAATGTTCTTAAGATACAGCTAGGAATAAATAAAGTATTGCTTACTTTAGCAGTTGAATACCAGCTCATATTGAAGATTGGCCTATGACAAAAACACATACGATCACTAAGTGGTATGGTTATGCAAGCAGTGACATTTGTTCATGTATAATATAGCCCTGCAATCATCAATGTGCATACCTGTTAACAAGAGGAGGAATCCGGCTCTCATGGATATTCTCTGCTTTATTTTTTGCTGTGGATTGAGTGTTAGTCTCATAATGGCTAGAGATGAGCTTCACCATGCTTTTTGCAACCTTTGCATCTCTCTGAGTAGTGACAGTAGAAGGTGTGAGAATAACAATATACAGGAAAACATAAAGAATCGTAGAATCAGCATTAATCCCAGCATTATTTCAAAGATGTCATACCTTCTCTTTGCTTGAGAGAGTCCTGTTAGTTTCAGCCGTAATGTCGGGTGTAACTCTCTCCTGCAGCGATGTAGTGTTGGGGGCCTTGACTGGAGCTTTGTTTGGAGCAGCATCTGCCTCCAGTGACATCTGGCCTTTAGTCTTGCCTTTGCCTGAGCCACTTCTCTGGGTCTGCTGCACTTTAGGAGCACATAAAGTGGAAGAACACTGGTCTGCGGTGCTTCTGCTTTTTGAGAACCCGTTGATATCACACATTTTCCCTTGAGGTGCAGCTGCCTCTTGAGGTACACAATCTTGGGTTCTCTCACTGAGGACCTTCTGCAGGCGCTGGGTGAGTTTGGTATGGAGCTGGTTTTGGCTGATTGGACCTGAGTTCGGAACTGACAATCTCAGCGCTACGGATGAGCGCTCCTGCTGGTGTGACGAACTTGACTGAGGCTCTAAAGAGGAAAATCATTGAATTTGAAAAAAAGGTTTGATAATACTTCATTTTACCTGGATGTTTTGTGTGTGTATTACTAGATATTACTGTGCAAAACATTTAGTGATGTCTTAGAATGAGTGGAAATATTTGATGACTTACCAGGTCTTTGCAGAGTTTTTACTTTCTGTGTGGGCATCGTTAGCATTTCAGAAACAGACAGTCTGCCCCAGTTGGAAGATCTGAGATTTGAACACAGAAACATGTAAACTATATATACACCTGCTGCATAAACAAAACATCCATTACGAAATCAGAGCATTTATCTCCAGTGTGTGTGGTGGTTCTCCGTAGAGCTTACATTTGTCTCACAGTTGTGGGCTGGGTGTCAGGCACATAATTATCCTCTGTAAGTAAAACAATTAGGGATGGATTCAACAGTCAGTGAAAAATACGGATGTTGCTGTATTTTCGGGCAAAGCTTAAGTCAATACAATACCCAGGGACTGTTCTTCCCGCTGTCCAGTTTGAACTTTATCTACTGCTTTTTCCAAAGGTGTGTTCTGTACAACAAGCACAAACGATGAATGTAAGTGTATGTTATAGTTTGGTTAAATATAACTTTCCTGTCACTAAAATAACATGCAAAACAAAATGGAGCTCATATCAAATACAAACTATAGTAGATTTGCAGACAGCTGTGCTGGTTGGTACCAGAAACATAAATCATTGTCTGTGCTTGGAGTTCTTCTCTTAATAGTTATGTAAGATAAAAACAATATTACTGAGCATTGGTCAATCGTATCATACTTTCATATACTGAAAACATTTCAGAAAGACTGTGCAGACGTAGAGAATGCATAGTACCTTAACTTTAGAAAAAAAAAAATTTGATGTTTATACCTTTTTGTGTTTGTCAACATTGTTGTTATCCACCTTTTTGGAGGCCACGCTCTGTAGAGACACAGAGAGCATGAAACTGAAGTTTAATTCCAAAGGCAAGAATCACAGAACCACATTTTGCATATTGTGACAAGGTTTTGGTTTGCTGTTGATAGACCATTCAGAGTTTGAAAAATTGAGTTCAATATTTTGAACACTTAGAAAACCGGTGTTGTATGTTAAGTATTCAGGGTGTGTGTCACACCTGCTGTACCATGCCCCCTGCTGTTGTGCTGCTGGGAGTTGTGTGATGACTGCTGGTCTTTAGTTCTCTCGGGTAAAATTCACCTTGCCTATCACATGAACGAACTCTCAGCAAAGATGACTTCCCTTTACCCTTGGATAGAGTGTCTAAGAGGAGGGAAGAAATCAATATTATGCAACAAGAAGACAGGGGGGCGATGACCGTGAAGATCAGAGTCTGAGTGCAAAACAGGATGATGAATCCAAACAAGTGTATTCAGATGCCAGTTATGAGTAGTTTATTAACACAAAGATGATCTTTACATGAATAACTGTCACTTTTGAATAGCATATTTTAGTAAAAATAAATAAAGGTGCCCTGTTCAACATTAAATTAACTTCAACATAAAAGCTAATGTGTCAATTTACATAGTTAACAAAGAGCAAAGTTGTTAAAAATCAAATATGACATTAATTGTTTCTTTTTGTAAAAGAACTCCTAAAGTACATTTATTGTAATAATGTTTTCTTGAAGGTTGAAGACCTGGTAAAGATACACATGTGCCTCTTGGTTTAACAGCAATACTTTACAGTCTGTAGTGTCCACTTACTTTGCATAACAGCAGAGAGAGAACCAGCACTGTGCACACTTCCTCCTGCACTGTTGCATATGAAGGTGGTGGACTCTGAAATCCTCATCCTGGCAGGGGTCAATATCTGAATGGAAAATCAGAATGGCTCTGTCTGTGAATCATTTGCGTGGCCACATTTATATATGTGTATATAATGTACATACTCAGATTTCTTTTTTTTCATTTAATTTTTTATTATTATTATTCTGTTGCCTTTCTTTTATATTTTTTCATTCTTTTGTCTACCTCATTCTGACTTGCCTGCTGCTTTAACAACTGAATTTCCCCGGTGTGTGGATCAATAAAGTTTTATCTTATCTTTTCTTAATGGTCAATTTAAATGTGATATCCAAATAAGTTATCATTTTCACATGAATTTTAATGGCAAAGGATCACAGAAACACAGAATTTCTGCTGTCAATAAGGATTCAGTGTCTTGCAGAATAATAAATACTTGACACCAAAAAAATTGAACCTGATATAATTGTTACCGTGCTCTCGACACCCCCTACTGGCTGTTTGAGTGACATACTGTATTCATTTGTTACATCAAGACAATGAATACGAGATGGAATGTAGGAACCACTATTTAATCTAAAGTGCAGTCAATTAAAATCACAAGAGTTTGACACTTTAATTAGTAATATTTTGTAGCATTTAAGTGTTGCTTGCGGAACTATACACATCAATTCAGTTAAGGATGTTTCATTCTTCAATATTAATTTTGCTTGGATAAGAAAGAAATTCTCTAAAGCTGGAAACTGTGCAAGGAAAAATCTCACTTGGTGCATTATAAATAAATATTAAGGTAGGCCTGTCACAATAACAAAGACTGTTTTATACCACTGATATAATGCTATTATAGCATAATCATACAAGTACATCCTTTCAAAGAGCATTTAAATTGTAATTCTTAAGAATATTCAGTCTGACTTTTGAATTAGAATTAAAAACAGTAAAATACATTTACGTTCAACGCAAAGATTTTGGCGTGGCGGGCCGCCACTCAGAAATGTAACCAGCAGAAACACTGCATTAATTTATCATTAATACATTTAAATGCTACATAGTATTTGTTTTAATATAAAATGCAAAAGTCTTCTACCTGTACAGGTGCAGTCGGAGCAGGCAAAAGATAGGGGGCGGTGCTTTTCTCACTTTCACCAAGGGACACCTGGCTCTCTGGGACGACCTCCATGGAGAGTGGCATGCAGTACAAAAAGAAACATATCAACAGTAATTATGGTTGGCAATTTGAAGCTTTTTCAAAATGTTCAAACAAACTCTGATACAATTATATCACATTGATGTAAAACTCATTACAAAGGCCCAGCAACTGCTATATATTTTGGCATCCGTGATGACCACATTAATCATCATAGCTGTATGACAGAATTATGTTAACCGACTATACCATACCTGCTGGGAGCTGTTCTCCTCCATGATGATTTTAACTGTAGTCTTCACCACTGATGTGCCCGTCTTCCCTACAAAGCCCTGACAGGAAGAGATGCTTGTGAATGTAAATCATCTGATTGAAAACTACTCTAGACTTTGCTTGGAGCAAAAGCAAGAATGCTGTGGTTTTTACAAGCCAGGAAGTGTTAAACCACAGAGAAATGTTACAACTAGAAAAATTCATTAAAATTCATTAATAGTCAAAACTTCTTTTCAAAGGATGCCAAGTTCTTCTCAAAGTTATTATTGTATCAATTACATTTTCTACTTATGCATTTTGGTGTGAAAAACGAAAAATGATTAATAAAATTACAAATATTATATGGCATTGTGACCAATATAGACGGACTGAATGAGCCATGGCCTACTGTGTTTTTGGTTTGTCCATAGATGCTACTAGCAGCCTGCCGGATGTCCAGAGAGGAGCTGAAGTGGATGGTAAGACTCGATCCTTCAACCCCACCAACCATCACCACCTCTGACAGTTTTAACTGCAAGACTTTCCTCTTGCCTTCCTCTGGAGATAAAAAAAAACACAGTATATCATACTGTACTCTCACCCCCACACACAAGAAAATACTTAAAGTTGTTTCAAGACACATAAATATAAAGTTCAGATCTGCATCAAAATATCTGTGGTCTAAGTGCTTTTTTTTGGCTGGGTGGATGTAATGAATATTGTAATACACAACATAGTGTATACTGTACAGCTAGTTTGGGATGAAATCTGCAGCTAGAAGCTTTGATTACCTTTAACAGTGTAGCTTTGGAGTTCATTCTCATTGATACAGATTGTTTCCCACTGACCCTCCTACATGACGGGAAAACCACTCTGTTAGACTATGTCTTATGTTATAAATATAGTTATAAGTTACACAGCACTTGGCAAATTGACTATTAATCTTGAAGTACCTCTCCGTCTCCATCGGCCAAAGAGAAGTAAAAGGAGATGCTGTGGCTGCCAAGGTTGAAGTCGATCCAGAATTCCTCCAGTTTCTCATCAGCAGGCATCAGCAGCTGACAACAGAACCACAATAATTTCAACACAGCTACAAAAAACACAGCTACAAAGTGTATTGATAAGTTCTATATTATTGTCCTGAATTTGCTGTAAGACTGAGACATACAATCTGTTCTTTTTTTCCTAGGTCTGGGCGATAAAACAATAACAATAATAACTGAAATATAATTTTCATCAACAGCAATATAGCAAAACTCCAATGTATATTTATATAATGCTAATGCATTGTGAAAGCACAGTGAGGAGTTATAACACATAACCGATCAACCTGTAGTCAAAGAAGAGTTTAAAACCACAACCTTTATTCTGGAGCAAAAATCACTTTACATTTAAAAGAAATAATGTTTTTTAACATTAATCATAATAATCATTGACATTAACTGATATTATCATTTCTTGATAAACTTTTGATATCATTTTTGTCCATATCGCCCCGGGCCTACTTGTTCCTATGTATCTTTGCACATCCTGTTTATACTGACCTCATGCTTGTCCAGATAAACTTCCAAACACGGGTAGGAATACACCCTACAGTACAAAGAGAACACTGGCATTCAGTTATGTGCACCTTTATTTAGCAAAGCACATTTCCTACCTTTGTCCAATCTAAAAACCCACAAATATTGTATATTTCAAAAATATTGTAAAAATATGATTTTTGTTAGCTTACACCGAATTACTCAACAGTGTATTCTATGGATGCTTGTTATCACTGATGGAAAAAGGCAGAACTATAGCCAAAATGGTAATTCTTATTCATTCGCTCATCGAGCTAGAGCCAAAGTTGTGAACCAGCCATATTCAAATATTCCTGTTTTGAATGCCAACTCTAATGACCTCTCATGTTCCATGTCATGCCTTGTGAAGCACTGAGCTATGGTGTGTATGTATTTTACCTTCTCCTGTCTCCCTGCATCCCATTCACCAAATTCAGAAACTTGCGACAATCCTGAAATCACACACATTCACATTCAATTCTATGTTACCTGTTGTAACATTGCTATAATAAATTCCCACAGTAGTGCAACAAAATGAAAGTGCTGATGAGATAAATTAGCAAATTTTACCGTCTCAAACTCAGAATCACAGATCTTGGCAAAGGCATTGGCCACATGCTCCATGCTGAACCATCGACTTGCCAGCTCCCTCCTCTGGACAGGATTGGCCATTCTGCACAATGCCTCGGTCAGGGCTGTCTGCAAGTCGTAATCTGACACAAAACCACTGTACTGTACATTTTTGGTATGCAGATTGTAAGTAAGTATGGTTCTTGGTGAAAAAAAAAGAAATTATACTACTCATAAAACACCTACCACCACCCTGCAATATCCGATCAGCCAGCTTGACCCTGTTGAAATTTGACAAAACATTGTGTAGATAGTTAAAAAAAATTGGTAATAATGACACTAGCTCTGAGGAAATTACCAAGACATACATGATATCCGAGGCCTCCTGTGATGTTAGGATCTTCCTCTCTTTCTTAAGCTCCACAGGGATTTTGTCCAGAATTAGATTAAATTTACGAATTGCCTGTTAGAAAATCATTAGCAAGTTAATCTACGAACAAACACCTGATTCACAGTTTTCACTGCTGCTCAAAAGAGCTAAATGTTTATTAAACTTATTTCAAACCTCCTTCTGGATCAGGATGTAGATTCTGGGGTCAATTCCCAATTGACCAACCGGATACAGGAAGGACTCAGTGATGTTGTATGTTCCTGCAAACAACATATAGGAATACTACCTTCAATAGAGACTTAGTATATAAAAGGTATTTATAAACTATGGTTCATAATGAAAGCGTTTAAATTTAAGCTCTGAGATGGTCCCAAAATGATTGTCTTCTATTTAAAAGCTAATAATATTTATTTTTATTGTATTCTCACAATCTTCCGTTTATAAGAGTTACCTCAAAACAACATTGAGAGCACTTAATTTAAAGGTGTCCTCAAATATTAAAAACATACTGAGGTTGAATCACAAATTAAGAAATGTACGAGCGTACCCTCTTTAGATGCTTCATGTACCACCTATAAAAGAGAGGAAAGAAAACAGTTTTCAGAACAGACACTTACATGACTATTTTATTATATTAAGTGTTTTACTGTAAGACATTAGCTCACCGTTAGGGCATCAAAGAAATCCTCAGAAAGGTTGAACAAAGGCTCATCCCACTGTGGGCCACACTGGATCCACAGCTGCCTGCATTTCTCAAACCACTGTACCATGTGCATAAAACCAGATTCATTCAACAACTGAAAACATGAACTCATAGAGCCCTCACACACATTTTGCCTTTATATATTAGATGTATACTTATCTTTTTGATAAGGCCTCGATCTATTATTCCACAGAGCCCTTGGCCACCGCCAGGTAGTTTCAGGTTGTCCCCACATTTGGAGATGATGGCCAGAACCAGACTAGCTGATTTGGAATCTTTTTGATCCAAACACTAAACAAACGGTACAGACATGATTTCATTACACCTGCAAACAGCAAATTATCGAGGCTTGTTAGTTAGTGTGATGGGCCATATCTTACCTTGTGGACAAGTTTATCCAATTTGGTGAGAAAGTGTTGAGAGCAGTTTAAAGAGGTCCCTTCATGTATGTCCCTTTGCAAGAATACATCCAGTGCGCGGGCATCCCCACTCTTCAACACCTCACCAATGACTTTCTCCAACTGTGCAAAAAAAATGGTTTATCAAACTTGACTTTTCATTGTTACAGTACTTCATCAACAACTATTTATGAAACTTTATGTTAAGTGACAGTAATGCTGGTAAGTTAAGCTGTGAAAGTGCTGCATTCCGACCTGTGTGTCCTGACCCGGGGCCATTCTTCTTTCCAAGGAATAACTTCACTGCCTGCTGTCCTCCGCTCTCTTCAGAATAACTGTAAAGCAAAACTGCAATAAAGCTGCAAATCTTAAAGCAACTTGAAGATTAATTTTTATGTATTTTCACTCTCATTGTTTAATTTATTTCCCACTTTCTATATTGCTTCAATACCTTTGTGTATTTTTATCCAGGCATACAATTTATATAATCCTGGCTATATAGATATATATATACGTGCATAGAAAGTTTGTCTGTGCTCACATAGTGTTATTGTATATGAGATCTCTAATAAAAACAATAAATGTCAGCAGGAATCAGGTTTGTGTACAGTTGAAAGCCATCATAACATTCCTTGATGAAAAATTATGAGGCGCTTAATCAAACAACCTGAGCAGTTAGCATGACATTACATAACTGACTAAGTGTTCACTGTTAGTGAGGTATATGCATGTTAACCAGCTAACCGCTGACAAGCTAACATTGTCATGTTTATCTATCATCCCTGGTATCATAAACCTTTTTTATGTTCTGATGATAACTGTTGTAAATAAGGTTAACATACTTAAATAATTCGAGCTAACTGAGGTACGACTTTTCCCATATATGACCTCATCACTCTTCATTTCAGGGCTACTCAGGCAGTGTTAGCTTAAGATACTAGCTGCTAATGCTAGCGGCTAAAAGTTAGCACTCCGAGCAAACACTAATTTCCGGAGACAACGGTGAGTGACCTCCGAACAACTATGATAGTTTTGTAAATACCGTGTTATGTTTCTTGTAATGCTACTCACCGTGTGGATAAATCCAGGACATTAACCTACTGGGTTTTCATAGTTGACATTTAGCGCCGTGAGAGACGCGCGAAATCTCGTTCATCGCGCATGCGCAGAGAAGTTCCCCGCTCGTGCCATGGACTGTCCCACTTAAACTCAGCGGGTGTGTTTCAAAGATGATGTATTTATCAGCTTTAACCCTAGAACACTAGAGTGATGAGAGTTAAATATTTTTCGGGTGGATTTTACCCGACGTTAGTGTTTGTGTATTAAATCAGGCGATATTATTACTTTTCATGGGTAACAACGTTCAGGCCCGCCATATTTATTGCCCCATATCATACACAGCTATCATCCTGTCACAGGCTTGGTGACTGTGGCATGCCAAAAAGTGAGTAACACATAGCTAAGGTTAGTTTACGTTGGCAATCGTTAGCTACGCAGATTTCTTCTTTGATACTAGAGCTAAAGTTATCTAGCTTGGAATTTGCATGTAATCCTTATTTAGTGTAATGGTTATGAATAAATATCACTTAGTGGTAATTTCCAAGGGAATTCATTTGTTAAAAAAATGTTTTTATAGTCAGCTCGTCATTTTTCCCCTCTCGAAAAATGCCATTTTTTGTTTATCTCTCCCAAAGTTGTCAGTGATGCAGGGAGACTGTGCCTTCACCGGACAAGGCTCACATGTCCCAGGAACGGGTGGACCAAAGAACAAGTTCCCAGCTCCATTCTTTTTATTTTTAGGACTTTTTCATTAACGATTCCTTAATTTTTCACAAATTTTAGAGCCTTTTTATAGGGTCCCCCCCATGATAACTTTTTTTTCGTTTTATGAGATGTTGTATAGGGGAAAATAAAAGAAGAGTACTTCAATTTGCCGTGTATTGTTGTACTTTAATATATTTTGATGAGAAGTATTTTTTATCAGGTATATTATATCGGGTAGAATATACCTGACATTAGAGATGGTGTTCCTAACTGTTCGTTAGTGTTCTAGGGTTAATGGAAAAGGTGAAAATGTTTCTCTGGCATCCCGCCTGCGTTTTAACCAATGCAGACATGTTCTTCTGTACTGGATGAATCCACTTTAACATGAATAACACTGTAATATTGTTATTCGTGTTAAAGTGGATTCAACATTTTCCATCACCCTTGGCAGCACTGGTCTCCTGACAGTATAATCATCACCTTTAAATGAAGGTGGTCATCATATGTTTGTATCATGGTTGGATGAGGTTGCAATCAACACTTAGGTCAAGTACAGTCTGTGTTTACCATGTGATCACTGCTGACCAATCACCGCTGCTGTTCATATATGAAGTGTTATGAAATTGTTATTGTGACAGGTTATAAAATGTGTCAGTGGTTTCTCCCTCAGGAAACCTCACGATGAACATGCTGACACATGGAGAGCTCTGTTGTAATTATAATGCTGGCATTAAAACAAGTATTTAACAGGCTGACCGTGTTAGATAAAAGGGAGACGGGGGATTTCAGGTTGAGTGAGAGAGTGCTTTCAAAGATTTAGACTACTCTACTGTCAGTTAATTAAATCACAGACAAGTAATGGTATACTAATTCGTTTTTATGCTATAGTTATTATTGATATTATTTTTGTATTCTTTATATATACATATATTTACATAAATATATTACTATGTACAAATCATGGGAAAATATATAATATTACTTTCACCATTTCAACCCTTGACCTATATAGAAGTGTAAGTCGTGACTAAATAGTACAGTGAATCAGCTAAATTCATGTATGATTACATTGGGATTAAACACATTAACATTTTTACATGCTGGCATGCGTGATAAGTTTTAACAAGTTTCCCCTTGCATCAATACGTGTCTCACTCAGCCGAGACAGTTACACTTCTGTCAGAGGGTATCAGACGGAGTTGGGGATTTTGTTACTTCACTGATGAGGTCCTCTATGAAAAGAATATCACTTTACTGCAGAGCAGCTTATTCCAATTTAGCTGACAACATAGATTAAAAAAATACTGAGTCACAGAAGCTAGTGGAGTACGGCTGAGCGGTGGGACGTTCACTAACCCTAACCCTATATAAATGATCGTGCTGCAAATAAGTACAAGTAATAATACACGCTGAACATTATGTGCAATTGTGCTTTATTATTTAACAAACTCAGAATTAATTTCATTATTCATTTAAATACATTAAATTATATCTATCGCATGGTTTGTAGATTTGGTTTGACAAGACCCAAAAATATTTAGGAAAAAATATTATAGGGAAACTCCTGCATTGTATAAAAGTTGTATTTTTCTTTGTCAAATAACCACCTGGAAGTTCTGTCATTTCAGTTACACTGAATATTTATGAAGCACTCTGTGGGTGACATCTCCGTTGGATGTTCCCCCATTAGAGTACAATTTGAGTCTAAATAGCCAGGAAATTCAGTGCATCAAAAACAGTAAAACAGTGGCACTAAAGTTACTATCAGGTGTGAGTGCACCAGTGTTTCACTAAGTTTATTTACAGTTAATCTTGAAACTAACTTGACTCAAAGAGATGACAAAATGAACATTATGTGACAATGCAGTTATACACCTGAAACTGCTCTTGCTAAAGTGCTTCTAAAAGGTTTCTTAATGGCTTTATGGGCGTCCTAAATGAAGTGCACCATGCTATCCTCACATTCTTTAGGCACAGTGAGCTTGTAGCTATGGCAAACCAACTTATAATTCTCGCCAGCATTGTTGTCCCAGTATTCCTCCCCACAGGCTTTGTACTGAATGGCAAACTCTAACACTGCTCCTGGCTGCAGGAACGGAGGAACAGGAAGGTGGAAACGAAATGTATCACAGCTGAGTTGGCCTCCTCCTTCCCACGCCTTGGTGATGGTGGACACCCACGAGGCCTTCGTTTCTGTGCAGCTCTTCCACTCTGTAAACGAAAAGCGAGCCGTGACATCTTTCTCAAAGTCCAAATTGACGACCTGGGTGATTCCGATGACACCCAGTTCAAAGCAGAACACCCTCTCCAGACACACTTTCTGCTCACAGAGACGATGCAGGAATCCCGGTTGGTCGCCAGGTTGCTCGGAGAAAACCGGCTTCATGTACGGCAAGGAAATCTCCAGGTGCCTTCCGTCTGCCAACTCTGCAGCCATCAGCAACCTAAAGGTGACATGATGCGGCACCGATGGATCCTCTCCAGATCTGAAAAGTCGGATGTCTTCCAGGTCGAGCCCCAAAGAGTCGACGAACCGTACGCCAACATTCCTGCATTCTTTCTTCCTCTCTGTGCTGGATGGCAGGGAGTGGGAGCGTTTTCGGATGATGGGTTTTGGCGTGGGTTCACAGAAGAAGCTGCTGTGGAACTCTTGGTCCCTTAGCAGAGATGACACTCTGGGGCTTGGCGGGCGGATGGGAATCGGCTTCTTTGTTGCATTAGGTTTATCTGCTTGAAGCATTCCAGTCAAGTTGATAGTCATGCAGGGCCTTGAGACGCCATTGCAGCTGGAAATCTGTGGCTCAGATTTCGTCAAGGGAATCCTCTCATGTCCTATAAACCACCTTCGATCCATGATCTGTAAGTCCTGGTGTCCAGCTCACCTATGAAGAAAGTTACAAAAAGCTCCATTTACTATCACTAAGTCACATCCATCCTCAAAATGTCTTTCAATCAGAGGCATGTCGACCCAGCTGTAACTTCAGTGTCCTCTTTTAACCTAACATGGCATGGTGGTGTGCTGCAAATCTGTAAGAACAAGCAAAACAGGGTTTGCAGGACGGGGGAGTGGGCGTGTACCCTGTGAGTACGTGCCTGCGCGCACACAGCTCATCTCTCTCCCTCTCTGCGCGGTTGCAACATGACTTCAAATGCACCTCATTAAAATTAGACACTGACATCACCTCACCATGTAAAGATGTGATGCGTGAAGCTGCAGGATGTAGCCTAGGTTGCCTCCATTTGAGGTTGCTTTTGTTATGGCTGCGCGTTTCGGTGCGTGATGGCGTCTGCGAGCGCGTCACCGGATATGTAAACACAGAACTCTGCAACACACATGCAAGACAATACAGCGCTGTCGATGGAGATCCGCTAATATCAAAGCAGGAAACTGCGCACGGAGCGGAATATTACTGATGCATCGTGGGAAACCGAGTGAAATAAGACACACTGTTATAACTATATTCATCATCTGTCGTTTGTGTGGGTCTGGAGTTGCGCTCTCTCCTCGGTTGTATTCACTGTTCATCAGAAGCAAGTGGACTCACCGAGGAGCGTTTGCAGGTTTCCTCTGCAGGAGCGACTGGGGGCGCCTGAACTCCGACTCCCATGATGCACCCGTGCAACGCTCCCCTCACACGAGCTGCGAGCCAGTGAGCAGCAGGTAAACAAACCAATCTGACTGGGACAGCGAGCCAAGCCGAGCGTCTGCGCTGTTTGATCGTCTTGCATTTTTAATCGCGGCGAAGATGACAGTCGAGAAAGACACGCATCTGCTGTGAACAGTTTATTGTGAATACGAAACAATCGCTGCGCCGTTACACACGCGGCTCGAGGATAAAAAAAACCAGGACGAGATCAACCTGCAGCGGAGAAGCGACCGTCGACATCTGCGCATGATGCACTGCACCACTTTTGAGAAAACCGGTATTTTTAGCCTCATTCTCCGGATAGAGTATCTGATCCGAGATGTCGGTTGGGTTCTTTAGCCACCGTGTCGTTTGAAATTGCGCTGGACTCCCCAAACAACAACATCCCCACCTGGCGACCTAACAACATGGGGCCCATCATGCAGGAACACACAGCATCCACGACACTCAAACGCATCGTCGCCAAAGAGAAGATTCGGGGGAAAAACACTGAAAATAGCGGACCAGTAACCAGGTATTCCTAATTTTATGCATGCAGTTAATGGTAAATTATATTTGTCATGTTTTGTCTCGGACTGACAGAGCCCTGTCATGTTTTCCACAGTTCAAAGAAAGGTAACAAGATGAAGAAAGCAGTGAGCCAAATGAAAAATGGCCTCCCAGGACCAGGTCAGGATAAGGACACAGTGACCACAGTGCAGAAGGCGAGTGAATGCAAATTTAGTAAATCTAAAGAGGCATTCATATTATATCTTTTTGTCTTTTGATAGGAGGAGAAACAATGTCAGAAATTATATAACAATTTATATAATGATTATTTTACAGGGTGCACAGTCAAATGGTGGAAGGGTCAAATGTGGCTCTTCACGGAACACAAGCAAACTCTCCAGGTATGTGTGGGAAAGAGTGTACGTTCTGACTGAATGATTTACTTCAGGTACACTAAACCCTTAAATCCCCAACAGGCATTTCTGACACTTCTCTGCCTCTTTGCAGCCCTGAAGACGGAGAATCGAGACCTCCACTCCGCAAACACTCATCTGTGCAGAGGAAGGAGGAAAAAATAGAAAATCAGCGCATGCCACAGTGCGGCAATGAGCTACAACCGAATCGTGCTGGGATGGGGAAAAATCGGCGAGCCCTCTCCCTGCCCCTCTCCCCGATATCGGGGCTACGACACATGCCAATGCACCCCCTAACGCACTCCCCAGCCCCCACCCCGGAGGCACTACAGAGGCACTACAACCAGAAGGATGAGGACACTGACAGTGCCAGTGATCTGTCAGACTCAGAGAGGCTGCCTGTGCTGCCCTCCCCCTGTACCCCCTGTACCCCTCCTCACCTCAACCTGCGAGCAGAGGTCATCGACAGTAATGACTTTCCGCCGGACATCCCAGGACCCCATGGGACTTTTGGTGATGAAGATGAGATTGAAAAACCCAGCTACAGTTACCAAGAATTTCTGCCTCCTCCCTTCAACAGCTGGAGCCTGAGACAGCTGGCGGTGTTTCTTCATACAGAGGGCCGTGGTGCCCCCCGCCCTAAACCCGTAGGGAGCTTGGAGAAGTACCTGGAGAGGCTGCTGCAGCTGGAGTGGCTCCAGATCCAGACGGTGCAAGCCGAGAGCAGTCGTCCACCTGGGACTCGTGCGAGGCCACAGAGCTTCCCCTCTGCCACCACAGCTCACCAACCCAGGCCTCACACAGCTCCCCCATCTCGACTCAACTCCCCTAAAGGGTTGCGGCAAAGCCAGCGAGCCTTCCCGTTTGCACCTGTTAACAACCCCCCATCACCTGCCTCAACTCAGCACCAGCTCTCACGCTTTCCAGTTTGCCCTCACTGTCACATTCGCTACCCGATGTGCAACGGAAGCTGCTCTGCCTATGCCTACCAGCGGCACTCAAGGCTTAGCCCACTGCTTGAGCGCAGAGCTGGACCCGGGGCACCGGCGAAGCGGAGCAGCAGCGAAACCCGAGCACCTTCCACCGACGGCAGGAGCCCAGGAGGACAAGGTGGGGGTGGAGGAGGAGCCCAGACCCCAGTTAGCCCCTCGGCCGGAAAGAGTCATCTCAGGCACATGCAGGCCGCAGGCAACGCCAGAAAACAACCCCAGGAATCTGGGACAAACCCAAATTGTAGAGGTCAGGTCAGGAAGAGCCGCGTCAGAGCAAACTCCGAGACGGATGTTAAAAAGGTGCCCGGTGACATAAAAGGAGCCAGTGCAGATAAACGCGTTTTAACCGCAAGTAAAAGAGAGGTCATCACCTCTAAGAGAGGGGAGAAGGAGTGGCAGAAAGCAGAGGTGGGAGGTCAGGCCACTAAAACCTCCATGAAAAGAGCTGCTAAAGAGCCACCATTGCTCTCCAAAGCCCCGCTCAGTAATAAGCAGAATGTAAAAACAAAAAATGTGCACTTTGTTGCAAAGTAACCCGCGTAGATCTTCAGTGTAGTGCTTTTACTCACTAGTTACTTTGTACAGGAGCTTCAATCTATGCTTGCTTTCTGTGTAATCTGTGCAATACTAACATGTTGTAACTGTTGTACAGCAGTCTAAATCAATCAGTGGTGTGCCGCCTTTAAAAGGTCAAAACTATCCAGACACAGAGTAGCTAGAATAGAGATAAAATCACATTTATGACACTAGAACAGAAGTATATACACTGTGTTTATTTTCAAATGTACAGTAATTCTATCATCAGGCTGTGTTTTGACACAATGTTCATTATGAACCTGAACACAACTAATGATTCTAAAAAAGACAGCTCTTATATAAACTAAACCCTGTTGCACTGCATTCATCTCTTAATGTGCTACTGATATTGAAATAAGCATTAAATAAGCATCTATTATACTGTCGGACAGCTTCCAGCATTAGTAATCCATAGTGAAGTTTCACACAAACCATTACATGTTACTCATTTAAGACGACCGTAGCCGTTACTAGTGGAGTTTTTGATGTTGGAATGTATTTGTTTTCAAGGCTTTCACATTACTTGATGTTAAAATATTTTCTTTAGTGCCTCATCATTTAAGACACATATTCAGTTAAAGCATCTTTGGCTGAAGAGAAGGGGGCACAGTGAGTGGTGTGTACTGCAGTAATGTAGTTTGTTTCAGATATATTTGTACAATTGGTTTGACATGTTCGGTTACAAGGGCTTTTCATGTTTGAACAGCTTGATAACAAACTGTATTTTGCATAGAGCTGAGCTCTTTATATCATTGAAGAAGATGGTGAAATGTTTGCTACGAATGTAAAAGCATATTTTTCCAAATTTTATATGCCATAGTTATATTTATGAAACGTGTTGTGGTTGACTTGTTTTCATCATGTTCATTCTTTTGTTTACATCATGCACAGAAAGAGAAAAAATATTAAGTAAAAGAGCTGAATGTATATTCTTGTCTACTGATGCTGTACCATTGTCCATTCTGAGGATTCAGTGAAATTCTAAATGCATCATTAATGTTTGGCTGGAACAACACTTGAAGTCTTTAGAAAACCATGTTTACATTAGTGTCTCATGTGTTTCTTGTGATTTACCATGTGCAAAAGATTAATTAGAACACTTCGGCAGTGTAAGTGACATCTATCTAGACTGCACCACTTTACTTCACATTCATGTAAAGTATCAAAGCCATAGATCAGGGGCCGGGGGTGGCGCTGGTATTATTGATGTGTACGCTATTGACACGCACGCAGAAAGATTGTGGTACGTATTTTCTCAATGTTGAATGCAAGTATTTGTAAAGCAAAGAAATAAATGTTTTGCACACAAGGGGCTAAACCATTCACAACTGTCTTTGTTATTGACCCAAAGCTACAATCCCAAATATTACAAATCTCGTGGTCATTAAATCAAGCTAATAACTGAATTCACTAGCAAAATATGTTATACCTATATACTTTTCTTTGAACTCTATAATTAAAAGAATTGAGTAGTAGAAGTAGTTTTGACACATTACAATTTTATTAAGTTTAAAATCTGATCCGATCATCACACTGAACTTATGTTTTTGTGTTCACTGAAGGCTTTCTACTCTCAAACACACACACACCTAGATGATGACAATGTCTTTCCTCCCAACTCCTATTATAGCTGGATATAGAGATCATGAGAGTGATCACATCTTCTTCTGGACTGGAAAAGGTTTTAGTAGCGGACGAAGCTGCTTCTCTCTGTCGTTCACACACCCTGCAACAAAGAAGAAGTGTAAGTGCAGTAATTAGTAATATTAGTCATGACAAAGGCTTCCCCACATATCCTGTGATCAAACACAATAGTTTTCATTTTGCATGTAAACTTTAGCTTAATTATATCTCAGGAATGGGGCGCATCACTGCCTCAAAAGGTTTGCATTAGCAGCACAGTTCAGTTACCTAAGTGTGTGTTGGCAGTGAAACACGAACTCCCAAATGTTTCGAGGTTGGTATCCTCTCTGTAGACAGGGCCATCGTTCCACATGAGATCGTAGCCACCCACCCTTTTCTCCTTGCCCGTCAGCCTAATGAGATAAAAGCAGTTCGAACTCAGCAGCAGCAGCGTGGCAGCAAGATGAAATGACCTTTCTACCTGTTGGATGGAAATCACCTTGTGATCTGTTTATCAATGCTTTATGAAATAAATAACCTCTGTAGTTTATACTTCAAAATGTTGACAGATAACGATTAATATTGTGATTTCTAGAATGAATATAGACACACGTTCTTCCCTGATGATAAAAAGTTAAACATGATGAGAGAGAGGCCTTTACCTTTCCTCCATATCAACAACATTCAAAGTGTCTTCCAGCAGCCTGCACTTCATCTCGTAATCCTCTTGACTACTGGGGGTGTGTGACGGAGAGGCATTCACCTCAATTAACCACCTGCAAATAGATGGAGGGCGATGACATTCACCAGAAATTTGCGTTACCTTTTGAGTCGATATTAGGCCGAACAGCGAGAGGCAGCAAACAGGTCAATAAAGGTTGTTAGATGAGGTTAAAAGCTTTGTTAAAAGTGTCAAATGATTGTCTGATGTCATCACAGTTTGATCTGTGACATGAGCAATGACATTAAAGCGTTCTTGCTCTCTTACCTCCCAGACTGGATTATGTTTTCATGCTTCTGGTATTGAATTTTCCAGTTAGCTTCTTTTCCAAGAAATTCAACTCCTACCCTCTTGATTACAGAGGCGTGGAAGTGCTGGCATTAATCTAGGTGTTGGGCCCCTTCATGTCTGCCTTGATTCTGGAATACCATCAGTATTTACTGACAACAACTCACTAACCTTTTTGAACTCTCTGCAGAACCCAAATCAAATGGAGAATATGTGAGCTCATTTTCTGCAGCCTTACTACCTGGACAACAGGAATATTGCGGGCAAAGATAATATTGTCTGGTCAATGATATGACACGTACAGGTGCATCTCAATAAATTAGAATATCATGGAAAAGTTTGTTTATTTCGATAATTAAATTCAAAAAGCGAAACTCATATATTATATAGATTCATTTCACACAGAGTGAAATATTTCAAGCGTTTACTTCTTTTAATTTTGATGATTATGGCTTACAGCTAATGAAAACCCCAAATTCAGTATCTCAGAAAATTAGAATATTGTGAAAAAGTTCAATATTGTAGACTCACGATGTCCCACTCTAATCAGATAATTAACTCAAAACACCTGCAAAGGTCTCTAAGGCTGGTTCAGTAGGATACACAGTCATGGGGGAGACTGCTGACTTGACAGTTGTCCAGAACACAGTCACTGACACCCTCCACAAGGAGGGTAAGCCACAAAAGGTCATTGCTAAAGATGCTGGCTGTTCACGGAGTGCTGTATCCAAGCATATTCATAGAAAGTTGAGTGGAAGGGAAAAGTGTGGTAGAAAAAGGTGCACAAGCAACAGGGATAACCGCAGCCTTGAGAGGATTGTGAAGCAACGGCCATTCAAGAATTTGGGGGAGATTCACAAGGAGTGGACTGAGGCTGGAGTCAGTGCATCAAGAGCCACCACGCACTGACGTATCCAGGACATGGGCTACAGCTGTCGCATTCCTCGTGTCAAGCCACTCCTGAACCAGAGACAACGTCAGAAGCGTCTTACCTGGGCCAAGGAGAAAAAGGACTGGACTGTTGCTCAGTGGTCCAAAGTCCTCTTTTCAGATGAAAGTAAATTTTGCATTTCATTTGGAAATCAAGGTCCCAGAGTCTGGAGGAAGAGTGGAGAGGCACGGAATCCAAGTTGCTTTAAGTCCAGTGTGAAGTTTCCACAGTCAGTGATGATTTGGGGAGCCATGTCAGGCGCTGGTGTTGGTCCACTGTGTTTTATCAAGTCCAAAGTCAACGCAGCCGTCTACCAGGACATTTTAGAGCACTTCATGCTTCCTTCCGCTGACGAGGTTTATGGAGATGCTGATTTCATTTTCCAGCAGGACTTGGCACCTGCCCACACTGCCAAAAGTACCAATACCTGGTTTAATGACCATGGTATCACTGTGCTTGATTGGCCAGCAAACTCGCCTGACCTGAACCCCGTAGAGAATCTATGGGGTATTGTCAAGAGGAAGATGAGAGACACCAGACCCAACAATGCAGACGAGCTGAAGGCCGCTATCAAAGCAACCTGGGCTTCCATAACACCTCAGCAGTGCCACAGGCTGATCGCCTCCATGCCACGCCGCATTGATGCAGTAATTCATGCAAAAGGAGCCCCGACCAAGTATTGAGTGCATATATATATGAACATACTTTTCAGTAGGCTGACATTTCTGTATTAAAAATCCTTTGTTTTATTGGTCTTATGTAATATTCTAATTTTCTGAGATACTGAATTTTGGGTTTTCATTAGCTGTAAGCCATAACCATCAAAATTAAAAGAAATAAACACTTGAAATATTTCACTCTGTGTGTAATGAATCTATATAATATATGAGTTTCACTTTTTGAATTGAATTATCGAAATAAATGGACTTTTCCATGATATTCTAATTCATTGAGATGCACCTGTATATTGTTGTGTCAGAGTGCAGAGGGCCTGAGTGACCTCGGTTGGTTGTAGGGAGTTAAAGTTCAGACAGATAGGACCAATCTATCAAGAACAGTTTAAAGTGAACACTAAAGCTGACAGGTAGCCAGTGGGGGGAGGAAAGTAAAGGTGAATTATGCTCACATTTTTTGGGAGCTAGTCAGGAACCTCGGAGCAGCGCTCTGCACATACTGCAGGTGTGAAAGGGAAGACTGACTGACTCCCATGTACAAGGAGTTGCAGTGGTCCAGGCGAGCACTAATAAAAGCAGGGATTACTTTCTCAAAATCTTCGAATGATAGAAAGGCTTTTGCTCATGCTAAGGCTTGACGTTCCAAATAGCTGCCTTTCACAAGAGAGTTTATCCGTTTATCAAATTTGAAAACAGAGTAAAAAATTACTCCTAGGTTCCTTGCCTGCGGTTTCACAAAGGGTGAAAAAGGGCTGAGCTTCCCACTCAGAATATTAGTTTGTTCAGGGGGGAGAACCACCTCAGTTTTGAATTCATTCAGTTTTCGGACATCAAGGCCTTAATGTCCTGGAAACAGTCAAACAGAGGCTGCAGGTACTGAGGGCTTTGGCATTTTACAGGGAGGTACAGCTGGGTATTGTCTGCAAAGCAGTGGAAGGATACTGGAAGAGGAGGGGAGCAAGAACAGAGCCCTGAGGAACTTTCCAGCGGAGGGGGGCTAAGGAGGAAGAAGCATTCCCCACCCCGACAGAGAAGCGTTTGTTTTCCAAATACGCTTGAAACCAGTTAAAGGCTGTTCCATGGATCCCAACTCATTTTTCCAGCCTCCTGTTAAGCAGTTTATCATCTACTGTATCAAATGCAGCGCTGAGGTCTGAGAGAATTAAAATATCACAATCTCCATTGTCTGCTGCTAAAATCAAGTCGTTGTGAACTTTGAAAAAGAGCTGATTCAGTGCTATGATGTTCTCTAAAACCAGATTGAAAAGCCTCAAATAATTTGTGTTTAAAAATGGATAAAGTTGCCGGTAGACAATTTTTTTCCCCGAATTTTGGATGAAAACGGGAGTTTAGAAATGGGTGTAAAATTAGATAAAACATTTCAGGTTTTTTTTGGAGAATTGGCTGAATCACTGCGTGTTTGAAGCAGGACGGGAAACAACCAGTTAAGAGACAACGGTTTATTATGGAGAGGATGCTATGGCCCACAGTGTCACTTTTATGGCTGAGTGAAAAGTTTGTAGATCTCTATATTATTGACGAAAAATGGATTCAGCACCTTGGTATTCTGTTAAACTTTACACCAATGTTAAATAGCTAAATGTTATTTTATCTATAAGACTCTTTATTCTTTTTAGAAACTATAGTTGTGAAATTGCTAATATATACATCCTATTACAAATAGGATATTTGCCATCTACCAGTGTTATACTCAAATTTCAAAATGCTTTAAAATATTTTTTAAACATGACTTGTTTTGACTTATTGTTAAATCAAAATCCAGTTTTATTTATATTATCATACAGAATAGTCCGGTTGCTCTGTATTTGATGATTTTAAATCTGAGATAGGTATTTGATTAATGCATTTAGATAATTTAAATACATTTTTAATGGACTGAAACTTTCTTTCAAAGTGTATCAAACTAAAACATGGCTTTGTTATTGTTCAGTCACAGTCCATTACAGTGTGTCTAATAAAACTATAGTACTGTGTACCAAACAAGAAGTATCCTATTTTTGATTAATTTACTACGTTTACTTTGAAAAAGTGAATAACAGGTTGATAACTATGATGGGGACAACTGTTTCATTGAATGCATTCATTTATGTATTTGTTTCATTTTGAATGTAACATGTGCTGCTAAAGACATTAAATAACTGGCCACTGGAATGTCATAATCTGGAATTATTATAAATGCATATAAAAATAACACATTATGGAATGTATACACTAAGAGATACTTGCCATAGAATATATATACAAATATTATGTTACATGAAAATCTGTGGGCAGTGAGATGAGACATATTGTTTAAAAGGAATTGAAATACTTTGAAATGTAATTTAACATATGAGACTTTTTTAAACACAGTGTTTCAAATAAAAGGAAAAACACGCTTTACATCCAGTTAGAACTTTTTCTACTCCTGTGGGAAGCCTTGTCCCATTCATCTTTGCAACACTGTTTCTCTTCATCTTCATTTTCTCCTAGATGACAGGTTAGATTGGAGATACCAAGTATGAAGAGGGGAGGGGTGTCAAATGTTGTAAAGATGTATTTTGTAAGGGGGTTGTATTCAGGCCAAGCACTTCTAGCCCAATTACTCAGCATTATTCACTGACTGTGTGTGGTGATACCATATTGACACATGCTCTAGAGCCCTGTTGCGACAGTTAACACATGCAAGTGAAAGAACAATACAATGTATTGTGTATGGGTGTTATTATTTACAGCAGTGTGCAATCACGTATTGCACACCTGTTAGTTTTTCAGATACACAGTTGTGCGTTATGAGGATATTTCTAGAGGGGAACACTGGCAGATTTACTGCTTTGTTTTGACTTATCCATGATCTGTAGTCAAATGTACCATTTTTGCTTGTCAGGACGTGCTTTTCCGTGCTTATTTGTGAGCATGCATGCCTGAGCAGCACATGTTTACCAGTGAAAATATGTGGCGGGTGATGCACTGCGATGCCGTGCGGACACTGTGTTTATGGCCACTTACGGTTTGAGGTTCTGATCCAGCAGAACGTCGTAGCCGTAGAGCTCGAAGCAGTGTTTGTCATTTATAATGACCTTTTGTACACTCTGGAGACTGCGTACAAAGATGTTATCCATCTCTTTGAACAGGGTATCTACCATCTCTGTGCCGTGCTTTGCAGTCAGGTATCTTCGAAGCTGCTGCATCTGCCACTTACATCCCTACTTAGAGATAGATAAAACAATGCAACAATATATAACATAGAATCACTAAAAAGAGAGACATTTCTTACAGGAAATATATAACATTATATCATGTGAGGTTCTTTAACTGCAGACCTTTTCAGGATCGTAGTCAGGTGCTGTTTTTTGAACAGCCACATTGGTGAGATGCATATCTGACGAGAGGCATTAAGGAGAATTTGAGAAGTTTGCTGCAGTAACTATCCACGAGGATGAGCCTCAGAAATTATGTCACACTGAGCTTTTAAAAACAAATCTTGCTTGAGCCCTTTGTTCAGAGAATTGCTGGTATTAGAAAAGAAACTCTCAAATGTCATGACACCAAAAAAAAAAAAGATACACTTGTCATCAATGGTCCTAAGAGAGAAGCGGGTGCTTGAGAAGCGAGCAAAGCCATCTCGATACAGCCAGGCCTTCAAGGGAACATACTGAAACATACAAAGAAGCACACACAGTGAGTCATGCATTAAGAAAGACTTACATTTTGTGTTTAACTTCTGTGATTTACAATGCTCAATACATACTGATGTGACCAGAATGTAGATCCTCAGATCAAATTTCCTGGCTGCGGAGACAAAATGTATAAAAAGAACTGAAGGGAGAATTTGTTACTCTTCTGTTTTGGTCATGAATCCTCTTGGTCCCAATTTGTCTTTTTGTCAAATTAGTTGTTAGAACATTCAATGATTGTTCAAAATGGAATTTACAATAAATTGGATTTCTCATCCAGTTTGTTACCATTAATTAGGTAGGGGTTCTCTATGTAGCGTTGTGCCACGTAGCTTTCCACTTGGGCTGCATCCTTCTGCTCCTCTGAGCGGGGGCCATCCTGTGTGAGCACAGTGTTTTCAGTCTGAATGGCTGTTTGTTTTAGTCATTGACTATATTCCCAGTTATTCAATAAAACCAGCACACATTACCTTCTTCCAATCCATGATGTCTTTCAGTTTCCTGAACAGAAAAATCCCTTTCCCTTGTGATTTTGCCACCTAAATAAACATACCAGTTAATTTTAATGAATTTTTATTGCACTGGAAAACATCTGCAGTGTGCGTTCACTAACTGGCTTCATGATCCAGATGCTGCCAGGGCTTCTTTTGAACTCCTCTACAAGAAGATGATACTCGCTGGGCAGTGCAAAGGTGCAGGGGAAGAAATCACATTTGGATGCCTCCATGTGGCCAGCATCTCTTTCAAGGTTCTTCCTGTACCTTTTGAGGTTTTTCACCATGAGGTTTTTGCGAGTCAGCTGTAATATAAAACAAAAAACAAAAATATATATGCTACGTCACTTTTGATTTGACTATTACTGCTAATATATCCAGGTTACAGTTTCGTACAGCAGGCTGGACCGATGCTACCTCACCTCATAATGGTTGCGAAAGTGGTTTACCCTCACATGTTCCTCCATGTACGAATGATCAAAATTCTCCCTGAGCCAGCCCACGTCACACCAGTTGAAATCCCAATCGGCATCACTGCGAGAAAGAGAAAAGACAGCAGATATAAACCAGTGAAGGATGCTGGTGTGAAGACGAAACAAGACAACCCATACTCACTCTTTGACTTCAACCCAGCCAGGTCTTTGGTGCAGGACGTTCTGTATGGTGTTGAGTAGTCCGCATTTGAAACGCACACAACTTCTCGGCTCCCTGAGGAGACATTAGAACATGGTGTTAACTGTGGTTCTGAATGAAGGTTCCCAGCAAATATATAAAAACACCCACCGCTCCTCGACTTTGCCACAGTTGTATGAGCATTTGTATCCAGGCGTCTGCAAAGGTGGAGAAAGCAAACCAAGATTTAAATCCCAACAATCAGAAGTTCAACATTATTATTATTATTATTATTATTATTAATATAAATAGTAGTAGTATTAGTAGTAATATTAATAGTAATAGTGTTATTATTAATTGCACTTTACAGCTGTAAACCATTCATCAGTTAGCAACTCCTCTGGTTCCCTTATTATTAAATACGTTTACAAGCTAACTCCCAGTTTATGCCTCTTATACCTTTATTTTCCAACTCCTCACCTACTTCCTGGTCATTTGCTATTTCTTCCAAAAATGGTTTAAATCAAAATGTCTTCCCTTACTAGCTTAGGAGTTTTCATAAAGTAAAATGTAGCTAACACGAGCTAAGGTATGCTACATCACATCCATATCTATTATCGTGCAAATAGAAGGACTACAAACATGTCCGCACATGGCGCCGTCTCTTTACCTTATTCTTTGCCATGGCTGCACACACCATGTAACGATAGCACGTCACTGTGGTTAATGTTATTGTAGTTAAACTATAAAATAAGTTTAGTGGAGTTAGCAAAGCTCCGCCACAGTGGCTACAATGCTAGGTAGTGGTGTTTGACAACAGCCGTTACCGTGGTAACTGCACATGAGCCCGTCAAAGGGGAATTGTCCCAGTGTTGTTACCGTAGTGAAGCCTCAAACTTTATTTATAATATAAGTAAAGACCCGATGACCCATTACGCTTGTTACTGTGTGTATGTTTTTTGTTTAAAGTGATTTAGAGTAGTTTCGATCGTGTGTGGTCATTTTGGAGAGTGTCTAGTTTGTGGTGCAGTTTACTATTGTATTATTTTTTTTAAAGATTTTAAAACATTATTTGGCTTACCCCTCATTTATAATAAATGTGGAGACAACATCATTTAAATGATGGAAAAACTGTTTCCTAATTACAAATCTATATTTTGTTGTTATTATTAGGATAAAAAATGTATCACACACATTTGAATTTATATATTTTAAATGATACTGTCTGTATTTTGATTTTAAGTAAGCTTTCTTTCTCTCTTGTTTTTTTTTCTGATTTGCTTATACCCATCATCAATCCTCAACTTTACAATCACATCACCACTTTGTGGCGCCAAAACCTTGAAAAGAATGACACTTGCAGCAAATGTTTATTCATTCCCTTTATTGGTATCCAGCAAAAAATATATCCTGCAATTAAGATGTCAAATCATTTACCTCTTTGTATTATCTATGATAACATCTATCAGTAGATATGTCAAGTTAAATGTATACAGCTTAAAGTTAAAATTGAGCCAAAATATGTGTTCACTTTGGAAATGCAAAGATAAACATAATCCCCAACTTGATCCCTTACTATTTCACCTTCTAATCAATGCTATATTCTGACATAAATCATCAAAACTACGGCAAGATAATTAAATTGTATGTAATATTATTTATATTGTATTTTCATTTCATATTAATGCTACAAATGTGCCCGCCAATAGAATAATAAACGTTATCATTTACATAAACAACTCAAATTTTTATGGATGCATTTTTGCACACAGTGAACTTTTCTCTATAATTTTCAGTGACAAAACATGCCCGAGGGACAAATGGCGCAGTGATTGCACATAGTGATTTACCATGACAAGAAGATTACGAAAGAACAGTCTGGAGTGGGGAGAGATGGATCATACTTCAAGTCAAGTCAAGTCAGGCAGAACGTTTTATGTCCCCAGAGGGGCAATGGGTTGTGCAGCAGTAATAACCCAAGATCAAAAAAAAGCACAAGGCAATTAGAAACAATGATACAATATAATAAAAGTTAAAAAAAAGAAGAAAGAAAAACATACATCACCTTAGCAGTCTATGTTTATGTGCTACTAATATTAAAAGCAATATTTACCAAGTCAAGTTGATATCTTCATCTACTGGAGTTTAGCATTGAACTGGCTGAGAAGGAGTGTTTGTGTCTGTTGGAGGCAGAACCTGAAGGCAAAGGTCTGAAGCAGACGACGTACGCTGTCAGACAGGATATATTCTGATTCCTTCAACAACTGTTTGTCAGACCACTCAGACACACTTTTCTGTTGAGAACCTGTAATACATTTTATGTTTAAGATTGAAGAAAAAAGTAAAAAGATTTTTTTTTTACACATCATTTTGGTTTTACAGTCTTTTAACAATTACAGCGCCCAAGTAAAACTCAATGATTTCTAAATCTGGACCATTCATTTTAGTGATGACAGGATGTTGACATAGTCATGACATCTACAATCAATACGCACACCCTTGGTATTTGTTACACTAAGTTCTAAAAAGGCTTTTTTGACATAATCCGTAAAACTGTGGGGCTTTTTCAGACACCATACCATCTGCAAACCCCACAATGTGATGGTTTTCAGTCGCACTGCCGCAGCCAATAATGTACAGAACAATTCGGAGAGGAGGGAGGACAGAGCCCTGGGGGAGAACTTAGTTGATGTTGAAGTTTGTCCAGAAAAAAGGTTCATTCATCCTCACTCTCTCAAATCTGTTGGCGAGGAAGTTCAAGTTTGAGCCATCGGGCTTTGGTTATTTTGTCGTACCAATTTCCAATGGGTATTGCGTTATAACAGCTCGATCTGTACCTTATTCGTGAAAACATTTAAATTTATTGCTTTAAACTCCTGTGTTATTACTGTAAGAAGAACTTTCAGAGCCAGATTCCTGTGAAAAGCAACATAAATGGACAGATCACCGTCTCCTTTCTTTCTCAACCACCCACCACTTATCAAACAATCAACCTTACTCTAGACTCTGACATAAATAATTAGAACAGGTTAGAATCAGGAGGATTTAATTAAATATATAGATGTATGGTTTGGCTGGCTACCAAGGTGTCCACTATAGTAGAGAACGTAGTCCAGGCTTCTCAGCAGTGTGTAGGATCGCTCCTCTGAGCCAAAACCCAGCGTCAAAGCCGTGGTGAGGAAAACTGATTTTCTTTCGAGTGCTTAATTTTGCTTTTATTTTAAAACAACGGCAGAGATGATGTGTTGTTTATATCATATTTCCAAAACCGCTGGCTATAGCCTAAGTATCATCCACATCATCTGCTTGGGCAAGCCTCAGGCAGAAAAACAAGTACCCAGGTGTCTCTTTTTGCTGCAGTAGAGAACTACATCATTTAGTTTCCAAAAAAGTGTCAATTAATATTCCTCCACCTCCTCCAGATCAGCTGGAGCAACATGACCTGTATAATATTAGATGAGGAATGCGATGGAAGCGATGACTAAAATTACCAAAACATGTCAAAACAAGCTGAAAACTATATATATGTCATAGATATAGCTATATATATATGATATCACTTTTGTTTTACTACATCCACTTCTGCATGGGCCATGCCCTCAACTTCTCCCGCTCTCTACTTGTGTGTGTGTGTCTGTGTGTATATGTGTGTGTTAGATTGCCTGCGGGTCCAATCACCTTTTTAACATAGCAACCACTAACTCGTAGCAGAGTCTATGATCTGGCAGCGCGGAAGGGCAGAGTATTTGAAGATGTTTGATTTACGGTGATGAGATGGCAGCTGGGTGCTCTGCTCTGACTCCGGCACACCTGAAGACAAACACACTTATTTACTTAAGATATTTCTAGTTTTCAAGGAAGTGCATTGCAGCCAACCACATGCTCCCTGATTTTTAATCACAATGTAGACAAATTACTGCATCGTCCCTTCGTGCCTTCCAAAGTTCTCCCTTTGCCAGGAGTTTTGTTCCACCACATACCGACATACCCTATTTCTGAAGCCTTTATAATCAGTTAAATGACAGGGTTATGTCTACAGTAGCAGCTGTGCTTATATCCTGCTACCTGCTTATGTTTTATTGTCTTTGTGCACCATGAAAAAAACAACAATTCTATGATTACCAGTATTTAGGAATGGTATTTGTTGAATTCCAACTTTATTGTCAATTCACATCGCTTCGTGTGATGGGGCGTGCCATGACCCTCAAGTTAAACCCCCTTAACCCAAAATGGACCAATGGAGGACTGTGACATTGCTGTTGGATATTGGGTTGAAGTTCAAAAGAAAAGGAGAAGGCACTTGAGCAATGCTGCAACAAGATCACAAGCAGAAGGTCAATAATCACAGCTCATCTGAGATTGAACGTTAGCCTGGAAACCAGACAACCAATCAGAGAGGTCGTGTTTATTCATTCAACAATAATATAATTACATTGAATCAATAAGGGTACACACTTAAGTCCAGCCTGGTCCAATCTAGCAGCAATGTTAGTGTGAGATCCAATAGCTAATGCAGCATCTGGCAGGAGGTGGGTGTGGTTCGAACTGCTAGGTGCTGCATCTGAACATTATTGCACCTAATTGATAACATCATTAACACTATGTCCCTCAACTGCAACCACGGAGCAGGACGTCTGTGGGATCCAGGGGCATTAGCTGTTACTCATAATGGAGGCATCTTGCTGACTTTAGTGGGATGTTACTCATGTTGAAATGATGAAATGCAATCTGTGCACTGAAATTGCCCAGGGAGGAGCAAAGTGTGAGATGCGATTGTGACATGACAGATTGTTTCTGTCCTGCATATCCCTGAGCGATATACTCAACTACAAAGAATGTCCACCGATGCTGCCAGGATTTAGACTGCGACTGATGAACAGCCAGGAAAGATAGACTTCATCACAGGGTTCTATAGGTGTGTGTGTGCAAAGGTGTTTCTCTCTTTTATTGCTGCATCTAACTAGATATAGAGCGTAATGAAGAGCAGGTAGTGCGGCTTTTGCCTATATTGAAAAAAGTTATCTGCGGCTCTACATCACAGTTGAGATCCCCTTTCTCTCTGTGCTTGATTGTATGCCCTTGTCAGACTCTGTGTTACATCACTGTTCTTCATGCTGATAACCACAAACCTGCATATTTGCAGCCTTTGAGACGGTAATTCCTGCGGTCTATTGTTTCTCTTCTCCCTACTTCAGTAGCTGCACGGCACTGCAGGGGTAGTGAGTGTGCACATCACCGGACTTTGCCCATCAAAAAATGTTTTCTAATAAAACATGAGGGGAGGCCAAGAAAAACATGGCAAAGTGGCAGCTGGAATCATCTTGGAATGTATAACATTACCATATGTTTTAAGGTTAAGCCTCTGATGCCTATAGGCAGCCACAGTTAACATGTTACAAGCACATAGAAAATGTACATACAATAGCACTGTTTCTTGGGAGGAAGAAAAAAAACTGTGATGGTGTAGAATTATTACAGTAAACTGGGAAAAGTCCTGCTTGGATGATTTGAGTTTTATTCTGGCAATACTGAATATGCAGTAAACAAATTAAGTACTAAAATGTGTTGCGTAATGCAATAAAAAATAATTAACAGGGATCTAATTTAATGAGGCCTACTATTACATTTTACAGTTTCAATCAATTTTATTACCTTGATCAGCTAAAAGGAAATGTTGTAGTGTATATTTATAGTTCTGATCCTATGAAGTCACATTGTAAAATCAGATTCACCCGATCCGCTTGTCAGAAAAACCCAAAATAATAACTTGAAAGTGTGCATTCATCATGTTACCACAAAACCACACAGTCCGGTTTAGAGTTCCGTCTCCACACCTCTGGTTGGGAGAAAGAAAACAGAATATGGTCTTCATTTATCTGGAATTCTCTCTTTTTTTCTCACTCCCACCTTGGGGATGGTGCCAGAGAAGTGCGGTATGGCAACAAACCCTCTCCTTGGGGATTTTGGGAAGGAACCAGAGGGCAGTCAAGAGTCAGATAGAATAGGTTCACTGGATGTTTTTCAACGAAAGCATAAATCTAGCTCACTTACTGTTTTAACTCAGCGAGGGAAAAGGTAAACCGTGTGGTCGACTTTGGATCATATTGCCAAAGCATCTTAAGAAAAGTCTTTATCTTCCTGTGAAGGTGTATACCATATTTGCTTCATGTTTAATAACACATTATTATTAATTATATTAAACACATTATTTAATAACACATTATTTAATAACACATTATGTCTGTTAAACATAGACATGTTTAACAGACATAATGTGTTTATTAAAGTTGAATTGAATACATTACATATTTAGCAATATAATACCCCTTTGAGGGTTAAACTTCCAGAGTGTGACAGTGCCAGGGGCAGGACAGAGCATTGTTCTCACAAAAATCTGATTAACATTGACATTTTGGTTGCAAATCAGTCGCTGGCTGCTCGCCGTCCACTGCACATTTCCCACGTCACCAGACACTTCTATTGGTGATTCCCTGCCAGGTCTGAACTGCAGCCATCGTTCGTTTCCCCTCGTTTCAGGACCTTTTTATTTTCAGCTTGGCCTCCTGTCAAAGAAACACATGCTGAATTTGACTGCCGCTCTCTGACTGACTCGATCAGTCAACAACATCACACTGCTTTGGCCGTTGAAACACCTTGGTTGCTTTGGATGAATATTCAGGCTCATTGTCCTGCTGCATGAAACGTTATCCCATCCGTGTCTGACAGATGAGGTGGTATGCCTTGGATTATGAGCTGTTCTTTTGTTTCCAACATACCTTCCATCAGACTGGAACAGGTTTATCTCTGACTCATCTGTCAACAGTTTCAAAATCTGCATGAGCAAAGCGTAATATGGTCTTTGTATTTTTGAGGCTTACTCAAAGGGTTCTTATGACGAACCCTCAGAAGTTTTGCCGATGGCACTTCACAGAGAGTGGTCTTGATCTTTGGGACAAGTGGTCCAGTTCTATCATCCACTCTGTTGGTCTTCTGATTAACCAGAACTCCTGAGTCCCCAGTGTCTTATCTCTCAACACTGCGCCAAAAAAGCTGAGGTAATGTCTTGTGCTTTGGTTCATTGATTTATTCTGAGCTTTCTCTGGAGTCCAAAGGCAACAGACCCCAAATCAACTTCAGGAGCCAGTTGATTGAACCAGCTTTTCAAACGTAGCCTCATTGTAGCACAAGTGTTTACATGATGACTTTGTCTTCATAGCTGCTAGTAGTTGTTCCTTTCCTAGCTTTCATGTTGCTGGTCTTTTGTCCACCGTCCCATTAATCGCCTTCAAAACTCCACATGGTACGATGGGGACAGAGATGTAGAATGCTCCTTCTCCTGGTAATCAACTCTCCATATCCCCCTGAACTTTAGAGACCGTATCTCATCTTTGCTTAGCCTGTGATAACTTCCAGAATAACTCTTACATAATGCTGACCTAACTTCAAACGTTTGAAGTTAGGATTATAGGTTTTGGCTAGATCTTCTTTTGTGTCGAGACTTATTATTATTATTATTATTTCTAAGGCTTGTAATCGCAGCAGGCAGGGAGGGATTACTCACGTGGCGACACAAAGACTAGTGCCACAGGGGCTCCCTATCTGTCCCCCCGACGGGGTCATGTACACCAACCATTGATCCAAAGAGGTGATAAGACAACTCATGTAGCTCAAATTCAAATAAAACATCTGTTGGGTGCACAGCTGGTCAGATCGTATAGTGATTGGCGGCAGCACAGTCATGGAGGACCCATGCGCAGACACTAAGGCAGAGAGCTGCGATGAAGGTATAGCTTCAAATTAAAGTACTGGGTTTACAGATGGATGAAGGGATAAGCAAGTAAAAATAGGAAGGCAGAAGGGCAGGTTGGCACAGAGCTCTTAGCAATCACATAGGGAAACACCATCTGACCAGGAAGTGGTGGGAGGGGCTGGTCCATGAAAGGTGGGTCAGAAAGTGAGGACCGGCCAAAATGTCCTCACTCCGTAGGTTGTAGGCTCAAAATGGTCCTCACAAAGATATCTGTACAAGAGCAGACACAGACACACACACACACACACACACACACACACACACACACACACACACACACACACACACACACACACACACACACACCGACTCTGAGAGAGGGGGTGATGGGGGAGACGTGGGCGGGTACCTGCTCCTCTCCAAAGCTCTGCATCCCGATGATTTGTGCCTGCAGAAGGCGAAGTGACTTCCAGGAGGAGATAGTTCCTCTCTCGGCTCCACGGATCACCTGTGCCGCGCGGCTCAGGAGAGCAATTCATATCAAGGAAGCCTCAGTTTCCATCTCACTCCGATGTGCAAGCTGCAGGTATAGGATTTATGACGAGAGGACATAAATACTGAAGGAACATCCCCCTGCCCGTAAATTGACGTCTGGACCTTATGAGATGCGCCGCGCATGGATCTACACTGAAGTTATTGGATTTTCACTGGATGCAGGTGGGAGATTAATCTAACAGATGCGCCACATCCTCAACAGACTATGATTTTTTTTGGGAATATCTGACATGGCAAGGATACTATCCATCCTCGCGAAAATCATGCTTTTCAAACTGCTGGCATTAATTATTTTACAAGGTACGTTTGCAAGCAACACCTAACTTTCCTCCCCTCCCAACTCCTTCTTCCAATGCGCATTTTTCTTGTTTGTACTCGCTCGTTTATGTTTGTATACTTGTGCACTCACTCTGGTTCATTTCTTTTGCAACACAAGGTGTGTTGACGTGCGATGCCCTGGTGAAACCGGAGGGCATCAGCTCCGGAGGTGTCCCGCACTCCCGCACGGTGTCCGGCGGCTCCGGGACATCCGAGGCTGCGGAGCCCAAGTCCAGAGCCAAGCGCTGCACCTGCTACTCCTACAAGGATAAAGAGTGCGTGTACTACTGCCACCTGGATATCATCTGGATCAACACCCCCGAGTAAGAGCTGCTTGGCTGAATGCTATAAAATAGTATGTAGAACATCATTCTCCTAATCCAAACATCTCCGGGCTTGCAACTCATCTTCATCCTTCTTTGTCAGCGGTGGATAAAGAGAAGCAATTAAGACTATTTAACAACCCCAGATTGGCATGCGGTTGATTTGTGAGCTCAATGGGAGCATTACAGTCAAAATACTGTAGCAAGGCAAGCACGGTAGCTTTTTTCCCCGAGGCTCAGACGCCTTCGTGGTTCAAGTGATGGCAGGCCCGGCTTTAAGGAGCTCACCCTGTAAGGTCAGATGTGACTCCAGAGAGGTTTCATTGCCTGTGGGGCCTCAGGTTGTTTCCTTCACTAAACCAATCAAATGTTTTACCTTCTTATCCTCAAAGTGGCACAACTTATGAACCATATCATCTATTTACTATTTTAGTCACATCCAGTGGAGTAACCAGATGTAAAGTTCAGTTTGGAAACTGTGTTGTGGGCCATTATACGGATACAACAGATACCACATACTAAAATACATTTCTTTATTAATAAAAGTCCTTGGCAAAGTTAAATGAGACAGTAGAAATGATGTCTGAGTCAGACTCGTACAGTAAAGCGCTTCAATCTTAATGGCACCATGCAAGTGGTTATTGATTAGGTTGCATACATCTATTTGCATGCATGTCCTATGTGTCTCAAAGGCCCCAGAAAAGCAAAAATCCACTATAGATTGTATAGTGGTGAATGGTGAATGGTGCAGGTCCCTATTGTGTTTCCGAGGCTTTTAATTTTTCTCTGTCTTTCAATACATTTTTTAAAGGCCCAAACAGGCTCGAAAAAGTAAGGAACTTTTCTCTAAAATGATGAATTAAATAATTCTAAATGATATATGTTATGGGTGTTGCACATACGTTGGCTGTATTGTGCCCGTTACAGTTTTTAAAGTCAAAGCCCCTGCCCTAACCGTGCCCTAGATTTAGGAAATTTAGGAGGCAGGTCTATTAGCTTGGTTGTTCTTATACAAACTCAATCTCATTGTAACACATTTCGCCGAACTGGTGGGGCGTTGGATTTCTTCGAATTTCTATGAAACAGGAATCAGTTTATAACCGGCCCGTACATGCTCAAATATGTTCCAAACCTCACATACCTGTTAAAATTATCGATTTCAACACATCTACAATATTCAGTCACAGGGCCACCTAGTGGCAAAAGAAAAATACTGCCTTTGACACTTTGACGTCCTCATAGTACCTTGATTGTATCCACTTTAAATTTGGTCAGAAAAGCCTCAAGACCCTGATGATATCTAATTGTAAATATCGTGAGTTTTCATTAACAGATTTCTTTAATCCGTCTGCATGAAAATGTGACTTATTGTTACTACACTCCAATTCTGTAATCTTTGCCGAAACGTTTGATAAGAGTCCCAGTCTGAAGACATGTGCAGGTCAATCTTGAATCATAGTCATAAAGCCACCTATATAAAACAGAATGCTATTGGCTGTGTACTTATACTTATTACTTCTAGCATGTTATTTATATCTTGCTTAAATCTAGCCTCGTAACACCTTCACGATGGAATATAGTGAAGCTCCTAAATTGTTGTGGCTGTGGTTTTGCTGCTAATTTGCTTCGATTACTGAAGACTAGAAATGTATTATTCTTACTTTGACGTTTTGTCCTAGTATGTTCAACAGATGTACCTAAGATCTAGTTAGAAATGTCCGAAGATTTTGATGATGATTTTTCAAGGATGTCACTGCCATAGTGATGCATTATTCTGTTTGAGGTCCCTGGCATGATGCAAAGGTCACCACATTTGACACATGCTTCAGAAGGCCTATAAAGAGCAATCTGATCTGGTTGATGGCTCTTGCAGACCCCCTGCAACTTTTTTTACGAGTTGTAGGTATACGTGTCATAGGATTTAAAAGAAATATGCTTGACAGATATATCAGACCAAGACTCGAGTCGTATTTTTTATGATATTGTTAATTCACTGTCGCTCAGGAGCGTCTTTCAGTTGTCAGTCTAGTTGAAATGTGCACAGCGTCTTGTTCTCCATTTACAATGCATGACTTTTCTACAAAGTAAAATCCATGCCCACTACATGTGTGTGCATCATGCATTCATACAAAAGAAAAGTCTGTTTTATATAGAATTTATTCATATTCAACAACTAACACAATATATGGCCTGTGTATAAACTCCAAAATGACTGGATTAGTGGTGAGCAAGAAAATATTCTGTAAAGTGAGGTAGAAAAAAAACACATAAACAATAATGGAATGCAAAGAGGCAAGAACAGGAAATCTGTTTATATTATGCAGTTCTTGTCGGAGGTGGTTGACGATTCATAGATGTCTGGAGCAATCTTACTCTGTCCAGGTTTTGGCACTTGATACACAGTGATACCAGTGTGGAAAATTAATAATAATAACAATTAATATTATCAAATTAATAATAATTACTCAAATAACCACATATTTCCACATAGTCCACAAGGACTTTTGGGTGTACAGCTGTCAACAAAACAGTTTGCTCCTTCGTGCAAAATCAAAGATCATGGCGGTTAAGAAACCTGTCGCTCCATAACAGCAGAGCATCTGCACCACCCCTTGACAAAGGTGCAAAGGCCCATCCTTGCTGCTTGCAGCTTCAAATAAAAGGATGATACAGGGGGACCCGCTGTGCTGTTGTCTCATAAAATTGTCCTACGCATGCAGAGTGGCCATGCCATGAACATTTTATGCTGTCACGTGAAAAAAAAACTGAGGAAAGCACATAATGAAGTTATTATCATCGATAATAGTGGAAGTAATTTGGCTCTGGGATCTTGGTTCTGAGACAAGACACGTTCATGTTCTGATCACCAAGAGTCAGGGGCCGGTTCTGGCCGGAGACACTACGTGCTCCACAGGTTTTAAGCTGGCACTGCCGGTGATGATGAACCATGAAACGTGAACATTTCAAGCTGGCAAAGTTCCAGTAAGTGGATTTTTTTCACAATTTGCCCTCACGCAAAGTAAGTGTAACATGTCCTAACATACTGCAGATTAGTAGCAATACCTTAAAATATGATTTTGAACACCTTCTTGTGTAGAGGAATTGTGCTTTGTTCTTCCACCTCCAAAGTGCATATTAAAATCCTTGGCAAGACAGTAGAAGAGCATTCTTTCTTCCTCTGTCTTCTCGCGCCAACACTGCTGTTGGCATTTCAAGTAAAGATCTCACTTTATTACTGCTTAGCAAGTTGGGACAAATTGACATAGTTTAAAGACCGAGAGGGATGTTGACATACACCGCAACATTAATATAAATGCAACAAGTGTGTTTTCAGATATGTGTGCTCACATTGTGTTGAGCACTGCACCGGAGATAAGGAGATAAAAGAAAATAAATTCAAAAATCAATGAATTGGTTCCTTTAAGTAGAAGGTTCACCAAAACCCATGATAGGAAGTAGATACGAGGTCGTCTGCCCCCCCATAATGAAAGGTCTTTACCTTAAATGCTCCAGATTAGCCACTTGTTGCTTCATGCTTGCAACACTGTGCTAGAGAGCTTCACAGTGTGAATGTGTTTAAAGCCCCTTTTAAATGTGCAATATGTAAGTTTTGGTTGTTGCTAATTTCCAACCTTAACATGAACTGTTTACTTACCAATCCATCAGAAACATTGCCTATACAACAGAGCTCAGTCTATACAGACTGTACACAATGGTACAGACATTATACCATATTCAGGCCGGCAGAACCAGCTGCACATTGCCTGTATCTGTGCATCGTCTGTACAGTGCAAGGTAAGGCGTTAAAGCCCTTAATGGATGTTTAAATGGGACGTCCACACAGGCAAGATTACTGAAAAAATTGATTTTGATCAAAGTTGGCTGGGTGGGCAGGTGCCGCCCTGTTCTATTACTGACTATGTATAACCTCTTGTCTTGTAAAGGATGAATATGATAACTGTTTATCAGCTAAACTCAATCCCTGCAAGAAACTACATTTGCTTTCATACAGGACATTTAAAATAAACCAAAACAAAGAAGCCGGCACAGTGCCGGATTGCATGCCAGCATTCTGGAATTAGATCGGCAACATGAAACCCAGCAGCGCCACAATAATATCCCCCCTCTCTTTTGAGTGCATACCTTTTGTATAGTTAAAGCAAGGTGGAGTAAGGACACAACACTCTCGCCTTGAAGAGGCTGAGTAAAAGGGGCATATGATTCTTTTTTCAGTTATTAACTCTCCCGTACACTACAATTAAAATCTAAATGCTTTTAATAGACAGGAATTCCTCAAAGCCTTTCTTCTACCATCAGATAATAAGCAGACATTATTAGACCCTTTCATGATACAGTGAGAAGCAGAAGCCACTTCACTCTGAAAGAGTAAAAGGTAAAAGGCCCTTTGATGCTCAAATTAGTTGTAGGAGAAGAATGTTCTCCTTCCTGCCTGTCCCTCAAGACTTTACAGCTCCAAAAGCCACAACACACCTTTGTATTGTTCGATAAACCCATCACATGGTTAAAAATAGAAGAGTATAAGAGAGAGAAAAGTGATACCAATCTGATAAGCATTCAAACAGAGATATCCAGAGGGGAGGAGTAGTGTTCGAACAGGCAAGTTTACAGCAATGAACTCGCTGACTTTTTCATTTTGATCCATGCAGTTTGATCTATGGATTTCAAGTTTATTATTTAGTTATTATTCACTTTCAAAGACCTCTCTGGCAGCCCCTTTTTTCTTCCACTACCTGTTCCAGTGGTCACTTAACTAAAAACAAATGTTAGCAGGAAAAACGACTCGTCTATAAAAATGTAAAACACGAGGCAGGTTCAGTTATAACTTTGCACTTATGTGCATGCTCCTCATTGAAATCTAAACCCATATAACATGTGATATACTCATATCTCTCACTTTATGGATTGAAAAAGGAGTATATATGACACAAAATATTATTAAAAATAATAATAATGCTAACAATAATAAAATAAGTATCGCATTTCTAAGAACATGTTTAAAAATTGCTTCAAAGACAAAAATAGAAAATACAGGGTGCAATGTAATACTGAAATAGTTTCAATTCAATCAAGAAATTGAAACAAATTTAAAAGACAAAACATTATTTAAGAACAGATAATTAAGTCAAGTCAAAAACAGAAATGAAAACTGTAATCAAAAGCCATCTTATAAGAATTAGAGATAGACTACCCTGATTACCACATGATGGTTATTCCACAGTTGAGGAAAATACCCCAGTGTCTCAGGCCTCACCCTGGGGACCAAGAGCAACAGCTGCTTTGCACATCTATGAGTTCAAGCAGGGCTGTAAAGAGTGAGCATGACTCTGATGTCGATGGTTAAAGGCTGCTCAGTGATTCAAAAACAAATAATAAAATCTCAAAGTTTGTTTGTTCAGTTCTGAACACCGTGCCGCCTTGTACACATGGAATGCAATGAGGCAAGAATAGGGGACATGTGTTTATATTATGCAGTTCTTCTTGGTGTGATTTATAGATGTCTGGAGCAATCAGACTCCAGATTGATCCGTCCATGTTCTGGCACTTGCTAAGTATAACAATATCTGATGTTTGTTTATAGATCATATTTCGCTCTGTACTCAAAAATGTGATTTGTCTCATATTTTTATTGTTGGTAAAATAGAGCCTCTGTCTGCTTTAACTTCTCAGACGCACCGTACCCTATGGAATGTCGAGCTACCAAGGCCCTCAGAGAATCAGACGGGCAGTTGTTGGACGACCAACAGAACGTCAGGGGGCAAAGACTCAGCGTTGCATCTGTGTGCTGGACGCAGACCCCAAGTGCCAGGATTTCTGTCTGTCAAGGTCAGTCTGATGATTTCTGTAAAAATAACATTGAAGTCCAAGTTCTCATCAGTTCTATTTACATTAATTATACTGTTGTATATTTGTTTAATAACAGGATTAATATAGGTGAATATTACTGCGTATATTTGTTACATCCACTCTCATGGAGAAATACATTTTTTTAATTGAGTTTCAGCAAGTTGGGATATGTGAGTCAATTGTCTACAAATAGACATTTGTATTTATGTAAAATATGCTGAATATTATTTTTTAACTATTTTAATTAATACAGGTTAAAATTATTTTATTTCACTACGTTTATATCTCTTGAGGAGCTTAAACAAAAATCACATGATCGCTTTCTGTTTGCAACCCTTCACTTTTTCCAACCGCCATTCAATGATGGATGATAATTATTATTAATGGCCTTTATCCAAGGCAAACTCAGTGTAGACAGACAGGGTTGGCAATAGCAGCGTGGCAGCGGCAGCAGTCGTGTGGACACACACATGCTTACGAGCCTCAACAGCTCAGGGAAGTAGAAGTCATGCACAGGTGAGGACAAAAAATCGTGCTTATGAAATCATCAATGGTCCAATTGACTGTTCACCCCATTGCCAAATTGTCCCTCAAGCCACTGTTCAGCCAAGTGAAACTAAGCTTTCAACAGAAAGGCTTTGTTACAAAGTGCGTATTCATTTTGTAAGCTCTTTGAGTATTTCTCAGGAAAAGTGGGTCTAATGATGGGGTGCTGGTTTTTGCACAAAGGGACATGTAGTGTTTGGAGCTTGAACCCTACAGAAACTATGTCGGCCTCTGCAGCTTTGATTTTGACCTGTTTTAACCCATCTGGTGACATCTTGATTTCGCTTATATTATACAAGTGCATTACTAAATCACTGAGCAATTTAATCTATAACTTGATGATGATCTTGATGTGAAATTTCCCCTTCAAAGCCCACTGCAGACAGTGCCAGCCAGGAGTCAGGACAGACTTGCCGGCCCTGGATGACAGTTTGAAGCCTCTCTGACCTCTTCTCTTCATCTCGGGGGCCACGGACCCTTTACTCCTATTCGGCCCCTTCACTCACGGCTTGGCTCTCGCGCTGCCACAGGCACACTCAAGTCAAGCAAAGAACTTTGGAGCAAGTTTCATCAGGCTGAGCGGTTTCAAGAACTCTTCAGCAAATTCAGTAGAGATCCCTGGAGGCTATCCATGTTGCGTTCCCTCCTAAGCACCGCATGAGGATCATAATGCAACTTAATGGAACATAACACAATAACCAACAATCTCCCTCCTGTCAAGTTTGATTAGACAAATCCTTCGTATTCATGCCTGGTAACTGAGGGCTGTGGACCTCACTCGACTCTTGAAACATGTATCAACCTATTTGAGACAATTACTACTTCTGTAAAAACACTGAGAAGCTAAAACATTCAAAGGAAAGTAAATCCAAAGCTTGGTTTTCTTGGTCCTTTAAAATTCCAAAACATTCAGAAGGTTTTTGTCCACCTGTGTTCTGCAACATACTATTGAGCTCTGGTTTATATAGCTACTTATAGCCAACCTCTAAATAACCATAATAATTAATTATTCCTTAAAACTGCATAGCTTTGGGAATGGGATCTAAAAAAAAAAAAGTTGCCAGTTTTGGTTGGATCACCACTGAAGTACTGTAAATTTGACATTTTTCACAGTTTATCATCACATTTGGAGTTCGTAGATATTCTGCTAGACTCCGTAAAAACAGGGTTTATTAAAACGGTGTTGTTCTTTTTGTGCGTTTCATTGCCTTATTGTAAATAATCACCTGTTCACTGAAAGTTTTTTCTGATAATTTATTATTCCCAATCTCTATCATCTTTTTATTGGACTGCATTGTCTCCCAATGAACTAAAATGTTATAAAACTACATACTTGTGTTATTTACTCTTGAAAACAAAAAGGCACAATCAAGTAAGCAGACAAGGTTTTGTTGGTGTCTGAGTTTTGGTCCATGTAATTACACTACACTGAGACCATTTCCATGAAAAGGAAGCCTTAGCATTGAATCTTATTCTGAGGTTGCCATTGCTGCATTCTTACTAATTGTTGCTAAACAGTATAACAAAACTCTGAGAATCAGAATTGTAGCTGGTTATTGTTGCCTTTTTGTTGATGCTACAACTTAAATCAAAAAGTGGACATCTAAAACTTATTTCCATTCTCAAAGTTTTGGTCTCATTTGTGTGGCTCATTCCAAAACTAAGGTTACATCCATATTCAACATTTTCATTCTAAAACAGCATTTTAAAACTAACAAAAGGTAAATATTGACTATACTCTGGAGTTGGTTACTTAGTTACAGCAAATCCTAAAAACCAGAAACAACAATTGTAAAAAGTAACAGCAGGGATTTCTTTTCTTGAACCGAGGATTCCTTAACAGTAAGTGTTTGCAGCTTTGCTGCTGGTAGTCAAGTCGTGACTAATAACCAATCACAGAGTGACTGAGGGCGAATGCGTCATTGTTTCCAAACGTCGACAATTTTGGCCGCTTTCCCCCCCAGATTACAATAACACCAAGGAGTTTTCAAATTAAAATGGAGCCAACAGCGTTTAGAAGCTTCTCAGTTTTAGGTGTTAAAGAACTCCAAAGTAGCGTGTTATGGCAAGCGCAAACAGTGACGCATTTTAAAATTAATTAACGGTGTAGTGCGGATGTGGCCTAACTCTTATCTATACACTTATCTGTGACGATTTCCTCTGCTGGTCTGTAGATGATGAATCAATAAACATCATAGATATAGATTTGATTTGATTCGATTCGATTAGATCACAAAATACTACAAACACAGTATCGTAATTGTGTAGTTATTTGTGTCGATAAATATTTGTATGTTAGTTGCCATAGTTACATTTTGTGCACGTATTTGTATGTGAGTATCGGAGAGAAACAGACAGAGAGCGAGTGAGAGATAGAAGGTGGACAGTAAAGAATGTGTAGAACTTCATACAATGTGATGAACATAAAGGTAACATTCGGATCAATGAACAAGAGTCTATTTTTTTTAATTGATTCTCTTATGAGAAACACAGGAAATTTACTGTTTAATGAATAATCACAGAATTCATAGTGTTACAGAATCCAGTGGTGAAGCCCTTCTCCAAACAGGACAACAATCATTAACATAATATGACGTATAGGAAACATGGAGGGGAAAATGTGTACTCTTTCACTTTGTATTTGCCTCTTCACTTTGTACAGTATGTATACTATGTATTTATGTACATTTATAAATCTCATATTGCTATATCTTTATACATCAACATGTAGTGGAATAATATACAGGGAACTAATATGGAACTGGAGGTGGACTGTGTGACAATACATGTCAGAAACTATGCTGTAAAGCTGTAACTGTTGTAACTGCTCGTATTTATAATTTGTGAATAGTCACTTTCCTGTCTGTTATTAGCTAGTGATAGTGCTTTTACTGTTACTATGGATTCTAGTGTTAAGAGATTATTTTTCTTTCTTTAACTTGTAATTTGATGTTTACTACCAAAACCTATTTTTTCATTACCAGGCTAATATTGTCTTTATGTTATTTTCATAAAATTAGCAATGACTGTATTGATTCTATCCGATCGACATGTAAATACAGTTAATTTCACTCTCATACACGACCTCTACTCCATGGCGTAAAAATAAACGCCATTGTATGCCACTCCCTGTGGTTTAATTAAGCACCACAAGTGGTTACTCTCCTGTTTTTATTATTAAACATAAAGTAATTCTTACGCTTTTAATGTAAATTGTCACTCTGTGTTTGTACTATGCTCTTTGTATGGATAACATAAAAAATATTTATTCTTTTCGTCTAAACACATTTGCGTGTGTCTCAGTCAGTAGTCTCAGAGCCAGACTACACAGTGGAAATAAGTACATAAATCCAGTGGAGTAAATGTCTTTCATGGGAATGGTTGAGCTTCTCTGGTCTAATGTGGGGAGGTGGTACACAGCTGGGCAGCCTGGGGTCTTATTGTCTCTTGGGTGTGTACAAGGTCAGCAGCAGTTCCTTAATTCTTATTTTCCCTAAATTGTAGGCTCAAGGACACTTAAGTAGTATTCATGTACACAGAGTTACATTTTAAGATCGTCACCAGTCCAGACCTACCCCACATTCCCTGACTGAGCTCTAAAAAGCCACTATATCCAGGTATAAGCTTGCCTTCGACTGTCAAGGCTACCTCCGGTGTAATTTCATATTTCGTCTCTCGAAACGGCCTGTGCATTGTACAGTTGCCAAATTTTGAATGTCAACCTGTAAAATTGTACATCAAAATTAAACTGAGCAACAGTACCTGCATGAGGATTATGAGTTTTTGTTTTTTGTTTTTTTTTGCAGATGTAGATTACACAAAGCAATCGCCAGTTACTGGCATGACCTTGCACAAAAGCATACAACAGATATTTATAGGAGCCTTGCGAAGCCACGGCTGTGATCATTTTCCCAGTATCACCAGATCTCATGTTAATTATGTTTTTTTTTTCTTGATAAGATCGGTTTCTCATCATAGTGAGAAAATAAAATATAATGACCTGTGATGATGGGTTAATTTTCTTCTTGAATTGAGAAAATACGCTTTTGTTGTCTCAAGATGAGGAGAACAAAAATCCAGTTATAACAAGGAGCCTACTTATCATTAGATCACAAGATTATTAAACTTGACAACAGAATCGCAAGGCTAACTAACTTTTCTTTTCTCTCAAGTTGTTGACCCTAAAATACAACATGTTATTTTGTAGTAAATCAGAGGATGTATTTCATACGGAAGAGCAGGATTTCTGTGGCACGAACACCTTTCCCCCCCGTAGCACAGAATATGAGACCAACTGGGCCGTTTGAAGCCCTAATACCACCTATCATCCTGGAATGTCGCGCTGAGTCTACCGCAAATAAGCTTACCCTGGAGCCTCAGTATAAACTATCTGCACTAAGCAGCAACAATATCAGTCCGTGAGCGAGGCCTTATTCCCACAGTACACCCTGGGAACTGTTCCTGTGCAGACATCCTGACCATTCTACAGGAGGTTCAGGGCCCCTACATAGCTTATGGGTAATTGTTTGTTTTCATTTTTATTAAATGAATAGACATTTGATCCCATACCCTTAACATTTGATAATTACTGACAATTGGAAGATAATGACCACTCTAACCATTTAAGTCTTTCCAGATACGATGATAGTATGTATTTTGCATTTGATCTGGCATATTAAACATATAACATAATATCTTACATTCAATTCCTCCCTAAGAGTGTTGCATTATACTCTTAATTTGGTGCAGAAAAGCCAATTGTAAAAAAAAATCGAATTAATTAGGAAAAATAAAATATCAAACATTAAGCCGTCTCTTATCAAAATATTGGTTTATAATATTTATAATAATTCTTCAGTACGTTTTTTGCTAACAAAGTATAGAGATACATTTAAGGTCAATGCTAGAAGAGGGTAAAGGTCAAGCATTCTTCTTGGTTAGGGTCAGGGCTAGGGAATGTCAATGAGTGTTTGTGTGTGTGTGTGTGTGTGTTTGTGTGTGTGTGTGTGTGTGTGTGTGTGTGTGTTTGTTCTTTCTTTCATCAAAGCCTCCCATCTTCTTCGAGGATATTACAACCTTAACCCATTGTAATTAAAGCTTATTCCAACCTTAACCTTAACTTATACTTTTGCAACCCGAAACCTATCTTAGCCTGACCTTATCCGAACCTTACAACATGTCTTCAGCTTAAAACTTTCAAATTTACATCATGGGGACTTACTTGTTGCCACTCACACTCACATGGAGTGTGTAAGAGCCTCTGATGTTCCCTCTGTAGTGTTTAAAGAAATACAAGACTTCTTTGAGAAACCTCCACAATGTCATTTAAAAACATCCCATATTTTCTCACACTGTAGCACGTTTTCCCAAATTTTGCATGATTATGCACTGAGTTATTTAAATTATTAAATATGTGTCAAATTTGTCTTTCCAAGTTTTTCTGTTAAAGACAAAAAATATTTTTTCCACGTCTTGATTATATATTTTTCTGTTCATTTCAGTTTGTTATTTTATCAATAAAACAATTACTATCCTTCTTGATAACTGTGATCTATCTGAGGAAAATTGCAAACTATAATTGTATATGTTGTCTTATTTGCTTAGAGTCTTTTAATTATTTTATTTTAAGCTAATTTGAAAACCATTGGGTAGTATTTTTCAGTTCCAAAAAAGTTTTAGCTATTAGGCCATCACTTTGATGAAGGAGATTCAGATTTAAATTGCTTTTGGGTTATTTAAATTCAAATTCAGATGATCATACACAAAACAAATGCATTGAGAAAATGGAACTATTAAAGCTAAATTCAGTAGTATCTAATATGACTTGTTTGCACTGATTTATTAATGCAACTGCAAATCCTTGGTTATTATTATAAGTTATTTTTCTATTCCCTCTAAATGATCAAATTGTGTCTTGGATGCTCTTTCTCAGCCACAATCAAATCCAGTTTAAAAATCAAAAGTGAACTGTGCCTTCTCCTATACCAAGATGGCAGTGAGAGTGATTTGATCTTTTCAGGAATTTCACCTTTCCATTATTTAGTATAACACAAAGGAGAAAAAATAAAACACTGCTTGAACATTTCCTTTTTTAATTGAATCTTCTCACATAAGTGCTTGGAATAAAAAGTGTTGCTTTAATAAAATTAAAATGGGGTGGTTAGTTTAATAAAATATTAATTACAAAATTAAAAAGTGCAGTAATGCTAAATATTGTATTTACTTTGTGTGTCAATAACTGGCACACAGACAGTTGTTGGCATGCTTACTTGAAGGGAGATTAAAAAAAGAAATAACACAATGCAGTAGAAATTTACACGTATTTATTAACATGTACATTATCAAATTATAAAATGGATAAAATGGATTTTCCTGCATCGAGTTTCATCAATAAACACAATAATGAGTCCATGTGGAAAAAAAGTAATGACCTGAGTTCAGCACAAACAGTCCAACAATGTAGCAATCGGTAAAACAAACGTGAATTTACATGTTGGTCGAACTATCAAATATTCAAGTGATACGTGCAGCTATTTACACTTATTAAAAGCAGAGTGTGCTTGGGCCCTCATTGACCATCTTTGACATTTCAGAAATTTTCAAGACATGATGTTTTTAATTAAAGCCCTATTTAGGAACACGTGTGGATCAAACGTATTACACATTTTCAAACAAACAACAACAATGATGCGTCTCTCTGCTGAACCAATGTCTTCCGTTGGATGAAAATCACACGATCACACGATCCACTTCATCATCATCTGTCATTTTGATCTATTCTGATTGGGCACCTCTGGCTGACAATCTGCTCACAAAAGCTGCTGCACCACTGATTTTTGTTTAAATTGACCAAATAGACTTTTTGGGCATTTGGTTTGGAACAACTTCGTTTTAGAGGTCAGTATTTTATTTATTATTATTTATTTAGGCCTGGTAGATTAAGATGGGTACAACCTAGGTAGATGTAGGTTAGTAGAGGCGGGTAAAGATGTGGTGGGTGCAGATGTAGACATGACTGTGTAAAGGTCATTAAAGGCCTGTATGATTATAGGCAAACTACAGCAGAGTGCACTGGAAATTTGCAACATTTTCTATTTTTGGAGAACCCGCATTGCACCTGCAGGATAAATACCGAAATGCAAACTTCCTGGCCTTTAAGGTGGAGGAAGTTAGTTCCAGGGGGTTTTAGAAAAATGTGTTTCCACCCTGAGGCACGAGTCTGTAGAATTCTTCACTAAAGTAAATCATACAGGGTAAAGTCTTTCACAACATTTGACTTCTTAAGTAGCTGAAAGTCTAATCTTACATCAAGGAACGGTATAACATGCAAACACTGGTTCATTCAGGTGGGGAATGTGAGGAATGTTCCTATTTGAACTGTCGTTTACACTCAATGACCTTGATATTCATCTTTTGGTTTATTAACATAATTATAAACAACAAATTAAGCTCTGTGTGGGTTTATGTATACCTCATGAGATCACGGTCTCAATTGTTTTGCCTTATAAAAGGAGAAAAACCTTCTATGTAAAATAAGCGTGCAGTCTGCAAAAAAAATTGCGTTAACTCACATTTTTTAAACAAGGATTGAAAGGCCTGGAAACTTGTTTCTCAATCAGCTTCCTAGAATGAGCAATGTAATACTACATGTGCACACTTTCTTCCGTAAAAGTGTTGGTTGTTTCACATGAAAGATTTCTACATATTTTCGTTTTGGCGTCAATTGTTTGTTCCATGAAGTATCTAAACAATTAGAGCACTTATGTAGTACCTCAAGGTTCCACTCTAGGGCCCATCTTTTTCACCAGTACATTATCTCAGCATTGCTATGCAGACAACAATCAGCTATACCTCTTGGTTATAGAGGCAGCTAAAACTTAATATGATATTGACTTAGCTTTGAAATTCTACAATCACATCACTGTTGTTAAAGGTTGTTACCTCCGGTAAAGATATTTCACCAAACTCAAAGCCTTTCTCTCTAAATGACCTGGAGATCCTTTTAAATGAATCACGAATGAGTGGATTTTTGAAATATTCTCTTCTGGGGTCATATCCAGTTGTCTCACAACTGTTGTCTCATCCCTTCATTGGCTACCGGTCAAGTATAGGATTGATTCATCTTAAAAGATAATTTTATTTGTTTCAAAGCCGTTACATGGCCTTACCCCACAATATATGTTTGAGATTCTTTGCTCCCTTAAAGGGGAGTGAAAAGGGAGTCCCTCAGATCCTCGAACCAGCTGCTCCTGGCTGTCTCTCAGTCGAGGCTGAGGGGTAACACCATTGTCTATTTGCTGAAGAGTTACCATTTACAATTAAGTGTTTCACTTCCATATACATATTTAAAGTTATAGTTTCATTTGAGCTGAATAAAAAAATACAATTTGGTCTTCTTTTAACATTATATACCAACAAAATAGGTTGTGTTTCTGTACAGCACAGGGTGTAGTTGCTCTTAAAGGTCAAGTCCCCAGTTGCTTCAGAACAAGAATGTTGGTATGCAGCCAGATGTTGGATGGATTTCCATAATGTTAAGTTAGTACGTATAGGAGGAAAATGAAAAAAAAAAATGATGACAACATGGAAGACAACTGTTTCTGAATTATGTAGGAGATAAAAACAAAACCAGCAGCGGTGATAAATCATCTCTTTCCGGGTTTATGACCTTTGCCAGGGAGCTTGTGTTTTCACCTGTGTCTGTTTATTTGTTAGCAGGATTACGCAAAATGTACTGAGCTGATTTGAACCATTCTAGCTGAGAGGATGGGGCATGTACCAGAGACAATGATGTAGAACTTATTAAAGAGGCGTATCCAGGAGATTTTATCCCTTTCATTAATATTGTGAGGCAATTTTCATATTTACCACATTTACAAAATGTTTATACATTTCAGTCATGTGTAGAAAATCCTGACCTTGGTGGACTTGGTGGCACAAAAAAAAATATTTAAAATTACATTAGGGATATAAACAAGCAGTAGTTATTTTTAGTGGTTTAAAAAAAACAGGACAAGAAGAAAAAAAACTTCTAAGGCCAAAAACATAGTGTACAATAGTAAACACAGAGAAAGGAAAATATGAGCTAATGACATTCACAGTAATGTGTTATGCACAGGCTGTCCTGAGGCTGTCCTGAGTTCCACCAGTAATGATTTCGACAGACCAGTCCCATCAATGGAAAAGTTCTGTCTTTATTTGTCTGTTTTGCTTTTTGTAATTTGGTTCCTTGTTAATGAATGAAATGAATTTGCTTGAAAAGCTTCAGTGTACCCTTTTTCCCCCCTCACAAAATAGTGGGTGACACAGTTAATGAAATTAAGCAAAAAGGACGGGGGACAAGTTGTAAATTAAACATATAAAGACTAAAAACACGCTTCCTACCTGCAGTAATATGGTTAAATGTTTGTACTCGTAAAAATCTCTTTGGGAGGATGATTACATTCTCATTTATCTGAATAGACCTGTCTGTTAGGGCCTCATTCGATGATATGCCCACAGGGAGTGCAGAAGTATAGTGTAGCGGTGCATGTTGTAGCACCACACCTGCTGCAGGTGTAATTATGTGTGGATTCCTCAAAGAATTTAATAGCATTAATTAATGATTTGTTGGCCTTTGGGCTTGATTAATGTTTCCCTATAACATCTGTATTTCTGCAACGTGACATCTGGCGCAGTGTGCACCAGGTGTCACAGATGTTGCACCGCACAAATCTACAGTGCCAATCAGTTCTGAGTAAAAATGTGCTTTGTTCCACTTCACTTCAATATGTATTTTGTTTGAAGTGTTGATATGTAATTATATGTTCTGCATGCACAATATGTGCGTGTCAATCAATAATCATTAATCATTATCATTGTTTGTTTTCTTTGTTTCAGTAATTTTGAGACTTTTACAGCTTAAAGACCGAGAAAAAAAATAATCAATCAATCCCGGGCGGCTCCTGTGAAACACCAGGAGGAACGTGGGGAGGTAAAAACATATCAAACTGTTTATTGGTGCATGAAGCTATTCTACCGCGAACAGCTTATCTGCGTATTGTCTGGATTTTTTTCGGAATTTGTTTTGGCACGCCTGAACAAGCCTCAAGGACACATTTACTGTCAGATTGATAAAGCGATTCGGTGTAACAGCACATTGCTCAGTAAATCAATTCACGCCTGTCGATGTCGAGATTATTGACAGATTTAAACTTGTACCTTCCAAAATATCTCTACGTGCAAAAAAAAACAAAAAAACAAGACCATAAAATATATTATGTCACAGCTTTCAATTTCTGCACGCGAGTCAGACAAACTGTGTAACCTTGTTAGTAATTATACAGTAGCAGTAGACAATATATAGGTTAGTTGAACTAAGAAAGGAAAAAAATGGAAAAGTGGAAATGCTACAAGAAATCATAATTCACTGTGCTGGTGACTCCACTCGCAGCTCCTCAGCAATGCATCAGTCCGTTGGATGCAACAGTTCTTAAGTAACAAGTGTCTGAAAGTGAGGAGGCTCAGCTGACGACCTTGATCCAGGTGGATGGGGTTCAAACAGCAAACAGCCAGAACCTCTTGTGCACCCTGGTTTCTTGGTTTATCCATCCATCCATTATTTATAACCGCTCATCCCTTTTTAGGGTTGCAGGGGGAGCTGCGGCCAATCCCAGCTGACATTTGGAGAGAGGGGGGGGGGTTCTTGGTTTTTACATCACAGGTGATAACTGTTATGGAGGTTTTCTGGAAGCTGGTTGAAAGGAGAACTCAGGCAGCAGCTGATGTCTCATGCAGAAGATTTTAATGTAGACTTGAAACAAACGCCAACAGAGCAACATGAGCAATTGTCACCCCCAAGTCTGAAGATGTCTCCCACAGCATCCCAGTATACTTGTGTCACCCATTCTAACAGCACATCCATGAAAGGCTAGAATTGCTGCCACTCTCTATGTTACATGTAGGTGTTCGCATCCTATTGGATAGTTAAGTCTAACGTAAGCATTCCTAAATCACATTGTGTCCTTAAGTCCTGCCACCGGTGAAATACACAAAAGAGTTCAAGTCGGTGAGAGTTGAAGTTGATGCCTTTCTGTCTGGGCGCATCTGAATTAGATATGAAAGTCCCTCAGCGTAGACACTACAATGCACTGTTGGTTGGTCCTTTATCTATAACCTTGTTTAGATAAATGTATGACCTTTGGTACTGCTTAGAGAGAGAAGGGAGTATCTTTGGAATTAGACAGGCACTATTCTCCTGTACAGATATAATGTGTAATATACAATATACATAATATATAGTGGCATTTACAGTCATGTGTGAGGATAGTCAAACGTTCCTCAACAATAACAAGGATCTGTTATGCATTTAAAGATAATATACGAAAATTACTGGTTACTGGGGGACGGAGTCACCATTAGGTAAGTACATTTAAAATTAAAATCTACTATCATTTCATGTCGTAGAAAGATTAATGACCAAATTTAATTCAAAAACATTTGCCTTGTAATATGGATTACATTACTGCATAGACAAATGATTCATAATAATTTCAGACATGTGACCTTAAGGCATACGGCTGTAATTTACAACCAAAGTCTAGCACCTATAGTGAGAGAGAGAGAGAGAGAGAGGAGTGTGCACATGTGTAGTTTAGTACAAAGACAGGAAGAGGAAGAGACAGGAAAACACTGCACCATAATGTTTTTAGATTTTTGATTATTTTCTCTGTGAAACATGATTTTTGAATGTTATCTTCTCTTTAACTGTTTTGAATCTTGTCTTGTCCACTTTCAGGGTTCCCCAGCTGGATGACCACAAGGGTGATAATGAAAGTTCACAGCTGTCTTTAAAGGTATTAACACGTTAAAATGTCAGCCTCTCCACAGTGAGAGTGATATTGCCAGGTCTTGCTCATATCACATCTGAAGTCTTTATTATAAGGTGAGAATTTCATCTGAGAATCCTGAACATGTCGGAAGAGTTTATTATAAAAAGGTGATGAGGTCACTTAGTGGGTCCTGAGGGTCTTTATTCAAAACCCACCATGGTATTTTTGAAGAATGGGAGGAGTGTCTTCACTGTAGTATTGTAAAGTGACTATAGTGAATTTCATAAGTACCAGTGATAGTCTGTACTCATTGGGTTCCTTGCTGGTCTTTAATATTTAACAACTACATTGACAGGTATCTCTATTTATTCATGAATATATTCAGTTTTTGATGTTTTGGCATGGCCCTATATAATTTTGGTTTTATAATAAATGTGTTTATTTATGTGTAACCTCCTTAGGAACTTGAAACACTAGAGCTTTTGCCCAGGCCAGAAAAGATGTTTTCACTCCTGTGACGGCCGCTTGGCCTCTGACATACCTTTGTTTTGCCAAAAGTGAACCTGGCCAAACGGCAGATTGTGGGGGAAGGGCAGGTTCGTCCCATTCACCTTAAAGTTTTTACAATACAAGCATTTCCTGTTCCCTCCACTGAGAGTGAGTTGTTGCGTTTCCTGGGGATGGCAGGTTAATTAATCTGTTATTTTTTGCCTCTGTAGTGGCCCAACTGACTGAGTTGTTGAAGGCTGATGTCTGCAGGCATTTGATCATGTGAAGAGTCTGTTGTCAACAGCTCCTGCGCTCGGCGCTCTCCCAATGGACCTGCCTTTTAGCTGCAAGTAGATGCAAGTGATATTTTAGTGATATATGGCCTCTGACCTACTTTTGTGTTTGGTGTTTGGGAGCTGGGAGTGATTTATTAGAGTGATATTAGACACCTGAGTTAGTGTGAATGCATCACTTTATGTCTATGGGTGCCTTAGCATTCACTCCCTCTCTCATCTCTGGCCTGGTTGGTTGTTTGGATTTGGGTTGTTTAGGTATTTGATTCAGATCTATCTCTCTATATTCACACATCCACACACTACAAACATTACTGATTAACTGAAGTGCATATTCCTTAGTAAATTAATTTGCTTAAATAAATTGTACTTTAAATGTGTGGTCTCCAGTTTTGTCCTTCCTTGAGCCAGGTGGTGACAATTCCATATTTAATTGCATAGTAGTAAAATGAACATAAGACATGAGCCATTGGCCTCGACTAAAATGTTCCAATCACTTGTATGGGTTAGATTTAACAAGACAAAATCATATTTATTTTCAGCAGCAGGAGTAAACCTGCTTTAGCATTGACGGAGCCCCTGAGTCATAGCCTTAGCTTCTATTGTGTGACGAAGGATCCTTTTGAACTGTAACAAGGCTGAACTGTTAAGAAGTGTGTTAACTATTCAGTTTTACCTGTCTATCTGAAGCGCTCTTCTTTTTCACGTCTCCGGTAGCTCCTCTCATCTGTCTGTCGACCTCCTCCTGCTCTCCTCTCATCCCTACTGTCCTCTAATGGTAAATGTTCTGTATTAATACAGAGCTTTTCTAGTCTTGATGACCACACAAAGTGCTCCGCAGCACAGTTTTGCCATTCACCCATTTTCACATATATACAGTGCATCCATTTGCAGCACTTTCTCTAACATACATTACTCACACACTGCCGGCACAGACATCAGGGGCCATTTGGGGGTCAGTATCTTGCCCGAGGACAAATTCAACACGCAGAACAGGAGAGACTGGGATCAAACCACCGACCCTCTGGTTAGTGGACAACCTGGTCTACCTCCTGAGGCACAGCCGACCTGCCAGGTTAAACCAAAGTAAGCCATTCAAACTGCACTATTCTAAATCTCCATAGGTGGATAAATATAGTCATCATTGTTCATTATTCCGATTGAGCTGACAGCCACAAAACACAACAACACTGCAAGATGCCAACTACAAGTCAGTGTTCAATGCAGCAGCAGAAGTAAATCCTTCAGCCCTCTATCACCATCAATCTTCCACTGCGCACTCGTGTGCCTTCAAATTCGTTTTATTTTTGATTTACAAACCTATAATCATGTCGAGGTGTGTGTTTGAAATACTTGTGTTTATAAATGATGTGCCTTGTGATAAAAAAGTGTTGGAGAGCTACAGATCTAGACTACCTAGCTGGCAAAGGACCCCTGTTCTTCACCTACCTGAACTTGTTCTCGTGTTCTGACTCATCCGTAGCTACAGCAACAGGAGAAAACTCTTCCTCCACCTCCTCTAGCCTGAGCTGAGCCTTGTCTTCATCCTTTTTCCCTTTGAAAAGCTTCCAATAGCCTTCTAGTCCATGACACAAAACATAACGCAACAGCCATATTTAGAAATAAATGAACACAAACAACTGGGAGAAACAGTGTTGGCATGCAAACATGAATGAGAATGTAATGAGTGGAGTGTTTGATGGAAAAAAAGAGAAACATAAAGTAAGGACCGCGGGTATAGAGCACCTGGGGCAGAGAAGGGAACTGAAAATATCGGAAACTCAGGGCCCATGTGTATGCAAATTAAAAATAAATAGAAATAATTTAAAAGTCAAAGCAATACCAATATTACCTAGAGTTAAAATCTGCCCCAGCACATAAGCCTATCCTCTTCTATGTCTGGGGCTCAGCTGTAAACTTAATGTGGGCAAGCCCCACATAGTTCACGTATGGGTTAGCCCTATAGGTCCCCCCTATGTGTGCTTTCTATAGCAAACCCACACAGGACCAGTGATAGGTTGGGCCAGAGCTGTCTGGGGCCCAGCCACAACAGATGTATCAAGATGTCATCTTTTAAGAAGCATCATTTGATCATCTCAACAAATACACACACTCACACACACACTCTCCCAACATCATGTTAACACATCCACAGTGTTTTGGAGAAGCTGAAATGAAAGCTGCCTGTCTGTAATGTAAGTGATTAGGTTAGTTTGCCATAAATCTACATGTAGGTGTTGGCAGTCTGGGGTCCCTATGTCGGCCCACTTTTGGGCTAGGCCACAGCAAACCCACATGGGCTAGCAAATTGGGGCCCCTACGTGGCCCCTGCATGGGCTTCTCGGAATCGTTAAGAAAACCACAAAGAAGTTGAGGCACAAATAGACAATGCAGATTTTATGAAATTAGTTTTGGGGCACAAATAGTTTACAAAAATAAAAGAAAAAAAATACACAGATTTAGTGTGACACATTTCACTAAGTTCATAGAAGCATGGTGGTAACGTCAAATTGTCCCTGTATGTGATTGTAAGTTTTGTGCTGACTGAAAACTCTTGAGTATCATTATAGTTTGAGTACTATATGTCAAACAAGAAGCTGAACATGAGCGAGTCAAGGTCAATTCTTCTTGTGCGTGCACTGTCATTATTCCAGTATTTGGAGAAGGGCACTTGTGGCTTTTAAAAGGTTATGTAACTATGGAGTTTGTCATTAGTCTGGGAGTAGTCTCCAGTGGTATGAAATTAAGGGCTTTTTTTTTTTAGCACTTGAGCTTCAGTAATTGTCCCCTAAAAGTGGGTTTGTGGCATTCTCCACAATCATTTTGGTATCTAGTTCAGTTTCGCCCTTCTGTTTAGTTCCTGCTGACAGTTACTGTACTTGTTGTTGCTTTAGCTGCTACAACTGTGGCATCAGGCTCTCTCAAAATAGAGAAAAGAGTGTTAATAAAATACTCAACATCCGGAAACCTGCTGGCATTTCTGTTGGTTATACTTATCTCAGCTTCTCAGGCATTCTTTTACATCTATCAATAGTATAATAGTATAAGGCTATTGGTTTCCTCTTCAAGCATGAAGTCTACAGAAAATGGAAGGTATTTGTAACTTAGCTGATCATGACTGAGACCAATGATGTTGCACTTTCATGCAAGGAGGAAAGCAGGATTATGTCTCGAGATCCAGATGAGTTGCAAGAGCTTGCTTCTTTAGTTCGTTGTTTAGCCTGGGCCACACTGGCAGCGAGGGCTGCTGATGTGGAACGTTTTGCTTTTCTTTGGTCCGTCCATGTTAGACGATGCAGATTAGAATGTCCAAACCGCCTGCGTGAGCAGTTGCTGTTCTAGAGATTCAAGGTCTCACCTATTGTCACCGGGCACAGCACAGTTAATAGCAGAATTGAGCATCAAAATGATCTTTCACCTCAATTTCATTATCTATCTGTTGAAAATGTCTCAACATATATATTTGCAATAGTTTCAGTATCCATTTCAAAGTAAAAGCATTATCGCGTTTCTGTTAAATTAATCATTTCATTTGTTTGAACAAGGTTTTGATTGTTATTGCTGCATCGGAAGATGCACGGCTCCATACTGTGGTGTCCTGGTATTGTCTGTATAGCTGTACTTTTATTTAAGGATATACAGTAGTCATACCAGAAACCTTGCATATCAACTCTGCTGCAGACACGCAGCAAAACGCTAGCTCTCTAAACAACAGACAGCAGCGACAAGCAGCAGAACTGATCCACAGCACAGCCGTCATGCTTGGCTGACACAGGCAGTGTGGCCCGGGCATTATAATGGGAATTAAACATCTGATACCTCCATAGAAGTTCAATAAGTGGTTGGGTAACAAAGAGGCTAATGCCAGTTGTTTTCCTTCAAAAGGATGTCATAGGAGCCTGAACGAAGTCCAACGTTATTATTGAAAAGAACCAATCAGCAAGAGGTTGAATGTCTAGTCATTCAATCTCCGTCCAGACTAAAATGCGGCCCCTCATTTTTCAAACTCAAACAGAGCCAGCAGCCTTTCGAAATTTTGTTTTAGTGACTCGAAAACCCGTGAAATGGAGTATTGTGGAAAAAAAACACATAGTTAACAATGTGCAGCTGGGAATCTGTTCTTCTCCAAAACTTTTAGGTCATATTTAGTTACATGTTATAGGCCTCTGTTGTTTTTATGACTGAGAGTGATGGTTTGACAGCAAGGGCTGGTGTTTGCAAGGGACAGCCACATGTTTCTGACACAGCTTGTTTGCCTAACGTTGCTCTTACGGAAGCTGTGTTTAGCCTTCAATGTCCTCTTTCACAGGGCAGCCACAGGGCTAAATTCCTCAATGAGCTGAGGGAAGAAGCTTTTTGTCTGCTGAAGATTCCAGTGATCTGCACCGGTTGCCATGTTGTCTAAATAACAAACACTTACAAATTCCTATGTATGAACTGGAGACATGAAAAGGTGAAATGTCTTTGAACGTCAATGTATCATCAGAGGCAGCAGACGCAATAAGCCTCGGTTTTCAAGTTACCAGGGATTAGATGAGGGCAATTCGCTTTATCACTCCACTTCTACGGTATTATTGATCAAGATATCTAGTGACAAAGCCAATTCCACTGGATCAATGCCCTTGAGAAGGTTAAACAAAACACCAGGAGCGTACCAGCTGTTACATTGAAATGATCCCACTAATAATTGCTAATTTTGAAAAAAATAAGAAAATCTCCATCCAAACAAGCATTTTAGCTCCATATTAGAAATAGTCTCCATCCATACTAACACGCCTGAAAACTTCTATCACATGTCCATTCACGTACAATGGGCATGCACACGTCGGAGAAAACAGTAGGTCTAGTGTCTTCTCTGCAGTTGGTTCCTTAGTTGCAGCAAAAACTACAAATGTAGTTGGTGAAAAGAGAAACCAGGGATTTTTTTAACTGGACCAACTGAGAGATGGATCTGTTACTGAAAGTCAAGATTAGCAGCTATTAGAATTTGTTGTCCATGTTGCATTCACCGCTGGTAGTCGAGGCTAGTGCCTTTTGTTATTGTCCAGAAAAGGGTCATGTGATAGGAGCGTGATGATTAGGGAAGGATATGTCATGATCCAATCAGGAGGCAAATGTCAGAGTCTGTTTCCATGCAAAAGTATCTGTTTATGCCCATCTATACAAAAATGCATTACTTGAGGTTTCAGACTGAAATGGTCCCAGAAGCATTTCAAAAGTCTCCAATCGAGGTTCTCCAAAAACTGAAATGTATCAAAAGTGATTGATTTTGACATGAAAAAGTTTGAAGTGCAGAGAGAATGCTCCCTGTTTTGTTCACACTATATCAACGAGTGTGATTTGCACCAGAAAAGGACATCTGAACATGTAGGGCTCAAATGTCTTCAGTTCTCCACTGAAAACCCAAATCTCAGTCCTTTTGAGGACTTTTCCAAAATCTGGAACAAGACGACCATGTTTCTTTTCTTTTTGAAAATCAGTTAAAAGTACAGAATAGCTATATTTAAAAAATACCGTTGCTGGAATGTTCCTTGACTCTTTGCTTTTTGGGGATATTCTGAAAAGATAAGAAAATGATTTAATATAGTTCTGTTAGTCTGGTATTGTGACGCACTTGCAGAATCTATTTCACACTTTTGTCACATAAAGTCCTCAGGAGAATCTGAGGTGATTTTCATGTATCTATGTTTGTGTGACGTTTGCACTGAAGTTGCCGCTCTTGATGAAACAATGACTTCTAACCTTAAGTGGCTGCAGGATGCTCAAATTTTGCTTGTCTGAATAAATAAAGAGAACAGCATAGTTTACAACTACTTGAAAGAACGTCCCTTTATGTCAACCCCACGTTGTGAGAAAACAAGCCCGAAAGGGAAGAAGATGTCAACCGGAAAGACAACACGTTTCTAGAACTTTTGGTGTTAAGACCCACTCCAAATGTGGTCTGAGTGGTTAGATCTCAGTCCTCATCTTCAATGGATTCCCACCTGTACTTAAAGCTGTGAATCTTGTGATCGGACCACCAGAGAATGAAAAGAAGCCTGTGAGCTAGTTCAGGCAGCCAACTGGAGCTGCGTTGCTCCAATCATGTGACACACATCATGTGACATATACCTCACACTCCACAATCATTTATAATACACACCCACCTTATTAGGCGCTCTATTTAAGCAGACAATAAGTCCCATCACTGCCTTTGCGTGCCCCACTGCTGCATCAGTATTGCTGCCATTGGCTTCAGCCCCTCCAACCCCCCCAGCGGTCCACCTGAAGGCTCCGACGGGGGGGTTATAGGTATTTGCTCACCACTCCCATCATATATGTAATCATATGTCTGAGTTATTATAGATCTGAACACGGCCAATGACTGTAATTGTGGAGATTTAAGGACGATGTTTGCATAGAAGAAGAAACAGCCAGATGGCCACAAACAACCTCTAACAATAAGTTGTAGTGGAAAAAATTACTAAGTGTGGTTGAAAACTATTTTGTAGTTGAAAAGTAAGTTTTTGCAGACTTGTCTGAAGACTTTTATGACCTGAACTGTTTGTTACCTGAAACCTATATAACGTGTCTAAATACTTTTATGACCTGAAACCTTTATGACCTTTTTTGTCACTTATTTACTCTCCAAAGAACTAAATATATGTCTGCTTATCTCCAAAGGAAACATATGTAAATCAGTTGTCTGTGATTAGATTCCTCTCTCAACCTGCGCCTACAGAACCAGTCTGAACTGGCTCAGAGAGACAGCCTTAGTCCTCCTATATAATATCCTTGCATTTGACTGTCCTGCATCTTCACTCTGAGATCCCTGTGACTCTCTGTGTTGATCCTTTCTGCAGAAAGCCCCTATTAAAATACACAAAGACAAATTTGGTGTTCCAGCCTCTTGTATTTCCAGATTTCCATCACAAAGTAATGATGAGCTCGGTTCAATATGCAAGAGACCGAGTCAGTGGCAGAGAATGACAAACTGCACAATTTAAATATTTCACACAAATAAAATCTACTTTTCAAATCATTTTAATTATGTATTTTTGCAGGATAATATATCAATGACTAAACTATTTTTTAAAAGAACAGACAATATTGCAGATTTAGGGTCAATCTATATCATTGATCTGCCTTTCCTTCCCTGGACATGCATATGATCAATCATGTGATTATTTTAGGGTTGCTCCTAAAAGCAACAATTACACCTTGATGTCAATTATGTCTTATCGCTCACAATCATCTTTATTAATCTTAACCTGGTACTTAAGAGCATTTTAAAGTTTAGTTTGACCAATGTGGGTCTGGTTTTAAAGAACAACCCTTGTACAAGTTGTGTGTGTTTGTTTGAGCCTGATGCCTGCGGAGTTGTCAGGCTCAGCTTGACACGGGAACACATCTGAAGTGAGAGGTCATGCCTCTCTGAAGACTGTGAAAGGTGCAGTGATTGAGATGTTCACACTTAAACAGCTAATTAACTCCAGGAGGGAAAACTTGCCCGTTGGTCATTATGTCTGTGTCTTTACTTATCTGTCTCTTAGACATTTCCATCTGCTTATAACTTCATTACACCTAATGAAACACTGTCTATGAAAGCTGTCGAGGACCTATGATTTATCATTTTGTCTTCTTAGAATAAAGATGTGCTACAATAATCTTTCTGGTGAGTTATTGCATTAATGTTGTCTTATCAATTTTATACATTTGTTTGTGACGGATATAAAAAAATATGTATTTTTTGGGGGATTGTAACTATTTAGGAGCAGTTTATTGAGAACAAAGTGAGGTAACAAAAACTAAAATATTTAATTATAAACGGATTTAATGATTAGAGTTTGTATGACTGTGTTGTAACCACTCATCACTTGTAAAGAGACTCAAATAGAAAGTTTAACTGCCAATTTGATCAAATTGAATAGTTTAATAAAAACCTGACACAAACATGAAAATGTCAGCGACCGTTTGTGCCCTTTTCTCTAACCTTTTATGCTTCAAATACATCAGCTGCACCACACACTTATTGAACACATCCCATTTGATACCTTATGCCCAATTAATCAGGCTTCATGACCAAACAGTAAATGGACACATACACATTTGAAGTCATAATGATGACTTGGTATTAGCTCAACTGTGCCACTAAGTATAGAATTAGATAAACATTACTTGTATAATAATAGGATGAATAGAAGATTCTTGGCAAAAACTTGGTAATTTAATGCAAGTTAATCCTCTTGAAATACCCTCCTAAGTAATAATACTTCCGTTTTAGTTATTCTGTACACACACACACACACACACACACACACACACACAGATAAATACAATCGTGGACTTTTTACTTTCGCCAAGGAGATTATGTTTTCTTCAGTGTTAGTTAGATATGTTAGTTAGTTAAAAGGATTATAAAGAAAACAACTGGACGGACACGAAATTGGTGTAAGGATGGATCAAGAGGCAACCCATTCAATTTTTGTGTGAATCAGGTGGCGGATCCAAGAATTTCTTTTCACATCCATTTTTCAACATTACATACAGAATAATTCAGGGATCGGGATGGAGAAAATGTGGCTTCATAAGGGGGCTGTTGAGCCTTGGTAGATTGCCATTCCAGTTGAATGCTGTTATTTAGATTTTCTTCAGGCTGTGGGTGGCTCGTCCACCCTCATTACGCATCATTTGACAAACAAGTAAGGATCAAGAAAAACTGTATTGAAGAAGGAGAGGAGCTGTGATACTCTGCTCCTCTCACACTTAGCTCTAATGCTTCGCTGAACACATTAATGGCAATCGTTGCCTGTGAGTTTAGGGACCATCCCTATAGATGACATGAAGCTGCTGAAATTCCTTATTTTCCACTTTTTTGTCTAGTTATCGAATCAAATCTGCACTCGGGTTGGACTTGGCATCGGGCAAGAGTTCAGCTCTCCCTGGGTCCATCACCTGAGCTCAGTCCAGTGATTTAAAAACAGCAGATGTCTCATGCACACTTTGATCATATTGAACCTAACTAGAATCCTCTGTTCCTTCTTCATAAATCAAGAGGCATCTTTGAATAATGCAGAATGTCCCCTATAAAATCAATCATACTCCTGATTAACAGTCATTCTGTTCCCTTGTATTGGAGCATGACCTCATTGTCTGAGGTAAACACACACAGAATTCTCCATATGGTAACACAATAGGGCATCTATGTCAATTTAGCATGTAAAACAAACAATAGAACAATCAAAACATTTCAATTGCTTGCATTAATTTAAAGAATTAATGCAATTAAACCATATCCCACCTGACACACATAACAAAACATAAAAACAGTAACTCACAGAATCTATATAGAAGATCTCATACATTTGTAATGAGGAAAAACCAAAGGCAGTTAAATAAAGATAAAGATACAATGATAAAGATAAATTAATTACACAGATGAAACAAGGAGTCTAAAATAGACAAGATGTGTAGAAGTAAGTAAACCCATTAATAAAAGTGGGTTATTAAAGGATAAAATGAAAATAGAATCAAATGGTTTAGGTTGTAAAATATGTATTAATAAGTAGAAAACTACATGAATGAATTAAATTAAAAGACAGACTGTAAAAAGTAGGTCTTGAGATTGCTTGTAAAAAAATTCCACACTCTCTGCCCCCCCTCAGGTCTTGAGGGAGGTGGATCCACACAGGTGCACTGTAACAAATTGCTGTAGTTTCTACAGTAAAATTTTACAGTAACTTCTTGTTCTGTCGTTTTACGATGTTTACCTGTATATCGCAATGCATCATGGGACAAATATAATTACAGTAGCTAACAGCATTTTTCCACAGTAACACATTGTAAAATTACAGGCAAGTTGTATTCTGACTGTAGATGGTGCATGTTACAGTTAAATACTGTTGATATCGATTGCGTTGCACGAGGCGGTTTGAAAGAGGACCTTGACATGAGAGCATGGGAGCAGAGGAGCAACAGCCGTGTCCAGCCACTACATAATACGTAAGTTGAATGTTAATTCCCTACAAAATTAATATGGGCTTCAACTTTGTTGGGATGTCATTGTAATAACATTGTTGAGATCTTAATTGAACCAATGCTATTGTTTGCAGTTACTAAAGTGACAACTTACTAAAGTGAATGACTCAAAGTGAATCAATGGCATTTGAAATTGAAAAGCAGTATGCAACCCTGCCAGGATGCTTTGTTATTAGAGGAGCAGTTAAGCTCAGTAACATCGCGCTAAAACTAGCATGCTAACGCTAGCGCGCTAAAGCTAGCATGCTAGCGCGCTAGCTGGGTGAAATGGGATTGGGCCTAAATTGAAACTGCAGTTTCCCATTATAGTAGCTAAATCGTGTTTTGAACATAGAGACATTTGGCATTCATCTTGTCTACTTTATTGTGGGGGGGCAGTTGGCTGTGGAACTTGCTGATCTGGGTATTCACAGTTTAACAGAGGTGGTCCAGGGCTCAAACTACATGTGTGTTAAGCAAGAAGCTCTCCTTGATTATTGTCTATTAATGGTGTACAAGCTGAATGGCACATCAGTGATTATATTTCACCACTCCCTCCCAGATATATACTGACATGTCAGTACTGGGGGAGGACATCAGACAAGCTGTGTTGGTGGTATTACCCAGCCTACCAGAGGACAAACTACAGTCCCAAGCATTGGAGTGGCATCCAGATCTGACCTGCAGTTCATCAAAGAGGAGGATCTCCTGCCAACATCACACCTATCCAGTGTCGAGGCTTCTCAGCGCTTGGCAAACCGAAGGTATGTCTTAGATTAATGTTTATAAAGCACTTAAAACAGAAAAGCTCATTTCATAAAATTAAAAGCTGTATATTGTGATCCACTATGCATGTTAATTTGCTAATTTATGTAGGCTAATGAATGCACAACAAATTATTTTACTGAAGGTTTTGGTTTTCATTTTTTGTAGTAGGGATGACCTGCTGTTTTTTCCCGCAGGGTAACTGATCATCTGTGAGCCAAATCGGCTGATACACTGCAATACGTTTTTGTTTTGTTCTAGCAGGTATAACTTCAGGAAATCAGGAAATCTCAACCAGAGGACCTGCTGCCTGAGGTTATGTTGATGCAACTATATCACTGCTGGTCAGCTCATGCAATCTTGTGAAGTTTTGCTTTTCATATTAAATGGGCAAATTATTATCTTGTCTTGAACAACCTGATGGATTCGGCTCCCTCTTTTAAAGGATCTGCCGTGCCGATTTTTCATGAAGTTTCTTTTCGTGTGATTTTGTGATTTCAGATGTTTCGTTGGAATCAATCCAACCAAAGGCACCAAGACGGCAAAGCTGGTCTGCCAAAGAGGTGGGAAGGTGCGTGAAAACAAGAACAACTCTGTCAGTCCTCACGTCTCTTCTCTCCTCAAGAGATTAATGGACTTTGAATGGCTTTGAGTGTAAGTCAAACATAAAGAATGAGGACTGTTCTCCTCCTCACTATGTGACTGGACATTGTTCTTCTCTTAACATTTTATTAGTATTTACATCTTTGCTGATATATTAAGATTTCCAAACACACTGAAAAAGGTCATCTTTTTAGCTAGTTAGCTAAAAGTTAAATTATACCAAAAATTATGTGACCTTCTTCTTAATACATTTCTACCTCAGGTCCTGGTTTCAGATTGGGCCTTTAAGCCGGTATGTTGTCAGTTTTAATAATGTTTGACTATGTTGAAACTCTGGTCAATGTGATTCCACTGGGTGGCCGGTGTCCAAAGATGTATAATTTCGTTTAAGAGCTTTCTGAAAAAAGGACACCATGTTCTTAAAACGTTGTGAAACTGTATTGAGTGTCAATAAAAGTTTTATTTTGTGCAGCTCTGGCTCCGTTTTTATTTAACAGGTGAAGAGACTTTAGTGCAATGTAGATGAATTTTGGATAAACAGTATGCCTGGTCTCATTCAAAATACCTCACAGTATGCATAATTTGCAAAACTGCTAATGTAAAAATAAAAATAACTCAAACAATTATACAACATCATATTGTATTGTGAAGTATTAACAGCTATTTATTGGCAACTTTAGTTGCCAGGTAACTTCTGTAATCTGAATAGAATACAAGGTAGTGTTGTAAACTAGATTACAGGTAATTGTGGTTTTCTGTAAAAAAACAAAACAAGAAATTGCTGTAATTTATATACAACAAAAAACTGTAAAACGTATCCTGTAATATACTGTAATTCTTTTTACAGTAATTTTACAGTACTTTATTGGCAACTTTTTTGCCAGGTATTTACTGTTAATTCTACAGTCAATTCTTTACAGTGTGGGTATAATAAAAAGATGCTTCCAACTCTCGTGTCAATTTGGATCATTGCAACATCCACGTAAATACTTTCTGTCCTCATCTCCAAATCTGGAAATAATCTGGTTTTACAAGCCAAAAGTTCCAGGAAGTCACACAGCGTGATTTCAGGACTATCGTGAAAGATGGAGTTGTGTGTTCCAGGCGTTAAATTCATTTGTATTCATACTCTCCATGTTTATGGCCCAGCCTAAACTGAGTGAGGCTTCAGTGGAGACGACAGTCAGACTCCCACTGTGGTCTTTATTTATTCTCGGTCAGACTCGCTGCTAAGTCAGAGTCACGCTGAGCAGCATGTCCATGAGAAGGAAAATAAGTGAGTGTACTTTGTGTGGGCATGTCTGTTTAGTCAGTTGGAGGCAATTGCGCTGACCTGAGGCCTGACGACACCGTGGTGAGCCACACACTGCACCTCACCCATGACCCTGCTATACGTGCTGTACATTTAAAACTTATCACATGTAGCTTGTAGCCACTTTTTGATACAGACAGTTTTTCCACTTGTCAGAAGACCTAAAAAACATTGTACCAGTGTAAGTACTGATATAACACGTGTATCGGTTTCCAGTGACGTGATATTAGAACATTTCACAAACCTAATTTCTTCCTACAACCCTGATATAATTCCATAGGTACTGGGGTGAATACTTTATTAACAGTGGTTGCTTGGTTTGTGTTTTTGTTTGTCGGCAGGATTACGCCCACAACTACCAAACAGATTTTTGCAAAACCTGGTGGAGGGATGGGACATAGGCCAAGACAGAAACCATAAAATAATGCGCTTGTTAGCATGATGTCAACTCTGCTGGTCTTTCCATTTAAAAAGAGGAAATGAATGAACAAGTTCATACTGTTACTTCCGTCGCTCTAATATCATGGTATTACAACCAGCATCACTAGCTTCAGTTGCAGTACTCAACACTAGTCCGAATGCAAGAAACATCCTCATTCAAATATTGTGTCGAGGTGAAGACTGCAAGCAATCCTGAGCTGCTAACTCTTCTTTTTTTATTTCTATTGTTTAATATTGTCTCAACTTCCTGCAAATGGTCCGGAAGTCTGGTCTATCCAAAACTTTCGAGTGCAAACGATCCTTAGGTTTGGACCTAATTTTGGTCTGTTGGTCCAGAGCAGGGTCCCAGGCACCATTCACACCTGTTATATTGGTTCAGACTGAACAGAAAAAGAGAGTTTGACAAACCACGTTTTTTATGAAAGTACGAGCAGATATGTGTAACTATGTATTAAAATGAGTCAATGAAATACTTTCAGGAGGTTACCTGAAAACCGATATGTTCTTGTACAGATGGAGCACAGAGAGGCAATATAATACATATACTCCTTATTGTTGTGATGTGTGTGATGCTGGCCACATGGTGGCAATGATATACCATCATCATCATAAGCAATCACACACCATATCTCTTTACGCCTACTTGGAGAGACTTGAGCTGCTGCTCACTGTATGTATTTACAATAAATGTTATATTCACATCATCAGGGATTTTAATATGTGGCCATATTTTCAATATGCAATATCCTCCTTCATTCATTACTGGGGTATTAAGAGCATCCTTTTTACACTCCCAAAATCCTCCCCACATGGCTGTGAAGTTGTTCCCCTGCTCATTTCTGCACATCCTGTAAGCAGCTGAAGGACACCCACTGGAGCGTGACAGGAAGAGATTTTCCTGTATGCATATTTGCATTTGAACAGAACACTTGTGCAGGAGAGCCAAAAAGGTTTCTCAGCACAGTAGGTTCCTATGACTCACCAGTGCAATACATCACCCACTCAGCCCTCATTCATTTAACACTCCTCTTGCTATGCAGGGCAAGGGCGTCACTATGTGTTGAAAAGTGGTGGGGACACAGGGGCTCAGATTTAAAAGCATCAATATATTAGATTTTATTCAAAATAAAGGGTTGATCAGTATGATGGTGCATCAACTGTGGGCACAGCCTGAGTATTAACAGCACAAAAATCCTCAACATGAAAGTCACAACAATGTCAACTGCCAAAGTAACAATATGCATCACATCCACAACTGATGAACACAATGTTAATCGAACAGAGCCAACATGACATCCACTGCCACGGAAACACCTGTAACAGTATCTGATGTCACACCAGTAACACATGAATAAATAAGAGCAAGTGAAGGAATAATAGTTCATATTAATTCTGTGTTTGTGTGTATAGTGGAGCTTACCTTGCCCCTGGTTCATCACCACATCTGCTCAGCTCACGTTCCCTGGCTCCACTCATCATCAGATAGTTCTGACTGCACATTGTATCTCTACTCTCTTTTCCAGTGCAGTACTCTGCCAGTGTTGAGTTACTTCCTGATCTTCTTGGCTGTGCCTCTCACAAAGCTGAGCCTTTAGACACCAGATGCTCTGGACTGCTCTGCTGTTGAAGGAAGGTTTGTGATGATACGGTGGCTTTCATTAACAGAGACCTTCCTCTGCAGCAGCAACTATAGTCTTACTTTAACACTGACTATCATAACTCAACACCTGTAGCATGTATCTGTGTGTCTGGATGCAGTAACATGCAGGTACTCTTCACCCACACTCAGGGAGATCTACTGAACACCAGATGAACTACGTTACCCAAAAGCCCATAATCCTCTCACTGGGCCCATATAAAAACAACATGAAAATGGTGTTGCACTACAATATGTTTTCTTTTGTGCAAACTATTTTATGAAGATTTTGAACAAATTATGCAATTGAAAATGATAGGCCCAAAATATTCCTCTTTAAAAAAGGATGTGACTCATCCCAAGCGCCCGTAGTGAAGCCACATGACACATGTCATGTTGCAGGGAACAATAGGACCAATTCTCTAAATAAATTAATGCTGTGGGTTTAATATATACGCATTCTTCCAAATTTCAAACCTGTCAGGAGTTAAAGCTTGTTGGAAGAAATGTTCCATCCTCCCTGTCAAAAACGAGATTTCTCTCCCCAGTCGCAAAGTGCTTGCCCATTGTGGGAACTGCTGGGTTTCTCTATAATAATGTATCGGAATCAGAATCTGGGGTTTATTGCCAAGTAGGTTTACACATCAAAGGAATTTGATGTGGTGTGTTTGTGCAATTATATAAAAATAGGAAAAATAGGAAACAAAGTTAAATATACAAATATTATTAGCACCAGTGTAGTATGAATGTATGCATGTTGTGATTTGGTGCGATACAAATACAATTGAATTGAATTGAATATAAGCTAAGGTGGTGAAGGGAGCTCTTTTCAAACACAGTAAAACCGAATATGAATCATAAAAAGTCTCAAACTGAACTCACATAAAATAAATTGCATTGTGTAAAAGACACATTTGACATTGCGTCTCACTGGTTCTACATCTGTCCTTATGTCTGGGACCATCAATATCAATTTCCATTTGGTCCAGGCTGTAAGAGCATTGATCAAATGAATGATCTCACGTGCACTTTGCATTAGGAGTTTCAGCAGATGACAGATGCATAAATGACATTCAGGGCACTCAGACACTAACAGGCTGCAGACAGTATTGTTCCATGAACAGCAGTGGAACATAAGATCAGACATGACATTGATGACAGGACATGAGATGTGCAATCTAGGATAATGAAGCAAGGGTGGAAAACGATATTTATTCAGTCAAATTTAGTTTCAAGGTAATTTCAAGAAACATAATTATGAGGGAGTCGAATTTTTTTTTTTTGGCATTTTTTTTTTTTTGTGTCCTCAACTCTGAGATGGGCAGAACATGAGTGGAGCAAGGTGCAGGCAGGGAGGCTGCGTGTCATGAGCGGAGCGGTCCTCGCACATCACGCATGCACGACGTGAGGAGTCCCCCTCTGCTCACACCGTGAAAACGCCCCTCCACTCTCCTCCGAGCCCTTCCCGACCGTGAGCCATCCTCGCCGGCTTGTGTGTGTCTGCTGTACCCAGCCTGCAGGGCTTCATCTCGGGGCAGAGTGAGAGGGGCGCTCTCTCTGGGGCGGTGGCGGCGGCGCGTCTTCCCTGCATCCTCCCACGATCGCAACCCGGACTGAAGCCCGACACGTTTGGACCTGGACGGTGACAGGTACGCTGTGCATTTCATTTGTGCTCGATGGGGGTCGATGCTGATGATGACAGCGGAACAGGTGCATGCTGCATCTCGCCGGCTGTTGCGAGGATGACATTGTGTAGGTGAGGATGGGAAGCGGCTTGGCTCTGCAGAGACGCCGCTTTGTGCGTCAAGTGTCGCGGACGGACGGAGAAGGTGCAGCTTTAATCCAACCGACACGGTCCGCCCGCGGGTTCATTGGGCTGCACAGACACACGGATCCCTGTATTTCATGCATATCAAGGCCTAGTGTGCAGCAGGAGTCAGCAGGTGCACATTTCTTATCGTCTCATCTCTCATCAGCTCATGTAGCCTCCGCGTCCGAGCCCGCATTAGAGTGAGATCCATCCTCGGACATGTCAGTGCGTAAAGATTGGGATTTGTCTTTTGTTGGAGCTATAGGCTAACAGCTGATGCTCGACATAATGAGCTAATTGAAGACGGAGTGTGTTGTCGCGGGTGTGGCACAGGGGGCAGGCGTGGGCGCATCCACGACCAGAAGGTCTCTGAAATGTGAGCATTGCTTCACAGAACCTGGAAAAGCCCTAAAGTTTATTCAAGGCAAGCGGTGTGGCCTATATTTATGTCAAAAGGAGCAAACTCTAAGGTCTTTAACCTATTGCTTTTTACTTAATGCACTTTTAAAGAGAAGAGACAACAGGGCAAAGGGGGATGGGTTACCACACGTGATCCTTTTGTAATTGTAATCCCTCAAACTGTAGTCCACATGTGAACTAAGCTACAATCCAAATGATGTGTGATTCAAAAGGTTTATAAATTCTATTTTCATGAAAGACGATTTGAGTTAAATTTAGATTTGGCTGTGTTTTGGATTACATCTACCGCAGACCGTAAATAACCGTAAACGCAAAATATTCCGTTTACGAATGCTGCCATCTTGGAGCCAGAGTCTGCGCAGTAGCGATCAGGGGGTGGAGCTGCCATAGCTCGACCAACCACGAGTCAGTCTCAGCTGTCAATCATGCCCTTTCACCCAGTCTTTATCGCATCAAATAACTAGTTAAAACCGAAAACATGAACATTCGAACAAACATCAGTGCGATAAGAACTAACAAAAATGATAGAAACCGTCTTTGAGAAAAATGTTTTTGATTTATTGATTGACTTGTTAGTTTGGCTCATGTCCCATCCGCTATTACAAACATCTTTTACACCAAAATTAGGATGTATACACAGTTTTTTTAAACGTGGGTAAAAAGGCAATTGACTCCTTTCACATTGCCAGTAAAAGGGTTTGCCTTATGTTTGATGTCAGAAGCGCATCAACAAGTGCGGTGCTCTCTCACTTCGCTTTGTGGCAAATTAGCTCGTTCACCCAGGTGAACCCCCACGTGCCGATCGCTGCTGATCAGAGCCAGAGTCGATTATAACCCTGTCTACTGCAGAGTCATTTGACCTAAGACTGAATGACAATTGTATCCATTCCCATTGCAGACAAAAGCCAGATGTTAGGGTTTTTCGACCAGTGGAAAAGGGGGGCTATAGAGTGAACATACAAATATATCAGTCTGCAAGAAACATGAAAACCAGGAAGCTTGTTTCTTCTTTGGGGACATAAACAACATTTGGCAAACAAATTAAAAATTTACAGTATTGCACCATTCACCAAGTTTTATATCATTACCATCATCAGTGATTCATCCTTCTTTACGACTGTCACCCGTGTTATGTCCGGCTCCTTTGCAAACCACAGCACAGGCTATAGTAACTAACAGGCAGAGTCAGAGAGGGGGCAAATTAAATCTAAAATCCATCCATTCTGTCTCTCCTCGCATTCTCCTGTCTCATTTTCCTTTCTTTCACCTGCTCCACTTTCAGCCTCCCTGGTGTGCATTACAATGGTGCAACTGTAAGCAGTGTGGTGCTCCTCTATTATGCCCATTTGCTGGTTGTGTTAGAGGGCAAAGCCTCTTTGTGTGGATGCATGTTGTGTTAAAGGTCCCATGTTTATAATTGAATAATATAATTGAAGATCTATTTCTGGTTTCGAGTACTAAAAATATCTGGATAAGCAGGATTACTATCTAAGTGATGCACGGTCAGGTCAATCACAGGTTAATTGATTGTAGCCTTCTGTTGTGACCCTGTAAAACTCACTGGTAAATGCAAATCAGTCAGTGCTGAAATGAGAAGAAAAGACGTGACATCTGGACTGACATTCTCTGGCTTTTTAGGTGTGGATCTTAACAATGAGCCCTTGTACCTGGGTTAGGGCCAGTGGTGTTTGGTTGACCGTCCACAGTGTAGCATCCAAGTATCCAGGTCCGATGCAGGAGTAGTAGAGCCCGGCTACTCCGATCCACATCAGGATGTTCATGCAGCTGTGCCAGTAATGGTGGAATATGGCGAGTGGATTAGCAGGAGAAGGAGCAGTCTTTGTTTCTGTTGGATCCAGACCATTAGGGTTTTTGAATAGGGTTGTTTGGGATGATAGACTAGTGGTGAGGTGAAGGCGAGTACATCAATAGAACATAGATTTATTGGAGGTACAATAAATATATAGCAGATGTTGGGTTAACAATCAGCGGGACCAAATCCTACAAGGTTACAAGGTGGGGCATGCTTGGGGCTGTGACATCACAAAGTAATTGAAGTCCTATTGATCATTTCAAGGCACAGTTTGTGATGACAGGCTGTGTGCATTTCTCCATTGAATGAGTGCATTGATACGTCCACTTTATGTATATGGAACCGAGACCTTATAATCAACAAAGAGATGGAAATCTAATTATTAAAAACATGGGACTTAGAAATACTACAGGATGATAATATAGAATATTTGTTTTGTGGTTCAATGAATCTGGCTGCAGGTAATACAATAATTGAACTACATGGTATATCTCCCAATGAGCTGTTTCCTCTTATCCATGAAAGATAAGATGTATCTTACACTCAAGTATTCTCCTCATTGAAAACAGCAAGACACCAACAAGGGTAATCATGGATATATCACATATAGTGTTCACATGGACATGTCATAAGGGTCGAGGTTAGGCAGCTGCAGGATGCACTTGTGGGCATGTGTTTTTACCTCTGCCAAGGAGGCTCTGCTTTCACTGCTGTTTGTCAGTTTGTTTGTCTGTCTGTTTGCAGGATTACGCAAAAACTGAACCAATTTGAACTAAACTGAAATGAAACTTGGTCAAGAAAGAACCTATTAAATTATGGGGTGGATCAAGGGATAAATGGGCAGATCCAGCAATTATCATTGGGACGTTTTGACATTTTCACTGATAACCCAGGGAAAACGCCTGGATCCTAATGAAAAATATCAGGCATATTTAGAGAAGTGTGTGCCTTGGCTAAGGTATGCTCTCTATGCCATTCCAGTTTGTGCATGTAAATTCAGCATACTTGCTTGTTAAAGGCAGCACACATAGATGTAACGCGTACGATTTTCCCCCAAGTCCTATTTCAAGTCATACTGTTATTGATTCGTAACAGCTCATAGAAGCAGGGCCAGAGGTGCCTTCACAGCCAAATTGGAATTCCCCAGAAGATAAACTCATGTTACCTGGACGTAAAAAAGGTTTCAAAGACACATCAGTGGTGAAAGCCCATATTAAACTGACACGTTTGGTATCACCAAGACAAATAATAGGTTGTAGGAGACAATGCGTGACTCACACAGACATTCCTTTAATTAGCGATCTCCTCTCGAACATCATATTAAATAGGACTGATTACACAGGTACCATTGAATGCTGAACCACAAATCAAGCCATCATAGGAGTGAGCTGAGTGATTGCTGAACTACAGGTTTATACATGAGAATGTGTAAATGGAAATTTAGTTTTCCTGACAAAGAAGACAGTTTGAGATATAAAGAAGGTTCAGCCAGTTCCTGAAATGAGTGAAAGTATGATGAAGTACTCAAAGCTAAAAATGAGTAGGTTTGAAAAAATGCTAAAATCTCCCATTAAACTTTGAAAAAAAGACATAAGCAGATGACAAAGTTATTTTTTAATTTATAAGCCCTTCTACATTAGAATCATTTTTGGCTTAAAGATATAATATGTAACAATTCTTCATTAAAATGTCTAAAACTGACAGGACCTATATTATATATTTTGTTGACTTGTGTGCTTACATTATCCAAAATGTTTCCAACAATTTTCAGACTCAGAGAAATCTCCAATGTTCGGAAGGTTTCACTCTGATCGCCTTTTAATTGCTTCATATCCGTGTAACCCGAAGTTTTGCCCGGCTCTGCTGTAACTTCCGGGGCAAACAACATATGACAAAGGAAAAACATAGTGCTAGCCAGTTAGTCTGTTAGCCAGTCAACTGTTTCTTCTGTTTGTATTGGTCACTCGTAATGGATCACGGTTATTCATTGCCGTGAGTCTCATTAGGTAGATTTTCATTGGCAATTAATGGTGGTGAAGACAACAACTCCCGTGATCCCACACTGCTTCAGAAATTGTCACAATAAGTTCCCTGAATCAGTACTGTATTGTGATGATTTATATTTAAAGCTCATTAGATTTATTTCTGTCATACAGGAGAATTCAACCCACCATTTTGACTTTGACAGCTACTATATATTTGATTTATATCGTCCAACCATATATATGAGCAACAAATTATCCAAAACTAACATGCTAAACCCTAATCCTACGTACTGTATATAAACTATGATATCATTATCCACATACTGTACCATTGATCTCCATCTTGTTTCACTGACCTTTTGTGTTAATGGTAAATCATTTTAAATCAGACTAGAAGATGGCCTCCTACTTGAAACTGTTGGTCATCCTCTTCCACCCACTGCCACTGCCTCCACTGTCACTTCAGCACCTCAACATGAGCTGTCACATTCTTCTGTAAAGTGCCACGATTTGCTTCACCTCTTCCATCACATGAACGTGTCAACTAGCAAAATATTGCCCACGGGCTGCTTCTTTTTTTCTTTTTCTCCATCTTACTTTCATATGCTTGACAGACAATGTTAGGCTAGGGTTTCCATGGTAACTGCATTTTAAACAGGCTCGCCTGATGTCTCTGTGTTAACTATTGTCTGCAGCGATGCTCTACTCTGTCGTCTGTGGAGTTGCACTGTGCTGTGGGCATGGCAGGGTGCCTGTCATTTTCTTGTCATTGCGCTGAAAGGAAAAGATTTGTTGTTTTTTCTTTTTGACTTTGCAAAAATTCACAGAGGGAAAAAATCATCATTGCGTACATGGTTAAAATGAGGACGAGGTTTTCACTGTAATTGTCTTCTGTTGAAGGAGAATATAATCTTGGAGTTATTGGGCTATATATATATATATATATATATGTTCATGCATGAAGTGCAATTAATACATTTATTTTTTGAGATAATTATCTCTGCCGCAGATGGTATGTTTTCATTTGCGTTTGTTTGTTTGTTTGTTTGTTTGTTTGTTAGCAGGAATATGCAAAAATTGAAATAAAACTGAACTCCATGAAATTTTGTGGAAGGGTGAAGCATGACCCAAGGAAGAATCTATTAAATTTTGTTATTGATCTGCCCCAGGGAGCGGATCTAGGGATTTTTTCACTTTCTTTAATAATGCAAGAAAGAGCACATTTTCATTTTAATGAAAAAAATCTGGCATATTTAGGGGACTGATATTTAGTGTGTACAATTTGGTGCAAAACGCAGTTTGAATGTAATTTCATCAGGGGGCTGTTGGGCCATGGCAGAGGTTGCATACCAATTATCTTACCTTTGAATGATAAACCTGGACAATGGAAGTGCTTTCATGCTTTTGTCTGACTTACTCTATCCAGCTAAAGTCATGATGGGTACCTGGCTCCCTACATAACACATGGATGTACACACAATAACAGCAATGGCAATATGATTTTATGCAAGCAGTGAAATATCTTTGATGGAAATATTAACTTAGAGAAGCTCATACTGTTTGATGTCTGTGGAGGCTGTCAAGGAGGAGGGGTAGATTGCTATTAAATTGTATTGCATATTGTAAAAGAGAGAGATATAAAACCTGCAGTGTGTGTGTGTGTGTGTGTGTGTGTGTGTGTGTGTGTGTGTGTGTGTGTGTGTGTGTCTAGACTTTGTCAGTGAGTGAATCAATAGTATATCAAAATGTCAACAATCAGTCTTTACAGTAATGGCTCTTTAAAGAAATCTTGTTTTCTGACAGAAAAAGTCTAAATAGCAGTTAGTGTCCAATCATGTTCAAGGTTTTTAAATTGCTTTTGACCTTTAATGTAATATTCCCATGCCGTGTTACATATCCTGACATGACCTCCTTTACTAAATGGATGTAAGATTACTTTGCAGTGCAGAATGGAAGAGGCTGGCTACTCCAGTTGTGTAAAGTGATTAATATTTAAGATATTCATCTCATAAATCAAACGAAGCATTTTGACACCCCATTTTGAGAGATTTCACTGCCTGATTTGTTTTAATCAGCGAGGATTAGCTTTACAATGACCCGTCCCCCCCGCTCTAATAATTTTAATATGCACATTTACCACATTCTTTGGCTCCAAGCGATAATGAGGCAGACACAGATAAGTTTGCAATTGCACAATCTGTCTTTTCACGTCAGCTCAAAAGGTGGAACTTGGTACTTTAGATGTTCAAGTGTAGAAACTGTATTAACCCTTGTAATATCCTCCGCTGACAACCCTCCCTATGAGACAGCACTCATAGACCATGTCACCTCAGGTAGCACACCTCCCTCTGGGCTTGCTTACTCTTGAACTTGTGGCTTCATTGGCCCTAAAACGTATCATTCATCTCGATTGATTTGCAGCAGACCTAACAGCCGTTCTATGCGATCTGCTCCCAAGACTGCAGAGTGCAAACGTTTGGAGAATGTGTGTATATGGCTTCCTCTGAACAAGGACATCATGCCACTCCCTCTTCCCCATCCCCCACTGCCCTGTACCTGGTTTCCCAGAGCCAGCGTCTGCCCAGTGAGCAAGGATTGATGGACTGCCTGTGTATGCCGTTAGAAGGGAGGCACTGATTATAAAGCTGAGATGCGTAGGGGGCTGCATGATGAAATGGCAAGGCTCATTGAGGGATGTCCAGTGATTGGCTAATGCAGTGGGTGGCTTCTGTGGATGTCCACGTTAATACAGTAATTCATACCATATAATGCTATTACCTTCTAGCAACAGTAGCTACTTATGCCTGGATACACATTAAAACAATCTTAGTTTAGCTAGTTAGCGTGTTGCAGCTGAGTCCAACAGGGATGTCAGCATTTTTGCAAGTAGTAGGCTATGTCATGAACCAAAGTAGGCTAATGGACAAATTAACATTTTATGACAATCCATTGAATAGTTGTTGAGATATTTCACTTAAAACTAATCAATGGATCACCAAAATCAGGAGGAGTCCTCCTCTGGGGAAAATTATACAAACAATGGTCTATGTGATAGACTAGCTATGCATTCAGATTGTATGGTTTAAAAAAATAAAACAGTAAAATAGTTCAAAGAAAACAAAAAAAACCACTTAGTGATTAAAATAAAAATGTTTGCCCTTTCGCCTGAGATTTAGGGTATTTATTCAGTGAAATGGTAAAATCCACTCACTGCTCTGTGATTCCAGTCACAAATACCTCTCAGTTATGTAGATGTTGGGTTTTGAGACACTGTCTCAAGAGCTATCGTGTATTTTGTGGCTATTACAAAAGCAGCAATACCTGTAAAGCAGAAATCTTTTGTGAATACTGTGTGGCACTAAGCAGCTTTTCAGATACAAATGAAAAGAAAAACATCCTTATTTTTAGATGTCTGGTTCCTCGTGGCTATAACACAAACATTTAAACATCATTTAAACAGAATCCTCATATTATTGTGACAGTGGAGTGTTGCCATGCCAGAAAACATGAGAAAGCAGTTTGTGCCAGTCAAAGGCACCATGGAGAGGGATCAACTCTTCGAAAAAGTGCCAACAATCCTTCAGGGTAGCCAACCTGTTCAGTTTACTCTCTGCAAAATAACAAAGACACTTTGGACAGAAAAAAGAGAGCTTGATCTAAATTTATGTTAATTTGACATTTCCCTTGAAACGTCCTAAAATAGACAGATGGTTTGGTTGGAGCAAACTTTCTTTGTTTCTGAGTGAGTAGGTAATATCTCTTTAAATCTCCAAATTAATGACTAGCCTAATTACCAGGAGAACAGTTCGGGGTGTGCTTTATTCACTCTTGTAAATGATGTAGTCACAAAAGTCATTCTGGCAAAGAAGAAGAACACTGCCTGGAGATCAGAGTAAGCACATTATCTACCCAGAGTGCTCCTCTCTGCAGCACATAACACATCGCTACTGTTGCTGCTTCTACTATTACTACAGCTCTGTTGATATAACACTATTGTAACAAGATTCATTATTTAGCAGGATGAAAACTATAAATATATGTCGAGAGGAGAAGCAGAGTAAAATATTGTTGAATCATTTTTAATCAAACCTGTCTGTACAGCGCTAAGCCTGTAAATTGGGTTTGTTGGATTCTCATGTCAAAGGTCATGATGGTCATCCTCTTAAAATAAGATCACATCAATCATTCAGAGATGGTCAGAGAGGCACTGCTGCATGACAACATAGAACATAACGACTGAAATATAACAAACTGAACAAAGTCAAATTAAAAAACACCCACTTACCCCAATCGGTACCTTGTCACGTAGATGTTTCTATTTTAATATAGTGTCTGTTCGGAATTAGATCTTTATGGTCTTGAGATTGTTTTTCATCTGATTATTTTTTATTGTTTTTATAAAAACACTGTAAGATTGGAGGATGCTGCAGTTATCCCTGGTTTCTATAGAAGTACTATACAAAGCATTTTCAAATAAGAAGACCTAGTAACAATGAAATGCTGTACAAAATACTTGCAGGATCGATGCTTTTCAATTTTTCTAAATGAACAATACTAAAATATGCTTCTGTTCTTATTCAATGTTCAGGTGTGATCAACCAGATTGAGGTCAGCACAGCATTGTTTCTTCTGACGTAAGCAACCACATACTGGTTGTTAGTGCTTACCCTCATGTACAACACATCTCCTGAAATACTGCCCCTCTGGAGACCATCTTACCCAACCTTTGTCGTCATGGTTACAGTATTAAACACATGGAGTGCTCTGAGAATGGTGAACTTGTCGTCATGGTTACAATAAAGACATATGGTTAAGCTCATTAAGTGGTCAAGGTTTGGACACACATACAACTAGGTTTAGGAAAAGATAATTGTTTAGGTTAAAATATGTTCTCCCTTATAAGTTTAGCGGAGTAATGTTGTTTTGGTTGCAATCACAAACAGGCAGTCGTAATTGTGGATTTAAAACATGGAAAATGAAATGAGTAGCAGTCTCTTGCATAAAAGTCCTGTATTTGTCCTCCAGTCCGTCCTCCAGTCCGTCCAGCTCAACCTCCACATTGAGGTTGTCGCTACAAACTGCAGACAACTCCACCTGACTTCCTCCTTTGCTCTCATGGCTAGATTTGTTAACTATCCATCCATCCATTCATGCTTTTCAGCGCTCGTAGGGTATCCCAGACGCCCCAGGCGTCCCAGGCTAGATAGGATATGTAGTCCTTCCAGCAAGTTCTGGGTCTATCCTGTGGTCTCCTTCGGGTGGGGCGTGCCCGGTAAACCTCAAAGGAATGCGCCCAGGAGGCATTCTCACTAGATGCCCGAACCACCTCAACTGTCCCCTTTCCACATGGAGGGCAGCAGGTTCTACTCTGAGCTTGCTCTCCAAGTCTGAACTCTTTACCCCCTATCTCTAAGGCTGACCCCAACCACCCCACGGAGGTAACTCATTTCAGCCACTTGTATTCGTCACCAAGCTCTTTCGGTCACTACCCAGAGCTTGTGACTATATAGGGTCGGAACGGGATAAAAGCTTTGCCTTGTGGTTCAGCTCCTTTAACACAACGGCCCGGTAAAACACCGGCATTACTGCTGATCCCACACCGTCTTCCCTGTCCATCGTGCGTTCCCAACATCCCCTCACTCGGTAGCAAACTTCCGACATACTCCTTCACTTGGGGCAGCCCCAACCCGTAGAGTGCAATCCACCGTTTTCTGGTAGATTTATAACAATACGTCACAATAAGCTGCTTGCAAGAACAACTTGTTTTTTTCTTTACGGGACATTCTTGTCTCCTCAGCTGTCAGAATAGTCTTGAATTTTATCTGGCACTCAAAGATGATTTTTTTTTTTGTGTGTGAAATAATCCCAAAACTCCACACACTTTTCATGCAAAGCTCTGATATTGTGACCACAGGAGGTGTTGATGACACTGTAACTTTAGCTCTCATCACTATTTTCGTTTCACACGTTTCACACTCTATTTTACACATGGTTTGTCTTCACCAGTTCACTCTGGAGGGAGGTAACACATTAGTTTCCTGACACTATAGCCTACTATGTTTGAGGAGCTGGAGGAATCAACAAGCTGCCATCCGGGTTTCTCCTGCAACATATTTGTGAGATGCTGGGTTTGAAAGATCTCTCCTGTCCACCTGCTGATGAAGAACGTGCCTGTGGGCAACTGGCACCTGCCTGACGGTACATCAATTATTGTGGCCTCTAAAGTGAGCGCCTTTGTTTGACAGATGGCACGAAGACAAATGAGCTCAGGCGGTGAATGGTGCATCATGGACATCATTCTGCCCTAGATGATCAGCCATTATGTCTGTCACCATGTGTCAATTTATCTGAGCCGTCCTGTTGCAGACGATGAATGTTTCAGACCGTCACGGTGTCTGCGTTTTCCTAACTTAAGAGTTGAAGTTCAAAAGTTTGGCACTTGGTTTTAGTGAGAGCGGATGTAAACTCTTTCAGTTCATGCAAGCTTACATTTGGACCGTCGCACCGCTCAGTAATGATTACTGTGTATCTGGGCTGATGCTGAAATATGGAGCGCAGGGGTTGATCTGCAGAGACAGACTGACATGGCAAGGCGGATAGAGTCCTGAATGAGTTTTGCTTATCTGTGTCTTTTCTTAGAATTTTCAATAATTGTGACACAGCTTATCTGTTTAATACCTGCACTGTTCTTTAATACGCTGGAACAGACACAAGTTCTTATGACAACAAAGCAGATTAATTTGATGTGAAGATCCGATCTGTTCTTTTTGACAGTCACACAGTACGACAGTACATCATAGACATCAAGATTTATCATCTTTGCTTTTCACCCCAAACCACAGCAAAATGTGATAAATGTTTAAAAAGTGGAGGCCAGTACTTCACTGCGGGAAAAATATCTACTTTACTGACGTCTCATATTTTAGCAAAGTCCTGGGCCATCTGCACTGGCTTCTTGTGTTGTGACAGTCAGCTTAGGAGGTGTAAATAAATCGCGGGTCTCTCCAATCCTGAATGAATTACAGGATTCTTGCTGGTGTTTACTATGTTGTTGCATATTTTGTGACACCAGCAGCACCGATGATTTGCAGGCTGTTGCTACAGATCATGTCTTTTGTAGGTTAATGGATGAGATTAAAGATTTTCCAGGACTACATTTTACAAGGGAAAGGAAGTATTTCAAATCTAATTCTAGTATTTGTGAATACGTATGTTGTATGCATTCACAGGGGTCTTCTCTCTGAAGCACATTACACAGCACTTAAACTTAAACTTAACAGAAATAATAATGTGACATTTATTATGATAATTATTGATATAGACTAAGATTAACTTTATTTATCTTGACATAAAGTCTGGCAGTGAAAATAAGCATTAAATACAAAGTCTGTGAATTAAGTTGTTGCATCCTTATGTCAAAGGTTCTGATGGCCAGCTTCTTCTGTCAGAACATCAAAAATAACAAGCTCGATAAAACCAGACTCTTCGTCAGAAGTTAAGTTGGTTAACAGAATAAAAATAATAATGATAAGTTGAATAGAAAATGAAATTTTTCAAAATCCATGTCTTAAATCTTTCCTACTCAACTCCTCTTGATATTTTACCATGCAAACAGACTTTTATTTTGATATCCTCCACTGGTTCAAGTGATGTCTTTCAATGGTTTTGAGCAGTACAAATGAAACTTTTACCATTTTTCTCTTTTCTCATTTTTTAATGAATGTTTAATATTCAGTGAACTGACCCTGTATTTTGGGTAAAAGTAAAAAACATGGATTGTTTCAAAGTCTAAAGCACTTTTTCCATTGGGAAAAAATCATATAACACCCAATAACATCTGGCTTTTGTCTGCAATGGGAATGGATTCAAACTGCAATCACTCCCGGGATAAATGACTCTGCGGTAGACACGGTTTCTTATTGGCTCCAGCTCTGATCGGCAGTGATGGAAATGAGACACCTTTGTAAATTTGGCAGACAGTGAGGTGAGACAGCCTCTAAGTTTTTGATGCGTTTGGGATGTTGAATGTGACAGGGCTGGAAAAAAAAGTCAAACTTCTCTACTGGCAAAGGGAAAGGAGTCAATACCTCATACCTCATACCAACAGGCTGACACACTGCCATAGCCATGTAACTCACACTTTGTGGAATGGATGCAGTCGTGCAAGTTGTTTAGGATTATGTCGGTTGTGTTTGAATGACTGAATGTTAAAATCTGCTGTGTATGAGCACAGTACTGTCTTTAGTTAGATAAGCATCCAAATATAAGTACTTTCCCCAAATCTATTCGGTTTAATTTGGTCCATAAACTTCTGAAGTATAAATAAAAAGGTATTTCTGTCTTATTTAAGAAAATAAAAGCCAACTCACTCAATGCAACTATTTTTGGAGGCCTTCTTCTGTCCCTGTGCATTGTGTTCAGAGCTTCACCTGCTCTGATGCAGTCTCACTTCACTGAGACTTTCCTTGATTCTTCTTCTGTGAAGTTCAAGAGCCAAACGACAAAAGACCTGTAATGGGAGTCTGTCTGAAGACGGCCACTGTGACAGGATTTTTTAGCCTAAGCAGTCGTAGAACCTCACACATCTCAGTCTCCATCATCTCCCCTCACACAGATGATTAGATGTGTGGAGACCATAACTGAAGATTTAATCACAGAGTGGCCCAAATGAAAGAGCTGATTGGCCTCGGGGTTATCATGGTGTGTGTGTGAAAGGAGCGGCCTTTTGTCCCTGACACTGATCCTTTCAGGAGTCCTCTCGAGTGTGCTTGTGATTCGCTGACACGTTGTTCTGACAGCTGCTCCACGGGGTGATGTTCACGCTTGGTGTGGGTATTACACCGGACAGATCTGATTGGTTCATGCAAGTGAGTGGTCGGATGAAATTATACTTAATCAGAGCAATTGCATCAGATGAAAGAGAGATACGGACATGGAATTTGAGCCATTGTCCTCCTCGGTATGAAATAGTGATTATATGAAATGTGAATTAATAAGATCTTTAATGTTCACGACCGTTATTGTGGCCAAGGGGTCGAAGGTTTTCACACCTGACAGTCTGATCCAAGGTTCATGTCTGTGTTTACATTTATCTCCGGTTAGTTTTCGTTTGCAATGTAGGGTTCGGATTTCAGACTTTTGTTTGAGATACGTACGTTCTGTTGTCTACTTATGACTTTGATTGATTTGATTGGCGAGCGTCTGACATCGGCATGTGTCAGTGCGGTGGGTAGTAGTCTTTCCATTAAACTGTACCACTCAGCATTGTTATATACATTTTTTCAAGTTGAGTCTTCCTCAGACCTTATTACCATTAATTATTGTGTCTCACCTGTCCGTGTCTGAGTTGTGCTCCTGTGTTGCATGTCCTATTGTTCTCCCACTTTCTCTCCCCATATTTCTTCTGCCTCTTGACTGAACATAACAAATTAAAGTCAGATAAAAATGAGAAAATGAAAAGACAAATGAAAAAAGGTCTCTGTGATATGGTTGAAATCAATATCGTATTGATTTCAGGCCGTTAGTGCAAAGGCTCCGTCGCCTTTGGTTTTTAACCTGGTCTCTGGAACAGTGTAAAGGCCTCTGCCTGAGGACCTCAAGCTGATTTGAGATATTTTTAGACAAGTGGGTGGACGTCTTCTCCAAGAAGTAACGTATACATATCTACATTCATTTAAATTCACAGCTTTCTTTGTCTGACTCGGTCTCATTGCATAAACATGAGTCAGATCAGGCAAGTATACACACAGTAAATCACCAAGGTTGTGTTTACCTGAAACTACTACAAAATGTCACGATATATAGATATTTTTTAAATTATAATGACCATATCTTTGTTTATCCATTGCACTGTTACTCATTTATTTGGTTAAATCGGATTGAAACACTGTGTGAGTGTGACATCTGCAGCGCTCCACAGCCAGACTGCTCTCCTCTTTGATCCGGCTCCCACATGCAGAGGGAGGACAACCTATCATGCAAGCTGAGAGATGCTGTTTATTCCAGCCTCCCAAACTGTAATCACAGAACTATCATCAGACAACTGAAAATTCGTTAATCAGGACCTCTTCTCCTTCTTATTCGGTGGAGGGAACACCACCCTATCTTTTCCTGTTTTACAAACACTTTGCTGGTTGTTATTAGTCCAAATTAGGCCTGTGTTTCGCTCCTCCTTAATCACAGTTTCCCCCAGAAGCATGGTACTACTTATCAGCACTTCCCATTTCCCCTCCTCACTAATCCTTCCCTCTCCTTAATCTCAAGCTCTTATTTTATGCTTTTCCCATATTTTTCACAACTGAACTTCGAGGTTCACATTACAAAGGTCTTCACGTAAGAAAGTGCATATTTAGAGAGGTTAATTACTCTACGTTCTTTTTGGCTGGTTTACACTTCTATCTACACAATACACACATTTTTACATTTTTGTATCTTTTGTAACAAAAATATAATTTGACATGATGGAAGTCATTTAACGACCCCCCTCTGTGTCATGTGAACCTCCAAGGGGTCACATGACACAGAGGGGGTGTCTTGAATTTAAAAAAACTATTGACAACTATTGTAAATTATATCATCTATATATATATATATATATATATATATATATATATCAATATATCTGAGCAAAGATGGAACCTAATGATTTAGCAGTTACCATTTTTACATTTTATTATTATTTTCCAGAATAGAAACATGAAGCACCTAATTTAAACTCTAATACTTTCTCTGGCTAAAGTAAAATAATTAAAACAGTCATTCAGAAGAAAATGACTCATGTTATCTTGGAAATTTTTAAGCTGACATATTAGGAACGTAAAACCCCAGAGCCATGGTCTGACTCTGGGGTTTATCTCAGACAATTTGTTTCTGTCCGCTGTAAAAAACCTAATTTAAATATAGGCTTGATTTACTGTGTGTCACTGTGCGAGGGTCCAGCTCAGGTTATAGCAGTAGTCACCTTCAAATGATGGGCCTCATCTGTCTCCAGCTCGCCATAATATTGTATCAGCATTGCATGTGTCTCTCTCTCCGGCCCCGTCTCATATTCTGTCCCTGTCTCTCTCCCCATAACCTCCGTCTTTTAATCTACGCTGCTCTCTCCTTCCTCCCGTCTCATCCTCAGATTGCTGTCACGTTCCCGGTGCCCTCTCCTCCCTTGTCGTCCCCCCAACCCCCACCCCCCCCTCCGTCTCGCTCCCTCTCATTCTCCATCTCAGTACGTCTGCTGTCTTGTGCGGTGCCGCAGGGCTCTCCGGCTGATGTAATTTGCTATCTCCTTTGGTAGTGTGAGAAGAGAGGGTCCTGAAGCCAACACTCTTAATGCAGAGTGCTCCCGTGGGAGGCTGTGAGCCAGCACTGGCTGAGATACTCTCCTTCTCCATTTCACTGTATCGTTGTACATGCACAATGCCCATGTGTGTGAGAAAGACACAATGTGCATTAAAAGATAATTAAAAATACTATGTTGGCTGTTGGTTGTGATGTCATCACTGGTACGGTTTCTGTGGTCAGTCATTACACAGTGAAGAGGCATTTTGCTCACATCTCACGAGGTTGATTCCATCAGGAGTCCATGGGCGTGTTAGGCTTTTAGCAGCAGATAACACTCCACATATTTGATGTTGACTGAATATGTTTATGCGTGTTTGCAGGGCTGCATTCCATTTCTATGACAACAGAGAAGGCCTTGGCTGAGGATATAAGCAGCGCGATGGAGGGTGACGCCATGAGGACCAATCAGGTGGGTGCGCCGCAGAACTTACAGCAGCTGTTGATCATTTCAACTCAATCACTCAGCGGCCTTCCAGTTTTTTTCTGTTTGATATGCAAGGCAACGAGCCGCCTGTGCAAGCAACTTAACATCTTAGCATCTTTGAGCGGCAGCTCATTCTGACTCATGCATTTGGTGATTGCTTTACATGATCAAAGATTTTGGATTTAAATCACTTTGCGAGTCGAGCACATAATGCCTCTTGTGAGTCTGAATACAAATGTTTTAATGAAGAAAAACATTCATTGATCTGAAGCTCACTCACCCACAGGAAGGGGTTTCTCCCATCCAGGTTCCTGAGGACCACGGTGAAATGGATGATAGCTCAGAGCAGACCCCCAGCAAAGCCTCCAAATCCCCCCAGAAAACCAACAAGCGGCCCAAGACTGTCCCGGTCAAAGTCACTCTACTGGACGGCTCAGACTATGAGACTGGAGTTGAGGTATGCCTGTTCACTTGTTGTCAGTAAGCATGGAGGAAATGGCTGATCAATACATGCAAAAGGGTTTTAACATGACTATAAACACGTGTAGGAACTTTTTATAGTTTTAATCATCACTGATCACACATCAGTCATAACAATTAGTACTGAAAAGTAACCAGTAAACATCCGAGCAGTGAAACGGTCACAGAGGTTTAAAACTAAACATACTAGCCAAAGTTAATCAGTAAGTGAGTTAGCCTTTAGCCTAACACGTAGCCCGGCTCACTTCCCCCACGTCTGTATCCTCTCAGTTTTTGTCTCATTTGCTGTTGTACGTCATAAAGAGGCAGCAATAATACAATAGGACAGTTACATAACCAGTTAAAAAGTCCTTGTATTACTTTTTCAGCATATTTTTGGGAAACTCGGTTGAAATCTGCGCTGCATATGGATTGAACTACCTTTATACTTTATCCTCAAATGAAATCGTTAAAATTTTTGTTAAACTGCCCTTCGCAGACTTTGTTTACATAGTCGTCCTTACTGATGGTCGTAGCTGAAATAAGTCAGACTTTTTCTTTATGGCTGTTTCCAACTTCTTGTCACACATCCTCCTTTCCAGAGACTTGTCCTTTGGTAATTCTTCAAGCATGCAGAACCATAATTAGGAAAAATTACTTCAAAACGTTGTTTAGTGTGGCTCCTACTTCACGCTCAAATGCCCACATATACGTAAAATGAATTCTGCTACGTGCAGGTGACCAAAAAATTCAGCATTTGGAGCAGCTGGTGTTCACCTCCGCCGTTTGAATGGAGCCGTTGACTCAGCACAGTCCACCACAGAACACCTCAGTGGGATCTAGTCTCACCCGGTAATACGTGCTACTGAGTCAGGAAATGCAGCTCTGTTGCTATTCTCACTGAGAGGGGGAGTGACGGGGGGGGAGGTGTGACAAACTCTGCATTGTGGGGGGATGGAAGGACTCAGATGAGCAATCTCCTGCTTTCGTGAATCGTGATTCTGTAGCCTTTTGTGTTTGTAAACACACGCGTGAATTTCACCACCGCTCTCGGTTTATTTGAATTTCACAGTAGCCCACACGCCCGCATGACTCGGGTACTGCAGGAAATTCATTCACTCCTGGATATGAAATGATTTCTGAGGAAGAGAATGAGGTGTCGCATGGGGGGTTGTTCCACATCGGAGAGAAATACTTTGCAGGACTCACTCACAGAGCTGCCATGAAGCGCGTTAAAGCCGGCGCTGGAAGCCCATTGGCCGCTACACACGGTGGGAGCGTGATGGGAATGATCTCGTCTGTGACTAGACCTTACTCATGTCAACTATATTCCTTTTATGGCCTACTGCCTCCCACGTGACCTCACATATGTTACTTACAAGAAGCAGCGAGTGGAGAAATATGTCAGGACACACACACACACACACTCAGTCTCTCCTCCTATGTGCGTGCATACACATTTCTTCATGTCACCTGGGCAGTGACACTAGAGGTATGGAGCTCTGGCAGGAAATCCATGCAGTTGACAGATGAGTGCTCTTATGTTTGACCGGGGAGAAAATAGAATGGGAGAAGGAAGGAGGGAGGAGGAGGTGCAGGAAAAGATGAAGGGAGTGGGGGAGGAGGTGGCGAGGAAGACAGAGAGGAGGTAGATATACGGGGAGTGGTTGTTTGTGTATCGTAGTATTGTTTGCAGGAACGTGTCTGCAAATGAAAAAGAGTTTGAGGGAACACAGTGATGAATGCAGTGAAATCATTACTTTAATTACAGTCATGATGTCCGCTGCACAAACAGGCCCTGATGATAAAAACACAGGGAAGCAGCCCGGGCCTCCTATTGACGTTTGGCTCCCGACATTATAGATATTGATTGAGCTCGCTGCATTTACAGTGAGCAGTCCTTAACCTAAAGCCACGCTATTAAAACTCTAGTCATTCCTTTTTTTTTTTTCTGGAAATGCATTTTGAATGGAACATCTGGTTTCTTAAGCAGAAGGTCCCGAGGATAGCATTGTACCTGTATTTTAACTACCGACCATGAAATGCTTCTTTTTCACAGTTTATTCATTCCTGCTGGTTGAGCAAAGGAGCAGAGGAGTGTCAGCTACTTAAAAGACGCAGAGGATTTTAGTGTCTGCTCTCCTGACTGCAGATGTTTCAGTTCTCAGACCCTGATGAAGTGGCGCCTTATTCCTGGTGCCATGTAATAGAGAGGTTCTTCACAGGGTTGATCGTCAGCTCCTCTCACATGTTGATGTTTCCCTGGGCAAGGCACCGAACCACAAATGGCTCCTGATTGTCAAACCAGCACCTTTTACTGCGTGTGTGAATGAGGGAAAGAGATGAAGGGATTTGGATAAAGTCATACATCCATAAATCATCACCGTTATCATCATCATCAAAAGAAAATATCTTTTATTATCCCTTTTACTAAAGGAGCATTCCACCTATTTATTACAGTGGTTGTCAGGATAACCTTTTAAAAAGCTACACATCCCAAGTATCACACATGCTGCAGCCTGTAGACTCACCCTCAGTGTATGGGTCTGAAGTGATGCTCTTTCTTTTAGCGATGGGGTAGTTAACTTTCACAGCTGCATCAGCCACCTCCCAGCTACGACTAAAAGCAGACGGTTTCCTCAAACCTGTCATTATCTCATTTCTTCTCCGAGTCTGGTCCAATGATGAGTGTGATAGTGAAAGGTACTGCCTCTGAACACACTCAGTGCACTGGACACCCATTCACCTCTGTGAATTAATAGGATATGATCAATTTTGTGTCAACTTTTCTCCTTTTTCACAGACATATTTTTCTCTGGTGGCTGACATGAAGAGGAGCCTGCACCTCACAGTGTTGCATAACTCTACTGATGTAATGGGCATTTATCATTTAAAGCTGTCGCAGATAATTTCGGAGATGTAACTTTTCACCATTAGGGACTAAAAGTCAGGAAATCGTTGTGCTGCTTATGTTTTGAACGTTTGAATCTGTCTTGAGATTCCCTTATTTGTGTGGAAGTGCTAATAAGATAAAAGATGAGATAAGATTGTCTTGTAGCACTAAACATACCTGATTGGTTGAGTACTTTAGCATTTTATTTAAGCCATAATCTTTGAAAACCTATAGCTACATATGTTCAGATCCCTTGTATCGACATTGTGAAGCTGTAGAAGGAATCCTACGACAGATGGGCCGACAACAAAGTCCAGGCCCCGAGTGGGAGCGGTCTTCGAGTTTATTGCTGAACTAAATCGCTCCGTTTATTCTCCTTTAACTGGTAAAATTCTGCTTTGGAACACAATTTAAATATTTATTTTCTTTAGGTAAATTAAATGGTACTATCATGTGTTTTTGCAGGTTTATGCACAAGTGTAGCTATGGACATAGCCAAGCTTTTACATTGCATAACTGAGGCTACTTACATACTTACAGTTTTTAAATAGTTAATTGGATTCCACAGTTCTATATTTTAACTTAAGTTAAATGGATTTACGGTCTCCTCAGCCATAGGAGACAGTAAATCCAAGCTCCCACATGTTGTTCCTCCTCGTCTTGTTTGCGTTGGATGAGGCTATCAGCAAAATGGATTTCTATCGTACACCAACTGGCTGCGAACACGATCAACCCACAGAACTAGTTACAGAAACGTGACCGAGACAGATCGCTTCATGATGGTTAATTAATCAGCCTTTCTTCAATTTTTAAAAAGTATGCTGACTGTTCTGCAAGCGTTTGTTACAATTGCTGAACAAAGCTGTGTGATGGCCTGGTAGTAACCACAGACAGTGACACAGACAGTGACACAGACACACACACACACACACACACACACACACACACACACACACACACACACACACACACACACACACACAAAGGGGACCTATTACTTCTGTTTCTATGGTAACAGTTGCTTCATTGCCTCGTCGCTATAGGAGCCAGGTTTCCCTTGGAGATGAAACTGGCATGGGTGTGCCTGTGTGTGTGCGTGTGGAAACAGCATTTCGCCAAAGCCGTCTGTGCAGCCCTCAGAGGCCTCGTGCTCAGCCCTGAGGGGCTGGACAAAAAATAGGTGTGGTCTGAAACACCATTGATGCGAATGTGCAATTCATCCCCTTATATAGTCACAGAGAGTGGAGCTCCTCCCACTCCGCAGGGGGGGAGGACAGACTGGAAGCATCTCTCAGACCACAGTGGGGCTGGCTTCTTGTGTCTGTGATATTTTTGCCTTCTTTGTGTTGAGATACATGAATAAAGACAATATACAAATATCCAGCAATTATTTTATTTGACAACCAGCCAAGGAATTCTATAATAAATACAATGACTCATTAGGATCCCATTACAGGTCTACAAATGTCCCCTTTGTCAAGATTTCCATTGCCTTCCTATGGTATATTTCACACATATTTTCATTTCACAGTGTATTATTACAAACGCATTTGCTCTCTTGTTTTTTGACATTGTACAACCTGAACCCATACTGTGTCACCTGCCCACTCGCTGTGTGTTCTCATGCCATATGATTTAAAAGCACGTGTGTGTGTGTGTGTGTGTTTTCGCAGAAATTCGCCAGGGGCCAGACCCTGCTGGACATGGTGTGTGGCCATCTGAACCTGCTGGAGAGGGACTACTTTGGCCTGTCTTTCCAGGACACCGACAACTCCAAGGTCAGACACGCAAGAACACAAAAACACATGCACACACAACCGCACACACATGAAAAACAAACACATCAGGACAGCTTACTCGGGTAAAATGAAGTTTACTTTAATTTCTTCTAAGGTCTATAAGTGACTAGGCTGTCATGTTAAAATGCCAAAATGAAGTCCAAAGTTTTTCTCTAAAGGTGGGAGGTCTGTGTGAGACCTCATATACACCTCAATTCATGTGTGGACTGGGTGTTTTTTTACTTGTCTTGATTTGTATTATTTGATAAGCATTCAAGTTATTGCTCATAAAACAAGCTAAAGGCCAAATATGTGTTGATGATGGATTCAGCGTGTTCTTTTTTTTTTTACATGGCTGCTAATAAATGGATTATATACTGCTTTGGTTGGATAACGTCACCGATTTCACAGCAAATGCCAACCACCAGCAAACCAGCCCCATTTTTCTCAACTTGATTCACCAGGTGTTATATAGCAGCAAGTCCCTGGTTGCCCTTTAAACTCTGCTTAACCACTTACATCTTGAAAGTGGCAAACATGGCCTTTAACCTTTTAAAATGTGATTAGACAGTATGGCCTTTTGAAAAATGGTGCACGGGGTCCACGGTGTGCCATGAAAGTTCTAGTGACATTAAGCAGAGGTGGTTGGATTCAGCTGGCATTTATAGCCCCAATATTGCTGCTTTCAGAGTTTAGAGAAGCTCTCATTCATATTCTTGCAGGGTGAATATATTTGGTTCTCAATTTGTGAGGTGTCGTACTTGTGAGGAGCTCTTAAAAATCTGAATATGGATGCTTTTGTCGAGGTCAAATTTCTCAAAAGAGATTTTCTCTTTCTTTCTTTGTCAGAATTGGTTGGATCCCTCCAAAGAGATTAAGAAGCAAATTCGGGGTAAGTGCGGTGTAGACACACACACACACACACACACACACACACACACACACACACACACACACACACACACACACACACACACACACACACACATACGCACACACGCAAACACATGCGCACATATGCACACACAGATTGTGTTTTAATGAACAGGCTGTCCTTCATAAGAAAACCTTGCTGGTGGTTTGTCCACAGTTGGCTCCTGGATTATGGGATTTTCTGTCAAGTTTTACCCTCCAGACCCGTCTGTACTGATTGAAGACATCACCAGGTACGTGTGGATCCAACAGCAAACACTTTTTAACTCAACCTTTAATAAACACTGGTTTGTTGTGGTGGTTAAAAAACTATAATGCTGGTTTTTAGTTGTGGTTGTGATTTTTATAAAGAAATAAGACCAGTACACATAGAACTAACTGTTGACAGTGCGATTTGTGGATTATTTCTAATACAAGGGAAGCTTTACTGTAGGTTAGGCAAAGATTTCATGACAGGACCTATGTTCTATATGTCTGTTATTGTTCAGTTCAGTAATACATGGGAAGTCAATCAAAGAAGCTTAAAGAAAAAAATAAACAGATCATGGTAAAGCAAAAGGTCATTTATGTTTTTTAAAATGAACAAGACAGTGTCTACAGGTGTAATTTGTACGCTTGATAATGTCAGCATGCTGATGTTAAGCAGGTTCCATGTTTATACTATTCTCCATCTTGCATGCTAGCATTGGAACTTTTGCTAATTAGCAATAACTAAAGAGTACATTTGAAACGTCATTAGGTTTTCTGGTACTTGGTTCTACACCAAGTACACAAGTATTAGACTGAGTCAAATTTTCCCCTGAAAATGATACTCAATTCAATTCAGGGAAAGATTCAACCCCTGAGCACAATGAATGTCTGTTACAATAATAATAGTAAAAATAATTGTATTATTAGTATTATTTGTATAACACTTTTCCCGACACAGTAACAGTGCTTCACAAAATTAAATAAAAATAAAAAAATAAAAAAACATTTTCACAAAGATGTTTACAACAAAAGATGGATACGAACTGATAAACGCTGCCAACATGGCTTAAATATTGCATCAGCATCGACTATCAGTATCGACTGAAAACTGAGAACCATTCCAACAGAGATTCTTCCAGGTGTTTCCTGATAATGTCGACTCGTGACTTTTGGAGTGGAGGGTTAGCAGCGTCTCTGTGTTTCCCCAGGTACTACCTGTGCCTGCAGCTGAGGGACGACATTCTGTCCGGACGTCTACCCTGCTCATTTGTCACCCACGCTCTTCTGGGCTCCTACACTGTCCAGGCCGAACTGGGTGACTACGAGGCCGAGGAACACGGCCCCGACTACGTTAACGACTTCCGATTTGCCCCCAACCAGACACGTGAGCTGGAGGAGAGAGTGATGGAGCTTCACCGTAACTACAGGTCAGAGAAAATATGGCTTCATTAATTAGATTTAATGCCGTGAGGATAATGGAGGATGCTTTTCGTTTTTATCTGTAGGATGAATGTGGGAAAAAAAGTGATGAATCACTCTTGACGTTTGTATGATAGGGGAATGAGTCCGGCAGATGCAGAGGTGAATTTTCTAGAAAATGGGAAGAAGCTCTCGATGTATGGAGTGGACCTGCATCACGCTAAGGTACAGAGATAATAATCCCGGACTTTTCAGCTGTCAATACTCTTCTGATACAAGTTAATTCAATGCTTTTAATACCCTGTTTGCCAGGATTCAGAGGGAATCGATATAATGCTCGGAGTGAGCGCCAACGGTCTGCTCATTTACCGGGACCGCCTCAGGATCAACCGGTTCGCCTGGCCCAAAATCCTCAAGATCTCCTATAAGAGAAGCAACTTCTACATTAAGATCCGACCTGGAGAGGTGAATACAAAACACAATCGTCTTGTCTTTTTGCATCTTGCTTCACGTAGGATGATCTCACTGTGCAATTACTGCATGCACTACCCCACTAGAAAGAGCTTATGACAGTCACTCTATTTCACGGTTTCACAGTTGTTTAAATTACATCATTGTCTCTCTTGACGTGTCCCAAACAGCATAAATAGTCATTTCATGGTTTGATAAAAGAGTATTTTCTGGGACTTATCTTCTGCACAGTGTGCGACAACTGACGAGGCGTATTTTCTCTGTCATTATTTATAGCCCTGAGAGCTGCTGTTCTTAAATATTAGGCTGGCGGGTCGTGCTTTTGTTCTTCTTCTCCACTTTCTCTCGCTCTCTGTGGTGACTTTAAAGCCTGATTAGACAGACGTGAGGACACTTGCACCTACATTAAGGATTTTAGAGCCACATTATACTCGCTCTCGGTTTCTTCTCCTTAAAATTATTATGATTTGCTGTTTTTTCCCCGACATTTTTTCGGCCTTGAGGGTGGGCGGCGTGTGTGTTATATCCACTGTTAAACTGGCATTGACATCTTCATGGTGAATACAAAGGCCGCCCCGTGCATATACTCTGTTCTGCACGTCTATCCTCTTAAGTCAGCTGTCACTTCCCATTTGCCTCCAGGGCTTTCATTGTGTTTTAAAGCCCTTTTATTCCAATCTGTCCCCACAGAACGTTGTTTTGTGTGTGGAACAAAAGTTGGCCTCTCCTCTTGAAAGGTCGACTCCTGATGTTTAAAGACCTGTTATATTGCTAATAACCTATTGATCTGAAAGCGTCTTCTGCTGCTCATGCCGCTGAGCTGATGGAGTGAGCCCATGAGCGGCTAATTTGCAGGTTGGTTAGAGATGGAAAATCTACGTGACATGGCTGACGCAAGAATATATTTCTACAAGTAAACAGAAAACTGATATTGATTTTTTCATTGCTGCGGAGTAAACACAATTCACCCTGCCACCATCTTTCCCCCGGCACTCACTCCCCTTCACTCCCCTTCTTCTTCTTCTTCTTCTTCACGTTCACTCCTTCACTGCTCAGTATGAACAGTTTGAGAGCACCATAGGCTTCAAGCTGCCCAATCATCGGGCGTCAAAGCGATTGTGGAAGGTCTGCATTGAGCACCACACCTTCTTCAGGTAGGACTCAATCACCACAGACACAACCTATTCTGCACTGAAGTCGTTGAACCCTGCATGAACTGTTGACATGTAGACTGTATTATTGGTTTTAATTAATTATTTAATGGTATAAAAATGGGGTTAAATGAAATCATTGACAGCTGAAACTGATGAGCGATTGGGCAAGTGCATTGGCAGGACCTTGATACCGCGGTTACACTGCTGCGCAGCTCCAAAATCATAAGTGCAAGATGGCGGCGTTCGTATCCAGAATATTTTGGCTTCATTTTTGTGGCGACGTGTCGTCCATCTTTACATGCAGTCTATGTGTTGGCACAGTAGAGCTGTCCTTCATGTTAAACTCAGTATGCAGATGTGTTGATCCCTTAATTTACCATGGTAACACTTTCGTATAGGTTCAATATGAAGAATTTTCTTGAAAGAAGCTTGTTGCCATCGAACAGAGCAAAGCTAACTGTTTCCAGTCTTTGTGCTTAGCTAAGCTAACTAGCTTCTGGTGCTTAGAGGGTTGTCATTCTTTTCTCATCTAATTAAGTAAGTGTATTTCCCCAAAAAATATTTTAGTTCTGTCAAGAAAATTCCTCTGGAAATCAGCATTTGCTAAGAAGTTCAACAAAACTAACCAAACTCAAGTAGCTGTCTTAAAGCTAACTTTGTCTTTATTTTCTCCTAAAATCCAAATCTCACTTTTCAGAAACCTTCACAGGAAGTCAGTCAGAAGTAAATAAACGATACCCCTGTTATGTCTTTTTTTTATCAAACTCTAAAGTAATCAAGTCAAAGATATCAACAAGGTGCAGCATCTGAATAATTGTTGTACATATACAAACTGAACCTTCTTGCAGGTTGGTTTCTCCAGAGCCGCCTCCCAAGGGCTTCCTGGTGATCGGCTCCAAGTTCCGCTACAGCGGGCGAACCCAAGCCCAGACCAGACAGGCCAGCGCTCTCATCGACAGGCCTGCCCCGCAGTTCGAGCGCTCCGTCAGCAAGAGGTACTTGCTGCCTCGAAGCATGGATGGAGGTGAGTTTCCGGACAATGGCTACCCCGAAGTTCACCAATGTTTCCTGTGAGGCAGTCTCCAGCCCCTCAGGTTTAGAAAAGGGATGCATGAAAACATAGTTTAAATATTTCCGCAACAGGACTTATTGATTTTGTGCTATGGCCCTTAAGGGCAAGAGAGTTCCTACCTAATCTCTGAGAACAGAGATCAAGGCAGGTCTGTGCCTTGTTGTCTCCTAAGAAAACTTTATATTTATTTTTGAGATATGTGGCCCTGTTAAGTGCAGTTCAGTAGATCATATGAAAGTCAATTTTACCCTCCTTTATCACTTTATCACCAGCCTCAGCTCTGGGTGATAGCATGGACCAATTGTCGCAGCGAAGCTCCAGTGAACGCACACAGTTCATGTCCAGAGAAGACCTAGACCAAGAGGGGAGCCTGGATCTGGACCATGAGCCATACCACTATCAGGACCAAGACCAGGACCAGTACACAGATCAAGAGCTGGAGGGTCAATATCAGAATCAGATGCGGGGCTCTTCAACGCCCACAAGGACTTTAGAGCTTAAGGTACAGGATGAGAAAACACTGTTCATATACACAGACACCTGCTTTCACTGCAGATCGGAATATTAAATTCTAAGCAAACCTATATTTTGTGCTCGTTTGCTCAGGTTGAGTCTAAGTGTGTTTAGCTTTGAGGCCAGTTTCTCTCTATGATCATAATTATTGTTTTCTCCTGGTTAAGCTGTAAAAAATGTTGTGGACATCCAGGCCTTTATATCTAGAGCAGAGTTATTTAAGAGCAACTCTCACTAAACAAAAACACCCTCCACTGAGTTACACACTTGGACTGAAGTGGTGGATGGGATAACAACCTGTTGTTTCATGGCTTTGCAGCACAACGTTGTTAACATGAAAATAAGGCACAAAACATGTCTGCGTTTACTAAGTTAAATCATCTTGTGGCATTATAGAGTAATGCCACAAGATGATTTAAAACGCTTTATAGTTATTTTCCCCGTGCACAAGCAACAAAAACTTACCACAGGCTGAAAGTAGCAAGCTAACATTAGCTGTGAGGGCTGCTAACGTCAGTCGGGTTAAATAGTTAGCTAGAAAACTCTGTAAATTTGATTTAGGATACTAAAACAAACGGGTAAACCTAAACAGGAGCTGTTAAGAATTGTAGCAAGTAACACATTCCTCACCTAGTGCTCCTCCTTCTTTGGGTCTTGCTTTGTGATTCTGATCTCAACAAGCTGGAGAAATTACTGAGTAGAAACCAAACAGAGGATGCATGCATCGATTTTAATTTTCAAAAAGATATTTTACAGTATTTGTAAACTACAAAAATACAATACACTAAAGTATTTTGATACAAAATATGAATCAATTTTCATCAAACCTATCAAATAGAATTTTTTAATATGTACGTTAAATACATGTATCATAAATACTGCCCATCCCTGGCCACAAAGAGCTGAGTGTCATCAGCATAGCGGTGGAAAGAGATGTCATGCCTCCTGATGACACGACCCAGGAGAAGCATGAACAGATTAAAAAGTAGCTGTCCTAAAATTGAGCCTTGTGGGACCCCTGGGAGCTTTGACTGAGCCACAGCTTTCTGAGTCCAATGTTTTCATCGATGTCAAAAAGAAAAAATATTGCAAGTGTGGAAACTAACTCACAGTTTCGAGGACGGTACAGAGGAGCACACAAACCCAGTCCCTTAAGCTCGTCTTTTAAAAAAGCACACAGCACTTACTGTGCCCCAAGTCAGAGAAATCCCTCATGAACTTTTGACTAACACTTCTCATCCTTCTCTCTCACATCCCTTTTCCTTTAAAACTGTAAACAACATCCCTCTTGAGTCTTATAAGACTTTTGAGCACGAGTCCTCTCTACTCACTGTTTCCTCAACTGCCTCCCAAACACTTAACGGGAACTGTTCGCTGCAGATGTTTGTTTTTTGAGACCCAGCCTCCTGCCTTTAACAGCTCTTCACCTCTCACTGCTGTTAACGTTAACTCTCCTCTAACCTCTGCTCTCTTTCTCTGACATCTCAGTGTCCTCCACCTCATCCTTTCCTGCAGAGTGAAGAGGCAGGTTCATTTGTTGACTCAAAGCCAGAGGTATTTTGGATATATCGGAGCGCTGTGTGTGTTTTGTATGGTGTTTGGTTGTTGTAGGTCATGCACTCTTGCTCTGTGGTTTTTAAGCACGACCTGTCTCTTTTCTGTTTTGTTGATTGTCCCTGGAGGGGATGTTATGTCTTCTCATAATTTTCAGGATTCCTCTTAGCAGAATCCATGGAAGCTGCATGAACAGATCCACAGATGAATAGACACAAATTGTTTAATATCCATTTATTGAGGCTCTTCATTTTCTTTTCCTCTTTTTTTTCTCCTGTCTGCCCAATGGGAAATATACGTTTAGTGGAAAACTAGATTTTCTTCATTTGCAGTTAGCTCGTATCCATAGTGATTTGAACAGGCGTCTTTTTTTTTCCTATTCTCAACACTTGCTGAAGAGCATGGATCTTAAACAATGTCTTTGTGTGAAATAAGAGGGATTGGTTATCATTAGAAGCATAAACAGATGACCTTTAATGGCTGCCAAAGAGTGAATCAGTGTTGTTAAAAAAGCAGCTGAGATGCGTAAAATTCTCCTTATTTGATAATTATTTGATTTAATTAACAATTTTAAAATAATTTGTGCTGTGAAGATAAGCACAGCAATCATTTTTTTATATTTATGGTAAAGATTATTCCAGTGTATAGAGTGCATATTACTTCATGCAGGTGTGTTTGGTAGTAATATTAAGTACTGTGAGAATTATTGATGTTGCATTAGTCATTAAAGGATTTGTTCATTTGTGGTTTTGAAGTTTGTAGATGAAGAATTATCCCTGCGCTCCAAGCACTTACGTTCAGTCAATACATGACTGTATTAAATTATCAGGAGGCTGACACTGAAATGGATTGTCCCTGTCTTCTTGGCAGAACATTGAACGGCTTAACAGTCTTAGTCCAAAGCCTTGATGGTGTCAACTGTTTCAGCTCTGTGTGTGTGTGTGTGTGTGTGTCCGACCGGCCGCCTGCCTTTTGACTCACCTGCAGCACTTTACCTCTTTGTCTCTGCACGCATCCGCCCCCTCCCGACCCCCTCACCCTTCAATCTCCTGCTTTGCTCGATAATACCTTCACTTCATCTCACTGCCCCACTTTGGGCTCCCTCATCTATCGGACAAGGATCGGGCCACCCCTCGGCATAAACAGGAGGTACTGCTCGTCCTCGTCTTTTATGGCATGTGCTGTGTGTTTGACGTTCACTAGGTGGCGCTGTGTTTTCTGGTTCATGTTTGTGCCTGTCAAATACTTTGAGTGCACAGAAAACAGAGATCAGGTTAAAATATTCAGGTTATCTTTGCTACAGCACACGTTCGTTTCCTGCAACATTATTATTGAATGTCAGTTTCATATTTTTAGCAATATTAATACCAGTTATCTTTTAACTCTCCATTAGTCAATGAATGAAAACCTATTTTTAATTATTACGTATTCATCAACGTCTGTTTGTTTGTCAGTTGGTTTTCAATGTTTGTTGGTTTGTTTATTTGTTTGTTTGTGAGGAAAATTACACGAAAACACCGAAACGGATTTTCATGAAACTTGGTGGAAGTATGTGGTATGAGTCAGTTCAGAACCCATTACATTTTAAAGCAGGTCTGGATCAGGGGGTGGCATCTAGGAATTGTTATCACTTTCTGTTTTTCCAAATTTTCTCGTTTTAGTTTAGTTAGAAATTATTTATGGATCTTGATGAAATAAATCAGGCACATTTAGGGAACTAATATCTATGGGTGTTAAATTTGGTGCTTGATTAAATTTAAAGGGACTGTTGAAAGTTGAATACTGTTAAAAAAAAATTCCCTGAGATTAAGAGGTGTTAAAATTCAACTTTTACTCAATCTCTTTTTGGTCATCATTAAGACACCTATTGTCCAATCATACGATGCATTCAATGCATTTTTCAGCAACGTCACAAAACTGAAAGAGTTCTAACTCATGTTGCTTTGTGTCCCTGGTGTGGCCTCCACTCTGTGAAGCAGCAGTTCCTGGATAAGCCAGAAGATGTTCTACAGAAGCACCAGGCCAGCATCAACGAGCTGAAGAGGGCTCTGAAGCAGCCCAACAGCAAGATGGCCCAGAGGGAGAAACGCCTCTCCTCTACTACTCCTGCTGGAGGAACCCCTGAGTGGAAATCTGTAAGAATACAATCCTGTCCCAACGTTACTGTCTTCACTGTGCCACCATTATTTAAGTGTTTTAATGTTGTATGGTCAGATCCTAAAAAAACATGAATAAAACGTTTACCGTATTTATGTGAGGGAACTATATAAGAGCAGCGTACCTAGCCAGGCTAATGCAACTGTCTACTCTATGTCAACATAGGCGACCACTGATGGCAAATTGATTGAGAAGCAGGATGCTCATGGTGGAGCGCTGGATGCTTACGCTAAAGAAATGAGTAAGACGTCGTCTATGGTTAGAAACACGTTTGCATCTTGGACTGAAGCGAGCGTGAACAATTGTCTAACACCCATTGACTCTTCAAGAGCTAGACCCCAAACTTCTCTGGAACAGGAAACAGACTTTACGAGTAGGGGAGTAAGAGATTCGAACCCAATGGATGACACCTTAACATGTAAAAGGCATCACGACTCTGTATTCTCAAGAAACACCTTTCAAGAAAATGGATACGGATCATCCCCGGACAAGCAGAGGAATGATGATGCGAGGCATTGTCTGCATGAGCACAACAGTCATGGAGAGAGGCCGAGGAACTTCGAGAGTCCGGCGGCATTGGAATCTCTCCAAAAGGGCGATGGGGGCAGGATTGACAGAGATGAGAAGGACTGGAAAATAAAAGACCCGAGCCCCGCGGGAGTGCGAGATTGCGACAAAACCGGGAGCTCACACTCAGAAGTCACCAAAGTCGTCCCTCTCAAGCCACAGCGATCAAAGAAGTCTTTGAATACAGAGAACAAAGGTGTTGTAAACCCTCAAACCCAACGCCATTCTGACGGAGACGTCTTTGGTGCGGCTGGCGACGTACAGATGACAAAATCAAAAGACGCATCCTGCGAGGCAGAAAGGAGACTCGAGGATAATACTCTGCTGCAATCTGCCACAGATGTCGCCAAGGAAAACAGAGCAGCTGCCAAAAACCACAGTGAGGCTGCGATGTTGAATCGGCAGCAAACTCTAATTTATCAGCAGATGAAGAATGAGTTGTTTGGACAACAGGAGCTCAGAAACTGCAGCGATGCAACAGGGCAAAATCACTGGGCAAGAGGAGGAGGCGGAGGAGGCGTGCTGCATGAAGATCACTTTCAAAGCAACTCTGAGTTTAAAGAGAATCTCTTCTCTGGCTCCAAGTTCCCAACCGCTCCCCCCCGAACTCTCCCTTTAAAAACGCAGTGGTCCAGAGACAGGCAGAGCAACATGGACAACAGCCACATCCACTACAGGACGCCCAGCCAAGAAAGTGCCAGGAAGAAGCAAGCGGTAAACCATCTGCCCCCACCCACCCACCCTAACCTTTCTGTCAATCATCGGAAAGTAAAACATTGCATGAGCTTCAGGCGATGTCGTGCAAATCTTGTTTTTAACCATCTAAAAACAAAGCAAAAAAAAAAATCATGTGACTGTGAATGAGAAAGCAAAAAGTCCACGTTTCCTTCGCATCGCATCATTGACCGACTCAATTCACGTCCATGGGCCGGGGAGCTCTTTGCTTTTTCCCCTGCCCTCTGCAAAGCTTGACATCTGCTTGGCCATCTCAGAACCCCGCGGGCCTTTAAGCAAACTTCCCATTGCTTAAGCTTCAGCCGTTTTTTTATCCCACCTTAACTTGTCACGTTAACACCTGGTCTCTCCTTCCAACATCCTCACAGAATGAAAGGTGGCTGCTGTTGCAAGGAGTCCCAAGACCTTTCCACCATTTTTCTTTTCTTTTTATTTTATATATAAATGGTTGAGAAGGGCATTTGAACCAAATGTTCTGCCTTGGCACCTCTGTAGCAATAGCAGAAAATGACAAAGGCGATTAGATGTAATCACGGGGCTGCAGACCTGCCAAACCTCTTCAGGTCTCAGGCATTCATATGGCACATTTATGAATATGAATACCTTTTTCCTGAAAGGGATTTTGAGAAATCTAACCTTTCAGTGCATGGCATCACCATTGCACTTGCAGTCATTTTAATGACGTCAGCCTGTGAAATATAAGCCTGTGTGCATGCTTCTGACAGTCGCTTTTGGGAATCCTCATCTGTGTTTATTGTGCCAACTTAACATAACCTATTAGTTAATTGATAAATGCTATAAGTAATAATGCAGTTGAAGCCATTAACTTTAAAACCGCAAATTATTTTAGTATAACAATAAATGCTTTTATCAGCCGTGTGTTGCTGCTGCAAAGAAAACCTCTTAACTCTCTGCTTCTGCTCTTCCTGATTGAAACTGTATTGATTGATGGAACTACACACAAAAGCTTTTGATATGAATTATGATTTGTGGCTGATCTAGATTCTGGATTGACGAATTAACTTTATTAATTTTCTCTTAACCTTCCCTTGTTGTTTGTTTCTCTTCTCCAGGAGACACCTCCCACACCTGCGATTCACGAGGAGCCTTTCAGCGACGTGAGTCACCGCTCAGCTCCACCGCTCTCTCATGTGTTTGTTCTCTTTTTCAGCCACTGTTTTGGAAATTAAACAAACTGCTCCTTGTTGTTTGACACATTGCTCTGGGGCCAATAGTGTAGCAATATCATTTGTGTGTGTTTGTGTGTGTGGAGAGTTAGGTAACTGAATCTCAAACCATGTGTGCATCAAATTTGTAAATGTGTAAAAAAATCTGCAAATGCATGCTGAGATTTGTTTATATTCAAAGGTGTGCATTAATGCATACATAGATAGTATTGGCTGTAAGTGAAGTGAAAAAACACGGAAATAATAATTTTTCCATAGTTTATTTTCTTCACAAGGAAATGGCCCATGGTGTGAAATCCTGATTGGGTGTTAAATTGCTCCATGCTAATGTGTTTTCTGCAGAGGGAACTATGGGAAAGACGCCTGGGCTCTGTATCGGAAGATGACCAGGACCAGGATAGCCTGTACCTGAGGGAAACCCACCTGGGCATCGAACGCAAGTGCTCCAGCATCACGGTCAGCTCCACGTCCAGCCTGGAGGCCGAAGTGGATTTCACCGTCCTCACTGACCTGCACACAGGCATGGAGGAGTTCTCCAAGGGCATGTTAGAGCTGGGAGACAGGGATCTGTCACCCGATGGCGGTCTGTGCCTCAGCATCGACTTACTTCAGCAGCAGGGCCCCTCGGAGCCGCCTCATCCGTTAATGTCAGCCCCTCTGTCCAGAGGAGCCAGCAGCAGCCCTCCGGCCAAACACATCCAGGCTGAAGAAGTCAGAGGAGAGGTCAAACGGCCCGATGTTCAGGTAGACCGAAGTTTTCATGCTAACTGTTTCTAGCCCTTTAGAGGCTCCTACGGTGGCTGAGACGTCCCACACAACCACATTAATGGAAAAGACGAATGCAAACGCCACACAATGGAAACACAACTGGCTTTTGCTGTGTTGTTGCAGCTTTTACATGCATATTTACCGCTAGTGAACTTGTGTGGGACGTCTCAGCCACAGTAGGCTCCTGATTCTTTTGCTTGATGACAGGTTAGAAGAATACTACTTTAGGCACTTAAAATATAAACCAGAGGTTTGTGTGTGTGCGTTGACGTGCGTGTGTGCGTGCGTGTGTGTGTGTGTGTCTGAACATACTCTTAATGAACCACAAAATGAAATCTCATGTTTTATACCCTATCTGCATTTTTGTTTAACTGGAAGCACATGACAAACTTGATTGTCACTCAGTAGAGGGAAACCCCTCTTCATTGGCCACCTCTTAACATGCCTGATTTCTCTAACCAAGACCCATGAAATATTCGGAGGAATCAACGAAAATGTTGAAAAACTCCCTTTTTTGTAATGTTAAAGAAAGTAAAAAAAATAAATCCTGTATACCCCCTGCTCCAGATCTGCACCAAATTTTAGAGGTTCTTCCTTGGCCCGTCTCCCATCCAAGTTTTGTGGTTATCTGTTGTGTAGTTTTTGTGTAATCTTGCTTACAAACAAACAGACCATATATATATGTGTGTGTCAGACGCACTGAAATTAACAAAAGTGCAGACAATAGAACAGGAAATGTGTTTCAAGTCTAATGCATTTTATGAAGCAGCACTAAAGGGTAATTAAGAAAGGACACTCTGTCTTTTCTCTTTCCTCTTCGTGCTTCTGTCTTTATCTGACTCCTAAGATAAAACATCTCTTAATGCCAATCTGTGTGTCACATTACTGTGTGTTAGTTTATGCTTTAAATACTTCAATGAATATCCTTATTTTTTCACTAAAGTGCTTCCATCTCCTTCCTAAAGCCTTGTTTACCCACTCAACTAAAGTAAAAAGTGAGGCATGTTTCCCGAGGCAAGTCTTTTTTTCTTTTTAAGCCTGTAGTTCCCAAAAAACCAAAGAGATCGGTGCCGGTGTCGTCGTCAGTTGACCGAGAGCAGTGGCACAGAGAAGCAGGTCGTGCCCCCGCTGTCACGCCCCTGAGCAGGGAAGCCAGCGATGTTATGCCCACACCGGCAGTGAGGAAGACGGATGTCAGGACGGAGACTCAGCCCAATGGGTCAGAGGTCACCACGACCATCGTGGAGTTCACAGATCAGGTTCATTACATATTCACAAAGAAGAAAAATACTGGAACTGAAAAAAAAGCAGGTGGCATGTCAGCTGTTCTGAATGAAACAAATCCCATTTGTCTGTTTCAGGATCACGGTATCGCTGGCCTAGGGGAAGTTTGTTACTCTACGAGACAGAGTGTTTCCCCTGTGAGTACAAACACGAGGACCTCTCCAAATTTAACTCAACCTGCAGCAGAGTCAGTCAATCTCAAGGGTTTAAACCTACTTACAAAGACTGGATGTTCTAAAATGTCAGAAAGAATTACTGTTTGTCTTATCTACAAAGAGATGGTCTGTTTTTATGTAGCTCTTTTCTACAGTTTAACATTCACATATTCATACAGTAAATCTATGTGCAGCACTTTCTCTATGAGAAGGGGCAATTTCGGGTTCAGTATCTTGCCCAAGGACACTTCGGCATGCGGAAGGGGGGAGGCTGAGATTGTACTACTGACCTTCCTGTTAGAGGACGACCCCTCTAACCCCTGAGCCACAGTGTGTGTTCCTGTAGTTATACCTTTGTGAGGACCATTCTAAGCATAGACCTTACAGAGTGAGGAGAATTTTGGAAAGCGAGGTCATTGTGGCCGGTCCTCACATTTTCAAAGGTCTGTTTTAGGGTTAAGACTTGGTTTAAGGGTTAGAACTAGGTTTAGGTTAGAGTAAGGGTTAGGCATCTAGTTCGGAGGGTTAAGGTTAGGGTAAGGGGCTAGGGAATGCACTATGCCAATGAGTGTCCTCACTAAGACAGAAGTACAAACGTGTGTGTGTGTGTGTGTGTGTGTGTGTGTGGTGTGTGTGTGTGTGTGTGTGTGTGTGTGTGTGTGTGTGTGTGTGTGTGTGTGTGTGTGTGTGCGGTATTTGTCTAATGCTGCGCTCCATTGCCTCCTCAGGTGCACATGAGCAGTCTTGGCAGAGAGTCGGCAGGGTCGCCCATCCTTGTCGCTGAAAACGTTACCTCGGCAACCACTCACGTCACCAAGGTTAGAGCAGCTCAAATTAAATCTTACAAAACACCCAGTTTGATGTGCAACTGTGATCAAGTGGATTTTGTAACATGATGAGATGCAGCTCAAGTCTTCAGCCTGGAAACAGTGAAACGCAGCTCGTTAACCTTTTAAAATACATGGTTCCACTGGTGTGACTCTCTGACCTCTGTAACGCTGCTTCAGGTGGGTTTTGGTCTCAGTCTACATTAAACTTAATGACTTGTTTGAAAGTGTACAACAGCTGTTGACCCACAACTGGTTCAAACATGTGATTATAGCTTCCCACACAGATAGTATTAATTCAAGCCACATATTACCTTTATATATAACCTTTTTTATGCTGTAAAAACTTGAACAAGGCCAAAGAAAATATATATTTTTGACCGTGTTTGTGAATTTTTTACTTGTTAAGTATGTTGTCTTCATTCTGACTTTCTGGTGGTAAAATTTCATTTTAAATTTTCATTTCATTTTGGATTTATTGTTTCATGTTCAGAGTGTCTGATACTGAGTAACAAGAAGACTAATTGTGTGTTACAGACGGTGAAAGGAGGATATTCAGAGACCAGGATCGAGAAGAGGATCATCATCACTGGAGACGATGATGTAGACCAAGAACAGGTAATAATACATTTTATTTGTATAACACTTTTAACAACGCTCAAAGACACTTTACAAAAGATTAAAAAACGGAAAGCAGATAAAAGTGAATAGTTAGTTGTTGTTGGTTTTGGTTTTGCAGTTGTTGCATTTAAACAAGAAATGTGTTTCCTCCAAACACTATCTATGGTTTTGATACAGGACATACTTATAAAGTCATCTCTTAATATCCTTATTTTATTTATATTTTTTACACTGACATCCAGCCTTGGATTGTTGCATACAATATATTGTGTGTATATATACTGTATATACTTGCAAACATTAACCCATTTCGGTAATGTAACCGAGCGAATACTTTAGTTGAATAAATGAAATACTCTCATACTCCAGCTGCTGAAGAACTGTCATCATGGGTTAATCTTGCTCTTAAAAAACAAACAAAAAAATATATTTAGATATAAAATGTATTTTATTAAAGTAATAAAAAAGTAATGGCTATTTCCCTGAATCCAACGTGACAATAAAGCATCTTGTGTTTTACAAGTCACATATTTGAACTGAGGTTCAGTCTGGAGCCTTTGGAAATCTTATCTTCAGAAATGAAGATAAATCATTGGAGAATTTGTTTGAAGTATTCAAGCTTTTAACACCCAGACCACTTGGACTCTTTGCCTGCAGGCGCTGGCCATCGCAATACAGGAAGCCAAGCAGCAGCATCCAGACATGCAGGTGACCAAGGCAGTCGTTGTCAGGGAAACGGAATCGTCCACTGAGGATCGACACGGTGCATCCGAGGTACAGGTGCCATCTTGACTCTGAACAGATAAAAAATCGGGCCAAGATTTAGCCCCACAGCCCCCCTCTCTGATGGGGGGGGGGGGATTTAAGGTTGACTGTCTCTTCTCATCTGTCCGTAGTGCTGATTTGCTGTGACGAGAGCGCCCCCCATTGGACCAGAAGCGCCAGTGAAATTGCCACCTAACATCCCTCCTGATAGACTACTGCCAGTGGTGCTCAGACGGAGCCTCTTGTATACACACACAGACACACACACACACACACACACACACACACACACACACACACACACAGAAGGCTGAACCAGGACTCCTTTTCAAACGCTCCTGTTTGATTTGCATTCACGGTTGAAAATCTTCACCTTTAACAGTTTGACAGTGATGCTAAACTTTAATCGTGGTCTTCAATTCCAAACATCCGGAACAGTTAAATACATCATATAAATAAATTCCCCTCAAAGCTCTCAGGACCTCACTTGCTTCAGTCCTCTTCAAAGGTCAAAGGTCTTGAGTGTAGAAGGGGTTTGTTTTGATAATGTGTGCACTCATTCACAATGTGGAAATGTGGAAGTTACCCATCTCATACAGACAATATCATCTAGAGAATTAGGAATATGTAAAACAAATTGCCATGCACACACTTAAGTGTTTCTTACATGTCCGTCCTGCTGTATTTAATAACGAGAGATCATCCTGCTGTGTGTGCTGAAAACAAACCTCACTGTGTGTCCTTACACTTTGTCACAGACTCTGTCACATGCAGCTCTGGTTGTGTAGAAGGCATCAAGTGGATTTTAGTGGGAGCAGAAGAAGCTCCATGTTTAGATTTCACTCCTGCACAGCCAGTCCCGTGAACGAAGGAGCGTCGTCCCACCCACCTCACACTGACCGATGGCGATGCACGGATGAGAGACATCATGCTGCGTCCACCGTGTCCCTGGTGTCGGTTCCGGACCAAAAAGCAGAGCCGAGTCTGATCCACAAACTTCCCTCTGTCTGTTTTTATTTCACCACGATGTGTGGGTGGCACGGATGCAAGGACAACAAACTGCTGCATTGCGATGGACACTTGGTTGGATTTTCTGCGTACAGCTCTGCACACTAGGAGTTGTTAATACACATGGTGTAGCTGTTGTATTTATTCCAATGGTGGCAATGTAGTTTCTGAGTTCCTCTCCCAGCCTTTAGACGTGCTTTCTGAGTCCAGCTGGATCTAGTTCCACTTTGGCCATTTTCGTGTAGTAAGTACATAGAGTAGGCTCACACCCTTGTTCGAGTTGCAGAACAAGCATCAGTAAATTTACTATTTGAGATAATACTTGCATGATGATTTCTTGCATTATTGGATTGTAATTGAATAATATTGATATGAGAAGAAGGATGGATAACGACATCCAGGATCATGAAGGAAAATCACACAGAGGTAAAGGAAGTTATGTAATTATATAAACACAATCTGAAGTCAAATCTATAAGCTCTGACGTGCAAAAGAGGAAATGAAGCTTCCTGACAGGAAATGAGGAGTAGTCATGGGAAAATGTGGGAAAGATCGAGCACACAATGTGTTCAGGTTGTTTGTCAATCCCCACGTCCAATAATAACACATTAGCTACAGCTTGTCTCAGTTACGACCTTTTTTGTTTTACATTTCAATCTAATATCCAGTCACTGGTGCTGATTAATATATCCTAACATATCTGGTTACTGTTAATTCAATCCCCCATGAAGAAACATAAAGTAATAACCACTTTCAGTTGAGGTGACTGATGTTTTTCCATTGTTTTTCTTCATCTTTTACGATTCTCTGCTGAACTAGTTCTGTGAATCAGAGGCCGTCCAATACTCTTTAAAGCAAAGTGCAGTGTTAGAGATGAATAAGACACACAGTAGGGGCCGCATCTTTGAACTTTACGTTGTGTGTGATTTGGTGCATGAATGTTAGCGGGATGCCATAGATGTGTAGTGTGCCAACTAAGGTAGCGGTGAAATTGTACAAACTCTGATTTTGTATGAAATAACTTTATATGAACAATCTGCTTTTACTTTCACAAGTGCCCGAAAATCAAACGCATAAACTTGGCATGAAAAGGTTTGTCCTTTAAAATTCCTGTCTCCTCTTAATGCAAAAGCTATGTAACGAATCAACACTCGCAGCAGCAAATCATTGGATTGAGAAACAATGTCAAAAACAGTCATGTCAGGTTTATGAACTGTGTAACTTTGGCTTTCAGACACTAAACTTTGCAGTTAATGTTTCACATGTGCAGTGTAACTCCTGTCGTGTTTCATATCTTGGTTCAGTCTCCTAAAGTGACGTTATCTCATGGATGTGGGTGTCAAACTGGAAGGTGCGGGGAAAAAAAAAATAATGCAGCCGTGCAAACCTTGTACTGTGTATTTGGTGGCGTTTTGGTGGATTGTGACGATGTCAAGTAGTTAATGGCCAGGGATTGTATGTACACTAGGGGGCACCAGTTACCTAAAGGATGAGAGCTTTGCAACAACACCGGGGCATTACCGACTGAAAATCCTTCTCACTGTCGTTCACCGGAGGCAAAATGATCCACGTCATCCTCGGGTCAGTCTGGAAGGTCACACTCGCCTCCCTCGGTCCAGAAAAGGGGGCTCAAGGAAATCTGACAAGTGGTGACCTGAATGTGATTAATGACAGACACTTGGCCTGAAGTTGAGGCTCTTGGTGCCTGACTGATTGGACGACCTCTGACTGACCCTTAAACCTCACCCAGTCCTTTCTGCAAAGAGCCGTCCTCCCTCTCATCCACAGCAGCTTCGTCTCCTCTGCTCTTCATTGCTTGGTGCTGTGTCTTTGCTGTACATTATACTTGCACTCCTTCCAAATGAATAAACAGAAGAGAGAAAAAAAGATGAGATGAGAGGAAAAAAACCTTTGTTTGATCTCTACCATGTTATCAGTGTTTGTCTTATCATGGCTGGTATGTGCATATTTGCCCTATAGGCCTAATTATAGTATAATAGGGCTTAGGGTACTTACTGTACACAGTTGAGTGTGTGTGTGCGTGTGTCTGTGTGCATGCACGTGTGTGTCCATGCACATGTGTGTAAGTGTGTGTGTGTGTACTTCTATCTCTGAGGACCATTTAGACTATATAGCTTAAGGAGTGAGGTTATTTTCAGTAAGTGGGGACATTTTGCCAGGTCATCACAACTTCAAAGGCTGTTTCAGGGTTAGAAACAGGTTAGAGTTGTATCACACAGAGAGGGATCGTGTTTGTGTGTGTGTGTGTTTACATTATTGTCTACCGCCACAGGCTGTTGGTTTCAAAAGTGCACATGGGCAGCCTTAGAAGAGGTGCATCAAGGCTGTCTGTCCTTATCACTGAAAATGTTCCTCAGAGGGTGTGTGTATGTCTGTGTGTTTTTTTGCAGTATAATGTATCCCTTCATGGGTTGGTATGAAAATAATTTAACGAATAAAATGAGATGACTGCATAATAAAAAGGTTGATAAAACGGAGCAAAATGTATGTTTTGTTTCCAGGGCTTGTTTATGTATTAATTCCTCCATGTGGTCCAAGCAGTAGTTGCTGCAAATGCATCCTAGAACCTAAAAATAACAACGTTGAACCTGTGGGAAAACAACTTCTATGGAAGAGAAGTTACTGTATATAATCTAATTAGTGTGGTGATATTCAGATGTGGGTCATTGATGTGCTGCTCTATCAAGTTCAGATACTTTTGAGATATGATTACTAATTGTTATTTCTCACAGTCATGCAGACACAGCAGATACTGTGGTATAGAACAAAGTGATACTGTCCTGGGTGGGTGTCATGTGGACCAAACAAATGATGACGTATCTGTTCTCAAAATATTGATCAGGAGCATTCATGGAAGAATAACCGACTCGCTTGTGTGATTTGAAACAGGAGATGGGCCGGTAACCATGATAACAATGACCCTAACTAATACATCTACAGCAGAGGAGATTAAAGAAGTGGACATTTTCTAAAGCCACTTATTACACTTTTTTGTTTTGTTTATTAGTGATTTTTATCCCACACTCTTCTACCACCCTTACTGTTATTTTTGCCATTTTATTACATTATATTCATTTGTATATCTCCATTTTAGTCTCTCGTTGTTTTCTAATTGTTTTAACAGTTTATTTTCTTTGTTCTTGTTTTATTTTTCTTATGTCTGTCTTATTGTCATGTTGTCAATCATATGTGACGCACTTTCAACTGCACTCACCTGCATGAAAGGTGCTTTATAAATAAAGTCTGCTTGATTGACTGATATTACCTCTGTCAAGGAAGTTATGTTTTAATCTGCATTTGTATGTATGTCTGTTATCAGGATGACATCAAAACTAGTGGACGGATTAGCATTAAACTTAGTGCAGGGATGTTGTATGGATCAGGAGAGGACCCATTCTATTTGGTGCGGACCCAAGCTGCGTTCAGAATCTCAAGGACCATCACACTCTCAAGGCCGGTTTCAAAAAACAGTTTTAAACCTGAACTAAAATTTTGACCACTTGGAGGCAGCAGAACTTATTTAGATTCATAAGGCAAATATGGAAAAAAATTGCATTTACTTCAGAAAAATAATTAACAAAATAGTCGAGGCTCTCACTTTCATGAAAGCAAACATGTCCCATCTATTTAGTTCAATCCGGTTTCATTTTGGTTTGTGTTTGAGACATTTGGAGATACTTGTTCCTTACCTCTTGTAACCATACACTGTTAGAGGGCTGCTTATGGGTTGGGCTGATATGCAACAACTGTAGCTTCCGTGCCAGATTTTGAGGTATAATTTTTATTTATTTTTAATCTCATTAATTCAGAAAACCGGGCTGCTTTTCTGAATGAACCAGATAATTTTCTGAAAGATAATTAAATAAATCTGCTCTGGTTTTCTGAATTAACGACTGAAAATCACATTCAGAAAAACAGAGCAGGTTGTTTCTTTCAGGGGAATGCAATATGCTTCCGTCGTAACCTAAGCTTTCATTTGGAATCATTATTCTGGCAACCTGATAAACGTAATGACAATATTTACTGTCTTTTTAGCTCTGTAGCTCTTTGTTGCCCAGCGAGCCACCGCCGCCAAGGAGGTTGTGTTTTCGTCTGCCACAGATTGTTTGTGTCACGGATCTGAGATGAAGACTACTTTGATTTTGGTTGGACACTTTTTGATGAAGGACTTTTTGCTTACTGCTTGTGTTTGGTTGTTTTTCCCCCTGAGTTCTTGAGTCCCGGAGTTTCCTGTTTTATTTTGAAGTTCTGATCTCCCTCATGTGCTTCTGTTATCTTTACTTCCTGCCTTTGTGTGTTTCCCTCCAGTTTTGATGCCTTGACTTGTTTCACCTGTTTGTCCTGCGCCACCTGTCTCTAGTTTGTCATCACTTCAGTTTGTATTTAAGTCCTCACTTCTGTCTTTGTCGAGTCGTCTGTTTAGTCTCTGCATCTCAAGTTCCTTATCCTGCCTTGGTTTTTCTGTTTGCCTGTTTGTTTCCTGCCGGGCCTGCCCCTTATTTTGTGTTTTCAATCAATTCTGTTTTTCTTTTTTTTAAATTGGACCTGCCTAGCTCCTGCATGTGGGTCCACCTGCTCTCTACAATTGTGACAGTTTGTTAGTGTGTCTGATAGTTAACAGGATTCTGCAAAAACAACTCAATGCAGTACCATGAAGGATGTGATCCAGGTCTTGAAAGAACCCAATCAATTTAGGTGCAGATCCATTGTCACGATAATATTGCGAGATTGGGTGTATTTTGAAATTGTTCTGAGAATAATGCATGGATCTTGATTTAAAAAAAATATATATCAGGCATGTTTAGAGGACTGATATTTATGAGTGTGTGCAATTTGGTGAAGATCCAAACAGAAATCCAGATCTACATAATGTAAATGCGGTTTCATGAGGGGGTTGTTGGGCTTCGGCGGAGATATGACCTCTCTGAGTGACCTTCTAGTTCTAATATGTGACACAGATGTCAAGTTAAAGGAAATGAATAAGTTTGATCTATGTTTAATAAAGAAATTCTTACCTTAATGTCCACTCAAGAGCTTTTCCACAGCAACTGCTAAGGTGGTGCATAAGTGCTCTGCTTCAGCCTGCATGGCCTGATGAGGAAGCAGCGCTTAGCTTTGAAACACACAACCCCTTCATCCTGCCCTGACATCAAAGCAGGAAATGCAGAAAATGGCATTATGTTTATTAAAAGCAGGTTGATCCTTTCAGACGTCCTAAGCAAACGTAGCTACGTACACTGACTGATCTAATGCCGAACAGCAGCTGACAGTAAAATCCCCGACCCTACTTTGAAATGAGCTGTGTTACAAAAGTCAGTATCACCGCCACTTGTACTGTATTACAGGGCTCATCATGAAAGACATAGGAGAAAGGCATGTTGTATCTGAGCCCAAAACGCCCAAAGATATGATCTACCAAGTAAGAAAAGAGGAAAAAACTCGATAGCGTATGATAAGGGTCAGTTATTCATAAATTATAGTAGGAGTGAACGACAACACAATGCGGGAAAAAAGCAGAGGAGGAAAATAAATACGTCTCTTGAATAATAACAGCATGGATAATAATCATAAGACTTAAGGCTCATTTGGGACCTGAGGATTTCATACATACAGTGTACAACAACGTGGCGCACACACTGCTCAGCGTGCCTCTGTCACACACTTAATCAAGGGTGATGAGCGAGGAGGGTAAGACACCGATGGATCAACACAAGTCTGCTGTTTACGATGGAAGCCATACAGGGGGCGCACAAGTTGCATTTCCTCAACAAAGATACAACAGGTGGAACTGAACCGTGTCAGCGCGGTTACCTTTGGTTCCAGTCAGTGTCACGGTAACTCTGAGGTTTTCGACGTAACGCGGTAAAACGTAAAAGGAATGAAGAAAACCCAGGCAGCGTTACAAAGATCCCAAATTCCGGTTTGTCAATAAGCAATTAGGCTTAGCTCCCTGTTTTGTTTTGTTTTTGTGGGGCTTTTTTTTTTGTGTGTTTTTTTTTTTTTGGCAGGGATTAGTAACCCTTGGTTTTCCTTCTGAGACAGTCCACGGAGCTTTTCCCAAACACAGTCCAGAGAGTGGAGGAAAATGACTTAATCCATGTTTTTGTCTTAAGTCGAGCTTGAATATATTTTTTGCTCATTGACGAATGAGTTGTGTAAGTGCTTTATGTCTCCTTCATCCCCACTTAAAATACAATCCCATCATCCGAGAAAAGTCCAGTGCTACATACATAAATCCTTTTAACAAAACCTGCACAGTCCAACAAAGAAAACCTATACACATCCTATTGTGCATCACACAACTCCGAGCCTCCAAGGTGAAAACCATATGAGAATATCAATCGCATAGAAAGCAGCAGAGAAGGAAAAAAATCAAAGAGACTGCAGTCTTATTTCCGCGTCCTTTCAGTTCCATAAATGCAACTTCTGAAAGAACCAGTTTCTTTCAGCGACTCCTTCGGAAAGGTGGAGGAAAAGACTCTTCCTCACAAAGAGATTTCTGTAGAAAGAAGACACAGTAGGGAAGGGGAGAGCACAGCTGGAGATACTGCTGCCAGCCTCTTCTTGTCTCTGACCCGCTGTTTCTCCTCTTAATAAGCAGCTGTAGTGCCTGGTTCCTGCAGATGTTTGTCATAGCATGGCCGTGGCTGTGAGGATTAGGGCCGCGAGGTTAACCAAGGGAAATGCAGCGGCCTCGGGGGCTGCACCAGTGGCTATGGGGCCTGAAACACACAAAGAAATCAAAGTCCAAATTTGTCTTGTATTCCGAATGTCTGCTGTTACCTAGAAATGTATGAAAAAAATGGTTTCACATGAATCATCACAAGTTTATCAAATCCATTGTGTGCAAAGGTGTAAGTGCAGCACTGCATCAGTAGATGGCACTAGCACATCACGCCCAGTTACGGGACCAACTGACTTTCACCAGTGAGTCGTGCACGGCAACATCCATACTTTGTTTAGAAGAAAAAAACTCCACTTTTCAACAACCTGCTACAAGCAATATTATTTGCATGTCTGAGCCTATGTTGTTGTTTGATGATATATATTTCTGTCTGTGGATAAGAGACTGTATTTTAACTGCGAGAGATAAAAGAGATGAAGGGCCTATTTGAAGACTCATTGTTTTGCACCGGCATTTAAAGGAAAAAATACCTCATAAATATGAGACATACCTATTTATCTACAGACCAAAGCCTCAGAAGTTCATAATCAATCAATCAATCTAATTTTATTTGTATAGCCGATAATAATGAAGCTCAGCTGAATTCCTATGTTTTCTCAAAGACGTTATATTTCATGGTTGTGTCGGGACTGTCCCACCTGTTATCTTGGGGATGGTTATCTGACGGCTGCTGATGCCTTCCCCTCCCTCACTGAAGGGTTTAATCTGGATGACATAGTCTTGGTTGACCGGCAGCGACAGCTCCAAGGAGGTGGTGTTGGTCTCCACCACACTGGGAAGGCTGTGTTTGTCCTGGCTGTACATCACCTGCAGGAAGCCGGGGAGGGAAAGACGATGACAAAGTGAGACATGGCAGGAAGATGCCCCCAACACATTGCATATGAGAGGGTTCAGAGTCTTCTTGTTTACGCACTGACCAGAAAGTCTGAGTTCTAGCTTGAGTTTCTTTCAGACAGCTCGATGAGATGTAATGTGCTGCCTCAGAAACTAAGGATGTGAACATGTGAGATCAGCAGAGGAGCGGGTGCAGGAGAGATGAGGTTAGTGTAGAGATGCATCAATTCTGATGTTTCTGCTGCAGTCTGACTCTGAGCTGTGTTTTCAATGATACACTAAGATCCACTTTCAAATCACCCCTTCAATGTAATGAGAATAATGTGTAAAGACTGCAGGTGAGTAAGACCCACAGTCCCAGACAGATTGACAACCCAAAAGGATTCATAATAACCTGAAATAAAATTCCTTAAGTAATAATTAAAACATTAAGTATATTATGCAGAGGAAGCTGCTAACTTGTCACAATGTGGGAAAATCAACTGTTAACACGACTAAATACTAATTTTGTTCTTTCTTCTTCCTTCCTCCTTTCCCCTAAGGAGCAATTAAAAAAGTTATGTTGGGCTGAAGTAATGTATCTGAAAATAAAACAATGTAGGTGTTGGGGTTATAAAGAGGTTATTATTTTAAGGAAAGAAGGCAATTAAAATAATTATTAAATTAGTATGCAGCTACATAATACAGGAAAAACTTCCAAATGAAATAGGGCCTCATGTTCTTCCAAAACAAGTGTGATTAATAATACAGTGAGAATTTAAAATCCTTTTTTTCTTGTCATTAAAATGAGTGCTTGTTCATATGAATGCAGTTGAGTGCAATTGCTATCATGTGAAAGAGGCCAACTTCAAATCCTAATCAGGTCATCCTCGAGTCCAAGTTAATGTTTGTGCCACATGTTATGAAATACCTTATGGTTGCTCCTGATATATCACATTCACAAAAATATGTGGGCACCGTGACCTTGACCTTTGACCCAGCCAATTCAAATCAGTTACGCCGGCATTGAGGGATAAAACGTGAACTCATATGTAATTAATGGATCGACTGACAGTCTGTCAGCCTCTGTTGAGTTAGGATCTATAAAACCATGTGTGCATCACAGCTGCAGCCAGTTCACTTTAGACAAGTCAAAAACATTTGACCTTATATCCTGTGACCTCTGACTCGTTCTCCAGAGCATGAACTTGGTCCCACTTCAGGATGACTTTGGAATTGGAGGTGTTCCACATTATTTTGACCGGGGCTTGACTAGGAGCTGGAGAAAGAGATGGTGAAGAGGAAGAGGATGTTGTTAAAATATAAGCATATATATTTACAGGGTAGAAGAAGTGTGAAGTGCATATCGGCTATAATACAGAAGAAGACCAATAGGTTAAAATAGGATGCAGAGGAGAGGTGGCTGATGTGTTTTCAGGACTCCACCCTCAGCCTGAAGCACATCATCATCTGCCAGCTTGGCCTTTAAATCACCTCTTGTTACCCTGCTCACATCGGTATAATGCCAAGAAGCAAAGCAGGAGGTCAGGAGAGGGTTGCTAGTTGATGCAATTTGAAACAAAATGTTTTTAAAATATTTGCTCTACATCATTTATGAGAGAGTAAATACCTCTCACAGATTTTCAAGCCTCAGCTACACACACTTTCTTTAGGTAGGAATCTATCTGTAGAATTACCTGCAGATGAAAACTCGACATGGTCTCTTTAAGGAGTGAAAACAAATTTCTTCGACTCTGATTGGTGAAAAATAAAATGATACAGTAGGACAAATGGACCATGATAGTCAGATATAAAAATGGAGGAACATAAACACACACACAGTATGTAGTGAATCCTTACGTGGTTTCTTAGTTGTGACATTGACTATGATGCTCTGTGGACCCACTCCAGCGCTGTTGTATGCCTGCAGGGAAATGTAATAGGTACTGCTGCCCTCCAGATCCCTGATGAGAACTGAAGTCTTATTCCCCACCGTCCTGACCACACTGGCTGTGTCCTGCTTCTCCCTCTCACGCCAGCACCTCAGCTATAAAAGCATATAAAAGAAGGAAAGAAACAACACAGGTTATTCTTTATCAGCTTGAGACTAATTTGTAAGCTCATACCTCCATCTGTAACTCCACAGCTGTGGGCACGAATCCTGCATCACACTCGTACTGCCGTTTACTTCATGAATGAATAATCAGTTAAGCACTGTTACAGAAGGCTGATGAGACTATCCACTATATTCATCCTGTTGTGTGGGCATGTGTTGGATTGACCTCATAGCCCAGGATGCGTCTGCGGTTGTTACTCCAGGCCAGTGGCCTCCAGGTGACCTCTACCTCGGACGCTGACACACTCCTCACCTTCAGCCTCCCCGGAGCTCTGCTGGGCTCTGAGAGGCACACAGGATGGGGAAGAAGACATGGATTCAGTACACCCACACTCACAATATGACGTTTTGAATGTACTGTAGCTCTATCACACGTATCCATTCTGGTGAGTAAAGAGGAGAGAGTGCTCCAGCATTAAGAGTAAGGGAGGAACAAATCCCTGGAATTGATATCACTGAAAGTGTGATAAAACTTTAACTGGTGATTTACATAGAACACAACCCCCAGTGATGGACTCTGTACTTAGCATGTTTAGCACTGATACACCATGATGACTGTATGTTTATTGGTAAAGAAACTAATCTAACGGTGCTTATGTGTTGTATCTTGTGAGCATGTACGTGGATCACATGTAGATTAAATTACTGAAACACTTTAGACTGGTGTGGCTGATCTTAAGAAATAGACATTAGTCTCTGAACGTAAGCGGATAACTCGCCAGCTCTTTGGATTCAAATATTTCCAAATCCCAAGTGATTCACAGCGACATGACTTTTTCTAACTGAGACGAAACAAACTGGTGAGATGAGCAACGATGAGAAACACGAGCAGAATCCAGAAATAACAAGAACATTTTGAACTTTAGCAGAATGTTTTGCTTTCATGTTGGACCACATCAATTTTAATAAGCAGTTGATTGAGAAAATAAGGGTCCTATTGCTTTCAAATTTCTCTGGATTTTCTAACCAGTGGCAGAAGTTTTATAAAATAACAATTATTAAAACTGAAACTAAAAAGAGTGACAGAAATAAGATCTGATGGTGCAGTGTTGCAGTGTTTAATCAGTGACAGCATGTTAGAGTTGTTCCCACATCCCCACAGTGAAATGAAATCACTCACTGCCTGGAGCTGTAATAGTACCCACCTTCCTCCGCTGAGTGAATGGTGGTCACTGGGCTAAAAGGGCCTTCTCCCTTGTTGTTGTAAACCCCGACTTTGACTTGGTAAGCGGAGAAGGGAGGGATGCTCTCATTCTTGAAGACGTATCTGGAGGCATCTGGGGACGTGACGGCAGCCTGCATCCAACCTTGTGCCCCGAGTGGGCGGAAAGCCACCACGTAGCCGAAGCCCGGACCACTCTGCAGCTCCTCGGGAACAGGCTGAGGAGGAAAGAGATGACTCAGAGGAGACGACTTGAGATGACTGATATTAAAGATATGAATACATGGAGGAAATGCTGCAGTGCATGGACTTGGGCACTTAGAAGAATAATTCTGGTAGAGGTGCTGCACCTCCAAGCCTTGGATTAATTTATCATTCTGTCAGAAGAATCCTGTCTGAAGAGTTTTTATACTGATGGAAAATAAAATACACATATCCAAACAGAGCTGGAGAGTTATTCTTTATACTGTATATCCAGTTTCATTTTAAAATAAATGAATGGCCAGTTATTCACTTGAGCACATCCCTCTGCCACGGCCAAATAGCCCTTAATATGTTTGATTCTTTCCATTAAGATCCATGAGGTAAACTGATGAAAATGCCAATCTCTCACAGAAAGTGATTTAAAAAAATCCTGGATCTTACTCTTTAAGCAGATCTGCACCAGCATTTACTGGGTTCTTCCCTGCTCCATCCATCCATCCATCCATCTTTCCCACCACAAAGTTTGATGCAAATTGGTTCAGTATTTTTTTTGTGTTATAATGCCCACAAATAAAAGACAGGTGAAAACATGACCTCCTTGGTGGAAGTAATAAAAAGTTTTTTTAGGCACATGGGAATTTTGCCAAAAGTCAATTTCGCCCAATATAGAAACTTATAGTACACAATGGTTACATCGTGTCAGTCTTGTGATACCCTGGAGACCTGTATCGCCCAATGACAGCTGGGATGGGCTCCAGCGACCCTCTTCTTACAGGACAAGCGGTATAAATAATGGATGGATGGATGGACAGAACATTCACATGTGCTCACACACACACACACACACAGATAACTTGTATGTAACTGCAAGTTTACCTCCCATGTGATGACCAACTCCGAACGCCCACCACCACCACCGTCCACTCTGCCTGGAGTCACCCTGGGAACTAACAGATGAACCACAGTGAGAAAAGTGTGAAGCTCACGTGTCATCCAAAAAGAAACGCTGGACTGTTCAGTTACACATCAACAAATGGGAGCTGGGTTGTTGGTACTAAACATGTCCAGATGTATTGCAAGTTAAACCTTTCTCTCATCTTAAATGTGCAGCACATTCGATACTCTGACAAATCCAACAGTGATCTTATGCTTTCTTTTCATGTAAATGTTTGTGTGTGCATGTGTAATTATACATGTGGGTTTGTGTATGTGCACATGCTTGCAACTTTGTAGTTGAATATAAACACTCTAAATGAACAGCCATTTATTTACATATATAGGAGATTTGATTGAAAACATGTATATTTAAATCTTTTTGATCTACTTCTGTGTCTGGATTTGATGCATGTTGGTTCTGCCCTGTACATACTGTCTCTTTTATACACTGCCCTACGGAGGTCTTGTTTTTCTCACTACACACACACTCACATACACACTAACTGTCTGAAGCTTTGTTGTGAATTTGGTTAATTCATCTATTGTGTGCCCCTAGGAAGAGAATCCTCTGAAATACATTAGTTCAATAAGGTTCTCTGAACGGAGCTCGCTGCCATCCTGAACTGAATCTCTACATAAACAGAAACAAGAATTATTTCCAAACAATCCGTGCCCGCTGAGGAAATGTAAGAAGCTGCAGATACATACGCGTGTCCTTGGTGCGGGCCTTTTTGGAGGGCCTGCTCGGCTCTCCCGTTCCAATGCTGTTGCTTGCCAGGACTCTGAACTCATACTCCACCCATTGACTCAAGGCAGTGACAGTGGCTGACAGCTGCTTCCCCCCGAGCAGCTCAGGAACTGAAAGACATCACAGGAATAACCTTTCATCAAAGCCCTGCAAGATCTACAAATGAAAGTGACCCAAGCCGGTGATGTGTTATTTACTGTCATTTCACATGTGCGGATAGAAAAAGAAAACCAGTCGCCACGCTCTCGCTCTTTTCTATCTGCACAGTAAACATTCAGATAAAACCAGGGTACCCGTGGTAACTGCTTGCCACCCGAGAGAGAAGGGCGTCCTGGCCTGGATGGTGTAGCTGAGGATGGGGCTGTGGTTATCTATGCCGGGTCCCCAGGACAGCGAGGCAGAGGTCTCTGTCATCCCGCTCACCTGACAGTCCACGGGGGGGCCTGGGGGACCTGGAGGGGTAATTTGTCACAGTTCACTCACAAAGCATGATATATACGCTGTAGAGATTAATGAAGACAAGAGGCTGCAGAACCGAGTGGGCGGATAACAGCTGCTAACATTCACTGACGCTGGAGTGCAAGACTGAATTACAACCAGTCCACAGTCAGTGTTTGATGCGTCGATGGCGATGTAGCAAAAAGAATCCAAACGAGGAACAGAATCTGCAGCGTGATTTGTTCTAACAATTGTAGTCTTTCTCATCTCATTTTTCTGTTTTGCTAAAATGCAATATTTACACTGTAACAGATCATAACGTGCCCTGAAGCAATAGTTCCCAACGTGGGAGTCTGATTCTCTCCATCGCAGATGATTAACAAGATAAGAAAGAAGGAAAACATTATGAAATTCTCTGTTACTCAAAATCATATTAATTTTTCTTTAATCTTTGATTTTTTTTGTGAATGACCTGGTAGTTTTATGCTCTCCGTAAATTGAATGAAATTTTAAAATCAAAGGCTGATGTGAGGAAAAATCTAAACAAAAAGATAAATCACTTACTTACTTAGATTATGTATTAGTTTCAAATGTATGTAACCTGTGAGCAGGGGTCATGAGGGGATCATTTCTTTTTTATTGTAAGGGGATCAAAACCAACGAACCACTGTAATATAGGGATGTATTTAGGAATGCAAATATGGAGACATACAGTGTGTCTGCATCATGGTGCACATCTGCCCTTCAACATGTGTCTCACATTGAAACTACATAGATGCAGTCTCCATATCCTCGGACAGTAACTTTGTTCACATGCTTCCATTTACAGGGTTAGAGACCGTTGCTATGCAGTCAGCTATAACGCTTCATTGTGAATGAGAGTGACGTTCATAACAGAAAGTTTGTTTCAGAAATGCTTTTACTGCAAAAGACGAAGGATAGATTATGAGTGAGCTTTTCTCTCGTATCTCCAGAGTTGCTATCTCAGTAGCACCGACACATTCACTGCTACATTGTTGCAGGGCATGTCAGATATGTCTCTGCAACACTGACAATGTGTGAGCGCTTTGTCACTATGTCATATCCTCTTCACTACAGGTGAAGCTAAGCTACTGTAAATGTCCCCTAAAATATCTGCCCTCGGCTTTACTTGGCTTTGCACTGGAAGTAGGAGTAGTGAAAACAGAAAGTTGTTAGGGAATAATTTATCTGCTTCATTTCCTGCAATAAATTTGTTCCTGGCACCATTTATACAAAGTGTATAACTACAAGCAATAAAACGTAATATTTTAATCATGTACCTGAACTAGTCAAGTAATAAAACCTGATTTGTATTTAAACATTTGGTCCAGATAGAAATAAATAGTTGAAATAGAGCAGGATCGTCAAAAGTACAAATCAGAATTCCCTGTTGCATATTTGAGGTTGTTTATATAATGAGAATTTTCACATACAAATAAAATTAAGTTGATGCTTAAAAATACAAATAATTAAAAAAAGAAGGTTGTACATGATTGGACCAATGAATATAATTTTTAGTGTCTATGAAAACCTATTGTAAGTAATTGTATGTTGAAGGTGGACTTTTTTGTTTTACGTGTTGTGAGGGGCGTCCTTACCTCTGACCACCACATCAGTAGCAATAGACACACTGTCCACTTTGGTCTGAACGGCGCACGTATATTTCCCAGCATGCCGCAGTTGAATGTTCCGAATCATGATGTCACCGGCTGAGCGCTGTCAGTGCAGGAGTTAGGGGAGAAAATAACAAAAACAAAACAAGGTAGGAGAAAGAAAAAGAATTGGAAGTCTTAGATAAAAGATGACAGTGTTTCAGAAACAAGTGCGATATGCAAGAGATTTCTTTTGACATTCAGTTTATAAAATACTGGAAGAAAAAGATACAACACAAATCCAGGGATACACCAAATGACAGAGTGCAGATTTTCATGATCGTCTGTGAGGACGGTTCTTTGTGACGAATTATAAACAGCTTCTTTCACCTTTTATTCACTCTGATTCTATTTACTCTGCACACATCCGTTCAATGCCAAACGTATTATTGGCTCTGAACTTTTAAGTAAGTGCTAATGTTGATAGTGTCTTATCTATGGAAGTGAGGGACTGTGAAGCAGGATGAGACCCAGAAACTACTTTGATGTATAATCCGGGGCATTTTGCAGAGATAAAAATTGAGCTGCTTCAAGTCATTCATTTCTCACTTTTTGCAAATCTTATACACAGCAGGAAAAGCAGCTGACTGAGCTTGCTCAGTAAATCAATTGAGACTTTTAGTCCGGCAAAAAATAATGAATGATATGTTCTGTGCCTACAAATGTGATCGCACATCACATTTGTACCAATAACGTGTTAGGATTTGTTGTTTGGTTATTTACGTCAAATACATGCTGATATTTGATATTTTGAAAATGCTGTGTTACTGGGGTTTGGCAATGCATTCTTCACTCAGTCTTAAGTGCCTCTTTGGTAAAAATCAAGTATAAAACATGTTAAAATGTTCCTCTTGTAATTTGTATATGATAAAAAAACCTATTTCCAGTACAATTATCAGTAAACAACATGGCTCTTGGTACCGCTTTGTCTAGAGAGTAAGATAGGGCCAAGATGTAAATATGTAAATATAATGGAGTGCATGATAAAGTAAAAATTTAACACGGATTCAAAGATTGAAGGGGAATAGCTACATTGATGATGCCTACACCTTCCATACAAACCAATTGCTCTGTGCTATTGTGCTTTGCAAGCTTTAACTTCCTCAGGCTCACAGCAGACTTTAATAGGGAAAAGCATGTCATAGTCTGCTCTTGCAGAAAATACATCTTGAAATGATATTTTCTACAAGAATGTCTCTTTCCATATAGATCTGGCTAGAATAACTATCCACCATGATTATGCCTCTATTTGGCAGAGAGTGTGGTCGAGTCCATATTTAAATGAACTGCAGAGCTACATGCAATTATAAAGCTCTTGTTGTCGTTCATGATCATGTTGAATGGGAAAAAAAACAACAAGAGGTGATATAGAAGCCGAGACCTCATAATTGCTTTTCCTAATTAAAAGAAAAATATATTTGGTGTTGGATGATCAAATTAAACGCACGGCTGAACATTTCATAACGAATACCTTAGTTCAGTCTTTTTCTACTCATAGTATGAGGTGTTAAAAAGTGGAACAGACAAACATAGAACTTAAACTAAAGTGGTTGTATGCCTCCACCAACAAGTGCAGTTTCAATCCACATACATCTATTTACCAGATTCATATTAAATCACGTGACCTTTGACCACTGAAATCTGAAACAACTGGCCATTTGAATAAATTCACTCAAGGCCGACTTGACGCCCAGAACAATCTTTTGTGATTCCGCCATAACATTGACCTTTGACCTTATAAATATAATCAGTTAATCCGTGAGTCAACATGAATGTTGGTACCAAATTGGAAGACCTTTCCTCAAGGTGTTCCTGAGATTTTGCGTTAACACGAACAAATGGGTTTTGTGATACCACAGTGACCTTAACCTTTGACCACCAAATTCTATTCTGTTCATCAGAAAGTGTTTGGACCAAATTTGAAGAAATTCCCTTAATGTGTTTTTGAGATATAATGTTCACAAGAATGGGACGGCCACTGGGTGTTTACAGTGCGGAGGTATAAAATAACCCTCAATAATAATAATAATTTATTCCTTACAAGATAATGTTGGAATCAAGCTTTGGAGAAATATGTCTCATTTCCTTATGAGTCACTTTCATCTACTCGAAATGTCACACGTATGCAGTAGATTCTACTGCATACGTGTGACATTTCATCTGTGACAGAAGGTAAGAATGTGTCATTTCCTAACACTGAATATGATCATTTGTAAGGAAGTACAGCTTGTGCACCTTACTGAATCATGAATTGTGCTTTGATGGACATATAATTGGCCTCTCTGTGTAAATCCTGGCCATTTTATGGCCCCTGATTTAGATCCTAGATCCCCCACTAACCCTAACCCCTAACCCTAACTATTGCAATATGGCTAGTAATTGCAAAAGTTATTTTTTTAAAGAGGTAAAGTGAACATTTCAAAGTCAATCATGTTCAAGTGTGAGAATACAGATTGTCAAGAGAACACAGAAGTTCTTGTTTTTTATCTCAGGAGCTTAAAAGATAGTAGGTAGTTCTGCCAGAATAAAGAGTTCAAAGGTCATGTGAAGACCTCAACTCATAAACTTGAGTGTGTGACACTGGTCTGGAGGGGACGTTCGTGTTTTACCCTGCAGACACAGAAAGATGGAGGCTCAAAAGACACAGGGGCACTTACCCCACCAACTTTTTCAAAATACGCCCCGTGGCTCCCGAAGTGGATGAGCTGCTCGTTGAAGAACCAGGTGAACTTGAGGTCAAGCGTGGCGTCGTGAGATACCTGACAGGGCAGCACGATGCTCTCTCCCACAGTCACGTCGAGATGACCTGCTGGGCTGGTGATTGCAGTTGGCTCTGGACACAAGGAGTATCAAGTCAGAAAGGTAAGTTATTACAAATGGTTCCCCCTTGTCAAAGAAGATACAGTGTACCCTTTTCTGTATAAATCATTTGTCACCTCATTCAACTCAAGGATTTTTATTTCTTTATGTTCTCTATGATATGAGATATAATTGCAAAAAAAAAGATGCCACACTCCTGTCCCAGATGTTAACTGAACAAGATGAATTGAGTCTGCCAGCGAGCTTTTTATTGCATCTCTTTCTGTTAGCTTCATAAATCAGAGCATGCTCTTACATACCAGGAAACCACAACAGACAGAAAGGGAAATAAGCAGACAAAAGGAGAAGCTCAGCCATTACAGCAGGTCAGATCCGAGTCTATAATTTGACTCTGTTTGTGTGGAGACAAAAAGCCATCCTATTTCCTCCTCAGCGTGGTGCGCATCATCATAATCTTCGGTCGGTCTCAGCTGGGTGTCTCATTCGACAGCAGTGGGGAGAATATAGCACAGGAGGAGAGGCCCATACACCACTCCACTGTAAATTATGCATGCATGTCATATGCATCTAATGGACAGGCAAGCCAACGCAGTATGTCAGGGGGAGTAAAGGTCTATATTCAGCTCTGTCAAAACAAGCCAGCTTGTTTATCTCGCACCCCCTAAGGAGAAGCGACTGGCCACGGCAGTGCATTCCAGGTGAGGCTCGGTAAAGTTTGGCACCGGATGCAAAATGAGAAGAGCAAAACTTTCTGCCTCTGATTGCAGAGCTGTCATGTTTGATGCTGGTTTGCCATTATGGACAGGAAGGAAAATCACAAATTGGCTCGTCCAGTCCCTACATTTTGCGCTGTGCATGGCAATTCTCATTCTGTAAACCTATGGAACAACCATAACAAGATAAGGGACAGAATAGACTGGATTTTAATGCGCTCATTTGAATCGGCACACAAATTGCTGGTTTGTGTTGTTATTTCTGAATATCCTTAGTAAGCCTGATGTTAAATTTAAAAGCCTAAAATATTAATATGGAATATGAAATTTAATGGTAGCTGATATCAACTCCTGGAGAAATGTAAGCAAAGTTTTAACATAATGAACTACAATTAGACAGGAGGATGGAAAGTGAACCGCGTTCTGAATCTCAAGGACCAGCACTCTCGCAGCGCCTCTCTCTGAAACCTGTTTAAAACCTGCAATAATTAACATCCCCACATTTTTATTTATGAGGAAAACGTGTTAGTAGATGTTGCTTAATTCCACATCCAGATTTGGAGCAACAATATCTTTCATGTGGAATTTTCATTCCAGCAACTAACTAAGTTGTAAGGACAATATTTCCCTGTTTTTAGCTCTGTAGAACTATGTTGACCGGCTTATTATCTCTGGCCAGGAGGTTATGTTTTTGTCTGCATGCTTTGGTTTGTTGATTTGTGTGTCAGTTAGTTGGCATGATTGCACAAACATTATAAATCATAGATGGCAATGAAACTTGGTGGAAGGATGCGATATGGGTCAGGAAAGGACTCATTAAATTTGGGTGCGAATCGTGAGCAGGAGGCAAAGTCGAGGAATTTCTTTCACTTTCATTCACATTTTGAGATTGGGCATTGTTGTTGATTTCTCAGAGAATAACTCATCGCTTTGAAAGAGAAAAACGGGTGCGTTTAGGGGTATGATATTTATGAATGTGAGCAATTTGGTGCAGATTCAAATAATAATCTGGATCTAATGAATTTAAATGGGGTTTCATAAGGGGACTGCCTTGGTGGAGTTATGCACCCGAGTGCCATTCTAGTTGTTTACTGCATCTGTCGGCTGTTTGGTGCTGGGAAGCTGGTATACAGGGTGTTTTTAGAGGTTTTTTAATAGCTGCCTGCTGTGGCTGCAAAACACACTATGACAAAAACAGTAACAGTAAGTGGCCAGAGAGTTTGACACTGAGTTAAAAACTCACTGTAAAGCTGAGCAAAGCTGACAGCTGCTGATTTGGGGAAGAATTATCTGGCCCATTTAACATTGTCTCCTTGTTTTCACTGTGCCATTTCATTAATGTTGTGAAATATGTGAAATATTGTTAACAAGAGCTTTAACTATTTGTCATGAATATTGCAAGTCAGTGTCAGACATTCACTGTTTCCAACTAATCAAATCATGATGATTTTTCTGAGCTTTTTCTGTCTCATATTGCTGGAAGGTGAATATTTATATCATAGATCGTTGTCCAAAGATGTCACTTAGGTCTCTGAAAAATTGTGTTCTTGTACGATATTTCAAAGACTATAAGCAAACAATTGATCAGGTAATTAACTCATGAACTTGCAAAAAATATTGAATTCACTGTATGCATGTAAAATCCTATTCTGTAAAGTATAGTGATTCTGCAGTTACATTTATGCTTGAGTGCGTACTTGAATACAACCTTCCACCTCTGACCAATATTCTAAATATGCGCATTCATGTACGGTATGTTAATAACCGCCACGTTCCTGTATGTAAAGAGGCTGTGGCAGAAAAAAAAATCAAATTGGGCTTTGGTGCGAACTCATTTGCAATTCAAAAACCTTATGAAGGGGGAATCACCAAAAGGCATTTTAATAGAGCCCCGTTGTTTAGAAAGACAGAGAAAACCCATTGCACTGCAGAAGTGTTTGATTTAAATGGATTGAAGTCTTAAACAAACCGAGCATGGCTATGAACCACTGTGCAAAAAAAAGGTATGAATTAAACATTGAGGTGAATGCAATGAGCCTTATGTCTCACTTCCTCCAGCCACTGCCACTCAACCAATTGAACTGTGTATCGGTCAGGTAGGAAGAGGCCTGTTTAGTCATGAGGTTTGTGGTTAGGGTCAGTGCTGCTAAGTTTAAAAGTAACACTGGTCAGTTATGTCCCAAAGCTCTTGTGCAGACGTCAACATCCTTTGTTTTGTGTTCTCACAAAATAGTGACAACTGCAACAAAACCACTGAATCAAAATGGAAACATGCTGTTATGGTTTTGTAACCTATATATTTGGTGGTAATAACAAACCTACTGCTTGGAGTTATATTGTCTGAATAAATGGAAATGATTGATGCTCTATATTATGCACTGTGGTTTAAGACCTCTTATTGCCAAGATAAAGAGACAAGCAATATCCACCTGCCACTTACAATAAATCAACTCAGGGGCTCATGTTTTAGACCAAGACAATAAAATAATATCTTACCTTTAACCAAAAGGCTGCCGGCACTGCTCGCTACTCCAAACTGGTTTCTGGCCACACACGTGTAGATTCCAGCATCCATTTTAGTGACATTGGAAATCCGAAGGCTCCCACTATCCAACACAGTTACTCTATGGGTTGTAAAAAAAGAGGATATATATACATATATATAAATACAGTGTATGTAAAACCACATAGGCCAGTTGGTAGTACATCAGTATTTGGTTAACAAGTTTAGCACAACCCCTACTTGTGTAAGCATGTCATTCATTTGATATACAAGTTCAAAGTGCATAGAAAGATCTACTCTAAATGAGCACGCCCAGTGTCCTGCAGCAGTTTAACTTTAGCCAGGAGTTTATCTCAGTGAATTTTAATTGGTTTCCTGTGACAGAAGGAGAAGCAGTGAGAAGAGTTGCAGTTTGATTTCTCAGCACAAATGTGATAAGAACAGTGAAAGATCCCTTAATGGAAGGAAAGTCTCATTTTCAGTTCATGGGGATATCGGGGGGGGGATTCTAAAGAACTGAATATTATATGGAGTCTTTTATATTTCAGTAACATTTCACTGGTAGAGAAACAACATCAACCTGCCTGGCTGTGGTAAAGAAACACATTTGGACCTCTTTAGATTCCAAGTTAGAAACATTTCATTTAATCTGCTGGCATAGTCGGTCCAGACTGGTTCACCTGACTCACCAGTCAACAAGGTGCTGATGGGGCATATGAAAGTAATAAAGCAACAAAGCTCTGTATAATTTTAGTCTCTCTGTAGAATCATGATGCACATTTAGATTTCATTTGAACAGTACTGTTTCATGTCAGAGAAACGATTCAATCCTTTCATGAGCCTCAATCAACGACCTGCCTGTGAAACATAACACACTCAACACAGGTACAGACCCACAGAGGTTACCTCTACACCTGAAACCTCCCAACTGACACTTCTTAGTCAGTTAGAAGTGAAGAAGCCTGGAGAGGTGAAACATCCAGAAACACAAGCAAGTCCAGTTGCATATGTTCACTTGTACAACTTCTGAAAATACTCAGATACCGAACAGATCAGTAACATTTTTGCAGATGCTTTAATCTTTTAGTATTTTAGAAAAATATAGAACTGATCCTTCAATACAATATTAGTTTTGGATGACAACTACAGAATGAATAAACATTTTATTATGCTTAGCCACTCACGGCACAGAACATTCACTCACATTTCATTTTAACATGATCTTTCCTTAAATTTAACCAAAATCCCTTTGATGCCTCAAACTAACCACTAATTGAACTGCAGATACATATCCTGGTCTCACATATGAAAATGGTTAATTTTGTACTCCACCATGCACCAGCTGGTGACTCGGCTGCTGGTCATAGCTGTAGCACCTTCATCATGCATTCATTCAAAAAAAAGGTGATTTTGACTCTAATCCAGCCAGGGATTAAGTTTCTTTCAAAAAATCTGGTTTCGGTGCACTTTAGCTAATGTAAATATAAAGGTATTTTCAAGAAAACGGAGTTGTTGCAGTATTTATTAATTTGAGTGCTGGCAGTTTGATAAATTAAACGTTGCAAATGTTGAGTGCTGAAAAGGTTTGTGCAGAATGAATCCTTAAAAGTATGTTGATATCAATAAGGCCTTGAATGCTATACAGAGAACTCCCACAAAGAACATCCCTGGAAATATGCATAATGGCATTCATTTTGAGCAGAGTCAAGGACAGAGAATAAAAGGAGGAAAACATTGAAATGGGTAACTTGTCTGTTAAGACCCAAACACACCTGGAACATCAAAATACTTAATCAAATTGAAATGAAAGACAAGGCCACAGGTTGCTGAGGCGCACAACAAAAAACATTAATGGTTTGATTCATTCTATTTACCCTGATGCCAAAAAATATTATTCTTCTCGTGAAAAGCCACATGCGGAACAGAAGAGTTTGATTAAAAGCCAAAATGGATTTATAAATGTGTTCAGCATGGGGATGATGCAACAGAACCATTCATTTCCATCAGATATCACTAATACTACGCCGGGATAACGTATCACTAAATTATTCATTTATAATACCTGCGATTCATGTTTGATCCTTTTGTCTTTCCTGTCATCAAGGCATTCCAGCTGATTCAGAGAAAATGTGATTCCCTCATTCTCTCCTTTGATCTCTGTAATTACTGGAGGTAATCTATCACATCCCTGAAAAGACAGTGTGACGGAGGTTTTTGCTTACTTCCTCCATTCACCGTCTTTTTCACATTACTGAAAAACGTTTCCCAGCACTTCTATGACTTGAGGCTCTGGTCTTTTCTGTCTTTTCCTCATGTATCTGAAGGTAATCATTCTGAAATAAATACAGTTTAAAGCTGTTTGTCCATATAACGTGTCGGCAGTATGTTGTAATTTTGTATAATTTAGCTATACTTTCTGTGTTAATTGTATTAATTATATCTATTTGTCTTATTTCGGCTGGTCAGTCTAATCCTGATTAGGTTGTAATCAAAGATTATACATAAAGATGGACGACAGGACTGCTCCCCGGTTTTGAAGCCAAAGCATCTTGATCGCTGCAGGTGGCTTGCTGCAGTATACAGTAGTTCATAAATTCTGCCTCCTCCATGTTAGAGGATGGAATATGGGTCAAACACATTTTTTACCAAGATGGTTTCTGTCATTTTCGGTCGGTGTTATCACATTGAGGTATGTTCATTCATTTTTCGAGTAAGAAAAAAGTGATTTGATGCTACAAAATGGGGTGAAACATCATGATTGACAGTTGAGACTGACTAGCGATTATAGGAGAGACCGCACCACTGCGGCTCGATCCCCTGATTATTACTGCACAGACCCGAAATGCGCAAGATGGCAGCATTGGTATCCGGGACATTTTGGCTTCATTTCTGGATATTGGGAGGAAGTAGAGACGAGTTGTCCATATTTACATACAATCTATGATTGTAATCCACAGAGTCTAATTATCTATTTGTTAAAAACATTTATTATGAAAGTGAAATTGAGAAATCAGATACACTCAGCATCACTCCAGCAGCTCTGCACACATGAAGAAAAAGAACCCTGCAAGGATCAATAAAATATCACGCTGTTAAAAATAGATTAGTTATCACGACAGCTTGTTGAAACAATATTTATTTTGGCCTGATGTTATCAAAGTTATTACAAACTATTAAGCTTCATGAGCACAGATTAGTGTTTCATGATGTTAAACAGTTGTTTGACTTAGCTGACTTACTGTTAGCTGACAGTACGTGTATTCAGGATAATATCCACATGATGGGATTGTTTCATGAGAGTAATTTGTCAAAGAGGGAAATTACAATTCTGAATAAACACTTAATGCTTGTAGGAGAAATGTGTTATTGACTTTTCTGATGCAGAAAAGGGAGAACATGCTTTAACTTCGCCTCTTTCAGAAAGTGGCGCTACAGTGGAAAATCCATCCACAGGTAATTTCTTCCGTCAGAAAGGTCATGCCAATTTGATCAGATTATATTCCACAAATTGTTTGATACTGCCTTTCAAACTCGGTTGTAGAACAATTTCTTGAACCACATTTCAAATTTATTAGCCCACTGATAAATGCTGTGCCCTGCAAATCCTCACTGGAAGCTCCCTTCTTATCTTCTGAACTGCGCACAACGGTGTAATGGGGTTGAGCCGATGTTTCAAAGAAGAACTTGAACACTCCCTTCGAAAAGATCCCCTGAAGGCGGCCTGGACCTCCCCAAATGATCAAAAATGGCCCGTAATGCCTTAAAGGCTGGAAGAATTAAAATACATTAGCCTCTTCAAGAGAGTCCATTCCCCCATGGAGCTGGGGGTATATTCTCCTTACTGAACTGAGGGCTTCCTTTGTAATGGACTATAACAAAGAGTTATGGATATGAGATGTCACAGGGATAAGACTTGCCATTAAAGTGTGCAGTAGCCTATGTCAGGCTTCCTCCTTCCCAAGGCTCCCAAGGAGCAGTTCGGTGCGGAGCGTTATCGCTGTGAAAAGCCCTCACTTTGTTCCCTTTTCCCCTCGAATGTTGCCCTGGAGCAATTAAGGTATTGGAGAAATTTGTGGGATACATAAAATCTTGAGCAGAGAGATATCGTAAACAGCCGCTTCACCTCAACCTTATTAAGTAAGCTGCCGGCTGTAATTTGAAAGCCTACTGTGTCTCCCTATAGTGTGACAAAAACTAAGAGACTGTAAATGAAAAACATAATTCTAACCACTTAAGAAGGATTGTATAATCAACTCGGTATATTACGAGAAACTTGCCGTCTTCTCGGGCACTCCTTAATTAATTCAGTAGCGATGCACTTTCCTCTTTGGCAACACGTCTGGAAAAGATCTCGGTGTTTTAGTAGCAGGATTATAAATGGATTCATTTACTTGATAAAGCAATATCTTTTAGCATAACAATCTCAAAGTGGTTTAGTCTAAAGGTAATATTCCTAAGAGCTGTTTCCCTATATCCCTTTCACAGTTGCTAGCAGTGGTCAGCGGTGAAATTAAATTAGGGTAAGCCCTTTATCGTTAACCTCGTAGCTGCCTTCGTAAGTGCACTGAAACACACTTACAAGGATATCTTGTTATGCAGTCTGGGATATGAGCTGATGTAGGTATCATCACCGCATGATTTCATTAACTAATCAGATCCTGCCTTGTTCTTCCTTGATTTGTTCTCCCCTGCTCCACATCCTTGAAAACATTATCCCCGGAAGATTAGAAGGAATTATGGGTATTTTAGTTGAGCCAGTGGGATGGATTAGTGTTGTGCCACTGCGGTAATAGCATTGGTAGCAGCTCCACTTCGATATGGGGGGAAAGCAAACGCTAACGAGCCAGCACCAGGGGAATGGGTTTGCGAGAGATGTTGCAATAACGTTAAAGCCCAACATCTTGTATGCAGCTCACCCGCTTCAGGGCAGGGCTGTAACGTTGAATCTCAAATGCGATATCTTTGCCTTTATGGGCACGACTGATATTGCACATCGCAGTATGGATGCATTTTCCTTTCAATACTTAAGAGGATGATAAATCTGCAAGCTGGGTCCAACATTTAGCAGGCCTCTGCAAACACATAATCTTTGTGCTGATTCTGCTGCTCCCCCTCAGATAAAACATCTCTCTCCTGTAAAAAAAGATGTTTCAGCCCAGTATTAAGCTAAACCTTTAGTTTCCCTAGCACCCTGTCTGACTGTACCACTGTGGGAGTACAGGCACATGTCACTGCATGTGCCAGCAGGTGTGCATGTTCCTGCAAATAATAAAGATGTTGTCAAAAAAGAAAGTGGAAATGCGTGATTTGTGTAGGTCGCACTCAGTGTTATACAATGTAATACTATGAAAGCACACCTGAAAGTTAATGATTCCCACTGTAATCTTGTTTTCTAGCTCTTGAGACTATAATAGTGCAAATATCACCAGATGGTGACATTTTATAAAATGTATAAATATATTTCCTGTGACGGCCCTTTTGTGCAGGTGATTCTACATTTGAAACAAACGAAATGTGTGTCCGGCTCTCACCCAAACACTCCCTGCTTGCTGCCACATGAGAAGAAACAGTATGAATGCGGCTCAATCACCAACCACTGCTGCTACTTCTACCTTGAACAGCATTATACCTTCAGGGGGAGAAGTGTTTTTTCTTGTCTCATTACCATGTGTTTTCTCTTTATTCTGCTCCTCTCCAACACACAAGTATCGCATTGATCTGCACTTAACCTAATTTCTAATAAAACAAGGTTTCCGGCTAGTTCCCCCGGTGCTGCCATCACTATCACAGAAGAATGTCTGTATTTCAGCAGCTAGCCACTGATCAGTCCTTTTGGGGATTTCATCTGCTTCTTCCGTGTCTCACTGGTAGTCTGGATCATCCTCTCGCTCTAATGACCCTCCAGGCCTTACATGCTGCTAATGAGCTGATGGATCAGTGCATCGATCCAAGTGCTGCAGTCTAGGAACAACCAATTACCTTAAGTAAACAGAGACAAGCTCTGAGCACAGGCAGGAGAGGAAAGTACAATAGAGTTCAGTACAGACTTGTATATAGCAAAGGGGAGGAAGTGGCGGAATGCAGAACCTGTTATGCAGTTTAAATTGTGTTGTGTCACACTGTGGTTCCTTTCTTTGCAGTTTGTCACTATGAATATCAAGTAGGGAATACTGAAATAACAAGCGGATGAAATACTACCCTGAAGGTAAAACAGACAAACTAAACATCTGTGAACCCACACACAACGCACTTACTGCTCTACACAAAGAAACCTGGTACCTGTGGCTCTCTCTGAGGGCTTCCTTCCCCTTCCTCCAAGAAATCACGCCCCGAGGTGACATCCTAGGCTTGCATTCGATCAGAATGTCGCCCCCCTGTCGGGCCAGAGTTTGGGCCTTCAACAAGTTCTGGGAGAAGTCTGGAGCGATGGCTGATGGGGAAAAATAGAAAGAGAGGAATGTAAGTACTGTGAATGAGAAAAAGTGGTTTCATTTACTGTGTGCTAAAGGGAGAGAGAGAGAGGAGCAAAGGGGTAGAGCTGTTGCAGAAATGACACCGGAGGGGCATCCTGTAAACATCCAGGTCACTCCATCCATTAGGTAGGTCAGCTCTCGCATCCTTTCCCTTCCCCACACATACACATGTGTGCCTCACACACAGAGAGGCTCACATGCACACATTAATACAGGAAAAACAGACTCGGTACATCCGTTTTCAGAAGATATTTCATTTAGAAGAAAGTGGGTTGTCTAGTTCCATGAATTTTCCTTAGAAGGACATTATGCATTAAGAATTAAGCCCCAAGGATCTGAAGCAAAAACGAGAGAATGTAAAACGAGAGGGAGGCTTTGTTGCCGCTCCTTTAGGCCTTAATTACTAAGGCGCCGTCGTCTGGAGCTGTTTTGTATGCGCACCGACTCAGCGGAAAGCTCTTCAAAGTGAACACACAGCCTGGCGCCAGTGACATGGCTGAGCACCTGCCAACGCATGCTGGTGTACGTGCATGCACAGGAATACACGACCTAATACACACCTATTTATATACACGTAGCACCTCACCAATCGTTCTTGACACTAAGTGTGAACTGCCAGAATTTCATTAATCAGCAGAGGAGATATTTGTCATAGTTGTCTTCTCCAAACACATGGGCGGAATGTATATGAACTCTTATCTTGAAGGTGCTGTTTGTCATGAACCTGTTTTCTTGCCGCAGGAGCAGGTGGTGGTGATGGTTGCTTGCCAACAGCTTCTGCCATTGTAGCATTAACAAGAAATGCAAAAGCAAATTCCTTGTATGTGTAAACCTGCTTGGTAATAAAACCTGATTCTGATTCAGAAAAGGGCTTCAAATACGTCCTTTGAGTTGTGCTACTCCGTCTGGGCAGACTGTACGCTAGAGTGACTCGCAAATGGAAGGTGATGAGACGAGCCAGCTGGACAGGGGCTTGCTGGTTAGCATGCTAACTTCAGTGGAAGCAGAACAAAGTTAACATTGGTGTTGCTTTACACCGCAGGGAGACAGACTTGGCAAGTAAAAGGTATGAAGTTTGATACTGAACGCACAACATTTCATCATCTGTCACTGCAATAGTCATGTTTGCTTTCAAATCATCCTTATGAAGTTATTGTTGATTGCACAGTTTAATGGCTAATGAATATTGACAGCATTTGGGAAACCTGGGAGCTTTAAAGAGGCAGCAACCCTGGGAGACAGTGGAACAAGTACATCTAGAAATTCTTTTAGTGCCATTCTGGAAAACCTTGTAAACTGTGACAATGAACAAGTGGAATTTAATGATTATTGCAAGACAGTAAATAAACATCTTTCACTTCCATCTCTCAACATGTATATCAATATGGCCAACAGGCATTAAACCGCACACGAACACCATACTAATGCTGCGTCGAGCCTCCCTTTGCTCTCAATACAGCTTCAATTCTTCATGGCATGGATTCCATTAGATGTTGGAAATATTCCTTCGAGATTCTGCTCCATGTTAACAGACATGACTGCATCACATCATCCGTGCAGATTTGTCAGATACACGTTCACTCCGCCAATCTCCCATTCTACCACATCCCAGAGGTGCTGTACTGGATTAAGAGCCGGAGACTGGGGAGTCCTCTAAGTACACTGAACTCATTGTCATGTTAATGCAACCATTTTGAGGCGACTTTTGCTTCGTGAGCTAGTGCATTATTATGCTGAAAGTAACCAAGATGGTAAATTGTGGCCATAAGGGGATGCACATGGTTTGATAAACTGTGGCATTCAAATAATGGCAGACTGGTATTAAGGGGCTAAGGCTGGTTACAAAACTTCATCACTATTATGAAACTGACCTAATTGCCTTAACCCTAGATATCAAAAGCCTTGTAATACAACATTTTAATACTCTCGTAATACTCTAACGCAGTGGTCACCAACCTTTTCGAGCCCAAGAGCACTTTTTAATTCCAAACGTAAGCCGAGAGCTACCACCCTGATATCTTCCAAAAAACCCACTTAGGAGGGTCATATTTATTATTTTTTGCAATTTCTGTTAAAGGCTGAATGTACAAGAAATAAATATACACAAAGAGAGGCAGTTGTGCAACTTTTTCTATTCAATGACAATATTCAAATTAATATCAATTCATATTTACAATGCAAAATATGTAGCTTCTCAGTTCCACATCATGAAGGAAATGCAGGAGATAAACCAGCAGCTCAGACGCCAGTAGCGGACACACAGCGCGTGTGAAAAACAGACAACCGACACACAGCTGATCTGCGGCGCGACGACAGCCAGTGAGTCCAGAGAGTTGGGGGATCGACGGGTTGGCGACCACTGCTCCACATTGTGCCGCTTTGCCGTCGCAACAGAATATCAAATGAGACACACACATTTTTCTTTCGCTGTCGTAAAAAAGAACTCTTCCTTCCAATCATTATGAAAATAGTATGTTTTCTTTCGCTTTTCTGCCATGTTTTCTTTTTCTTTTTTTAATTTAGAGCATGCCTTGCGGGCGACTCGCGGGGTCCCTGCGGGCGACCAGGTGCCCACGGGCACCGTGTTGGCTACCCCTGCTCTAACGCATTTATGAGCCAGTAAGCATGTAGCAGGTTTGAACCAAGATCTAATAATGCTGGTGATTGGCTGTCTAACGTGCACACACACATCATAAAGGCGAGCAGCAGAAACTAAACGATATAGGCCTTGTGTGCCTGTGTGTGTGCTTGTGTGTTGTTGTATTTTGAGAGGCTTGAGTGCAGTGTGTGTCGCAAAGTAGGTATAAAAGTGTCTAAGAAATCAAAAGTGTGGCTCCATTTTTATCTGCAAATATATTTTATATGAATATGCAGAAAGAACATTGCTGACAAGCCTGGCAATGCAATGAACTTGATGAAACACCTGAACGTGCATGAAATAACTGTAAGAGCAGAAAGTTGCTCCGTGTTCGACTGCAAGAAGAACTGACCCCAGCTGGATACCCTCTCATCCAACACTTCTGAGGACAGCGCTACGACTCGTATTTTAGCAGATAAGGTTCAGCAAACAGGGGAGAATATAGGCCACCAGCAAAAGCTGTTAGTGGACCTCTACAGCTCTAATCAGCTACAGAAACACACTCACTCCCAACCGGAGTTTGTGTTGCTCTTACAGGAAAATGATATAAAAAGCTGCGGCAAGAAAAAAGATGCTTCTATCCCTAATGCAATTGATATGCTCAACTACAACAACATTTTTTAAATGTCTACTTATCTTTTCATATTTACCTGTTTTCCCTTGAAAATGTTCCCTCTACCTACAAGAAGCTCTTTTTATTTGTTTGGCTGATCTGAGATCAGCTTCAGGAATACTCAAACCATCTCCATCTGGCATCAACTATCATGCCACATTCAAAGTCACTAGAATCACATAATTTCTGATGTTTGTGAAGAGAAGCTCCTGAACTGTATCAGCATGATTGTATCCATTATACTGCTGGCGTGTGATTGGCTGATTGGATAATTAGGTGTACAAGTGATCCTCATAGAGTACTCGGTGAGTACGCCCCCAGTAAAGACAATCAAATTTGTAATGTCTGTGCTTTTTACAGTTAAATAGAAAAAAGTAGGATTACACATTAACACACACAGCAGTACTCTGGGAAAGCCAAAAAGGAAATTAGCCTATGTACTTAAAAATCACAACATGTAACTATAGAAACCAAGCAAAGTGTTGCTCTTATGTTCCTGCTGCAGCAAACCGCTCACTTTAATTTTCCAACCTGACGGCAGACCAGCATCTCATGTGGTCACTTGATTATGTGACTTGATGCTGTGCACTTCTGGACAAGGTTATTCTGGCGAAGAATTGTGGACCTAAATGTGTTTTTAGCCTCCGCCGAGGAAAAAATAGACACAAAATTGGGTTTATGCCTTTCAGCTTTCATTTAAAAGGTTGGACAATGTATTTAGCCTTCAGAATGAGGATTAAGAGCATTAGGTTTTTTTTAAATAGAATATGTTGGTAAGCCAGTTGGCAAAATAAATGCACTACACATGTTTCAGACATGTGTAGCAAATGTTCTGCCAAAATGACTGTGAGTGTAGGAGGTATGGCCTCAAATGTACCTTTAATTACCGTATAGTGCTCCCACCAGGCTGGCTGGTGTTGTACAATTCTGGCAACATTTGCCAAAAAAAGTGTCCATCGGGTCCCATTTCAAAATCATCACGGAAACGGCCCAAGCACAAGTTCACAAAGTGCATTTAGAGAAATCAACAGTCTTGCATGTGTTTGGTCTTACCTATGACTCGCAGCTCTGCATTGGTGAAAATCCGGCCATGCTTGTTCTCTGCCACACACTGGTACATGCCGATGTCAGCCAGATTCAAGTTATTGATTGTCAGCTCTCCATTATTCGCCTGAACTCTGTCCTGCTGAAGACACACACACACACACACACACACACACACACACACACACACACACACACACACACACACATATGCATTTAACGACCACGTGACTTGTGAATGGAAGCTGCAGAGCAAACCTGACAACAAACATAAAACCGGTTTTGACAAGGTGAACAGTCAGCAGAAGGTGCTGGAGTGGTCGCACTCTGGATTAAATATAAGCCCCAATACGGCCCAAGGTTTAAATCCAATCCTCCTCTCTGCTGGTACCTTTGTGTGCTCATTCAGGTAATTAGTACTTGCTGAATTAATATGCGATGAAAGCACTTTAATCAAAATCACACTGTGTCTCTGCTGTGTCCCATTGTCCATGTTTCTGGACACCAACATCCAATATTCAGTTTCTCTCTGTCCTCAAAAATAATATCTGGTTCTCAGGCTTGTCATTAACTGTGTCTATCCGCTGTTGCTAGGGTAAGGGGGTGCACTGCCTGTCTCTCACATTAATAACCTGTCTCTCACATTAATAAAGACCGACAGCATGCACACTTCATTTCAGCAGGTAGGATGTTGGATCCTTAAGGTGCATAAACAACAAAATCTCTGTCTCCCGTTTTTTGATTGCACTCTTGGAATTTGGAGGAAAGCAATCGACTGTCGCTTGACCAGGATCAGGCAGGTAGATAAACTGGTTACATGTCACATATATAATCTGGGGTCAGACTATTAAATGCTTCATACAGACTAGGAGCAAAAACGTCAGTCCTGTTATAGCCAGTGGAGTTGTTTAACAATTGGGTGATGATTACAGTTTTTAGTCCTAATCAGAATATAGGCTGCATCATTTTAGATGACCTTCAGTAGCTGAACAGCTTTTACTGTGAAGAGGATGTTACAATAATCTGTTCTGTTGATGACAAAACTAAAGACAATTATGATCAAACCATCCGATATAATGATCGAACCATTCAGTCTTTAAGCTGTTTTAAGTGCAATTTTTTTTTAGGTATTTTTACACATGCAGCTCTACAGCATCACTGTTTTATTCTAGAAATTGGTTAAAATGTTGGATGAAATAATAAAACTTGTAATGTAACTGTTCATTGTACTACTTCTCATGTATTACAGCAGTTTTTTTCAAATATCTTGTTATATGTCTGTGTTTCTGTATAATATTTGACATGTTTTGTTTGCATTCAGAAGTTGGGTCATTCACCTTCATTTAGACACATCTAACAATTATGACTTATTCAACGCAATTTAAAGTCAACGATTATTGAACGTAGCAACATAATTTATTGTTGACTGCAAACTCACAATATAGACAGCCTGGTTTTCTGTTTGTGTACTGACCTTTCCCTTTAATAGAAGAAATATGTGAGATCTTTTTAAGGAAAGTTCAAAACACCATTACATAATAGAAATCCTGGACTAAAACTGCTTTGTGGTGGGTAATTAGGGCTATGTATTGACATTGCAAGTGCTACAATGCTGACTATATTCACTCTGACGAATGGCCTGATCTAATTTAAGCTTTAGCCACACTTTTTCTCTCCTTGGGGGGGGGGTGATAATTGAAACACTGCTAATTTTCTGTGGTCTTAATAGGCCCGCGGTGAGTCGATGTAACCCGCTGCTTAACATAGCACTGAGACATCTTCAAACTGTGGCTAAAATCAGAGCTCTAGGGAGTTAATCAGGAGTAAGCTGCAGCACGCAGGATAGTTTGTACTCCACTAAGTATCATGGAGAGAGCATTGGGTGTCAGAGAAAAAAATGCTCAGCAGGTGAGGCTGTTTGTTAAAAAATAAATGCACGCCATTTTCAAACTGCCTATAAGGAGTGCAGAGCATAATAACAACATCAGGTGTTGTAAAGTTTGTGTTTCTGTTCCCACTGCTTTATTTGACCTTTACAAGGGTTTGGCCCACGCTTTCTGCTCCCTTTTTATAGTTGTGTCAATTTGAGTGTGGCAGCTCTCATTGTTCCTGCCCTTGATCTTTCCCATTGAGTTTAGCCGGACCTTTTAATGTCACTGACTAAGTAGTCCAGAGGGTCCTGCCGCCAGTCTGTCTGTCGTCTGGAATCATTACAACACGGCCACTTGAAAGGACAAGTACTGTCCCTTAACATTAGTCAGTGATACTGCTGAGGATCTTTGAAAAGGGGCTCTTTCATGACGGACTCAAAGCTGACCTGGCGCCAGAGCCACCGCCAAAGGGAATCCTGGGTATGGATGGATGAAGTAGTGTGCTAGTGGAACACAAGTCCGTGGCTTTTCGGCCAGGACTTGATGCTTACTTGTGTGTTTAAGGGGAAAAAAGGATGAGCGAGACAGAGAGAGGAACAGAAAGAGAGAAAGAAGGAGTAGGAGCGGAATGGAGGGAGGGAGCGAGAGAGAGAGGGTGAGCCATGGCAACTTTGAATAGATAATAGATGGTCCTTTTAGGTTACACAGTGCAAGAGCCCAGGGGGATGCGATATGAAAGAGATCTGTGTAAGTGCATGGGTTGCTGCCACACTACTCTGTACCCATTGCCCTATTAAAAAACCCTCAGAGACTCCGTGGTGGCTCTATCACAATCTCTTTAGCAGCAGAGACAAATGACTGCATTCGTCTGCTTTATGGCCATCATTAATTATGTTTGACTGTTCTCTGATACCAGCACAGTTGAGCTTTGAAAAGGCAAATCACGGGACACAGTACCTCAGTCAGAAGGCAGGTCCCTAGCTTTTGGAGGTCGAAGGTAGAAAAATCTCAAAAACACACTCACGTATGTAACTAAAGAGGGAGCTGTTGTTGGAGTGGAAAAATACAAGTGAGAGCAGGTCCTTGTTTCAGTAGGGTGACATTTTGAAGTGACAGCCCTCCTCTGTGCCATTTAATTCCCTTGGAGGTGGCCCAAAATGAGGTGGAGAGAGAGAGAGACATGGGAAAGAAGTGGGAGGGAGGGAGAAAAAGCTTAAAAGAGAGAATAAGGAAGAGAAAGAGTGCACCAGAGATGCTGCGATAAAGAGAGAGAGAGGGAGAGAGGGAGAGGAGGACTGATCCATTCTAATGAGGAATAACAAATAGCCCCTTTGGTCTTCCTCTCTCTCTCTCTCTCTCTCTCTACATCGCTGACCTTTGGGTTTGGAAATTGATTTACTGTTGCCGCAGTTGACGGTGGCATTTTGAAAATGGTAACACCCCATCTCATTAATATAGCCACATGTACAGAGAATAGGTTACCTTGGCCACCTGCCACAGGATTTTGATTTCAACGTTATTTAGAATCTAGTGACTATCGTGCGATGGGATCACGGCAGTCACGATGCCCGACAACAAGTTGACGTTCCAACTCATGAGTATTCAGTAGTCATTATTACATCATCAGGAAAATTCCGTAGTTATACAGTACAAGAAGAGGACAGTACTCACGGGTAAGACCACACCCATCTTTGACCTCGGCCTTTAATTTAATCTTAACTACACGCCTGTCAACTTTTGTGGCTGTATGTGTGACGATATTATGGTGATAACATTTATTCACAGACAAACACCTGCCAAAGTGCTCAAAACTCCCTCCGTGGTAGTTCCCGCTACTCGGTTGTTACATCACAACATGTGATATCTGTTTCCAGGTCCAAGCTCTGGTATTTCTGAGAGGCTGCAGCGCTGTAACTGTGGATCTCGGATGGTGAAATAGATTAAACACGACGTGGAAAAGACTTCTTTGTTTTTTGCCAGTGTATGCTAACGTTAGCAAGCTAAACGTAGCTTGGCATCACAGCAGAAATAACTGTGAAGACCAAAATTAAGTGATTGATTAAATGAGTCGAGTCAAGTGTGCTCCTGCTCGCTGGAAAAACAAACAAAAAACAAATGAATTTAATAATTTAAAAAAACTAATTGATGAGTCACTTAAAAAAGACGTGATGTGAGTAAATTCACAAGATCTGACATTGGTGTTTGCTTGAGACTTGAAGGTTTGGATCCGGATATTGATATTACGTCACAAACTAGAAGATATCTCCAGGACTGAAAACAATATCAGCCGCTCTGTTAACGCTTTTACGCCCCAATAATGGAGATGCACTGATGGAGCGATAAGGGTTTCCTGTGGTTAAGGATTTGTGGCAAACAGAGGAATTGACCTTTGACAATCTTTCAATTATCCCAAAATACTAGAGCCCAGAAAAGTAGACGATGACCATTTGTACGGATTACATTTTTATTTGCTCCACATGCAGAATTTGCTGATAACTCCCTGTCAAAAATAGCTACCAATTTTGATGGCAAAACTTTATAATCTTTTTCATTGTGAGTGCACCAACATTTAGCTCTCTAATGTAAGTTCCCAGCCCTCAATCCAAGTTAGACAAAACTATACCCCACCCCCCCTTAACAAAACAGCAGGCCAATCTTGGGCTCGTTACCCAATCCAAATAGTGACACTATCAGCAAATGTGATGCGCTGGAGTTAGGCAGAAAGAGCACCAACTCCAGCAGCACAATAACACAAAATGAGGCAAATTGCCTAAATGTGAAACGTATTTTGGATGATAAGGCTTTTTCGTCACCCTCCCCAGAGAGAAGGGACTTAATGACAAAATTGAGAGTAGCAGATAGGGGAGATTGAGTGCTGAATTGTTGAGTCCCTGGTTGATGACAGGCAGAAAATGGCATCACTTTGGCTTCCTTGCAAAACACATAAAACCCTGTCCCTGAACACTCACACACATACATACACCCACACACACACTTACACACACACTTTGGATGCCAAATTAAGTCCCAAGCAAATTCAGCCATTTCAAGGTAGCCTGTTCTTGCCAAGTACGAGCCTATGAGTTGGAACCATTCGAATCCAGCCAGAGTCCTTAACTATATGTCATCCCTCTCTCTCCGCTGCCTTTTCTGTCACTCCCTTCTGCCTACAAATAATTAAACTGATGGCAATCAATCAGCGTAACTACCTAAATGGTCTGTATTTATATAGCGCTTTTCTAGTCTTGATGACCACTCAAAGCGCTTTACAGTAAAGTTTATCACCCATTCACCCACACACACATTCATACCGTGCATCGATGGGCAGCACTTTTCCTATGAAGGGCAATTAGGGGTTCAGTATCTTGCCCAAGGACACTCTAGTATGTAAATGGTTAAGACTGGGATCGAACCCCCTCAGCCACAGCCACCCCTCTAGCTTGTGCCTCTGAGACTAATGGATGCAGCAAACATTGTGGTAACACACACTTATTCCTACTGACTGAACTGCTGTCGTATTAAAAACGAAATATTGACACAGTACCATTTAAATGAAAGCCTGTTAATTTGAGCATTACAACTTTCAGCATTTATGATGATGTCTGTTGTCAAAAAGGTGTTGCAGAGCGCAAATCACCACAGATGTTCTCATGTTTCAAGTATATTTGTTCACTTTTTGCTTAGTGGTTTGCACTGTTGCCTCATATAAAGAAGGTTTCCGTTTTGAATCCCAGTTCGGCTGGGTTCTTTCTCTGTGGAGTCTTGCTCCCACAGCACATCCCCATGCAGATTGGAGTTAGGATAAATGGAGACTCTAAATTGACTGTAGGTGTGAATGTGAGTGGGAACAGTTGTTTGTCTCTGTACGTTGGCCCTGCGATACCCCACCTCTCACCCAAGCTGGATTGGCCCCCCACGACCCTCAAATGATAAGCAGTATTGATGGATGGATGGAGTTTTTTGTTTTAATTTAAAAGTTGGGGGTGAGGATCCAGCCTACTATAGTGCAGGGGAATTGAGAAATCAATATTGTGTTAAAAAAAAAAAGCACTATTTAAGAACAATCTCTTACCTCCATGGGGTCCAGAGGCTCTCCGTTCTTCAGCCAGCGGTACGAAGGTTTGGGCTTGGCGCTGGCTTTACATTCCCACACCAGGGTGTCATCTATGGTCTTCTGAACATCCTGAGGCTTCTCGGTCAAGTGAGGTGCAGCTGAGAGGTCACAAACCACATACTGTAAATTTAGTGCTACACAACTGCTTGCGCATTGCCACTGTGCAGCGCTTTCACAATAAATCAATGAGCCGACCAAGCAGGCAATTACTTCATTAAAGAAGCATCCAAGGGCACATTAATAAATCCACTTCCAGTTAACCCACTCTGACCTCTACTTAACACTCTGTATGAGGTTTAAATGAGGACGGATCAAAAGTGAATGTTTGACACTGTTAACACTGTTCGCTGTGAGGTTAAAGGGTAAAAGATACGATTTATATTCGCTATAATCAGCTGCAGTATATTGATGCAGATCTTTTACAAGAACTTTAATTAACTAACAGTAATATCTTTTGTGTTATTCTGACAATGAATAAGTTGTAATTATTTTTTTACCAATGTAGTTAATTACATCCCTTTCTGTCTTTTGAAACATCAGAAATCCATAGAAACTGCCTCAATATTTATGCTCCTGCTCCTGTTGTCATACAAATGACTAGCACCTTATCTCTGGCGACAGTGTAAGGAGATTTATGGCTCTTGTGAAGCACCCACATAAATAAAGGACGCCCTGCCAGGGTCAGGGGGAACAAGGTATTTAAGTCCGCCTGCTCTGCTTGCCGAGCTGTGTTACTTTGATAATGTAATAACTTTAATAATACAATACAATACAATTAATATCTCCTAATTGAAATAGCATCATTTTCCAGGATCATGAGAGTAAAGCTGGATCAGTATCTGTGGTAGAACCAGTGTCATGGGCCTTTTAGCAGAGCAAATACTCATCCACACACAGGGACTTAAGGGTTTTCCATCCAAAATACCGTCTCTACTATCACTAGGGCATAATGTGGTTACGAGTGTTGTGTGTGAATCTGTTTATATCAGTCGTAATGTGCTCAGAGAACCCCAGAGGGGTTGTTTTGGAGGGACACTGACTATCATATCCTTTCCAGAACAGTAGGAGTTTTAAACCTGTGTGCCAAGCAACTTAACAGGCAAAATAACGAAATGTAAAGATGACAACAAAGTGATGAAAAAAAAAAGGCAAGGCGTTTCTTTCTATTTCCTATCTTTGGTAACAGCGCTGCATGCATCCAGTTTACTGAGAAGAATGATGAGAAGAAACGATGATTTAGTAAAACGATTAGAGGAGAGTGTGAGTGTGAGTGTGAGCAGCACCTGTATGAAAACTAAGACAATATTTAGTTTGAAAAAAACCATGCCCTCTTTGTGTACTTTTCTCAAAGAACATTGTGTAATAAACATATTTTACAAGAGGAGTTCATCTACATTCAAAATTGCATCCACCCCTATTTCTTACAATAGTGTGCAACTAATAAATAAGGATCCGAGTGAATTTTAGTGAGATAAAGGTCAGTGAGATAGCCTCAGCTAACAGCGGCAAACAACATAAATCATACTAATTCACCCCCATGCCTCAGTGCCCCCACCCCAGTTTAAGGCCTGCTGCTATGCAGAAACAAATAGCACATGACATCCTGTTAACAATATTACAAATGAGAACATCAGAGATAACATAATGGAAACGAAGACATGATGCAAGCATTTTCTATGCAGAGACGATCTAATCGTGTGCGAGCCCATTCAAATGCAGTCAACTGCCAAACCATGATCTGATTTCATAATCCCCTGGAACCACAGAAGGACAATTAAGTGGGGAATCGAAAGCGAAGTCACCCCTTATTGTTCCCGTGTCCCCATCGGTAGGGTGTTGAAAACACCACATCCCAATATTGATCCTCCTATTCTTCTATATAGTTGATGGATGTCCCACAAATGCCTGTCTATGAGAGTTTAAAATGAGATTACAGATTTTTATCACCTGGCTGGCGGCCGGCCAGTCTGTGAGCCTTTGTGATAAGAGGGGACTTAAATCTTACAAGGGGAAACATGACTTCCACACAGCTACAGTGGAGATAGGGCATTATAGGAGCCATGCAACATGGTGCAAAGAAAGAGATAGGACCAAGTTTAAACATCATGGCCTTATTTACCAAATGACCATGACATGATCATATACCAGCTTTTAGACCCTTAGCTAATCAAGATCCAGTCTGAATGCTGTTTTATGAACACTCCTCTTTAAAGTAAAGCATGCTTAATCCCCAGCCTACCTACAGGTACTGTGAGCATTTCATCTTTACCCACAGGTGCTGAAAAAAACCTGCATTATCATATCAAAGGCATCCCCCTTCACAGGAAAGAAAAATCTGGATTTGATGATTTCAGTCAAGCACATCCCTACAGGGCCTTGTGGGCAGACACCATCGATGCATAAACTGCAAAATAATGGAGAGAGAAACCATAAAAAATCCTTCATCAAGGGCCATTAAAAGCTACTCAGAATATGGGCCATAAGTCCAGTGTTGGTGACGGAAAAATCACCTCTCCCTGAAAGGTGGTATAAATCGTTGTGCGCCACGGCCCCTGTTGGCCGTTGGCACAAAACAAGAGCTTGTCAGAAATGAACTACTGTTAATAGCTTAATTTACTATCACATTCCACACATTCCACTGTATGATGCCGTTATATATGAGTTCTAATAAAAGCTACAGATTGCATGACAACAAATAAAACTTTTTGTTAGTCTCACATCAAAGCTAACCTTTGATTCTGCAAGATTTTTGATCAGGCAAGGTCGAAGTGAGCCTTTGAGGCTATGAATCAATGGGTAGAAGATTTGAAAGAGGTCTATAAATGTACAAGTTGTAAGAAAGTTGACTCGTTCGTGAGAAAAGAAGTGCGAATAACATAAGTTTTAGAATCAAAGTCAGCGAAAACCATCCGCCTACTCACCGTAGAAAGACAGTTTCCCTTTAACCGAGTTTCTTCCTCTGCTGTTTTCAGCTACACATTCGTATATCCCGGCATCCTCCTGCTGGAAGTAAGGGATCTCTAAAACGCCGCTGGCTTTATTAATGTCCACCTTCCTGCCAAAAGAGGCTCCATCCACTCTTCTCCAGCTGATGGTTGGCACCGGGCTAAAGATACAAAGATAAAATACACACAGCGAGGCCATGAAATGAAAAATACTCCTGATGATCGTTTTATCTACTGATTTAGCTTAATTGAGAACACATGCAGGAAATTATACAAGGGAATATTGGGGGACACTGATAAAGCATGTCAATGTTAAATTAATGTGAGACTGGTGATGATTTATTCTCTGTGTGTTCAGAACCAGAAGGAATCATTAAAATGTGAAATCTGCCATTCTCAAAATCACTTCACAAGGGTCTCCACACATTACCATGCAGCTGAGATTGGTGCAGTAAACAAATAATAGCATAGTTATGACTGTGGCATAATAATACTCAGTGGGACGTACTTTCCAAGTGCAAAGCATTCCAGTTTGACAGTTGAGCTCTTCGCAACGGGGACGACTTCAGGGAACTGAACTTCGATCTTTGGCTCATATTCACCCATCACACCTGGAGTTACAAAAACAAACAAAGTTAATGCCACAGAGTTGAGTTGAAAGGAAATTTTTTTTTTCAGTGTAAGGCCCGAAAAGGTCAAAGAGAAATACAATCAAAACAAAGTTTAGGTGATCACTTTCTCCTTGTTTTTTTTCTTTTTTTGTGTCCAGAGGTTCAGGGGGAGAGAGATGTCTACAAGGGACTTTTCTCACCGCGGTTGGGTTTTTAATAAAACAATCGATAAATTTCACTATAGAGGTGGTCTACTTGGTATCAAACATCTACCAAGATTAATCACCTTGTTTCAACATGAAAAGAAAAAAAAGATGAAATGATGCAGCTGCTTGTTGCCTCATGGGGTCGACACCAGTCCTCTTTTTCCAAACCAGTCAGCTGGATAAAAGTCAACTTCAAAGAAAAAACTTTTGATGATTTGATCAGCCAGACTGTTTAACCAAGAGACTCCCTGCTCTGTTGGGCATACTGAGCAGCAAAGGCAGTCTACTTACAGCGGCAGTGCGTACAATCTCAAGATTACATTTTTCAACACCACCAGACGGTGAACAACTACATTTTGCAGACTATTCACTGAAATAACAGAAAATTAAAGTTGCTCTAAACATTTAACAAGAAAAATACATGATCACCTTTCACCAACTTGTTAGCTTGCTAGGCTACAGCTAACTTAAGTAAATAAACTTGCTCAAATTTTAATTGTGACAACAATAAATCACTTTTCAAGTGTTGTGTTTTCATACCATCTACCCGCAGCACTAGGGGGGTTGGCGGTCCTTGCACGCTGCTCTTGGTGACTGTGTTGGTGACTACACATGTGTAGTTGCCCACATCAGATGGCTCCACTTTGGCGATGTAGAGGTTGCCGGTCTTCTGGGACACAAAGCGCCGCGTGTCCTGGATGATAAACGATGGGTACTCGTTGAAAATCCATGTGAAGGTAAGCTCTGCGAACAAAGTCAGGAACGAAGGATGTGAGACATGTAGGGTGAAATAAAAAAAACACATATTGCATTTATACATCATCTACGCCCATGTGCAGATAATGTTAGTCCCATTGGCAACTTCATTACTATGTTGTGCGAACCTGCAGACTGTGTATTAATGACCGCCTTTTCAAGGAAGTGGATATTTACACTTGTCTTGAAGGTTGAATGACCAATTACAACCTCATGTAGAATGTAGAATATGTAACTTTGGCCACTAGAGTTCTTCTGAACTTTGATGAGGTTGTGAAGCAGTGTTAAATCATGGAAGTTGTTGTCCTCACCACCACTGACCAAACAAAATCTACCTGGAAATTTACAAGGCATCAGATTCTATTTATTTATTCTTCACGGATGAGTTAGTGAATAAAAGTTTTATTCATGCAGCAAACGGAGTCAAATTATCGTGATCACTGCAAACAGTGAAAATAATAAATGGTTGACGAGCAAACTGGCTAGCAGTGTTTTTCATACTGTCTACACAGTAAACAAAATAAGTACGTAAGTCTAAATGCTTTTTTGACATTTTAATGAAGATATTATATCTTTAAGACAGTGGAAGCCTGCATTGGTGAGGACAGATACTGAGACAGAAACAAAACACTGCACAGCAGTTAATCATAAAGTGATAGAGGATTATAAAGGAGGGAAAGACTGACAGTGATCATCATGAGTTCACATTACAAAGTTATCTACCAGGAATGTGTGAGTGCATCTCTCTGATTGGCCACCACAGTATTTTGTCGGATCAGGTAAAAGGTAAGGTACAATACGTCTGTAATTGTATCATCAAATTACTCCCTGTCTGATTACATCTCATTTTATCTACCTTCTTTGTTCATAACTCCTCTCAGGATTTATGACTTGAACACAGAGACAGTGGTTGAACATAAAACACACAACAACAAGCATTTCCCTGTGTGGCTGTCCTGTGGCAGCAAAGGGCCTTAAATCAACACTGAAGCTGCAGCTCCTGCATAAAAACACTGCATAATGTCTAATAAAACCATTGTATTACAGATCATGTTATTCAGCATGGTACCACCTAGTCTACTATTAATCATTCATGATAACAAGTTCCTGTGAAAGACTCCCTGTACTATCAACCAAATGGAGTGCAGTCAGAGAAGCTTTGCACTAACAATCAGCAACATTATAAAAACGAATGATGGTGTTATGACATATTGACACGAGGATAGATTGCTCTGGACCATATTGCATCCCTGTCCCAAAAGCAATCTTGGCCGTTGGTAAAAACTTGTCTAAGCGATGACTCTGCACTACGGTACAGGGAATAATTGAGACGCGAGTTGGACACTCACCCACTGACTCGGGATTCTTCACTTCTGCTCTTTAGGGGACAAGAGGATGTGTGGGCTTTGACATATTACTGCAAACCTTGCAAATCATGCCAGGACATAGAATCCTGAGAATGAGTGATGTGCATGTGAGTAGGTGCCTTTTTACCAAGTAGTAGAGAGTGGGAGGTATTTTTGTTATGTGGGTTGGATCTGTGAAGGAAAAACTGACCTTGTGATCATCCCACGAACACAACACGAGAGTGAAACCTTGACCGCATCGTGCAGTCCCACCTTTCTCTCTCAGTTTACTTTGAGTTTCATATGCATGCTAACAATTTGTAGTTATTGATAGATTTGCTGTTGCATGAAAGAAATAGTTTGGCATTTTGAAAAGCAAGCTTTTTCACTTTGTGGCCAAGAGTTAGATTACAAAGTCAATACCCTCTTATGTCAGTACATTAAATACACACATGAAGGCAGTCCAGGTATTTTCATCTGTTTCCAGTCTTCATGTCAAGCTGTTCGCTTTATATTTCAGCAGTGCATTAAAATGGTATCATATCTTCTCAAAATGCTGAACCAACCCCTTGATTTTTTCCATAGACTTCTTTGAGACCAGAAATAAGAAAGAGTCAGTTTCATTTTCAACATGCACCTCTTGCCATGAACTTTGTCCTAACCTCTGTGACTTGTACCAACCCAAATTTCCTGGTTTGATCCATCTGACCCACACAGGGAACAGCTGTAATATCGTCTTCTCCTCTAAATAATACATCCTAGCTCTCATCCTGACAAACATATCTATATTTAATGTCTGTTTTGAAACAATACCTTCCAAAGGTGCAGGGCACAACAGTCTGGAGCAACAACAAATAAGAGGTCACCGATTGGTTAGTTCAAGATTGATGGAGAGAAACAGGAAGCAGGAAATAGTAAGTGGAAAGCACCATTGGTCGTACTTGATGGTTTGACTTGAGAGTCTCCTGCAGATGTGCGGTAATGGAATAATGCGATCATGAGTGACAGTGAGTGGCAGATTTTCATTGTGGTTCCATTTAGCCTGTGTATAATGAACAGGCAGCATCCATTCCCGCTTAATGATCTGAGAAGAGGAAAGAGAAATGGAACATGACAGGCCAAGGACAGACTGAATCCAGAGTGGGGGCTTTGCACAAGTGCGTATTGAATCAAAGAAAATTACATGCACAACTTGTGTTAAAGTTTGAACTCGTAAAGTGTGCTCCCTGAACAGTGAGAGCTATTAACCAGGGCCACCTATCTGTATTCACAACACGCAACAAGTTCACTCTATGAAATGGCTTAGGTCACGCACATGGGAGAAATCCCTGCAAGCTATGTGCGTAGTGACTGGCCAGTGAGCAGCCTCTGTTTTTTGGGGTAGATGCACTAGATAGAGAGAACAAGTGATTTCAGCCTTGAGTAAATCTAAAAGGCCCGTTTCCATTAGCGAAAGGAGGTCAGGGTGTATTACGTCTCGGATGAGCCGCAGTCATTCTGACCCTCTCAAAGCAAAAGACGACACATACCGACGTCTAATGCAAATATGGGACAGCACAGTCAGTGATCCCTGCTGGGACTCCTCTTGGATAATTGGCAATATTTTGGTCACTCTCTAAGTGCAACTCCAAACTGCCGTACAGTTTTAGAGCATCCCGGCCGTACCAAACTACTTCCTGCAGCTGTCTTGAGGGCTCTGAGGCATCGTTAAAATGAAATAATGGCTTCCTGAATCATGCATGGGATATTGAAATCCTTTAAGGGGGAGATGAGGCAGATCCTCGTCTAAGGCTGCATTGTGCGGAGCATGAATTGTGTCCTGTCACCCTTTTATAGGGGCATGTTTCTCAATTCGCCCGACTATTTAAATGCCAGTCAGGATTTTATTTGTTTCAAATGTGCAAAAATACAGTCATGTGGCTGTAAATATAAATCAGCATTCCATTATTTGTCTTAGCGTATTCATGCATTTGTCACATCCATATAATTTCCCTGAATGTATTTCACATTTACCAAGATCTTTATAAATATTTTGCATTATATCGTGAAAATATCCAGCAATATTTCTCCACTACACCTAATTCAATTTGAAACCAAAGTACATTTCTTCCAAATAACGACTTAAATTGGTAGTAACTCAAAAAACATCTGACATTGTATTCTCCTTTTTCTTTCTTTCTAACGTGAACAGGCAGTGTATCCATTCATATTTGAATTCAAAACACAGGGCGAGACAAGACAAGAAAATGTCACCGCGCTTATATAAATGTGAGCATATAACTAAATCTAGATGGATGCATCATTACCACAGCAGATATGGCCAGAGCAGCCTTTTCTAGCAGCAAAACTGTGAGAAAATTGGATATGATTCATCCTAATGTACATCTCAACATCCTCAACATCTCCATCAATAGGCATTATCTAGGGTGACAGCTGCCGAAAAATATTGCCGGAAAATGGATCACGGTGAACTCTGCGCTAGGTCTCCAGAGAAACAGCCATGATCCATCACAACGAGAGGGCACCGAGGGGGCTGCTGGTGTAAATAAAAGCAGTCCGCACATTACTGGACCGCTGGACAAAAGCAGGCTCCGGCTGTGTGTATTTGATGTGAGGACGCAGGGAAGCAAACTGACCCAGTTTGAATGGATTTGAACAACATTTGCAATTACTCACCATTCGCCCATTCCCAATCATTGTTGACATTGCATTTCACGTCATGGCGGATTTCTTGCATTACATTTGACTGTTGCTGTTATTCATCAGTTCAGAACATGATAGAACAAAATGTGTCTCTGTTTCCTTCAAATAATGTATTTTCTGTTTTATGTCTTGTTTTATTTTTATGTCAAAATAGCTTACCAAGAGAAAATGAAGAGGAAAAAGACAAAGTAAAATGACTCCTTTTATCCAAGGCATCTGAAAGTCGTTCATAAAACTGTCACTTATTATGCCTGATCAGTTTGGCTATGAGACGTGCAACGTAGAATTAACAACTTAATCATGCACACAATATACATACCAATGTATTTCCACTGCTGTGTCGAGGATTATTATGGGAACGTTTTAATGTTTGTGACAAAGTGAGTGAGAACACATGTAAATGTTGTAGCGTGCTTGTTAAAATAGCAAGACGTCCATCTTTAACCTCCAACACTAATTACTGCTGCTTGTTTATGAATAGCAAAACATATCGTCACAGTTACACAGACGGGTTGAGTCAGTTAGATTAATAACTAACTCTGATAATACATCTACGGTAAAAGGAGACATTTACCAAACACTTTCTGTTCTATTTATGCTCTCAGAGATATTTTCTGTCATTTTAGGCAGCTCTCATCACACTAATGTACGTCTAAGTACTATTTTTTCCAGTAAGTTTAGTCCATCCCATGATCTCTCACAAAATCTGGCTCTAAATTATGTAAACTGCGCAAGATGATGGCATAAGTACCCAGAATATTTTGGCTTCATTTCTGGATAGTGGGAGAAAGTTGAGAGGTGTCGTCCAAGTTTATGTACAGTCTATGGTTTGGATTGAGACAAATCTAAGATCTGCAATATATCTGGTTATTGTCTAGAAGACAGAGCATTGTCCCTAGCTGTGTGCATGTGATGTTGTTATGATTTTCATAATTACTGTTATCGGGCAAGGATACCGGATACATAAGGGAAACCCTGCTTGCTTTAGGACAAGTGCTCCGAACTTACACTGTGTAAATAGAACTTATTTTGAATGTAAATACGTTTCTTGAGCCTGCCTGCAACTGCTGTACTTTCCTGGATCTCCTAGTCAGGCTAACTCACAGTATGCCTGAACAAATGAACCAACTTTTACATTCTTTACTTTCTAACACCGAAAACTCAGATAAGAATTGTAGCTAATCGAGTATTGGCACAAGCAGGAAACACAATTGCTACCCATTGTGAATAAAAATAAATATGCACAAATGATATAAAATCTAAACTCATATAATATTATGTTCATCTAATGAGAGGAAGCATTTACTCCAGTGGCAGTGTGAGTTTATGTGGCTCATGTGGCACAAAAAGAATTATAGGTTTGTGTTTCAGCTACATCTTCGAAAATGAAAAAGATATGCTGCTACAGATTATATGTAAGTGTGGCTGTTGTTATCATTTCTCTTTAAGAGCAGGTAAAGGCTTTGTATGAGACTGAAAGTGACGGATATGGGCCAGGTGCAATGCCACAGAGCAGGATACTGACAACAGACCCTCAGGTACTGTCGTCCCTAATGATCAGTGTCACATTGGAGAGAAGCCCTCACAGAGTTTCCAGCCTTAATGAACAGAGCTAAGTTTTGGTAACAAATGACAGACAAGATGCAAGAATATGAATTATTAAAACAAATCTATTAACATTCCCCTAAAGACAAGAACATCAAGACCCAGATACCATATTTCCAAAGATTTTTTTTTTACCCAACCATGTTGATTAACATTTGAGAAGCGAGATTTTGTCAAATATGCAAGATCGCAGTTACAACAAAGCAGTTGAAGTTCTTAAACAAGGTTCAACATCAGAAGCTTGGGGGATATTATGAAAATGAGTTTATAAAGAAACAGCGTACATTTTAATCTTCATCTGCAGTATATGACAATGTGTCCCAAAATTCCCTTATTGCAAGAGAGTAAAGCAAGAACGAGGGCAAAGAGTGTAGAAGCCCTGCTGGTTAAACCGTCTGTTGAAGTTAAAAGGTAAAACAACACAATTCATCAGTGAAATGTCAAATGAATAAATAAATAAATAAACTGCAACGGAAAGAAAAGTACAGTGTGGGAGAATGAAATAACTGAGATGATTCACTTGATTAGGAGGTGAGGCTTTTAAATGACATGAACACTGCAGAGTTTCTCACAGGGGTAAATCTCCCACCCGATGGTTATATAAATAAAACAGGATTCGTCATCAGATGTGTTTTTGTGCTTTAAAATGCAGGTGAGCTGTTCACATTACGAGACTCACGACCTGCGAAACAAGGTCATTCCACACGTCCAGTGCTTTCCAGAGCTGAGGAGCAGCCTCCTGAATCATTTGTGAGGTTTGGAAATGTGAGAATAATAAGTAGGTTCCTCAAGTCAGAACCTTTCCTGGCCTTGCTCAAGTATGTAATAAAACCTCTCTCAAATCTAACAAGAAAATACTTTCTGTTGTACCCGTCATGTAAAAACCTGTATATGTGACTTTATGCTCCTTTTCCACTGGTCAGGAAACCCACTAACACCCACTAATGTCTTATTTTTGTCTGCAGCCAGCATTCTCTCCCGGGTCTAATGACTCTGTAGCAGACATGGGTTTTATTCCGCTACAGCTCCGATCAGTAGTGATGGAAACGTGACACAGGGGTGAACACACTAATCTGGCAAGACAGAGAGAGTACCTCAGTTTTCTGCAAATATGTGACGTTGAGTATGATGCACCGGGGGGGATAAGACAGAAAGGCATGCTTCTGATCACCTTTTTGGCCATCAGGGATTATTTGGACATTTTGGAGAGAAAGTCTTCTAGGATTCTAACTTAATTGGCAACCTATACCTGTTATCTTGATGTGATTAAAACAGCTATATGTTCTGGCCGCACTTTGCCAAAAATCCAGGGATGATTCTTACTCAGTCGGGAAATGAAATTACAATTGACAAATCACTTTCTCTCAATAGGTACAGTTACCACCTGTAGATATTGAAATTCATGCTCCGTACACCTGTGCCTTCGCTGTGTATAAATAACTCACTAACTGACAGACGGAATAATGCTGCAACAATAATATGCAGCATTCGATATTGCTTACAATATATATCGCACAGCCATAAAATATTTGGCATGACCTACACTGACTTCTGCATTCATTAAACATCTAAACAATACAGATTATTTTCTTGACTGAAAGGTGATTTAAAGGTGACTCATTAAACAACATCAATACACTTCCAAGGAAATAAATAATGGTTGTTTACCTCCTCCTCTTTTCTGTCAGCCTTACAAATATTTATGTGCTGTGTGCAATTCACCAGCAGGAATTCAGCCCATGTAATCTATCCAAGGAGAAGTCAGTCAATGTCAAGTCATTTCTGTGCCATCACTGCCATCACTGAAAAGATGGCTCACCCAAATGGTTGTCCAGGGAACCCTGCACGCCTTCGCCAATCTTCCTCTTCCAAATCGTAAACATTAGCCTGGTGAATACACGATCACCTTCACAACAAACAATTCATCATGCTTCTAGAAAGGAGCTAGACGGGATTTTTTGCATTTGGTGCATCATCCTGTCTAAACTGGCGCTGTTTCCCGCTGTAATGAATAAACCATTGGATTTAAATTCGCTGTGCCCTGAGTTTTCACAATATTTTTGGACACTGTCGTGACACAGCTTGTGCAGCCCAACAATCCTGACAATGCTGCTGTTCGTTTTTTTTGAGCTGGTTCGAACATGTGTTGGCATTTGGACACCTTGCACCGGTGGATTTGTCTGCAATATAAAGAAAGCCAGCGCGCAATGAGGCTGCCAAATGTAAGCATATGGCTCATTGTTCCAGCTTTTCTTGTCAACACAGGGTGAGATGTCTCATTATAACATATACAGAACAAAGCACTACAAATATAAGCCCACTGTTGGGTTTGCAAACAAACACCTCATAATATTCTCTGTGCAGCAGCTGAACAGCGTGGCTTCACACAGGAGTGAAACACGAATTAGTTGACTAAAGTTTACCTAAAATGACACCAATTTGTTTGTGCTCGGTTTGTACATTCAGCAACACATCCAGCAGCCAAAGCAAGTTGTTTAGTTCGTTACTGAATCTCAGTGGCACACTGTATTGTTATTTAACAAAGCACAAGTATTTTGTTTTTGCACAATTATAAAAGTAGACTGCTTTCAATCCAATGGGAATCAATATAATTATATGGACATCTTCGCTGTCACATTCATCCGTAAATTGCACATTAAGTTTTTTTGTACAATTGTCTGTAAGATAAACGATAAAACTCATTAAGATTCAGTTTGCTTGCAATCCCTGAAATTGGCAACATAATTGAGTAAAATCAAACAAGATAAAAATAAAATAAAAACTTCATTAAATAAGTTCTCCAAAAGTTGATAGATTATAATAAGCTACATTTATGGCCTCTGGCAACCATTGCTGTAATTCTAGTTTCTAGCTTTTAAAAAAAATCATTTAATCTTCGAGTCCAGGTGACAACTGGTCAATATTTGAAGAGATTCCTTAAAGGCAGATTTAAGATATCGTGTTCAAGAGGCTGAGTAAGTGTCTTTGTGAAGCTAACGGGGCCTTCGACCTCAGACCACCTGAATCTAATCAGTAAATCTGTGAGTGAACATTTGTGCCAAAGTTGAGAGTATTCTCTCGAAGCCTTCTAATGATAACACGCTCATGAGGCCAAAAACATGTTTTGTGAGGCCACTGTGACCTTTGAACACCCAAATCTAATCAGTTCATCTTTGAGTCCAACTGAACATTTGAACCAAATTTGAAGACATTTACTCAAGGTGTTCCTGAGATGTTACGTTCACTATGTAAAGAAAAGTGTTTCGTGAGGTCCCAGCGACCATGACCTTTGACAAAAACACACTGATCATCCAGCTGAGGATTCATACCATGGAAGTACGTATGAACAACCTTAGAAAAAACATAATGCCTCCGGCCACTGGCTGTCGCTGGTGTGGACGCAAAACTAGAACATCTGCATTTCCTGAAGAGAATGTGCTGCATCTGCTGCTGTTATCTTATTGTGTAATGAGTGTAATTTACATCACAGTAAAAACACTATACCCTTTAAGACTGACGCTTAAAAATCGAGACAGTATGTTGCACTGGTGAATTCCATTCAGCCTCGCTGACTGGAAGAGTAAAAAGCCAATCTTCAGACCCCTGCGTAGAAGTTAATAGCACTGGATGCTTACTCCCATTGATAATGTCATGGAAAGCAAAGGGCTGATCTGAAGCAAACAAAGCACCTTCAGAGAGATGCTCCATTACTCAGCCTGGCAGGGACCCAGCCACAGACAGCCTCTCCACTCTGCATGCCAAAGTTTTTCTTCGCCCCCACAGAAAATTAGGCTCACGGGCCAGAGTGTCCCAAAGTAAAAATGACTCACTCCACTGATCTCAACAACACAAACACACAGCCAGGAGATCTGAGGGGGAGCGCACAAACACGACTTCCCCTTAATCCAGATAAACACGCGAGATGAGGAATCAGACAAGTCATACTGCACTTTGTCTACATCCGTGTGTAGGACCTGACCTCTTCAGTAATACTGAGTGTAACTGATCTGCAGCTACAACTGGTGGAGATTCAAATGTATGTATCTTCCCATGAGAATAAAAAAACAACTTACCTCCAGAGTACGGTGGCGGGCCACACAGTAGAACCACCCCTTGACCCTCGCGAACCCTCACTGGACTTCTCCTCTGCGTCTTGAAGTTCTCCAAGTCTGTTGACCACAACACAAAAGCAATAACAGGAAATAATCAATTCCTTCTAGAGCCATAAACACACAGGGAAAAAAACAACAAAAAAACATGGCGAGCTGTGTACAGAGGTAAAAAATGCACTACAAGTCAAGTCTATGGTTGCTCAATAATTTCATACTGACCAGAGTTTAACTGGGACATATGATGCAGAACTTTTGCATATTTTCATGAACCACCCATGCGATGTTTGCATAAATGCAGACGTGGTGCTATAAAGTCCCGAACACTTCTGACTGGAGCAAAAAGCAATTCCTCAAGTATAAGTCACACATGAGTGCATTTAATTGGAACTGCACATTGTTATCACTTTCTGTGTTTCATCCAGTGCACACAGACCAGCAACAATTAAATGACTAAGACTGAAACATCATTTGTATGGAGACCGATTACTTGTTGACAACCTGCCGAGAGAAAGCGAATAGAGACGGCGATCCTTGAACACTTTGGCTTTTCTCGCCTGCTGTGGCTCTTGTAGATATCGCAGGCAGCGCAGCCAAATGTGCAGCTGGCGTATAACAACATAATCAAGACTGAATTCGAGAACGGAGGGAGAGAAAGAATGCAAAAGTGACAGATCTGGTGTACAAGCACAACAGGGCGGCCCTCTGCATATTAAATCATAAGTACATGATCTCTGCAGACTCCGTCAGCAATGGAACACAGCATCCAGCAAAACAGTGTTTCATCATCACAATTGAAAACAGCTTTTCTTTGTCTTTTGTTCACAAATGAATTACGTGAAGCTCCTACTTTACTTCCCAAATTAATGAATAGATCTCATATTCGGTGCAGACAGATTGAGTGAATGCCTCAGTGGCCAATTCTTAATCTATGGATGATCCATGGGTAACACAAAATAACATCCTCTCTGTGCATGAACAGATTTGGCACAGTGAGGCTCCCTCAGCAAGACATCTATAAATCCCCCCAGAGCTGATGAAGCTCCAGAGTAAATGTGAGGAATCTATTAATTTACCACTATCCCATATTTGTGCTATGTGTATGCCAGTGTAACTTCACGCAATTTCACATGTTAACGCTGTTAATCACAGTATAAATTAAAAACACAACTTTCCTGCTTGCCTTTCGAGCAAATTAAGCTTTGGCTCTGTTATAACGTCCAATACTTGGTAAACATAGCTCACAGTTATAAATACACTGGTTTTGTCGGCCAAGAGAGGCAGAGATAAATTTGACTTATCATCCAACATTTTAATCATATTTAATCTGCGTTATTTAAAGATTTTGACACCAACAGCTTAAAAACAAAAGAAGTGCCTCGGTAAAGCCATTAGAGCATGATGGTGAACCAGCAGGAACAATACCAGGACCTTGAAACTATAGCAGCAGAATGGAATCTAGCCATCATTACCTCCATCAAGGAGGTTATGTTTTCATCCCTATCCGTTTGTTTGTTGGTTGGTTTGTCAGCAAGATTACACAAAATATATCTTAACAGATTTTCATGATACTTGGTGGAAGGATGCAATATGGGTCAAGGAGGAACCCATTAAACTTTGATGTAGATCTGGATCATGGATCCAGGAAATTTGTTTTTCAATTTCTTAAGCTTGCGAAATAGGACATTTTGATATCTTCACTGTTCTCCAAGGGAATAGTTCATGAGTATTATTGATGAGTGATGATGAAAAAGATCTGGCACATTTAGGGAACTGATGTCAGAGTAAGTAAAATTTGGTGCAGCTTGAAATAAAGGCCCATCTCCATTCAAAACCACACACGTAACCCTGCTATGATGACACATCATCTGGGAAATGTCCCATGACAATAAACACTTCAGCCTGAATTGAAGTGATGGCCTGACATTGTGAGTGACACTGCCTTTCGCCCATTGCTTGAGCTATGTCACAATAGGTCAGCTTATGTTTTTTCATAAGTTGCTTTTTTTTTTCACCTCTGCCCACTAGTGTATGAGCTTAATAAGAGAGATACCCAGTTATTTGATGACATATTAAACCTGCTCAAATCCCAGTATGCAGTTACTGGAGCATGGATTTTGAAAGGTTTGATCAAGTGGTTTCAAGTTATTACTCTGCACTCTGTCGTCATGCCAATGAATGTTCAGAAATACACACTCTCTACAGTGGGCTATGGACAGCAATTTCAGGCCTGATGCAGATGGCACACTATAAGAAAACCAACTGTGTGTGTGTGTGTGTGTGTGTGTGTGTGTGTGTGTGTGTGTGTGTGTGTGTGTGTGTGTGTGTTAACATTTTCTACATATATGTCATATGTCAGAAAAAATACCTTAAATATATATATATAGCTAAAATATGGGATAAATATTGGATATCTGAAAAACAAAATGTGAAATAACCTTTTTTACTAAACAAAGGATCTTTTTCATATAGTTTTGAACTGGTAATGCTGGGATATGTTTTGAACTACAAAAATTATTTCCTATTTGAATTATTGTATTATGTTTGTTTTGAAATCACGTAAACAAACTATATATGATTTAAGTAATTCAGTTACCTCTTTAACAGATGCACATGTGAACATGGTTGTCGACTTTAAAATGCTATGAAACAAACGCTGACATCAGTCATCTGCCCTAAACAAGTGTGTGTGTAGGCTGCACAAGGCATGTGTCGGAAAAAGGCATACATCAAATCAAACATTTTACCATAATGAGACAGAAACATATCGGGCCAGACATCTCTTCCCGCTTCGGGTGATTTTGTGCCTATATACCCGTTCTGTCAGCTGGTACTATAAACGACACATAGACTCAGATTGAACTCTTTTCCACCAAAGCAGGCTCGCATTGTCGAAAATATCCCGAGCTGCTCAACTCACGCTGAGAGTGAAGCTCTCCTGATTAATATTCCTTTGGAGTATGGCGGGGCGTAAATGAGCTAGACACACTAAAAGCCAACAATGCCTGACAACCCAAGCTGTTCTGCACCCTGTGGATCATCTTATCAAGCCTATCATGGCTCTGCACCTCCGTGTGCTTCTTCATGGCCGGGTTCAGGCTATTTTGAGTGTTTTCAGATCCATGAAATTGGATGTGAATTTGCATTTATTTGGACTTGCTACTCCAATGTGACCCATTGTGGTGAATGAGAGGAGATTGCAGAAAAGGGAAAATTGAAGCCATTCTGTCGGATTTTGAGCTCGAGGACAATATGTGATGTGGTTACATTTGTCTCCTCGCCATTGGACAAAAGGAAAAAAAGACTTTCAAAAAACTTTCTTTATATGAAGTTCTTCAACTATGGTTCATTTGCTTCCATTAAGCTTCTGTCTTTTAATGAAAAAAGGGTTGTTCTGTATTTCTGATGTAAGCTGAGCAGCCACAGCAGGATCGGGTGAAACATTTATAAACTATGAGCTTTTCATCCTAACAAATAAAAATAATAATTAAACATGAATAATATTCAATGTGAAAGAAAATGAAACGTTTGCACAAACTGTAATTAACATCTGATAAATGATCTCCCCATCACTACCTTCAATCCTACGTAATGTAAATTTAGTAGAAGCTTAGCCCAGCAGAGCTTCTAAAAGGAATTTGGCCTTTTTAATGTGATTTCTGATTAACCGAAGGGTTGTTGAAATATAAGGTAGGAGCCTTGGAATCATTTAGACCTTTTTATCTTCACCCACTAATGCCACCATTTTCAAAAAACCCTTTCACCTAACCATCTACCTTTTTCTCAATTACCTCAAATGTGAAAGTGCCTTACGATCTATCAAAAATTCAATAAGTAGGAAAATGTAAGAGGTGGGGTGCGAAGGCAGGAGGTGGTTATGTAGTTATGTTTTAAGGAGATTCTAAATCGATTCTCACAAAGTTATGTTGATATCTTCTCAGGTTTTTTCCTCTCCTCTGTCGCCAAGTGCCTGTGCTCATTGCGGGAACACTGTTGGATTTCTCTATAATATTGTACGGTCTCGATCTTTCTATGTAAAGTGCCTTGAGGTAATGTAATGATTGAATGAAGGATAATGATTTGCAGTCATACAAATATAACTGTATTGAATGTGAACACTATTACTGACTTGACTTATACTTGCACTAAAAACCAACTCCACTTCTTGGACCACATGTGTGAGACATACACATTTGCGTAATATGTGACATCAATGTATTATTGTTGCTATGAATGTTTTTGTTAGTTTTTACATACTGAATGATTTGGTTCACTTTTAAATCCCTTATATCTTTGGATGCAGCTGTTTTTACCTCCGTCAAGAGATACCAGTCCGTGTGTTGATTTGTTTGTTTGTAAGCAAGATTATACAAAACACAGCTGAACTGATTTCCATGAAACTTGGTGGAAGCATGCAGAATAGATCAGAGAAAACCTTTTTTTTCACTTTCTTTAACAATGTAAGATTTGCAACATTTTCACAGATTTCCCAGGAAATAATCCATGGATCTTGTTGAAAAAAGTTAGACATCTAAAATCTTTGAGTGAGAGAAATTTGTTGCAGCCTGATTGAATTGAAGGGGACTGTTGGGCCTTTGAGGAGGTGTGTGCTCTACTGAGTGCATTTCTACTTATGAGATTGTCTTTCCATGCTGTCCCCGTGCACATGAAACCTTTTTGGGTTCTAGGTTAAAATGTGGTGCTACCATTAGTAGTTTAGTAGCAGCAGCAGAAGCAGTGAAAATAGTAAAACCTAACATGTATGCATTTTGCATGTGAGGAACAGTGAGGAAACTTGCAAAAGCAAGAAAACAGCAGTAACCCCTCACAAAGGTGAGAACCACTAACCTTATTCTACTAATCCCTATAGTGGACACAGTTCTCTATGGGAGGTCCCATCTGTGAGTAACTTTGAACTTACTTGTAACCTACAGTCATTTAAAGCTAGCCAATATTCCTAACATGTCGTATCTGTAGACTTTATTGAACACGTCAAAAGGTACAAGTCTAGTCCATGAAACCAAAAAGCTGCCATCAACAAGTTGTTATCATGAAAGCAAGAATATATGAAATAACTGCAATGAATATTACTGACGATGATAAAAAAAATTGCTTTGATCTCCTCTCATGTCTGTCTGCTTCCCTGCCCTCTCCTCTCCCTCCTCTGTTCTCAGAGAGGTGTCTCGCAGTGAAGCCCTAACAGTGAGTGACACATTTGAGCAGTGATCAACATCAAAGGGGCCTAATTCTTACACAGCCCGACTGCTGCTCTCTCCTGACAATTACACCACCGCCGTGAAGCGCAGCATTCAGGGGATGTCCACTGCCCTCCTCCCTGACATGATTAGAGACCCAGATTGAGCACTTAGCATCCCAGCGCTGATGAGAAACATTATTGTCCCCTCCTCAGATGCATTTCAGCTCAAAACAGACTTAATTTTCACCTGAGGAAACATCAATGAGTAAGAGCACAAAGCTAATGGAAATGATAGAAGGAGAAGAAAAAAAGAAGAGATAGGAATCTTGCAAAGTAATTATACAGATAAGGCAGTTAGGTTCGACTGGAGCCAGTCGGAAAAAATACAAATGAGGTGCAATTACAGCGCTGAATTTGATAGGAGGAAGCACGAGCACCGAGATACAAGGGAGTTGCGTCCTGCATTTCTTTCATAAATACAGCAATTTCATCCTTCATTAAACACGGTGTTACCCTTGTGGCTCTATAAGCAGCACGGCATCTCGGCTGTAGCATGTTCCTTCTCCAGGATCAGACATCCAATACACTCTGCTTATATATTGCAGGCCTTGCAATCTGCTGTAGGATGTTGCATCTTGCAGTGGTGAAAATCCTTTCACTTACAGCTAAAAAAAATATCCCTGGGAGATTAGGAAACTCAATCTGGTTTGATAACCAACTAGATTATTCCTTGCAGCGGCCCCAGCAGGCGAGCAGAACCTTTTAAACATTTAAGTCTGTATTGTCAACAGGATCAGGAACCTTTATACTTTTAGAGGTTTAAGCCCCAACCAGATGGTAACAGAAGCTGTTATATCATCCATCTTTCAGGGGATTAAAATGTAGGCTACATCAACTTTTATAGAGGGGCTGCACACTCAAGCAATACAAGTGTGAAGAAGGACATTATCCGTTGGCACAAATCTAAGACACTGATCTTACGTCCTTCATCAGCATGTAGCAATATTTTATTTAATAAAAAAAAAAACACAATGTTGTAATCACTGTTCTACATCTGTTTTCTGCAGTGGGGACTAAAAGCTTTGGTTCTAGGCTTTCATGCCCGGGCCGCACTTGGTGCGTGTAGAGCGCTTGACGGCTGCGTAGCTGATCTGCTGCGTCTAGCATACGTCTGTTGTTGACACGGGGAGCGTGTCTGCCATCTGCCTGATACGGAGCTGCTACGTGAGGATTCTATAACTGCTCTATTTACTTGAATAAAAGTAGGTCTATGTACTTCACTAAATACCAGGATTCTATGGTATTAAGCTGTGCATCTTCCGGTCATGCAGAAATTTCACAATAAAAACCTTGTCAAAACAAAAGAATGAATTCAGTCAACAGAAACGCTAAATTGCTTTAACTTTGAAGGAGACATGCGGCGGCTCTACCCTGTTAAAACGGGCGCCAGAGTGAGCACATGAGACGCTCGTGCATCCAGTGCAGCCCGGGCGTCAGATTTGAAAAGATTAGGAGATGGATGTTATTGTTGATCCTTGTATTCCCTTCATTAATGGTCCTTAACTTGGTTCTTGTCTCATGAAGTTATTACAAGAGCCCCTTAGTGTCATATTGAGCCACTCTGAGTCCGTTACAAATGACACCACTGACTCATAACAGGCTGCTCCTCCAATGAATTATTCCCTTGACCTGAGACCCGCTCAATCACCCAGGACACTTAATTAAGTTAAACCATGAGCAATAAATAAGATGTATGACATATCAGCACCGATGCTTGTTCTCATCCGTTGACAAAAGCCGCAGGTTCCAGGTCAGGCCCAGGCGATGGATGAAACCAATCACAGTGACATACAGTTTAGGTCAGGACTGGGAAACTAATTGGAATTGTGAATATGATCAACAGCCCTTGAGCAGCCCAGGACACAGATTTGCCCTAAATATGCTGAAGATTGAATGGTGCTTTGAGACAAAGACGCGCCAAACAGTGGCGAGATGGATACCTCTGATTCTCTCGCTGCCAAGGATCATCTCCGTGTCCGCCGTGGCAGAGAAACAGACATCAGAATTCAATCTAGCTGCACCATCTGTTCACAGATATAAGGGCTGTCATTTGATATGGGCTGCCCATCAAGACTGGAGGCCTCAAGTTCACCTTGCCATCAGAGATGCCTCAGACTCAGGTCTTATAAAATGTGATAGATGGAGGCTGTAAAGCATCAACCACACTGGGGTCTGTCAAGGCCCACCACACAACAACGCAGTCTTCATCACAAGGGTGTGAGAACTTTAAAAGCACCAGACAAAGTAAACACCGGCAGAGGAGCTTTAATCATTGTTAAAGAAAAAAAAAAGTTTGCCATTATACGACTGGATATGATAATGTGAGTAACTTGTTTCCTCATTAGTAACCTTAACTGTATCGGCCTACTGTAAGAGTCTCCTGTCGCTGGTTGTTTTTTTGTTAGTGAGGATCTGACAACAAACAATTTCCAGTGAATCCTACTGGGTCATTATAGTTTCAGTGAACCAAAACGTTTGATGCTTAATTAAACTTTTACTTTTTGAAGCAAACAAAAACTGAGATGAACTCAAAAAGATCTGAACTCGATTTGAGGTGAACGAAACTTAACTGAGGTGAAATAATAAAACTGAACATAACACAAATTGTTTGTGGTAATAATAATAATCAATGTCGAAGGTTTTGCAAAATGGGGTTACGAGTAACAATACGAGTAAAATAAAATGATCCTGATTAACGTGCTGAAAACTGTAGTTGGCAGACAAAATATTCGCATTGCACTCCTCCTAACTTTTTCTTTTTTCACACTTTCTTCTCTCTTGTCAAAATCTTTTGCTTCCACTACCTACAATGCAACTTGACTGCTCATAGTTTGGTCAGAGGCTCTTGTGTGTCTCGTGTAAATTTCGCAGCCACCACAAATACATTGCACAAGCACTGTGAGAGCTATATCCCATGTAATTTTAAAATATTCTATCACAGAGTTTTGCTCTTTAGCCAGTGTTTGTCATTTTCTTCACATAAAGTGTGTTGAAAACCACAATTAATTGTATTTCTCCAATAAGTAGCAACAATCGGTCTTTAAATGTGAAAGAAATTATTTTCACATCGACTGAAATGACAATGTTTATTGTGATTACCAGTCTGAGCCGAAAGCTTCCTGCTTCGATCGAGCTGGTGGGGAGAAGTCAGATAAGGTCACTTCATTTAAACTCCACACCCTCTGATTTTCAAACTTGTAGCTTCCAATCCCTTCAGATGCTGCTTTAAGTGACATCACTTGAGGTAAATCCTAAAAACTCTGTCCACATCTTTTTTTGTATGTAGTAGTGCACCTTAAGATGTGTTATAAGACTTTGGAAGAATTGCAAAACCAGTGTACGTTCTACTTACATGCTACGTGCAGACTGGACTCTCTGCTGACGATGGTTCCAAAAGAGTTTGATGCCAGGCACTGATAGACGCCGACATCTTCCTCTTTATTCAGATGGCTGATGTGTAGGTTTCCTCCCATGAGAAAGTGACGTGACCCTGGTCTAGGCAGGATGAAAGAGTCATTTAGCTTCCACCTGTGAATGTAAGCACATGACACAACAACAGAAAGTTCAGGTGCCTTGTATTTTGAAATCGCCACGTGCCTGGTGTCAGAATAATGATATCAGATGGATGCTGATGCAAAAACACTGAAGTGATGTAAAAAAGCAACTTCCCAGTGGCCTAAACTGTTACCAGACATTATTCTGGCTAAAGCAGGCATGAACGACGATGACACAGTCTGCTGCACAACGTCGGCAATCAGCAGCAGGTCATTTCAAAACACTCTTTTATTTTAAGTCCAGCTGTTATTCACTGATCAAATTCTGCAACTTCCTTTGGCATTTCCCTTATCAATGCCCGTGAGGACTGTACTTTCACCGGCAATCAAAGTCCTTCCCTCCAAGTGATTATCACATGGGGGGCGGGGGGGGCGACGACCCAGGCACCAGCTCTGCTCAAACAAGTTGGCTACAGGCAAAACACGGGATAAAGCTACCTCCTGATTGAACCTCTTGTTTACGTAAATACACCAGTCCAGTGATTTTGCGTGTGTGTGTCAGAGGGAGAGAGCAGCAGAATGCCTGTCTCTGTGGCTTGATTTAGGAAGGCCTGCAGTTGTTCACTTTGCATAATTGCGGCTCGTGTTCCAGGAGGACCTGCTGCGTTGTTGATGTCAGTTCAACCAAAGTCTGCATGTGACCATAACTTCCTAAATACTCACACAGACTGCGAAGTACCGTTTACATCAACTGGGAACGGGAAGAGCTTAAAACACACGAAAAGCATCAAACTCCTCGATTTTGTTTTGCAGAAAAGTTTCTAATCATATTCTGGATCATTTAATGTATTCAGCTGCTTGTGGAAATTGTTTGCATTACACTCGGGGAAAGTAAGCGTGCAAATACTTTCATTCTCATACAGGGAGGGAATGGAATGAGATGAGAAAAAAGTAAAGGCATAAACATGGTCTAACAAGAAAAGTGACACTTGCAAAAGGGAAAAAGGTTTTTATCAAATAAATAAGGTACAGTTCGGTTGACTGTTTGGTCTGAATGAGATATTCACAGCTCTCTGAGGAAAAAATAAAAATAAGCTTGAGGTTTCAAGCTCATCTTTCTTCCTCCTCCTTTTTCCATGGGTAAGATTTAGACAAAGAGAGTAGGAGGCAGGGTTGACGAAGAAAGGGAACAAGGGGGGGGGTGCATATGCAGCAGAGAGGTGCTCAACAGCAGATTGGCTGATTAGATTGATTTAGTAATTTGGTGTTGCAGCTGGAACAGTTCCAAGGACTCCAGACGAGATGAATCCAGGGGCCATGGTGACAAGCTCTATGTGGCAGTGGTCGTCGGGTAGTCTTAGACAAATTAATTTGTCCTTGGTGCCCCTGAAATAAACCTGCCTACATGCACAGCGAAGTGGGGAGCCATTCAGGACATGGTGTCCCACTGCTGAACACTCACAAGGTCCCCGAACCTTTTTTCAAAACTAATTTCCAAAGTGGCCACAAGTGACCTTTATTTTGAAAAAAAAGGTATATACCCACAGCAATGACAGCACTATGATGTGTGCCGACTGAACAAACACAGCAATACGTGTGAATATCAGTCCCATCCTTTTAAAGGGATGAAGGAACGACACAACAGCTTGTGATCAATCTGAAAATCACTTCTTAATGTGGTATATAAACTCCCACAGTTGGTGGCACTTTCTGTAATTAAAGAGCTAATTAAAGCAAAATTAATTTGATATGGAGCCAGGCACGCTCTCAGAACTTGAACTCAGAAGGGGAAAAAAAAACTTTCAGATTTAACTCGTACATTGGTTTTAATTTTTAAAAAGTGGGACTACCTGGACAGTGAAAGAGCGACTGATTGCTAAATAAGTATTCCAGCTTATCCAAGTGATAAGATCTTGTACATTCATTTCAATTTGTGTCCATTAGGCATAGCACCAAGGATCTTCAAGCTACATTAACGGCTGCATATGCTGATGTTATGAGAGATCGTTTCAACCTATTACACATTAAATGCTTGGCTTTGCAATTTGCATTTAATTACACTGACAGGAGTACAACATCTATGTGGCCCCATTTGATAGATTATGAATTAATAGCGTGTGCGCTTGATGCACTTCATCGCAAATCATCGCTGGCCATTTGTTTTAATTTGTCATCATTTTCGCAGCGGAGGAACTGGACATCAATTTGCTTCTAACACAACCCCCTTGATGGACCGCTCAACCACACAGGGTCAGTGCACTGAACAAAGGCGGCGAACAGCTACTGTTTTCCTGCAGCCCCATCTATCCCGCGATTCGTGTAACGATAACCTCCAAATCCGATGCCCCGTGGCACCGTCTGTGCAGCCTTTGGCAGCGATTCTGTACATGAAGCATTAACTGTAGCAGGCCTGAAGCAAAGATATGGAAAGAGATCTTGCGCCACATCATTTCTGGTAAGTGAAATATACTCCGCTAGTTTTTTTTTTCATTCTTCTTCATCTTCTTCTTCACTCCGTCTCTGTCATAATGGCAGCCGAGCTTTGGTGCGAGATTCTCTGGGGTCACTTGATCTTTCTCAGTGGTCACTGATACTGATGACAGGAAGCTCTCAAAGTGGATTCTCCAGCCGATCAATGTCATCTAACAATGCAAATATATGGCAGAGGAGCAACTAAGGCTAATTAATTCATCATTCTCAAGTTAACCATGACTGACAGCGAGGCTAAGCACCGCAGGCAGCGAGCAGCAGCGAGCCATAAGGTCCTCGAATCCCCATGTTTTCCCAGGGCAATGAATCCAGTCTCGCTCAGGTTTTTAGTACAAATGGTGCACTTGAAAGCTCTGGGATATTACCTGAAGGTTCAGCGTCACAAAACCAAAAACCACACAAAAGTCACGTGTATCAAATCATGCCTGCAAGTGTTACCTGTAGAAGGGCAGGGGGTGTCCCTGGGCCTCACAGCTAAACACCACCTCTCTGCGGTTTTCGCCAGCTTGAAGGGGGAACACCACGCTGCCAGGTTGTTTGGTGAACACGGGCCTAAGCTGGACTCCACTTCCTGTGTGGGGAAACAAAAAAATTAAAAACAAAATCAGCTTTGATATTCTGCAGAGAGGGAAAACCAACTTTTTCATACGTATAAATAAATGACTTAAGATTTACAGGAAGCAAGAAAGCTGTTCTCTTGTGGCGCACACGAGAAAGTTGAATCACTTTGTAACTCTGTTTGGCACGGATCTACATTTTTTACATTAGTCGTGAAAAGAGAAACTTGCCAGATCCCAGAGGTACTGCATAATCAGCTGTTAACCTTCATCAAATTTTAATGCAAACATCTGAGTGTAAAGACTTGTCAGAGGCACACTGCACTGCCACCACGCGTCAGCACTATTTTATCTAATCCCTTCAAACTTATACACCACTTTCCCAAGGGATGTCTCGCACTCACACAACAAAGACTGAGAGTAATACGGTCTCATTCTAAATTATCCTCTCGTTTTAAACATTAAAATGGTTCTCCTTTGTGAATCATAAACACAAAAAAAAGCCTATAATTTATCAAGTAATTTTCAAAATGCTTGAGAGACGGGTTGTTTTGTGTTTTTGTGTCTTGTCATCGATCAGGTTTTTGTTCCAAGATAAAGGGACAAAAAATGCTTTTATTTCAAATTTCATCCAAACTACCCATTGTTATTTATAATGCCATCTGTTACAGCGCTGCCTGTAAATTGCTTTGAATTACATTGTAATTCACTGTGCATATATGCAGTGTGGACTATGATTGTCATTATCAACAGTAAATGGTAAATGGTCTGTATTTATGCAGAGCTTTTCTAGTCTTGGTGACCACTCAAAGCACTTTAAAGTACAGCTCAGTATTTTGCCCAAGGACACTTCAGCATTCGGAATGGGGAAAGAGGAATCAACCCGCCGACCTTCTGGTTAGAGGATGACCGCTCTAAACCCTGAGCCACAGCTATAATACTTCTTTATAGAGTGTGTGATTCTAAAATACATACAGCATATCAGACATTTTTACCACAACTCAAAATTCCTTGCACAACATTATGGCTTTTGTTGGGTTCTTTTCTTCACAGAACAAAGACACAGGCACCAGCTTGTTGTGCAGGCAAAGCCCACAGTGACCCATGGGGCCGTTAACACTTCACTGGAATAAACATTTCTTCCCGTGATGAAAGGGAAATTCGCTTGGATTCGTCGGAATACATTTGCATTTCTGAAATGGTACAGAAGTGGGAAGATACCGTAGCCAGGATAACTTAGATATTTGTATGAGAGGCAGGTAGCCCTTTCAAGTGTCTTAAACCCAGGGAGTGCAGGCTTATCCTCAAGACCCCAAATAATTCTCTGAGAGGGTGTGAATGTTTGACAAGGGACCTTGTACACTAATTGTTCCTCTCCACAAGGATAAACTTCTCAGAACGTTACACAGAATAAAAAGGCCGCCTAATTATAATCTCCGTTAGATGAAGCGTGTCCTCTGAAGCGGCGTTGAGAGATGATTGATTATCCGAAGACGTTTCTTGTATATTCAAACCCAAACCCTCTCACTTGTACACAAGCTTGCCTGCAGTAAACATGATATTAATCACATCACCTTGGATAAATAATTTCAGGTCACAAACATTTCCATTCCGCATATTTTCTTCTTAAATGATGGCAATTCATGCCCAAAAAACTAAACCAGCCCGTTATTTATTAATTAACTGTCTCTGAGCGGTTTAGAGGTCAGAAACAAAAGTTTAAAATTAATCAAGGTCTATTAACCTGGGTAATTTTTACACCCACATAATAATAATAAAAAAACACCAAAAACCAGGGCAGGGCGATAAGAGAATATCAATATTTATTGCAATATAATTTCCATCAGTAGCAAAACAACAAAGGCTTATTATCGTTATATAGCTAAAACCACAACCTTCACTCTGGATCAAAAATCCGTCTTTAAACTTAAAAATAATGTCGTATTTATCGGGAAAATGAACAATATTGACTAATGTTAAAATGTTCATCTTGAAATAATTTTGGGCCATATCACCCAACCCCTATTGAAAATGTTTGAGCGATTGGTAATCTTGCATGGATTGCAACTACACTGCAATACTATTAAATTAATCAAATTCATTAATTACCAATGTCACACCATACCACAGAAAATAAGGTCAAAAACTGAAGTGCAATGAGAACATTTCATGGAAGTGTAGTTAATTCTTTCATTCTCATGTTTGAAGGTGTTAAATCGTACTGTATATTTAGCACAGTTTTACTGAGCGGTTCACAGTATTTAACTTATCGTGCTGATGCAACACTTAAAGCACAAACAACAGAACAGAAAATATTGCTGAACCTGAAATGTAACCACAAGGACGCCTCATATTAGGCTCTTAATCAAACCCTAAATGGATTGGACGACTTCGATGCTCAATATTCAATTAATGGGAAATAATCAACACCGATATTTTGGCTGCAGCCATTACTCTCGGTTATGGCGGCACTCAACTGGCCTGATCTTTGGCAGCGCCATGGCAACTGTTATAATGGTGTGTCAGAATAATGAGAAGGGATTGCGCTCCAGGGGCTGTGCCCGCGGGCTCCGTTCAAACTGATGCAAACTCTCTGAAACTCTATCGTTGCCCGAGCAGGAGTGAATGAAAAGTGCAGGAGGGAACCCAGATTTTTTTTTTCTCACTTGCTTTCTGGTAATCAAACACTGAGGTGCTACACACTACAACAACAGTGCCCCACAGACATTGAGGCATTGACTCTTTTTTCCCAGTTTTTTTTCCCTTTCTGTTAAATATTTGACTTGACCAATGCACAGTGCGATACTTGGTAATGAAAGACAATAACTGACAATTACTAAAATCTGATTGGAGTTCCCACCCTGCGCACCCTAGAGCACAGAAAGTGAAAAAAAAATGAAAAAGTGCCCTATCGGAGAAGTGCACCGATCCAGAGTCCTTGCAGGAAGTAGACGGCACAATGCTGCAGGACACAGATGGAGGTCATTATGAAAGGCTCTTTAATAAAGAATAGGCCGACTCCCCTCTTATTTGTCACCTGCTGCCAGATGGTGATATGTGCAGCCATCTTTTCGAAGGCTCCTCAGACAACACAAGACTCGGCGTCGAGGCACGAGTGGAAGGCAGACGGAGCTGTTTTGGAGGTTGAAATAAAAACTAATCTCAAATTCAATACTAGCTGACAGCAAATGAATTCCTCCAGCTTACCTCAGCATGAATAAACAGGCACATGGGGAGTTGGCTGTGGGGGAGGTATCAGTCGTTTGTGAGGTCTCAAATCCATTCGTTTCAGCTCAGGGTTTTATGCATCAAATAAAAAAAAAGCCAATTTTGCGTTTTAAAGCATCTTTCCCCTCTGTTCAGGCCGATAAGGTACACCTTTAAGGTCTCTCATTCAGGGGCAGCAAATGTTTCTCCAGTGCAGAGAGGGGAAGGTCGGGGTTGTTTCGATCGTTCAACCACATCAGTATGTACATGTCTGTCGGATTTGTTTCTCAGGAATCCTTGAAAAACAGAAACATGTAAATTGCCCCCAAAAAAGTATTAATAATTTAACGTTTCACCAGGAAAATAGCAGAAAAGGAAAACTTTTAAAGGGAGATTTTTCATTCGCCACTTTCTTATGATCTCGGTGCTGTAGATGTGGTGAGAAGACCTTTACGGATAATACAGTCACGCTTTAATAAAACTTACATGCTGGGACTAGGGGTGAGCTACGCTGTGCAACTTGTTAATTAAACTACTTACAATACCACTGACATAGTTTGTACGGCGAGGGGTGAAACTACTGTCGCCCCATTCTCCAGCTATAGTGCAGCTGAAATTAACACCCGTTTTATTGATGGTATCCAATGCCACGTTCACTGGGGGAAACACAGAAATTGATCAGGTCCAACTCCTTATGTGGGAAAGACCAATTAAAGCCATTTTTCTGTTGTTGCTCTCTATATTGAATGTCTCCATAAACCTGGGAACATATACTGCGTGTGAGGAGGCCATTTGTCATCTAATTGTAGTAATATCCCTACCTTTTCCTCCTCCAGATTGGCTAGGAGGTTATTTGTCATTTACCAGCTGCTGTGCAGTGCGTACTAATGGAAACATTCATCATTGTAAAAAACTGTACCATAATGTTTCCAACCATAGGAACAAAGAGCCTAATTTGACCATTAGTGGTTTTCATTTTGTGACAGAGCAGCGTGTGGAATGGATTCCTGTGTATTGTAGATATTTGTCATGATTCTGCTGTTGCTACTAGGAACTATTGAAAAAGGATCTGATTTTCTGTTGTTTCTGGTGTTTTTTTAATTTATGGACATTTGACTTGTTTTCCTTATCTTTGGATTGTGTTCTGTTTGGTTCAGTTCTCCAATTCCTGTTTTATTTTAAATTCTCGCTCCTTGTGTGTCTCTCACTTTATTTCCTGCCTTTGTCCTGTTTTCCGGCCCTTGTGTTCGTCTGCACCTGTTCCCAATGTGTTTCACCTGTGTTTAATAATCCCTGCTCCCGTGTGTATTTCAGTCTCTGTGATTCCCTTTGTCTTTGTCAATTTGTCTAGTTCCATAACAGTTGTCTGTGTGTGTGTGTGTGTGCGTGCGTGCGTGCGTGCGTGCGTGCGTGCGTGCGTGCGCCTTTTATTTTTCCTAATGTTTCTCTGTGTATTTCATATTTTGACTTTGATTTTTCGACCATGCTTTTACTTCAAGTACCTTTACCTGGATTAAAATAAGTTTTTTTGTTTTCCACTTGAGTCCTGCATCCTGCTCTTGATTCCACCTGCTCGCCACACCATGACACTATTTCTTCAAAAATCGAACATAAAGCCTGACGAGACATTTTAAAAAGTCCTAAATCTCATTTTATTTCATTTGCTCTGATTGATGTTGTGAAATTCATAACCGCAGCATCAGGAGACAGTAACACTGAAATATGCCAGAGTGGCTCACACCACTGCTCCAGGCTACAGGATGTACCCTGTCAAAATATATCAAAATATAAATTACTTTATAATTGATGTGTTGTGTTTACAATAAATAATACATGGTGCAGATTAATTATTATGGGTCTATAATTAACCCTACCCGGCAAACAGATTTAAATTGGATGATTTTACATTCCCCCAGGACGTGAAAGTACATCCTGCAATAGAGAAGGACTCACTGGGGAGTGTTATCCCCATCACTGTATACACAGAACTTCAAAGATGCAGTAAAAATCTTTGCTTAAGGATTCAAGCCTTTGCTGTGTTCTGATGAATCAGTGAGGTAAGTCAATATTTGAAACTCCAGTCATCTCTGGGATACACACATGGGGATACAGCGCAAAGTAGAAGCAGTTATAGAAGATTATAATGTTGGCCAGAAGCAGCCCTGTATTTTCACTCACTATGAACCTGCTTTAAATCAACAGGGGTGGGTCTAAGATTGTAAGCTTTGTCTCGAAAGCATTTACTTGTGGTGACTGCAGGCTGTGTCTTTTTAGAAGCGCAGGTTGTCATTTCTTAAGTCTCTCTCATAACAATACTTATATATTTATAGATACATTTAAACAGATTTTTGTATATTTATCTCTCAGTGTAACAATTATTGTCCAAAGTAATTTTTTTTGTACAAAATTAATTATTTTTATCTCTACCAAGGAGGTTATGTTTTCACCCTTGTCTTGTTAGTTTGTTTATTGGTTAGTTTGTTTGCTATTAAGTAAGATTACACAAAACCTACATGACGGATTACCACAAAACTTTGTGGAAGGATGCAATATGGGTCAAGGAAGAAACCATTACATTTTTGTCTGGATCAGGGGCTGGATCCAAGATTTTATGTGTTTTATTTTTCTCAAGATTCACTAATTTGATGGCGAATAATGATCTTTATTTAAAAAAATCAGGCATAATTATGGGACTGATATCAATTGGGTGTGGATCCAAATAAATCTGCATCTACTGGATTTAGATGCGGTTTCACAGGGCGGCAGGCTTTTCCACCCGCTGTGATGTTATATATTTTAGCGCAGATTTGGACAAAGGGGCGGATCCAGGAATATCGTATTCGTTTCTTTGACATTGCGAGATAGGGACGTTGGCAGTGGTATGAGCTTTACCAAGGGCCGTTCTAGTTTTGTTTCTGTGTTTGTCCAAAGAAGCAAAAATGTCCAAAACCTGGGAAGAGGCTCCGTTCATTTGAACAACTCATAGCTTGAAAGGTTAAAATGTATCTATGACACTATAATTACTTCAGAAACATTAACTGGTGAAACAATAATAGCGGCCAATTACAAGATAGTACTGTATTTAGAAGGACTTGAAAAATATGAAATTGCCATATAATGGTTTACAGGTTTCTAGTAGTACAGTGTGCTCCTTCATGGATACTGCCATGCAAAGTTATAAAAGTGGCAAAATGAAAACCCAGCTTGGTTGAATAATTTCTTCTGATTAACCAGAATGAGGTGAGCGATTCCTGAACACTTTACATTCTGATCCCACCACTTAACTTTAAAGAAGTCCTGAAGATTGAGTCGAACCTTAACAACTCGTGCATTACTATTCTAGTACTGTGGAAACCCACTCACCTCACCGTGGATGATTTCTCTGACAAGGATTATGAATTATTCTCACAGCACAAAATATTTGATTGCTGGTTGGAGCCTTACCAGCAATCTTACTGGCTGTGTTTACATTTCTGAGTCCACTGCTGCTAAATTGTAGCCCCTTCGATGCCGACTACAGATGTTTCGGTGATTGCGCTGCTGCCAATTATTTTTGAAACATTTCACCACCAGAGAGAAAAATTAATATTTTGCATCAAATGATTTATGTGTATGGTTAGTGTGAGTGCAGTAGAGGAAATACGTACAGCTGACATAACAGCTGTGTCTTTACCCCCCTTCCTCGTGCTTATTTTTCCTCCTTGACATATTTGAATGGTTTTTTTTTTATATTTCGTGTTAATTGTAAAGAAATTCCTTTTCCTCCTTCAATTCATCACAGAAAATGGCTCATTGAAAGAAAAATGGATTGTGTCCTGGAAATACATCTTTGTAAATATAGCAGTGATGAAAGCCCCTCTGTCTGAAGACTCTTGATCCTGTGCTGGGAGCAGCTTACAGCGTGAAGGTTGAGCTGTATCTGTGTGGGGCAAACTACATCCAGCTCTAGATCCACATCTCTCTCTTCTTTTTGCTTCCTCGCTCTCTCTCTCTCTCACTTATTCACACAAACACACATGCTGGAGAGTACCAGTCCATGCCTCAGGCCATTCAGAACCTCAGGGGGAATGGAAAGGGGGGGGTTAACTCCAGATGAACTCGCAATGGGAATGACTTCCCCCTGGCCTCATTGCTCTCTCACACAGCTGATACCTACTGTTTAAAGAAAGAAAAAACCCTCCCAGGTCTGGGGGTAAATAACCTGCCACGCAGCACCTATCTCACACCCTCACACTGCACTGTTTCTACCCAGCATGCACATCTGCATACTAAAATACTTTCTCAGAACTCAGAGGCTTTGGAGGTCTATCGTTATATTGCGCCATTCTTGTCTTGCAAGCAGAGCATATGTAATGTAAGCCCATACTGAATATTAATGCTCCGTTACTCTGTGTTACCAACTGCGAGTGTGAGCCTCGAGAGTGAGGCAAGGCCTGTGCAACACAATGCTTTTCAGAAAAAGATTTGCCCTCCGCTCCTTTTTGTTAAGAACTAATATGCCTCGAATAGATACATCTAAATGTAATTACTGTACATCACAATTGCACAAAAATTTAGAAACCCATATTCAAAAATCAAATTTTTTCTCATAGGGCTTAACAAGGTGCGACATACTCTTTCCTTAAACCTCAGCAAGAGTGATGAAATCAAAATTTAAAAAAAAACCATGAACAGGGGGGAATAAGAACGTGGAAACCTCAGAGAGCCACGTGTAAGGGATCCCTCTCCCAGGACGGGCAGAAGTACAATAGATGTAGCTGAACACATCAAGAAAATATTTAGTACAGTTCAAATTTTTTATTTTATAGATTTCTTGGGCTTGAATCTAGTGTATCACAGGCCTCTCTTCGAAGCTGTTTATCTGAGATCAAAACTCAGTCAGGTTTATGGCAGGATTTCCTACACTTATATTCGTGGTGTAGATCCGAATCCACGGGGAGTCACGGCTCCCTGATGAAGGCCTCATTAGACATCCACTGATGTGTAGTGGATTTAGCGATAAGTGGTGCTAATTGCCATGTAGGCAAACGCGCTGCTGTGCTCTTGAAAAAGAGACGCACACACGCGCACAAACAAACACACAGAAACATGCACGTACGCACGCTATTTATTTTAGGTCCCAGCTGTGAGGAGGGGCAGCTGACATAGAGCAAGGCTACATGAAAGATTACGCATTCCTCAAGACACTGTGTTCATGCAACAAAGCCCTTATTCATCTCCTTCTCAGCTTCAGACTCATGACGTTCAGGGGGGAACTAGCGTTTGACCCTGAACGTTTTATAAGAGAGGACAATTAGGTCTCTCATTAAAGGCGAGATCAATGGCAAGATTTCTGTACCAATAGCAGTACAATCTCAATTAGGGTAACAATTGAAGCGCTCTTTCAAATGAATGACTGCACATTCCATCGCAGGGTCTGTCTTTGAGAGAAGAGGAAACCTCCCTCGTTCTATTTCAGCAGGATTTACTGCCTGAAAAGAAAGAGATAGCCCCTTATCATTAACTGGAAGAATACTGAACAGCATGAATCTTTCCTACCCTTTGTAAAAACATTGGTGCAAAGCTTTGGGGGCGCTCTTTGCCACAAAACCTTTTAGTTTTCCATTTGACTTGTAAGTGCCATCTGTTCTGATTGCCAAGGCGACCATCACAAAACTAAAATCTATAAATAACAATACACGTAGCCCCTATGCCAGCAACATAAAAATGTTTGGGCAGCTTACCTGTCAGACACTCCACCAATGACAGCAGCAGTATAAGTTTCCATAGCAACTCCATTTTAATGGTCTCAGGTCAATACAAGCTCACATCCAATCACAGGTGTGTAGAATCCTGGCTTTGTCCTTTGCAGCACTTTCACCGTTCGTCTATAAAATGAAAGGAGGAGAGGTGAGAAATCTATTAGACATTTATATACAGATATTTGCTGGGAAGTCATTTTATGATATAAAGTGCGAGAGCATGGTTAAAATACAATCGACCGAAAATCCCCCAAAAGCTTAGCTAATAGCTTTTAATCTCTGCAAACACTTTGGGGGTCAAGGTGACATTTAATATTAGGTCTATGTTATAATAGGATATTATGAAATCAAAAAAACTACTCCGTCTTGTGAAAACACAGAAAAATGATTTGTCCAACCAAAGCACTTAGAAAACAAATTTGTTTCAGTGTTCTTAACATTGCATAATAGGGATCCTGTGTGCAAGGGAAACATAAAGGGATTGCTTGCTTGTACTCAGACCTGCTGAGACAAAACAAGAAGCAAGCCGGTTGTCAGACACATCCCTAGCATGTAATAAAGCACTGTCCCGGCTACTCCAGTTCGTCTGAGCTGGGGGGGATTATGTATTTCTGACATAAAGAGCTGACTGTACGCAGCGCAAAACCATTTTCCGTCCCAGGGGAGACTCGCACAATTGATTTTCTCAAGGACTAAACCGTAATTTATCCCTGCTTAGGCTCAAATGAAGTCTCAAAAAAATAAATAAAGTTGTGACATCATAATGAGACAAATTCCTCCTGTCACTGATAAACGGGGATGTATTTATTTGTCTGAAACTCTAAATGCACTCAAACTTCCTGAATGCTGTGATACGTTCTGTTAAAGCAGCAGATAAATGTTTGTGTATGACCGGCTGGTTATGGAGTGGAAAAGGATGAAGGGAGGAAATTAGCCATTGTCTTTGCTCAAACGGACTCTGCCTGGTACATTTAACTGACTGATGGCGCCGTGTCCTCCGACTGCACACCAGCAGCATGCTGAAATAAATGAGGGGAAAATTAATATGAGCATAGAGTGTAGTCTATCAAAAAGGGAAGTGCCCAAAAAAAGCAGAGACAACTGAATGATTAAAGTTCCACACTTCCCCTGCTATCTGTATGCTTCTTATTTTTGCACCAGTGAAAGGCATGACAGAGCATACTGATGCTTATGTGAATACATCAACTGTGCGTCCCTGACACATTCGCCTACACCACTCTCCCGTACTAAACCATTAAAGGCAACACTTTCCCCCTATAAATCTCATTATGGAGATTGGGTTTGGAGTGTCATCTTAGTTCCAACTTATCTCCCAGTTATTAGGATGCAAATGTTATGAGTAAATGTTGGCTTTTAATAATAAAACAGAGAGACTGCAAATCCCTTCTTGTGCTCCTGGATATTTTTGGAGTGCTCCTCCTTTGAGGGAATAATTGTGAGAGATGCGTTGAATAAATTACTCCACACGGTGTCTTTACATGACACAGAGCCTAGAAATAAGGCAAAACTTAACGTTCCAACTTCTCACCTATGCCAAGTTATTTATGTGCTTGGATGACAAAAAACATGTATATGTAGACTGCATTAGAAAAGACCTCAAGCTTCATTTCAAATTTAACAGTTGTCAGAAATGCCTCGTGTTTCTAAAGACCCTGTTTACACCTGGCATAAGAATACATCTTAGGTGATCCTCCTAACACAAGTGGGAAACTGAAACACATCACTGTTTACACCTGTGTCTGTCACGCGACTCCAAATTGTCTAGCTGACCTTTTCAGATTCTGTTTCTGCCTGAGACACTTCCGCTGAAAGGTCCAAGCAATAACCTTGTAATGGCGCGGTTATGACAGGAGTCGTCTACTAGGACTGAATCTGCCTGTAGATTAAGCATTTGGTTTCAATTGCGCTCAATGCATATCAGCGGGGCCTCAGTTTTATCGAGCGTTGGTGCACTGTCACAACAGCCACCTCATCCTGGATCGATTTTTCGTTCCTGTTTCGTGCTTTTTGGGGAAGAATGAGGAAGCATTGGCGTTTATACCACAAAAGATATAAGGTGCCCAGTAAAGCTTGAACCCCATACACTGAGGCTTCTGCAGCGGTTCACAGATTCAACAACCTCCCCTTTCACTAAATAAATCTATCCTTGACCAAAAATCATATTTAAAAAAGGGTTTCAGTCCAACCCTATAAGTTGTGGGAGTTATCAAATCAGGTGGGAAAACACCCAATAAACATTGATGAAGATCTGATCAGGCAGTATCATAGACTGTATAAAGATGGGCAACATGACTGCTCCCCAAAAGTGAAGTCAAAGCATCTCAACCGTCACCTGGTGGCTGGCTGCAGTATAGGGGATAAACCCCACCTCCTCCATGGTAGTGGATGGGACATGGACCACATACAATTTATAAATAAATGTCAAACACATTTTATCAAAGTATGTATGTTCAAGTCTTCCAATTCTGGTAATTTTGGTTAAAATTTGTATGTTATGCTATAAAAAATGGGGTGAAACGTGACAGCTGAGACTGACACGTGATTGGTCGAGCTCATGTATCAGACTGTGACACTGTGGATCCATCACCAAATTCCTACTGCCCAGACTCTGTCTCCAAAAATGCAAAATTGCAGCATTTGTACCCACAATATTTTGCCTTCATGTCTGTAGAGTGGGATGACTGGGAGACGGCAAGACCATCTTTATTAACAGTCAATGGGCAGAACACAATCAGAAGTAGTCTGGGAAATACGCAGCCACATTTTTTTTTAAAGCAGCGTGAGCACAACTGCTTCCTTGGCCACACTGAATAACCAACTACTCAGCTGACTTCCTCTGGTCCTTTTGGTTCCCAGATGACAAACGTGTTTGCATTTCGAGCTGTGACATGAGATGTGATCATAATTGGTCAGTGGAGATGCTGTATGGACACGGATTCTAATACCAGGTGTGACAAACTCAGACCTCTGTATTTGTGATCAAATCACCAGAGACGGATGTCAACCAGGTCTGAACAGGACCAAATGGCAGGTGTAAACCCTTTTAGTCTACGGTGTTAACTAGAACGTGATACGGGCCACATTTGTTTCCCTGACCCGACCCAGTAGTGCCTGAGCCCAATTCCAAACCGACAGGTATTTAATATTTTTCAGTCTGAACCGACCCGAACCCAAGCGAGTAGCGACCAGTTTTAGCACAAGCTAACTTTTTCCACACATACAGAAAGCTACATCTGCACTGTGTTGAACACTAAGTATGGATAGCTTGCTCGCCTAACGAACCATAAATCACAAGCTGAAAATAGTGGAAGCAATTACTTGACATCCGATTCAAAAGAAATTGAAGCTCAATGTTAAATGGGCAAGCCCATCATAATTAGTATTTCCAAATGTTAATGTTTGCTACTGAGTAATTGTTCGGACGATGAGACCAAATCCGACCTGAATCTGAAAATCATTTCTGAATTTCTGTCCGACACATGCTGGTCAAAAACTGTAAAATAATTCTGTTAAACTCTGGTCACCTAAAATGAATGCATCCTGTATTTACAGCACCACAAGCCAACATGACCAGAAAGTGTGAACTAGTGAGACTGCCCATTAACAAAAGCAGCTATCTGTTAGCCTCCATCAGCAGTCCCTTGATCTCTATTACTCTCTTGCCCTGAGACATGAGATATCAGACGGCAGGGTTAGTGAGGGGATAAAAGACAGGCTTTTGATCCAAAGAAGCGCCGCACTAACATGATGGAGAGGGGAATCAGGAGTGTCCATGGCAGCATTTGACTGCCTCTTCAGAATAAATGAATTGCTCCTGTGACCTTAAGTGGTAGCAACAAGACCAATGACTCACTTTCATCCCAAATTGATTCTCTCATTTGTTTTGCTGTATGCGATGAAAGTTAATGATGCGGGGGCTTTCAAACTTTTCCTTTAAAGTCCCTCCCGTTTCATGTCTCTGAAAAACGCCAATGGTTGAAAAAAGGAATATGACCAAGGCTGGAATGACCGTCCATGGCCAAACCATTTCCTGACTCAATTTGTGCAATTTCCACTGCATTTAAATGTAACACAGCAGCGTCTCATGTGATCAATGCTGTTTACATAATGCATACAAAGACTATATGCAATGGATGACACAGATTTACATGGATTCTCTGTGTCTATGAAATGGATTTAACCCCCGCTGACTGTGTGACAGATATGCTGCATAAAGCATTATCTCTGTCAAGGGCCATATGCCTGCCATCTCAGTCCATATACTTACACCAGTTGTCAATATCTAGGGGAAATAAATCATATCTGCCAAATTCAAGTGCTTTGAAGTGAGTTTACTTCGTCAGTATGCTATGATGCTGCTGATTGGAGATCATTTTAATTAAAAGCAAGTCAGGAGGATGAGAGTGCTCTAAAATGTCAGGTGCAGCTCAGGCTTAAGTCTCTGATTTCATGATCTGTGGATAACGTCTTCTATAAATATTTTCATTTGGAAGGAAATAGGTGTAAAATGCCCAAATGTCACATTATCATAATAATCAACATCTCAGGTGATGTCTGCTCATATGTGAAGACATCATGATAACAGCCCTTTTTTTCCCTTTTGAAGATTAATCAACACATATTTTGATAATAAATATATATTTAAATACACAGTAGCAAAAATACCAAGTGTTTTCTTATTCAGGCATTAATATCATTATAAATTGAATAGCTTTAGGTTGGTCAGACAAGACAAGCAAGGTAATAGGCACTGCAATTTTCATGTTTTTTCTGGCATGTCATTCATTATTGCGAGCACCTTACTGTTATTCCCATTAATTATTCACCTGTAACCTATTTTCTTCAATTAATCGTGGTGGTCTATAACATCATTCAATTTATTGTCTGATCAACAATCTAAAAACCAAAGATTTTAGTCACGTAGGACCAGGAAAAACAGAACATATTCATGTTTGAGACGCTGAAAGAGATATGACATTAACAAAACAGTAGCTACACAATTTTCTGCCGATCCATTTAATCGATTAATCGATTGATTATTGCAACTCTTGTCCATTTCCCAGTGTAGCAGTACTACAACAAACTACATGGAATCAATGCCAAGAAATGCAACCGCAGGAAAAGCTTGGACACAAAACTGAGCACCTCATTGTATTAGATTTTTGAGGAAAGGCAGCTGCTTTGAGGGAGGCTTCAGAGTTGTGGAGACAAAGAGCTCCTCCAAATTTCAGTGTTGTCAAAGTGACACCTCTGTTCCTCTTCCTCTCTGACAGCACCAGCTGGAGTTGATAAACCACAGATTCCAGTTCAGTCAGCCTCAGAAGCTGACAGTGATGGACCCTCTCTGCTACACCCGATCTCTCAGCTGCCATCAATTTTTCAGGGCTCAAAAAATGTATTAATAGAAGGGTACTGCAGGTCCCGTTGGTTGGAGAGTCCAGATGAAGATAGAATTCACACTAAAATGCATGAGCAGCCCACACACACTCACACACACCCACTTCCCTCCGAGCTCTGAATCATGAATGAGACCAGACTCCCATACTGCGCGAGGAGCGAGACACGACCAGGAAAAATGGCATACAATGCTGCATCTTTAATCACCTGAGCTGTGACTTCACTTGATCTGCAGACACCAGCTCGATCAGTGTTTCCCTGCATGTGAGCCTCATCTCACGGCTCCGATGGCTTCACTCATCTAAAATTCATTTTCTGGCGGTGCTGGAGTTGAGAGTGCACGCGTAGTAGTGGACGTTAAATTTATTCTTAATTCTGCATATTTTCATTCACTGCACACATGATTTGAGGAATTACCAAGCAGCTCTGTGGAAGAGTGGCAGTGATAATGACATCAAGTCTTCAATGGATGATGTTATTTTACAGTTATAGGTTATTTTATAATAAATATTCAATCATTAAAAGAAATGGACACAGTTGTAAGACTACATATTATGCTTAATCTTCAGAAAAGACAGTATATGGTTGCAGATAAACTGTAGATTGCGTCTTATCTTATTTGTTGTAAAAGTGAATGACATATGACGTAATCCTCTGACATCATAATGATGTCATAACAATGTCGTTGCTACAATATTAGCTTCTCTATTACTTGCAGTTACCTTGAAAAATCTGTTTTTCGGACCATATTATTGCTGAGCTGAACATTACACACACGCACACACGCACACGCACACGCACACTCACACGCACAAACACTTTATGTTATGGTGCTGCCTTGTTATGCAGGCACCAATTTCTTACTATTATAAATAAATATTGTATTTACATTTCTCTACCTTCATATAACTGACATGGTTGTTGCTATTCATAAAGTAGGTGTCACATCTATTGGATCCATAAAACACATTTGTAGCATCCTTTACAGTTTGAAGAGTGGCTGTACTTTCAAAGCCGTTTTGAAGATGCATCCTTTTGCTCTTGGACTGCAAACACTGAGCTTGTGAAGTTCCACAGAGATTAAATAAAATGTTACTTCCCCCAGACCAACTTTGCTCTTCAAGAATCTACGATGCAGCTAGGACCAATAAGCTCTAAACTTTAGAGCCAAAGCTTTTATATGTGCCAGCCCATTTTTTCCCTTCCCCACAAATGGCACACCACAGGAGTCACAGAGGAGCCATCGTATTCCCCAGCCAAGATCCCACCTCAGATGGTGGCACAAGACAAAGAGACTAATGGTGTTTTGATCTAAGCACACAAGCCGCAGGCATGACATAACACATGCCAGCTTCTTCATTTCTCCACACCGCACCAGGGGCACTCCACGAAGCGCTCATCCCATTCTCCCTTGTGACAAGACCAACTGAGTATGTTGAAAGGTTCTCCCTGCACACATGCTCCAAGCCCGAGTCTTAATATAATGAGCATGGTATACAGCAATAATTTGCATAACATGAGAGATTTATGGGTCGTTGTATTTACTAGAAAGTTCCTGAAAACCCCTTTGATTCAATGGTTAATCCTAAAGCAATGAGCTCATTGTACATACCCTTAAATAACATAAGCTCACTGATAAAAAGTTTTGACTTATTATTATTTTTATTAGAAATAACCTAAATAAGACTGGAGGGGCATAAAAATAAATCACTTTAAGTGGACACCTGCAGCAAACATGGTGTGCACAGGATTTGTCTTAAAGGGCTTTCACACCTCTACCTAGTTTGGTCCGGACCTTTGGATCTTTTAGTGCAAACCAAAATAACAGACATAGAAGCTGCCTGGGTCCGAAAGAACGGATCAATGTTTTTTAAATGATTTGTATTTATGTAGACTAAAGAGGTGTTCTCAGTCTGGATCAAACTGAGCCATGGTTCGGTTTGATTGCAGCATGAAAAATGTTTTGGGCTTGTTCGGGTTCTCTGACCAATTGCGTAAATTGAGAAATTATATAATTGTAGAGGGAAAAAAAGAAGCCGAAGTGGCTTGCAGGATTGCTTGTAGTCTTCCCCTCTGACCATATAAGGACGTTCATCTTGCTAGTAGTGGTTGAGTATCAGCAGTAACTGTAAAATCAATAATAAAGTAAACCAGTTCATTTTCTTTTTCTATGCATTTTAAAAGTAAGCCAATACAAAAGCCTAATTGACAACACGCCAAGGTCACATGCATGCCCATCTGTCTGCAAACCAATCAATGTCAGGTATAGGTAGTAGCAACTAACGTAGGTGATGATAATAGGACATATGTATTCACATGAAAGTCTTTAGTTCACTCCCTAAATAGCAATGTGAAATGTACGCAGTGTAACAAAAACATTAACCTTGGTTCAGACCTTGGTACTTTCAGGTGTGAAACCACGCTCAGAACTGATGCTATAGCTCTGACTGGTTGTTTTTAAGGAGCAGTGCTTGACAATGCCAGTGCCTTTATTAAAGAGCCTTCTAGTTAAAGCCAGAGATTTACAGCCGGTCTTTGCTGGAACACTGTTTGAATTCAGCCGTTATCATGGGAGGTCATTTTAAGTCGAGGATGGAGAAATGCAAACAGTTATTACTATAAGCAATGAAAGATCAGACAACCTTAAGGGATCGTGAGCTGCACAGCTGAAGGCATCTATACAAACTGGAAGAACTGTGGAAGACTGCCCCGCATGGTGAAAACATTTAGATTGTGGCCCAGTTGAAGACTATATACAGCAGATGGTATATTGTTTTACTATATTGTTCTGGCAGTTACTACTCAAGAAGTTAATGTATTTTCCTTTTTTATACAAGACACTGCAGTGATTATCTGTCAAACTACACTTTTGGAATAGCAAGTAAACATGTTTTTCCTACATTTATTACCTTACTTTTATGTTTTCTGAGCTGTCTCTGGAGACAGTCCATCAACACCACATTTAAAAATTGATCTTGTCTGCGTGCTTGGATTTTTATGTATAACGTACCTCATTTCGACATTTTTTTCCCTGTGTAAAGGCACTAGGTACAAATAAAAAGTGAGAATTTGTCTATAGTGTGCAACTGAAAACAAAGCTGTGGACAGTAACAATTCTTTGGTATTTTATCACTTAAACTTTTAAAATCGGAATAAAAAATATAACTTTGCAAAGGAGCGTATTATAAATTACAGACCTTTTTGTGAGAAGAGAAGTTATACTACATAATATGTCTTTGCCAGGAGAAGATTATGTTTATGGATGGCCATATCTCTGAGGATGCCAGACTCAAAAAATAAGGGGAGGTTGGAACATGAACTTTATAGTTCCCCACAGAGCGGCACCTGGTATGCATGACAAAAAGCAGAAACAAGACAAAATACTGAAGTAATTTGATGCAAGGTAAACTATCTGCATTTTGATTAGTACGAATGAGGATTGTTTGCTAATGAGTCATTGAGAGACATTGAGACGTTGCAGAACTTAGAATTTTACTCTCAAAGTGTCCCTTTTAAATTTGAGTGTAAGATGAGTGTAACTCTGCAGGTAAAAGGGTGGAGCTCGGCTGCTTCCCTTTGTTTTTGAACAATGAAAAACAGACACAAAGCTAAAACTGATTTCTAGAGGATCATCCTACTACCAATGTTCCCCTGCCGCATGATGAAGCATGACAATCCCCACTTTGTACACATCATAATGCAAAACATGTTGCCTGCACCACCTCTCCTCCGTGCATATCCACTGTTTAGCCATGCAGACCAGGCTCCATTCAGTGGGGCACTATGAACTTCATGTCCCACCCTCCTCCTCTTTCTGTGCCAGTGACATCATCAGAAATCTGTCCAGCCATAAACACACTTCCCCAAGGACATGTGTAGTGGCTCTACTAACCCAGCCACTTGAGCACAAGAGGTAAGAAGAGTAACTGCACTCTGGAGTAGTGTTTTAGGTTGCAGCGGGGTATTAAAGCATGGCAAAGGGCAGAAACACTTATGCCCAAAGAACATCCAGCTGGCACATTGTCAGCATGAAACTAAAGACAGCGCTCACAACCCTGAGATTCCCCTGAAAAGAGGAAGGCAGATGAGGCTGAATGTAAACATTTTGCCACAGGGTGGAAGCGCTGCTAACTGTCAGAGGAAGCACTTCCAATTTCTGAGCCGCATCTAATTTACGTAATAGTGGAATCCTAATGTGCGAGGCAGCTCCCTCCTCACACACGTGGACACTTGATTCCATGAGAATAACCGTTTCCAGGCAAGGATCGCACACTAAAGGACTTTAGGCAATCTGAGACGGCAATCACGCTCGTGTGCAATCAAAGACGGTGAAGGGATGATGGGACTGGACTGGGTCCAATCCCCCTGTTGATCACTGCAAAACAAATGAGTTCTTCCAGAGGTTTGAAATGAGCAGGGTTGTTCGGTGGCTCAGGGTCCTCTTACAGGAAAGAGGCATGGAGTGAGTGATGGCCATGAAAATTAAGAGCACATCGAGGAATGGTATTATCTCTAATGTGGGAGTTGTATTCATCTCAGGAACAAGGCAACTGGAATTCTAAACATGTGAGTTTGTCTGAGTGGTGTATGGACATAAGGGCACGCACACAGATATATGTATTCATTTAACTTCTATTTAACCTTTATAAGAATTAAATTATATCATATTATTAATTCCTATTATGGTTGGATTAAAATACAGGAAAGAGGCATGAATTGAGTGATGGCCATGATAACTAAGATGACCCAGAGGAATGCTAGGCAGGTTTCAAACCTGAGTTTGTCAAAGTGAAGTATGGACATAAACGTACCTTTTATTTAACCTTTATAGGAAAGTATCTCAATGGACTTTCTGTAAAGGTTAGATTAAAATAGAGAATGGATGCATGGAGTGAGTGATCGCCATGGCAATTAAGAGCACATAGAAGACTGTTATTATCTCTAATGTGGGGGATTGTGTACAACTCCGGAAGAAGGCAACCGGGATTTCAACCCTGTGAGTTTGACATAAAGGCATGTTCACAGATATATTCATTTAGATTCTATTTAACCTTTAGAAAAAGTCCATGGATAACAAAGGTTTTTAAGGTTGGATTAAAATACAGGAAAGATGCACGAAGTGAGTGACGGCCATGAAAAGAAGAGGACATAAAGGCACACACACACACACACACACACACACACACACACACACACACACACACACACACACACACACACACACACACACACACGTATTTATTTACTTTTCATTTAACCTGAATAAGAAGTACAATCAGATTTCCTTTAGAGGTTAGATCAAAACGCAGGAGAGATGCATGAAGTGAGTGATGGTTGTGACAATTAAGAGGACCGAGAGGAGTGTTGATTACAAATCTGTGACTTTGTCTCAATAATAACATGGATATTCATTTATTTACTTTTATTCAACCTTATATTAGGAGTCCACTGAGGTTAAAATCTCCTCGATGGGGAAGATCCGGTAAAGATAGCACACCATTTGAAAATGTGCCTTCACAAGACAAGTAGCCTAATAGGCTTCATGTGTGCTGCCTACTATCGCCTTTAAATTATAGATATACTATAAAAGCAGAGTCTAAAAATCCTCCCAGACCAGGACAGCAGGTACACTGACAGTTTAGGAGAATATCTACATTTTAGATTCTTTACAGATTATCTCCTGCCACGAGGGGAAGTTTGTTTTTTTGTGATTTCACTGCATCAAGATAAAAAACAACCAAATTTAGGAATTATTTAGAAACACAATATAGTTATGGATTATTTACCTGAGTTCGTCCCCTGCGGTGCTCGCTGATGTTTATCCCTTCTCGGGTTGTCCATGATACACCGCGCATCTCCTCACTCCTCCAGCCCGCCAGCGGCTCCCAGCATCGGGGGGCACTTGAGTTCGGTTCCCCCGCGGTTCCTTCTTCCTCAAGCGCGGAATGTCGTCCACCGTAGAAAAAACACAACTCTCCTCTTCGTCCTCCTGTACAGCAGGATTCACACCCTCGGTCCCCCTTCCGCTGTGTTTCAGACTCGGGTAGAGTTGCTGGCAGCCCGGGCTCCTCCGGTCCTCTCCGGTCACTCCGCCGCCGCGCTCATCCAAGACCGTGCCCGACCCCTGTGCTCGCACCGCCGCCGGGCTGACACCGAGCAAAGCGCCCCCAGCAGCAGCAGTGGCTCCTCACATGGAGGACAAGTGGAGGGTTTTATGAAATAGATTCACGACGGGGATGAATTTTGTGGAGCAGAAGAAGTGGAGACTGTCTCTGCTGACGTCCGTGTTCACACTGCGCGTCCGGCACGTCCACTGCACGCGGACCGGGGCTGTCTTGTGCGCGCGGCGGCGGCGGCACATGGGACATCAGTGGTGGGTGTTCGGTATTTTAATTATTTATTTTTATTTTCATATATTCATCGATAGGAAGAATTATGAAAAGCCTGTTTGGATACTTTACTCAGGGCCAATGCAAAAGTTGACACTACATTGTTAATTATAAGGAACCCCCCCCCCCACTCATTCATAAGAATAGGTTATTATCAGTTATCTCAACAGTACATAGAGTTTTGGTGACATCACAGTGCAACCCAAGAGAGTAACTGTAATCAGTAACGATATCTCAGGTAGCCTAATGGAGTGAGTCAAATAATGTTCTATGAAATGTGGTGGAGTAGTAGTGTAAAGTAGTATTTCATGGTAATACTTAAATGCCCAAAGTCCAAGTACCTCAAACTGTACTTATGTTACTGGCAGTACTTCAGTCAACTGCTTTCCATGGAGTTCACTTGAGGAAATGTAAGTGAGCTGAACTTGATGGAGCCAAGTGACTTGTGTGTCTCGGGCCTCTGTGGTAAAGTCCAAATGTTACAGGACACAGGCTGAACTCCTTATTAAAAAGAGCTGAAACGTAACTAAATCAGTTTTACAGAACAGTGTCCAATATACAATATAATAATGACGACCCTTTATCATAGAGTTTCTCAATTACCCCTCTCAAGATGGAAAATATTCCAGGGACCCCATCATGTATGTCCCTTGGAATAACTTCACTTCGACCTATTATTACATTCTAATAAGTAATGTGAAAGAACAACACAAAATAAATATTTATTGAATATATTTTTAAATCTGAAAATCATTCTCCCTTTTCACAGACCCCCTCCTCTGGCAGTGTGCCACAGACACACTGGGGTCCTGGGACCACCATTTGAGAACAACTGGTGGAGGCTGTTTGTTCAAATCAGTGATTGAAAGTAACTAACTATGTATATTCAAGTATATATGCTAGTGTAATGAAGTATATTTATTGTTCTTTGAGTGCATTTCAATTTATGCTAAATCTTACCTAATTATACAACAATATAAAACATAATAATATAAACCTCGGTACTGAAAGGAACAAATGTTTTTATGACATAATAAAGTTCACTTTTGATAGTTTAAAAGTACATTTGGCAAATGTAAATGCAAGGAGAAAAAAAGGACTTTAACTTGTACATTTGTATCACTACTTTCTCCTTAGTGCAGGATGTGGATACTTCTCCACTGACAGGTCCATTATATCCCTGTTATTAGGTTTAATTTGTGGTCATGTAACAGCCGGGCTGTGCATGTTTGGCATTTGCTGCCTCTTTGCTCTTGCTTGTCTCTTGCTGCTTTTAAAAGTCACACAAAAAAACTGATGATTAAGGCATTCCACTTTCAATTCTAACTGGGATGATATAGTTCATAGTTTCAGCAATTTTTCAAGCAGTGTTCAAATGATTTGCTCACTCTCTGGTGTTGCAAATTAACCCAAAATTTAAGTTGTGTGAGTCCAGACTAACACATTTTTGTCGTTAAAAATGAAAAATGAGTGTGTGAACACGCACTTGTTTCTCATCATTACTTCTACATAAAACAGGGGATGAGATTGCCAGCTCATAAAGTTTAAACAGTCAGAACTTTCTATACGCACTATGCCTTCGGCTCATAATCCACTCATAACGCTGAGTGGGATTTAAGAGAATCTACTTCTGTTTCAGCGAATGGGAGAGCAATAATTACAGATGAAATTAATGAATGCCCTGCCGAGCCTTGGAAAGGCGAGAAGAAGAAAGAATATTTGGATTAACCTACTGAATGAACACTTAGTATTCCTTAGCCACCCATGCACACAGCTAATAAATGCACATCACAGCTCAGAGGAACACTTAATAGTATAGCCACCCTAAACACAAACATTCGGATTGAGCATTTCATGTATTTTTATTACTTTCCAACACTGTGATGGTTTCTCCCTGAACCTTACATTGTGCTCTTTTACTCATTCTTCTCTGCTCTCCGACAAATGTTTCCTGTGACCAGGCCCAACGTGACAATGAGCTTGTTATTGTCGTGTGGAAGATGCCACTTAAATACATGAATTACATTTGTCCTGAGGCAGTGAATGAGATGCTGAAATGAGCAACTTGGAGCTGCAAGGAGTCAGAAAGACGAGCTCTTTCAAGGCCGCTTCTGAGAGAGCAAGAAAAGGCAGATCATTCTCTGCAGAGGTGCCACACTGCCACCGACACATGTGAAATAATGATCGCGAATAAAATATGTTTTACTAACATTTTCACTGCTTGTACTTGTTATACTCTGAAGCTCCTCTTATATCTGCCTTGGATCCTCTACTCTACTTACCTGTAGATCCATTACAGTGTGTGTGTGTGTTTGGGTGTGTGTGTGTGTGTGTGTGTTTCCTGATTGCCACTACTCACCTGCACACGTGGTTCATCAGCCAGTCTACTCAGTATTTAAGTGCAATTCATTCGCCCACACACAGTTTGTTCAGCCATCCAGAGTAAATACCTGCACCGCCTGCCAATACCCCGCCATGTCTAGCCTGTCAACATATTTCATTTGCTTTGTCTGACTTTTATATCTTTAGGCTTCTCGAAGCAAATTCAAACCTCAAATTGAGGTTAAAAAACGTGTTATCTTATCGTTCTGCTTTTGTGATCACACCTGGAAAATAAAGTCTGTAAATGTAAGATAGACAGCTATTGTGTTCCCTTCTAAACAGATTTGGTGATGGCATTATATACATTTGTAATTATATTTCTACTCCTGCTCTGAAGTATGAACAGTCAACACAGGTCCTTTATAGTTTTTGCTCTGTTTCTTCCCCCGGGCCCCATTTGAGAACTCCAATTTTGCTCTTAACACTGTTATCCCAAACCTGCTCACCTCTTATTGCCATAAATCACCAGGGTAACTTGTGCTGCATCTCTGACCAGGTTCAGGTTAGAGATACAGTCAACAGCCCAACCACTCACAAATCCAATCACTCAAAACCAAGGGTCTTTATTTCTGCAGGGCCCTTACGGGGATAAGAGAGTTTACAATGGCAACTAATAATAATGAGCAATAATTATTTTTATTGATTTATGATTCGTTTTTTTAGTTTTAATGATTAGGTCATACTAAACAAATTATAACTTTTATAGCTTCATCTTAATTGAACAAAGATTATTTGATCTCCAATAGGATTGTTGACAGTTTTGATGCTATTACTCTCACTATTACTCTCACTATTACTCTCACTGCAGCTCAGAACAACATGAGGAGAAATAAAAACTAAACCTCATCACACGCCAACCTAAAACTGACATTTTTTATTCTGAAACATGTAATAATTTGTTCACCCGTCCATCCTATTCTATTGAAGGGAACAGGGAGGCTGGAACCTTACACTGGTCGCCAGCCTTTCACATGGCTAATAGGGGACAGGGACAAACAACCATTCACACACATTCACAGCTCCAGGCGATTTAGAGTGTATGTGCACAATCACTTCTTTTACTCCATATATGACACTATAGCCAGTCCATTGCTTATCAGGTTCTTTGGTTCAGTTGCCATCGGCAGCATTGAAAAATATGTCCACTCAAAGGCACCATAAAAGATCCGATATAGTGGATGTTAATCCCATTTCAGCTGAAAGAAAATATAATATCACAGCATCTCTGCTGGTCCAGTTTTGCAGGTCAGTAACAGAGTATTTTAACATCAGTCTCGCGTTTAGCTCCTCATCCTTGAAAAGGCCCTGAGGATAAACTCCAGTGTGTTATCTGCAATACTGAGCAGGGGACTGAGCTGCTGACTGTGGCTCATTTGATTAAAAGTGAATGACATCATGCAGAGACAAGGGCAGTGAGGGTTTCCCCAACTCAGTCGATGTAGTATAACAGAAACTCTGCCACAAACTTGATCTCTTACTTAGATGCTTCTCTCAAACAACAAATTAACCAGGTTCGCCTAAGATTCAGGTTGATGGTAATGAAAAAATAAAGAAATAAGAATGCTGAGTGTAATCCTCCAAAGAATGCATTGTTGGCACAAGTAAACTACCAGCATGGATGTAGCTGTTTTTACCTCCGCAAAGGGGGTTATGTTTTAACACATTATCATAGATTAATATGAAATGTGGTGGAAGGACGTGATGATGGCTCAGGAAAGAACGAGCAACCTATTACTGGCAACAAGAATACATTTTTCAAATCTTTCAGCCATTATGTGCCTTGGCTTTTCTTAAGTTTAAGGTCTGATTTAATTTCCTGAAACTGAGGCAATTTGCTCATTTCATTAACATTAAGAAAAAGGGTTAGATAAGAGTGCCTTGTTAAGTTGTTAATTGCTGGACTCTAATTGCAGACAGAGAAACACAGAGGCTGCAGAAGGTGTGAAGTGTGTTTGAAAGTCTGGCACACGTCTGGGTTAACTGAGCAGGACAAACTTAGGTTCCAGATACGACTGATCTCCATGTAAAAGGGCTGACAGATGAGGGTTTAGTTCAGGATTCACATCCTCAGGCACTTTGTGCCCTGTGTGGCAGGGAATTAATTGTGAAGGTGCTTCGACTCTTTGCTACTGTGAGGCAGAGGACAAAATGACCTCAGTCACCGATGACTCAACTTGAAGGAAGAATCGAAGACCTTGTGCTAAAAGTTAGATCACAGTTCCACCAAGCGCAACCACTATCAACCAACCCTTGCAGAAAATCCAGTACGCCTGGCAGGGGGTACCGAGCGTGGGTCGCTGGCCCTGCTCTCACACCAATGAGTAAGCAAACGCCAACTTGTCCCATAAGCTCTGAGGTGGAGGGGGCCTGGATGTTCTGGTATGTGAAGATGTCTGAAGCTGGGACACCCAGCTCACTCCATCTCTCCCTCTCAAGTAAGGTGGCAATGATCTTAATTGACAGTTCAAGGAAGAGGTGGTGAAGTACTGGGGCAGCCGGCAGCTGCCAAAGCTCAATCTTCGGGAGGCTGCAGCCTCTGCTGTTGAGTGGCAGCTGCCAGCATTCATTCTCCTTCAGGTTGGAGAGATGCAGTGAGGGGTGCCTCCTCCCCACCTGAGTGGTACATATGGACCGTCCGCCATTTATGGTGAAAGTTGTGGTCATATGTAGCAAGAACATCACCGCCAAAGCTAGAACCTCAGGAAACTCGTCCTCTGACAGCTTGGTGCATGGTGGGGGAGCTTCTCCAGAGAAACAGGACCTGGGCAGCACAGGCAAAGTATTGGGCCAGTTGGGCAGCCAGCACTACAGTTCCTCTGTCCAAGTACCGGATGTGAGTATATTTTCATTTTATTTTATTTTTATTCATCATTTTCATATCTACAAGTCATTTTACATTTTAAATAATAAGAAGTGAGACCCGTTAAACCTTCCAGTGTTAATTAGTATAAGTTTTCTTTTTTGACCTTATAATGTCATGTCTTCTGTCTTTTATTTTATTGATTTATTTTACGCTCCGTTTTTTAATTTTTTGAATTCCACATAACTTGTTAAACTTACAGGATAAAAAGAAGAGGAGGTTCATAATTTAAATTGGTGTTATTACTTGAATTTAAATACTCCAATCTTTCATAAAAAACACACCACTTTCCTCTTACTGTCCATTGCTGCAGCTCCTCTTATCAGCCTCTGTCTGAAACACTAGATTTTAGCTCCTTTCCCTTTAAGACCCCCCTAAACCCCAGTCTGCTCTGATTGGGCAGCTGGCCCAGTCTGTTGTGATTGGTCACCCACTTTTAGTGTGTGAGGGAAATATCCGCCTCCGCTCAGGCTTTGCTAGGGGGCATGCCAGACGAGCTGCCAGGGGTGCATTATGCAAATGTGCGGAATTGTGATGTCACACAACGTCACATGACTATTGATGAGCTGTTTCAGTAGCCTCAGGAGAAGTGTCTTCTGTGGGGGAGAGGATGGTTTTAAGTTTGAAAAAACATATAACACACTGTAAGAAAGAGACAAATTGAAAAAAGCATCATATGTCTCCTATAAAAATGCTATATGCTGTTAGTGGTGTAATGATACATGGTACGGGCCTTTCTGTTTGGAACGCACGTGTACCGAATGAATGCAGCGACTCCCCGTGCGGAACTTATTTGTTTGCGCGTGGGTCTCAAATTGCGAGGGACACCTTTAGCGAAGGACCGGATGTGCTGTCGGCTCGTGGTCATAGCGACCGCAGTCAAACAGGAGTGTGAAGCCCCTCCCTCATCATTTCAGTCTCCTGTGTGGGAACACTTCAGTTCCACAGTCAACTACAATGATACAATGACGACGGACAGAGACAAGTGGATCGTACAAAAGCCTACATTGTGCAACTGCTATCGGAAATGTAACTGGTAGCACATCGAACAGGCCGACTCGTTTGAAACGGAATCACCCGAGTCATGTCCACTGACATTGGGAATAACAATAGCAAGGAAAAAACGAGTTCTGTGCAAACCCAGCTCCCCGGGGCATTAAAGCTGCCGCTTTCAAATAATTCAGAGCGTGTCAAAGCAATAACGAGCGTCAGGTGTTTTTATAGCAGCGAACATGGGACCATTCTCTGGTGTAGAGAACCCAGGGTTCAAACACACACTGAAAGTAATCGAGCCCCGCCACCCTGCCACCAAGTTCCCTCTTGTTCACATTTCAGCCAGCAAGTCACACGCTGAGACATTGTTAGTGCCAGCAGGGCATCAAACCCTCTCTGCAAACTATGTGGACAAGATCATTATTTTTTAAGGGAAAAAATGAAAATATATATATATATTTAATAATGATAATCATACAATACAATAACAGTGCAGTTTAAGTACAGTTAATCTTCAACATATTGCACCTTAATGGATATTTATTTTGCTATTTTTATTAATTTATTCATGAGAGTGTTTATTTTGTTATTTTACTTTTGTAAAAATTACTTAAGTGAGAAAGACCCAGCCACAGTTAACCAGGGTTGATAAAAATAAATAAAAAATCAGTTTAATGTTTTCTGTTCCTTGTTTCTACTGTACCAAAAACTCACCGAACCGTGACCTCAAAACAGAGGTAAGTACCCAACCGTGATTTTTGTGTATCGTTACACCCCTACTATTTGTATATGCACTATACAGTACATCTGTTTCTGATCATGTGACCTGCAGAAGCTTTTTTTTTTTTTTACAACTGAATGAAATGTGTAAATTGGATCTGTACATCCCGGGTGTTTGCCATAATGCACTTACTGTAAGCTCAGTGTCTCTGTCAGCGAAACGCTCCTAGGATCAGTCTATATGAATACTCATTTTATGTAATTATATGTCTTGTCACAACTAAATGCTCAGAAATATTTCCACAGGAATATTATATTTATACACTAGGGTTCTGATGTTGATGTTGTGACTCCTGGCTCCATGGGCCAAATTGTCTGTGAGGAGGAGATATCTCAGAGGAAAATCAAGCGGTTGAGGTTTTCACTTGCTGCACGATAATGACTGTCTTGCAGCATTTAACCTTGAGCCAATCTGTCTTCTCACTTAGAAAAGCTGAGTTCTTGATCCATGAAATCGAGGCAGTTGTCCCTCTGAAAGGAGGTTACAACCCAGGCAACTTCACGATTTATCAATTATTGACATTTCAAATGTCATGAAGTTGTTGATTGGAATTCTTATCAGAACCTTGTTATTCCAGTCGGCTTTTTGTTATGTTTGCTCTGACAAATGTGAAAGTGACAAACTGATAACTTCAACCTTTCTTGAGCATGAAAAAGGGAAACAAGAAATATACTGTGTGTGTGTGTGTGTGTTTCAGGGTGTTTGCAAATATGATACAGATACAAATTTAAAATGTATGTGTTTATTTTCTATTTAGTGTTTTTTCATTTGCACACATCAATATCTCCAAAGAACTCCCACTTTCAGAAAAATTCTGTGTTGTTGTGACATAATTAATATTGTAATATATGTAGCCTGAACTTCATAAGCTTAGGTAAAAGCTTGAAATCAATACTAATAGATTCTCCTACTGTTTTGATTAATTTCTTCTGTATCTCCGTTGACCTGATTATTCTCCGAGTGAGATGACTGGCAAAGCAAATCAATAAGTTGTTCGCTAAAGTTGACTTATCGTACATAAATAATTCCTATTACCTCCAATGCAAATGATTAATTTTGTCATGTGTTAATGAAATCTGTCAGGTATTATCCTAGGTCAGATCTGAAGAAACGCTTGTGTGGTCAAGATCTTCTTCCCATGAGTAACATCTGTGTGATTGATTTGTCTTTTACTAAAGTTTTGTGTACAGTCATAGTCATTACACAATAGACAATGCACAGCGGTGCAACTATACGCACTGTCACCTTACAGCAAGAAGGTTCTTGGTCCTGTGTGGAGTTTGCATCTTCCCCCTGTGACTGGGTTTTCTCCAGTACCCTACCTTCCTCCTACAATCCTAAATCATGCAGATTAGGATTGTGTTAAGTGGAGACACTAAATTGACTGTAGGTGTGAATGGGTGTTTGTCTCTGTATGTTCACCCTGTGATATACTGGCGATCTGTCCAGGTTAACCCCGCCTCTCGCCCATTGAAAGATGGGATTGGCTCCACCTGCCTCGTGACCCTTAAAGGATTGGCAGTATTGATAATGGATGGACAAGCTTTATCCTACCACATTAAAAACTCTGTGGAACAAAGTACTTGTCCTTGGTTCCTTTTACAAAAGTTGTATAACATCCCCATCAGGTGTGTTGTACCTGACCTGACACAGACGGAGTGGGAAAAACCTAAGCACCAGGAATTGCTGTACTTCTGTTCTGAGCTTTTGGGAGTGATATGGTTTAGCTTACATATTCTTTGACTCCAGTACACCTCTGCAGTGGCAGCAATTGTGAGTGTGTGTGTGTCTCCTGTCTAATGAATAATGCACACTTAGAAACCCTGAGTTATCCAAAACCAAGTCCCTCTTATCCCTTTTTGAGTGCATTGATTTCCTGGCTCTCACCAGCATCTGCAGAGGCTCAAAGGCTGCTCCTGTGTGTGGGATAGAGGATAAAAGAACAACAACAAGGCATGCATCAGGCTTGTAGTGCACTTGTGGATACTCGGAGTTCACTACCTGGTGCCCGGATGGAAGCTGCGGCCACGCCATCACAGTGCTTATGATATCTGTAATTACAAAAAGCAGCTAAAAGGATCTGCGTTGTGTCAATGCAGCTGTGATTATCTTCACAAGAGTGACATTTGGCCCTGGTGAGACCTCCTGTATTTTTAAGGTGAGTGCCTGCAACGAGTCCTTTGTAATTATCTACGGGCAAAAGGAGCTTTTCATGAGCTTCTCAACTCAACTGCTGCTGAAACAGCCTCTGTTCTACAGTTGAAACAATTCTCATTTTTCACAATCACGAACAAGTGGCCCAAGAGAAATTATTATATGCAACCTCTATTGTATTCATAGTAGCTATACTGAGGTACAAAGACTCTACTGTTTGTTAATTTTAAATATATTAAACCTTGGAAAACAATGTGTGTTTTGTCAGAAAAAAGAGGGCACATAAGTACACAACTGGGGTCTATTTCTCACTAAAATGTTGCTCAGTCCCTTGAAGAAGACTATAATAGTCCACAAATGCCTCGTCGCTACGCAGAGGGGAAGGAAGATACCAAGAGAACACAGTGGATTACAGACAATAGCTTCAGCATGCAAGGTCTTTCTACTGTCACCATCTGTCCCATATTTAACAATTTCAGATTAAATCAATATTAAGCTTCCGCTGACCAAAAGGGACTTCACTCCCATTCAAATAAACCAATCCAATTTGATAAGGAGCCAGACTATTTGGATAAGTGTGTGGCGAGCAAATCAGCACGAGATACTCTCTTGGAGATTGTCTATTTTCTCCTCATCCTTGATTGCGTTAAGGACTTAGCGCACTAGAAAGTGAGTTTAGTGGAGTTTGATCGCTGCTAGGGACAAGTCGCTTGAGAAAGGCTCGCTGAATACTCAAATAACTCAAATATCAAAAGGTCGTGGGAGCTGCGCAGTGTTTGGTAGAATCCCACCTCCTGAGTCAAATTGTAGGAATCAGAAAAATGATGAGTGGCCTCCAGCAACGCCCTATATAAAACCAACTCAAGGGAACATTTTTCACCGTGTTGCAAAATGTATAGAAATCAATATTTAATCTGCACCAAATATTGGGCAATGCACAAAAGAGCCTGAGATACGGAGTGCTGGACAGATACAGTGGTTTGCCGTCACTAGAATGACTAAGCTTTAAGAACGGATTAGAAATGAACTTTGTGTCATCATCGTTGCATTAAGAGGATTTTAGAATACCACACCTTGTGTAGAGTAGCTACGGTTGCAGAGACCTCTGCAGGAGGCCGAGCAATGAGTTTACCCTTGACAGTTATTTGATTCTTTGCTGTCAATTGATGAATGAGGATTTACAGGGGATAAGAAACACATTTTGTGGCTGAAACTAAGCGTCGCTGCTGCAGAAAGCGTAAAGCTTCACAAAGACTTGGTGTCTTGTTGAAGGTGACCTCAGTGTTAAACAGAACACTGCGGTGTGTGTGTGTTACGCAGTCACAATATGGGGAGGGACATGTCTTACTTATGGGGACAAAGACCAAGTCCTCAAAAAATAAATCATTTTAAAGGTGAAGATGTTTTAATGGAGTACGATTAACTTTAGGTTAAGGTTAAGTTAAGGTGAGGGTAGGGTCAAGTTTAGATTAAGGTAAGAGTAACGTTAAATTAAGTTTCGGTTCAGGTTTGGAGAAGGTTAAAGGTAGACAAGCAATAGTTATGTATATTTTAAACCTCCAGGAAATGAATGCAAGTCTATGTAATGTCCTCTGAAGTTATGGAGACACAACCATATGTTTGTGTGTGTGTGTGCGCTTACGTGCCTGTGTGTGTCTGTGTGTGTGTGCGCTTGTGTGCCTGTGTGTGTGTGTGTGTGTCTAAGAGAGAGAGAAAGTTTTTGCAGGTCACAGTCTAAGGGATATGTCTTATGCTTGTTCTAATAGGCTTTGCTCCAGTGAGTGCAGAGCTTACAGGTGTACTACCTTCTACACACACACACACACACACACACACACACACACACACACACACACACACACACACACACACACACACACACACACACACGCACACACATAGTCACATTAGATTTCAGGAGTCATCTCACCTCTCTATTTTGCATGCCACTTAGTTTGTCCCTGCTTCTCCAGAGAAGCTGTTTTCACATAACTAATCAGGATATAGAGTATTATGAAAACATATGCGATATCGTTTGCAATTTCAACGCAGTGATTTCATTGGTCATATTTCATAAATTGAGAGAATTGCTGATTTTAGAGCAAAATTTTATGAAAGCAAAAATGAAAACAAACATTGTGCTGAGGGGGTGGAAACAGACAAGTGAAAATGCATAGCATTTGTCCCATTCAGATCTCAGGAGACAGTATTCGAGCAGTACTCTCGTGAAAATACTGTATGTAGCATCTAAGCCTGAGCACATGAAAGCCTGGGCACAGATTGGGACACCTGGCAATCCAAATGTGTCACACACCTCTTGGACTTGGTAACAGGGTGGACACCTGATCCCAAAGCACAGAGAGGGAAACGTCCCACAGGGGCGTCCATCTTTGAAAACATGTGCATCTGTTCCATAAAGAACAAGCAGAAACACAATAAGCCCCACAAACAAGGTGAAGGTAATCACAGGGAGCAACGTCAGCACAAACAACATCATGTCTCTACCTATAATCTATACATTTGTTCTGATGATCAAACAATTTGACGCCGGAGATGCTATCATACGCTGAATGACTGTATTGTAAATTATTTTCAGATATAAATGAATGGACAACAGAATGTGCTGGCAACATTTCCAGGCCTTTCACCAAAAGAAAAGGGCTGAGTGAGAGACAGACAGCAGGCCTCACAGTTGGTCACCGCCTCATATTGCCAAGGTAAGGAAAGGTCAAAGTCACCACATGCGTGCTAACCAGAGCCATATCATTGTTGTTCAGCCAAAAAAAAACGAAGCAGGATCTCTCGGTCCAGGATTCTAGCAACAATAATGGTATTGTGAAATCTAAATGTGAAGTTCATTTGTCATAAATCATCAGTACGAAGAATTCTGCCCACAGACACGGCTGACTTTTTTAGGGAGCTAAGTATTGTGACAAATTCCCAGCGTTAAGACTTGAAACAGTCTGCAGCGGGCTGTCTCCAAGCACAGCTCTGTCATAATGAACACTTAAGCCCCCAACAGACTCCGTGTGTCCCTAATAGTTCACAGATTAATATTTCATGCATATTAGGGCCAGAATTTGTATGTGATTGGTTCACAATAGTCCCAATAACACACCCTAGATCAAAGTCAGTGTATGGTTCCTGCCTCTGTATGAAAAATACAGTTTTTCATTCTATTTGAATTATGGTGAGGCAGTTGTTCATCCACAAGTTTATCATATCCCCGAAAATGCTGAGACCAGAGGGGTATAAGAAGAATTTGCAGTAACTCCACTGTTGTAAATCATCAACACTTAAAGCCTTGAATCAACAAACTGGGTTTTAAATTCCTTTTTCTGCCACCATCAATTCTCCACCATATTGTTTATGTTAGTTTGTTGGTTGGTTTGTTTCCACACACTTGGTAGAAGGATGGTAAATGAGTCAAAAAAGAAACCACTGCAGTATATTTTGGTGTAGATCCGAACAAAGGGGCAGATCTAGAATTTCTTTCACTTTCTTCAACGTTGCAAGATAGGGCGTTATTTATTTTGTATATATTCATTTATTTATTTACATTTTCACTGATTGGCCAGGAAGTCATTCACCGATCTTGATGAACAAAAATCAGGCGTGTTCATGGACTGATTTCTAAGAGTTTGTGCGGTTTGGTGCAGATCCGAATGAAGATCTGGATCTAGTTGATTGAAGTGGTTTCATAAGAGGACTTTTGGGCCTTGGAGGAGGTATGTGCTCTACTTAGTGCCATTAGAGTTGCTTTTACTATCTCATTTGTTTGCCAATGTTTTATTTATTTATCTTTTCATTTTCTTTTCCCTTTTACAAATATTTATTGAGTCAGTCATGTAGACAGAGTCACATCTCCGCTCTCTTCTAATGAAAAGGCTGCATGATGTCTGTCTCCCCCCCCCCCTCCCCAAAGTCTTCCAGCTAATGCATCATATCCTGGAAGCACAGAGAGAGGACAGGGATGTAACTTGGGTGTGTGATTCACTGGAGTGGACAGTCAAACTGCAAGCATGCAAACACGGGTCAGCACATAGAGCCCACTCAAGAGAAGAGCCCCCCGCAGGCTACAACATGCAGCTAAAGGTGGAGCGCTCATTGAGGAGCATTATAATGATGTTTGTCACTGCTGATGATTCTGCTCGAGTAGAGAACAAGAGGGGCGCGAGTGGCTTTGGACTCAATGGAGCAGAAGAATGGAGCTAAGAGAGATGGCAGTGGTGGTGAAGGGCTGAGGTGAGGGGGCGAGGAAGGCAGGAGTTGATTACATAGGTTTGTGTGCTGAGGAGTCGGTGTGTGGTTGGAGGAAAAGGTGTGTATCGGGGGGGTGACATCCCTGCCGATGACCTCATCATATGAGCATCAGCTAATGATTTAATGGCATGAAATGAAACAGTGCTTTTCGCTGGCGTCATAGATAAAGCTGCGGTGATCTCGTGGCATACTGCCGGTCGTGTTCTCTCTGTCTAGCCATGTGAAAAGCATCTGTATATTTCTCCTGCCCAGTTGAAGCACAAAGTAGCCACATAGGCTGAGCTACGGCACAAACAAAAGGCAGTGGATTTCACTTTGATACGTTCTTTTTATCCCAGTAACATCAATATGTGACCCCATTCAGTCCCATCAACTGTGAGCTAACCCTAACTTGCTGATAGATAGCCCCAAGGCACTGTTGTGGAATCAGAGGATTGAACTTAGTGGACAAAGCTTTTTCTAAACCACCACCATTCTTTAACAAAAACAACACAAGTGAGCACAAGTCTAATGTGTCATCACCTTTTAGGTTGAAATGAGGAAACAGGTAGCTCTGTTTTTGTTTCAGCTTGTTTAAGTTTAACTTAAAGGGTCCATATTGTGTAAAATACATTATCTGGGCTTTTACTATCCATAATTACTTGAAGGGGGTCAGTAGGGACCCTCAAAGTATGAAAACAGTCACTTTTTCACTCAGTCCATTCAAAGAAATATGTTATCAAAACGTCTTGTTTCGTACTTCCTCTCCCGTATGAGTCACATGGGTGCGCACTCGTCTCTCAGCCCCACCCAACCGGTACCAGTCCAGCCTCCGAACGGTATTCTTAAGAGAACATGGCCCCAAAGGCAAAGAAGGGTTTCTGATGTCACAGTGACCTTCGACCTCTGATTTCTAATCAAGTCATCCTTGAGTCCAAGTAAATATTTGTGCCAGATGTAATGAAATAGGTTCCTGATATATCACATTCACACGAACATGAGGTCATGCTACCTTGACATTTGTCCACCAAAATACATTCAGATAAATTCAATACATTCTGAGTAAATTTTTTTTTACCAAATTTGAAGAATTGAAAAAATCATGTTTTTTAAGGTCACAGTGACCTTGACCTGTGACCACCATATTGTAATCAGTTGATCCAGGAGTCTATCTGAAAATCCTGACCAAATTTTAAGAAATTCCCTAAAAGTGTAACTGAGATATTGTGTTCACAATTCAAAAATGACCACCAAACTCTTACTAATTTATTCTGGCGTCCAACTGAACATTTGTTATAAATATGAAGAAAGTCCCTCAAAGCGTTCTTGAAATATTGTGATGGGCAGACAACCAAAACATAATGCCTCTGGTGCGGAGCCATGAAAATAACTAAGAATTAGTTTGAACAAAGATGCAAGAGGAACAGGTTTCTTACATGTCGATGTGGCTGCTGGCAAAATTTTAAAGAAGAAAAAAATAGGCTGGCTGATTTGATGTTTTCAGTCCCGGCGTTTGAAAAAGCAGAATCATTTGTTGCATATGATTGTTGTGTTGGCGGGAACACAGTGAGTGGATGAGGGCTGTTGTGTTAGGTGGCTCTGAAGAGGCTGCACCTGGCCACTTGAAGTGGTCGGGCTCGAGGGTAGAAACACAGAGAAGGAAAGCAGTAAAGTCAAACAGTGAATGATGAAACACATCGGGGAGGGCTGTGGAGGGGCTCCCCTGAGAGGAGAGTGGGGTGCATGTATGTGTGTAAGCATCTGTGAAAGTGTCTATTAGTCTATTTGCACTTGTATGCCAGTCGCGTGATTCCTGTTTTATGTAACCGGCGGTGCAGAAGTTAATCATCACCACACCCCGCCAGCTGTTCTGCTGTCATTTAGGCTTTACTTGTTTCAAACATCTCGACTCAGCAGCTCCATTAGTTTCCGAAGAGAAAGCTGTTGGACACATGTTGTTTTGCTGATCAGCAGAGATTGACCCGCATTTCTCTGGAAAATGCCTTTAAAGCAGTTGCAGCGGCGCATTTCAATGCAGCCGCCAGTTTCCGTCTGTTCCTCTGAGTAGTTGAAACCAGTGGAGCGTGGCTAATCCAGAATTTGACTGTAATTTACATTTGTTCTACTGCCTGCACTAATTGAGGGTGTTAACATTGACCAAAAGAGGTGAAGCTCACTAGTTGAGGTGTGATGAGTTCTTTCAGGGCGTTTCCTCTCTGTCTCCACCATCGGCTTCAACAAAAAATATTTTGCAAGAACAACCCTCCTCGGTGGAGCCGATGGTTCACTGAATCCATTTGACAGAGTTCAATTGCAGATAAAGGAAATTGCTTCTTTTCAACAACAGAATGGGACCAATGCGGTTCCCAAAGGAGCTTTATTTGACTCATCTTGACCAGACTGCTCCTCTTGTAGGCCTCATAAATGTATTGGACGTTCATGTGTGTGTTTTTGTGTTTCTGAGAAATTCATCACATTGATTTGTCCAATATAAACAAATATTAAAGCCATATTATCAATGTATTTATTATTGGCCGAGGAAACAAACTCTATATATGAGGAAGTATATCTCTATACATAGAATCTGCTGAACTCCTTACTGCACCAGCCACTTTAACCACTGTAATGAGCACAAGGTCATAGTTAGTCTCCTCTGTAAATATCAAATCCCAGTAAAAACAACTGAAAATAGCCCATTTCAGTGAATGAGAAACTACATAATTGGACAGTCTGGTGCTGTTTAACAATGATTCAGCAATTATTTAAATACATTTCACCACCAACTCTCAATCTCTCCATGGAAGATAATATTAATTCTCAACAAAGTGTGACAGTTGTGTGACAGCACCAGTCACAACCCTTCAACTCTGTAGCCAGTCACAGGAAAAAATTGTTCCTGGCTAATCTGACGTACAATTTCTCGCCCTGTGGGAGTAACAAGTCTTGCATTAAGGAACATTTTGTCACCCTCAACCATGTCTAGCTCAGCATTGATGAAAGTAGCGAGGATGCAAAAGTTTGCCAAGGAGAAAATAATTTACTTCAGCTTCACGTCCCACAAATAACGTTAGTATAATACCATCATTAACCTGCAAAGTACATTTCAGGGAAAACAACTCGTTTGCTTTTTTGCTAGATATTAAAAAGGAATGCTTATAACTGCAAAAACTTCAATACCGACATTTTCCAATGCAGAGACTTTTTCGATTTTAATGCTGCATAGATAATGTTTGGCAATTAAATACAAATTATTTGTGTTAGGGAGAGATGTGGTCTATGTTATAAAATCATAATCTCTGACTGCTTTTATGATATTAGACAAAACAAAGTGCCCTGTCAGTGTTGAAGGTAAAAGCTTGTCGGCCGTTCTACCACCATGACCTTCACACCCTTACTTTTATTGCACTATAAACACCACAACACTTTGTGCTATGACTTTGACCATTGCCTCTGAATATAAATGACTAATGCAGAATGGTTGCACACTTGGAAGAGTATAGTGTGTCGTTCATACTGTACACGTTGTTCGCTACTTTACTTTTAGTGATCTTTGGGGGAAAATAAAGTGAGTAAACAGTAAATGTAGGTAAGTAAAGATATCAATTTATAATCAATTTAAAAGGAGAGGGGCATTTTGCCTGTGAGTGGGGGACGAGCATATGAAAATATCTCCAGATGTATCTTACAAAAAGCTGCAGTTTATTTTGCATCCTAGATAGATGGCTAGCCAGACCTGAAGTGGAAAACACCAGATTTCAGGTCCCAAAAAGGGAAGTCAACAGTATAACAGAGACTCACTGACGAAATTGTCACACAGTGGGGATTCCACTTTTCCAAGTTCCAAAATGCATCTCTCCATGTCAGAGGGAACTGTCAACGTTGTCAAATTGAGTCCTGATAACTTAGCAGTGTTGCCAACCAAAACGGTGACACCATTGCAAAGGATTTTCCAGAATAAATAATAAAAATGCATTATCATGCAAATATCAGGACTTTATATTAATTTCTGTGGTGATACCTTGAAGGTAGGTATTAATGACACAGTGCCCCAGAAGAATTCAGAGCTTATTTCCATCCCCACTTATTTCTTACTCATAATGAAGCCTGTGATTCCACCCTCCTTAGAAGCCATCTTTCTACATGATCAAATCAAAGATGGGTTTTAACAAGAAATGTACTTCTCACATATGAACATAAAGCAGACAGCCCTGCAATATGGTGACTGTTGTCATATGCAGCCACAATCCGTTACTTTCCACACAATTACACTACAGCATAGATGACAGAGCATTTCCTGTGTGGCTGTGATTGTAGCAGTGTTAATGTCACAGACTGTGTTGGTACCACGAAGCAGAAGATATGTTAAGTACCACATCATTGCTGAGTACATAACCAGCCCATCAACAACTTTGACCTCTAGCCATTAAATGGTACGAGCTGTCAATCACACGTTTTCCATGCCCCTACCGTGCGTCTATTTTACTTAAATGGCCATCATGCTGTTTTGAAGAAAACTTGAACCTAGCGATTGAGACCATTAATGATAAGAAAAAGGAAAATGTTTACTTACTTTATAAATCAAATGAGGAGCAGGGTCATTTTCTCATAGACACAGAAACAGACTTAATTTTGTGACCAGTGGAGTCGCCCACTGCTGGTCATTTGAGAGAAGACAGTTTTCTGGCCTTTTTGCATCGGCTTCACCTTCTGGACCCAGAGTCTATGTCCATTATACACAGTGTATGACGCAGGCTAATGTTATCTAGTGGTATTTTAGCTAAGAGTATTTCTTGTTTGTATATGTTTTCCTGCTAAATTAATCACTTTTTTCATTTTTAACCATCCGGCTTGTAAGGCAGACAGGTTGTGGGAGTATGGAAATATACTGCAATCAGTTATATCAGATTATGAGTAAAATAGCAGTCGTTTGGATCAATAAAGGTTAAAGTGTTAAAGTGTGTGTTTAAAAAAGACATTCCAGCCCCAGTAGGCCTATATCAGGATTTTTCAGGAATATCTGGGTTTTTAACTGAAAAATAAGGCAACAGTCACCATATAGTTTTTTGGGATCCTCACATGTACATACTCACATATGTCACAAAGGCTCGTGTCCCTCAGATGACTCACCGGAGCCTGTTACTCCCATTGCAGCCTTACTAATGTTGCAGAAAGGCTTGTGATGTGTGTCAGGTTTCTGACATGTTACTTTAAAGCTCACAGACCCTCATGGGTGGCACCAAAAGGAGTGCTCCTACAAGTCAGAACAAACAAACTGGCAAAAGCATTGCACATGTCAGAAGTGACATAATGAGAGCAATGAGAGAGAACGTTTCTTACAGCTGAACATCTGAACTGCGGCCATGAGCCATGGTTGGTCAAACCACACTGCCCTAGTCCTTTGAACCTGCCTCCCTTAAATTTAAACGTGTCAAAAAGTAAAGACATGATAATAACTTATAGAAAGACTTTTCCTAGTCCTGTACCAACCACTATCAAAGGTGTTAGTGTTAAGTTGGTGGATAGTTATACATATTTGGGCATCGTTCTTGGCAACAAAATGTGTTTTGAATCTCATGTTGCCTCCACAGGTCTTTTTTCCTTGAGAAAATATATATTGAATCAATAATGATGTTCTGTATTGCTGCTTGGAACGGAAATGTGACTTCGGCAGTGAGAACAGGCTCACCAGCCTCACCAAAGTATCAAGTAAGATCTCAGGGAGGAGTCAAGGCCAGCCTACAGAATTATACAACAAGCAGGTGCTTAGGAAGGCTACTTCCATCATGGAGAGCATCGACCCCCAGGTCACAGTTTGAACTGTTACCCTCAGGTCGCCGTCTCAAGGTTTCCTTCGTCCCGGCTGCCATTCACATGGTAAATAGGAAATAGTTTTGGATTGTTTATTGCACAAATTGCTAATTCGCACAGAATTTGACTGTATGTTATAGAGTCTTGGAAAAACTCCATAAACTATATGTCGGTTGTCCACCAATGTGTTAGTGTTTTATGTGAGTCTGTACGAACCTGGCTGCAAATCCATTTCCCTGAAAGAGACAATAAAGATACTTTAAAACTTTGAACTTGACCTTTGCCACTTTGTGGGAATGGAAATAAAAGAAAACGTCTGTATTAATAAAATCCTACCTCAGCTCAGTCTATAATATCAGATTAGTTCAAGTACTTGAACTTGAACTTGTACTTGTCCTGTTAGATTTGGGCATCTGAGAAACATATTTTTGAATAAATTGATAATTACAAAATAATTTTTCATGTCAAATCTATTTAGATGCAGACACTACGAACAGATGCATCTGGCAGCAGCTCTTATATAAATATAGCTCCCTATGGCCCAGTTGTTTTTCATTTTAACTTTTCTCTGTACGTATATTAATACCATACAAATATAGAACAGATACAATTCAGTGAATTTTGATTTAAGAAAAGATTTCTCGTTAGAATATTTGAGGCTTGAGTTTTCACATGTGGTTCTTCCACAGATGAATCAAGTAACCAAGTGACCCTCAGTAACAATGAGTACAGATCTGGTCATAACAGACACGCACTTGTTAAGTGGAAAGAGAAATTTCTCCAGAGCATAATCAGAGATTCACTCACCAACTCACATCCGTTTATCTTGAGCCTGACGACCTTAATCATATAATACGGTGCCAGGAAGGCTAACCATCATTTCAGTCAATCATGATACCATTGTGTTCACCAAAAAAGCTAATTACTAAATCTCACTAAGGTCATATCACTAAATGTAAGTCTGATGATGCTAAAATAAACCACTAGTTTAGCCAGATTTTTAAAAACGAATTATTTGGATGTAATTAAAGTGCAATCGAAGTTGAAGTACAAATTTGTTCTATATATTGGGATTAGGTGTGTATAACAGATAGTATAAGCTTAATGAAGTTTGCCTTCATTTTTCAACTGGAGCTTATGTAAAAACATTTTTTAGATTTGTTCATTGTTTGGCCAGTAACTGTGGTGGCATTACTGTTAGAAACAATGCAAACCAATGAATCGAGAATAAATTTGAATTAAAGAAGTAACATTAACACAAGCCTAAAATCCTAAACACTCCAGTGGTTCAACTTCTCACCTTGCTGCTGTTGACAGACATATATATGCGTGCGTATCATTGTTGGTTTCTGGGTAACAAAGCACATATCTTTGAACACATTTAAAGGTCAGCTTGGATTTAGAAGCAATAAACCCAACAGCACCAAGGAAGTGGAGACTGACTTCATAAAGGAAGAAAAATGAACAAAGAGATTCTAGTTCAAAAAGATGAAGTTAAGTTCTCTATGAAACATTTATGGAAAAGAGCTCAGAAAAACCTCTTCCATCTCCGAATTCCATCAACAACAATACCTTGTACATTGCAGGTCATATTTTTTATCTTGCCAGTTAAGTTTAGTGCAATTATCCATGAAAATACATATCTAAAACTCAATTCATTAAACTATACCTATATTGTATATTTCATAGAATAAGAAGAACTTTTTTAACTTAACTTATTTTCATCAGAAAGGCTGATGGGAAAATCTTGCCCACATTCCATACTGTAATAAAAACCTAATGTGATAATCAAAAAAATTATTTCCCATCAAAGTGTTCATCTATGAGGATGAATAGAATTGTATACATCCAATCTATTTGAGCTTCCTCACATCAAGAAGGAGCATTGAAATGGTTTCTTCAATGGCCCTGGGGAGCTGAGGAATGCCAGTAATGTCCTGAAAGAAGTCGCAGCAGCTGCAAAAAAATAAAATAAAAAAGAGGCGGCTGGATCTGCGAGTGGTTTGCATAAATAGAAAAATAAAACACTCATCCAGTCGTAACTAGTTCATTCCAAACTCACAGCCTTGCTCTCAGAAAGTTTTTTTGAATTGAGTGGATTCAACAAGGCAGAGTGGCAGATGAAAACGCTCCATGCTTTTGGTGTGCGAGCTCGATAAGGCAGCATTTAATGTGGGGATACAGGAGGGAGGTGGGGGAGCGGGAGAGTGAAAGTTATGTTGTCAGGGAGGAGAACAATTGGGGAGGACAAGGGAGGCGCAGAAGATAAGAAGCACAACAAAAAAGCATCATCTGTCGTCGGGATGCTTTGCCGCGACGCTCCGCTAAAATGTATTGGTTTTTCTCATGTTTCATTTCCTGCGAAGCCGAAGCCGGGCAGAGGAGAGCGAGGGGGGGGAAATAGAGCAAGTGAACATTCAACAACACCTTTTGTGGCGTTCACATCCACAGGGAAGTTTTTTTTTTTCTTTCTGCCTCAACATCTGTGTCGTTTTTATCATCAAACTCTCCGAGGAGCGTAAAAGAAAATTAAATAAGCAACACGAAATAATAACTGACCCAAATTAGATGTCAGTACTAATTGTTACATTCTCACTGTAATGAAAATGTGTCGTATATTTGATTCAGTAGCCAACTCCTAACATTTATCTGCAACCGCCGCCATTAAAGCCTCCAACCACGGCCACATGAGACCACTTGGTTGGATTGAAGTGGTGATGTCAGTTTTGGTTTCACGGGAGGATGTCTTGACTTCGCGGAGGGGCAAATTGATGTCAGGAATGGAGGAAGCAGAGGAGGTGGTGGTGGTGAGGGTCTCGTGGTGCATGCTAAAGTGCCAGTGAGTGGACTGGCATCTATTATTTATCTCCCCTACCCACCATTAAGCCTGTAATGAGCTGGTTTAATTCACTGGGCAAACAGGCTTACAGCAGTCATGTATCAATAAATGTTAATTATCCTGGCTCCTGGTCGCGTCTCAGAGTGCCCCTGCGCTGCAGTCCGGGCCTGTTTGCTCCAGCATGGAATCCAATATGTTGGATGTCAGTGCTGCATCAAATGAGGAATGTGGTGGGTGTTGTTTCTACAATTAGGGATTCCTTTCTTTTAGCATATTGGGGCAAAGCGCTCCTGCTGGAGCAACTGGCTTATCTGATGCTCTGGCAATGAGGCTATTGATCCGCCAATGGATCAGGTATTTTACATCCTTGCTGTTAATCCAGGTAGAATAACTGGGAGTAAATAGGAGAGGAATCTGAGTTTTGAAGATCAGAAAATCATTTATTGGCATTGAAACTTAAGATGCTCAACAAGATGCCAAGATATCCTTTATTTCTACAGTATACTGATTACCTTCATTATACAATAAATAAAGAATAAATATCAATGCTTGACAAAACACTTCACATTCTGTGGTTTTCACTTCATATATGTGTTAATCTCCAAGGTGAACTGTCTGTTTTGAATAAATCATGATCCCTGACCAGATCAGTGGATTTTAGCAGTGGAGTCTGAGACCAACAATGTCAGTATAGCCCCTATTACTTCCTCCTTCTAAAAGACTGCAGAAATCATCAAAGGAATGATGAAGTGATAACACAAGCGGGGGGAAGGCTTTGATGTTAGAAATATGTCCTTACATGGGGCTTATTTTGTACTTAAACTGACCATAGCAACTTTAAGGAATATACCCAACATTGTACTGCACTATTACTAAACAGACCCAGAGCCAGTGTAACAGTGTTGTGTTTATTTACAAATGCATTTCATCTGTGATGTGATTACTTACTATAGAAAAAAGAGAACAAACTGTGAAGTCGGTGACTACAAATCTTTTTGGTCCAAAATGTACACACCTTAAATTCCTAAATCGTCACTTAAAGAAAACGTTGGAGGGAGTCACTTTTTCTTGGCAAGATGGGGATGAGACGATAACTCTTCCTTGCCTGTCCTATAAATATTAGCAGTTAGCATAGCTTAGCGCAAAACCTGGAGACGGAGGGGGAAACGGGTAGCTTGGCTCTTAGCTCTTAGAAACCACACACATGACTGCTCCAAATCATCTTGATCAACCCTGGCTAAAATATAGGTCATGAACCTTGCCGCCTCCGTGTTTGCAAATGAGACATGGACCACAATAAAAAGTCAAAGTACACGTCACTTACCTTTTGTCAAAGATGCTTCCTGTTCTTATCACACTGATGTATGTTTAAATGTCCATTTTTCTGGTAAGTCTCAGAGTGACACAATACTGCGTAGAATCTGGCTCCAAATTACGTCAAAGGCGCATGGTCACCCGTATCCAGGATATTTTGGCCTATAAGGAAGGGGGAAGGACTGGGGACACGTTGTTCATCTTTATAAACAGTCAATAGGTGAAACATAAAAGATAGGACATATTCATATCTGTGATTTTAAGCAGGCCTCATACTGGCACCTGTATCTTAAACAGATGGTGTAGCCATGATAAGAGTTCCTCATTTGCTTCTAAAAAAAAAAAGCATAGAGTGACAAAACATTTAACCTGACTTGTGGAAACCAGTAAACACCCCTCAGAGAGGACTCGGCTCTAGATTCACAGCTAAGACACCCACAGATCACACGCCTCCAATTCATTCATCCACATGTAATTCAGTTTGAAAAAGAACAGTGTCTTCTGCTTTTCTTCTCACTGTTTGGGAGACTAGCAAACCGTCACTGAGACAGAACGTGGTATATCTGCGCCCACCTTGCTTCTATCAAGTTGAATCAGTGAGGGTGGCTGTGAAGTGGAAAACAAAACTGTGCTCGGGATCAACATTACAGTTCAGAAGGAACGAATTATCTCGAAGACAAGCATCCTTTTGGACAGTGTTCCTCGTTAGCCAGCAAAACAGCACAGAGCAGCACTTAGCTCTAATCACTCTCTCTCTCTCTCTCTCTCTCTCACACACATGCACACACACACACACACACACACACACACAGATGGTTTCCTTAAGACATGACTTGGTTCAGCTCCTGCAGCCGCTGTGCTGCATTTTTTCCAGTTCAAGTGCAGTTCAGTTCAGTTCAACTCATCCCCTCAGCACTCCCCGGGGTTCATCCAGAGAGAGACACATGACATGATTAATGAGCAACAGAGGTGGCTGATGGGAAAAAAGGAAGGAGGGGATGCCACAAATACTACGTTAGGAAAAATGATAAATAAGGGTCTGAGGGTGTGCAGAAGAATGAAGAGGGAGAAGGTCAGGACAGTTGAAATAACATCCTTCAGTATAATTAACTCGATGAAACATTCAAATACAGCTTCATTCACTCAAAGATGTATCTTAGCTTTTCTGACAGGTAAATGGTACAAAGAAAATCTGAAAAACACTGATGTGCTAAAGATGTGAATCCAATTAACAATTTTTATTTGATGTTTTATTAAATCTTATTTAAAATGCAAATATAAATATAATAAATTATTTCATATATTTTTAATTGACATGAAAAAAAGAGCATTTATTGACAGTAAATATTGATCAATATTATTACAGTATGCTTTTTTTGATTCGACAGTCAGTTGAGACTATAAATACGTTGTCACGTCTGTGTTTAGTCACTTAATCACAATGCACATGAGGGTGCAACACAACCTGATACCTGAGGGGAAAGACGTGCACTGACCCTATACACCACCCCAATTAATCAAACTTTATTTTCAATAGCATCTTTCATGCAGGTTAGTGCAGTTCAGTGTTTGAAATATGATTGACAATATGCAAGAGAGAAATAATAAACAGGTAAAACAACTAAAACTACTTGAGACTAATGCACAAAGAGATGTAGTAAGAATAAGTAAAAGCAGTTAATGATGATAAATGAGAGTAAACTGTTAAATATATATATATAAAAAATATATAAATAAAAGAATAAAATGTCTTTCTTAGTCAAAAGCAAGACTGAAAAGGGTATGTTTTAAGTATACCTTTAAAATTTCAACATTTCCAGCTGCTCTCAGATCCACTGGCAGATTGTTCCAGCGACTCAGAGAATAAAAGCTAAAACCTGACTCAACAAACATTTTAGTCCCACACTTTGGAACAACTAAAATACCTTAATGTTGGTGTTGGATGTAAATGTACTGAAATGTGAACGTAATCTGATGTTTTGTGCAGTTGAGAAAATTTTGGACCTCAGTGCGTTGGATTATTTGACAGCGTCACTGCCGTCTTCCTCCATTACTTCAGGAGCAACAAATATGACGTTATATGATGTTACCAGATCAGTAGGTGACATTTTCGAAACAGAAATAAGGTGATGCAGCTTCATAAAACAATATTAAATGTTGCATTGTCCTTGATGTAGCTTCAACCTGTGACTATGTTGAGAGGGCAAATTTATCATCATATATTTATTTTTAATAAAGGATATTTCCTCTGAAAGAAATCAAAACAAAATGAAACAAAATATAAACGATTATAGAACAAAACCAGCCGAAGCACATCAACAAGCACGTTTAATTGTGGACCAGAAGTTAAGGGTAATTTCGATGTGTTTTCTACACACTGTTTATACAGATTTGTTGCCGGTGTGTGTGGGTGTGTGTGTTTTACGATGTAGAGAAAGAGACAGCGGGAGACAAAATGTGCCCCTCTAGCCTTTGTAATTATCTGCCAATTTTCTCTCCGTCAGTTGCCTTTATCATCCCTTTTCGATCTCACCTAGAGGTCGGAGACTGTCACTCGGTGGCACCTCCATCTCTCAGTGTGCACCGCATGAAATGTAGAAGTCCTCACACTGACCTCTGCCTGCCAGCTCCTGCTTTCCTCGCCCCTTATTTGTTTCCTCGTAACAGGAGACATTCGGAGATAAGGATAATTATCAATCAGCGATCTCAGCGGCTATTTATGCAGCAACTGAACAGGAGACGGAGGATGGGTGTTACTTTCTGACACCGACCCTAGGTGGCATGATAGATGGTTTCTTTTTTTGTCCACCACTTTGCTCCACACAGAAAATGCTCTAGTAGGAGATTTTGAATAAGGGATTGTCAAGTTCTGCTCTTTCTCACTGGTCATGATTTCATTTATTTCCATTGTTAGGAGTACTTCCTGTTTTACATTATTTTGGTGCCACTAACTTTTCCCATCTCAGATCCCACTTCCTTCCCTCTATGTGTTTTCCATCTCCGTCAAATTTTCTCCCCTCTCCGAGTACATATAGTCTCTGTGCTTCCTTCCTTCTGGGCCACTCTGGCTTTGTCATAAGCAACCCAGCCATTATCCCCCAGTCTCCTCGTGTTATTATTTAGACAGCTTGATCAACCTTGATCAGCTGACCTCAATTATCTCATCGTCTAAACCCACAACTTGTATCTTAGACCCCATTCCAACAAAGTTACTTAAAGAAATTCTGCCCTTAATAAATAGTGCTTCACTGAATACAAACAATCTATCGTTATCATCAGGATCTGTACCAGAGTCCTTTAAGCTAGCCGTAATTAAACCCCTTCTCAAAAAAACCACTCTGGACTCTGACAGTCCGATATCCAACCTCCCCTTCCTGTCTAAAATCCTTGAGAAAGTTGCAGCCAATCAGCTGTGTGACTTTCTCCAGAAAAGTAATGTATATGCAGACTTTCAGTCGGGGTTTAGAGCTCATCACAGCACAGAGACAGCCTTGACAAAAGTCACAAATGACCTTCTCATAGCTGCAGATCAAGGGTTTATCTCTGTCCCCGTCCTGTTTGATCTTAGTGCAGCATTCAACACTATTGATCATCACATCTTACTACAGAGACTAGAAAAGTTAATTGGCATTAAAGGAACCGCCCTAAGCTGGTTTATCAGATCGATTCCAATTTGTGCAAATTAACGATGAGTCATCTGTGCACACCAAAGCTAATCACGGGGTTCCTCAGGGTTCTGTGCTCGGCCCACCTTATATATGCTTCCACTAGGAAACATTATCAGGACACCATTGGTAAATTTTCACTGCTATGCGGATGACACTTCTGAGTAAAACCAGACCAATGTAATCAATTAACGAAACTTCAGGCATTTTTCAAGGACATAAAAAAACCTGGATGGCCCGCAATTTACTCCAATTAAATTGAGATAGAACAGAGGTTGTAATGCTCGGCCCTAAACACCTCAGGGATGCATTATCTAACTCTAGATGGGATTGCCCTTGTTTCCAGTGAAACCATCAGGAATCTGTGAGTTATCTTTCTTTCTTATCTTTCTGGGAATATAGTTCACTACACTGGCTTCCTGTTAAATTTAGAACAGAATTTAAAATTCTCCTCCTCACCTAGAAAAGCCCTTAATAATATGGCACCATCATACCTTAAAGAGCTCAGAGAACCATATCATCCCACTAGAGCACGGCGCTCCCAGAATTCAGGCTTACCTGTCATCCCTAAAGTCTCTAAAAGTAGAGTAGGAGCCGGAGCTTTCAGCTATCAAGCTCCTCTCCTGTGGAATTATCTCCCAGTTTCAGTTCAGGAGGCAGACTCCCTCTCTGCGTTTAAGAGTATAGGCTTAAAAACGTTTGTCTTGGACCTGCTCTTGGTTATGGCCTAGATTGTCGGGGGACACATGAAGCTTGTTATTGTTATCGAGTCAAATTTTTCCCAGGAGTCCTTGTGCTTTATCGTTTGCAGATCCAGGATCACTGCCTCAGTCCACATCGTGAATCAACAACCAACCATCACGGTGGGTTGTAGATCGTGATAGTGGACCATAGATCATGACAATGGATGGCGAATCAGAGATCATGATAGTGGATCGTGCTGGTGGATCATGATCGTGGTGGAGACTGATCATGGACTATGAATACAACAAGACTGCTTGATATACAATCTGCCTACATATTCTACCATAACTGGCAATAACCATTTCAATAGTCATTACTGCTCCCTTCATTTCTATCAGACATTTTCTTATGTATAAAGACTTTAAACATTGACACTTTTCCATTATGTTAAAAACGGTTTCATCTTGATCGCCAACTGGTGGCTGGCTACAGTATAGGTCATAAATCCAGCCTCCTCCATGTTAATAGGAGTCAAAGCCAAATCATTTTTTGCTCAAACATGGTTTCTGTCATTTTAGATTCACACGGATGTATTTTGTGTTTATTCTTCAGATAAGCTTTGTTTTAACTAGCTTTTTGATGCTATACCAGTTTCCCATTACAATTTTGAAACCCTGCATTTGGGTCGTGAGACAGTCTATAGTCCGCTGCCCTGAGGTTCACCAGTTGTAAAAGGACTTCCTGATAAACAGTAATCCCCCATCTGATGTGACATTTGGACAAGCAATGAAAAAGCACATGGGGCAAGATTTAAGAGCATTATTACTGTGTCGAACGCAGCCCTCCATCCCATCATGCACATCAGTGTCATACCCGAGGAGGTAATCCCACGACAAGCCCTTAATTGTCTGGCAGTCCCCCTTTAGAAAATGTCACAACTTTATTTCTCACAAAACACTCCTGTCAGCCAAAGGGGACAGGCCATAATTAGAAAATATGTTCAAGCTCAGGAAAACATGATTACACTAAGACGCCACTCGAGTGTTTCAACAGCCTTTGTTTTCCAAGACACATTCAGGGAACACAGAGTTTTAAACACCAGTTTACTTTTTTAGGTCATTCAGGTTTGTTTATCTGTTTTTAAATACATGCAAACACTTTATATTCTAGAGGGTTTGTTTTTGAACCCAAAGTGAGACAAATGGTGGTTTCTTTGGTAACAGACATTGACATTTGCATTAGGGTCAGAATTGCTGCATGGCCAATCGTATGGAATCAGACACCTCCTGTTAGTACGGATACCGTTTCTAGTTGTAATTTGCATTTTACCAGTTAACCAATGCACATGTCAGACATGAACTCCGGGAAAAATTGGGTCTGGACGTATTCAGAGTTTGCCTTTCACATATGAAGAGTGTGGGACACGTTCAGGTGATAGGTGGTGCCTGGTCGAGCAAGAGGCAGGATATGACGTGTAAATTCTGCTGCAGAAATCACATGTTTATGTTTAAGTGTTTGACACCTCTTTTTCACCCTATTTGTATTCTTTTCAGTTTTTTTCAGTTTTGCATCCATAGTGTGTTCGAAACATGAATGCGCCCAAATGCTTCCTGGGAAATTTCCGCACATTTTCCTGCTGGACTTGGTCAATCATTTCATTAGGTGGCTGGCAGAGAAAATTCCAGGAAATCATTTGGAGCAACTTACTCGGACGTTTCACATACAGCCCATCCGGAAAATTTCAGGAAAATGTCTGGAGTTCCATGCATGTCTGAAAGCAGCCCGGATGTTTCCATTGTCATCACAAAGTCAGTCGCGAGAAAATGTTGGTGCCTTAGTTACAACACAAATTCATAATGATTTGTTTCAGTTGCTGTACAGAACTTCAAGGTGCCTCACTAATGAAGAGTTATATTTCCGAGCACACTAAACTAAATAATCGTATTCCATATTTACGGTTGCACCCACAAATCCACACATGAGCTGCTGCTGCTGTTACTAAAGCTGTTTTGAACCTGAAATCTGTTCGGTCTTCCTAACATGACGCTGGAACCTGTTGTGCAGCAGCAGCCGCCTGAAGATCTGCAGTCGTCTCCACACTGTGTCACCACCATCTGCTTTCACATCTGGAACTCACGTTCCCCATAGAAAAGCTCTTGAACATTCTCTCATCTATATTTAGCGGGTCTAATATCAACTGGTGTTGACATTCCCTTCTCTCATTACACCGTTATCACAACCTTGCAACCTTCGAATTAATTAGCTGCTGCAAGTCAATTAGTGTCCTCAACAAACACATCCTCCCTGTCACAACACTCTTCAGACCTCGAAACTCCAAACACTTTCAAATAATTACTCGGGTGTTGATCTTGAAAACTTAAACTTGTTTCGAATCATTAGTTCTGCTCACCGTGTGCGGAGCTGCCGACATGAGGAGTAAAGCATTAAGCCTTTTGAAAACATTGACACGAAATCAAACGCTCTTTAATGACTTTGAATAGAATCTTTAAAAAAAGGTTGGAAATAAATCTGCTCACAGTTGAGTTTGCAGGCAGAAATACCCCCCACCCACCCCTATAATCTGAATCCTTCACTCTCTGCAGTATGACAACAGAGTGTGAGAACAATTGCGTTCTTACCCACAGCTATGGTGGTGGTCTGCATGCTGATGCCTATTGGATATAGCCTCCTGTTTTGATATGCGTAGGTTGGTTTGAAGGAAGCTCCTGCTGAGAAGCGCATCTCATTGTGCAGCTTCTCCTGCGGTGAACTTTCAGGCATGGGACTCCGTCTCAGGTGTCCAGCTGTGTGCCGAGGTACTCATATTGAAGAAGGTGCACAGCGATTGCCCAATTTCTCTGCTGCTAATAAAATATTTAAGTGAGTGTGTTCTTGTGAGACCATGTTTTATACAGCGTGCAGACAGCTACTTCAAAAACACTCTTTGCCCAGGTTTCCTCTGAGAGATGGCATCATTTATAAATATAACTATGTCAAGGACATGTTTCTTTTGTGGTTGACTCTTGTTTTTCCCGCAGTTTTTCATTCCATACATGGCTTTAATAACACGCTTTATCTGGGTCATTTATGAATGTCAGAGTCATGAGGTGACTTCTGTACAGGGCACGTGGACCCACTATGTAATAAGTGATTGGGTATTATTAAATCTCTCTGTTGTTTAAATATACAAACAGCTGAGAAGCCTGTGTCTAAGGAAAGAAATGCAGTTAGGGGGAAAAAGTGTTAAAAATAAGTCCACATAGAGAGATGAAACTCAAATAATAAAGTCCAAAAGCGAGGAAAAGTTCCTCCGAGATCTTTTGGAGGCGCCGAGTGGCTGCTTTGGGTTTCAGGTCATGCTTGCAATGGATTTTTCTGGCTGTTATAGTCACTGAGAACATGCTTCAACTGCCAAGAGGTGGATGAGAAATGGAGCCGTTAGACCTACAACAGCATAAAACAACTATTTATATCAACAGTCCTTTCACCACTGGATTTATGATTCTTTTAACCTGTCTCTCTAAAAGGCTGCGCTGTCTGAGGCCCTGGCATTGTGAAAACACATTACGCTCCGTCGGATTCTCAGGGATGGACACAGATAAAGAGCGTACGTACTGAAGCTGTTTTTTATCAGTCTGCCACTGTGCTGTGTATTGCTGAATAATATGTTGATAGTGGAACTTGAATGTGCTTGTTATCAGATTTATATCCATCGGAAATATGCTCACTCGTATATTTTAATGATCCCTCATCTGTTAGGACTCTATAGGCTCTGATGATTTGTGGAGGAAGGAAGTCAGGTACGTGTACTCGGGTACAAACTTGAGGTACTTTAGTACTTTCGTTTCCTGCTGCTTTCTACTTCTGCTTTAACAAGATTTTAATTAGTCTTTAACATCCTAGGTTTTGTCAATGACCTGTAAAGCACTTTAAATTGGATTTGTAATTTGCCCCACCTCCACCAACTACCACAGTACAATATCTACAGCTTAATGAGGGAGCTATATTTATGTTTGGTTTATATAATAATAATAATAACATTAAGTATTACTATTATTATAATAATTATTATTATTACGATAGGAAAAACCCACTTTATTATGTAACATTGACGAGGCCTGTTTCAGCACTTTGCTTTTGATTATGAAAATAACAATGTCATTAATATGATATAAAATGTATATATTATATCCCTATTATTCTAATCCAGATTTTTCTGCATAGAAATACAAAACAACAATTTTTGATACCAGTGTTTATTTGATTAATTTATTTCTCTACTTAAATTTTTTTTGCATTACTAAATTCAGGGCTTCACTGTAACTGCACTGTCACTGCATGTTTCCTGTATTATTTGGTGTCCAACTGTATTTTATTTTGTCTTATTTTCTGATCTCATTGTAAGTGCCTTCTTTTATTATTATAAAAATTGTTCACACGCTTATCTCCCCTAATGTGAAGCACGTTGAGTTGCCTCTGTGTCTGAGAGATGCTAAAGAAATAAACTTGCAGTTGCCACACAGTGAAGAGTGAAGAAAAAAGAAAAGAGTGGTAAACAGTGGTGGGCGTGAAGGACGGTTGGAGGTATTGGTTCACCTACCAGGGAAAGCTACAATAAATCTTGACCTGAGCTCTACCTGTCAAAACAGCACTGCTCTTCTTTCCCCTGACGTGTGCTTCTGGTGAGAATCGGAGCTTTAAAGATGCTGAATTTGCTTGAAACAAAACTGTCAGCTCTTTCTTTTGTTTGAGCAAATTCAATATTTGTGCGCTGGGCGTGCGGGCTGCCAGCAGTCAGCTACACAACAAGACTCTGGTGTGTGCATGTGTAAGTGCAGTGTGCAGCCATTTCTGGAGCTCACACCTCATGCTGCTTTTAATCGAATGCATTGTCATTTGAGATTCATATCCATTTCCTCCACACTACTGGGTGGCATCTAAATGGCTCCTTTGTATAAACAGCAAATCTTTATTCTGGAATATAGATCAAAACAGCGAGAATGCAAAAAAAGCACATTGATGAAAAAAATGGCAAGGGTAAAGAGATGGATTTAGTCGTGAATTTGAATAAGTGTGGAGGGAAATGGCACAGGTTAATAACAGGGATAAATCATATCTTTCTCACAGCTTGAGGCTGCGGCTTGTCGATCCTTGTGCGTCGTTAGTCATCCACTCTCAAAGACCTGAGAAAAATACAAACGCATAACTAGAGGAAACAGAAATCTCCGTGGCAGTAGTTCTGACCTTGCCTCTCAGAGAAATCTAACAAACGACTCAGATGCGAAAGCAGACAGAGCAAAAGGCGTTTTGTTCATATCCTCATACCAGTTTTGTCTCTTTGCACAACTCAAGACATTTTTTTTATATTATTTGAAAACTGCAGAGTAAAATGGGGGGACTCCTAATGAATACATTGCATTGTGTATTTCTAGAAGAAAGAAAAAAAACAATTTCATATTCATGAGCGAATGCTATTTTTGTGAGAGAGAAACAAACGAGTTCCTTTTTCCACAACAAATTCAGAACCAAATTGAAAATGCGACTGCGATAAACAGAGTGCACAGAAAGCACTCATTCAGAGGCAAGATGTCGCTGTTTAATTACACTAAACACATCTTTCAGTGCTGTATGATTTCTACAGTCAGATGGTACCTGGGTCAATACTTGACTCCCTTATTAATTTTTCATGACCGAGGATTCACAGGTTGCAAATTTCACAGCTCATCGTTGCAAATATTGTGTTTCAGGCAGGAGTTAGCTGGAAACCCAATAGCTCGGAGGAGATACGATCTCCTCTGGGGGTAAACCGAGGTTAATAATGATAACATGCAGTGGCTTTCTCGGGTCTTGGGGTCAGACTTTGTGTTCTCACATCGGTTTAGGAGCAGCTAAACAGATTCATGTGGCAGATGAAAATTCAATGATTATTCCGGGCACATAGCCCATGATCCTCTTGTGACTGTGCCGATTCCGAAAAAGCTTGGTAGAACATCCTGGGAGCACACAGGCAATATGTAAGACCTCCCTGTCATTTCTTTTTCACTGCTCTGAACCCCATGGTGCAGCAGGCTTGTTTCACAGCCTGAAAAATTGGAGAGCTCAGACAAGTCGAGCTCTCATGGTGAGGTTTGCAGCAAAGAGAAAATTTCCCTGCACTGTATATATATATATATATATGTCATTGAGATAATGTGAAGCACAAGGAACAAGCTGAGCTAATTAACTCCAGGTCATCTTGCACCATATCACGAATAACATGCAGTTTTCTGAGGAATATCAACATTATTACTAGAATGTTAGAGGAGATGAATAGTCACCACGTAATGAAAGCATGTACAGCGACTCAACTTAAGCAGGTGAGGTAGTTATATATCTAATCTTTAACTAGTGTGCATGACAGAAGTAAACTCTCCAACATTCAGTAGTATTTAGGCATTTAGCAGAGACTGATTCGGACTTTCTCCGGAGTTTTTCCTTCATACACGAACATCGCAGCAGGAGATTCTCTGCCCAGACACGTTGACAACAACACAGAGGTCTCCTGCGGTGTTCTCACAGCGGCTCCTACGAACATTCTGTGGACTTTTCACTCGGAGAAACTCTGCAGAAAGGCCGAGAGGTGATCACTCGGACATTTGCGTTGTCTCATACAGGAGAAGGTCTGGAGGTTCTCCGGAGTTCAGTGAATGTCCGAAATCCACTTAAGTGAGTTTTCCCCTGTGTCAAAGGGCTGAACAGGGAGAAAACATTCAACGTAGTATCATGAATCCGAGCAACAATACCACGTAACATAACACATTGATAACATGAGTTGTGTATCCATATAGGAGCATGCAGATGCTGCCCTACCCCATCTAAAAAATAATAATGTGAGTGTATGCACATGCGCATTGACACATTGGGAAGAAGATTGAAGCTCAGGCACCAAAGAAAAGTAGCACAAACTTTTAACAAGCGAGGAGTGTGATAAGATGTGTCTCCAGAATGATGTTGGAGCCATCATGCCTGCAAGACAGACTTTCAGTCACACACTGATATTCAGTTTCCATAGCAACACATCTTTGATTTCTTTCTCAGGGTGAAAACATTTTTTTTTGTTGTCGGATAAAATGAAACGTCATTAATTCTCCGTTCAATAGGAAGGAATTGGTGATTTTGTAAAGTGCATGTGAATGTTTCCAACAAAAAGTGAGTAACTTCAAATGGCTTTTTCCTGGATGTGTTACTCAGTGTTGTATGTATGTGTGGGTTTGCTTTTTCAATAGTTTGTTTTGAGCACATGCTGCACAACAGGACGCGACTTGCATCACATCAAAGCACAGGCTGTATTTGAAAGAAATACAATAATGCAGCTTGTCAGGTATCTAAAGGTTGATAAGGTTGCAATCCTTAAGTTAGTGAGCACACGACTGGAGACTGCAATGCAGAGCCAGTTTAACTTTAGCTTTACACGTCTCATATCGACAGTGTGAACTCTCTCCTTGGTGGTTTGGCCAAGACCAACACATGTGTATGGAGTAAACTGTACTGCAGAAACATATCAGCTAACAACAGAGCACAGATGTTCCTCCTGTTCAGCTACTACTTGTTTGCACAACACAAACATATAGTGGGAAGAATGTAAGGAAAGTGTTAACATCAGGATTTGACTGTGACTGGAAGCTTTTAAACAGCAAGTGGTTCTAGAAGAAGTTCAAACTTTCACCTGCTCGTCAATCTCGGAGCCCATCGGCTATTGTCTGACGCCGAAATAACCTCTGAGGGCAACGGCCGATATTTTGTGGCTTCCAGTGCACACATCATATATCCAGGCCAAGACTGCAGCAGCATCTTGTTGTTCCACATGCTCAGTGTTTGGGACGGCAAGGCTATAAATATGAACTTGCTCATCATTATGTACTGTAACTCCGTGACTCATTTTTGTACAAGTATAATGATATCAGTGCTAAGAATAACTCAGTTAAAATGACTCACACCCGTTATTCCAAGTGTTCACACATTTCTTTCCTTGATTTCCTTGTTTTGTATATTTGTTGCAGTTTGTTCCGTGTGAAACCGGAAACATATTTGATGATTGTATAGATGTTCAATTTATATTGGACTTTATTTTGATGAAAGTTTTAGCAGCCATTCCAGCATTCACTGTGTAACCACAAGATTTTGCTTTCACAATTCAGTTTTGCTACAGATTAATCAAACAAGATAGATGAGTCAATGAGTCATTTGAAGTTAGTTACTGAGATTTGGAGGTGTGGTTTGGTGGTTTTTGTTATTACCTCTGCTGAGGAGGTTATGATTTATGATTATGATTGTTCATGTAAGCAAGATTAAGCAAAAACTGGATGGATTAACAACAAACTTGGAATGCTGCAGTATCGGATAGAAATGACACATTACATTTTGATGCAGATCCCCTTAAATGTTTTGTATTACGTTCTTTAACCTTGCAAGAAAGAGTGTTTTATAAGTTTTTTTGATATTTTCACTGATTTTCCCAGAGAATATTGCATCAATCTTGATGAACACATCAGGATTGATATATATTAGTGTGTGCAATTTGGTCCAACTTGATAGAATTTAAGGGGACTGTTGGGCCTTGGCGGAGGTATGCGCTCTACCGTGCCATTCTAGTCTTTGAACTGAGCAGGCCTCACCCTGTTTTCAATCTTTATGCTAAGCTAAGCTAACCAGGTGATGGTTGCACCTTCATATTTACCTCACTGAGATGAGAGTGGGCTCAATCTTCTTGTTTTGACAGGAAAAGCAAATAATTCCTGTTTGTCATTATTTGTCAAATTTCTTCGTCTGGGTTGTGAGTCTCCATGTGATCACAAAAAAACAACGTGGAGAAAGTCAACAGGTGCTGTTTGAACAGTCCAGTGTGAATAAGCTCCTGTGAGTCGGGGAACAAGGAGAGTGACAAAGTGTGATAAATTCAATGCAGTGATGTTTGATTAAACAAATGAGACGAATAAGACTGCAAACACAGCTCCTGTTCTTTCTCCGAGCTGCCGTTTCACCTCATGAATGTCAATGAGGAGGTGGTCTGGGTTTATTTATAATCAAAGATTGAATGCAGGGTCTATCCCTCTGCCTGATAATGCCCCCCTGTTTGTCTTCATGTGGAGATGGAGAGATGTTTACGCTTAGAGCTACAGAGCTCCGCCATCGCACCCAGCGCCCCGGCACACACAAGCAGAGAAGATGAAGAGAATGAGAGGAAGACGTGGAAATAAAAGGACATAGAGCTTGAGTTATATTTGTTGGGGAACTGCCTGTAGCGGGGACACGCAGTCACAAATAAAAACTTGCAGAAAAGTGCACGTTGATGGGTATGGGCCCTGGCCTTTGTGTCGCGCCAGCTCAGTGGAGACACAGCACGCAGGAGTCATCACTGGCTGCCATAGGTAATTATCATAATGAATGTAAAGGCCCAGACACACAGACACTATTGCAAAAGAAAAGCCCACAGAAAACTGACGGCTGTCTTCTTGAAATAAAGAAAAGTCAGGTTTTCACAGGAATTTAGTTTCCTTCTCAATAGCTCTGTCATCTTATTAACATTTAGCTTTATATTCATAGACAGCAGTTAAAACTAATGATAATGGAAAAGCTCTAGAGCATAATATATTATTGTCTGTGTTTAAATTGACAAAACTTGCATCTCCTCATATATTTCTACACTGAAATATTACCTCTGGCCTCTGCAGGACATGCCTGCAATTGCCCTGCCAGTGCTTTTCAAAGTGTAAATAATCTTAAAGGCTTCACAGATCTTGCAGCGCTGCTGAATAATGCATGCCTCAAATTACAGTTGCTGTGATGGTCGCCCTCTGTTATATCGAGGCATCCTCTCGCTCTCTCACCGATTGATTGCAGCCCATAATTCCCAGTGTCTGAGACGTGGGATGTCACGGTGAAGACTAGGATAAGAGATTCTGCTTTGTCACCCTCTGAAAAAGGTCCTGATATCTGTGGTTGTACACTGCAGGCAGGAATTGCACACAGGAGTCTGACGGTTAGAAAATAATTCCCTTGGAAACTGGCAAAATAACCGGAACTCGGAATACATACATTCTGTTTCTCTCCACGTGACCAACCTGTTTGCCTTGTTTACCATATATTGATCAGGCTGAGACATTATTCCAGATAATTCCACATCTTCCTGCCGGCTACAGTCCATACACAAGCCCTTATGTTTTAACTAGGGGCAGCTCAGAGCCAATTCAAGTAAGTGGGAGGTTTGCAGCCAACTGTGGTAGAACTCCTTGATTTATTGTAAGCAGAATAACTTTAGAAAATAAACTCAGAAGAAGAAATTGATTATTCTGACTCTGCTATCAAATATGTAAAGTGACACTCGTTTATATATTGTGTATTATAACTTTGACAGGTTTATGTATTCAGTCACATCTCGGAAGGTGAGGAGCCAAATACAGGTGATACTTGAGGACGGATTAAACAAACAGTCTTTAATTAGACTTAACAGAAACGTTTGTGTGTGTTGTATTGTTGTTGCTGCTGCTGTGTTTTAATGTTGTAGTATTATTGCTGTTGTTGCTGTTGTTGTGGTGGTGGTGGTGTTTTAATGCTGTAAAATTGTGTTGTTGTCGTTACTGTGTTTGAATGTTAAGGTCCTAATGTTGTAGTTTTATTATTGTTGTTGTTGTGGTGGTGGTGGTGTTTGAATGTTGTGAAATCTTGTGTTGGGTTTTTTGGGGGGTTCTTTTCCTGCCCAGGGACGGCAGATGAAAATAAGCTTATAGCTAACTCCTGTACTGCTACAGAGCTGTGTATCGTCCCTGTCAAATAAATAAATACATTTAAAAAAGCATTCTCCGGACCCTACATTTGAAGTCTGATGGTGTCACATGACTAAGCTGTCCCTTTGATCTCAGAGAAACAAAGGCTCTAACAGGTGGATCCATCTCGGGTCAAACTACAGTATCCCAGGATTCATTGTGCTTTGGTGACAAACTGTTTTTTAAAGAGATAATGCCGCCAGAGAGTAACAAGACGTCCAATGTTGAATATCAGGCTTCAACCCAACTGAACAACCCAACGGTACACATGTAAAAAAAACAAGCATTGGAACTTTCTCATTGTGTCCAGCTGTACCTCTATAGGCAACAGCAGTTAGGGTGGATCAAGCTGGTGACGCAGGAAATGGAAATCCACCGTAGACCAGACCGTCTCATTTTAGTTTGGCCTTCACGGTCTATGTAGGCCGCCTCCGTCATGGGCCGTGTAGACTGCTGTCGAAGGAGCCAGCCTCTGAATTGGGACACAGATAATGTATGCATGTAATTCAGCATTACACAGTAATAGGTTACTGATAAACCAAACTGAACAATTCTTACAGGAAGCAGCAGCCTCAGTCAGCTGTTAGATGAAGAGCAGCAGGCGACAGGCTGCACACCTCCATCTCTTCAGCGAGGTAACCGCTGGTGTGCAGAAAACAAGCCGCACCATGTGCCAGTTATTGACCTTCTTAACTAATACAATACATGCATAAGTACCTGCTCCTGAGTGTTTACTGTGGTGTGAAACCGCACATGCTGTAAACACCAGTAAATATATCAAACAGGAATGAAATCTCAAGGATTATCACTTAAACTGTAAAAAACACTGAAATGCCATGGTTGTCCTCGAAGATAATTTCTTCATTGCCGGGTGCTTGCTTGTTTATCTATTATTAAGCATTTTATATTTTCCTTCGTTTAAAATGATTTAAGATAGTAGAGTGCATACCTCCACCAAGGCCCGACAGTCTCCTTACAAGCTAAGGCTAAATTATGTTTCTCAGCTATAGTGTTTGTTACCATGCCACGGCTGAACTTCAGATCCAGATTTTTATTTGCGCCTGCACAACATTGCACAGACTCATTCATACCAACCCCCACAATATGGGGATTTTTTTCGTCAAGATTCACACATAATTCGTCATCAGCGAAAACGATGATAAATAGCTTGCAATGTTTGATAAAGTAAATAAAATCCTGCATCTGCCCCCTGACATTTAATGGGCTCTTCCCTGACCTATACCGCATCCTTTCAACAAGTTCCATGTTAATCAATGGATTAATCCGTTTTCAGACATGACCTGCGGAGGATCTTTGGAGAATTGAGCCCAGACTTTCTCTGCAGTTTGCCTTTTACACATGCACAATGCAGCAGGAGGTTCTTTGCTCAGACGCGTTCACAACCGCAACAAATCCTCCGCAGGATTCCAGGTGAGGGCTGGTGCAGCAGGCAGAGGCAGAGTGCAACGTATTTATTCCGCTGCAGAGATCATATGTTTTTGTTTACAGCGCATCAACACCAGCGTCAGCTCTTGTCACCACAAACTCTCTTGACATCTTCGTCGGTGTCTTCTCCGTGTATGGCTCCACTTTCTAACTCCGGAGGCTGTCACTCGGACATTTGCGTTCGCACATACAGTTCAGTGCATGTCTGAAAGCAGCTTAACAGACAAACAAAGATGAAAACATAACCTCTGATTATTCTCCTCCACTCACTAGTGGACGTTTTCCAAACACTGTCTGTCTGGAAAGACAGCTGCACATGGTCCTTCAATAAAAAGATAATAGAAATGACAGTAATGACTTATTCATTCATCCTCCCCATTACCATCTTCAATTTACTGGGAATAAACCAACCCACAAGACTGGCTATAGCCCACCAGGTCTGCTGGAACACTGGTTATGTAAGGCAGCCGATAATTCATTACATTTAATAGGATGCTCCGCTGCAGTCGGGCTTCAGGGCTGCTACTTATTTAGTCGTTGATAAGAGTTATAAAATCTACTCATGAGTTCCTGTGCAAAAAAAAAAAAGAATTACACGTCAGAATCTCTGAAGAAAAGAATATTCTATAACAAATATACCTGGTGGAGGATAAATCCAATATACTGCATGCATACACGGTAAAACAAAAATGGATTCCTCCATATATTTTGCTAAATGAGCTTATTCTATCTCTGTGTGTGGTGCCAGAGAGCAACGCCAGCACAGTAGTCCTTCTTCTCTCCTACAGCACTCAGCAGCAAACAGGAGGAAATTGGTCTCGGAGGACAAAAGCAGCATTAATGTACTGTATCTAAAAAAGAAAAAAAAAAGGAAAGGTGTATAGAACAGTGAAGTTATTTCCAAAGACATGACCCCGGTGAGCTGCTCGTAGCAACTGCCCCATAAATGCCAAAGCGAGCGCGGCTTCTCCTGGAGCTCTGAGTGATGTCTGAACATCCAGGAATCATCACAAATTAATTACAGCAGCGAGGCGCGAGGCTGGAAGTTCTCTCCTGCAGCACAAAGAGCTCAGGGGGGCAAGAGGTAACAGACACTCCAACTTCTCCCCCATGATCTTTGCTCCATTCTGCTGCTTCTGTGTTTTTGACAATGTATTTTGGCTCCTTGTGGTTGTGTGTGTCGGAGCCAACGCAGAGCCCCCGAAACATCATGTTCAGTTTACACACATTCGACTCCAGGGTCCTTATTTCTAGGCGCCAATGAATAAAGAGGGGGTTGAAAGAAAAAAGAAAGACTGGAACGATTGAAAATTGCTGTCTTGTGCGTTCGATTGTATCCATTCACATCCAGTAAATGACACATATAGAAAAGAGAGAATTTCACACTCTGCCTTCTCAGAATTAGGCTCCATCACGGCTGAGTAAGTATGATGGGAAAGGACAGTGAGAGGCTTTCTAGTCATCGTGCATGTCGGGGGGTGGGGGGGATTTCTCACAGGCAGAAATTGCAGAGTTAAGAAGAAGAAGGGTGAGTGGGAATAAATGAGGTAGGCAGGACTTGATGGATTCCAGGAGGAGGATGACTGACCACTAATTGAGGGAGAGGCATCCCTGTTGTGTCTCGCTGCGTGTCGCCAGGTTTTTTGAAGTCATAAGGGAGATGCACTGGAAGCTGTGATGGAGTATAATAGGCTGATGTAATGAGGTGATTTGGAATGGAAGATACAGAGGACACAGCTCCTTAGGGGAGCTCGCGACCACTGGAGTGTGAAAAGTTATAAGAACGTAGGTATTATGAGTCCAGACGAGTCAAACTCTCGGGTCCCTAACTTCTTATCGTGGGCAGCAGCGATGTCGAATCCTACATTACAGGTAAAGCTTGACACGGGAGCCAGGTCATGCAATGTGAACAGTGGAAGCTGAGCCATGAACATGTCATTGAATGTTAGCGTGTGGATTTGCATGAGTGTGCAGTGCATGTTAGAGTCAAGTCAAGTTTATTTCTATTGTCTCTGTGGGTTTAACAGGTTCGAAAAGGAGGATATCCAGTCCCACAAAGAAAATACAAAGACTTAGTTAGATTAGTTTTTATTTGTATAGGGAGAAAGTTATAACAATAATGCTATAATAATCCTGTCGTAGCCGGACTCAAATGCAGAGAAAACAGGAGGGTGCAATGGGATATTTGATAAAGGACCAGCTTACAGACCTTAGGCAGCAAAACCATAGAAACATGGACATGAAACAGTGATAAACCAAGCAAGGAACTAACTGTGCAAACTGAACGGAACTTAACTGACAAACCAACAAAGAAGACTGTGCTTCCACTTGCTGCTTGGAAGGTCCCAAAAAACTGGAAGCTGTAAACAGAATGTGTTGTATAACACTTTGATAGCTCTTTTTCAATATCAACATAATAACATTAAAAGGTGTGTGTGAATCCTAATTGGTTTGTTAGAGATGGACATAAAGTTTGCAAGTTCACATTAAAAGATGATAGTAAAATTAACAACTTGAGGCGGACAGAGGAAGAAGCTTCAAAGTCAAACAGAAACTAATAAACTCAGAGTGCAACTGAGACATAAATCCAAAAAACCAAACACAAGAAAATAACAACACCAAAGTTTATGAATACAAAACAAGTCCAAAGATCCAAACATGTAAAACCAACGTCCAAACTCAAGGAGATTACAAGAGGAAAATCCAAAATAAATATCAAAAAGTCCATATACAAGTCTATAAATTCAAGAGTCAGAAGTTTCACAAAGACAAACTGTGTGTCCATGACAAGACTCTAAGCAGGAGCAGAATCAAGCTAAATTCAACATTAGGATAATAATTGCAGTACTAATAAAAGTCCAAGGAATAATCAAATGCAATCATTCATCGAATGTGTCTGTAAAACACTTTTATCTTTTCATCTACTGCTGTTATGTGAATATTAGCAGTTGGGCTTATTGATTAACAGTTGGTTGCAGTAATAGTAATTTCTTTTGCAATATTTTACTTTTTAAATGTACAAATTGAAAGTGCATATTAAATTGACACACTTAATTACTCACATGATCCTTTTTTACATCATATTGTCAGTGCCAGTATTATCTATTGAGAGGGGTTATTTAATCTACTGTGTTATAGGATAATTATATGTTTACTAGTTTTCACTAATTGCAGGCAGTTAAATTCAACTTTGTCATTTTATGATTTATAACTGGAACACAGTATTTTGATGGCGGGCTCGTATCCCCCCGTGTCCCAAAGTGCTAAGCTGAACAATTAATCCTCTCTGAATCATCGGAGACATCAGATGGTGTCTGTGTTCTAACTCCCAGTCAACTGTTGCCAGTTGCTGCCATTTGGTTTGAGAGTTAAGTTAATCGTCCCCAAACAAAATGATCATCCGGAAGTAGCAGCAGTGCAGCAATTTAACAGAGGAATCGAACCAGAGAAATAAGTTTGTCGAAGAAAAACAAACACTGTTGTGCCACAACACAACAGTGTTTGCTGCTGCCACTGTCAGCCTGCGCTTTTACCAGATTTATGTGTTTGGACTGGGCCTTCAGGGGGAAACACATGATTATAATAAAGATTGTAATAAAGAAAGACAGTGAGAGACAGAAAACGCCACTAAACACATAATACCCATCTGTGCTCATTGTTCCAGTGCGTGTGTGTGTGTGTGTGTGTGTGTGTGTGTGTGTGTGTGTGTGTGTGTGTGTGTGTGTGTGTGTGTGTTTGAATGCTCGGCGGTAATGGTACACTGCATGCAAACGGATCAAGTGTTTTCCTGGTGTATCACAGGACAAATCCATTACAGTAATCAGTCTGTGTTGAGTGGAATTGAAAGAACCGAATATGGAGGATTTCATGTGAGTGTTCCACCAGGATTTAAGAGTCGCTTGTGTGATTATCTCTGGCCAATTCAGGCCTTTTGCACCGGTCCTACTTGCTATTTTTCATCCACTCTCACCGCTTCGCAACAAACGGAGAAAAAAAACAGGGCAACGGAATTGATGGGAAAAAAAATTCTAAACTTCACATGAGCATACTGGGAGTCTGTCAGCATATGTGCACTGTAGAAAGACAAAGGAAAATCAACAACAAGTCCATCGACAAGTATTTGACAAATCCCTCAAGATGCCTGTTTCTGACAATGCAACCTCTTGGGAGAACAATTGGGAGGAGGCAGGAGTGTTTCAAGGGATTTTGGGAGCCCCAGGTAAATGGGCCCGGGGTGGCCCTACATTGATCCAAACCAAAAATCCCCACCACCATCCCAGGCATATCATAAACACAAATTTAGACATATTAGTCTTGAATCAAACCTCTAAAATTATGAGGAATTTAGCAGAAAGCTAGTGGCATGGGGCCTAATTAGCGGATTTTTGTATGTCTTATCAATGTCGATGTCTTATGTACTGTACATATCCAATTATAGAATTTAATGCGGTTCTCACAAAAATGTTGCTGCTGGGGACTAATCTAATCAGCCATTCTCGGCAGTGTTGTGCCCGTTCACACGTAACCATTTGGAGTACATGCATGGTTTTGGTCTCTTTTGAAAGGTAACACTCTGAACTTTGTCCCCCATCAGAATCACCGTAAGTGCTACTGGCATTGAGTAATAGAAATTGGAACACACTGAAGTAGAAGGTTTTTATTTCCGCCTGAATATTTTTTGGTAAACAGATGCCTGCAGATGACTCTAGCTGGGACTTATGAGCTGGAAAACACAATGGGAGCACAGCATGAAGCCTTACCTAGCCCAAGTTCAAATTTGATAACAATACCACATAAAATGAATATTTTACACATGTTTTTCTAAGGGTATGTCTAGGCGTTTTCCAAAAAAGGCCATTTGGAGACTCCAATTGGAGTTCAACTGGATAAACTCTGGAGCGAATCAAACAAACACTAAGTAAACGTCATGTACTGATCCGGTCTAAATAACTTGTGATGAGTGTTTATTAGTTAAAGTGAGAGCAGGTCAGGAGGAGTGTGGAGGAGGACACAAAAAACTCCAGCATGGTATAAACCAAACTTTTGATCATTGAGCAGCTGTGGACCGTAAAGGAAACTCTGTATTTTCACTGTTTTCTTCCACCGTTCTTCAACAAAGTAACTTACCGACTGCTTCACGTTAACGCTCCTCTTATCTCACTGTGTGTGTCGCTCTGAGCAAGTGATTTGGGGACGGGGCTCTGGGGCCTGTGTGTGTGTGTGTGTGTGTGTGTGTGTTCTGTCTGGGAGCACACACACACACACATTTTCGCTCGCTCCAGGTATTTCACATGACGGCCTATACGATGATGATCTCGTGGGAGTGAACGCCGCTCACGTTCATCATTTGTAAACTGATTTGTTCAGTTCAGCGTTCACAGAAAATATGCACAACACTGATTCTCGTTGCATAACATGCCTCCATACTTCTCGTGTGATGTCATCCAAGTGTCCGGAAGCCTAGACATTCAAATTCGACTCGAAACGGCGTGTGTCTCACAAGTGCAGACTCACCTTCTAAGTGATGTTGATTGTACATAATCCTGCATCACTGACCGTCCACGCAATCTTGACAAATCCATCGTGACTGCAGCTCAGTAACCCTCCGCCACCTTCCATCATCTCTCAGTCAGGAATTCCCACGAGGAGGAGCAGGAGAAGGCATCCCTGTCTGAAGTCAAGAAGTGAGGGAAGAAGTATTAAAAAGAAAACAAGGATGAGAGTAATAGAGCAGTGCAGAGCGATAATTAAATTCACCCGAGGAGCAGAGCAGAACATCGTCCCCCAAAGCAAAGCAACATGTCTCTGCAGATGTTCTACAAAAGAGTTTCCTCTCAAAAAGTTAGTAATGATTTGCAAAACCCCAGTAGAAGACTATGAGAACCTAAATTCAGCCTAGTGATCATATTTGTTGTCCCCGACAACCGCGGTAGTCTATTTAGATACTTGTTAGCAGCCATCTGTTTAATATCAAAGCATAAAAAGTTGAGTTGATTTTTTTGTAAAGGAGTGGGTGGAGTATTTACTGATGTCCTGGACTAAATCATGAAAACGTCTTGTGCTTGTTTGAAGTCAGACCTTCTTTCAGCCCATCAAACCCAACGGAATCGGATTGACGGAAACATAAGTTTCAAAATGATAACTTATTTTTAGGATTCAGGACTCACTGCTGCAGTACAAAGAAAGTGTGTGCGTGTAACAGGTGGCATCTCCCCTATTGGAGCTACCAATATTAATGCAATCCGCTTTAACTGCTTTCGACACAATGGCCGGTGGTTACACCTGTCGCCTTCTCTCCGATGCAGCTTTTTGTCATTCAATCTGTGTTCATTAGCCTGATTGCTGCAACCAGGGAGGAACAAAGAGGGAGGCTTTTAAAATGTGATGGATGTGCAGATGAGGGTGTGTGTGTGTGTGTGTGTGTGTGTGTGTGTGTGTGTGTGTGTGTGTGTGTGTGTGTGTGTGTGTGTGTGTGTGTGTGTGTGTGTGTGTTCAATAGTTTATAATACTGGACAATGAACAAATTCTTTCCTGTAAAATCCTGTAAAACATCATGATCAGATTTCAATTTGACAGGAAATATATATATATATCTCTGTGAATCACAATAATCTGTTATTACTGCATTATTAACAACAGAGATGCATTTTAGATTAGAGAGAGGGGGACGTCTTAACATCCTTTCTATGTGGGGGAAATGAGGACATGACAGACACAGTAGAACTTTCTGAGTTTAGTGGTTCTTTGGCTAATGTTGAATGCAAGTAATAATTGTTTGATCTACTTCCTCAATGTCCACTCTAATTGATGAGAATTATGCATAACTACTTACCACAGCTGTTTGTTATACCTTGCGAAGACTTTTTAAAGATTGACATTTATGATGAAAGGATTTGTAGACAAACTGGCACAATTTAGGGCTAAAGTTATGTTCAGCCTATACAGGTTACTCTTTGTTTTTAGGCTTAAAGAGGAGTTTTGCCAGTGAATCACAGTGAAATACACCCTTTAAGCTCTGCTGAACCCCACCATCAGCGAGAGAGCAATAAAAAGAGTTGAAAATGCATTCGGTAGAAAATTCAAATGTGCCTGAAGATGTGAGGAATGGTAAAACCTTCAAAGAAGACGCACTAGGCAAAGGTTGGCTTCCTCAGTTTCAGTGATCTCGTAGCAAGATGTGTTTGAAGTTGTGAATCCTCTTGGATCTGGCAAAAAGAAACACAAGCTCTGAGATGAGTGGGTGAGATATCAGTTCATGGATGCATGGACGCCAGTTTGATCAGGGATTTTGTGTAATATGCAGAGAATTCACTTGAAGACCACATTTGGCAATCGTGAATCAAGCTGAAGGACATAGTAGATATTGTCTTTGTCTCCATAGCTGTGTCGGCTGCATCCTGTGAGGACCCTGCCCACATACACTGCGTAGGCCTGGTCTTTCTATTGCGTCACCAGCTTGTTGCGAAGTTACAGCCATCACCTAGTTTGATTAAAAATGTTAAAAATATGTTTTTAACATGTTAGCTGTTTGGTTGACTGACGTTTTCGCATCCCTTTTATGCCAGCATTACCTTTAAGCGCAATGAATTATGGGATACGTTGGGCGAGGAAGGATCCACCCGGTGAAGCCTCCGTTGCTCGGGGGTGGAAGGACACATTTGTCCACCGCATTTGGAGGAACCTTCGTATTGGGACAGTCTAGTCGAGCCGCTTTGACACAATCGGTCTGTCTACAAATGCAGCCGACCAAGGGTGCGGCCCCTAAATCGAGCCGCAGCTCACACCACCCAGGAAGCCTGAAGTCTGCTACTTGATGAGTATAATTTCCAATACTCCACTAATTTTTCCAGTGGACTGTCTGCTCTGTAAGTAATCAAACATATTTTTGTCAGAGTGCACAGAAGCTCCTTAATTTAAATAAGAAACCTCTATACTACTTTGGCAGAGAAGCACCACTTGCTATTGACAGGCCTCTTTGCACTCAGGGGAGCTTGTTCTTCAAGTGGGCCAATGATGATCCAATGTAGAATATTGCATTGAAGAAGCTGTAAAGACACAAAGAGGTGTTAAGGGATGAAGCGCAGAAGAAACCCTTTCTGTCGCTCATACATGTGGTGCTACATAGTGGAAAAGATTGGCGTTAGTTCTCAATGTTAATGAGGTCATGCGCTTGGTGGGATTCGTCTGCTTGCGGTCACTCAGGAGAAGATTTATTTTGTTTGCAAGAAATCGGTGGTCAGTACAGCCTTGGATGTCGCTGTTCACATCCTGCAGCATGACACACAGCCTCATTAAATTTGTGTCAGTGTGGATACCCTTGCTGACTATTAACAGTGCTGCCACTGTACAAGCTGTTTCACCTTGATGTTATTGCACTTCATCATAGTGCTTTTTTCAGGTGGAGCATAATTGAAGCCACCATTAAAGGTGCCCTCCCCTACCTGGATAATGAGTTGCAGGAAATGATCCCACAACACTTGTCAAACTTCGGTGTGAGGACGGCTGATGACACGGACTTCGTAATTGAAGAAACTTTCAGAAACCAGTGGATCCCAGGAAACTACTTCATGGAAATGGGTAAATTACACAGTCTTAAGGGTTTCAGTTAAATACACAAAGTTATTATAAAAATAAAATACAAACTAGGACCAGGGTAGAATTTTTAAGCAGAGACATTATCCTAACAGCATTAATGCCATTGGGTGAATTAAGTGGACAGACAGTCTCTTTTAGTATTCCTGTTGTTCACAGTTTTAATACTCTGGGGACTCTGTGGCTCCTTCTCTTGACATATTAACCACAAACAAAAATAATGAAGTCCTAAACGGCAGAGAGGGAGATTTAAAGAGATGAGGAGCAGACTCCTCCTTTCAGTCTAGACCAGAAGTTATTAACAGGCAAACAATGACCTGGATCCGGACCCAGACAACGTTCTTTTCAGACCCAGAACAATAACCTGTAAATCATTGAGAATAAACACATTTTGAGAGTGTTTCTATTTCAGCTTTTCTAGCCTTTATGAGACTGGTTTGGTGGCCTCTGAAACTTGTGGACCAATTGGATACGTTGTGAACCATCTCACATGATGTCTCGAGCTTTGCTGGATGGCTACTGGAGGAAGAAACATTATGTTATCTGCTTTTTTGAATAGAGCAAGAAATCCCCAGAAACAATGTTTTTACCTTGCAAAGGTATAAATTATCAGCCTGCTTGATTTTGAATGGCACTTGTTTTAATGGTTACTCTGCATCCATACTACCTGATTGAATCCAGACTCGTGTATCATAGCGGCATACAATTCAAATATCCTCTTTATCTATCAAATGATATAGTGTAACACCCAATGAGGTAGTCAAACAGGACTTTAGATCAATTATCCTTTCACTGCATGACATGAAATCCAGTAACTATCGTCCAAAGTTGCAAATTTTTTTTTTTTACAATGAATCAATGCTTTCAGGATACGATGTGACTGTCAACAAGTCTCAGGACTTGCACACATCTTTATGATTCATAACTTCCGGCCATTGTTGTTTCTTTTTCTTTCTTTTCTTTTTTCTCTATAGAAGTATGAATCCAACTTAACAAGCTATAAATCGCATCATCGCAAACTCTGTATATATATGTGTGAAACATATGTATATATCTATAAATATTAACAAAAATAAATCACTAAGTGAAAGATACAAAACAATATATATTTTATGATTCAAATAAAATATGGAAAGTCATTTTGTGTTGATCTGAAAGAACACACTTGACAAACAACTTACTTTGCTGCTGTCAGAATAATTATTATAATAAATTAAATAGCTCTAACTTCTTCACAGAGAAGCACTGATGTCCTTAACATACTTTATTTACTTCTTCAAGTGGGTTATTTCACCAAAGGGGTCCACTCTGACCCACTTTCATCTCTGCATGGTAATATTTCAATTCAAACTTAAAGTCGAGCAAAGGTTTATAGCCAGCTTACTTTGAGATGTTTAAACTCTCCCATGTTCCATGGGCTTCTTGGCGGTCCCTGTTCTGTTTTAAATTATTTGACATGTACACCAGGATCAAAAGCCCTAATGCATCTTATGTGGCCCCTGTGTGTTATGCAAATGGAGGTGTTTTAATGAAGGCGTCGTGAATAATTCAGGAGCGGTGTTTCCACGAGAAACACAGACGCAAAATCATAGAAAAATAATTGCTTTTGGAAAAATAAAGAATCTCTCTCTTGTGTTTGATATCCAGAGCTGCTCATCACTCGCCTGTTAAAAAGCAGGAACACTGAAAAGCACTGAATTTCATTTGTTTTGTAAAAGTGCAGGGGATGCTGTGTCCACGCTTCTTCCAGCCTTTTGTACTTTAATAAGACCAAAACTGAACATCGGTGTCAGGTTTTAAACTCACTTTGTCTCTTTGAGGTCTTTTTAACAATACCACAGTCTGATTACTTCCAACAAAGGGAGAAAACATCGGAACACACTGCAGCACTTTGTGTTCTGACATTTGTTAAAATAGACCAATTCAATCATTATTTACGAAAATGTCGGCGCGCTAAAAATAACATTGCAAACATCGCTGCGGGGGAGCAGGCGGAGTGTTCAAACTTGAATGAATGAGAAAGTCATTTTTGATTCACCTGGGCAAGTTATGGATGCAAAAAAAATGTTCATGGTTTTCTTCAAGTTGTTGCTGTGACAGCCCCAGGCTAAGACAGGAAGGTGAGAATTATTCACTACCCACACAGTACTTGCATGTGTATTATCTAATCCTGCAGCAGATGAAATCCTTTTTTTTTTGGGATCAATCTTGGGGTGTGTTGACCTAGAAGGGGCCTGGACTGGACCGCCGTCGTTAATGATGCGTCTTCAAGCTTCTTCTGGTTGATTATCATTATCTGAGTGACAGCTGGTCTGTGCATCCTTTTCCCCACCTGTACCTCACTGCCACTCACTTGCAGGTCCAGTAACGTGACGCGGATGTGGTGCGACTGAACATGTCAGTGTCCACTTTGTTCGGAGCAGATGTCGCTACCGAAAGCCCAATCCGCCCGTTGTTCTCTGACATAGACGCGCTGACTTTGTAATCATATTACCGATGCATGTCTCATTAGTTTCTGCCATGGCTGAGTGTCCCTGCCCCCTCCTTCTTCGCTCATACCCAACCCCTCACTCTCTCTCTCTCTCTCTCTCTCTCACACACACACAGACACACACACACAAATACCCACTCAATTGCTGGCTGGCATTTGAGAGTGTCTGGGCTTGCATCTAAAGCAGTTTACCAGGGAAATAATAGCCCTCTAAAAGGATTCTCTGTATGCAGAATCATCCCGTTCCATTTGCATTCTAGTGAGACAAATTAAATTTTAGCAGAAGGTGAGGGTTGCACCGTGTTGGGATGACAAAATGAATGAACGGAACGGAGGGGGGGAGGGGCGTCTGGGACCTAAATTAGATGGGAGTTCTTCCAGGTGTTACTGTGACCGTGAAAGCATTTATTGGAGATATTAATGCATTTAGACTTAGTTTGGTTAAACATGCGGATCAATAAGAGCCGTCAGGTTAGGAAGTTTAATGACTTAAATTATACATCGCTCCAACAGCAGCCTCTTGAAAGCGTGTGTCTAGACGATGATGTCTTGCTCGATGGCTTTTCTTTGTTTCTTGTTAGACTGCCTTGGATTTCTATGATTGGATAAGCCTGGCCATTGTTCCCACATCCACTTTAAAATAAAAAAAAAACATACAGACAAAGAGTGAAGGCCAGTGGAAGGAATATGGAAAATAAAACATTGCCATTTGTGTGTCAAAGTCGTGAGATCATGAGCTTGCTTTCTGCACTCTCTTTTCTTCATCTATGCAATGTTGCTGAAGCAGTTTTCAATGAGGAGCGTGCAGTCAAATAACCTTCGATACTTAACCCCCCTCCTTTTTTTCTCCACCCACTCTTAAACCCTTTCTCTGGTAAAGTGCCCACAGCTTGTCCTTGAGAGCACTAGTGTGTATTGCTCCCAGCGGGCCCGAATGGCTATTTGTTAAAAGAGCTGTGGCGTTGATTTGACTCCTGAACGCTTCTGCAAACGCTTTAGCTGCGTTCTTTCAAAAGCCAACAAAGGGAAGGAGGCCTTCCGTAAGAGCAACTCAGGAAACACCTGTCACAGTTCCCCTCTCTGTGAACCTGACACTGTACATTATTGATGAGGTCTGCATGGCCGTCATGCTAACTTCTTCTGCAGGCAGCTGCGGTGTAAACTCACCATCTAGCGCCATGAGGAAACTACATCCCTTCCCTGTGTGCCACTGTTTTTTTTTTGCAACATTCTCTTGTCCTTGTGGTGTCTTTGGTTGGTTTGAAGTTGATACAATGCTGAGTGGTTAGAGCCCGCAGTCACTGGGCTGAACTCACAGCATGTGTGAGCATGCTATTGATTTCCTCCCACCAGGTAATTTCCAGGGCACTTAGTCTAAATATCAGCGCCGATCAACCCAGCTGAACGGGGGTTGTCTGCGTTGAGCTCAGAGCCGTGGGCTTGTCGGTGTGTGTGTGTGTGTGAGTGTGTGCAGCATCCGCCATCAGATAACGTGAGCATGAAAACACAGAGTAGCAATCAAGGCACGTATTGAAGGGATGGTAAATGTGATCCTGACCCGGGCTCCTTGTAGAACAGGGCTATTATGACTTTCGAAAGGGGTCACCTGCATGTCCTCGGAATATATTTAGCAAAGAAAAAAAAAGAAGCTGCTCGTGACACTCGGGGAGGCTTTGACCTGAGTAATCTTCTGTTGTTGTTTAGAGGTTTTAACGTTTCACGGAGAAAGCAATTTTAAAACGGATAAGGGCGTAATCCCTGACAATACAGAGATAATCTCTTTAAATGACCTTTATTTTGCCATGAGGCATGGAGTGCTTTTCAACCCCACTATCCCAAGTCTGGTTTGATTACGGCTAGAGAGCCCTTTTATAATCACCAGGCTACTAACAGAACTGCAGCAAGGAGGCAGGGCGACATGTGCAAGAGGTCCAGCGATGGAAGGGGGAGGATTTGATTAAGGGGAAGCTTGAGTGAAGTAAAATAAACATTTTGTCATTTGATTTTCATGAATTTCATAGATTTTCATATGGTGCAGAGTGAAGTTAGACAACTTTGTGTTCATCCTACCTGGTTTATCTACAGTCAATACTGTATATACATAAAATTTAACTGAATTTGCTTTACTACTGTTCACATATCTGGTTAAAATATATATATAAATATATATATATATATTATATACAAACTGTTGATATTCTTTCATACATTGGGTAAGGGTTATGTCGGCTATTTCAGAGGTCTGCTAATTAAATCGACACAATCGTCAGATCCAAGATCACAACTCCTCAAAATATAAGCTCTGTAATTCAGCTTGATATGAAGCATTGCAGCAACAAAACTCATTTTGGGCTTTTAATTTGAAGACAAATTACTCCGGAGGAAGTGAATCTGTGAATGTTGTTGCCATGATAGAGATCAGTGACACCACAATGTCTCTGTCAATATGGTGAAATGAAAAAGATCAAAATTATCTGGCCGCAATTTTGACGTGCGATTTGACCCAGTTGTCGACCGCTGATGTGGTTTATCCGAGGATGTAAAAAAAAGACACGTTCAAGTCTTTTAACAGGCTTGTCCAGATCGCACCAAACTCTGCACTGCACTTCCTCACGCAATTTAAAATACACAGTGTGAAGCCGATCAGATAAACAGTTCCACTTACCGACAGAAGGACAGACAGACGTATGTGGAGTTAGTAGGTAGAGACTCAGCCTGTCTCTGAGGATGTCTTGTGGGTATCTTGTCTCTGAATGCACAATACAATTAAATTTGGATTGCAGTCAAAAAATTGGGGAATTTTGGGTGAAACAGATATGATGAGTAAGGAAAAAGATCTTTATCTTAAAAAATAAAGGACTAAACCAGAGTGGTAATTTAAAGGAGGATGTTAAGAGGTTCCCAGCAAATGACGAATGAGTCAATCATCTTTTATCTGTGTTAGGTGGAACTTGTGACTCATCAAAAGTGTTATCCTTTCCCCAAAGAAAAGGAAGTGGAGAGAACGGGCGCTGCTTTGGTTCAGATAATTGGAGCCATGAGACCCGGTACAGTGATGGGAAAGAGATTGGCTACAATTTTTTTTCTATATGTCATCGGCTAAGTTTTTATGAGCACTTTTGCACTTTTTGGACATAAATTATTGTTTCTCATGTTGTTTATCATGTGGGCGGATTTATTTTTCTCCTCAAACTGAGAACATAAAGTTTCTCTGGTTTGCATTTCTATACACCACATGTTCTTTCTTCAATATGAAATGCAGTACGATGGTTTTGAAGCTGTCTTCATATCTTGAGAGAGCTCATAGGATCGTAAACATAAATAGTAAGCCAATGAAACATTCAGTACTTCGTAGGCAGCACCGCCGCTATTATTACATCTGTTTCAGTCAGATTGTTGAATAGGTCAAATCTCCACTTTATTTGAGTTATACCCTTGATGAATATTTCAGCAACGTGCATTATGTATGTAAGGATTCACTGCATGTATTTCAGATATAAGGGGGCGAAGTATTTTCAGGAGTTTAAATGTGTCTGACCTTTGAGAAAATATAGCTTATTTGTGCTATGTTTCTTTTTTCATTTCACTTAGACTTTGTGCATTGTTTGGGAATTTTGGAAATAGCTTTCTTAGTTTTGCCATTCAGTGGTCAGTGGCATTTTATTAATTCATAAAACAGAGCAAACCATACAAATTGACAATTGCACCAAGTTTAAAATGGGAAAAAATTGTTCTAGTTTCGGGATAATAAATAGCCCACTGATAGTTTTAAAGAGATGTTGACTGATTCACTCTGTGATATCCGACAGAATAAATGTACATGATTACAATTTATTTTTTTAGCTTCTTTAGCTTTAAAACCTCCACTTCATTTCTGGAGACTCCCTGTGGTGAAAACGTTATTCACCAGTTAGAGTAAACCTTATCATGATTACACTTGTACACTCACATACTCATACTATCACACCAATCTATACCCTCTGTAATAAACTGACCAGGAGCATGGTCGGGGAAATCAGAGACTTGAGGTTGTAAGAGATATGAGAACATCGTCAGCATTTTTTATATAAAATATGATCAATTTTGTCACATTTGCATAAATACAAAGAATATACATGTAATGTAGAGCAATAGGCAGTAAAGAATTTATTAAAAGATATTTGTATTCATGAGAGTGAGAGAAAGTCGGACACCCTGCACAAAATGAATAAACACATATTGTGAATACAATACTATACTTTTATCCAGTGTGTAAAAAAATACTTATCGCCTCTACGATTTATGGTGTTTTTACTTTGTAGAAAGTCCTTTTTGTTACAGTATAAAATTAATATACACCACTGCAGATCATTAGGTACAAAAAAGCTCTTTATTATCATCAATAAAATTATTCAAAAAGAAATTCAAACATTCAAACGATACAGTCCATTCTCTTACAGTATGTACAAAGACTCACATGGTTTTCACACTGAGTTGTATGGCTGGTGTGTTCTTTCCTTCCCAGTCTTCAGAAAAAAACTTTATTTTTGTTCCTCCATATGGCTATCGGAGCTATATTTAATGCCAGTGAAGCTGAATTTATAAAGTCTCTTGAAAGGATTTGAAGTAGACAGTTTGAGCCGCAGCCATGCTTTATGCAGTGACTGGGCCGGGTCCGCTGGGCTCGCTAACTGAACCTCTGTGCCTGCGTCCAGAATATTCTCCAATAAATGAGCCGTCTTCATTGAATTCCCCTTCACCGTCGGCGTAGTCAACCAGGCTGTCTCTGCTGACGCTGTCCCCGACTGTGTCATTGCCATTCAGGGAACATAGGCTACTGCCCTTCAGTGGTTTCTCGTCGCTGTCACTGCCATCAACAACAACAGAGAGGGATGACTGGGGTCAGTGGTGCAGCGCATAAACAAACATATTGCATAGAACGTCAGGCAGATGTTCGGAAGCGACAAACACACACACAAACAAACACATGGCTCTGGGCGGCTTTCTGACACACAGGAACACATATAGTAGTTTCACACAGAACCAAACGCTATGCACAAACTCACAGAAACACCAGTGTATACAGCATGTAGAGTGTGTTAAATGCTTGGCTGCACTCACAGACACACAGGCTCCCACTCAAAAAGCAAGTTCTTGTGGGAGAACTTGTAGGAAAAGGGAGCACAAGGGAGGGGGGGAGGGCTTGCTACAATCACTTCACTAATTGCTAATTGCCAAGGCTTCAGGACCAAAGGCAATTTCAAATCTCTTTAGAGCCAGCGATGGAAATTGCCAGAGTGCAGTGAGAAAGAAGATGGGTGGGAGATGTGTGTGTGTATGGGAGGGGTGGAGGGGTTGAAGGCTGAGATTGAGAAAAGGAGAAGGAAGAGGTGGGGCATATGCAATCCCAGACAAACAGCCTGTCATTCCTGGTATTCCCGAAGGGCCCACACGCAGGCTGAGGAGATTAGATGCCAATTTACGGCTGGGCAACTGGCCAACCTGCCGGTGTCTCGCTACAAGACGCGGGGTCACCTCAAAACACAGAGGATATTTTTCCTCCCTGTCCTCTTTTCTAATTCCCTGAACCGCCCGTGTTCGGTCACACCTTTCTCCGCTTTAGTATTCATGGCACAGAGCGTCGGCGCTCGGCAACAGCGCTCAGGTGGCTGCTGTATGATAGTGCATTTTGAGGCGTGCAGTCGTTGACACCTGCGTCGAATACAAGCTTGACATTTCGAGCGGCGTTTTAGCACGGAAAGGCAGTTCAAGCCAAGATTACAAATCGGGTCTCCTTCACAGGGATTTTTAATAACCAATCTTATCTATCCCATTTCACAAGGCCGTTTACCATGCAAACCACACAAGGTCCGCATTTCAACTCTTATCAAACCTTCTTTCTCTGACGACTCTAGAGTGCCGAAGATAAGTGGCTGTTATCTAAGAGCAGCGGAATTCCACAGCCGCGGCAGCCCGCCCACAGTGACTTTGAATACAGTGATAAAACGGGACTGGGTGTTTCTGAGCCGAGGCTCGTTCAGGAGCTTGGTTGGGATCCAGCTCGGTCTCAGCTGTTGCTGTGAAAAGGCTCTCCTTCAGTCTCACAAACAGGTGAGAAATGGAGGCACATCACAGAGGGGGCAGAAGGTAATTAAATTTCTCTTACCATTGACCCATGCTGACTTGGTTTGGGGTCAGCGCAGAGACTTCAGGTGCGAGATGGAATTTTTTCCCCTCTCTGCACCTGAAGTTGTATTCATTTTAGTTTAAGGGTGTCAAGAGGATCTGCTGCCATCTCCTGATTTGCACATAAAAATGTGAGAAGATGAGAGCTAAGAGGAGCAGAGGTAAACAAATAAAGACGGAAGGAAAGGAAATAAAATGCATGGCAATGTTGGCTAAAAGCCTAATCCAGCCATGACACCTGCTGTTCCTGCAGTGGGCCGAGGGACACGGGAGCAGTGGCCTGTCTCCAAAGAGAAGTCATCGGAACCATAATTACCACTTGTCAGCTCCCCAGACACGTGGCATACCAGTGGGTGATCCATTGCCTTCAGAGATTCAAAGTGCACCAGAGAGCCCTGAATCCGACTCTAAAGCCAGGGAAACAACATCTCGGTGAGGCTAAGGGCACTCTGGGGGGACAGTAGTCAGAACAGCATTGAACCCAGCCATGAGAGGCATGCAAAACAAAAGGCTGCAGCCACACAGCTAGAAACCAACTCACACACACATATTAATATGGCTTCTCCTGCCTGAGGAACTCAAAAAATAAACTTGGCATCACAGAAAACAATCCCAAAGCTGTGCGCTCCACCACCACATGTGTACAGCAACAAATGACAACACTATGCAACAACACTGTTATAATAATCTTGGGCTCTGAGGCTGGAAAAACTTACTTATTACATCTTTAAACTGTGTAATCTATAAACGGAGCTGTAGACACTAGACAATGCATTTTTTTTAATAGAATTATAGTCTTGGCAACAATCAAAGGAACGCATTTGGCAGCAACTACACAATTTTGAGTAATCATGTTCTGAAGAATGTGACAATGAGTGGAATCAAAGCTGACTGAGGAGGCTATTTTAGGTGGTTTCTGTAGCAAAACAAACACCACTGTCACACAGTTGCTGACAGCGCTGCGGAGCAAAAATAGGATCCAGTCGATTTCCCTAAACTGTCACCGTGGCAGCAAAACAAAGCAAACAATAGAAATTCAACAGCTATTATAAAAAACAACAGCTGTCTACTTCAGTTTTCCCAGCCATTTGCCATGCTTAGTGTGTGTCTGTTACACTGAATATAAGATATTTTCAATGAGCAATTACAGTACATCCATAATCAATCCGTACGTCTGCGGTGGGAGCTTCCTTTATTGCAATTTAATGTGTCACCTCTACTGAAGGTAGTGCAAAATGTGAACGAGCGTTCAACAGTAAATTTGCATCTGCTCCAGTCTCCTTAAAAGCATCCTCCTACATTAGAGGTGGCGAAACCATAAGCAGATCTAAGAAATTAAATTGTTAAAAACTGTTGTCTGCCAGCCATTCACTCGAAGTGAAAAGTTTCTGGTGCAAGATTACAGCCAGCCCCAAGCCACTTGCAGGTCAAATTATTCAGTTAAGACACATATACCGGCATCTACCTTCAATACCTTTGATACAGCTAACTGAAAATGCTAACTGAAAAATGAATCTATGTACCGATACAACGTCTTTAAAGTATATTAGTTTAATCCAAATAAAACTGTAATTTTCTTTTCCCAGAAATCACTTCTTCTTAGCCGCACCAAAACAGCAGCTGTGCTTTGATGCCACTAAGAAGTACTTTCCAGTAGTTTAGCATTAGCCAGAGCTAGTTAAAATGTCAGCGATTTGGCAATATTTCACACTGGAATGTCCAACAAGTAAGACACTCTATCTGCCGCACTTCAGTTTCGATGGGGGGGCCACTAGTGTTGCTAGGAAAAGGCCAAATAGCAATCACATCAATCACCACTCCAATGAAAGGTTAGCAGCATACAACTTGTAATGCACTGGTGTCAGATCAGGACTTGATATCGGACAAAGTCAAGGCACCAGAATCAGTATCAGGGAAGGGAGTAAAGGTTATTGGAACATAACGACATTGAATATGAATTTGCATGTTTGATTTTGCAATATTACACAATATCAATGCATTGGTCTGAATATGAGATAGTATTTGAATGAGACATTTGGCTCATATTTATTTATCATATTGTATCACATAGGTACTGAAGTTTGGATTCTGAAATTGTGATTGGGTGAATGTGTGAGTTTGTTTTGATGATTTATTTTGACCTGCATCCTGTGAGTCAGCTGAAATACACTGAGAGACAGCAAGCGTGCAGATGCCATTTAATTCAATTAGCGAAACGCCACTCCATAAATTGCACACGAAACAAGAAACAAGCAGTCTACAGGTATGCACAAACACACACACTAACACAAACACTGATCTCTACTGAATCAAGCTGACTCACACTGAGCGCGCACATGCACACAGAATCAAACAACAAAGTAAAGTGTGTCACCCACTACTCTTAACTACTCGGTGTGATTACCTAGCCCATTAAATGACGAGAACATTGGCTTCGAGGCCGATCCTGCTCATGAATGCAAGGTTTGCTTTCGGGATGGGAGAGAAAAACATAACTGTGACACATGACAAATGAGTTTCTCAGCCACAAAAATATTTCACATATGGTTGTTAGATTAATATGGCTACAACACAATGCATTTCTGGGAGATAAAAAAAAGGTAATTTCCCCGAGAACACATTTCTGTCGCTGCAGCTTTCCTCTGTAAAGTGGGAGTTCAGCTCACCTGTATTCACAGAAGGTGTCATCATTCATTCCTTGTGACTCGACGTCAGGGTGGAGGTCCTCCTTCTCTTTCACTGCAGGGGGGCGGCAGGACAGACATTTCAGCGCCATTGTTAAAGAGCAGCACTTTCATCCATAGGTGTAATACATCTCACTTGCACTGCTGGGATGTGATATCATTTGTGATGCGTCAGATTCAGATCACTACAAAGGTTCCTGTCCGCTTACATTTTCAAAAGGGAAATAGCTCAAACAGCAGCATCTGCCTTTTGTTAGCGTTTATCATCAGAGGTGAACATTTATGCTCAGTAAGTGTGTAAGAGTGAGTAAGTCTCATGCTGGTGAGAATTAATGGTCCAACCGGTCGTTTCAGGATATACAGTCACAATCTCCTGCTTTGCTCCTGAGTTATCGTGTTGAATAATGACTCTGATGTCACAGTGAAGTTGACCTTTGACATCTTGGGTGTAAAAATGTCATCGCTTCATCTATTTCTAGACATTTTTCTCGTTTTGTCATAATTACAGTGTGAATTTCTGAGTTATGGGCAAAAATGGGATTTCTGCCGTCAAAGTGACCTTGACCTTTGACCGCCAAACTCTTATCAGTTCATCTTTGAGCGAATTGGTGGAAAATCTCCCAGGGCGTTCCTGAGTTATCGCTTTCACGCGAAGGACAGACGGATGGTCAACCTGATGTTGGCAGTGTAAAGGCATAGAAAGCCTCTGAGCGCAGCTAAATATGACTGTAAACTTACTATCAAGTCTAGACACTGAAAGCCTCTTTCTGTGTGTCTGCACAAAGTGCTGCACATCGACTCTTTGTGTAAATATGCTTTAAAAATACCAGCTGCTTTTAAGGAAAAACAAAAGAGGGATTTCATCAACAGAGCTGAGATGGGCAGAGGGGGAGAATCCAAAGGAGCTGATGAAATATTCAGTGCTTCATGTCAGAAGCTACTGCAGGCAAAGAAGTGGAGTTGTGTTGAGAAGACGGAAAAAGCAGGTTGAGAGGAAAGAAATCGAGTGAGGAGACAATTTGCAGGTAGGTACCATTGTGAAACTGAATTTGGCTCCGACACAAGGTTACACAAAGGCACAGAGGATGAGCCAGGAAGTCTGCTCGGGTGAGTGGTGGGGAGCAGTGGACCTAAGCCAGCTGATTCTCACTCATCTCGCTTGATAAGTTCTGTGATCACAGGTACCAAGCACAACTAGCAGGGCCACACTAATGATTCCACAAGGAGTCAAATTACACAAGCTCATCTCATAGACAGTTCATTTGGGGTTAATGAATTCGGAGTTGGTGGGGTTGGCATGCATAGGTGTCCAACACGCATGCAGGATGGATTTCCAAACAGGGTTGGGATCAGGGTTGAGGTCCACTGCACATTTATTTTCCTTCAGGATGTCAACCAAAATGAAGAGTCAGATCAAAGAATCACCCTGGAAAACTGGTGGTGTTTGAAAATGTCAGAAATGATGCATGTAGCCAATTCAGACTGAGATCCTCTACATGTTTCCTGAGCTGCATTTTGGTTCACTTCCCGGAGCAAAATGACAAGGGGGCCCAACCCCAGTCAAAGACTAACTGACCTTTTTCCATGGAGAACATGTCTGGTCGCCGGCGCAGCGGTGGCGTACCTGCATATTTGCCACCTTTGTTTCTCCGCACAAAGCAAGCCATGAGTGCGACAAGGGTGAGGAGTGCCACAGCACACATGGTCCCAATGACCCATCCCTGGGTCGAGGTGTTTCTCTGCTGACCTTCCACACCTGAGAATTAAAAAAGGAGACGCAGAGCTCAGAGATCATCCTAACACACAGTCTATTTGAGTACGACAATCCCCTCAAGCATTCCTCAGACAGCGTTATCTTTGAGTAGGAACAAAAAAACAACAACATGATGAATTCAAGTTTGAGAGGATGCTCTCACATCGTATTTTATTCACATACCCTTCAGCTATAACACTAAATCTCTTCTGAAAATATATTAGATAGGAAGGAAACAAAACATTAGATATGGAGGAAACAAAACAAATGTAGAGAAAACACAAGGAAAATAAATGAACTCGCACGTTCACCACAGTCAATATCAGTTCGTTGATGATATGTTTGCATTGTTATGGCAGGATACTAAACTCTACGGACTGTGACACCTCTGTCTCTCCTCTCACCTTTGACTTGAGTCTGGATAACGTCCTCGAAAAGGCTAGCGTTATCAAGTAGTCCCTTGGCCATGAGGCGCACAGTGTACACCGTCCCGGGTGTGAGCCCATCAATTACGTGGAAACTTTGAGAAGTGTTTACGGCTTCAGAAATCCACCAGTTACCATCACCTACACAGCCAAGCACAAGAGGTGCACAAGCAGCAAGTCTGTATTAGCGGTCATGCTATAGAGAAAGAGGAAAGGATAACCTGTCACCGAGTCACAAAGGGTTCCTATGCAAGCATACCTTTTGTAGTAAATCTAACATTAAATATTAAAGGAGACATATTGTGCTTAATCAACATTTCCCTTTATTTTAGGGTGTTATAACGTTTTTTTGTCAGCAATTGACAGTATGAGGAAAGCGATGTGTTTTCTTTAGAGTATATAAACGTTTAAAAGTAATATCCCAAATTAAAACTATGAGAGCAGTATTTTTATGTTCTAAATATGCTTGTTTGTAATGGGCTGTTTGTAATGCAATGATAATGCTGGCTACATTTCTTTCTGAAAATGTAAAAGTGACTTGCAGTATTTTGAGCTGGGGCAAGTAAAGACGGTATTTCTGGAATTAGTAGATAGATGAACCTGAATATAAACATATTATGTCTCCTTTAATACATTTGGAGGATATCGTGGAAATGATGGAAGTTACCATGCAGACACTAGGCTTGTAGTATATTTAGGATGTGAAATTCAGATTCCCTTAAATGTGTTGCCACCTAAAATTCCTATGGATGTTTATAAAGGCTGGGGGACAGGAAAAGTAGCTTACGGTTATTCATATAAGCCACATAAAGCTGTGAGTCCTGCTGCTCTTCTCTGGCAGTCCAGCTGATTTTGGCAAAGGTGTCACTCACATAGGAGCTTATGTTCAACAGGGCCGGAACTGATAAAGAGAGAAGAAATAGTAGGAGGAAAAATCGGGGAGAAAGGAAAACACAGACAGCCACAGAGAAAAGGAGAAAGACAGAAGGCAGGAAAAGAGGATTAGCAGAGGCAAATAGAATCCCCCCGCAGTTTGAGAACAGTGCAGCTACAGCAAAAAATGTTTCAAGAAGACAGTTCAGAAGGCAGCACTGGGCCCGAGACTTAATTGAGTGGAGCTGGATTTTGCCTCATAAAGGGTTAGGAACAGAGATCGTGGGCGGCGGTGACATCTTGTCTTCACTCGCTCTTAAGCAAAGCTGACATTTCCTGATGCTCCACCCCCCGGCCCCACAACCTCCCCAAAGCAGATATCAGAACAGTCGGAGACGACTCTGTGTCTCGAATCCCATTGTTAGTTGAAAGTTCACGTACAATCAAGATGGGATCACAGGGGTATTATTGTCTGTGCATGTGTGAGTGTGAGCTATATACCTAAGGAAAGATGAGTAGAATTGCCTGGCATAGAGGTTGGAAAGGAGAGAGAGCAGTTGTGGGCTGAAATCAAAGAGAACCCTCAGATGTTAGATTCCTGCAACAATGCTGTCAGATCTACTGCTCTATATTGTGAAAGAAAAGCGAGGTCTGAGATTACATGAAGGCAGGATTGTTAGAGCAACCAGGGAAACTGGATTAATGGTAGCAGATGTAGCAGGGAGTCTAGTATTGCCTTTTAGTTGGTTTTCAGGAATTACCCAAACACCATTACACAACTATAAAGGACAAACAATTGCTGAGGCTATGGCAAGCTACACACTACAGCAACACACCTACAACCTTGTCTATCCCTAGCGCAACTACTTCTACGTTGGCATGCTGCAGCAGCTGCAGGCGCTGATACATACTGCTCTGAATAGGGGCCACAGCTGGAGTCAGGGACAAATCTTCAGAGGGATAAAAAGAAAATGAAATAACAGCAGAATATTAGAAATATATGGAAAGCCAGCTTTAAGGTTTCCAGAACAGGCACACGGACACACTCTCACTCGCAGATTTGTAGGGATGCGTGACTGCACATACGTGCATATCGACATACAAATACGTGGGCAGTGCATCCTCATGTACAGACGCATGGGGATACCTGCATCAGTGATCTGTTCTTCAGATGTGGTGACTGGTGGAGCATCACGCTACCAGAGGGCACCGTGCAGCAAAAGAATCATACACCTTTTCCCTCCCAAGAACATACTACTACTTCTACTATTTCTAACCAGTGATTGGGTATTTATCATAATATATAATGTAATCAATAACAAATTGGGATTTGATGGATAAAACCACAATTGTACGCACAAAATACAGCAAATCAAAAGCTGAAATAAAGAATTAATTAAAAGAGACAATGAACCTTTCCTTTTTGCTTGACAAGTTTCCATTAATGTCAATTCGAAAAAAACCAGGTTGACTAACATCCACTGATGTTTAAATTCTTAAGTTTAGATTTTTATGCTAACTGCTTAACAGTGGTAAGATTTATGTACCTTCCATGTATGACTAGAGAGGAATTGCATGTTGCCCAATGTCTGTTTGGGTTTTCTCCTGTTTTCCTCCCACAGTCCAAAGACAAGAGGCTAAGGTGATTTGGAGACTTTCAATTGACAATAAGGTGTGAATGGGAGCATGAGTGGTTGTTTTTCTCTTTATGTCTATGCTGTGATGGATTGGTGACCTGTCCAGAAGATGCCCAGCCTCTCATCCAATGTCATCAAAGACTGGCTCTAGTCCCCCGGCGACCCTCTAAGGATAAGCTGAGTAGATCACGGATGGAAGGATAAATAACTAGTAATAAAACAATAGTTTCTCATCCTGTTGCTACTTGGAACTGCTTTTCTTTAAACACTGAAATAGGTTGTATGCCTCCTCCATCCACAGCAGTTTTAGTCTACATGCATTTTTTCCCAGACTTATATGAGGTCAGTGTGACATTTGACCTTTGGCCACTGAAATCTAATCACTGAGTCTTTGAGTCCAAGTGACAACTGGTCAAACTTTGAAAAAATTCCCTCGAGGCAGACTTGAGATATCTTCAAAAGTTCAAAAACATGATTTGTCAGGCCACAGTGACCTTGAACTTTCACCTTTGACAAACAAATACCAATCAGTCTATCTGTGAGTCCACGTAAACATCATCAAAGACATTTTTGATAAATTTTGTTTATCAGGCAAAAAAATGTGCTTTGTGAGGTCAGAGCAACCCTGAACTTTGATCTTTGACCTTTGACCACCTGAATGTAATGACTTTTTAGCCATGAGTCACTCACTGAACGTTGGTTCCAAGTTTGAAGGAATTTTCTCAAGGCGTTCTAGAGATATCGTGTTCACAAAAATGGGACGGACAGACAGCCAGAAATCCTATTGCCTCCGGCCACTGGCTGAAGGCATAAAAGGTGCAATTAGAACTGTAATTACTAAGACTATAAACTTCAGTGCCGGTAACTACAGAGTCATTGTGTATTTTTATTATCGTACAAGTTTACAGGTTTGTATTTTAATGAACTGCTTCTTGAACACATGACAACCTGTACACATGGGACCCGATTACCCTGAATCTAATAAGTGTAAGTTCGATTTTAGTACTGTTGGTTTTGGATAAGATTCATTCACGTTGATTATACATCTGATGAAGTGTTTTGATCTTTTTCTGGTCTTACAATGATTTTTTTCCAGAAGTTGTATTTCCAGTCATTGATAGAACTGTTTCAATCTTCTGTGGTGAACAGATCTCACTGTGCATATGTGGAGCCCCTGCGTGAACTTACAGTACATTGAAAGAAATAATAATAATACTGCTGTACACTGGAGCTGTCTGTTCTGCTCTGATTGCTGAATCCTAAGCTAATTAGAATGAACATAAAGCCAGCCCTTGATTATTCTGTTTCCAGCTTAACTTTTTTCAAACATTAAGTTCGAGCCATTAGCAAATGTGTCGGCGATAACAACTTGGGTATTCGAGTGCTGTGCTGGAGAGCAAATAATTGGAGGAGCCGGTTATTTTTGTGTGGCTTCAGAGGTGCGTGCTCTTCTCTGCTTTTTGTCTCGTTTGTAACCCAATTTATCTCTGCTCCTTTGTTATCTCATTAAACCTGATGGAGAAAAACAGTTTCTCCGTCTGACGCGCTCTTCTGCTGTGGCTGTTCGCTCCACTCTCTGTTTTTCTTTCTGTTCCCCTTTCTCACAGATGTTCCACTCCATCCTTCTGTAAATCTCTTAGTTCAACCATTCCCCCCTAACAAGCCTTTCCAAACAGCCAACCACACACAAACACATGGAATGTCAGTTGTAATTTTTCCGGGACTATTTTTAAGCTAGTCAACTGTTTCTCGTACTTAAACGGTGATAAGCATTAAAAGCTCACTCAGTCAAAGGTGAAATCTAAAAGGAACACTCCAGAGCCTGCTTACTGGGGCTTTATAACTCACATGCATCCTTCTTTTTTCACTGCCACTCCAGCCCTCCACATTAATGTCTCTAAATTCATGATGCCCCTGCTCTGTGATATTGGCAACCATAAATCCACTCTGCTGCATTGTGACTAACATGCCCCGAGGACAGCGCTCCGAAACAGAACCATTCCATCTCCCCACCGAGCCCCTACTCAAGCCTATTTACAAACAGTGCATCTAATGGCTCTCGCGCTGGACATCCACCTCCAAGATGCAAAGCCTCTCAAAGGAAACATAAAAAGCCAGAGAGAAATGAATAACTTTTATTAAAACATTCAGAGATTGCGTTTTTCACCCTGCCAATAAGGGAGGGAGCAGAGAGTTTAACTTGTAACTTTGTTGTGAAATTCTAACACTCATTATACCAGTGTTACTCATCAAGGCTGAAATAAACGAATTCCAAACACAGCTGGAACTGCAATGCGGGTGGTAATATTGTCAAATAAGGAGACCAGAATGGCTAAATTGAATGATGTTGGTCTCAACTACAACTAATGTGAAGTTTTAACAAAGAGTTTCACTGAGTGCGATACAAATTAAAGCAGCTACGTGTGAGGAATTGATCATTTTTGGCTTTGGATCATATTTTCATATGAACGTCTGAAATACATATATGATAGTGAGGCTGTAGAAACCAGCAAAGGAACACCTGTTCACATCTACCTGATACCTCGCATACACAAAAATGCTGATCCTGATGGTACTGACTTAGAATTTTAGTCAATAGCAAAAGGCTGTTTCTGATGGTTATGAACTTTTTTCTACATTTGTAACTACAAACCTCAGAGAAATCCCAGTTCAGATTTTTGAAACAGATGAAGCTTTGCTCTCTGGGCTTATCTTTTGTTTTAGCACTAAGCAAATGCCTTTTGATCTCTTGCTCGATCTTCTCGCCTCACACGCTAACTCACTCAACTTTCTCCATGAAACGACCCCCTTAATAATATCGTTCAACAGCTTGTAAAAGAGAACAAAGACCTGTAGACTTCAAGGCCTATAAGTTAGAATCGTTTGTTGAATCTGATCTAAGCTTTAAATCGTACATCAGCAGAGTTATTACAATAACATCCATTCATCTAATGTGTTTTATGTGTTTACTTCTCACTTTGTGCTGGGATGTGCTGCTCTGCTCATATTCACCGCCCTCTCTCCTCTCATTCCTCCACCGCCAGCGCAATGCATGATGGTAGATACTGCTCGGTCATTGACCATTGGTTGTATACTGTTTTTAATGATGCATTATGGGAAACAATGAGTGCACTATATGGGGAATAAAAAACGTCCCTAAACATTCGGACACCACTACAAAATGGCGAACTCACTATATAGTGATTTGCAAGTGATATCGGACACAGCCAGGTTATAGGCCTCAGCTCGCAAAAAGCTACAGTGCCAATCCATGCTTTAAAAACCGGACCATTGTATCTTCTCACAGGCCCTTATTTAAAAGGGTATTTAGAGGATAAAAATGCTCATAATTCTGCTGCTAGACATGCATAAAAACGAGGAAGCACAGTAATCCAGTTTTACATGAGCTACGCTGGCTCTTAGAAATATTCAAAAGGTCTTTTTGCTTTTTCACGAAGCTCTAAATGGTTGAGGATCACGCTAAACTGCAGACTCCCTGTCGTTATATTGTATTTGTCTTCAGGTCACTTGGATTCTCTGCAGGTTTGTAAGCTGTTCGCAGCCGCTATCATGTTTAAAATAGAGACGCACCCTTTTATAAGCAAACTGTGGAAAAGCATTCACAAGGATGATATGGAGACAATCTCACCGAGCATTTTAAAGCAGCAGCTTCAGACACAATTTACCTCTTTCAGGTTAGTGCTTCATTTATTAGCATCTTTTTAATATGATACACTGTGTTTAGTCCATTATCATGTTACGGATGTTTCCACTGTAGCTGCTTTCAGACATGCACTGAACTCTGCAGTTCCTCCGTATTTTCTGCACGTGTGAATGCAAATGTCAGAGTGAGACGCTCCCCAGTTTCTGCGGACTTTCTCTAACTGGCCTCCCAGTATAATGTCTGTAGAAATCCAGGAGAATCAAAGAGTAAACAAATATCTACCAGTGAAAAAGCGATGACACCAGGGGCTTATAGTCATGAAGTGAATATTGGGGGTCATTATTAACACACAAGATAAATTTGTATGTATTTTGTCATTTAAAACAATACTTAATACTATATTGTAAGTCTAATGTGTGCTTGGTAATATACACATGTTTATGTGTATTTTATATAACTTTATATATACATTTTTTTATATTTTTAAAAATACACTTACATAAGTAAATCAAATTATATAAAATATACACAAATATCTTTATATTAGCATAAATACATTAGACTTAAGACATAAGACGGCAAACACATTAGGGCCCACAATGTTTAATATTTGATTGTATTGTTTTTTAAACAATGAACAGATATATATGCCTCGCTCTAGATCTATAAAGACAAGTACAGTCATTTTAGCAAAAGGTTTAGCAAATTGGTTTTATATTGATCCTACAATAACCTTCTCTTCAGTCATCTTTTCTCCTCCTCTCCTCCTCCCCTCCTCATCTCCTCATCTCCTCTCGTCTCCATCATCTCTCCTCTCTTTTCTCCTCTCATCTCCTCTCCAGTCATCTTTTTTGCTTGTTGTCATAGCATAACAGTTTTATTATTATTATTCGGCCAGTTTACAATTCAGTTTATTTGGGGGGGACAATTTGACCATATTTAAACATTGGGAGTGACTCTATTATGACTACTGCCCTGGGTGACACACACGTAGAAGAGACAGACGAAGATGCCGTGTCTGTGTGTTGTCAAGATAATTACTTGATCCAAGCAGCAGAGTTAATACGTCACTTCCTGTCTCTGTCTGCTGCACCTGGCAGCTCCACCTCTCGACTGAATAATGCAGGCAGAGTATTTGATTCTGTTGTGAGCGCGTCTGTGCAGAGAGCCTCCCGCTGTGTTGTGCCTGTATGAAAGGCAAACTGCGGAAAAGTCCTTAGCCAAGTCTTTGGATTTTACCCTCAGGTCATGTCTGAAAACGGCTTATTTGTCTATTCTTCTCATCTCGACTCATTGTTTATAATTTTCTTTTTATTTGTGTGAAGGGCACAATTGTAGTTAAGTTGATTTTCATTTCAAGGCAACCAGTGGAAATCCAGAGAGGCAGCAATATGTAACAGGGAAGTGTCGATAAAACACCCAAACTTTTATTCAGTGTGAGCTGAGCTCCAAAAACACAATTCCCTCCACTCAGCAGAGTATTTGCATTAGATCATCCATACCTTGTAAACACCCGGACTTTAACACCATGCTTCAAGTCTGTAGCACAAGCTTTGCATAAATAAGCAGTTTCCAGGCCCAGATAACAGTAATGACGTCACGAGGGGTTATTTCTTTTTTAGACGTGACAAAATGTTTTCAAATGCTGAAAGGTTACTCAATGTAACGATTAAAAACTGTTTTCATTGAGGGCACAGTACAATAAATCATTAGCATAACTATCTCCAATTTGTATGACTTATTAATTTCCAGCTACCGCGTCTGCAGTGATTTATGCTTCCAACACTGGAGGGGCTTTCAAATTAATACCAATGCAGATTAGCCACGCTATCACCACAGGTACACTGACTTCGTCTACTCACGTTCCGGAGCGATCGTGTTGCTCTCCTGGGCGAGCGGAGGTCCGCAACCTGCCCGAGTGCAGGCGCTGAGGTGGAAGCGGTAGAGGCTGCCCTCCTGCAGGCCGTGGAGCTGCCACTGAGTGGTGTCAGCCCCGGTGATGTTCGTCTCCTGGGAGTCAACCACCTCAAGTGTGGTCTCATTAACTATAGATGAAGGAGAAAGATGTCAGGTCAGTTCGCGTGGCGTGAAGTGAGCCTACAATTGGACGGACGCGGCCGAGAGTCGTCACTGTTTGTCCCCTGTTATGTCTGAATGGAACACAACTACAATGAGGGTCAATGGTCGAGGGAGGGGCGCTTAGGGATGAGGAGATGTCATGCTCGCTCATGCAGAAGGTGAACGTAGCAGATACATGTCCTGACAGGTGAGCTGAGGAGGAATACATTATGAAGAAAAGCGAGAGAAGATGAAAGCAGCAGATAGAGAGCTCAAGAGGGAGTGGGAGGGGGAGAGTAAACAAGTGGCAATGGATGAAAGGAGGAGGAAGAGGAGAGAGGGAGCGAGGAGGAGGAAATGAAACTTAAAAGATAATTCCAGTATTTTCAAACCTTGGCCCTGCTTTCCCGTCTTTTGGGGTCTAAATGATTAATAGGAGCAAAACTGTTTGGAATCAGTCCAGTAATCGAGTGAAAACACCGGCAACAGCGAGAAGGCTGCAATGTAATAAAATGGGGCATTTGTTCAAGTCACACTATGTCCACTAAAGTGCTTGTTTTTACCACTGATTGTCAGATTGTTATTGTATCTGTCTGGCAGCATTATGAATAGGATTCCTGCAGAGATAGACGGAGCAGATAGGCTCGATACTGCAAATATTTATGACCCTATTGATCATTGAGAGCCAGAAAGATGGGGAAATAGGGCCCAGGCTTGTAAGAATGCCAGAATGAGTTGATAATGAAGGAAAAGCTTAAAGAACAACACTTCCAAAAGAAGAGACGGAGGTGGTACAGGTGGGGAAGCAGACGGAAGGCAGTGGCAAAGGGAAATGTGAGGAGGAAGCAGGAAAAAGGAAATTAGAGGAGTGGCAATCACAAGCAGCATAACGTATCACTAAACATGTATTATAGATCAAAGTACAGTATGTGTGCAGACTGTGGAAAGCAACGCACTTCTCCTGAAACCCCCTCCGTTGATGTCAGCGCTCTGCCCGTGTTGAGATGCAGGTGAGAATTGAATATGTGCCGATCCCTGTTGTAACCAACCGCTTCGAAAAACTCTGATTCTTTATCTTTTTGTGGCACAGAACACTGTGGATATTTTACGTGTTTGTGAACACAGTCAGATTATTCATTTACTACTTACACAGCAGTTTCATGACTCCAGCGGATGTGCAGACTGTGCGTGTAGCACAGCGTATATATTTTATTCATAGGGTTTATAGAAGACAAAATCTGAAAGGGGCTTGCATGTTACATGGTGAATCATTTCATCTGAAACAAAAAAGAAAAAACACACACTGCATTGTGTAGGAGTATCTGTGTAAGGTCTGACAGAGGAGCAGATATTGAAGAGCAGGCCAGACTCTGTGGGTGTTGGTGGAGACGGCAAAGTCTCTGCCTTCACATTTCACACAAAGGACTTCAGAAATGTCAGCCAATGAGAGTGTGGGCTTTGAAAACAGGGGAGAGCGTAATGAAAGACATTTATTCACAATAACTGTACTGAATGTGTGCAAGAGAAAACGCTCCTGGATGATGATGAATGCGGTAAGAAATTTGTAAAAGAGGCACAAACAGCATCGACTCAAATGATCTTTTCTTTTTTTTTGCGAGAGGAGCTTCAGTCCGAGAGGATCTGAGATAAGAAACACTCAGGAAACTGTCAAACCACAATCTGAAGTAACCTGCTCAACTCACAAGCAGGCTGTTTGCACACCATCGTGCAGTGCTCAGTGTTAAACACTGCCACCTAGTGTCTGGAATGATAACACAGGTGGTGAAAATGGGGAAAGGGTTAGATGAGGGGGTGCGCTGCATATTTTTTAGGTTTTTCAATTGGGAATCAAAACTATTATATATGCTTAAAGTTTAAGTGCAGTACCCCAACCCCCAACCCCCAAACAAAGTCACTTCTTCTGATATTTCTCAGGCCCCATCACCGATGCTGCTCCAAAACCGAGCTACTGCACAGACATTTATTAAGGACAACAACATTGGGTTTACGTACTGAGGTGGTGCTGCAGGAGATAACCAGTGAGGATGCCGTTCGCCTCTGGGGGGGGTCCCCATACCAGCAAAATGGAGTCTTTCTGCGCGTTGGAGGCGGTCAGGATAGGCACTTGTTCAGGAACTGTGAAAATGAAAGTAATGTCAGTTAATCTGCTGCAAAGACATGTTTGTCCTAGTCCATGTTTTTTTATTTAGTGAGAGGATTTTAAATGTTACCTTTTACACTTTTTAAGCACTTTGTAACCTTGTTTAGATCAGTGCTATACAAATAGAGTTATTATTATTATCATTTTAATTTTCCAGGAGATTGCGCAAGTCAGACGTGTTCATGACAACAGGAAAATGTCTGGAGTATTCAGGAGAGGAGTGGCATCCTGGTAGAGCATGAATGGGGCAGGACATGACGTATAAATTCTGCTGTGTGTTTTTGTTTATATCACACCGTCTGCCCTGTCCCCACCAAAAGCTCTCGAATCACGTTGTCCTTCCATCATGTGTTAGAAAGGACAACCATGCCCGCTCGCTCGTTGTATATTTTGTTGCTGCTGTATTGTCACATGCGCTAACTCTGACATTTTCCAGACGTTGTACTTGGGGACTGACAGAAAAAGTTCTGGAAAATGTCTGGAGCAAATCACATAAAGCTCTGAGTTGAGTGTGTGTCTGAGAGCAGCTTGAGTGTGGGAGAAACCCACATATGTTAACAATATTAACAATATGACCTCACCTCCCTCTGGAGTGTTGAAGGTGACCGGGTCACTGTTGGGCCCATTGCCCTTCTTGTTGAAAACATTCACAATGAGTCTGTATTCGGTGAAAGGTTTGAGACTCGGTACGATGGCATGACTCCTCTTCCCTGGGAAGGACAGCGACTGGCGGTCATCAAAACTCTTGTTGGGATTCAGCAGACTGTGCTTCCTCATCCAGTGAACCTGTGACAGGGAAGTAAGGGGAAATGTTGAAGATCAACTTATTAGATTTTTTTGCATTTGGACTTTTTTATGTTATGAACTCAGTATTTACTTGTGTTTGGGGTTTTCGATTCTTGGACCTGCCTTTTTTTGCCCTTCGAGTTTTTCATTTCCTGTTTTATTTTGAAACTTTGTCCCTTGTGTTATCTCTTTTGTATCACTTCCTGTCTTTGTCATGTCTCTGATCGCCTGGACCTGTTCCTAATATGTTTCACCTGTGTTCTATTATCCTGGATCTCATAAAGTCTCTGTGGTTCCTTCCGTCTTGGGCAGTTTGTCTGTTCATGTTTTGTGCTCCTAGTGTTTCAGTTTTGCTCATCATCTTTTGACCACTTTGCCCTTTTGCCTTTGGACTTGTCTGCCTTCCTTCCTTCAGGTGACTGGAAGCCTGTTTATTTAACTAAACATTTTTTTATTTGTCCATCATCTGCATTTGGGTCCTGTTTATCAAAATATCAAACCCTGACGTCTCAACACAACACAGAGACGACAGAGAGAGATGGAGAGGAGCAGCAATTAATGGCTAGTTTCACTGAGGCAGATATCTGACACATGTTAACCATGAACTTACTCTGTTAATGAACGTACATACTTTAAGCGATGACACCTGCACAGGTGGCAGAGTGAAGTGGAGGCAGAATGTGCCAAAGAGCATCTCATTTACAGGTTATGGAACATAATATCACAGTTATCATGCACTTCTTAAGGTGCTGCACACAAGAGTATTTTCAACTCTTGACCGATTTTAAAAACGTGGGAGACCACAGACATAATGACAGATTTAACGGATTCTATCAGTTAATCTTATTATTATCTTATAGTTGATTTTATAATCTTTAGAATGCACACACTAGATGATTTGGCCAAAACGTAAGACACTTACTGTTTTTAGGAAACAATTTCACAGTGGAGTTTCCAGATACTTAAAATCTCACCGAAACTTGTGATATTCTTCTTCTTTTTATTCAGTTTTTTGTATCCACCTTCTGAGCTGGGGTGTGGTATACTTGCTTGATTAAACATGACTTCAGAAGAAAAACAAACATGGAGGAGGACAGACATCATGTTTCTGTTTTGCAGCGAAAGACAAACTAAAAGTAATCTATGGATGTAGTCATGGCTGAGAAGGTGGAATTGGCTTATACAAATGTATTGGTGTTTTTAGTCGCAGGTCTACAAGTACGCAAGATTCGGTTTGCAACGCGTCAGCTCGCTCTTATTTGCTATTGCAGGTTTCTATCGGATTTGATATTTTGTATTTATGATTCGAGATCAGGGAGGCTCCGACTCAATTGGTAGCATTTACATTATTTTGTAAACCCCTCCCACTTCAGAAAGGATTATTTGGGCAGATAATCGACACCAACTGACCTCGGAAACACCCCCTAATTATCGGAATGGGCAAATCGGGTCCAAAATCGGCACGGTTATCCTCTAGTGTGCAGCAGACCTTTTTTTTTTTGTCAATCTAGCAAGTTACTACTACTTCTTTCAAAACTGAGTCAAGATCATTCTGAAATCAGCAATAAAGCATTTACATTAGGGAAGTCTGAAACACAGAAAGTGAGAACAAATAGGGTTGCTCTAAATCTTGTATTGTTACATTTTTGGGATAGAACATTTCTCGATGTGCCCCATTATAATGGATTCTCATTGTTATATAGAATGTGTCTTTACCAGATTAAAAAAATTGTCAATTATAACTAACGTTTTACTTTATTTTACGAAAATAGTTACAATGTGTCATTTAATATGTCACTCACATTGTCCTGTTGAACCTGTGCAGCCTATCACCATTAAATAGCCAAATTATGATGGAAAGGTGGAATTTAAAATTCTTTCGCTCAGGGCTGCGGCTCAGGTGGAGGTTGACAGATTCTGGGTATAGTATCGCAAGAATAATAAGATTCACTGATTTAAAATCCAAAATTATATTTTTATGTCTCTGTCTCAGTTCTGACTTGCCACATTAAAATGTTCATTTGCTGTCACAGTATTGGTTGACATGAGCACATGTAAGAAACAGTAGAAATGAGTAGTGTCTGTTTCCTGGGAATCTGTCCTCAGTTATGACACCCTGAAGACAGGTGAGTGACAAGGGGCAAGAGAAGATATATTTATAGACCTAAAAATCTGCTAGAATAAAAATCTAATTGCACTAAACCAGGTAGAGGACATAAACTTTGCAAAGGTAACTTTCTAAATCAAAGCTAGAGGTGTTAGCCAGCAACTTCATCACAGTGACATAAGTTCATTTTAGATTACAGTAATAACAGTATAAGTAAGAACAAGTTATATTATGCCATGAGACTCTCCACCTGAAGGAGACATTTAATGCTCATATTCAAGTTGATGATTTGAATTAGTGTTATTACATAAAAAAGGTTTACATGCTCCAATGTTTAGAAAACACATCACTTTCCTTATAGTGCCCATTGCTGCAGCTCCTCTTTTCAGCCTCTGTCTGAAACGCTGTCTCTTTAAGGAGCAGTGTTTTTTGGCCCTTTGGCTTTTTAACCTTGAAGAACTTTTATATACACAAAAGCCTTTAGAAATCACTAGAATAAAGGGAAGAAAATTAAAAAGCAAAAATATTTCTCCCTTAATTTTCTGTTGATTTTTGTCCTATAATTGCAAATTCTCTAAAAATAATTTTTCAAAAGTTAACTATTTTACCTTCACCTCAGTAGTGCAAACCGTTATTTGGTATTTACTGTTGATGCTATTACATTATTTCATTGACTGAAATTCCATCTTCTTACATAACTGATGAAACATTACTAAGCCATTACTGTGATGAAAAGTGCTACATAGTCACTGGGGTTAAGTCTTCAGTTAAACGTAGTCTGAAAAAATAAAAATCCTGCTCCAGCACAAAGGAAACTTACATTGTAGCCCCCGAGATGACCTCTGACTGTGGCAGGTGGAACCGGGGTCCAGCTAACTCTCAGAACAGTGGTGTTGATCACCTCCACCGCTATGTCCCGCGGCGCTGCAGTCGGAACTGAGGAACACGCGGAGGAAGGTCAGCAACACAGACAACCTGCAAACAACAGGCCACCTTCGCAGAGCCTCTCTCTCACCAACATGAAACGTGTGTAAAGAAAGACTATTGACTAAGATACAGTGAGCGGAACAACAACAAAAAGAATCTTCTCTGAGCTGATATTTTAAAAGACGGAGGAGGTCATTCTTTTGCTTCAGGTTGTGGAGATGTGATCTGTTGCTGGTTGCGTTGGTAAATAAATAGAAACGCTAAGAGATCAGCGTTAAAGTGCAGAAATACATTCTCAGCTGGACACAAGATAAAACACCTCAGTTGTTCAAAGCTGGTTTTCTTTTCTTGAGGCCAGAAGAAATTCAATACACGGCATGAAATAAATAAATACTCTGAATAATTTCTTCTCTACATGGTACTGTACTGGTATTAGGGGAAGGATGGAAGCACAGCAGACACTAGAGAGGGAAGCAGCCATTGTGCCCCAGCGGGCCGACAGTGCAAAGTGTGTCGTGATCTGTCAAATCTCCGACAGCTTCTGAGAAAGAAGCGCCAATTTGACATCCCACCGCTCTACAAAGGTTATCTGCCACCTGCTGGATTTGAAAAGGAGATTTTCTTCTCTTTTTATCTCTTTCAGGAGGGAGGAAAAAGTCACTATTGCAGACTAACTCACACAGGGTTAAAACAACGGGAAAAAGAAAAATGAAAGAACCTAACCTGACACATTTTCCCGCAGACAATGCCAAAAGAACACTGAAGACAGGAAGGGGGGGTGATGACAAGAGAAGTTCACAAGAGAGTCACAAGTAAAGCAACAGCTACATGTGCCGGTTCAGCCTCAGGGCGTGATTTAATGAAGTTGAAACGGATGTGCTTATAGACATGTTATATAATGAAATTATATATATTATATTAAAATATACAGTCGAGGAAGAATTAATTTTACAACTCACCATCTTCTCCAGAGTAACCCGTGACCACTTTGGGTTCAGGTCCCCACCCGTGGCTGTTCCTGCTCTGAATTTTGATCTCGTACGGGACGAACGTGCTCGTGTTCCTCAAGACAAACGAGTGTCTTTTCTCCATGTGATCCTTCCAGTTGTCCTCCACCCCCAGTTTCCTGTAGTTCACCTTGTACTCCAGGCCTGGGCCGTTGTGTTCAATCGGCAGCAGCGGCTACAAAAAGACAATATGCTGATGACTTAGCAATCACTAAAAATGACTAAAATACGTTTTCTTATGTACATGATATACTTTCTTATAAAAATCTTTCTCTCACCTCCCAGGTGATGTCCATTTGATGAGGAAGGTGTCCTTGAATTTTGATGTTCTCCGGGTTCCTATCAGGAGCTTTGGAGTAATTTGTTAAATTGAATGATTATATAACAATAAATGAAAAATAATAAAGTATCTTGTGTTAATCTTTACTACAGTAAATCTACTGCAGCCTCTTACAGCTAAAGTGCACGTGCCTATCCTTACTATTCAGCATCAAGAGATCCTGATTTCATTATAACATATATGAGCTCAGTAAATCCAGTTTTTTCTCATCAAGCAGCCAAAACAAGAAAAACCATACAAAGTAAACTAATTTTAATCCTTAGGGCAATTAAAGTTTTTAATTAGTTTAAAGTTTTATCTCCATCTGTTCTTGCTGGAGTGTATTCATTTCTTTTAATTGTTTCATTCGCTTTAATTTAAATCTTAGAACTGTATTTATTTCTACTGCTCTCGCTTATGTTTTTTGTCATTTTTGCAAATTTGACTGTTTTGGTTCTTTGTGTTTTCTTGGTGTCTCGGCATGTTTTGTTTATTTTCTGTACTTGGCTATATTGTAAATCTCTGCTTCAATGTATTCCGAGTTAAAATACAGGTTGAATGAATGACAGTCCAGGTTAAGCAGCCACATTTAAAGGAGCTAATGCTGAGGGACTTCAGGCTCTACTGCTACATAGTCCTTTTGATAAAGGCCGTAGCCTCTCCACACGGCACCTCTCTGCACACTTCAAAAGAAGGCTAAAAAAGTTCCACACTTTCACCACTGACAGATAACAACATCAGAAAATGTTAATTAAAAGGAGTGGGTCCTACCAGCAGGGGGTGTTTTGTATCTCTCAGTGGGCTCACTGGGGGGTCCGGGTCCGACGGCGTTCACGGCATACACTCTGAACTGGTAGTTAAGGTGTCCATTTAGTGCCAGCTCGGCTGTTGCCTGGTTACCGGGGACTTTCTGTAGCTCCCTCCACCTGCCGGGCTCCCATTGGCTCTCCTCGTACTCCACTATAAATTCTGTGCTCACAGAGGAGATGGCACCGCACATAACAATTACACATTCAGTCATCACCATATAAACTGATGATCACATCCGCTGGGAGAGCATGAATTATACTCATTTTATTTAGACATTCTTCAACCTACAGTACAAGTAGACTAATAAAGGAGATGTTTAACAGTGTAATAAATGTGATGAGTGGATAAGGCGATCAATAAGCTCGTGAGTGAAGAATGAAGCGGGAGTCAGGAGGTGATTAGCTCAGCTTCCTCTATATAAGGACATGTATCTGCCTTAAAGCCAAATCTGCAATTTCTGTTATTGTACAGATTAAACAAATAGGATATTTACAGTACCCTGAAGTGCAAATCACAACGGCAAACCACAAAAAAAACAGGCAAATCACAATACAGAACAATAAATCACAAAACACAACGCTTAATGAGAACACACAACGACACACAAAACGCAACAACAAATCACAAAGCATCACAGTTTCCATGCTAAGACGGGCTAATCACCTTTTGACTCCATCTCTGTGCTAAATGCTCCGACATCACAGAGGTGTTGATCGTATCATTTCTTGCATTATTTTCTCCTCAGGAAATCTTCGGTTTATGTTGAATTTAGATAAACTTAAAAGTCCCATGTTTTTACTGTTATAAACAATAGAAAGCAACTGTTTGCCAGAATCCCACAACAGCTTCATTCCTGCCTCTGAAATGAGGGATGTGTAAATTAGTTAAGCAACACTACACCTATGAGTGTGTTGAAAATGATGAAGTGTTCAAAATCCCAATTAACTACTTGGTATAGAGTGCCTCAAGTGACTGTTTGTCATGGAGGGAATAACAAATGAGTAAACAAAGGGAGGATTTCAGACATGGACATTTGACAATTTCCATGACTAATTAATTAAATTAAATGAATATTTCAATACACATCCACCTGGTGCTCAGCCAGATCCACCGTTAATGTTAATTGGAACCTATTACACTAATTTCCTGCTTTATATTTTTATTCTGGGACTCCATTAAGCTTTCCATTAAGCCTTGATTATCTCAAACTGCCAGTTATGCAGTTCCTCAGTTGAGCTTTTGACTGAAACAAACAATATTAGCTCAGATCCCGAAAGGCTCACTTTCTTCTGACTGGTCAACTGGTCGAAGCTGTACTATAAAACTGAGTAACTAGTAACTAAATCTAAGTAACGGGACATACATGACTGTATAATGGCATCTTGTTGAATCCATTCAGACATATTGGAGTCCACACTGGCCCAGAATGTGAGTGTGCACAAACACGTCTCAGTTCTGCGAATATTACGACCACTACCTAAAACAAGAATTATCGCCCTGTGGTTGTATGTCCCTCCAGCTGTTCCTGACATATTGCATTCACAATAATGCGAGGTCAACATGACTTTTGACCCCTGACATTTAAACACTTCATCTCTGAGTCCAAGTGACATCTGGTCAAAATTTTAAGAAATTCCCTTCAGGCAGAATTGAGAAATGATGTTCAATCGGCCAAAAGGTTTTGTGAGGCCATGTGATGTTTGACCTCCTAAATCTAATCAGTTCATCCTTGAGTCTAAGAGAAAGTGCCAATTTTGAAAGAATTCTCTTCATGTATTCTTAGAATAAAGCAAAAATAGGATTTGGGGAGGTCACCATGATCTTGACCTTTGACCTTAGTTCACCTTAAATCTAATTTGCTCATCCTTGCATCCAACTGAACATTTGAGCCAAATTTGAAGAACTTTCCTCAAGGTGTTCTTGAGATATTGGGCTCAAATACTGGCGGTAAACATAACGCCTCCGGCCTCCGGCACAGAAGTTCTGTTATTACGTAGGAGCGTACGTACAGCTCCTACGTAATAACAGTTGAACTAACTGTTATTAGTTGAACATGTGGAATGTATGTTAAAATACTGACTGGAATTCAAAACATCTACTGTCAGGACATACAGACATGAATGTTGTGAGAGAAATGTTGTTTTGCTATCACGACATGACTGTGTATTAAAGCTGAGCAATGATTTTTTTGAAATGCCTGTAGTGATCAAGTCGACAGTTTAGATAGAAGGAGCTGCGCCTGGAGTCTTCTGTCTCCCGGGGATTATTCTAACACAAGTTTACCACATTATTTTAAAATGTGGCCATGTTGAATATGGACATCCGACATTGTAACATCATATAAATAATAATAATAATAACAGTCAATAATGACAACAGGCCCCTTTAAATAAAAGGGCTGGCCTCAAACTGCTGTCTCTTGCTCGGAGTTGTTTGATTAAACAAATAAACTAGAATTATGACATTTCTCTCTCACCAAGGATCTTCAGGTGAGTCTGTTCTAATTTCTGATCAGTGCTTTCACATATCAAAGCTAAGGGACAGTTCAAGCCTACGACAGGACACATCTATCACTCGATTCAATTCTGATCAAAACTAAGTTCCAAAAATAAATGAGTGCCCGTTTTGAAGCGTAAATAGGAAACCAGCCTCCTCGCCAGGATCCTCAGCACTTTACAAGTTGCAGCCATGTCTTTTTTAACAACACTCCGTTTGCACTCAGCAGTGATCACAGCAGCAGAATCTGTTAACAACCCTTTTCACAACAGAGGAGACGTGGTATTTAGTGATGCGCAGGAGCTAAATGAGGAGAATCAAAGAGAGACTCTAATCCGGTCTGTGGATTCTAAGTGCTGCATAATGTTGAGATGTGGTCTGGCTTCCATAATTAGCAGGAACTGGCTCAGTCCCATCTTCCTGGGAAACAGGTATGTAACCCGAATCAGTTACACAGTGGTGATGTATAACAGAGTCCAATATGCATTTGTAACATTTACTGTTATAACTACACAAAATCTGTGTAAATAGCATTTGGTTTCTGTGCCCTTATGTCCTTTTCGGAGACCCCTCCTAATAAGCACGTGTCTCCTGATTCATCTCTCGCCTTTACTCCCTCAGAGAGGTATGCAACATTTTGGTCATTCAAATTTCCGTATGTTAGCCTCTCCGTTATTATGTTTTTAAGTTGTGTCTCTTGAAACCACCGGTTACTTGTACATAGGTGTATTTAAATAGAACATATGTGTGTCTGAGAAGTCAAGATACCTGCATTTTGTATTAGCTTTAAATGTAATATTATTTTTTTTGTATGATATGTGCCCTTTTTGCTTTTAACAACAGTATGTATCCTTTCGGAATATCACAAAATGTTTGGTTTTCACCGTCTTCAAGTGTCCCTGTGAGTCATGTTGAGGTGACGGAGGAAATTCATGACATGTCTTTGTTCTTCACGTAGTTCTTGCAACGCTTCAAGGTGTGTTTGGTCTTATTATCTACTCCAGTAAGACATAAATCAGAGGGTTCAGCATGTGGTACTTCTCCTCGGTCAGGGTGTAGTCAGTTAGCTAAAGGTGTCTAATTCCACAGCAGAATACTCCCACCACCAGGTTTCACATTGGTTTGATTCATTCTCTCTCCTGTTTCGTCTCCTTAGAGACACACTTCTGTCTCCGCCATCAATCTCAAACTTGGATTTATAAGCAAACAGGACCCTTTTTCCTCTGTGAAATGCTGGTATTTGTCAGGCCACTATAAAGTTGTCGGCCTTGTTTCCTCTCCTGAGAAGTGGTTTAGAAACTGCCATTACTCCTCTTCAAGAAAGTACTTTTTTTGATTGCAGTCTTGAGTTCAAAATCGTGTTTCTGTGATGAAGTTGCTTTTCTCGGGTAGCAAGGCTTGACGTATTGATCTTCTGATGGTGCAGTCACTTGTGGTCCAATCAATTGTAGTTTGGGTAAAAATGATCCAGTTTCTGCAAAGCGTTTTAGAGTGTGATGCACCGACCTTTAGTCTAGCCATGACTGACGCTGAGAAAGTCCCCTGTTTGATTAGGCACAGTCTTATTTATATCAGGTGAACAATGGAAGGGATACAAATTGTGTTGGTCAGTGTTTCTTATGAATTTTCCATAATGTAACATCTTGTGTTTTTAAATATTTCTGAATCATCAAACCTTCTGATAATTTCCATGTTCACATGTTCACATATTAATAATTTTAAATGTCTCTGATTTTTGGAACCTTACATTGAACTGTGAATTGTGTTCTGACAGTAAATCTTTTTTGCACCTCTACAATCCAATAAAATAGGATAAAATGTTACTACTTCTACATTGACCTCTACCTGTTACAGAGCTGTTGTGATCACTTCCAGGTTTCCAAGACAAGGAGACGTTCCTTGGGACCTTAAGTTCTAAAAGCGCTATATTCTTTGGAGCATCAGGAACGTCTGCAACACAAAACACACACAGAAACCTCAGATCAGCAACTTTCTGTCAATTCAATAGCCAAAGCAGTTGGAAAATGTAGATGTCATAAATCTGTTGCAGAAATGTGTAATTAATATGTAATGAATGAACTCTACATTACAACAAAGTGTCTTACCCAGTACTGTGAGTAGTGCAGTGGCATTGTCCTCATCCAGACTGGTTCTAGCGATGCATGTGTATATTCCTTGATCACTCAGGTTCACATTCATGATCTGCAGCAGGCCATCATCCATGAAGTATCTGAGCACGTGATGAGAACAGATTTTATTAACTGCTGAATTTAGATTTAGAAAGTATCAAGTAAAGAGTGTTAATTGAATTTAACATTAAATATTTTGTTTTAATCAAAATGCACATTGTATGAAAAAGGTATGTGTTATTTTTCAACATATGAATCAAGTGCAATTGTTGAAAGAAAAGCAAACGTTAAAAAATTTCTGAATTACAAAAACAAGATGATCTGGATCTGCTCAAAAAAGTATTTTTCCCTCGGGTCATCAGCTAACTTTCCAACAAATGTTAAGGAAACTGCTGCAGCATTTGTAGATATTCTGTTCCTTAACTACCTGTTAACCAGACCAAAATATATGTGAAGTCTATAAAGAATAGGAAACCAATCAATTGATCAAGAAGTCAATAGAAATCCAGAGAGAAAATCCCTTTCATATGACCTACTGGGTCAATCTGTACTGACCAGAATGAGGAATTCATCTTTTGGGATGTTTGATAATTCTTTCTCCTTGCTTAGCGTTAGCAGGCAGACAAAGAGACAGAGCTAAACCACGTTAAACAGACACATCAGAAAACTGACTGAACGCTTATCAAATCTACCTGGGCTTCTCCTCAAAGGAAGTCAGGATCTCCTCCCCATCCTTTATCCACACCACTTCGAAGCTGCTCCGCAGGGTTTTATCATATTCCGCCTGGCACGTCAACTGGGCTGTGCTCCCACTGATGATCTCCACGTCCTGAGGCGGATCTACTATTTTCGTAGGGTCTAAAGATAAAACATCACCAGGAACAAACAGAAACCATTATCTTGTTAGGCTGGAGCCAGAGAAATCACGATAAGATATATTTGAAGTTTTCTTTCTCACTGTGACTATGATGACTTTGATGGGTGCTTTGTAACCAAAAAAAGGAATTGTCACACATGGTCACTTGCATGTTTGGAATGCCATGAAAAATATGTATCTGTAATCAGGCTCCTATCACAAGACAATTCATGCTGCTTCTTCTTACATCCTAAATGAAAGATGAATTTAGGTTAAAATGCAAAGATAATCAGTGGCTTTTCAACACAAGTTCTGCATCGTAAAACGTGCAGGTTTCATGCAAACCCACGTAACTTGTTTTTTGTTGTAGTTTTGTCTACAAGCCAAAGCTTTCTATTGAACAAGGGGACCTGCAAAAAACTGTCACAGTTCGGGCCAAGTGTGTTTATAACACAACCACCCTTTCATTTTAAAGGGTCAGTTCACCTGAACAGAGAAAAAATCCTTTACTCGGAAACTGTTTATCTTGTGGGTGAACTGGTCGTGTGCAGTGACTTTGCTCAAAGGAAGCAACATTATTCAGTATCATTTTACTGACCTTTCACATCCAGCAGAGCAGTGACGGTCAACTCCCCCTCCGTATTAAAGGCGGCACACACATAAACCCCGCTGTCGTCTTTTTCTGCTCTGATGATTTGCAACGCTCCGTTCTGCAGAGACAAAAATCGCTCTCCCTTGATAGTTTCTGGAGCATCGTCTTTGGCCCTGAAAGACAAAGGTTACACAGCTTTAGAGTCTGTGTGTAGAACAGCTGAAGAGCAAATCCATCATTGTCAATGGAGAGGCACTTTGAATTTTAAGTTTAAAAAATAATCAGTCTAAGTCAGATTTGAGCCAAATCATGTATGCCTATTTTATTTTTATTATAATTTTGGCTGTTTCTCCTCCATACAGTAAATCATCCTCAGCATATCATACTGTTTGTCTATCTAATAATTCCAGAAATCTCACTGTATGTTGTTTGCATATTAAAGAACTGTTCATCTCAACGCCTTCACACTTGGTGTCTGTATTGTTGAGGGCCCAGGGAAGGACAATGTTGAATTTGTTGTAATTTGGACGAGCTATATACGTTCAATATTAATATGATTTAAAATATACCAACAACTTCCTCCGCAAAATCCGCCATAGGTTTCCGCAGAGAGCGAATTTTGAGCTCAAAGTGGGCGGCTCACCTGTCTCCATCTGGCCAGTGCCTTACTCCTCCTACTTCCCAGCTAATCCAAAAATGGGGTAGAGCTTGGGTGGAGTTGAGGTGGTCTTGTAATTTATCTTTTTTATTTTTTTCCTTTGAGGTTTAGCTAGTTGCTCACTTACTTCTGAAAATAACTGGAAATTATGAATGGGTTAAATCATAATCTAAATGAAAAAGAAAAACAGATCTAGGCTTGTTGATTACATTAAAGTGGATCATGATTTAATAGTAACAGAGGAGCTATCTTAATGATATTCCGAGGGTGTCTTTTTGTAAGGTTAAACAGGTTTTGTCCCGATCTGTCTGAGATCCTATTTCCCATTTGTGGAGCTGCAGCAGAGACACACGGCTCGTTGAAACATTTAATTAGACCTTTTTCATGGAGCGGAGGAGGATTCTCTCATTACACAGACACAAGTGTCATCATCAGACTATTTCATGCAAACACCTGAAGCAGTGTGGAACTGATAGCATGACTCTCTGCTATTAAACTAAGCTGCGTTTCGTTGTCTGGGCTGCAGCAGAGACGGCACAGAGGATTCGCACAATGCATACTGATGCTGTGATGTAACTACATGGATGAAATCATAGTTACATCACAGCAGATGAAGGTGTCAAGCTTGACAGATGTCACCAAGACTAATTCCTCATATTCTTACGACTTACCAAGTGATGGTCGCTGGTGGAGAGCTGAACACAGTGCAGTCCATGATGATGTGATCACCAAGTATTACATCATACTCTTGGTAGTCCCGCGTCAATATCAGAGGAGCCACATCTAAAGGAAAGTGGAGAGCGGAGAGATTACAGCTGCTCAAATGTCAAGTTTTCACAGAGGAACAGATTAGCTGAAACTGTAATATTCACCTACACTTAAAAACTCTTCATATACTTCAATTCATAATGGTGCAAATAACTTAAAGTCTATAAACCTGGAAAAAATTATAAAAGTATGTAAATTGTTTTACTCCATACATTGAATGACAGTAAAAAAAATAAAGAAAATAACTGTTTGTACTTCTACAAAAGAATCTACTATGAATGTATATGTATTGCTCTTTTAGCAGTAAGCTGCTGTGGGTACAGTGGCTGCATCAGTGACACACCATTGTGTGTGTGTGTGTGTGTGTGTGTGTGTGAGGGGGTAAAGTGGATAAAAGCAAAACATAAAAATAGCCTTTTACCTTATGATTTCTATGATACATATAATTTCTATACTAAAACATATTGGCTGGGCTACCCTACTTTCATTTTTACACTGCACATGTATGTAATTAGGGAAATCCAGCGATAACCATGTCAGGTACAGGGTCACACAAGCTCAGAGCAGCGTACATGAACTGCTTCTGGCTGAGGTTGGTGTCTGATACATAAAAACAGACAAAACCTGTCGGGTTCAGGTGGGACTTAAATTTGGATGATTTCTATTCTATTTAAAGTAGCAGTAGATGACTGGTCAGCCTATAAGAAGAAGTATACAAGCACAAACAGTAGCTGTAGTCTGTTGTTGTAACACTCACTCATGACCATGATGTTAATGTTGGCCAGAATACTGCCATGAGTGTTGGAGGCCTCACACTGGTACACAGCACTGTCCTCTTTCCTGGCGTTATGCAGCACCACAGTGTCGTCCAGCACTCGCCTGTTGCTCTCAGGGTCATCTGACAGAAACACACATAAATATCAATAAAGACAGAACATTAAGATCCTTCCACAGCAACTAAAGCACAGATCACATGTTTAAAGGCTGATGGCAGCATTTGTAAGGATTAATCAAATTGATTAATCAGAAACTTGGCAATAATTGTAAAAAAAAGTATTAATTTGACAAAATCTGTTTTCAGCTTTTAAAATGTGAAGATTTGTAGCTTTTTCTCTGTTTAATAAAATCATAAATCAAATGTATTTGGGTTTCAAACTGGTGATTGGAGAAAAAATGACATTTGAAGACATTACTTTGGGGTTTCACTAAAATCTTATTGACAAAATGATGAATTTATAAATATAAAACATAATCACCAGATTAACTGATAATAAATATTGCTGCACTTGTAAAATAGTTATAGTATCAGTGCATATTTTAACTTAGGGGATTGTGTTTTATATTTTGAAAGAGTACAAATCATTCATTGTCAAGCCTGTCTCTGAAGGACACGTCACAGAACAGCTGCTTGCTGGTTGTGCGCCTCAGGTTTTGCACCGTCCTCCTGCCCAGCGGCAAAAGAAATGACAACAACAAGAATTGTTCCCAGTCACCTTCGAACAATTCTCCGTTCCTCCTCCACGTTATGTCTGGCAGTGGTTTTCCGCTGACCGAGCACTTGATGTGAACGTCAGACCCGATCACAGTCAGCTGGCTCTGAGGAGGCTCTGTCAGCCACTTTGGCGGCTCTGGGAGACATTAAGGAGAGTTGTGTTGGTCTGAGTCAAAACAGCTGCCATCCCTGTGTCAACAGCTTTGCCTTTGAAGCCAAAACACATGGACTGACACATGCAAACAGTATATACAGTGATCAGGCCCTGATGTTGACCTACCTTCCACTATGACATCAAAGTAGTGGACAACCTTTCCACCAGAGTTTTCCGCGGTACACATATATTTCCCCTGATCCCTCTCCTCTACAGCAGAGATGGCCAACAGCTTTCCAAATTTTTCCAATTTCTTCCGCGGAGGCAGGTCTTCCCCCAGTTTTATCCATTTTACCGTCGGAGTGGGACTACGACATGAAACAATGACATATTATGACACGTAGAATTGCACTCGGTAGAGTTCACACCTCTGCCAAGGCCCAACAGTCCCCTTATGCAACCACTTTTAAATTCACTGGATCCAAATTTTTATTTGAATCTGCATCAAATTGCACACAGTCCTCCTAAACATGTCTGGATTATTTTTCATCAAAATCCATGTATTCTTTTCTGAGAAATCAACAAAGTGTTGGACAAATCCCTGGACCCGTGCCCTGATTGAAGATTTAGTCGGTCCTTTTTTAGCTTATGTCCAACCCCTCCCATTTCAAGGGAATTGGTTGAGTAGTTTTTGCGTATTCCTGCTCATCAACAAACTAAAAAACCACTGTAATTAATAATGTTAAACTTATTATGTGGTTACTGTGGCATATACATACAATCCCTCTGGTATGCACTCGAGCTTCAGATCTCTCCCCTTCAACAGCATCTTCTCTGTCTGAACACCAGAGGGCAGCAGCAGGCCAGCTTTTCTCACTGGGGGGGCTTCAACTGCAGTGACCACAGAGAGACTTCATCACTCACGTGACTCATTTGAATCAGTCCATCGAACTACACATGAGCTCACAGTCAATATCGTATTTGCAGTTTGGTGCAGCAAGCAAACCGACAGTGTTTCCTGTTCACTTGGTAGAAAAACAGTTTAGATTTAAATCGCGGAGGCTTTGATGTGGGAATAATATGACTCATTAGCATTGCTGGCGTCAGCAGATTCGTTGTCAGGTTTCACTGGAAAAGAAAACAGAGAATGGCGTGAGAATAATACGGGCAGTGATGGTTGATGCTTTGTCCTCGTCAACATGTGTTTCTCAATCACACCAAGAGTTTCCAGGAACCTAAACATGACAAGGCAAGCCCTGCTTCTTGGTATGCAGCAGAGGAATATCTTAAATATACCAATAACATGCAAGCGTTTTCTTTTTACACTCTTGGTGGAAGCTGAAATGGGTGTAACTGATTCTTATCATTATGCCTCGCAGGGATCTGTTATTGGCACCATGCTAAATAATTTGACTCAACTTTTCAAACTTACAGCTCTTGACCACGACAGCCATGGGGGACTTCTGGGTAATTCCGCGAATTATGGAGAAGGCAACAAAGCAGCAGTAATCCTGACGACTGTCTGTCTGTAAGGCGTTAGAGAAGTACAGGTTGCCGTCGACGTCCATGGACACCCTGTCATCCTGCTCAATTTGCTTGAGATCTGGAAAAGAACATTTGTGAATCAGTGATATGCAATCAGTGTCGACAATGCACGTGTCTAATGTCAACCCATGTTATCTTATCTTATACCTACTACTCTATATCTTATCAGCTTTACATGTGGCATGTGTATTGTTAGAGGCCCGATTCAGTGCAGTGTCAAATTTGGTAAATTTGGACACGCGTTATGTTCAATATTAATAAAATGTAATAAAGAGGTGACCAGCGCTCTCTAGCGGCAGCTGCTGGGACTCAACAACAGCAGGTTCACAACAACGGCAACCACAACGGATTCTCCAGTTCGAGGTTCTGTGGACTGACTCCAGCAGCTGGTCTTTATTTGCCGCGGCTCAATTACTGCACTGTCACTTTTACAGTTCCAGAAAGAAAGCTGCAACCAGCATCACCACAGGTCAAGCAAACTGAACGAGCACTGCACTAGTTTGTTAAAGTAGGACTTTAGACGACATGCATTCTCTAATAGATGCACTGGGTGCACCAGAGGGGGAAAAAAATCAAAGGCGAAAATTACTCCAACAACCTCATAGTCAGACATCACAACAAACTGAAACACAGCACAGCCTCATACTGTTTCCACTTGACATTAATGGAAATGCCCTGAAGAGTTTCCTTGTGTAGTACAGAGCCAGTGAATTCGTTCAGTGCAGTTCACTACAGTGCACTTCCCTGGGACAGCAGATTGGTTAAGATCGAGCTATTATTTGAAGTTATGGGTCAGTGACGCTCTGTTTCACTCCTTCGTCTTCCCATTCGCAATATTTAACAGCTTTATTTAAAACACAGCCTCCAGACATTAGTTGTACAAAGAAAACTCATGAACTAAAATGTCCACCTCATGGTTGTAAGCATACACCAGCCAGTCAGGTTGCAGTTTACATCCAAGTCCAGGTCATATGGAGAAATGGAGATTTTGAACCAAATTGTGTATTTTGTCATAATGAGCAAATGAGATATCGAGTGAGTGAGGTAAAATGTCCAAATGAAAAACTGTGTTTGTGAGGTTTGCAGTGACCTTTGACCTTTGACCTTTGAACATCAAAATCTCAACAGTTCATTAACGAGTCCAAACAAACATTTGGGCCAAATTTGAAAGGGAATCTCAAAATCTCATGTTCACGAAAGTTGGATGTTCAGAAAAGCAGACCATTCCGTCAAAGCAGAGAAATAGAAAACATATCTTTTTATGTCAAATGGAACTCAAGGGAAACATGGGCCATTAATACGAAGCCAAAATTATTTCCATTCACTGTTTTTCCTTGACTTGTCTGTACTTCAGAAAAGCTACTATATGTATTCAACTATCTCTTTAAAATGTTGGATGTATCAGTTGTTGTGACAGAATATAAATGTTATATAAATATAAACTAAGACTAAATCAAACAGAGACTAGTACTCATAAATTAAAAACAAAAACTTTAAACAAGCAGTGCAGTGTTTTCATTGTTTGTGTCTCATGCCCGTGTGTAACCTCTCATGCCTTTTTGTCTGATATCGGCCAGTTTAATTGGAGACGAGTTAGAGCCTCTTGAAGGTTCGGACAGAAAACTCAGCCTCTCTCCACTGAGCACTTCAGACAGAAGTGAGGTGACCTTCATCACAGTAAATCACTTTGTTTGGCAGTGGTGGGGAAAATGATGCTGTGAGTTAAAAATTCAAAGAAAACACAAAGCACCATTTCAAAGGTCACCAGCTACTTTTGTTTGTCTGCGCGGAAACTCAGGAAGGAGGGACACAAACAGACCTCCACAGTATTTACACTATACCCAGAGTCCAGCACGACACTAGAAGCACTGATTAGGACATGATGCCTCATGAACTCATGATCTTAAAATAACGTTAGGATGGCCTGACAGCATCTTAAACGCTCTCCAAGCAAGTTTAGTAATTTTCTGAAACAGTCAGCACTTTGTGCTGTGATTAGCAGGTGTGCAGAGGAGTGACAGCAGCCGGGATTTGAACGTTTATCTAACGTTTAAGTTTACATTATCCTCATTCATGTCATCAACCTACACACAGGCATATCCGCCGTGTAAGTTACAGTTGCTTCTTTACTCACCAATAGTCATCCAGTAGATCTGCCGCCGTCCCATACCCTGCGGAGGGTTGCACTTCAGGATGATTGGCTCTCCCTCCTGAACAACAACCGGATCAATTTCCTCCTTCGGAAACTTAGGGATATCTAATAACATTAAAAAATAACGGATAAACACAGTTGTGTGATGCCTCTGAAAAGAATTGGTCAGCAACTTTACATGACAGCTGAGTTTACCGTGTGAAGATTACTTACTGAGAACCATCAGTTCAATCTCCTCTGTTATGGCAGTTCCCAGTTTGTTAAAGGCGTAGCATCTGTATTTACCCTGGAACTGGGTGAGGTGTTTGAAGTGAAGCACAAAAGTTCCACCTGTGTTGTTCGTTGTGATGTATGGAGGAGTAAAGTCCTCGCCATCTTTTGTCCATCTGTATCTATGAGAGCAAAACATACAGTAGGTTTCCTTCAACCAATCTCTGATCAGTGATCAATGATGAGCGATCTGATGAGAGCTGTGATCTTTTGTGATGATTGTATTGTTTTTTATGTTGCGGTCACTTACTGTGGTGGTGGGTTGGCCCTGGCTTCACACCTGATGGTGATAAAGTGGTCGAAGGGAAGGACAATGACGGGACCTGATGTTTGATTTATTATGGTGGGAGGCTGCTCCACTAGAACATGAAGAGACATACACAGATGTTAAATGTTGACATGATGTTGAGAAGTCTTGGAAAAACAAGTTGGGTGCCAACAAAGCAGCGTAATCGGGACAAATAAGGCGCCTTGGACAGGCAGGGAAGTACAATGGCACACCGGGACTTAAATGCAAAACAAAGAAACCTCTGCTGCAAGAGCTGTGACTTAAACAATTTACTTTAAGTTGAGATTTGTTTGCCATTTTTCTAACAGCTCCAAACATTTATGCTCAGGCAGGATGGACATCTAAAAACACTTACAGCTAAAGATATAAACAGGCCTTTCTGACAAATGTTATTCTACTCCGCACAAAGTGAGAGGAAAATCAAGATTTGTAAATAATGATGCATTTTACCTTCCATGTCCATCAAACTTTTAATCTCCTTTATACTTACTGGAAATCAAGTAAGCTAGTACAACTTCCTACCTTCCAGGGGGATACTGAGGCCTGCGGCTCTGGAGGTCAAGGCCAGAAACAGAACCAGCTGAAGGCTCCCTGCCAACCTCATTCCCCTCCGCTGGTTACTGGAGACAGTTGCGATGAGGAAAACGTTGTCGTCACTTGGAACTCGTAAGGCACAGAGGACCTGGAGGATTTAGAATAAGATCAAACTGTGTAAGTCACAGGTTCAATAGTTCAGTTATAGGGAGCTTACAAGCAAGTGTTCTAATCACAGGTATAAAGTGCTGAATGGACATCACAGGGGGGGATATCTGCTTGGTTCTAACTGGGCTGCAAATTCTCACATAAATGGCAGTAATGTTGAAAATGTTCTATTGTATATGGCTTAATGTGAAGTGAACTTAAAGACAACCAGAAGTAAAATACATAAATGTGATCTGACAGCATTACAATCCATCAATTTTCTCTGATAATCCAAATGAAATTAATTTTTAAAGATTCTGTGCCTCGGGGGAAGAAAATGCTCTTCGTGATGTTTTGCAGGAACATGTAGATTAGCGAAAGGGCATTTAAGGGAATGTGAACTCTTAAGGCAGAGCTATCAGCAAACGACTATATTCCTTCAAATGAAATACTTAAAAATCTTGAAAAGAGAATAATTAAATTTCAGCCATTTACACATTACACATCTTAGATTTCCATGACAAAAAAAGAGGAAATTAAAAGCTCTGTAATGAGGCTCCTCCAAAGAACTTGTGGTTATCTTATGCAAAATTTCCCATTGAGGACACAAGCCATTTCATGTCAGTTGTCCCTCATTGTTGTGATGTTGGAACTCAGCGCAGCAGAGCACTTGTCTGGAGATTACCCTTTGAACTGTGAAGCCTGGGCGGTGGCATCGCATGGCATGCTTACAGTAAACCCGGCTGGCACAAAAGCTAAGCTGCTGTCTGCTGCGATGGCTAGATCCAAGATGGCAGACTATAAATTGGCCTAAGCCTGTCAGTATTTCACGGCTTAGTTCTCCGCAGCGCGGAGACGGTGGCGGCAGCACCGGCGATGCCAAATGGGTTCACCCTCCAGCTAATCCTGCAATCGAGGAGAATGAAGGCAGGGTGCTCCAGCAGTCATACAGTACGCTGCTTAACAATGACTGAGTGCCGCTCGGGGTTTGTTCTGAGGACATGAGGCAGTATGTGTTTCTTGGTCTTAGTGAAAAAAAGGTTAACGTGGTAATTGTTTTAGACAAGAATCAGGATTAAGCTGCTTGACTTTAGAATCAATTAAACAAATTGAGAGATCGCAGCAAAGTATTATTTGAAATAAGAAGTTTGAGTGAATTGGATTGAATGCTCCACAAAGCTGGTTAGACGTTTGTTCTGGTGGAGTAAACATTTATTTCATGTTGTAATAAAGCTGTAAGCCTCTTTCATTCTAAGTCTTAGTCTCACACAGGGAGGCACACACACACCCACAAACACGTGCACATGGATAAAGGCCAACAGCACCATTACACAGGTGAGAAAACTGAAGTGAGAGGGTTGTGATTTAAGTCAGAGACAGAAACCACACCAGAGTCCTGATTGGGTGGGAGACCTCCACTCGTCCAGTGACATGGGAAGTGAGCTCTTTTATCCGCGGTTGTTTTCATCCTGACAACACAGCGACAACCAAATGGACAACTTTCATTCATGTGCAGAAAATCCACCGCCTTGGTGCACACTCAAAGAACCATGTGGGTTAGGCAAATTACTAAACTGCGTAGACGCACGTGGAGAACTGCAAAACCTGCCACTTTGAAGAGAACTCAAACAAAGCTGACACAGGCTGTTTAAAAGGTAAAAATCCTCTGAGCGTAAAATGGGGTGGAGTCCCTGTGTAAACACAAAACAAAGCATTTGTTTTGGGAGCCGAGGGATCTATTACCTGAACACATGGCAGATCATAGCCACAGATCTGCAGGGATTATGCTTTTTAAGCCAATGGTTAGCCGGAGCACGACTTCACAACTAATCCCTGCCAGCCCACATTGTACACGATGACTTTAAATGTCTTTAAACTCAAACTTAGGGCAAACAACCTCACACCCACCAGCACCTACACCGACTATATGTGTGGCTGCAGAGTAAAGATTGTCAGTTGTAGTAATGCAGAAATAATCTGTGCATTCTACTCAAACACACATACAGTACAGAGAGAGAAATCATTCCCCTGGGATTAATAACATCAAACTTTTCATCAAGTGACTAATACTCACTCATTTTTTGAGTCATTCTACATCTTAGGTCCACCTCCTGCAGAGGCCGGTGGAGGCAGCAGCTCTACAAACCCATAGAGAAAGTGCAGGACAGAAGCCTTCAAGGAGTCATTGCAACAACTCTCTCTGAACCAACATCTCTGACATGTCCTCCCTCCTCCAGCCACCTCACGTTGCTCCTCTCCTGGTGCACGGACACGCCCCCCCCGCCCGCCCCTCCACTCAGGCGGCTAAAGAAGCGACAGGAGACTCACTGAAGTGACATATGTCACCAAAGCCTCTCACTTGGCAAAGAGGCTCTCTAAGTCTGTGACAATGAGTGGGACAAAGCCTGCACTGCAGGGCGACTCAGTGAGTGTTAAAGAATGGGCGGAGAGGAAGTACAGGCATGCCTCTCCCCCTCTCTCTCCTTTTCTCTGTCCCCCTTTGCCTTGATTCCTCCATCCTGCCCTCCACAAACTACGCACACCCATTTACACCCTGCTCCGTCTCAGTGATCTTAGTGCAATGTGTCTTAGCTCCATTGAAAAGGGAAGGGAGTCATCTTATCTCACGAGACCAGATCTTTTGTGAAAGTGTACTTTCATTTCCATGCATGCAGTGCTTCAGGGTATTGATACAGATGGAGGCTTGGGAAAACGTGCCTGAAATAGACATGATGTTGTTGATGGAAGGCCAGGTTCTTTAGATACATGATTTGGTTTTCATTTCAAATTTTTCAAATCCATTCAACATGAAGCTCTTCCATCAACTTAAATGTACGTTTTATGTAAGGCTCTAATGGTAGCTATCTGTAATTCTCTGATTAGGACCCATTATACTCTATGGAGCAAGTTTGTGTCCTGATCTGCACTGTATTGGCAATAATGGGAACTGTACATAATTTGCTTATGGAGACATAATGACCATATACCAATAGACTAAGCACTTTGCAGGGTCATCCAACGAGCAGGACACTCACACTCTAACCCTAACCCAGTGAATCAAAGTCTGACAAGAACTAGTGCAAGCTCTTTGCTGCTCTTACCCTGAAATGATCTAACTCATGACATTTCAAAATGCTACAAAAAGTGAGGAATGACACTTTCTGGCTTTATTGTTATTTAGACATCACACATATTTGAATGCGAATGCAACTCAAAGATGTACTTTAGGCGCAGAGCTTTGTCAGTATACTGTCACAGACACTGCTGAGAGCAAACACATCTGGACAGCAGAAATACCAACCGACACACACAGAGTGACAACGTAAAACTGTAAAAAAGAACTCATGTGAGAGCTCTGCTGGGAGACTCAGGGGCAACAGACAAGAGGAGCTTTAATGTCAAATCCACTGTCCAGTACAAAGTCAGAGAGGCTGAGATGAACAAGGCTCATGTTGGAGCTCTGCTGGGAACCACTCTCCTCGACCGGCACACATCTTCTTCACAATTTCATGGCCAAGATGTGTGAGTTAGAAGAGGCCGATCTTCAGGAATCTGAGCTAACAGTCGCTCTTCTCACTCTAAAACTGGACGTGGCGACAGAGAAACTGAACCAGTAGAATTAATGTCAGCACCTTGTAGAGGAGGCTGCCATTAAGCAGAGGGACCACGTTCTTCTGAGTGGAATAGAGGAGCTCAAAGAAAGGCTGAGTGCTGCAGATACATTGGCCCTCAGACTAAAGGCTGTGATTATCTTCAGGACAGGAACAGTGTGGAGGCCGTGTACAACAGCTGTGGCTTTGAGGGACTAGCAGCTTGGCTTTTATCTGCAGGGTTTTTTGTTGCGACTTCAGTCGGTGTGGTACGGTGGCCCAGAAGTTTTACACTCATGTGCATCAATGGAAAACAGGAATGCAAAAGTAACAGCACAAAAACAAAAGCCACAACAGTGATGCAACAGCCACAGCACCAACCAGTTTTCAACCACCTCTAGAAGGCAGAGGCGTGGAACTTGGTGTCAGCAGGAAGTCCCAACATGGACCATTTATAAATCTCTGGATGTAAACAGACCCTGACCTGAGTGTTTGTGCCACTAAAGGACATCACAGAAAAACGGATTGTATAAAGAAACCCTAAATGTCTTTGAGAGTTGGGAAAATGACAGTAAAGATCTGCAGACAGATACAAGAGGAACTAGAATGGCACTTAGAAAAGCACATACCTCTGCCATGTCCCAACAGTCCCCTCATGAAATCACTAAATTCACTAGATCCTGATTTTTCTTTACAAATCTGGACCAAATTTAACATGCCAGATTTTGTTATCATCAAGATCTATTAATTATATGATTCTCTACATTCTCTGAGAAACCACTGAAATGTTCAGAGTAAAAAAATGGTATATCTTGCAATGTTACAGAATGTTAGAAACAATTTGAAAAAATCCTGGATCCTCCCACTGATAAACAAATTACATCAACTAAGCTTTTGACTAAGCTCATACTGTCCTTCATCTTTTTTACTTTGAAATCAGTGACTGACTTGCCTAAAGTCACTTTGAGAGCAGAATGGCTGGATACCATTACGCCGTCCATTGTTGTCATCACTTCAAATGGATCTTTTTCACGTTAAAGAGGGGAGAGCTTATTTAAACACAGAGAAAGAAGCCCTGGAGGCAAAGTCTGACGGACTCGCATGTTCACTCAGAGCTTGACGAGCTGTGTAGACGTGGGGCCATGTGCACAAAAGCTTAATGTAAATCAAAAACCAACAGCTGTAACGTGACCAAACATGCATTGTCAGGCCAAAGTAAACATGCACATATAGACACCTGGTTGTGTTTTGTGAACATCGCTAATACATTACATAATGTAATTTAATTTAATTATAATGGTTACTCCATATCTCAGACAGATGGTGAGTAACACACATCTTAGCCTTTTGGAATTTGTCTTTGCCTTAAATGTTGCATGTTTCCTGTTTTTGTCATTGGAAAGTAACAATAACTTTTATTGTACTAAAACAGAATAATGTTAAAACTTGGAAGAGAAGGCTGGCACATGAGTTTCATACTGAGTTTGACATCCCAAGTCGAACAGGACTAGTATTTGCTGTTTAATTCTGCTAACTGAAGAAATGTGTTTCAAATTATATATATTAAATAAACATACTAAAATATTTCAGGTTCAAAGTATCATAGTTTGAACAATTATTAACAGCTTACTGATAAAAAATATACCCACATAATGAAATAAACTCCAAAACATTGGAGAAGAAAACACAGGATTATGGGTATTGTGTTTTCAAGGTCTCTGCTCATGACCGGTGTCATTGTGCTTGTTAAATTAACGTGAATGTTAAAACAAATGAGAGACAACCTCATTTGTGGATTCCAACTTCACATCTCCACCAACTTCTCAGTCTCCTGTGGTGACTAACTGCAAAGGTGGCTCTGTCCTTTGCCTTTGTCTCAATCCATTTCCTCCCCAACAGTCCTTTGCCTCTGGTGCTTTCTGATAATTACAAGTCATTTACTTCTGTCTTTCTGCAAAGCTCACGTACAAATACACAGCAATTACAAAATTCCATCCAAGCAAACGTACGGAAAGCTCGACAAACTGCCACATAATCACTGGGTGACTTTATGTTTACGCGAGTGTTGATTAAGTTTACGAAAACTATGATCAAATATGATCTTCAATTTACTTTTCTTCCAGGACTAAGACAGGGCAATGACAAGACGACGCCATTGTCATTAAAGAATAACTGTGACTTTGTCGTCATTCAATATAATTGTTGAAAGAAGACAAAAGATTTTTTGATTTTTTGATATAATAAAAATCTTTACTTTACATTCCTCTTTTTGTTGACCAAAATGGAGATGGGATTGGAACTTTGTGATATAACTGAAACATACTTTGAATGGCTCCACTACACATTTCTCCTCCTGCACGGCCAAATCATTTTCCAACCATGAACGCATTGACAACAGTGCATGACTGGACCTGGCTATGCACTGTGGTCATAGGAGATCATATAACATACAGTGAGGGGAAAACATGACTGGAACAAAACAGGTTGACGTTAGGACCCACTTTATATATAATGCCATTGAGAGTGGCTGTGTAGATCTGTTTCTGACCCATGGCTCCAAAACCACTGGGAAGAAACCTGAGGAAACAACCTCAGTCGTGTCACTAAATGGAGGTAACCTAACTTTAAGATGTTAAATAAACCTACTTTGCTTTTTAAGACATATTAAGCCAACTACTGAAAACAGTGCTGTACTATTAGCATCTTACAACAACAAAACATTTCTGCATTGCTCACGGATGAGGAAAAAAGGCAGTAGCACGAGTAGCCATGTTGGCTAACCTGTTGCTGTTGTGTTGCATAGGTGTTAAAGTACAGTTAACCTAATTGCCATACATGCTTTAGGAATGCAGCTACATGAAGTCAGGTCTGTTCGCAGTATATAGCTGTCGAATGTTTAGCTTCCTCAATGTGCAAACAGGTTCCAAATACTATCTTGTCACACTCTCATAAAACTACCTCTAAGGTCGACACAGTTACAGAATACTATCAACTTTTCTGGTAGAATCAAAACTGAAGGGTTGTTGTCGTCTAAGGTTCTGTTGCCCGCTGATGTATTTTTTCTTTGTTACTCTCCGATTGACTCATGTTTTAATGTTGTTGTATCTTTACCTTGAGACGTATCAATGCTCAATGTTAGATATATACACAGAAACGAACGGAGGCTTCTGATTCTACTCTGCATTCGTTTCCTCCGTATCTTCTGAAAACTTACGGATATGGCAAAACGGACAAAAACGGGCATTCCATCGGAAATTGTGGTGATGGTGTAGCCAATAGTTCAAGCAATTTCAACACTGGTGGAACTTTTTGAGTAGAGACTTTGCGAGTTGTATCTGGGCACAGGGACAAACTTTTTCCTCTTTCTGGAAGTACGTTATCACAATCTCATCTGTCGTCATGGTGTCGTCACAAACTCTAGACACAGTGCTGCCCTCTAGTGTATATTACCTTAACAACCATGCCAACGTATAAGACACATAGAGGCATGTGGGAAGTGACAGTTACATAATTTGAAACAGACAAATCTCTTTTTTTACGTAAAGGCAGCATAAAGTAGGTGACTCTGCCCTTTGCCTTTGTCACAATCCATTTCCTCCCCAACAGTCCTTTGCCTCTGGTGCTTTCTAATAATTAAAAGTCGTTTACTTCTGTCTTTCTGCAACTTAAATTGTGCAGAAGACCTTCAAACGTGCAATGGATATTCACCATCTAGTGCTTTTTAAAAAACAATTTCAACTAAAAGTAGACAAGGCCCAACAGTCCTTTTTAATTAAATCTAGAAGCATCAATCAACATCATCTACCTTATTTCTTGGCCCATGTCCCATCTTTCCACCAATTTCCATGGAAATCTGTTCATCAGTTTTTCTGTATTTCCTGCTCGGCAACAAACAAACAGAACAACCAACCAGACAGAGGTGAAAACATAACCTCCTTGTGGGAGGTCAAATAAAATGGGTGAGGTTGACTTCATATGACTAAAAGCTAATATGTACTTCATATGTACTGGTCTCAGGACCACGACTAAAAATAGCGGACAAAATGAAAACGTGTGTAATGAGTATAATCAAAGAAGACGGAGAGACAGGACACACCTAAGTCTATACTGCAACACTGTAAAACAGCAGCGGATGTTGTGACCCATTATTGTGTCTGTTATGTTCTCGCACACAGTTTGAAATCACAATAGAGACTATTTCAGCGACTGTGTGAACCCGTGCAACGCTGCGTGTGTAGACACTTAACATACGGCTGCACGCCCCAAAGAAACATATCATGACAGGCTTTGCTGTCAACGTAGACAATGACAGGAATGAACGAGAGCGTTCCTGCCATGCACACAAAGCCTGCTGGGACATACAGACAGTGAGCCAGCCGTCAGAAGACAAACCTTTTAATGAGCAAATACTTTAGGGCTATTACAACCAACACTTTCCTCTGCCTTCTTTGTTTCAGCGAAGTACACAAACTGATTTAAACTCAGTGAGTTGAGTTATTTAAGGTCTCACTTGTAGTTAGGTGATAAATATAAACACGGTCCAGGCGTCAGGGATTTCACATTCTTTTAGTTTAATCTACAGCTTTGAGGACAGAAGAGTGCAGCCTCAAAACCACATAAAACAGGATTGAGGCTTTGAGGAGTGTGTTCCTTTATGTGCCTCATGTTTAGTTTCTGTATATTACTGGTAGATCTCATGTGGTTTCCATCCATAACCTTGACCAGATGTCAGCTGATGAGTGACGTAAATCATTCAGTCCCCAGAGATGTTAACCGATTCAAATTTGTGTGGTGAATCCCAATGATTAATACCAATAATCTATATATAATCTATATAGTCTTCTTTAATGGCTACGTATGATTGCTCTGCTTATCAGTAGATAACTCAAGTTGGTCCATAAAATAACAGATGCACTGAAGTTGTGCCAATTCAATCAATTCGTATCAGTTATGACTTTCTAATGCATGAAAACATGAGGCATTTACCGCAAGTGTTTGAAGAAGAGACAGAAAAATCCTTATTGACAAACCGTATGAGCAGAACAGCCTACAGCCATGCTTGCCTCCACACACATCAAGATTTTTAAATCATGAAGAAAAAAAAACAATCCCCTTACCCTTAAGGTTGGTGCATCTTTCCGTCATCACATTTCAGCGCAGTGACTCAAACTACCTGTGTCGGTCCCCCGAGCACGTTGAGAAACTAGTAATCACCTTTCAAGGCTGGAATTCACGCAAACAGCTCGCTGACACACATCAGACACAACCGAATCAAACCTGTGCTTCCAGTATTATGTAAAGAGGCAGGAGTGCTGCAATTTTACCAACAGGTTTAAAGCCAAGCATGAAGTAGGTTATATTTCAAAACTTTTAAGCGCACCGACAAAAGCGCTGCAAAGCATATAGGCACGAAAAGGATAAAGGAAAAATCATTAGTATTTGAGTACTTCTGCCTTGTGTTTTCATTTCGTGCACCACTGCCATGTGGTTTATTTCACCTAAAACTTGTTTTTGTACTTGGTACCCTACAGCACATCACATGCTCACTCACTTTCTAATGGTTCCAGTGGTTTCATTCCTCCAAATGTTGTGTTTGCAGTACACATGTACTGTGTGGAAGTTTGTGGTGGTGTGTTGTTCATTAAAAGGCCACCCAGCCACACTCAGGTGGGGTTTAAGTGGTTCCTGTGTTGGCACACAGTGCTTTGTTGAATGACACATGAAGGGTTGTCTCTCTAAACAGTAGCAAGCCTGGCACGCAAACGTAGCGTGCCATTAAACACATACCATAAGGTTTGGTTATTAAAAAATAAACGAAGTTCCTGTCCTCGACTACTGCGCTATCAGACACATTTCCTGCCTCATACGATCTCATAATACACTATTACAAAAACTGGATTTCCATGCAAAAAAAAAAGAAAAAGAAGATCAAAGTCCACTGAGTGACACTGACTGAAAAACAACGTGAATCACTCCAGAAATATGTCCCTTGTTGAAGTGATGAGTGACATTCAGGAGCGAAATCAGTTTGCCGCAGCTAACAGCACGAAGGGAGACAGAGTGGAGACAAGCAGTCACACTCAGCTACCCTCCCTTACAACACCGAGGTCACGAGAAGACCTCTTCACATCTTCCTTCACCCTGACTCATTGTTCATCGCAGTTGCAGAAGAGGCCGATAAGCAAGCAGCGCTGCGCTCCCTGCTCCAAACTAAGCTGCTAATTAGTTTACGGGATAATGTTGAAGTGGTATTTTGTTGGGTTGGTGGAGCAAAAAGTAAATTTTGCAAAAGACTTCAAAAATAATAAATATTTGGATTATAGTTGAAAATATACTTTTGTTTGATGCCAATTAGGACTAATTGAAACATCAATGTATTAAACCAACCAATTTTAGTTTTGTGCTTCTCACTGCTGCCCCACAGCAAGAAGGTTCCATGTCCGTATCCCAGCTTTGTGTGGAGTTTGCATGTTCTTCACGTGTCTGCATTCGATTTCTCTTGGTATTCTGGCTTCTTCCCAAAGTCCACACATAGATCGGGGTTACGCCCAGGTCACACAGGGTTTGTTTTGTTTTAATGTGACGGCTGCTTTGCTGATCTGCAGCATCTTGCGGATCTTGTTCACGCAGGGAGTGTGTGTGATGCAGAGCTGCTAGGTGAGGTTTCTGGGGTGTATTCCCTGTATTTCCTCAAATAAATGTAGAACTATGTACCCAACGAAATGCCAGGACTGTACGATATGAAGCTGTGCAGCTTCCAGACCTGCAATAACAATCAAAACCTTGTAAAAACAAATGAATGATTCAGTCAATAGAAATGCATGAGTGCTTTAACTTTGAAACAGGTACAGGAAGTGTTCCAAATATTTGAGACATATTCGACAGATACACATTAAAGCTGTGGTGAAATATCATTTTCACTGTCTGTTCCGGTACTCGGAGAAAATAGGCAACACCCCAACTCTCTACAAGATCTGGGCGGCTCACACAGGTAAGACTTGTAAGTGAGACTCTAAATTGTCCACATGTGTGAATTTGAGTGTAAATGGTTGCTTGTCTCTCTATTATGTCCCTGCGATACGCTGCCGGCCTGGGTGTACACTGCCTCTCACCCAATGTCAGCTGGGATTAGTTCCAGCTTCTCGCTCGAACCTCAAAGAATGAACAGGATGGACGGATGAATGGACAGATGGATGGATGGATGGATTTTGTCATAGCCAGTCCCTCCGACCATTTTGTTTACATTCGCATCTCCATCTTTCATTTATTTTTAACAACGACTTCCATCTGGTTATTTGCTGAGGGTAGACAACCTATAAATACAACACCCACATATGTGTATATGTGTCTATTTGCATGCTGGATTAGACGAAGAAACATGAGACACTTTGTGAATTCAGTTCTGAAAATTAAGAGGGATTTACCCCTGGGAGCTTCAAATGCAGAGCAATTTGTCTCATATTCCTTTTGCTTAATGGATCAAGTGGGTCAGGATGGGTCTACTTTTCATACCAAGCTCAGTCTGCGTTTTATAAATTCATCAAATGGTTCAAACCAACTAAAATTCATTGTGTGAATACATGTAACTGTAAACTTTCCACTTGAGACAATGTTCAGGCCTATGATCGATAAACCTGTTAACACTTACTTACACTATTCTTCTCTCTGACAATAACAGCCACCCATGCAGCAAGAGACACAGTGTACTTAGTGACAAGTTGTGATAAATGCCATCTTATGATGTTTAGAAATAACAGCTGTTGTTCGATCCATGGGATTAACATTCATCTCCACAGAGCTCAGACACAGAAAGTAATGAGGGCTCACTTCAGTGCGAGACCTGTCTGATCTTGTAGCGCGCACACACCACAGTGAACACTCTCTCTGCCACATGCTCTCTGCAACCCTGCTTTTTGAACACAGAAAACAAAGTCTGTGGATCATGTCAGTCCTCAAGCTTTAGATGGACTAAAGGAAAAGAGGACAAAATAGGGAGTAATTTTTCTGTCACTTCTGTCATTTTGAAAAAAAACGTTTTTTGGGGATTTCCTCAGCACCTGCAGCCTAGTTTCTGCTCTAATAAGACAGAAAAGGACAAAGAGTAATCTTTCCACCATGACATGTGTTTGCCTGGATGAGAACAGTTTAATAATAGACTATATATTATATTACAGTCTATAAATATCTGTGCAGATATAAACATATGATACCCTTTAATCACTGAACTATAGAGGTAATAATTACAAATGATAACACTGAATGCATCATCTACAGAAAAGATTGTAACAATTCTAGATTGTATGAAGTGAATGAATGTGATTCCTTCATGATCATGAATTGCGGGAATTCTTAATTACTGAATTACTGAATTCATCTGGCATCTACTGCATTTTAAAAAAAATCTTCATGCTCGTGAGAAACTCATCAGATCGTAAAATTTGTCTTTGCTTAGTCATGATTAGCTGGTAATTAGTGAGTTTGAAGGCATCTGCTGCAACATGTCAAGAGAATAGGACTCATGAGTCACCTCATCGTTTTCCATCAAAGCTATTACTCAATATCGCTACATATGCGTCACGCACCGACGAGGGCTCACGACACAAAATACATCAGATAGGTAGAAGCTTTTTTTCAAAATTAATTATGTATATAAAAAAAATGTATATCGAACCATGTATATATTGAAATAACACTGCATAATGAATAAAATACCTCATTCATAAGCCTTTTTCGGACATGAACTCTAGAGAATGTCCACACAATGGGGTCTGGACTTTCTCTGGAATTTGACTTTCACACATGCACAACAAAGTGGGAGTTTCTCATGTCACCCACTTTCACAAAAGCATAAATCGCCAGAGTGTTCAGGTGAGGGGAGGCCCAGCAGGCAGAGGCAGGACGTAACGTATAAATAACACTGCGGAGATCACTTGTTTTTGTTTATAGCACATTGACACTGGCGTCGACCCCCATCACCAAAAGCCCTCTCGACATTCATTGGTGACTTCCACCTTTTTCATCCTATTTGTGTGGTTTTTGGGGTTTATTTTTGCATCTGTCACATGATAGAAAGGTCATCAACACCCCCACTCACTCGCAGTGAATCCTCCTGAGGATCTCCTGCTGTTTTCTCACATGAGCTCATTCAGACATTATCCAGAGTTTTTACTAAGGAGCTGGCTGGAGAAAGTCCAGAGCCTCTCACTTGGACGTTTGCACTCTCACACACAGCCACTCCAGGGTTTATGGAGATTATCCGGAGTTCAGTGCAAAGAGAATCAATATATGGAAAAGTTAAAACCTCAGGTTCATCCTAATTAAAGAGTGACAAATGGTAGATAAAATATGTTACAATGACATCACTCAAGGCAGCTACATCATTTCACAAGCTGCTCCTGGCAACCAACTCTAATTTCCTAATTCCTGCTTGTTTGAGCCAATGCTGCCTGAGGAGACTCATCAACTTCATTGGTCCAAATTACAATTAGGACGGCTACCATAGGACTTGTACCTTGCATCACCCTGTGTGAGTGATAGCCTCACCACTGTCCAACACAGGCCCATGACAGGGGTATCCCTGTGAAAGTGTCAGGGCCTTGCTTCATTAGCATTTCTGGAACCCCATGAATGAACGTGTTTGTTCTGGTCTGTGCTCCCAATTGAAAGGGTCCATTAAGGAGTGTTTTAGGGGTTCTACTGTGTTGGAATCGGATGTTTGGGAGCTGGTGTGTGGAGGAAAGTGCAAGAGCAAAATAAAAAATATAAATTCTGAATGACATGATGGCCTGAATCAAACCGTATGCAGATGATGAACTGCTTTCTGCTTATGTACAGGTGGACCACATAACAAGTGAAAACATCAGTCAGGTTAATGAATGTTTCACTGAATATGTTGGTAGGCTGAACTCTGGTCTCACATGCAGAGCCAAATATCCCCTTAGGGCAGGTCTGCTAACTATCAATTATCAAATTCCTCAGTTTTCCGACAAAGGTACAGCGAGTAAGGAGGACATTTGATCATTCAAACATTGTGGTAGAACTTAACAATAAAAACCTATTTTAAAAACTTTAAACTGGATTAATTCACAACTTCCTGACTGCTGGGTCTATTCTAACATTTACTTGGAGTTGGCTCCAAACTAATTGACACGATCAAAAAATGGTCAATGTAGCTGCAATATGTCAAAATCAATGAACACTAATGAAGTACAGCTTGCATATCACAGCTCAATAGTCAACATGAACTATCATTTTAAACTAGAGCTAACTTCTCTCTGTTGGGAGGCTGTGCCAACCTTGTGTTTAATGTTTGAGGCTTCCAATCTCAGAATTGGAATATTTCAATATCTTTGGTCTAATAACTAGGTTAAACTGATTTAATACACTGCAAATACTTGCTTTTAATGTTTATTTATGATATATTTAGGCTTCCAGGTAGAGCACACTCACTGAACTGTGGTTCATTTTGTTAATCTAGAGGTAACTGTCAGATTTATCTTACTCCCATGACAAATCAATTGGTTGAAGAGGAGATACAATTTTAGTCGACAAAGATTTTCTTTGGTTGACTACAACTCTCTAAGTATTAACACCTGCCGTCAAGACAGAACACGCACATCCACTTGTGTAAGATTATTGTTAGGAAGGTTGTGACCCCGAGACGCAATGAAAGTTAGTGAGTGCGTGAGAGACGATTACATACAGAGGGTGAGAAGGGGGGGTTTTGGGGGTAATATCTATGGCACAGGAGAGAGAAATCCATGGGAATTCAGCTCATTAGCATATGAATCAAATTCCAGCATCAAGAAAAAAGAGACAGACATTCAGTCCAGAGCCCGTTGTTAGGAATACCAGCAGTAGATGAGCAAAATCATTGCACTGAGTACAAGGGTCAAAGTTAATCCTCCCATGGTGAGCTACAAAAGTAGAGCTACGAGTTTTTCAGAGGCCTGGGGAAAATATGATGGAAAACGATGGAACAACATATATTACCATGACACAGGAATTTTAACAAGTTTGTACAACTCTTGTGCACTGTGATCAGCAGAGGGCAGAAAATGAAAGAGAATGTCGCTTCTAATAGTTAAAAACATTAGAGAACTTATGAGCAACAGCCGTTTTATATTATTTTCTTACTTTTTATAGCAAATTAATCAGGAAAATAATCAGCAAACTGATAAAAAATGAAAATAATCATTACTTGCATCCAAAGATTCAACACTAAACAATACAGATCCAGATAATGATCCACTCTTGACAGCTGTATAAGAAATTAAACTGACCTTTACAACTTTGTGTGTACCTCCATTTTGTGCTTCTTTCAATTTCAGAGTAATGTTTACCTTTTACTTTACTCTCCCCATTTATTCTGTAGTTACAGTATAGTTATCTTGTTGAATAAACATATTTTACATGAGCACAGGCGTCCAGTATAGTGAATAAAAGTGATAATGAATATGTGATGAATAAGTCTAATAAGTAGATAATGTACATATAATTTGTTGTTATGTTAATATAAACTATAATAACGATGATTATAAAGCTAAAAAATGATGTCACATTTTGCTGAAAATGAATTGAAATATTGAATTTAGGGAATTTGCTTGTATTGGACTACATTCCTTTCAGGGCTTTTCTTACCAAGGTAAAGATCTAAGTACTTCAACCACCGTCTACTTTACTGTATATGGTAGTGATGAATCATGGAAGACCCTGGACTTTCTACACGTCAGCAGCAGCACTGAAAGAGAGGTTTTTATTAGTTTCTCATAAGTTTTCATGGGGACCTGTTGTGACTCATGCAGATAAGCCTTACAGCGAAGTAACATGTATGAACATGGAAACTATGCGTCACAGCAAAATTCTTTACTCCTGTCAAACATAGAAGGCGTCTTATCATTAGCCTGTGTTTCCACACATACACACACACACACACACACACACACGTGTCTACTGTACAGTTTGACTTATAGTGTTGATGGTGTGGCATGACCTGATATTGAACTCGCCTATCTTAAGTTGATTCTTCTTTACAGGTTCCAGGACCAACACAAAACAGAGTGTGCGGTGATCTACTACGAAATCTACAGGAGGTGACCACACACAGAGAGGATGTTTACTTCATAGTCTGGCGACTGGGACATGCTGTCACTGTCAACAGGGCAACACGCTGTACACGTCACACTTTATTTCTGTATTTTTGTCTCAAAGTGAGTGCCCCGAAAACAGAGGTCTCAACAGTGAGGGCACTGTTCAAAAGCAAGAGTCCAGATGAATCCAGCGAAGAGTGTTTCAAGTGCCAGCAGACCATGTTACTCGCTCACTAGGAGGAATGCAACCTATTGTCAATAGAACTTGTGCAAAAGCTCCTGAAAGTGCAGCACAGGGGGGGTTGAGGGAGGCTGAGGATAGCATACGTGACCGCCCTCAAAGCCAGATCATCCCGTTCTCCCCGTGCTCTGTGCTGAGACTTCAGTCGCACCAATTCAGACAGGGAGCAAAGTTATTTGTGCCCCCTGTGTGGGGCGTTGATTTCACCAAGCAGTTGCCGGCTGGAACGGTCGCGACCTTTGCTCTCGGTTGTTAGGAACAGCCAGAGCCCACAGGCAGAAAGCCAGACACCATGGTAACCAGACCGCCGGCCTTGGCGCTGGAAAGATTTACTGAGAATTTTGAAAGAAATTTCCACAGGATAGGAGCTTGATCCCCTGATGGCTGAACGTTTGATCGCTATCAAATTTGTCAACAAATGAAGGCAGACGGGACAGACAGGCTGAAGACACAATCAGTTTCTGACAGCGACCCCTCTATTTTAAGCCATGGTGTTGACTGTGGTGAGTTCCTGTGTCAGTGAGCCCTGTAAATATTTCACAAGCATTCCAAACGTAGACTGGCAGTCCTGGGAGCAGAGCAATAAATTTCCTCACCAAATACACACATCGCGGCTCCACCCGTTAAGTTTCTCTTTCATGGTCATCTTTCCGATCAAAGTCGACCAAGCATCATTATATTACTGAGATGGAGGTGGAGATGGGATTTCTGCTTGTCCTTTTATGGCCCAGAAGCAGGGAGTTACCACACAGACTAAAACTCACAGCAGGAAGGACCATGGGAACGACACAGCAGAGCCACCTGCCATCTCTTATCAAACGCTCAGATTCTCCTTTATATTTCTTTTGTACAGGAGACCATGCACATGATGGACAGTGCTACTGGAGACTGGATCTCATACAAAAACATGCAGTGGGACCAATTTCAGTTTGCACAAGAAAATTATTTAAATGTGCAAAGATCAATTATGAGACCGACAGCTGCTATCTTACGTTCTCGAGAGCGGATTCAGAAGTGCACAGATTGCTCAATTTATTCATGCAGATTATCTTCTTAAACAGCACCTAAACACTTAATCCACAAGAGTGCTTTCTCTCAGACTATTGATATGTAAAATAAGTGATTACTGTGCCTCTCCACAAAAGAAAACACTATCACATTTCTCCTACAGATTCATTCTTTTAGAGATATTTCACTACTTTGAAGCGCTCCTTCGCACAGTTATATCATTTGTAGAAATCGGTGAATGACAGAGTGATCGTAATGTGTGATTCCGGTGAGAATTATTCCACCAGCATTTAGAAAGCTTTGCACATTGAATCAGCTTAGCATCTCGTGTCTTGTTTAACAACTCTATCTCCGCAGCGATGAGAAAAACTTTTGATTGCTCTGCACGAAGCTGGTAACTGCCAGTCTGATGTTGTGAGTTGTGGCATAAAATGTTATTTGTCTCCTCCCTCATACTGAGCCGTGTCTGCCTTTTCAATAATGTTCCAACAAAGACATTTATCCCCACTGGCTCTCAGCATTTGATGAAAACAAATCCACATATTAGACACAAGATATTTGTAATGTGCAGTTTGAATTCCTTCATGCAGTGGCTGCACATTAATGGCAGATTGCTGTTTACTATAAGTGACTGGCAATGAGTTAAACTCTTCCCAGCGCATCACTGATTAAGTGTCTGAAAAACCCACCCCCCGCCTGGTAAGGCTCTTACGCTGCTCTGTCTGCTCCTGGTGGATAACAATGAGCTGCTCGTATGCTGACAGCAGCAAAACGTATACTCTTGTTCTGGCACGACACATTCAAGCCGTTTTCAGACATGAACTCCAGAGGATGTCCAGGGGATCGGGTCTAAGAACACAGCAAGGTTCTCCGCCTAGAGACGTTCACAATAACACAGAAATATCTGGAGCACTAAGGTGAAGGGTGGTGTGGCAGGAAGAGGCAGAATGTGACGTATACATTTCACTTCACCAGCGTCGGCCCCTATCACCAAAAACTCTCTCTCTCCCTTCACCAGTGTCTTCTACGTGTATGGCACCACTTTTTTTTATTGCTGCTTTCAACAGCCCCAGTCGTTCTGAGTTTTTACAAGGGGGCTGGCTGAAGAAACTCCAGAGAAAGTGCGGAGCCTTTCACTCGGACATTTGCCTTCTCACACTCAGCCCCCTCATGTATCTTCAGTTGCTCGATCAGCCTTTCAGATCCACCCAATGCATTCGACAACAAAAGCATGTTGCATATTCCTAGAATCAATACTCCTACAATAAAGACCACTCAGTTTCAAGTGACTGAGTTGTTTTTTTGTGTTGACAAGTACCGTCTGGTTTCGACCTGGAACACAGCACACAGAGAAAACTGTAAAACTCTTCTGACAGGCCCCAATTATACAATTACATAGGTCGCTGGGAGGTAATTATGTCTTCTTTTTCTCAGGAAGCCCAACGAGATAGGTGGAGACAGCATGGCTGGCATGTGGCAACACATGCTGGATACAACTGTCGCAGGGTGACGAGGTGAGTGTTCAACCTCTGAAATAATCGCAGTAAGTAATTAACTGTGGGGCACTTTTACATTCATGTTCTCTCATTGTTGCCACTGGGGAGCTATTTGCTGTGGAAAGTTTTGATTTCCATTTCACGGTGTCAAAGCATTATGACATTTTACAGAGTGAATCCACTGTCATTTTTCCATTTAGGCAAAAGAAGAGCATTCAGCCAGGGCCCTCACCGTCTGACATTTAGAATTTATCACCCTCTCTTGGCCTCTAATAAACCATAAAATGCCGGTGAGCTGTGGGTGTGGAAGGTTCAATACTTTCATTCAACCTTTTATTCTAAGGGGCGAGTACAATACTTAATATAGAGAGTCCGATATGTCCAAGGTTTGGTCAGTTTTTAACTAATCTATTTTAGCAGGATGAAGGATTTTAGTCATCAGATCTGGAATATAACTTATCAGAGAAACAATTTGAGTAAACGCACCTCAGCACCTCCAAGATACGAACAATGTTGGAGAAACATAGATTTTTAACAGGAAACTCCTTCATTCAGTGTTTTTACAAGATTTAATCATCAGGTCTGTTTTTTTTATGGAGAGGAGGAGACCTTAGCAGATGATTCAGCTCCTGGTTAAAACCTCCTGAACATCTGGATCATCAGATGGCGGTAACAAGATATCAGGGTAACAAGCAGAGCAAACAGTCACGGTTAATATGAAAGTGCTATATTCAATGTTCTAACATGTTTTAATCAACTAGTCTGTTTGTATTGGTGATTTACAGGTAATTCTACTTCCCCTGAAAACCTCCTGAACCATTAGCGCTGATGCAATCCTAACCGGGGGAAGCTGGATGCACGTGTGGCGATGGTGGTTAAAACAACGACTCCCATGATCCCACTTCAACACTAACCATCACCGTCTTTTTAGTATTGATTAAATAATCTGCAGTTACACTTGAGGCCGTACAATGCTATGCATGCAGTAATCATAGCATTCTGTTTGAAATTGTTTATTGGGTTTATAATTGGCATTATCATGGGATAATGCATGTCTTCATGAGATTTATAAAACTATATTTAAAACAGTTGTTATTGTAAGATATACAAGTTTTTTCCCAAACTGTCACTTCCATCCCCATGATCACAGCAGCTTAAACCTTTGAGTGTGTTTGCTTATATTTATCCAATGACACTTTTGTTAACGTGGACACAAACATAATAAACTCCACTCTGCCATAATTTACGACACAAAATTGTTTGTGTGCAGGGGAGAGACTCTGAGAGAGAGAACGCGCACCACGGCTGAGAGAACACAGAACTGGATGTTTTTCAGTTATTAAATTAAACGCTGACCTGTTTCTCATCTAACAACTTGTTACTGTAAATGAATTTATTGGACGCTGCACCCAAACATCACCGCGGGGAGCGAGGAGCCCGGGATTCCCCAATTATCGCATTTCAGTCAGGTTTGGTCACACAAAGGAAGAGAGAGAACTCGACCCACTTCACTGCGGCGGCTTAAATGGGCCGGCTTCACTGGAATGAGCGTGACCAGTCCACCGGGCTACTCATCCGCCACCACTCCCCCTTCACTCTGTGAGTGACCGGACAGGGGAGCAGAGAGGAGGAGATGGGACCTCACTATGAACAGTTTACAGATGCAAGGAATCCTGACTTATGAAGTATGAAGTTAGGAAAACTCAAAAATTGTACCAACTAATTTTCTTTTGTTAAAATAATTCATAAAAACTTCTAATTTTGAGTTTGACATATAAGAAAAATAGAAAAACCTTTCAATATGAGCTGTGGTAAATAGATTATTTGCATGTCGGATAAGAATAAAATTTAACTGAAATCAGTTCTCCACTGAAAAGTGGTACAAACTCAACACAAACTTTTCCTCTTGGATGATGCTTCCAGAGGGAACATGTGAACACAGGCAACTGGACTCACTAGTGTGTTTGAACACCTGTCATCTCTTTAGTCAAATATAAAAAAAAGAAGATATTTTTCACTGTTATCGTTCACTGTGACTTTTGGCTCCACATAGCCTTCATATTTGTTGTTCTTACTGGAAAGGCGTCACAGAGATGTGTGGGATATGCCCTCCTCCGATTTAACCTGATAACACATCCAACCTGCATCCTGATGGTCTGATTACTGCAGACTTTACTCTGCATTATCACAGTTCATCACGTTACACCTCTGTAAGCGAGCTGAATGACTTCTTCTAAACACTTGACAAACACACAACAACCCACAGCTGCCTGGAGGTAAATTGAGTTGTACAACTCACCCATAAGACGATCAGCTGGAGTGTAGGCAGTCCAAGTTTCTCCTTTCTCCTTAACTTTACACTTCAGGAACTTGATATGACTGAGAGCTGACGGTCGGACACACATCACATCTCACAGCTCCTCCAGGAATCCAAGTGAAGTGCGTCGCCTCCTTTTTGTTTGACTGACGGTCAAAAGTGTGCAGTTAACAACTGCAGCTATGACTCAAGTCTCCACAAGGTCGTCCCTCTATTTTGGAAGCGACACAGGTCAAAGGACGCGCAGTGACTCTGTGTGTGTGGAATGGCTGCTGTCATGTACTATAACCGGCACAAACCCACACACTGCAGCAGTCTAGAGAAAACACGGGGAAATACTTCACTCCGCGTGCGTTTGTGTGTGCGTGTGTGTGTCAACTGTCAATCAAGGGAGAGTCAAAAGCGCGTCTTCACTTGTTGCCCCCATTCATAAACCTCGGCACGGCTTTGCTGCTTCTCATATGCAAACGTGTTGAGCATCCTTACTTACATAGCCAGTTAGATTTGTTACTGGGGATTTCAAAGGTCAATCCCTTCTCATGAACTGGCCTTTTACACACAACTGGCTCCTTCCTCTCCACAATCTACTCTATATCTATTTTCTCTTGCTCTTTTGAAAAAGGTGATACAACCACCAGCTAAAATGGAAATGGATATGTGCCACTGTACAGTATAACTTTTCCCTATGGAGGTATTATTGGGGCAAAACAACAGAGCACACGTGACAATGTAATTTGTAATCGTAGAAAATAGCCACCCAATTTGAAATGACAGAGAAAAATGCTTTAGGGGCTTTAAACCTATTACAACTTTTAGTTTTAAAGAAATGTATTTCTAAAGAAATTGCCCTTTTAGCTCAATGCAACTGAACCAGGTCTTTAATGGTGTTTTACTGTGTATTTGTTTAGTAGATGTATCCTGTTTTCTTCTTCTTTTAATTATCCTAAACCAAATTGCCATCACAAATAATATATACAGTATATATATATATATATATATATATTAGTCTTGTATTGATTTGTATTGTAACTTGTAGATTAACGTTTCTCGCCCACATACACAACACAAAAGTTTACATATTCTCCAATTCTTCATCACACCTGCACAGATCCTTTGTTACGAATCACAAATTAAGACACTCCTGCAGTCACACATTTCGCTCCAGTAGATATGGTGCAAAACACATTCACACACCTGTAAAAAAAAAGAATGTGTCGTCATGGACAAAATGTGCACATCCACAAATCAGTCAACAGCAACAACTGCTTGAATTGGAGAAGGAGACTGGGTGTAAAAATATAAAACCGGGCCTGTTAGTACAGTATGAGTCCACACCTTTCTGGGTTCACTTCACACTCCAGCTGCATCAGTGCTGAGACAACTGACACAATTATCACTTACCAAGAATCATGTTGAATGTGTTTTGAAACATCCTGTCACCTGGAGCATGTGATCAAGTGTCTGAAGGAATGTGAGGTGTAAGTATGTGGAGAGGTGAGCATTCTTGGATGTAAACACTAGCAGGCCGACACACACCTTCACTGTGATGTTAGTCTGTACACACGTTCTAATAAATATCATCAGCTTTAAATACCTGTGAGCTAAACTGTAGTAGGCTGGTTAAAGATAGAGTAGCGCGGGAGCAATTACTCAGGAACGTTTCATAGTAAATTCATCGTCTAAAACATGGATGCAGCTTATAAATGACAGAGAAGTGCATAACTTTGGGGTTTCAACTGTCTGATGGACGAAGCAAGCCGCTCAAAACGAGTCCACTTGGGCTGTAGGAAAGGACAGACAGCTTCCTACTAGTGCAGTGCCTGTTCTGAACCTGCCTGTTTGGAATGGGCTGTTTATGGCCTGTGGTAATGCTGGTTGCAGCTTTCCTTGTGAAACCGTAAAAAAGTGACCTGCAGTAATTGAGCCATGGCAACTAAAGGACCAGCTGCTGGACTCAGGCTGCAGGAATCTGAAGCCTCGTCACCGCTGCTGCACAAAGAGCGGTTCACATCATGTCCGGTGAAGATCGACTCGTTGTCGTGATCAATGTCACTTAAGTTGATGAGTGCCAGCCACCGCTGCGATAGAGCGCTGATTGTGCGAACGTGTCGCATGTCAAAATATAACACAGCACTTCCTTGGACCCTTAACAATACACATGCGAAGTGTGAGGCAGATAAGATTAACGATTGTCAAAATATGCGAGCCACATACATACCGACAGACAGACGTTTGTGAAATCATTAGATTGATAAAGACCCTCGCCATATAGATTATGAATCAAATCATTTAGAAGAAGAAGTAATGGAGGGAGAAACATTTATTGCTGCCCTCTCTTTAGAATTCTGTATTTATTTAGCCAAAAGAATTTAAAGTTTTAATGCCCAGAAAGCACTAAAAATATCATGACACTGTGTTGTGGTGTTACTGACTACACTTCAAAGTGTGCTGGGAATTCTAAAAATAAAAGATTTAACTTCATCTGTTGCTCCTGAATCAGATTGGTCCTCTGTTTGTTTACAAAGTATGATTGTACCCAATTGTGTCATGCACATATTGAAAACACATTGCATGTACAGTAAATATACTGTATAGTATGTATGACATTGTTGATCCTCACTGTGACATCAGAGGATGAAATCACAGAATAAAGGCTCATCTCTATAAAACCTGTGAAGACTAAAGACTTTTGTCGGCTATGAAAGATTTGAACTTCCAGGCGTATATTGGCAATCACTTTTAAAACATGGTTGTGGAAAGGCCCTTAAGAAACTGGTGCTTTGTGTAGCCCACTATAACACACAGTGAATTCAACATACACCAAGAGAAATATAATGTGTGTGACTTGTTCATTAGTTTTCCAAAAAGTCTCACAATACTTGACATTTATTATTTCATGATAAATACACATCCACATAAATAGACCATTAAACGCTCTTCACTTTCAAGTTGTCCAACCAGGTTCCGTTCCCACAAGGTCCAAACTTCATTGCGAAGCCATAGAGAGGAAGCTTACATTCCAATTACCACTTGAACCTGCAGCCAGCGCTGCGTTGTGAACCTTGACATTACCCTCCGTAGAGAAAGGCACCGGAGCACTGCTTGGAGTTCACACATTTACACCTATTATAAGACCATTGTGCCGCGCTGACCTGTGATCTTGACCTCGAGTTGTGTTTCTCTCCGGCTCACAGCACTTCATCGTCGTTAAGTGAAATCCGTGGATTCCTCATCGCTTTTTCCTCTCGGTGTGCATCAACAGAGGTTATTCTAAAGTATCAGGGAAGAAAACAGTGTTTGCTCCGAACTGAAAACTCTTTATTCAAGCGATGAGTCTCGCGACCCCTGACAGCAATTTATTTTCGTTGAGACAAACGGCCCCACTGGTAGTTCACACTGACCTCTGCCCTATGTTTTTGCGCTACAGATAAAAACATGCAAATGATACATCACAGAGGAAGGAGTGGAGAATATCCAGTTGCCATGGTAATGGATGTATATTTCATCGGCGCCTGGTCTTTCCTCCTGTGGTCTAACAATGCCCCCTAGTGACACCTCAGACACCCCTGCAAACATGGGATTGGAGTATATTTAGTATTTACACAGCTTCACTCCATCAGGCTGAGAGCGTGAAATAATTCACTGTTGGTTTCAATCTCAGTGACTAATGCACAAATTAAAATATGACCTTAAATATAAAAAATGTGAAAAACTCGAATATATGTATAGATAATGTGATAGTAATTCATAAAATATTAATAGAGTGTAATCTGCTTTTAGAGATGCTGGGAAATGGGAGTTGACAGATTCAGCCAAGAATATGTGAAGGTTTATGTTAATAGTCATTTTTATATTTCAGAAGATGATATCTGCACTCGGTTTGACAAGCTCGGTCTCATGCAGTGGATGGACTGTGTGTGAAATATAACTTCCACCAGCTGCAGTGTTTTGTTCCAGATTTTTCAGGTTGTAAAGAAAGAAATGTTCTTGCAGTGTAGGTTGAAACTGTTTTATTTCTTTTAGAGCTAAACTGTAGAGGGCGCCTCTGCGTACACCCTGCTGTGGTTTCACTCCTGCTGTCTGTTCTGTTATCAATTTCACATAGAATACAATATTATATTACATCATCAAATCTATCGTCATTGCAGTTTCCAGAACAGTCCTGTTAGCTGCAAGAGTCTCACTGGTGGCTCGTTGGTTTATAACACAGAGAACATATATACTGTCTCATCAAACCTGTGACACTTTGGGGAGCATCAGTTTATTTTGTCTGTGTTTTCTTCGTCTGGCCCCGAGAAAACATCACAGTGTTTAATTTGAAATCTTTGACAGCACTAAATCGTGTTAGCTTGCATTTTAATTTTGCACTGACCTTCAGATAATTGTTGTGGAAGGCGAATGGGGCTGAATACAAGGAAAAGACGAAAGTACAGAGAAAGTGGAGGAGAGACAGAAGAGGGGGCTTTATTTTTCTAATTTAAGTGTAAGGGACACACTTAAGGGTAGTACTGTTATAAACATACAAACAGCTTTGTATTATATTTATCAAAGATATTTTCATATTAGCTTCGTAACTGTTTCCAGACAGCAGATTTAGCCGTGTGGGCTGATGTACATTAGTCATCACTCGTACATTTTGCTGAGAAGAAATTTGAATCATAGACCACGACATTCACATCTATCCAGGTTTCTTCTCCGATAGAACCTCCGGCCTAAGATTCAGTCAGATTCTGCACAGGGCTCTCTGCGTTTCTCTGATCGTCACTTTGCCACAGCCAGGTTATCATTCAGGCTGTGGATATAAGTGACACTTCCCAAAGTACAAGGCTGAACCACTACTCACTGTATGAAATCATCCAATTATGAATCTCTTTGTGCGGAGGCCCAGCATGCGGGCACGCTGACCTGGAGATGTCAGGGATCTTTCTCTACACCAGAATCCCTTCAGCCCAATATTCAATGTCTCCTCGTCCATGTAGAAATCAGGTTTTCTTTGCAGTGTCTGATTCCACCAACCTTACCTTTAAGTGTCAGATTCATGAAAGAGTGCCAGAGCGGAAGAAAGGGGCGAATGAAGAAAGGAGATAATGCTGTGTGGAGCAATGCTCTTTCTGAAGAAGAGGGCCTCGCATAATAGAGAACATGTGTTCGGTATCCGAGGAGAGTGCTTATGCTGCACGGGTTTTTTCTTAAATGACAGATTCTATTGTGCGGACTAGACTGGGGACGTCAAACACGTCATGCAAAATTTCGGTTGCACCGGTGATGAATTATCTCATATTTGTTGCCCAACATCATTACAGGATTGCACGGGGCTCTAAATAGAGATGAACTGGGAATAAACGTTGACTGATAAGTGCAATCAAAGCGAGCTGCCTCCTTTTATTGACTCGAGACCCAGAGGTGTGAGCGTACGTGTGTGAGAATGTGTAATATCAGTGTTGCAGTGGAATAAGAGAAGTTACATCACCACCATTTAACAGAATTACAGGTAGCTCACTAAACTATTGGTGCCCAGGGGCAAAATTGAAATTGAAATGTTGAATGACTTTAATACTCGTGCACGTTGGGAATATGTGACCAAGGGTTGCACTTATGCTTGTTGTGTTATTCTGGGTTCTGCCTTCTCTCTCTCCCTCTCTCCCTCTGCGTTTGTGTGTGTGGGTGTGGGTGAGAGAGAGAGACAGAAAAGGTTAACCACAAATTGGACAAGCCTGGTATGACTAAATGATTGTATCTACGGGGGCTACGGCTGTCTGAGGGTCTCTTTTTCCTCACTCTAACACCCCCGCTTCTCCACGGCTGGGGAAGTCGCAGGTGGCTTCGGCATGCCTTCGTCGTAAGTGCAGACTCTATACTGAATATAAAGATGGGTGACGTGGGTCCTCTCCAAAGAGGACATCATCTGGATTTCCCCCTGGTGGTTGGCCGCAATGAAGGTCATAAACCATAACTCCTCCGTGTTAACAGACAGGACCAAATGAAAAAGTCAAATTATCACATTAAATAAATTCAATTCCCAAAGATGCGTTTCCTGTGAGTTCCCGCTGTACTGCGTGAACGTCACCAGCACAAGATGGCGGCACCCGTATCAAGACTATATCGGCTTCATTTTCTGACTAGTGGGAGGAAGTGGAGACACGTCATCCATCTTTATTTCAATTGATAAAGTGCTGGTAAAAACAAGTTGAAGAAATGTTAAGAGATAGTGTGGGGGCTCAAATGGCAATTAATTTGACTGAATAACCACAATGAGTCAGCTTTTCTTAAGTGATACATGAAGCCTTGTTCTATTGACATTTTTTAAAAGTCAATATTACACATCCCAAGTAAGAGGCCACTGTCATTATTGATTTGATTTTACTTTGTTCTACTGTAAAGACTGGATAATCCCGATCAGATTTAAAGCATACAATGAATCTTATTGAATGGATTTTCTGTTTCATGTACACCCAGATGTCAGTATGTCGGCCATTACAGGATCCTTTATGTTAATTAAGATGTTTGAATAATTCATGTATTTGACATCCTGAATGCTAAGATATACAAATGGTTTTTCGCCTTAACCACCTAATGATCATCTGTGAAAATCTGTGAGAGCCAAGCAGATGGACTGCTGTTCATCGTGGACATAATTATAAAACTTAGCTTTTCCTCACTTTTTATGCATCATTTGTCCTCGAAAAAAAATGTGCAAGTTAACATTTGAGAAGTGCAGAGTAGTTGTGTTACCAGCTGTTTGAGGCTGATTGTGTTTTTGCATCGTCTTGAGCGTGCTGATGAGAAAACTTCACGTTCAACTGCATGTTGGGTGTTGATGTGTAAATGCCACTGGAGCGCATCTTTAAAAACAACAGAGATTATTTGCGGTCCTTAAACACAAGCTAATTTGCTTGTAGCCATTAATGTATGCCAAACTTAGGCGAATCATTGAGGGTCATTGACCAGTAGAGAGAGAAAACATTCATTAGAAAGAGACTATTGACAATCCATGCAGGGGTCAGCACCTTGGACCCATCCTCCAATCACCCAGGATGGATCTTTTCATCGAACACTTGAGGATAATGTGTGAAAAGAAATGCCAGCAGCACTCGGCGGAACATTCACTGGACATACTGCACGTGTGTGTGTGTGAATGCAGGAGCCCTCTCTGGAGAGGACGAGTGTGGGACAGATCCCTCCTTTGGAGGCCTCCCAATTGTTTGTTTCATTATACTGAAGGGTTCACTTACACATGAGCCTCTAAGTCTCTCATAATGAAGGTAAACACAAGCGCCGCCTCGTTTTCTCATGAAGAAGGCAAACATTTTAGTTTAAGAGGTGCACAGGGTCGTCCACAATGGATGCCTCTGGAACAATATATTGCATCCTCTGGCCTAAAAAGATCTCAATTGAAGAACTTAACACGAAGACTGAGAGCCAGAGTGAGGTGCTGGAGATCAGACTTCAATAGATATGATGGCTTCAGCAGTGTCCTCAGAAAAGACCAGAATTACACACCAAAGACTGCTTTAAAGGGATAGTTCACCAAAAAATGAAAAGTCACTCATTATCTACCCACCATTATGCAGTTGGAGGGGTGTGTGAAGTGTTTGAGTCCACAAAACACTGGGGACCAATTGTTACATTAAAAAAACAACAGAAAGAAATGCCTCCATACTGCTCCTGTGGTGTCATTCAATTCCGTAAGCGGAGAATGCAAACAAGGTCGGCCAAAACAACAAGGTGACGAACTGTGATGGCTGAGCTGAAAGTGACGGGTCGGGGCTGAGGAGAGGACCAACACCGAACCAGGACAAGCCCAGGTGGAAGCACATTGTCAATGCCTCATGCCAACTAACTAACTAACTAACTAACTAACTAACTAACTAACTAAATAACTAAATAACTATCTAACTAACTAGCTAACTTTCAAGGCCAGCAGCACATGTTCTGTTAAGCAAGTCAGGTGAAGATGAAGGATTTTCTGCTAGTATTAGCTAATATTTGTTAATTTGTGGTTTTAATGACTCACTGCTTTTCATTAAAATAGGTATTGAAGGTTTGTGAGGGTATTCAAAAGAGGACTGAGGATATTTAAAAAAATAAATAAGTTGATATTACGCTATGAATATTAATACATTAATTTGCTGGGTTCGTTTCATTTTCTTTGGATAAGGAAAGTAAATGTGAGCTCGTTCCTGTCTAATTCTGGTCTCCAGAAATATTTAAGAGAATAAAATGTGGCCCTGCAGCAGCCAACAAAAGGCCCTGTGTGATGGTGTGAGATTCATGCAGCTCCTAAGAAGAGAAGAATTGCTGGTCTCATCTGAACTAGGCTGACCTTGCAGGTTCAGGGGTTTTATTGATTACAGATGTCTGAGAAGCTGATATTGGGCCGCAAAACCAAACCCTGAAAACAACATATTCACATGTGCGCACATGCACATACACACACAATGAGTCAATGGAAACCTGGTGGAATGAGAGTTAAAATATTTATAAGTAATGAATATTCAGCTGAGAGTACTTTTGCATCATCCCCCACAACAGTTTTACAGTTTAAATATTTATGGTTGCCCAAATAAATGGAACAGCCACACAAACTCAACATTGGAGATGTCTAGGTGACTATAAACAAGTGTTACATGCGGCTTGTCAGTTTCTATGGTTGTACAGAGTTTCAGGAGGCTAAAAGCCTCATTTAAATGTGTACGTCTCTATCAGGGGGACAGGTAAAGTATCCCTGAATATGACAGCGGGAAATACTTCCTGTATGAAAATTCATAGCGTGTGACAAGTTCTTCCATTTAACAATCTCCTCCTCCCACCTTTTATCCACCTCCTCTCCCCACGTCCTGACCGAAAGCACTAAAGCAATTCACATTTTCACTCTCCGCGTTTCCATTGGCAGAATTTATAACCAAACGAGCTGCGCTGGAAATGCCTATTCCGACTGGCATGAGGACGTGGGCAGTAATGTCTGCCGCCACCTGCTCCTCTCGCAGTGTTTTCTGCTCAGCGGTGCAGGGCTCCTGACAGCGACTCTAATTCTGTCTGCACAGCGACTTCAGGATTTAGGGACCTTTTACCAGGGGGCTCAAAGGCACCGGGAGATGATGATTTCGGTGCACTTTAATTTTGTCAGGAACTTCAAGGTTGGCCCAGAGGTAGTGATACTATCAACAAACCCCTATAAGAAACTCTAAGCGGGCTGATTTCTGGCTCTGGGTGAGGAGTGTAAGCCATTAAATTCGCAACTATCAACTCCAAGGTGGCCTGTTGTTACAGACCACCGCTTAAGAGCATCTGAGTGAAACACTGAACCCCAAATTACTGTGAGGGTGATATAGTGCTGTTCACACTTGCTGGCCTCTTTGGACTTCTCCATGTAGCCTTATGTTTATTTGAAACCTCATCATAAAAACTGTGATTTTTCAGATTTCTGTCACAGTAAAGCTGGTGCATTCAGCTCGGCTGTGACTCACTCGTGTAAAGCTTTGTTGTAACAGTTAGTCAGCGCTGAAATCACTGGTGCATCGGTGCCACACACTGTGGAATTATACAATAGAGCAACAGGGAGATCTTCCCACTATTCAGCACTCAGGACAAGCGCTTTAGCAAAGAGCAGCGGTAACAAGTAGCCTCTCATCAACTCAGACTGAAAACACTTAACAGGACATTTGCTTAATAACACTACAAAGCACAATGTGAATGACCATTGAGTTGAATCAACACTCCTGACAGTCTCTCACACAGCTCACCACGATCTTGACCAGATTCAAGTTGTTATTCTGTCCATTATATTTGAATACAAATATATGTGTCACCTAGAACTGATCCTCTACTGTAATTGTAGCATTACATTAATCAATGCAGTCAAGTGCTTGAGAGATGCCTTTATGTACAAATCCTTTGTTGCACAGAAAAGGAGAAGGTGACTGCTCGCTATACCCCCGGCGTCACTCGTTATGAGTTTGTTTAATAGAGCGAGATGAATAAGAGCTGATAATGGATAGAATCATTTTTCCATCAGTCTTTCACTCACTCCGCCATCTGTTGTTGCAAGAAAGCTTTAGTTCACACCAATGTGTAACACAGAATTCCTGTGGGCGTTCACACTGACTCAAAATACAGAGAAAATAAAAACGTGCAGAGGTTGCCAGATTATCAGGACTCTATTTTCTTTTTGTTTGTTGCCTTCTAGTTATTATGAGTATTGTATGAAAACATCTTGAGTAATATTTAATTCACGGTGAAAGGCTGTGCAGGAAATAACAAGATTGTTTTCCCCAGGCCGCATGAAACAGATATCTTATATTTAAGCCATGCTAAGATTAATTAATGTACTGCAGCCATATGCACTCACATAAACAGGCTAACAGACAGTCAGATAGACTGTGCATCAGCCTGCTGAATTTCCTGGACTCGCTCGAGGTCAGACCTCCCCCTACTGGTTTTTAATTGCAGGCCTCTTCTGCAGCCAAGCAAATTTTTTATTGACCTAAAGAAGGATTTATCTCAAAGTGGATCTTTCCCTTCATTAGCCCATAGTGAGGCCTCCCTATAGTTGAGAGTAAATTCTCCATCCACCAAAGTAATGGACCTGCACAGCTATAGAAATGCAGTATGCAATAAAAAAGGAATGCTGGCCCATTAGTCTTCTATGCAAGGTTGTTGAAAAGAGTCTGGCTAATGAACTAAGGCTACCAGACACATTGAATTAAAAAAAACACACACACAGGAAACAATGAGGGAAACAGGCTGAGGTTGTGCGAGAGGGAGAGGGAACGAGAGGAGCCCAGGGAGCGTCTGTGTGATACATTCAAGTAAACTGCAGAAAACACACAAATCATTTTAGATTGACAATCACATAGCTGACAGATGTTTTTATGTTCAGATGTATTGTGCAAAGAGGTTACGACAAAAGGATTTATGGTTTTAACTGAAAAATGATCACAACAACAATGAAAGTAATGTAAGTTTACATATTTGTAGCAGGATATGCTGTTTAATTTTTCATGAAATAATAAAGTAGGCTATATAGTGTTTCCTCCAGTCCTGACAAATTGACAAATGTTTTTTTCATTTTAGGGTGACAAATTACCTGTTTATTTCTACCTGTGTGTGTGTGTGTGTGTGTGTGTGTGTGTGTGTGTGTGTGTGTGTGTGTGTGTGTGTGTGTGTGTGTGTGCGTGCGTGTGTGTGTGTGCGTGTGTGTGTGTCTTTTGCACAAGAGCCTCCACTTTCTGGTCCTCAAATGCGTGCATTCTTTTCCCCCCACACAGCTTAAAGACTTTCTGTCAGGTGTGCAGTGCAGTCAGGAGTTAAGCAATGTTCTGTGATCAAGAAACATCATAATTAACATCTGAAATCCCATTTGAAGAGTGTGCGTACGAGATTTCCTCCGCCGCTTTGTGGGAAATTGCAGTGTTTTGCTGTCTGCAGAACCGACCTGCAGAGCAAGCAAATTAAGCGGCGATGTTTTCCCTCTACAAAACTGGGTTAAACATGGGGGTCGCTGCATTGTGCTAAGCACAGTTCTTGCAACCATTTGCACTTTGCTGTGCGCTCACCCCAAAAATTAGACGAGCTGTTAATACAGGAGAATTTACATCAAGCCCTCTTAATGGTTGCGAAATAAGACCTAATGACTTGCAGCTTAACACACACGCTTTCAAGGCACAATGCTCATCGTACACACACACATATACTGCAAGTTACACACACGCAGACACACTCCCATACACTGAAGGAAGTAATACCTTCGGGGGTTTGCTATTAAGATGGTTAATCCATGGGCCTCAAGAGGAGCAGGGTACAATATTCCTGGAGGAAGCTTTTCACAACAAGCTCCCAGGATCAAGTGCATGAATAAATTACAGGTATAATTAAAGGAAATGTCAAATGACTGCCATATGGTGCGGTATTAACGATGCCCTGGCCATGTTAAAGGAACCTGGGCCTGAAATGAGGATGATCAATGTAGGTTTAATGGGGCTCCTAGTAGACTGAGATGATACAGTCAGGGCTTCAGTCAGGCCCAGCAGAGACCCAGTGATAAGTGATCGTTGTGTTTGGGAGAGACCAAAAAAGGCAGTGGTGGAAAAGAGGAGGAATTCAGTGTTTGTGAGAGAAGGAGGCCGACAGACAGAGTAATGAAGTGCAGTTGTTTGTCTCAGAATATAGGAGAGAGTGAATTGAAAGGAAGGGAGTTGGAAGAGAGAGAAGTTTCTCTCCAGCCTTGTCATGGGAAATACATCTTTTCAACAGGAACCAAAGCTGTCAGCGGATGCTTATCAAAAAACTGCGAGACGTCAGCCTTCTGCAACTCAGTGCGTTACAGCAACCCAATTTTCTCCAGTTGGCAAATGCACTTTTGAATCATAGTCAAGTCAGTTGAAGTAAATTTTCTTTATACAGCACAAAATCACAAATTTGTCCCAGAAGGTTTTACAATCAGAACAATATACAACATCCACTGCCCTTGACTTGGACAAGTCCGGAGTGAACACTTAAATGAGCAGAAACCGCAGGAAGAGCAATAAAGAGAAAACTTCCTACAGGATGAACAGAAAGGCTGGAGTATAGAGTTAGAAAACAGAACCATTAGATTGAGAAAATCATGTAAACATCGGGGATTATCTCTGGTGAAACATCACATTCCTGTTATCCTGTTAAACATAACATTAACAATAGCTCTGTTCCATTGAGATTGTCCTCAAAACAAATAATAAAAATGAAAAGCATAAGATCCATTCCCTGCATGCACGCTGTAGATACACTAACCAGGCAATGCTGCATTTTTAAAATACTGTATTATTGCCATTTTATAATTAATGATTGTTTGACATTAATAAGCAGTAGATTGTGTCTCAATTCTTATTGGTCACAAAAGTTAATGCATTACTACACTATGTGACTTCATTTGACTTCATAGTGATGCCATGATGATATAATTCTGACAATTTGATCATAAATTATTTTTCAATCTATGTAAACTGTAGGTCTTGTCTATAGACCTATATGATGCAGATATGTCTGCAAAGGCAAATTATTATGACTCCTTTATAACCTCACTTACCATATAATATAATCTGGAATATTTTTATCAATAGAAGCTTTAGATTGTCTGTCTAGCCCTGCTATTTATGGAGAAATCTTAAAACGTGTGTTTTCTGGGTCATATTTTATTATTTTTATTTCACCTATGACTGACCAGCTCAATGACAAGCCAATGTCAACAATATGTCATATTTGCAAATAGCATTTTAATATTAGTCGACCTCTATTGGTTGTAGTCATTATGACGGGTTGTAGTTAAACATACCGACAAAGTCCACATTGGGAGGAGGAGGGTTGAGGTGGATTTTTGGGTCAACGAAGACAGGACTGTCACACAGGAGGCTGCTCTTCATTATCATTTGAACCCGACAGACAATGTTGTTTCTTTTATCCCTGACCATCCAACAACCTTAACCCAATTTCATTTTATTATCATTGTAACCATGACAACAAAGGCTCTCTAACCGTATTTTACTAGAGTATGTTTTGAACCATACCTAACCGATCACTATCCAGCCCAGCACATCAAGAAGGTGATCTTACTGGTCCGCATAGATCATGAAGGCTGTAATGAAAACAGTCTGGTCTACAGAGGATTTCTGTGATTGGCGTCACAAGCTCGATCGTCCCTCCCATATTGTTGTTGCCCAGCAACAGATCTGAAGTTGGACATGACAAAAAAGCTTGAATGCCCCCTGTGCACAACCCTCAGTTGTTCTCTTGAGTTGAAGCGTGCTACTCAAACTTTGGACATCTTGGCGCCATTACCTCTATGAAACAGGGTTTGTCACCAAAGCACAATGAATACTGGGATAGGTTGGGGCAGGAAGGATCCACCCATTGGATCCTTCGTCTCACAAGGATGAAAGGACGCATTTGTCGGCCACATTTGAAGGAGCCTTTGAAATTGGACAGCCTAGTCACGCCAATGTGATGTAATCAGTCTGTAAATGCAGCCTCTAAAGAATGTAGGCCCTAAATTGAGACACATCTAGTGATTGTTACACAACCCAAACTACGTGGGTATTATTGCAACCATGATGATGAAAGTCTGGTATGCTCCTATGGGTCCTATTAGTGTTACTATGACAATAAGGGTCCAGCGCGCCTCTTGCCGGTACCTCCAATTGGTTGTATTGGAGGATAGGTGGTCATTTTTAGTCATAGAAATTGGAGAACTTTTTGTTTCTATTCAGTATCTGGCTCATGACACTGACGCAGCTTAATGGAATCCAGCCATCATTCTTTCCATTATTTGCACCTGAAAATGTTCTGCTTTGACATTTGAGTTAAAAAAGGACAATTACAAAGGGAGCGATGCCACTAACATCAATATCATCATTAGCACACTCACTTTGTACTTGTTTTGCCTGCAGGTACGTCCTCCACTGCATTTACCACCTGTACTGAATGGTACAATGGAAATCTGGTTCTGTTGTGCCCACATCATTTCTGTCTCCTCCAATCAGAAACAGGCTTGAGTGATTTCAACTAGCCCTCTTGCACACCCCAGCACCTGAACACAAAGAAGAAGCCACTCTCGCACAATTTCTGAGTAATTTTAACACCCCCACTCTGCAGCTCTATGTTTTCAGCCACTTGCAGCTCATTATATTGTGTTCTGGTACATGTATGCTTGAGTCCCGGTGGCTCTCACTGACCCAACGTATTACAACCAGCCGCCTCTCCGAGCTCATAAGCTCATACAAGCTGATTTTCTGTTGCCCGTCGGCAGTGAAATGAAGACTTGCTGAGGTAAACAAGTGACTGGTGAAGAAAGTCAAACCAGTAGTGACCCATTTTTCTCTCGAGTTTGACTTTGTCTTGCATCTCTCTCAAGAAAAGCCAAGTAGAACTTATAGTAAGTTGTAAAGACAAAAGATATAAGTACGAATTATTCTGAGTTTTTCTAACTTAAGTTTGCCGGGAATGAGGCAAAGCACTGCGGATTAATCCACACAGTTTGACACGTCTGGCCATGCTTATATTGAGGTACTTTAAGCGATAATAAAAATTTACATTAAATCAAATGACAGAACAAGCACATGTGGAACTAATAACATTAACAGTGGCTCTGTTCCATTGAAGTGTCAGTCGCAGTAAACCCTGCCAGGGAGCTGTCGTGCAAAATAGCAACATTAAATCATATGCAGCAATTACTAATCCAATTAAACACCTGTGCAATATCCATTGTAATATGACGCAAGTACCGTGAAAAAAAAAGAATTCCGTAAAAACAAAAAATTCTTCTCTGCGAATCTATAAAGCTTTATAGCTTTATAGTTACTGTCAAAGGAATAGTTTGGCAGATTGAGAAATATGCAAATTGTCTTTCTTGCCCACAGTTAGATGAGAAGCTTGATGCGACCTCTCATGTGTTTCCATGATATGAAGCTGGAGCCAGGGGCCTGTTAGCGAAACAAAAGCAGGGGCAAAGAGCTAGCGTGGCTCTGTCCAAAGAAGAAAATAAATCTGCACTCCAGCATCTCAAAAGCTCCCCAATTAACACTTAGTAAATTATCCGTTCAAAAACGGAGTTGGATAAATGTCAAGTTGCAGTTTCTTCCCTGGCCTTGTGTAAACAACTAGATGGCATGCTGCACCTCTGTGGCTAGCACTGTATTCGGGCACACAATCCCCCTGAAGCTACATCTATTCATTTTTATAGTTCTGTACTGAAAGAAACAATATTGTAACGCAAGCTTACGGGATCCTGGTGGGCTGATGTTGTCACGTTTGGACAGGGCCAGGACTGGCTAGCTGCCACCACTTCATGCTAAGCTACGCTAACCTTCTCCTGGTTGTTGGTTCATGTTCAACCTCTTGGCAAGAAAATGAATTTGTTATCTCACAAATTGGACAGTTTTTCTTCACCATGTGCAGTCACATCCTTGTAAAATCAATTTGGCAAACACATATGGTTTCCAACATGTATATTGCTATACATATTATCTTTTCCTACTCTACACTATCTGCTCAGCAGCATCTTGAAAGCTCACTAATTAACACATTATGCTGTAGAGAAAAAAATCAAATGTCAAGTTGCAGTTTTTTCCTTGGCCTCATGTTGATGCTACACCTGGCTACCACAGTATTGTGGCTCACAATCCCCCGGAAGCTACAGTTTTATGGTTCTATACTGAAAGAGTCAATATTGTAACACAAGCTTTCGGGATCCTGGTGGGCTGATGTTGTTACACTTGGACAGGGCCAGGTGGGCTAAGATAAGTTGGCATCTCCTTGTTGTAGGTCCATATTTAACCTGCTTAGAAATTTCTTAGTAATAATGATTTAATTCTCTCCCATAATGTACAATTATTCATTTAGCTGTTTGTCTTCCAACATGTGCAATCACTTCCTTGTAAGTACAATGGATCTAAAACCGTCTAAATTATACTTTAACTACTGTAGGCTACAGAAAAATGTGGACATTGTGATTCAAATGAAAATACAATTATTATTCTGTCATTAACAAATCCTTTTGGCTTTGGCTTTTAAGTTTCACAGGGAGCTTCATTTCTTGATGAAACTAAACAATTCTTATATTTTGCTAAAATTCTAGGTGATTGCTAGTGTATCCAATTGGTATTAATTCATGGAAACATGGAAACAAAAAGAAAAATCCAAGCTAAGACAAGAACAAATCCAATTAACAACAGAATAAGAGGTCTGGTTTTTATGTTTGACCATTTGATATTCACATAATTTAACAAATTGCAGATCTATCTATATACTGTCAATGTTCATCAACATAGAAACACCACAGTCTCTACCTCTATTACCATGAAGAAAAACTCAGTTAAAGTTGGGAGTTGTGGTAAACTTCATAATTTAACTAGGAACGAAACATTGCACTACTGTTGATGTATTCATCTAACTCTGAGTCAGACTTTCAGCAAACTGAAACTGGATTTAACTGTTGTGTGTTTTAGCTGATTCTGTAAAGCTCTTTAGCTCCCACCGCGGCTACTGGAGCTCGGTGATTGACGTTTTCATATGACATGTATTTGACTTCTCTGACCACTTTATTAAAAACCACAATACAAATACTGGGTATAGTCGAGCCTCAATTCTTCCTGGCCTATTCCACAAGATGTTTAGGAATATTCCTTTGAGATCCTGGTCCATGTGGACATGGCTGCATCACATCATCTCACAGCACACTCATGCTACTTGTTCTACTACATCCCAAAGGTGTTCTATTAGATTAGGCTCTGGTGACTGGTGAGTCCACTGAAGTACACTGAAATTATTGTCGTGTTAATTTAACCAGTTTGAGACACTATTTGCTCTGTGTCATGGTGTGTTATTGTGATGGAAGTTGCCATTAAAAGATAGGGGCCATAAAAGGACGCACATGGTGAAGTGGCTATAGTCCATGGAACTCAAACCATGATTTATTTGATTTGAGGGATCCAATGTGTGCCACGGAAACCTTCTCCAAACAATCACAGCACTATCAGCAGCCTGGAGTTTTGACACAGGGTTGGTGCCATATTCTGAACCTACCATCTGCAGCCTCAGCAGTAATCCACATTCATCTGACCAGGCTACATTTTCCCAGCCTTCCACTGTCCACTGCAGCCTTGGATCTGTATCCTCGGCAGACGGTGGAACCATCTCGGTCATCCTCATCTGGTGTTGTGTTTCATCCACCTCAAGGTTCACCCAGTTGTGCCTTCTGGGAGGAGGATTTGTTTACAAATGAACACATGTGTAAACACTACTTATCTGAGTTATTATAGCCATTTGGATAGCTACTGAGCTCTCTCACCAACAAAGTGTTTCTGTCTGCAGAAGCGCCATTCACTGGGTATTTTTTGTTTTTGGTACCGTTCTGCGTAAAATATAGAGACTTTCATGATAGCAGAGCCGGTTTTGTGTCAAAGTCTGTTACTACTTTGTGATTTTCTTCTGTTAAAATAGTGTTTCAGGCAAAATGCAAATGTTGAATTATATGTTCTGTCCGACGTACATGAGACATGTCACGTTAACAATTAACGCAAAACACTAATCTAAGTTATTAGGACATTCACCGGACTTGAAATTTACTTTGTGTGCGTTTGAGACATGTATTTAAACACATTGAAAAAAGTCTCTTGTTGACCAGCGGTGAGTAGTGGGCCCTGTGTGTGTGTGTGTGTGTGTGTGTCTGTGTGTGTGTGTGTGTGTGTATGTGTGTGTGTGTGTGTGTGTGTGTGTGTGTGTGCCCTAGTGGATGTATTGCTTCACAACCATGCCAATGTAAAGGATGCATGGAAATATGAGGGGCAGATATTGTTACATTGTTGCTGATGCTGAAACCTAACACTGGAAATAGTGCAACTCTAGTGTGTGCATTTAGTTTGGAGTGCAGGCCACTTGTTGCTGATCTTTACTTAGTGCGGCTTTAAAATTTCATGAAGATTATGTATAACTTCATGTAAAATTTAGCATGCCTGCACCAAATTTCCTTCAATTGTTATGTCATTTGGTATCTGTCCATTTCTAAAGTTGCATCTCATGATCTAGGAATAAAGTTATGATGGTCCTGGTCATAAACACCCTGTCCTCGACCAAGAAGATGTTACCTTCACGTGTGACCTACAGAAATATGACTTTTTTCTGAATCTTGGAGGAATGCTTTCAAAAAGAAAATTCAAACGACCCTGTGCTTTAATTGTATTGGATTTGGCTGCAAAGCGGTTTACCCCTGAAACTCCCAAAGTGTTTTGTGGACTCAAACCCTTCACCCTCCCCTCCATCGGCATAGTGGTGAGTAGATAATGAGTGAAGTTTCATTTTTCAGTGAACTATCCCTTGAACAGTTTGCGATGGCCATGGACTGTATATAAATGATGACCCAAGACAGGGCTCCCGGTTGTGTTGCAATATTGTGGTGTGACGCACGGGGCGCAGTTCTCCACCAGGTGCACCTTCCCTCCATCCTGCACCTTCCCATCCCTGCGCTGCTGGTTGTGGCTGCACTATCGCCTCCTCCTCCTCCTCCTCCTCCTCCTCCTCCTCTTCTTCCTCCTCTTCTTGTTCGCAGGGGGAGCTGACTTGATGCGCACAATAAATCATCTCTGCAAGAGCCCAAATCCAGACGTGCGTTTGTTGGATTTCATCGCGTAAACACGGGCGAGAGAGAGAGAGAGAGAGAGAGAGAGAGAGAGAGAGAGAGAGAGAAACTGGGGATGTTGCAAATGTGATTCTGCACAGCAAACAACGTGGGTGTTGTGCGCGCGCGCGTGTGTGTGCGTGCGTGCATGTGTGTGTGTTTTGGTGGGGAGTGTAGGGGCAGAGGAGGAGAGCAGCAGACATGAGACGCGTGTGTCTATTATACCTCCTGCGTTATGGCGTGTGCTCCATCGCTGACTGACCACAGGCTCCATTTCACCTGTATGAACGACCTTGCGTTTCCGACCGAAATTTGCCGACCGAGGTTTCCATGGAGGATCAGTGTGTCGCTCTTTTCCGTCAGGGCTGAATTTGGTTCCTGCGGCTCGCACCGTATCTCGAGATAAGAGGTAAGGCAAGAAAAAAGAAATATACACACATATACAAGCCTCTGCGCGTGCCTCGCGAACGTGCACGAGTGCTGGAAGCTAAATAATTAACGCCGTGATATTTATATGCTAAAAAATTAATTGACTCTAACAGGCTCTCATGTCGGCCTGTCTTGCCTGCTACTCCGAAATTGGCCCATTAATTAATTCCCTACGTCCACAGACTTGATCATAATTGTTTGTTTTATTCTGGAGCAACGTGACGTGCTCACCCAACTGCAGCCAATTCCCGAGCGAACTGACGAGTCTGTGATTTATTTTTTTTTATTTGGAGGGGCATGCATTCACAAACAGGCACTTCTCCACATGCGTTCAAACACACGGAGTTGCACAGCCATGCCTTTCTTTGTCAAAGTGATGCACACATGCAGTTGCATTAGTCACGCGTGGTATTTCGTGGTATCTCTCTGCCCCAGCTGCTGTGAAAGGGATCTTGACTTCACCTCACCCTCTGCAGGTTTCGGGGCAAGCACACATGACAACAGCACATTTTCTGGGGCCACGCCAGCCTTGGGTGGACTTGCGTGTGTGTTGCTTGTATGTGTGCGTGTCAAAAAGGAAGCTTAGAATGTAGTCAGCTCCTCTCAAGGAGTCAGGTCTTGTAAAGGTTTTAAGATGTATGGAGAAGAAAATAACCTCAGCTCTTCTTGAGGACTCTTGTGGCCATTACTGGCTTTATGTCTTTTAGGACACACACACACACACACACACACACACACACCATTCCCACCCTTCACCAATCACCAGGTATAATGGTACACTGGTGTGCCACGATGTCAGCTAGAATATATGTGATAAATGCAGCCCCGGCCTGAAAAGTAAGTACACTCCCACTCTCCTAGCAGGGCTGTTTGTTCAAACAGCGTGTTACTTGGATGCAGGCGGAGTGTGATGGAGGTGGGAGATATCAGGATAATACTTTTTCTCCCCCTTTTTTTTCATGCGTCAATTAACCCAGTGGTGTGTTGGATCAGGAGCGGCTACCCTCCTTGATTGAGAGTGATTCACCCTGTTCAGCTTTCTCACCACCTTCCCTCTCCGTCATCGTTAGCACCATTATCTATGAGTGCAAGCTGAGACTGTGTGTGTCTGTGTGAATGTGGGTGGTGGGTGCCTACGTGCTTGTTTATCTGCGAGTGTTGTGCATCTGTGTCGTATAGAGCATGTACACGTGAATCACCGCAATCTGCTCTGTGTAATATCACTGACAGAATTCCGTATCTCTGGGCTTTGCAATTGTAAATGATTTATTAGATCTGCAAAAATAAAAAATGAACCGATGGCATACGGTGCCATCCTTGACAAATGCCAATTACAAATGCAAACCACAACATGCAAAGTCGACAGTATTGTAATATGCGCCCCTCCACACACCAATCCCCAAGTCCTGAGGTGCCAGCAGTTTGCACACTGTGGGCCTATCACTGAGGTATGGCATGCAGGACTCTTTCTGAGAAGAAGCGTACCAATCCAATTTTGCAGACTTTGGGGGAAGAAAAAAGGACCGAGCGAACATGAAAGGTAGGGAAGAGAATCCTGGCTGAGACCCCACGTGTCTGATCTGACATCCAGGCAGCTGACAAACAATTAGAACCTCCATAAGTAGCGCTCTGATGCAGGCTCGCCCCGGGATTAGGCCACAAATGAAGCCACACATCAAGGCTTATGTCTTCCAAATGAAAAGTCAGTGTGTGTGTGTGTGTGTGTGTGTGTGGAGACAGAGTGTTATATAGTGAGAAAGTGACTTCGGTGTGTAGGTGTGTGTGGGTTGTGTGACATTTAGCATATTGGGGTTATTATCTGTCTGGGCCCTTAAGATATCTCGAACACCTCTTGAAGAAATGTGTTGCGTGTTTCTGTGCGTTCAGTGAAGCTTATTCGTGTGCACGTCTCCATACAGGTGACACACATATACACACATCTGCATATACTCGCCACACGTGGATAAATGCGTGTTCGCCTGCTCGCTGAACTGCCGCGTTATTGCCGGTTCACCGTTCGTTGTGTGTATGTATGACATTTCATAATTGCATCATTACTCGCTCAGTCTCCTGCGGCAAGAAGAGGGTGCATCGCAATTTGCAACATGTGCTACAAGCAGACAGACACTTGCCCTTGATTATGGACCTGGGTGGAATGGCTTCCTCATCAGGCTGTCTTGATTCACCCCAGCATGTGGGTAGACACATGCTGCTGTGGATGAATCTAATTGATTGGATGGCACCCAATTCCCAGGTCCAAGTCTCCTCAGGCAGCCAGAGAGTGTACCCGTCCAAGTGAAGGATGAGCCGAGGCGTTGGTCGCCCCCCTAATAGATTGGCATGGGCTTCATCCCATATGCCTCTGGTATCACCCTCAGACATCTCCGGGTACAAGTTGGCCACACCACAGGGCACAAAGTGACACCCAACCTTCACTGATTGGAACGGACAGACGACATGAGGCACAGTGTGCACCAAACTCTATGTTCATTTTTATCCTAATGATATGATATTTCTTCTACTGAACTTTACATTTCCTTTGTATGATATGCAATTTACAGGCAAAATAATGAGAGTGGGATTAAAGTGTTGAAGTGTATTATGGGTTTGCTGAGTTTGGTCTTTCACGAAATAAAAAAAAAATCTTGTTCCAACAGGTCAACAACAGGCCCCCCCTCCCCCCCTCCCTCGGAGAACAAGAGTGCCATTTCAAAGCTTATTGGATGAAAGTCTCATTTGCCCTTGGCTGCCAAAGATGACGTTGCTATGGAAACAGTTTCTGCTGTTATCAATCATTGACTGTCTGGCAGGTAAACCACCTTTTTATATGAGTAATGATTCTTTCAGGTTTGGACGTTTACAGTTGTGGGGATGATGGCTGAAGAGCAGAAAATCATGTCAGTGTCAGAAAGGATGGGATGGCCCCGGCTTAAAGGAACGATCCTCAGTATTGACTTCCACTCACAGCACATGCACAACACTCTCAATCTTATTCGTCACTCCGCTCTTATTGTTTCCTGGTCTTTCATCCTCTTTTCACCAGCAACTAGAAGAACATTTAAGTAAGACAAACCAATATCAATGTCACTGCTGATACTTTATTGTAATATTACGGTTCAGACCATGAGGACTGCTCCTCCACAGACATTAAAAATAGCCTACGTATAATGTGCAACATGTGCAAAATTACCATTTCTACATTGTAATGGGGGAGGACATCCTGGTTTATTCATTGGGATACATTTGAACTTTGCAGCACCTCAAGAAACGTAATGTCTCACTAACCTCCAGAAGAACAGAGAATCCCGGCGGTCTGAATCTATCAACATGGCCCCCTTGTCTCTGTCTCTTAGCTCAGACTGTTGTTGTCTCTCTGACAGATTGTCTAGACAGTGGATCATATCACGGTCCAAGATGGAGGATGGAGCCAGGTGACTTGTTCATTCCCGTCGACTCCATAGAAGAAGAGGCCACTCTGACTTGTGACGCTAAGGGAACGCCTCCTCCACAGTACAGGTGAGAGCACATTCAGATTAAATTGTGTGTCGGGGCTTGAATGACAATGTGATGCTTTGGGTGTGTTTGAAAAAAAACTAAAAACATTTTGCTGAGGAACCTTTCTAACTGAGTGAAATAACCCAGAAGAATTTCATAATAAGAGCTGCTAGAATTCAAGGAAATGAGCTTCAATGCTTCATAATTTATCTCCTTTAGAATAGGAAACACTGGACCATCCTTAATGAAAGGAAAGGAGAAAATGCCGCCCCAGAATTCTTTGCAGCAGCAACATTTAAAGCGACACAACCTTGTAGTTGCACCTGGACACACCCACTAAAATATAAAAAACAGAGCAGCTGTTTAATTCTGTTTAATTCTAATTCTCTAATTTCTCCACCTATATTCCTCACGTTTATTATTTCAACATTTCAGTCCTGTTTTGGGTTATTTCCTGTAGGTAAATAATGATTAAATGTCATTTGTATAAAACAAAAACAAGTCGTTGTGTAAGTGGATTTTCTCCGCACCGTGGTTCTCCTTTCCTAACTCCTTATGGCTTCTCCTTCACATCTTTCCTTGACCTCGTGACATATTCCACCGGGGTCAAGGAATAGTGGTTAGGAAAGGAGATTATTTTATTTCCCAACGCACCCTTTATTTCAGGTTGAAAAAATATATTTACTTTCTAATTTACAAATCAAGAATCCCTAAATCTGGATTATAAAATATCATAGTCATGTAATGAATGGGCAGCTCACTGGCACCTTCTCCATATTTTTCCACTCACTTACAGAGAGCCATTAATGTCACACTGTAAGACCTTTTGCAGGAAACCTAACCTGTGGATGCACTCATTCATTTGTATAGTCTTTAATATCACATATATATTCAGAGAGAAAGAGAAATATAGATGTATCCTTGATACCGACAGCCTTTCAGCTCCTGAGTCATATAAAACCCCTTTTTAATCATTCACAGTACTTTAAATGAGGTTTTGTCCATTCAAAGTTATATATATTTGTGGAATATTCTTAATGTGGAATTAATTTTCTCCAGATTAGACTGAAATGCAACACGTCCATTTGCCTCTTGTCTCATCCGATAGTATCTTAGTGACTCATGTGCAGCAACTTAATGATGGCCTCCTCTTATAAAGATGCCATGAGACTGATGCAGGTTGCTAGACACCAGTTGGCACCAACACGCATTGATTACGAGTGTCTTTGGCGCTCAACAGTGGAATTACTGAAGCACAGAAAGCACAGATGAGCTGAGTGTTAGTGGTGGGGAGCACATACGCTCATTATCTCAGGCTTTACACATTCCCTGCCTAAGACCAGGTATTTCCATGTACTGATTAAAGGTGAAATGAGCATGTTTAACATGGAGTCTTGTCAAACTGGCTGTGCGAGGCTCCGCATGCCCTCAGCACCTCTCCGGCTCCTCTCTTGAAGTGTAAATGGGCTCACAGAGCTCCCACCCCCTTCTTCTCTTTTCTCTCTTTTCCTTCTTCCTCAGCTGTCACTCACAAAGATGTGAGACTTTCATAGCACACACACACACACACACAGACACACACAGACACACACACACACGCTGTGGCTGTGTAATAAGTCGTGAAAAAGCCACATCTCTGAAGGAAAAGCATCTGCTTCACAGAGAGCTAAAGGTATGAGTTTTTAAAAATCACAACAGAAGGTGACTCCACTAACCTTTACTTGACCTGAGGTGTGAAACCCGTGGCTCTGGGCCGCTGGAATGGTCGGGTTAGTCTGTGGTCAGATGTTCAGACTACCTGTGTAGACAAAATGAGTCTCGAGTGGAGTAATTCAGTTTTGGAGCCGCTATTCAATCATCTGCCCGAGATTCAGAGCACCACTGAACAGCAGAGGCTCTTCGGAGTCGGTCAGAAAGAGGTGAAAACGGTGACTCACAGATTAAAGAGCTGAACGCGTGCATGTGGACACAGACACCTAAACACAAGGCTGCTTGTATCACCAGCAGATCCAACCCTGCAGATATTCGTCTTATAGGTCTCTCAAAATTAGAAATAAAACATGAAGGATAATTTGAGATTTATTTTTTAAGTGTAAGTTTAATGAAATAAAGAAAAGAAAATGTAAATTGGATGAAGAAATCTCATTTAGGTTGGATTTTTAAGAAGAACTTTTTGAACAGATGGTAAGCTTTTGTCTCAGGAACTGGGGAAGCAAATGTCACTTTTCCACTTTTTATTTTATATTGTTTTGTGTCCATTTACATTTCCAGTGATGGAAGTGTTATTTTTACTGTACTTTTTGGTACCCTTTTGAATCGAATGTATTGTCTCTCAAACGTTATTACCTGAAGAAATAGCAGCATTGATCTCAACGCACGCAGAGGTACAGAACAAGTGTCCACAGCGGGGCGGCAGGCTCCCATCAACATTCAACGGTTTGGATAAATTCTTTTAAGAAATTAAGGATGGACATGAAAGCCATGGGAAGGTTGGCCATTATGGGCTTTCATTTCCACTTCACGAAAGCGCAACAGAATGTGGCTGGAGGAAAGAAATTGTGTTTTTTTTTTTCTGCTTTATACTTTGACAAAAAATGATGGAGGATTCTTGAAAAAAGGTTGCGTCCTTGAACCCATCAATGCCTCCATTTCTGAAAAGCATTTAAAAAGAGAGCGTGTAGTGGTGGCTGAGAATGAAAGTCTTTGCTCGCCGAACAATGGGACTTGTTTTAATCTGTGAATTAACCTCGTGTTTTGCGGAGTTCTTTGAGGCATTTTGTTGATTAAATGGCCAAATCAGAACCTGGCTGTGTATTTTTAAAAATTCATACGTGCGGGAAGGATGTCATAGAAGGTGAAAAAAAGAGAGTAAAAACCATCCTTTGTTACCTCAGCCCACTGTTACCTCGTGCCAAGTGCTAATCTCTTGTCCTAATGAGAAGTCAAAGGTGCAGTAATGTCACATTATGTAGATATAATGTGACAGAGAAGAGGTGATTATGGTGAGACTGATGATGATATCGAGGATGGCTCCAGAAACCTTGATCTTCTGTTTACCTTAAATAGTAGAGGACGGCTTTGTGTTTGATACTCTCAGATTAAAATTTAATGATCCCTGCGGCGGGAGATGGAATAGCTGCTGCAGCAAGTAGTGGTATAAATAAAGAAAAGAATAATAAAAGCAAGAAATACAGTGTGGAGAAGGTATTTGCATTTTAAGGGTTATATAAAGACCAATAACGCTAAAACACGCAAGTTAAACAAATGGCTCAGACGTGTGAACATTGCAGCATTATGCATTACAGTGCTGTTAGAATATACGGACGGAAACATACAGCAATTAGGACATATACGCAGAGTATGATAGGAGGCCATTTTTTTACTTATATTATACCTGCAGTTTATAAATACACCAGTTGACAAGGATTTAGGATTGTAAGAAACAAAACAAAAGGTCGTTCAAATGCTTACTAGTATTTTCATACACATCCATCTGATTATATTTCGAGGTACATGCATAAGAGAGAAAGGAATTTCCAGCCTGTGAATTCCAGCACAAACACACAGTACATATGAGTTACTGCAGTAACCTCCTGTCACGCCACCTTGGTCGGTAGCGAGAACTGGACAGTGCCTTTTTTTTTCTTCCTGCGACTGATGGTGTCTTTGCCCCCCACAGATGGTCACTGAATGGGACCCTCATAAATCTGGGCCAGGATCCCCGGCGGCGTCTGTCTGGGGGCAACCTCATTATAAGCAGCCTGGACCGCCAGCAGGATGTGGGGGTGTTCCAGTGTATGGCCTACAACACTGTAGGAGCCATCCTCAGCCGGAGAGCCAGTCTGCAGTTTGCCTGTAAGTCATTGTCAGAGATTATGCTCACTTGTTTTTCGAAGAAAAAATGTCATGGAAGCATAAGTGCACTTAGAAATAATGCAGACTCACACCAAACCGACAAGGTGGCATTTGCATTATTTATCAGAGTGCTGCGACGGTGGTGTGAAACAACATTAAATGTTAAAGTAACATGCGAGTTCGACAACTGTTCTTTTCTAATGGTCAGACATGCAAACCACAGACTGTGGATAAAGATGGACGACATGACAGCTCCACCAAAGTGAAGCCAAAACGTGTTGATCTGTAGCACATGTCATAAACCCCACTTCCTCCATGTTAGTGAATGGGGCATGTACCAAACTAGGAAGTCAAAGACGCGTCAAAAAACATTTCCTCAAAGATGGTGTGGTTCATTTCAGGTAGTTCTGATCACACTGTTTGCTCAAGTGTTAATTTTTCCAGTAAAGCTGCGTTCAGACATCCACTGAACTCGGGAGATCCTCCAGACTTTCTCCGGAGGGGCTGTATGCAAATGTCCAAGTGAGAGACTCCGGACTTTCCCCCGGCCAGTCCCCTAGTATACAGTCCAGAGCAGCCGATGTGAGAACACAGCAGGAGATCCTCCTCATGATTCACCGCGATCGAGTAGGGGTGTTGATGACACTCGACAGAGGCAAAAATGAAAAAAAAAAGAGAAAACAAATAACTCTAAAGAGCGGAGCCACACACTCGGAGCTTTTGGAGATAAAGGCGATATGCTGTAGAGAAAAGCACGTGGCCTCTGCAGCGGTATTAATATGTTACCTCCTGCCTCTGCCTGCTGCAACACCCCTCACCTGAACGCTGCGGAGATTTCAGTGTGGTTGTGAACGTGTCGGAAGTAAAGTTTGGTTTTAATTTGTTATTTGATGCTATAAAAAGGTGATGATTGACAGCTGATAATGAACAATGGCTCCTGTGCAGACTCCAAATGCACAAGATGGCAGCGTTTGTATCCAGGATACTTATCCAGGAAGTGGAGACGCATCGTCCATCTTAACATACAGTCTGTGGTCTTGTCAGTGGTGCTTCAGTGGATGTACTCTGGGGTAAAGGAGTCAGCAAACCACTTAATAAGGACTGAAGCCTGAACAAACATTTAGTTGGACTGGAGCATAATATGCCGACGCTGTAATAAACAACGGAAATAGCAGTAATATAAATGAATAAGAGCTGCAGTGCGTTGCTTTATATTACAACAGTGAGTTAGTGTGTGTGTGTGAAGACTCTGATTTCTGTCATATCAATAATCATCCATGGTGTCACCTGCAAACATCCCCGATTAATAAAGAACTGGATGCCTGTTATTCAAGTTCTATTCATTACGGCTTCTTTTCTTGGAGATAACAACAAAACATCTTTTCACACCCTCACTTCACGGTGCTATCTGGTAGACAAGCTTTGAAGAGGGCTGAGATTAGCGGAGCTCAAAAATACTGACTAATGATATTTAAAACACACACACACGCACGCGCGCGTGCGCGCACACACACACACACACACGAACAATAGGTCTATGCAGAAGTAAGATCTTTAATCTTCACACCGCGCTGGTAAGAGTTTTTTGCTGTTCTTCAAATGATAATAACCCCAATTGTAAAATGTCTGTGAATTATGCAGAGTAACTTTGAGATAACCCCGTGGGGTAAGTGGGGAATGTACAGTACATACATTATACATACTTTAACATCTACTAGAATCCACATTTAATAATATGAACACCTAAAGCATTCAGGGCTGGTATAAAATGTTTATTATATGTGGTTTAAATCTTATATGTGTCTGATGTGATGTAATTGGATTATAATAAGTGAAGGTTACTTTTTAAATCCACAATAATCAATGATCACAATAGTTGTTCTCTCTCTCTAGCTTCTGGTCACTTTTTTATTTTCATATTAAAGTTTCGCCATATACCTCATATTTAATATTATTTATATTTGTATGTTCTAAATACTTTTCTGTGTTTTTACCTTGTTGTGTTGCGACCTAGGTTTGGGTTCCAGCGTAAGCCATCATGCTCATGTGGTCACTCCGCTTTAATAGAGACATTCATTACAGCAGGGCTGTGCGATATGAAAATAATCTCACATTCTGATAGAGGTCATTTCAGATCTGGATAATGAGACATGCTGTTACTTGTAGCTCCTACCTTTTCCTTAAGAGTGTAATTGGGGGCCGTGTCACCAACATCAGCTGTTAATTCCCTCCATTCTCTGTGGCTCTTTGCCGTATGGTGTGTGGTGTTGTAGCAGCACTGTACTTCTTTAGACTCTCTCCGGACTGTCATGATTTGAGTACAGGTGGTAAAAGAAGTTAGAGGCGTTTGAGCATCATTTGCAAAGAATAACGTTGATTAAAGTTACAATTTCAGGGAATAAAGTCGTAATGTCACATGAATAAGGTCACAGTTTTAGGCTATGTGTCATTTTAGAGGAGAAATATCAGAAGGTCATCCAATCATCTGCGTTAAATTTCAGGAGGTGGAGCATCTTGTTAAGTTATATAAGTATCAGCTTCAGAAATACAGTTTATTCTTGTAAAATTACGACTTTGTTTCGTAATATTAAGTTATGTTTTTGTAAAATTAAAACCTTTTTGGGGGCTTTTATCTCTCTTAGACTCTCACTGTACTGTGTGAGATGATTGTAGCACAGGTGGTAAAAGGGGTGTTTGAGTGTGTTGTGGGGACCGGTCTATGGGCATCCTTTGCAGAGACTACTTTTCTGGTCCATGTCAGACTTTGTAGAATCATATCCAATGGACTGAAGTAGCTCCTCTTTTAGGTACAAGCTCCATGTTTTGTCTTGACTGGTCCATCTCCTGTTCGGAATTACCCTTGTTCACTCTCCCCTGTGTTTGTTTGTGTTGCTGTCGGTTCATGCTAAATTCCTGCTGTGCAAATGATTTAAAATAAAATAAATTGTAGAGAATAGTATTAAATGATAGACGCTTTTCTGCATGCTTCCCATGTCATGCAATTTAGATCTAATGTCTCCTTTACATCCTGGATGTAAGTTTCTTGACTCTATTTTGGTCAAATACTTTACAGAAGCACAGAACAAGCTCCGTCTCTCTCTCTCTCTCTCTCTCTCTCAGGCATTGTAGATGTGTAATTCTCATGACAGTTTCCTTATAGGCTTGTGCCAGTGTTTTGCTGAAAGCTTTTACTCAGCTCGGCTCCTCTCTGATATGTGAGATCCTGCGGGGATCTCTCTTTTCATTTCTTTTTTTTTTTCCCTCAGACTTAGATCATTTCAAAGTCCACACCAGAAGCGCGGTGTCAGTCCGAGAGGGACAAGGAGTGGTGCTACTTTGTGGAACGCCCACATCCTCAGGCGGTAAACTCGCTGGCCTCTGTCTGAAACCTCCAACACAACTGTTATTTAAACTTCTAGTGATGTGATGTGTTTTCACAAGATTGAAGCATGATAATCGCATGTCATTTCCTTAATCACATTTCCTATCATGTATCCATTATTTATGACAGAGTATTTGACCCACTTCAAGAGAAGGAGATTTCGAGAAGAATGTCATAATTTTATAAAAATTAAGTCTGAATGTCACAAGAATAAAGCAGCGATATTACACGAATAAAGTGGTAATTTTAGGCTACGTGTTGTTTTAGTCATTTTTAAGAACATCCAATTGTCTTATAATTAGGAATTTGGAGCATCTCTTTAATTTATACTTGAGTATTGGTTTCAGAAATAGACTTTATTTTTGTAAAATTACAACATTATTTCTGTAATACTAAGACTTTATTTTTGTGAAATCAGAACTTTATTCTCAGAAAATGATTCTTGTAATATTGTGTCATTATTCTGGTAATAATACGACTTCCTCTCAATTAGCCTACAACTTAATCCTTGTAAAATTACAACTTTATTCTTTAAGTCTCAGATTGTTCTTCAGTATGGCCCTAATACTCCATTGCAATGATCAGCATCTACGTGTTCTTGTTTGTTTTGCAGACCTTTCTTATGCATGGATCTTCAACGAGTATCCATACTTTGTTCAGCAAGACAATCGGCGTTTCGTGTCCCAGCAGACGGGAAACCTTTACATTTCCAAGGTGGAGCCCTCGGATGTGGGTAACTACACTTGCGTAGTGATGAACAGCGTCACGAAGGGCAAAGTTCACAGCTCACCTACGTCTCTGATCCTCAGGACAGACGGTAAGACGCCGCCTCTGTGCTGTGAAGTGACAAGTGTTCCTTTCAGTCGTATATATTGAGGATCTTTCCTTTTTAAGGCAGCTTTAAATCATCACAGTGGCTCGAGCGCTCTTTGTCCTGTCGTGCTTTGCTGTAGTTGAGTCACCGAGTACTAATGCCTGTAAGTAAATAGTTGCTCCTCAATGTAGGCCACCAAACAAAGCGCCCAAATCTCCTCGTTGCTGACTTAGCTTTCTTATAATTCCCGCCCCCCCCTTTAAAAGCCTTCCTTGTGCTTTCACATGAATTCTCAGGCCGGTTCTCAGCGGCCCGTTGTTCTATTCTCTGTTATGCTTTCATAGAAAGATTGAATAAAGATTGCCTCTGGAATGAATTAAACATAAGCCATACATCATTGGACCATTACATTGAGTGTTCTGGTGGCTCAACCAGTTAGTTTCCACTCAGTGTACTGTACATGTAGCTGCATAAATTTAAATCCCATTGCATCACTGTCTGATCCTGGCCATGCCTGTCTTCCCTGAATACTGATACAAACAATACAACACCAGAGGTTGGGAACTGCCCACTCAAGCTTTGAGATAATAGATAAAAAGCCAGACTAGCTGAACAGAACAAGATTTCACACATACACTCCGTCTATTCCACCAGGAAGAGATTTAAATTATTCCTGGCTGCTGTTTCACCACATTCTGGTGGCTGCACACTAAAGTGCGGTACCGCTCAGAGTTTACCCGCGAGAGCATGTTAGCTCCTGTGTCTTTTTATTCTCCTCTGTTAGTTTTACAGTGTTGCTGTTGTGGTCCATAATGCAAACCATATTGCTTGTAAGTCATGCATAATAGAAGACTGAACAAGTTCTTGTGCTTACTCTACATAGGAGTGATGGGTGAATACGAGCCAAAAATAGAAGTTAATTTCCCAGACAATGTACCCGCCGCTAAAGGATCAACAGTTACACTGGAGTGTTTCGCCCTTGGGAAGTAAGCTGGATTCCTTGAAGCATGATTTCAATCTTCTGCTGATTTTCCTTCCAGACGAGGCACCTCTAGATTTCTATAGAGCAAACTTACTGTGGCAGTTATATTTCTTAGAGTGTGGCATCAAGCGACGATTAGTCTGAAAGCCTGTGTGAGGCGGCTCTTTTTGTTGCTGGATTGGGTTCACACTAAACCATTCATCTGCCAAAATACTGTGAATCGGCTTAAAGCGCCATCACACACTTTTAATACAGGATTATTACAGACACCTGCGACCTAAGCGACAGTCTTAGTAGTTCAAAGCGACTTGGATCAGGATCTCACTTCCTCTTGTCTCTCCCAGCCCCGTCCCAGAGATCACCTGGAAGAGGGCGAACGGCGTGCCCTTCCCCAGCAAAGTCAAGATGAAGTACTCGAATGCCGTGCTGGAGATCCCCAGCTTCCAGCAGGACGACGCCGGAGGGTACGAGTGCTTGGCTGAGAACAAGATGGGGAAGAACACAGCCACCGGTCGACTTGCTTTTTATGGTACTGACACTTTTGTTTGGATTTCTAAAGCTGTTATGAACTCCGTAAAATGTCCAGACACAATTTTTCTGAAAATGTTTGTCTTTCACTTATGAAGAACCCACAGAAGATTGTCTGGGTCAGACGCGTTCACGTTGTTGAAAAAATTCCGTGTTTTTGTCTACAGTACATAAACATCGGCGTCTGACCTTATCACGAAAATTCCTTGAATCTTGTCGTCTTTCTAAGTCGACATATTTGTCTGTATCCTCTATGTGAATGGCCCCTCTTTATCACCCTGAGCTATTTGAATCTTAATGTGTTTTGTTTTTTTCACTTTTGCGTCCGTAGTCTGTCAGAAATGTGTTGTGTTCTACACTGGTAGCCTAAGAGGCGAATCCCAGTTGTTTTCTTGCCTGATCAATGAGCGAAGGCTGCGTCGTGACTGAAAAGATCCAATCAGCAAGCGGCTGTGAACGGATACGTCATCGATATCCAAGCATCTTTGTTTTTACCCGTATATACTAAAATACAGAGCCAATACAGAGCCAGCAGCCTAAACCAGACTTTTCCATTTGAGCAGCTCTTAAACTCCAGACGTATCTGTACGAGAGTGGAGGTGATTTCAGACGTGTGGTTGTAGCCTCACATCCACTCACTTGGACATTTTCCGTACATTTACCAGGAGGCAAGGAAAGTTTCGTAAAATTTTCGGAGCTACTGCGTTCGCACATTCTGCCCCATTCAGGAACAGAACTGTCGGTTCAGTGCAGTGGAATCTGGATTCAATGCTGCTTCTGTATCTGACGTGAAGAATTGTAATCTGGTGATTTGATCACATCACATCAGTCTCCAGCTGTGTCTGACAGCAGATTCCCAGCTGGAGACTGACCATCACCTTCCTCCTGTATAATAAGATGTGTTGGTTTTAACTGTGCGGCGCCGTTATTACATTTTTGGGCTCCTGACTTGTTTGTTTTTTTTCCTCCTCCGGAATTTGTGAGAGAGGGAGAATGACACTTGTGAAATTGGAACTGATGGTATGACGAGTGCCTGCGAAGTGAGATGTGCTTATTATGAGCACAACTCTCTAACCCCATAAAAAATTCCTGAAAAGCTGTCAATATGTAGGATGCCGGTTTGCAGGGAAGAGGGGCTCCGGATGGGGAAATCGACAGGGGTTATGTTTACTGTGTGCAGAATCAAGGTGACAGGTTGGGGGGGTGAGGGCTGATGTCGGGTGCACTTCACCCACCATGAGGGCTTCCTGCTTTCTGCTGCAGCGCTTCGCTCTAATCTTGAGTTGCCACGGGGCGCTGACACATTTAAGTGATGAAACTGAGTGACACCTTACGCTCACTCCTCTCTCTCTATCTCCTTTAAAGACAACCTTTTTTTTTTTTATAACGCTCAATGATTTCCACTGATTTGAGCTGTCAGAATGTAATGAGATAATTCTGTTCCCTCGCAAATCTGCCCTCGTGGCTCTTGTCAGATATTTCACAGGAGTATAAATAAATCTGTGTCTTCAGCCAAGCCTCAGTGGATCCAGACCATGAAGGACACGGCCCTGGCCATAGAGGAGAGACTGTACTGGGAGTGTCGAGCCAATGGCAAGCCCAAGCCCTCCTACACGTGGCTGAAGAACGGCCAACAGCTTCTCTCCGAGGTAAATCACTGCCCGTCTTCTGCCACCTACCACTGTTTCATTTTTAAAGGCTTAATCTTCAGCTTTAGCTCATCCCTTTCGTTTTTTTTCGAGAGCCAGGCGTCAAACCCTGTCGCTGTTTTATTTTTTCCAGAGTGCAATTCAGAGAGAGAGATGAGATGAGAGGGTAAACATGATGCCGAGGTGTGCCGGTGATGAGGCGCCGATGTAACTGTCTCTTCTTCTGCTCCACCTTGGCAGATTACACAGTTTTAGCGAGTGGATCAGTGTAGTCCCCAGGAGATTGCTCCATTTCATCCGAATGAAGTCAGTGGTTGTTTTTCATTATTCATGGTGCATATTTAAGCTCCTCCAGATTTAGGGACAATGGGCTTAATCCACTGTGAAATCCACTGTATGGAGCAGCACACCTTGCTGCAGACCACCACAGCTACTTGTCGTCTTGTGTGAGATCCTGCTGCCGTGTTTTATTGTCTGAGTGCTAGTTTAATAACGCTCAGAATGTGACTGGTCTTTTGATATATAAAAACAAATATAACCTGTCTGACCATATTATAAAAAAATACGTTTTTAAATGTCATTCTTTAAATTGGTTTTAAGGATTATTTTCCCTCCTGCGAGATTCAGAATATGAATATTTTTTATTATACATTATTTCTGCCATTAAAAGGCCAAGTCAAGAAGGTTTTGTTTTCATCTGCATTTGTTTGTTCGTAAGCAGAGAACAATCTATAACATTTGATGCAGAGCTAGTGGCTGTTTTCACTTTCTTTAACATTACCAGATCAGATTCCCACATTTTTGTGAATTTCTCATGAAATAAGGCAAAGACCTTTATGAAGAAACATCAGGTGTGTGTAGAGTATTTTTAATGAGGTGAGTTTTACTCAGTTACTGTGTGGTCATAAGTATTCAACTATTTCAGAGAATGCATATTTTGCCTGCTTTAATTGTAAACAGTTTGCAGAACACATTTTTGTGTACATGGTGTTTTTCTGATGGAATACGCAATATGGTGATAAAGTGGCCAATCAGCCTGAGATATGCGCTCTCTGTGTGTGCTTCTAGTTTCATCTGTTTGTTTGTTTGTAGACAACATTTTGGTGAAGATCCAGGATTTTTTTATCACTTTCTTCACCATGTGTGTTTTTCAACATTTCTGCCGATTTCTCAGAGAATTATGTGTTAATCTTGTTGAAAATGTCAAATCAAAGACAGATTTATGGGGTTCGCGTTAATGAGATGTGCAATTTTGTACAAATCCAAATAAGAATCTTTATCAAGTGGATTCAAATGTGGTTTCGTGGGGGTGAAGGCTTTTTTCAAGGATACTGTGGTGTGAATAGTTTAATTAAAATGGATTTATAGAACTATGGAAGGTTTTAAATGTCAACACCTCGAATGGAACACCTCAGACTAAACCTATAATAGATCAGGACCCTTGATTTATCCACACACTTACTCAGATTTGAGTTGAAAACGTAAAACTATAAAGGCTATTATCGTGAAACCAAAACTAAAATGTGTTTTGTCCTCACGACTGATTAATTCCCGGCAACATAATCCTGATTCGATCTGCACCTATTGACAATACCTCTAACTCAACCGAATAGTCGTTGAGCTTTGCCAAAGCATGCTGAGTGAAGCAAAAGCTGCACCGTTAAGTCCTTGGCAATAATTGCTTTCTTTCATCCTTTTTCTGCACAGGGCAGGATCCATGTGGAGGACGGAGTCCTGTCAGTGTCCGCGCTGACACTCTCTGACGCCGGCATGTACCAGTGTGTGGCTGAGAATAAACACGGTGTCATATATTTCGCTGCTGAGCTGATGGTTTTAGGTAGGATGGCATTTATCTCTCCCTTAACTCCTCATGTCATTTTGCCAAAGAATCTTGAAGGTCATCTCACTGTCATTCTGAAAGGTTGTCTGGATTAACGGATAACGGGGTCAGCGAGAATCATTTTGTGGGGTCAAACACATTAAAAAAAGAATATATATATTTTTATTTATTTTTTCTGGGGGGGATGTAGTGACATATAGAACAATAAAAATTACTTTTTACAGTAAAACCAATAAAAGTCATAATATTAATACATAAAAAATGAGTTAATGTCTCAACAGTGTTTTGATTTTATATTTATTTAATTACAATTACAAAATGTTAAAAATGTATTTTTCGATTACTTCACGATTTGATGATTCTCAGACTGAAGTTCACTCCTGTGAGAGTTGCTGCAGTGATAAAGTCAGTTTCTTGTTTCCCATCAGCTTCTCCTCCAGACTTCACAGGGAACGTCCTCAGAGCTTTGCTCAAAGCCAAGGCAGGAAGTACAGTGACTTTAGAGTGTAAACCTCAGGCCTATCCCATCGCCAGCATCTTATGGAAGAAAGGAAACCTGCCCATCCACACCAACGACAGGTGAGCGATGGCCGAACTGAAAAGTAGCTGGATGTTCTCTAAAATTCTTCTTCTTCTTCTTCTTCTTCTTCTTCTTCTTCTTCTTCTTCTTATTGTTCCTTCTCTTCTACTTCATCGTTTTCATTCTCCTCTTCTTCTCCTTCTTCCTCATTTTCCTCTTCTCCTTCATCTCCTTTTCCTCCTTCTTTTTCTTCCTCCTCTTCTTCTTCCTCTTCCTCTTCCTCTTCTTCTCAGTGTGTAGTTGGATGTACACGCATGAACAGTTCAGTTTTTTAATCAGGTTGAAATCAGAGCATGGGGCATTTTTTATCCAAACCCTTTTCAAACTTTATTTGCCCTGATTAATATTCACTGTACATACACTCGCAGCCACACCACTAAGTTTCCATGAGCATGTAGGACACTGACATGCAGACACATCCAGAATCAGCACTGAAGATAAAGCGGCTCCTTGTTTGCAGACGTGAGATTGTGAACTGCTCTTTACGTTTCTTACCCTCCTGCAGGATCACACTTTCTCCAGATGGAACGCTGAGGCTTGCCAACGTGAGCAAGTCGGACGCGGGCAGCTATACGTGCTTCGCTCGGAATAGATTTGGCATGTCGAGCACGACAGGACGGCTTCTCGTTACCGGTGAGCTCCGCTGTTAAAGAGCTGAGTGTTCCCCACTTAGTGAGCTGAATTTATGGCTGAGTATGGATTAACACCACAGAGAGAGCCACTGCATCGTGAGGACGTGAGTCAATAACTAGTGGGTAGAAAACATAAACAAACTTTAGGTTTCGCTTTGAGGGGTTGCGTCAAATGTTTGGGAAGCCTCTATTCATGAGGGGCCCCAACATAAAGTCGTTGAATAATTGAGTAACATCCTCAAACGTTTTTACATTGTGTGTGTATTGGTGACCAAAGCTCCACTGCAGCGTGCAAAAAAAAATCTTTTTAAATCTTTCGGTTTAATTTTATATTGAATAGTTCTGTCCGGCTGCATTTTGCTGAAGCTGCAATAATACACATGAAAGGTGTTGGAGAAAATCCTTGGATCATTGTTTCCCTCAAAGCCGTTGAAACACCCAATTTACTGCAACAAATAAAAGTGCTCTGGATGGAGGCAATGAAAGAATGAGCTGCTCCAGACGCTGTTATTGTATTGAGTGCGTTTCCAGTGATAGTTGAGTGTTCTCCTGGATTCGTATTGGCTTTATTTATGTGTCAAACGCTGTTGTTTGCAGCTCTGTCTGCGCGGAACAGCATTTTTAACTTTAATTGTGGACGTATATTTCAAAGTCAAAACGCAGCCGGCGACACAAAGCCACGACCCAGACACTGATTATTATTGGCTTAAGAAGTGAGGGGACTCTTTTTACATGTATGGTTTACTTCCTTGACAGTGAATGTAAAGTAAGATGACAGAGTGCAGACCCTCTTCCTTTGGGTTGTACCGTCTTTTATTTAAATCCAGCAGATTCATTATCTTGCATTTTGAGGCACAGAAGACTTATACCAATGATTGCCGCGGTAGACTTTGAAGCAGTGCTCCTCATTTTTGTTCTGGATGCACAGAAGAGCCCATTACATGACGTTTTATCTGATCCGCAGTGTATTATAATTGCTATCAGGATTTCAGAAGATTACTCCGGCTGTGTCAGCCTGGAGTATTAGTCCACTTTAGTGGTGGCAGGCTGCATGTTATCACATTAATTCCAATAAGACTTTCATGAGACCTTCCTTGGGTCTCTATAAGGGCGCTATATAAATTCAAGTTATTATTATTATTATTATGATGATTAGAATTGTTATAATTACTATATGCCGTAGATAATAACGGCTGCCCTCCACTCACTGTATTACAGAACACTTCCCTGCGTTCCAGCTGGCGTCGTATCACTCGTCTGCTTCTGTTTCAGAAACTGGCTGCTCATCCCGTCGCAGCGAAATGTCTCATGTTCAGCGTGAGACCGACAGCCGCCTCGTCAGAGATGACTCCCTCTCACTGTTTTTTTTTTATCCTCTGATGCAGATCCAACCAGAATCATCCAGGGGCCTGTGAACATGGAGATCATCGTTGGCGAGAGCATCGTGTTACCGTGTCAGGTCGCCAGTGACCCCGTCCTTGACGTTTCCTTCTCCTGGGCCTTTAACGGACAGCTCATCGCCAAGGGAGACGGTCACTTTGAGCACGTGGGTGGGGTGAGTGACCCGCCGTCGTACTTCTTCAGGATGTGTGAATGTGCAGTTAACACCTCCTACCATCTTTCATCCCAGCCATTTGCTAAAAGGGACAGCTTGAAGAGAGTTTGACTGTGACTCAGGGTACATTCATACTTTCCATTTTAAACAGTTTCCGTTTTAAAACTTTCTCTGTCCATCCTAACAACCCTGGAAACGCACGACCATTCAAGTTCACTGGACACGTGTGCGCCGATGTAAACAGGGATCAAGAAACCGCAATGGTGAAAAGTAAGAGAAGGGATTTAATTTAAACAAGGTGAAACTGTTTCTGACAGTAATACATCTTAAACACCCAAATTAGCGAAAACACGGACAAAGCCACTAAAAAAATGCGATATTCTCCTTTCCCAGTAGAGGAGTTTGCATTTCTATGCCACGTTTGACGTCACTGGGAACAGAGAAGCTCTCTCGCCTCGCTGACTTTCCAGCGTTGCATCTTGCACATTATGAAGAAAGGGAAAAATATTGTTCCCAAGATATGAAAAACATAACAAGTTCAATAACGTTATGGATAATTAGGTGCCAATGCCCGGAAGTGCAATGTGCATCATTATGCTGCATGTGGGGCTGTAGTGGGGGTAAATGCTGTTTACGTAGCTTTTTAAATACAAAATAGCGTTTATGCACCTTTTTATGGTGGTTTACTCACTTGTTATTGTCCAATTTTACTGAGCATTATATGACAGAGCACCTACCCCCCCGCCCCCTTCTCACTGTTGCTTGGCACCCCACCCCTCCTCTCCCGTCTCCTCAGCGTACGGCGCTCGCTGCTTGCAGACTCTCAAAGTCCCGTCTCTCTTGCAAACTGGCCGAGTTTCTATTGGTCCCTCCATTCTGTGAACGGTTCCATGTGATGCAGCAGCTCGTCAAAATGGGACGCAGACATAGAGTGGACTTTTCCCTTTTAACAGTCAAACACAGATCAGCCGTTTTTGCGACGTGAGACGCTGTAACCAGGGGCAACAGAGGGCTGTGTCATTGGGCTGAGTGCGTAATACATGGTGGTTGCTTGTTTATCAGTTAGTCAGTGTTGTGTGAAGTTTGAAGAACTCATCAGGCTTAATCTGTAAGACGTTGTCATTAGCCACATTGATCTATCTGAATCACATGCTAACAATTACACCATAAACTTAATTTCCTATTACATTGGCTCTTATCTTGGCTATTTTCACAATGAAGGCACTCGGTGTATGTTGTTATGTGTTATTATTACACGTGCAGTCATGTCAAAGCAGGATTTTACTGTTACCGTAATATGTTTCTTCTGCAAAAATCTTAACTTGTAAACTAACTAGCAACTATAACTAGATAGAAAATAATAGTTGAGTAAAAAGTACAGTATTTGCCTCTGAGATGTAATGGAGTAAATATATAACGTAACATGAAATTGCAACACTCAAGTAATGTAGTTGGTCAAAATTGTATAAAGTAATTGAGTAAATATACCTAGTTACATTCCATCATTGTTTACCCCAAACTAGTACAAATAAACAACAACAATAAAAATTAAATGCTAATTTATTGGTCTATGTGATTCGATTTCAGTTATTCTAGTCTCCTAGTCCATACATAGTATCGTATACGGGGGACTGAAGTTCACCCACCTTTTTAATAAACGGTGCCAGCAGCGTTTTTCAAACTTCTTAGAGTGTGGACGACCGGGCGTAAACGCATCAGAGGTGATATAAAAGTAAAATGTAGTGGTGTGGATGTAGCCTAATTTGCCCTGAAGTTGGCGTGACACCTTTCTTTTGATGTTGGAGGGATAATAATATGTGGGAATCTGTAGCAGGAAATTGTGTGAGATCATTCAGTCCCTCTAAGCCTCCAATTGTACTTTTATGAATGAAGGCATGGCGGCCTCTGTGTCAAAATCCACCTCCTACATAAAAATCATGATGCAGGTAATATGTTGCTTGCTCAGCCATTGTGACATGTTGTCATCTCTTCGAGTGCACGTCTCCTTCTCGAGCTGAAGCCTTATGAAGAGATCTATTTTTAATACTCGGGCTGGTCTTGAATTCTTTTCATATCCCACTTTGACATAGCCTGCCGCACGGAGAGGGGAGCACACATCATTAGAGGTGTCTCTTTAAAGGAATGGCAGAGCCCCAAATGACAAAACACTTTGAGAACACCCTCACACCCTTCAAGATTAACCATTCTTCCTGTGCGCGCTTGACTGACAGTGTTCTTATCTGAAAAGAAACGCCTTCCCCCAGAAATGCTAGAATGTGCCCAGTCCAAAGAGATTATCAACTTTACTTTGCTGCTTCAAGGAATTTAATTTCCATAATTAAACCATGCTGGTTCGACTGCCACATTTCCCTGCCAATGCCAAGAGAACAATTTCACCACTAATTTACCATTTACTGCTTACGGGTGTCTCTCAGAGGAGAATATAGAGTGGGCCGTTTTCACTCTCCAATCAAGCACAAACCACTCGCTGAACTCAGTAACACATATTTTTGCGGTTCCTCGTAATAGGTCTTGAAGGTTGTGGCAATGACCTCTGAGAAAATGCAAAAGAAATAGCCGAGGCCTTGTCAATCACAGTGGCTCCGTTTCGTGCATACATTTGATTTGATTTCCAGCCTTGATCCTTCTCATCTGAAGAACGGCTCCATGTGACTCGCTCTTATTCAGAGATGTTTCATTGTGTTTGCATCAAGAAGGGTCAAGATGTGTATGGAAAATATCTTTTGATGTAACAATATCTAGCTTTATATCTAGCTTTCTAACCTTTCTAGCCTTGGTTTTCTAGTCTCGGCAGGATGTGCAAACGGTTGTCGCGCCGCTATTTACCGCATTTTATGTATGCTTCACTACATTCTTTGATAAGCTGTCACAAGGTCTGCCATCATGCAACATAAATCTGTCTCTCCTCCTTGGTAGCGCACAGCGGGAGATCTGATGATCAGAAACATTCAGCTTTTCCATGCCGGCAAGTACATCTGCGTGGTGGACACAGACGTGGAGAGCCTGTCAGCTGTGGCTGTATTGATTGTGAAAGGTAAGAAAACCCCTCTGCTCTGCACTCACTAATTACAACAGGATTTACAGCCAGTGCTGCTGATTGGGCCCCGCTTTTTAAAAAAAAGGAGAAATAAAAAATACAGACTTAACTGTGTAGTGCTCGGTTGGTGTAGCCACAAAACATACAATAAAAAAAGATTTCCGGAGATATATGTGGAGACATTCTTACTTCCACAAAGGAGGATTTGCAAAAACTACTAAAAAGATTTCCATGAAATTATATGGAAATGTGGAGCACGACCCAAGGAAGAACCCATTAAATTTTGAGTAGTACGAGTAGCAGTTTTTTTTTTTTCACTTTCTTTGACATTGTGAGATTTTTCAAAATGTTCCTCTCTCAGAGGATATTTCATGGATCTTGATGAAATAAATCTGACATGTTTAGGGGACTGATATTAAGGAGTTTTGTGCAGATTCAAATAAAAATCCAGATCTAGTGGATTTGAAGGCGGTTTCGTAAAGCTCAGTTCACACCACACGGTTTTCAGACGGATTTGACACTCAGCAATGACTTTTGCAAGTTACAGATAAAAGCCACTGATGGGCTGGAAGCTATGTGTGAACTCTTCAAAGACGTGATCAGAGGGGCTCGCCGACACGTCCCTGATGTGTCGCAGACTCCTAGATTTTCAACCTGCTGGAAATCTAGCTTCTCTAGCATCTCGCCTGTTTGTTTTTTTTAACACTGCACATGTGTGTTATCAGGCAAATCAAGCAATAACCATGTGTGTGAGGGACAGGGTAACACACACTGAGTGCATATTATCTACATCGGGCTGGGATCAGGTTTTGGCAGAAGAATACCTGTCGGGTTTGGGTCGGGTTCCTTTAGCTTTCAGGGCGGTTTGATTAAAAAATCTGGGCCTGAGCTGCACTCTTGTTTTTTACAACTGTGACGTCCACTAAAGCGTTTGTACCTCCTCAAGCTTAATGTGTCTTTCTGAGCAGGAAGAGGATCAGTTGGATTCCCTGTGTGTTGTGGTTAAACGTACCAGCCGCTGGTTTCTCCTGGTGAAACATTGTGTTGTGTGTGACCCCCCCCCCCCGTCGCCAGTCAGTCATGTGGTGTGAACTCAAAACAACTGCAAGACTCCTGATCACAAGACAGCAGGTCATGTAATGTGAACTGCAGAGCGATCCGAGCACTCGGACAATGTGTGAACTCTGCTTTAGGGGACTGTTGAGCGAAGGTATGCCTTTCTATCATGAATATGTTTTACTGAGAATAAAAGGAAAGTTGACTATCAGGGCATATAATGTTCACTTCGGTTTTTTAAACTCAAATGGGTTTTCTTTCAGACAAAAATGCTTTTATCCTCATGAAAATCATACCACCAGACTATCACCAGAACCCACAGTATTTATGTCCTTCTTATTCCTACCAGTGGCTGCTTGATTATATCAAATTGCTTTTCTTTTATTTTGCATTGAGGGATGCTTGTGCAAGTGAAAGACTTGAGAGTAATGTGTGAAATCACAGGAATATGAGCTCTGAGTGTTTAAGAACGTGTTCTGGTGTTCCTTCGGTCTCTCTTTTTAATGTACAATTTTCAGTGCTGCTGCGGTTTGACAGATGAATGTTTAGAAGCCTGTCTGTGCTCGCTCATGCGGTTTGTATGGCTCCGGAGAGACGCAGTTGCAGAGGGCTGCATCGGGCAGAACAAAACCGAACAACTTGTTTCAGGGAGTGGCAGGTTTGTGCAGAGTGAGAGGTGGGATGTTTCTGCCATTGATCAATACGCCAAATAGCCCAGCAAATTGACACCACGTGTGTTAAATGTCAGACGAGGTGAGGGATGATTTTGGTGTCAGGATTTGAAAAGGTTGGATCCATATCTTTGTCTTGTAAGGATACTTGCCAGTGATTCAATTTGGCATGTTGGAGATCTCAGGCAAATGGCATTCATAAGCACTCCTTTCCGAACGGCTGACGACTAAGTGGAAAGGACGCCAGTTCTCCAGCAGAAGCGATATCAGGGCCCTGGAAATGGATTGCCCCGGTATCGACTGGAGAGGGGAACTTGTCCGTGACTCAGACTGTGCATTATTTACACTCCCTGCTCACAGCAGCTGTCATGGACGTCTCATTGCTTGGATCGAACAGCTTCAAATGTTTGGAGCTGGGCAGAAAAAACAGCCATGGAGGGTAAAGAGTGAGTTTTCTTGATTGTAAACGTCTAACCAATGGACTGTGGCCACATGTCGATTAACAGTCGGGTCATTATCCAGTTTGTAAAACCCCCACATACCTTTATACCTATGACCCATGAAGGACACAGGTTAACACTCAATGTTCAGCACCATACTCAGAAAAAAACTGTATTTGAACCAGTAGTAACAGCAACAATAAACTATGTAAAAATACTGAATTACAAGTAAAAGTCCTGCACTGGACCTAAAGTACCAAAAGTGAAAGTACTGGCCCCTGTGACTGACGTATTATTACTTTCACCAAGGAGGTAATAATATGTTTGTTTGATTGTTTGTTTGTAAGATAGATTATGCAAAAACTACCGGACAGATTTAAACGAAACTTGGAGGAAGGATGTGATATGCGTCAGAAATAATGCAAAGACTATGAAAAAAATCAGGCACATGCATAGTGCTAATATCTATCAACAGGTGAGATTTGGTGTGGATCAAAATAAATATTCTGAGGGGGTCATCTTATTTACTAATATATTTCTAATATAACAAATATTCCTTTCAACTATTTTAGAGAATGTAAATTTGTCCTGCCTGTAATTTGAGCTCTTTCCAGAACATTTCTGTGTAGGTGGTTTATTTATCTGATCCCAATATGCAATGTGCTGATAAAGGGCTAATAACTATGGCATAGTTATATTTGTCATTACTAGAATGTCAATACTGATGCATCAATTTGCAATTTTCATGTCACTTTAGTAGCTGGTGGAGGTTTAACTAGTTTTACCTTCTTTATTAACTGTCAGATTAGTGTGGTTAGTGAGTCCAAGCTCTGGGATTGGGGCCCTCATAAGAGTCACACGATTCATGGATTTCCTTTTTTAATTCGATTTTGGACAATATTACTTCTTTTAATTGTATTTAATTAGAACAATTTAATATATAGTTATTTTTAATGTTTTTAACATAATATCTTTCAAATGTGGAGTAACTGTAACAGTCGGTGCAATATTTCCCTCTTAAATGTTAAAATGTGATCAAATGGAAATAACAATAATTCACTTTCGACCACTGCCAGTGACACAGTGTACCTGTCACTGGTGGGATAACGGACAGAAGAAGCTGTTTTCATCTGAATGACTTTAAACCAGAGAAACTCTCCTTTGTTGTGTGGATTATCAACGGGGACGCTGAATTTAGAAAGAGATGTTGCTATTGATTTCTTTATAAATGTCATTTTTCAAAGCTGTTAGCAGCACAAACAAAATTTCCACCCTCTCCCATTTCTCTTGACGTGGAGAAATCTCAGAGATTGATAAACTCAACTCAAACTGGACAAATAAAAGAAAAAATATCTTTGTGGCTTAATAATACGAGAGGTAGGCGAGAAAACTTTTAAACAGACTCCAACCACTCAGTGGCTGCGTTTACGTGAGCTCAAAAATGAAATCTGAATGCTCCGACAACAGTGTGAATAATGCAGGACTCATTTACCTGTGATCGTGATTACGTCAGTGTGATTATACCTTGGAGTGAGTGTGATGGCAGGAACATACAGTCCATAAGATCACAATCGTAATAGTCGCAACTATTGTTGTTGTTGGCAGTAGACACATTATTGCAATGATGTCAAATTAGCCGTGGCTCAGTAATCCTGCTGGGTGCTGTTTCCGATCCCGTTTCACTCCGCTCCTCTCGTAGAACTGAAGGTCAATAATAATCGCTCCCGATACAAAGACTCTTGAGTGATCAATCTGCAGGGTTCTTGTTTTGTTTTTCTAGAACAGCTGCAGTTGAGAATGTTTTGGAGGCCCACTCCATGACGCCCCACAAACACTCCACCACTGGACACTGGTGGTTTTGGAGAAGGTCACTGTTGCGGTTAACATCATGGTCATTCGCTTTCAAACCACTTGGCGAGCACTTGCGCTGGTTTGACAGCTGCATTGTCATCATCATCATCATCATCATCATCATCATCATCATCCTCCTCATCATACACACGGAGACACCCGTCACAACTGCCAGAACAGCAATGTGTTTTAACATTGTTATTTCATCTCATATTGTCTAGATTTGCATCTGACATGTGTGACAGCACCTTTAACAAATGAGCCTCATATTCAGTTCAGATCAAAATAATATTACTATTGTAGGAAATGATAATATAGCCAGATTCTCTGTGCCAGCTTCACAATAAAAGCCCAGACAGCCAATCCATATTTATAACAGTTTATTTGAACACCCTCAAGACACTGACAGCTCCTTTTTACCTCTGCCACGGAAATCTAATTAAGAGGATAAGAAATTGATCCTTGATTGTGTGCTCCATGATTACTTATGTATTAATGAGGCCGGTTTATTAAAGTTTTTTTAAATTTTTTATCAGGGGCTGCTAAAGAGTTTTACAAAGATCAATATCTCTAAAGCCAAAGTCCAAATGTATGTGGGCAGCAGATTCAAGAAAAAAAATGTTCCTCAGTTACTTGTTACATTCGTACCACAGATCCTGCACGAACCATCAATACAAAATTCCCCGTACACGATTCCAGTGCACTTATTGTTTATCAAAATAATCATTTATCACTTTGTTAATTACAATAGTTCTCCTCCAGATTAGAAAGCACTTCAGAGCCAGCGATAGTGTGAGCAGAGCAGGGGGCGTTATTATTCTGCGGGCTGTCTCGCTGCTCTCTAGTGGTCTATTATTTCTGATGAGCTGACACCTTCATTAGAACAGGAAACAGGAGATGAGGCTAAAGTAAACCATCACGCCACTTAATTGGCAGGATAATGAAAATAAATGATAAAGCTCTGGTTTTCTTCAGGGCTGTGAGGTCTTTTTTCATGTTTTACCTTTTAATTTGACTCCCTGCCCCCCCGCTTAGTCTGGACTGTTTCATCGATCACTTACCGTGGAGCAGCCTGAGAGGGAAGGATCACAAGTTGGGTGAATGTTGGAGGATAAATCTTGAATTATATTTGTATTCCTTGTGAAGGACATTAGTTCACATTAAAGTCAAAGCTTTTTAAAAATGTTTTTTTTCTCTTCCTGTTGCTGTTGATTCGTAAATAGAGGATTTCAGCTAAGCACAGCAGACTGGGAGCAGGACAGTTCAGGTAGATGGGATTTCATGCCTCCGCTCTGGCGACAGTAATTGGCCAGAGGCATTTTGTTTTCATGTTTTCTTTCTATCAGTTCATCCCATTATTGTGAACACAAGAACGCCTCAAGGGAATTACTTCAAATTTGGTACAAACTTTGAATTGAACTCAAGGATGAACCAATTTGATTTTGATGGTCAACGCTCATGGTCGCTGTGACCTCACAAAACACATTTTGAACCCGATATCTCAGGGCTACCTCCAGGGAATCCCTTTGGTAAAGTTATTAGGTTTTGGTGGTTAAAGGTCAAAGGTCAGTGTGACCTTACGAAACTATTTTTTTGGTTTTGTAAACTCAGCATCTCTAGAACATCATGAGGGAATTAAACAAATATTTCAAGTCTGCCTTTAGTAAGTTCCTTAAAATTGTAACCACTTGTGACTTGGACTCAACGATGAATATGAACTGGAAAAAGAACATGTTAACCGAAGCCACAGTGGATGGTTGGGGCCTTCAGCTACAGGGTGGTAATTCTAGAATTGTATGCAGAAATAATACACAGTGAAAGCTTTAAACTCCAGCATGTGCACGTTTAAACATTTGCATCAACATTCTTGCCGCTGCACGAACCTCACAGTGTGTGTTCGTGTGATTGAGCCAGGCCCCCCCAGCCCACCAGACTCTGTGACGGTGGAGGAGGTGACAGACAGCACAGCTCAGCTGACCTGGAGCCCAGGCAGAGACAACGGCAGCCCCATCACCAATTACCTCATCCAGACCAGGACCCCCTTCACTGTGGGCTGGCAGCGGGTCAACACAGGTACGCAACCCTTGAAGATGAATTTTCCTTTTACAGCACACGTGACGTTATCCAGATAATTCATAGAGCCCCTCGGGGATATTCTCTTATTTCTCTTTTCCCTTCAGCAGGGAGAGGTTGTAGGATTTTAATAGGTTTTGACCCTAATGTTGAGGGTCAAAACGGTGAAAATATATGCACAACAGTGTAGTTCCTATCTACGAAATACATAATGTTATAACATAAACCAAAGTGGCTGCAATCCATATTAAACAAGAAAGAGGGGGAAAAGGTTCAAGTCAAGCCAAATTAAAGCTGCTATAATCAGTATTATTTAACAATGGATCAGATTTCTGTTTAATGAGAAATAAATTGGTTGTAGTGATGAACCCAAAGATAACGATCACCTAATACTGAAGTTCATCTGAACGGTACAGAGCCTTTTCATTTGTTTGAGCTCCATGTTTTACTGTTTTACTTTTCTGATTCCCTCCAGTCGCAGCAAAAAGTAGTTTAGCACTAGTGTTAGCTGACAGCAGACAGTTTGTCTCACTGCTAACCTTACGTTACATTACGTTACCTATGTAATGTAAAGGAAGGTGAGGCCTTTTAAGCCCCATGAACCTGGGTGTATTATTTATTATGCATTATTTCCCATTTTAATCAGAATCAATCTCATGATTATTTTTTCTCCTAGTCCCTGAGATAATTTATGGGAACACGCTGACAGCCACTGTGGTCGACCTCAACGCCTGGGTGGAGTACGAGTTTCGGGTTTTGGCCAAGAACAGCGTTGGAGTCGGAGAACCCAGCCCTGTGTCCGTCAAGACCAGGACAGAGGACGCAGGTACAAAACATCTCCTGATTCGTCCGGATCAGATAGAAAACCTCCACCTGTCCTCTGCAAGAAATATAAACCGGTTTTGATTAAAATATCCATAGACAGAAAAACAATAATGAATCATAAAAAAGCAAACATTACAATAGGACACATACGATTTTACAATAAGAGCTGAATAGTTGCACTTGCAGATGGTAGCGCGCCGCCATCATTCACGTTTATACCACTGTTTCCATTTTGTACAATATCATGAAGCCTGAAGTGATTCTCATGCACATGTGTGAACGAGGTCTGCGTTGTGTAGTCCCTGATGCAGCTCCCGGTGACGTGGGCGGAGGAGGCGGAAGCAGATCTGAACTGGTCATCACATGGGAGGTAAGTCAACAGTCTCATGTTCCAGTCTCTCTTAATCTCAACGGCTGCAGTCAGTGGGCTATTTTGTTGAATGAGCTGTTTAATATTTCTACACTAAATCAAAGCTCCTGCTCCCTTTGGCCTGTGAGTGTCGTAAATGCGGGGTCAATTGACGTCTGGCGCTGCTGTGGTTGTAATGTCTTAGTTAAAGAGTCACTAGCAAAGTGTAGACAGGCGTTACACTGAATCTGACAGTTATTGTCACTTGTGAGGCTTCAATCTGTGATGAATTACTGTTCATCCGAATCACAGCAGTGGAGTGAGCCGGGCCGGTGCCGCTGCAAAATAATGTAGATATTGAAGAAACCATTTTGTGGCAGGAGCTATCTCCTCATTTAAATTATTCTCATTTCATTAAATGCAGAAATGACTTCTCATTTTAAAAGCTGCAACGGACGCCCTGTAATGAGCTTAGACTTTTTTTAAATGGCATTTTACTGCTCATTTCATTTCGTCAGGTGGGTCACAAAAGCAATTTGTAGGTCACATGCTTCCTTTTGGCATCATGAGAGTGGGTGGTGATTGTGTCAGCCCGGCGGCGGGGTTGAACGTGAGCGGTTTGTATATGTTTTAATATCACTATAGTTTTGTGTTTCACTCTCAGCCTGTCCCCGAAGAACTGCAGAATGGTGAGAGCTTTGGTTACATCATTGCTTTCCGCGCCTTCGGAGAAGTCAGCTGGACCCACGTGGCCACCTCCGCCCCCGGCGCGTCGCGCTACGTGTACCGCAACGACAGCATCCTGCCCTTCTCTCCGTTTCATGTCAAGGTCGGAACTTACAACAGCAAAGGACAGGGTCCCTTCAGCCCTGTGGTCACCATCTACTCTGCAGAGATAGGTAAGGGAATGAATGTGAGTGGGATTTTTTGCAAAAGCTTTTTCCTTTTTTTTACGAAAGGACAAAGATCATGAAATCGGCTTTATTGGATCCACCGGGCTGAAAGCACTTGATAAATAAAGCGACTTGCAGGAAAATAAATCTTTTTAAAGTAAAGCTGGAAAACTAAAACACATTTATATAAGGATCGGCAGATTGCCTGTAAATATCACCACTCTTTTGAATGGCTGTGCCAAAGTACAAACAACAAATCTATTGGCATCTATATCAATGGTACCTCTCGACGCGCAGAGAGAGGGTCAGTCTGAAACGGTGTGTTTACCAGCAGCACCTGCTGTAACGATTCACCCGAGTAGAGATGAACAAGAACACCGCGCGGTTATGAACGTGAAAAAACTGAAGAGATCTGTTCTGCTTGTCTCTGTGCTGTTGGACGGAGGCGGCGGCGCTCAGTCTCCTGTTGTCTCCTTTCAGAGCCAAGTGGGATGCCAGCAGGAGTTTGGGCCAGAAGTGTCTCAGCCTCCGAGATTGAGGTGAATTGGCAGGCGATCTCCTTCACCCCTGAAAGAGTTCTGGGCTACGAGGTAAGAAAAAAAACGGAGAGAAATAAATGTTTCACTCTTTTAAATGGAGAAAGAAATCACGCAGCACAGCACCTCACAGTTAAAATAATTGTCCTCACCCCTGTAGTACCAAAAAACCCAATCACTTCGGAACTTTGCTTCGCCATGGAAATAAGCGTTTCAGCCGGGCGTCTGTTGCAGTCAAAATTATACCGTTCTTTGTAGCAGCACGACAGAAAACATGTCAAGGGAGTTTTCAAGAGAACAAAGGAAATTGCCTCGTCCACTTTGCTTTTCATGTTGCTGTCAGTTATAGGATATCGTGATACAAAGCCTCATGATGGACTGAGCTGCAGCACTTCTTCACACTTCAGGGCAGCAAGAAGTGCACAATATCACACCAACAACTGACTATTGATAGCACAGCTGCACCAGGGGAACGGATCTTTAGTCTCGTCTGTGTTCTCTAAATAAAACAGGAATATTAAACGATCACATTTGCAGTGAGATTGCGTTCTCTCCTACCTTGGAAAACTGGGACACCCTGATTGCTTTGTCTGTTTGCTTCTGACTGAATAATCAGGACGATCAAAGAGCTTTAATGTAAGATGCTGATGTTCTTCTTCTTCTTCTGCTCAGTAAATTCAAAGAGGTCTCAATGTTTTCCATCCGGGAAAGAAAGTGTTTGTGTCATTTCATATCTGAGCGATCTCAGTGATATCAACATCAGCAAACACTGAATAATGATGATGATGAAAGAGTACATGATGGAACTTAATCAGTTATTGTATAATTTACTTGCATTTTTAATAAGTCCGATGATAATCAGAGGAGAATAGTGATCACACGAGGCCGTGTTGCACAACATAGACTGGTGTATTGTTGTGCTGTTATGATTTAACAGAAAATCTATTGGTCAGGGAAAACAAAGAAATGACTGTCATTATGCATTTCAGTTTTATAGCATTGTGACTCGAATACATTGCGGATCGGTGGGGTGAGATGTAACTAAAATTGTAGGAGAGTTAAATGGAGGTTGGGATGATATATAATCAGATGCATTTCTTTAAAATGTATGTAGAAATTATTTGAAAGATATATTCATAAATTTCTGGATATTTACTGTATCCATGTGTATGAGTTTATACATGTATATGTTCTTTATCCTCATAATTTTGGTGTTTTTCCACGTGCACATTTGTATGTATATGCATTTGTGTTTATAATATATAATTATATAATTAATTAATTATCATTGTTTCTTTTTCATATATATGTATATTGTAATCTCTTCCATAATGAATGTAAAAGGTGAGAAAGATAAATTAAATTTTTTTCTTTTTCATTTTAATGATTCAGTAATGAATTCATTGATCAAAATTATCTGCAGATGGCTTATTAAGGAATCTAATCTTTCATTTCAGCCTTATTGTGCCTCCGAAATATTCGTATGAGTTATAAAAGCACATTCAAGTCTTTGCAATGATATTAGGTTAAATTCCTCAGAAGATATAGCCAGAGGAAATCATTACACATCACCACATGTCTCCAGACCTCAAAGACAACAGCCAATACTGCAGGGGATAGAAAAAGCATGTTGCCAGTGTCGACGTTTTGCTCCGTGTGTCACAGTTCGATCCCAGATGACGTGCTCTCCATCTCAAACAGGTGGTTTACTGGGAGGACGACACTAAACCGGAGACCATGGGGAAGGTCAGGGTGCCTTGGAACCAAACCTCGGTCACAGTGAGCGGCTTGGCTGGAAACACGCAGTATTTCCTGACAGTCAGCGCCTTCAACACAGCGGGGACCGGCCCCTTCCTCCCTGCAATCAATGTTACCACAAAAAAGCCCCGTAAGTTTCAGCGCCAACACACCCTGCTGCTGCTGCTGCTGCTGCTGCTGCTGCTGCCACACTGATTTGAGTTCTATGGAAGGTTTGAATCCCAGCTTTTGTTAGCTGCTTGAAAAACTTGAGGCATATTTGCATCTTCAATACACAGAGATCAGATCGAATATTTACTTCTAATCTTATTCTTAGAAGTCGTATTATGCCATAGGAGAAATGTGGGATGTCTGTGGTGACCAATAGAAATGTATTGTTTTTATTTCTCATGCAGCACCAGCTCAGCCTCCACTCAACATTGAATGGACTCTAATTGGCTCTCAGCTGTCTCTTTACTGGGAACCTGTGGTGGCTATGGAATCAGAGTGTGAAGTAACGGGCTACCAAGTGAGTTTTTCCCCCTGCATATTTACACATACATATACATTACGCTGTGTCACCCACCTTGTTTCTCTTCCCTCTATTTAGCTGTCATACAGGAGGCAGAGACACAAAGAGGTAAACACACTCACGACATCCAATTGTACAGCAGAGCTGACCCTCCCCGAGGACGACGACGACTACATCATCCACATTCAGACTCTGAGTGAAGGAGGGCTCGGCCCGGCCTCGGACCCTATACGAATCCACCAATTAAGTAAGTTTGTGATTGGGAGGGGGTTTATCAATATATTAAGTTCAAATAGGGGCGGCATGGTGGAACAGTGGTTACCACTGTGGCCTCACAGCAAGAAGGTTCCTGGTTCTTTCTAGTCTTTCTGTTTGCATGTTCCCCCTGTGTCTGTGTGGAAACTCTGGCTTCCTCCCGCAGTCTAAAGACGCAGCATGGGGTTAGGTTGATTACTCTTTAAACAGTGAGTGTGAGTGGTTGTTTATTCCTATGGCTACCCCAACGTGGCTACGTTTTGGATTAGTGGCTGGCCCCTTTTAAGTTTGAAGACTCCAGTGTAGCGTTTTAGTCTGGACGGGCAGAAACTGAGATGTTTGATGGAACGATGATGTTGACACAACCACTTGCTGATTGTGTTTCTTCGGTCTCAACTTAGCCTTGGCAGATTTGTCAGGCATGACCCCTCTTCCGGAAAGAAAAGAGGGATTAGCCCTGGATACCAGCTGCATGGATAATCAATTACAAGCCTTATTGGCCCTGCTGTCTTTGCTAACAGCTGCTGTGCTGTTAACTTCTGCATTTTACAATGATACAACTGCTTATTTGTGTAGGACACAAGTAATTATTCTATTATCTGTGTACACTGGCAGGTGCATGCCCAGAGTATGTGAGTGGTCCCATCGTATGGACAGAAATCGTTTTATTTTGCAGTTTTTTAAACAAAAAAGTTGTAGGACGGATGGATGGATGGAAGGATGGATGGATGGAAGGATGGATGGAAGGATCCTCAAGTAGTTATTTCAGTTTCAAGTAGTAGTTTTGGTTTCAGTCGCCTCAGGTGAAAGAAAAACTTATTTTGATGTTTCAGCCTCAGCAGTGAAATCTGGTGATGACACCATGTACATGTAGATTCAGCCAAACCTCAGTCTGTCAGGGCAACTATTTCCTTTATTATTTATCCACTATTATAATGGAGTCACTTAACACTTTTATAACCTGACAAGGACATTTTGTCCTCCGTTGACTCACCATTACTCCTGCTGTGCTCCTGTAGCCTTATATTTTGCTGAAATATGCAGCACAATCCATCTCTGTTGCACGGGTTGACTTCCTCTTTTTACTAGATGCTATTACTGTCCTGTGGGACACCAGGGGGGGCTCTCCCTCTCTCTGCTCTAAATGCTAATTTGCATTGTTAATATTCCGTGTTGAATCCCAGAAAACAGCAGTTGAGAGAGAGATAGAATTCCACGCTGACTTTTCTTTCAAATTTCATTTTGAAATATTGCCTACTGTTTCCCCAGAGATTCTTTGGCTATTGCAAAGAAAAATATGTGGGCAAAACAAATTAGCAGGCAAAGAGAGTGCTGTGTTCACAGGAGCAATTTACTCAGGACCGTCAGAAATGGTTTAGGAGGTTTCTTTTGCATCAGTAATATGTTTTCAATTCAGGAAAGGGTTTTATATGAATATTATGTCATTACAGTGAAAGTAGTCAGTGATCTCTAAAGAGCTAATTGACTGACTTAAATCATACATGAGGAGTGTGAAGTGATGAGAGCAAACTGCTTTAGGCTTCTGGTCCCTTTACACCCAACTCCCTAAACACATTTTACTGACAATCACAGGCACAAGCCGGGAATTAGATTAGCTTTTAATAAATACCACTTCAAAACACCAGTGTTTATGTTTGAAATTTTGAAAAGCCAAGTACACTATCTAATTTGTAGCTAATCTGTTTTCAGTTGGATCAACAAGTAACTTAAACTTTGACCCCGTTCAGAACCGGTTATAACATTGGTCTGTTGACAAGTGATCCGATTAGGCCTTTCACTTATAAAGGCATCATATTGTCTTAGACGATAAACGTTAATATTGTCATTTTAAGACCTTTTCGTGTGTCTCAGTGTCTCAGTGTTCAGAGTTCAATCCGTGTATTAGAAAGTCCATTGCATTCTCCCTCACAAGCAAAACACAATCCAGTTAAATCAAGGCAAAAACAAACACAACAAAAAAACGTCTGCTCCCGGTTTGACCACGGATTTTTTCAAACCAACAACTCAGGAAAGTAAACAGAAAGAGACTCGTCCGTGTCACTGTTCTATATACGATATATATATACATGGCAATTATGTAACATCGATGGTATATATAGTGGTCTATATGGGGCTGTGGTCTGGGGTTGTGATTGGATTATTGACTTATGGTTGGTGTGACTGTTGAAAACATGAATGTGAACCCTCTGATAGGTCGGCTGTTTCTACAGTAATCAGACAGGCAATATTGAGGTCGGCAAAAATAGATCATGGTCATGTCCATATATCGAACAATAAGTAATTATCGTGACAGGCCATGATCCGATCACAAGCGGTCAGCATAGGTAGAGGTCTGAACGCACTCAGACCACGTACAAAGGTGGTCAGGGACGTATGTGACCACATTCTGTTCACTGTGTGCACACTACTGCATTTAGCCACCGAGGAAGGACCACCTACTCAGCTGACAACCTACTACAGTCTCACAATGTTTCGTCTTTTTCGTCTTTTTAAGCTTCTCTGTGTTCAGACATCGATTTGTTTGTGGCGGCAATATAAACACCAATCTCCACAGAATGAGTGAAACTTTTTCCTCAAATAGGTAAAATCTTTCTGCAGCTCATTGATTCTTTCCGCTCCCCTCCTGACTTCGCTCCCTCTCTTTCACTCTCTCTTTCTCGCTCGCCCAGACACAAACACAAACATTGTCATCGGGCGCATCGGCAAACTCAGGGCTGTGTAAAAGCAACATCGTTTGGTCTTTGCAAGCACAAATGATTGTTTGCAAATACAGCGGGAAAGTGAGAGCCAATCACAAGTGGTCACAGGAGAAACATTCAGGACAAATTTTGAACATACAAATTAAGAGCTGACCACTCTTAGGTAGGATGTTAACACCAGTTCTGAACAGGGCCTTAGATCAGTGGTGTGTATTTCAGGTGGATGTCTCAGAGGGTTGCTGCCAGCAGTGTCCGCTTCCTCCCGCAGGTTTTAACATCAGCTTATCATCTTTATTTTATGTGTGTGTGTGTGTTTCAGGTATGAGTGCCCGTGGCTCGAGAGCCTGGAGCCTGGACATCTCGCCCCTCTCCCTGATCCTCGCCCTCGCAATATCAACATTCAGGTCAACGTCATGACACAAAGACAGATTCTGCTATTTTTCAACGTCCAATCTTGCTTTGTGTTTTTTTTTTCCCTTTAATTTGTGAAAGTTGCCAGTTTTTTCTCTTTTCTGGAGGTGCCACCATACTACAGTATTTTGCAGTGTTTGCAGGTATGAAGCAGCACACGAGCAGAGTGTGCTGTCAGATACTTTATTAACAGTAAATGCTTGAGCTTTTTTTTGACATAGGTCTGTTTTAATATTTTTGCTGGTTGGGAACAATGCTCCATTTCATCTCTTTTTATTTCCCTTTTTAACTCTAGAATGATACGATGCCTTACTTCCATTCATGTGCCAAAGTAGTTTCAGCCTTGTTGTTATTGCTAAGATTGCTACATGCTTTTCTCAAAACTTTAGTCCTCACGGTTTCTTATTAATGGAGGTCTCAGTGTCAGAGGGCCATGATGAGAAGTTGTGTTTTGTATTTTTCAATATTTTCAGATTTCTTTTCTGAATCTGATTTGGTGAGAAGGAACATGTTCATTCACCCGTGTCCGTGCCTTCGGAGGTTCTTGTAACGGCGTCACTTATAATCACTAGTCAGTGATACTTTGGATCGAACTGCATCCGTCTTCATCTTACCGTGTGCCATTGACAGTTGGTTGATGAAACTGGGCCCACGGTGCCGGTGTTATTCATTCGCCTTTTTATCATTTGATTGTGGTAATCTGAATGTACCATGAGGTTTTAAAGCAACACTGTGTAACTTTTGCTGAGCATGAGCGCCCTCTGTAGACACTCGAGGTGAATCATTCTGTTGTCCTTGGTTTCTCGAGCAATTCTATCAATCTCTTGACTGCGTAGTCCCACTCACTGAACTAAAAGACTACTGAATGGTGGATATTACCCATGATCCCCGGCTTCCTGAACCAGAAGAGCTGCCACTGTAACAAGCACACCAAACTCTGTTTGGAATTATTCATATTTTTAAAGTTTCTTCATTGAATATCAGAGATAAAAACTGTTTTCTTTTGACTTGTAACTGTTTTTAACTTTTTAACTACAGTTCAGCTTTACTCTGGAAATTGGGCCTGATTCTGACAATTTAGGGCACAGACACAGATACGTGAATGTAGCAGTAGTGAACCGTCGCCTCTGTTCAGTCCCACGAGGTGAATAAAAACCGTGGCTTTGTATTAAACTTTGGTGAACTTTTAACCTGCAATATTTGCTTCGCATTCACGTTTATGTGACCATGCCCTTAAGCTTAGAGTATCAGTCCGTCACATACTTCTCACAGGAGATCGTACCCGCTCACCAAAGTTACCTAGAGCGTGAACAGATGTTCAGGCTGAGGAGTGGGAATGAAAGTGACACCATTCTCCCAAGTCACAGAACCATCTGACTGATTCCGAAGCTGCTATTTTAAGGTAAAAAGTTGCACAGTGTTGCTTTAACACCTGAGATCTGTTGTCGTGATAGTGGGATTGGACTTTACTCTGGAGATTATTTCTCCCATTACAGGCGTACAGCAGCCAGTGTGTTTCCTTCAACACTAGTGCTGAAACAATCAGTCAATCAACCAAACAAATCAATAATCAACAGCAATCGTTGAAGTCATTGATCAAGGAAATATTCAGTGATTCCAGCCGCTCTAACATGAGCATCAGCTGCTTTTCTTGTTTTAAACCTAAATTATAAACCCAGCAAGGTGATCGTCCCATTATGAAAAAAAGATCCAACTTATACTACCAAAAAAACTGCTATATGTCATCAAAATATCAACCATTTCATTAGTTGGACAACATTTCCATCTCACTTTTATTTACAGTGAAAGTCACAGTTACAGACTCAACTGATCATTTATAGCTGAAGTGAAACAAAATGAGAATTCATATGATAATCATATAATATCAGGCTATAGTTCAAATCACAATATTATTTATATTATATTATTTCAACAATCGAATTATTTCGAAAATTGGGTTAGATGACAGGATCAATACCAAGTTTACATTCCCACCCTGCAGATTATCTTAGCATAGCACAAAGACTGGAGGCAGGGGGAAACAGCTAGCCTGGCTTTGTCCAGCGTTCAAAAACACACCTACCAGCACATGCTGAGCAGCTCGTCAAATGGTCGGCACCATAGTTAATGCAGAGACATGAGAGTAATATTGATTTTCTCATTTTCCTCTCAGCAAGAAAGCAAAGAAGCACATTTCCCCCAAAATGTTGAACTGTTGTTTTAAAGTCATTTCGCTCTCAAATCATGGAGCAGGACAGTTAAAATACAAGAATAGAGAAAAGTAGGTGAATGTGTAAGGTCATTCTTGGTGTATGGAGCAGTAGTTTGACCAATTCATGTAAAGATCCACTTATCAGTTTTTTCCAGAGCTTTGAACTTCACAATGAAAATCACCAAAAAAGTGGATTTTAGTCAAATTTATTTTGTCCACCAGGGAACCGAAAATCCCCTTCAATTTAAACAAGGTGCACGAAATTCCACACACTCATAGATATTAGTCCCCTAAATATGCCTGAGTTATTTCATCATGATGATTTATTCCCTGGGAAAACAATGAAAATATGTGATAACATGGATTATTTCTTGGTCCATGTCCCATCCTTCCACCAAGTCTCATGAAAATCTGTCCAGTGGTTTTTGCGCAATCCTGTGGAAAAAACACACACAAATGGACAGGGGGTGAAAACACAACCTCCTTGGCGGAGGTAATAATCAGCTGTGTCAGAATAATGATACACATTCTTCACTGTGTTCTGACATCTGAGAGACTCAACCATGAATAGGAAATACAACTGTCTAATTCATCAATAATGAAAGTCATCATTATTTCCGGGCTAAGACTGCGTCCATCTGGGCAGCACACAGCTAGTGCCAGTCACCGCGCATCATCCGCCATCACAGTGGAGACGAGAGGTCCGTAGTGCCGCCGAACGTGCCAGTCTGACGAATGAAATCGAGCCACCAGCTTAGACGTTACTTGGCAAAATGTATGGTCAGCTGTGTTTTAATATGTGGTTCTGTTCCCTGTTGTCAGTTGTACTGCCTCTTTTTTCAAAATGTCATATGTGTTGTCATTGTTCATTTTCTGTGTTTCAGTGTTACGTCCGCTGCTCAGGTATTCAGACCTGCTTCTCCCTGCGTTTCAGTCGCTCTGAAACGGCAGGAGCAGACAGGATCAGAAATCTGTCACAAGGGTCCATTTAACAGTCTGACGTGACGAATGGAAGGCCTGATGTGTGCCATGATTCAGCAGACATTAAAACAGATTAATAAATTAGAGCGGGCCTGAGGGGCTACTATGGGAAAGGGCATAGGAGTAATGGTACTAATGACGCCCACACAAGACTAATATATCAGGATTTAGGGAGGACTAAATCAGGACAGTCCCATCAAGATGAAACCAGGACAATTCGTGTGTGTATGTGTGTGTGCGTGTGTGATTACCTTACCCCACACTGTCATGGACAAGTGTTTTCAAGAAGGACATTCAGCTAAAGAATTAAACACGCTATTCAAACTAATTTTTTGTACTTAACTACGGTTCAGGGCTGTGAGCCACTGAAGCGATGCAGACATTAAAATCCAGTAATACGAGGTCAAAATGGGAGGTAGAGAAGAAAAAAAAAAGTTGAAGCCTGAGGGGGGGGATGAAATGTCTGCTTTTCTATCAAATTACAGAGGATTGCCAGTGCAAAGGAAGAAGTAGGGGGAAAAAAGCTCCAGAATCCAAGGCCAGGTCGGGTTCACCTTGCAAGATAAAATTTGTATTAAGTATGAAAACAAAGGGTTTTCTTTCTTTGACAAGTGTTAATGCCTTTCTGAACGCAGTCTTTGAATCCTGATCCTGATATTTTGGGTTTCTTGTGGCTTCATGTGTGGTTAATCTGGGTCCATTCTCACAGGATGTCTTTGTTAATCTGACAGAGCTTTACACAGGAAACTTTACGGCTGATTTATTGATCATATGAAGTATGAAAAAAGATACACAGTTGACGATGGTGTCTTTTTTGGAAGCATTGCCAACCTCTTTGTTTTGTATCGTATCAGTACTGTGAGATGTTTAGATTTTGACTTTCATCTTCTCTGTTGTTGTTTTTTATGTTTGCTATGGTTGCTGATCGTTTTTATTTCATATTTTCTTCCAAACATTCTGCACAAAGGTCAAGTGTTGCTTTAAAATACCAGTTAATTCAGACGGACACACAGCGATGTGAGATCTGTCATCATACAGTTTACTGTACATACTGTATGTATTTTGTTTGATGCAACGCCCACCCCCCCCCAACCAAACATGTGGTGTCCTACTTCCGATTGTAATTATCAGTCAAACCCAGATTCTGACAGAGAACAAAAAACATGAGAAAAGAGTCACATTTCCTCTGAGCTGCTTTCACACACAGCCTTTTGGTGCAGTGACTAAAAAAGCTACCTGTTACAAGGTAGTGGGTCCATGCACAGTCTTTTTATACCAACACAATTTTACAAATTTTCTTGCTACTTTCAGAGAAAATGCAGAAATTAATCTGAAAATAATAAAATAAAAGAGTTACACACAATTTGTGATTCCTTAAAGATTGATAAAAAAAATGACAATGATTCCAGCTCTGGGTGACAACGCTTGGCCTTTCTGTTGTGACTCCTCTGTATTTTGATGTCCAGGTGATCTCCGTGAGATCGTGGCATAAACCGTTTTCACATTGAAACGAGGTCAGCTGATCTTGATATGCTGAAGCTGTGCATGTATGATATCGTTTGGTGCATCTGTGTTTTCTAAATGAGGGAGTTAATAAAAACAATTCACTGAGGATTTTCGTCTTGGTTCATTTTTTTTTTAAGAATGTCTGGCACAGTGTCATTTTCAGCATCAGCAGTTTTAGTGTCTTCTTCTGCTGGGAGAATTTGAGCAGTGCCTTGGGGCACCATCAAAGCTATAAAATACATAATGTTATGAAAAAGCATATAAATGAGAGTAAATGACAGCAGTAATGTCATAGCCAGTGCATAAAGAGGTCGTTCACAATGGATTTTGCTGCGTATTCTCAATATTTTATTATGTAATATAGAGGGAAATGTTTTAAACACTAACATTGCACAATACCGAAAGAATACACTGCCCTTGCAAAAATCATACTGATTCATGTCTTTGGCTAATTGGGGCATTGTATCTGCTGAACCTGAATAACATGGGAGGGTTACTGTGAAATATCGATTAAGCCAGTGTTGCAGAGATGCTTTTAAGATAATAAGAGGGAGAGGAGATCAATAGGGAGGGGAAGTGAAGAAAAGAGAGGTTTCTCCCTGCACACCACAGATCATCCGTAATGAGTTGCTGTGTCAATACTTAGGCAATGGCTCTTCACATGCTATTGACCAGTAGATCACGACAGCAGCCCACTGTAACTTCTCTCCACACCACATGCACACCAAAGGGAGTGTGACTATAGTAAGCCCACAGTGGCACATCTATGGCTTTAAACTGTAAAAAGGAATGGGTTCAGATATGATTTAGATAGATCTTAATACTGAGGCATAAACTAAGGCATGACTGGTGCAGATTTCTCATCCCCTCAATGCAGTGCAAATACTGTATCTCGGTTGATGCAGATTGCAAGTGTCAATACTGCCCCCTCATGGTGCTGGTTTCCTAGTGCAACTCTTTGGTCAGGCTGGATGGGTGAGGCACCTCAGGGGGGAGATAAGGCTGTGTCTGCAGTGTGCCTGCAATGAATGAACGCACTGATGAACAGAGCTTCATGACCTGCAGAAGTCCACACATTAAAACACACCAAAACTGAAATGTTACTGATACCTACAATTTTGAATTTCTAGGGATGTTTTCAACCACAATATCACACATTTTACTTGATCTAAAGGTCCAGTGTGTAAGGTTTAGGTGAAAGGGATCTATTGGCACAAATTGGATTTAAAATAATCCTAGAGATGTTTTCACTATGTGTGTTTCATCTAAAATGTACAGATTCCTTAGCCCAGAATGGGCCCTTTATATATTTACACCGGGAGCGGTTCCTCTCTATGGAGACCACCACTAGACGTCCCTAAATTCTACACACTGAACCTTTAAACGTTTCCAAACAATAAAAAAAATAACACAATCCACCCTTTTGCCATGCGTCCTCCGGGCCATTGTGTGGCGCTGTCTCCCCCGCAGCGTCCTCGTCGAGCAGCGCAGGAGAAAGCAGTGAGCACGGCGGCTGCTTCCTGTCGCTCACATGTACACACTTATCACCAGATTAAAATAATGGCTTCTTCAAAGAGTAACGACTCCACGAACAGCGGCCTTCAAGACAGCAATGCAGGAAACAACGACGAGGAAAAAGAGGAGCTGTGTCCCGGGTTCAAAGACGTCGACGCCTTCGTGAAAGTGGGTGAACGCAGTGAAGTTTGTAGCTCATGCTAACAGGCGGTGTAGCAACGTGGAGAGGACGAGCTGTGTTCGAGTGTCACACTTAGTTTATTTTGCTAATTGAGTTCGTGAAGAGTTGTCAGTGTCTCGTGCTAAATGTTTGTCTCATGTTGGACGAGAGTAAATTTGCAGATTCGATTTATTTGTGTGTTCGTTGTTTCGTCTATAAAATAGTCCCGTTTAGATATCTCGTCCAACTCCAAGCTAGCTAACTTAGCCAGCTACAGGGGAATATCTGTAATAAAATGTTTAGATTTAAGTGCCATATGGATTGTACATTTGAAAATCGTTCAGTTAAAACTATATAAACAAAGCTGTCATCAGATTTGATCTTTGTACAAGATTACAATTATAGTTTCTTATTGTTTTGAAAACCCCCAACATGGCATTAGACTAAAAAGCAAAAAAATTGAACAAATGTTACATTTCCCTGTGTCCCTGTTACTTGAATTTTTTTTACTTGTACATCATATTAAAAACTTTTAAAGAATGACTGACTAACTGCTCGTCCTCTCTCTCCTCTGCAGTATGGATTGGGTGCTGTGCTATCAGCCACCAAGGCCTCCGCCGGCTTGCCTCAAGCTGGAGATGAATATGATTTCTACCGGAGCTTCCCGGGCTTCCAGGAGTTCTGTGAGAGTCAAGGAGATAAGCTCCTGCACTGGTGAGTATGTTGCTGCTTCCTTTGAGTCTAGGTTCAGTCAGATTTCCATCTGTCTGCCAGTATTTGCTGGAACATGAACCCATTGAACTGATGTGTTCAAGTGTAACTCTTTCACCATTAGGTTATGGCCTCCAGCACATTTTGTCTTGAGACTTGTGTCTCTCCTTTTGAAAATGAACTAAAGATTGATCAACCCAGTTTGTACAATAGTACATCAATAGATTTCATACCGCAACAACACTCTTGTGATGCACAAGTGGTCAGCTTTACGTTCATCTGTTTACACCCGGCATTAACATGCATCCTGAATGTGTCTCCTGTGACCACTTGTACTCGGATCTCGCTTCCCCACTTTATATGCGTACACATATAAAGTCCATGTCGAAGTCGAGCCAGGGGGCTGAGGAAATTAATGTGCATAGCTTTACAATAAAACAAGATTTTATTCATTTGAAAAAAAAATAGAAAATCAATGTTTAGTGTTCCATGTTAATCCATCTCAGGTGTGTTCATACCTGTCCTTAGAGCCTTCCACTTGTGATTGGATCACTCAGGATGGATGTTAATACCAGGTCTGAAGAGAGCCTTAGATGTGCAGAAGTGTTGATGTCATGATGAATCTAAATATGTTATTGTGAAAGATCAAATGCCAATTCTCTTCACCGTGTCCCTGTTTTAGCATGAGTCAGATAATGCGGCACCATGGCTGCAGATCTCACATAAGAGACCAGAGCAAGCTGACAGGGCTGGAGGAGAGATTTGACTTGGTCGTGGACTCGAATGACGTCATCCTCGAAAGAGCGGTAGGTCCCAGAGTTCCTGTGTTTTACAAGTTTCTGAATGGAAAGGTCTTGGCAAACCAACTAACCTCTTGTATCTGATCTCCAGGGGATTCTTCTTGATGAAGCTGATGGGGTGAATAGGAGCCAGCAGCCTGTCATGCCTGCAGGGTTTCAGCCTCCTAAGATTGTTGTTTCCAGCTGGAATCGCAAGGTTGGCTAATTAACCTTTTTGCTCTTGTACTGCAGATCCCAGTCTCTGTTTTGGGCTGCGTTCAAGCTGAAATATTGTGTGCCAGTTCTGGTTCTTATTATTATTTTGGGAAACATTTCATACTGGTGCTTCACACTTTTTGGTAAACTTTGTTTTTTTTTATTGTCCAGGGTTCAGGCTCTAGCAGTCGTGCCGAGACATTCCGACTGCTCCACGCCAAGAACGTTGCGAGGCCGCAGCTGAAATTCAAGGAAAAAGTAGACAACAGCAACGCACCATTTATTCCCAAGATCTTCATCAAGCCCAACGCAATAAAGCCCCTTCCTTCTTGTAAGACACACTCATGTTCTTCCCATCTGTTGTTTTTATGTCATTACTTTGACTTTTAATCTTGACTCTTTAACGTTTGTAACATATTTTGCTCCCTTACCTTCCAATGGTAGATTTTACCAACAAACAAATCCAAAAAGAGAGGCCTGAGGATGTTGATGTGCCAGCTGCCCTGGCTGATTTCATTCACCAGCAAAGAACTCAGAAACCTGTTGAAGACATGTAAGAATTATTTAACACATTTTTTTTCTTTTCCTATTTTTCATTGTTGTCCATCTAAATTAAAGTTTGTCATCTATACAGGTTTGCACACCCATACCAGTATGAATTGGATCATCTTACAACTCCAGAAAGCCTCCTGTCTAAGCCAGAACCACAGGCAAGTTATCATAATCCTTTAATATGATCCTCTCATTGTTGGTTAGGCCTCGCTCTAATCTGTTATATGTGGATTCTTTTTAGATGTACACACCAATCACCGAGACCAAGTGTTCCTTCATCGACACCCTGGAGGATCTGGTGGCACTGAATGAGAAGCTGTGCAGATTGTCTGAATTTGCTGTTGACCTTGAGGTACAAGGATTATATTTGTGACACAATTGTATATGAAGCGTTAAATAAAAAATAGATTGTTAGGCCTATAATGTTTTAAACATTTTGTTTCAGAGATTTATTGATATGGTAACTTTTGGGGGCTCTTGTTTGGGTCGCTGTAAACCTGTTCTCTCCTGTTCTTCTGTAGAACCACATGGATGTGGACCCATTTTGTTAACACTGTTCTCTGTTGCAGCACCATTCCTACAGGAGTTTCCTCGGCATCACCTCTCTGATGCAGATCTCCACCAGGGATGAGGATTTCATCGTCGACACCTTGCAGCTCCGCGGCGAGATGTACATCCTGAACGAAGCGTTCACTGACCCGTCTATTGTCAAGGTAATTGAAGCGTTCCCCATTGTTCCTGTACCCTGTTCTATAACTTTAACACCCTAAAGAGAATATTATGTACATGGGTCCATAGATTTGTTTTCAAAATGTGTCACTGCGTGATCTGTGAGGCTGTTTTCAATTGATATTTGTTTTCTGTTGCTTTTGTTCTTCAACCATGGTTTATCTCAGTTTATGCCAACATTTCTGTTATGCGTGAACAATTAATTCACCATCTTTTTATTAAAAACTGAGGACATGGCAACTCTGCCGAACCAACTTTACAACAAAATGCAAAGAGTAACCCCATTTTAGACTTTAAGTCACACATGTCACTTTTGAAAATCCAATAGATCTCGCAGAGCTACCTCCAGATTCAACTTTGACCTTATGTGCATACAGTAGTTGTGCACACAAGTACTTTCACAATGCAATAGACAGTTATGAGAGATGTTTCTTGTGCATACCTCTGGGTTTAACTTAAATCATGACTAAATGGTTAAACTGGGGATATTTTAAGAGAAGCTGTCTTGTTTCCTGACCACTTGTTCACCTTGTCTAGCTTTGTCATCTCATTCCCGAATCCCAGCAATGAAAATGGTCTCAAGGGAATATATGTTTTAGGCACATGTATCTGAAGATGCTCAGACAACCTTATGAGTGGTTTGCATCTCCAACTCTCTCCCATTGATATTATATAGAAAACCTGGGGAAGAAACTCTTTAATCTTGAAGCCCCTTAGTCTCAATTTCTTTGAGGCGTCTCAGAGCCCCAGTGCCTTGAGAGATGTTTAAGGTTGGCGGGTGTCTTGTGGAGCGTGGGAGCCACCATGAGTCACACACTGTAGGACACCTGTGAAAAAAAAGTGGTATGTGGGTTGGAACTACACAAAGATCCTGTGAAAATTAGCAGGATGGAAAAATGTCACATGATGTCCCCAGTTTTTCTTCTGTTTAAATGTTTTCTGTAGTGAACAGTGAAATGTAAATACAGGTATATCATTTTTTTTTTTAATAAGTTGGTTCCTTGTCACATAGGTTTCTCTTGAATGGGCTTTGTTTCTTGTTCTCAGGTGTTTCATGGTTCAGACTCTGACATCGACTGGCTCCAGAGAGACTTTGGCGTGTATGTTGTCAACCTTTTCGACACGCATCAGGCCAGCCGGGCTTTAAACATGGCCAGACATTCCCTCGACCACCTGCTCAAACACTTCTGCAATGTGGACTCCGACAAACGCTACCAGCTGGCCGACTGGAGGATTCGGTATGGACCTGACAAAACCATTAGATGCTTAATCTTATAATTTGGGTTTGGCTTATCTGTGACGTAGAGTTCTTTTTTTTTTTTTTTTTTTATGAGAAAAAAGCTAAACAGATATTTCACGTTTTTGTTTCTCACAATATTGTAATTTTTTTGTCACATAACTCGTAGCCCCTTGCCAGATGAGATGTTTCAGTACGCCCGGACAGACACACACTACCTCCTTTACATCTATGACTGTGTGAGGGCACAGCTCTTGGACTTTAACCACGGGCAGCCTGGCCTGTTGCAGAGTGTCTGGAACAAGAGCAAGGACATTTCCCTGAAGGTTTGCACAAACCTCACTTCATACACCCACCAAGATCGGATTGACACTTCAAAATCTGCCTCTGTACTCATTACTCTACCATCGATCCAATAGTTGCACCGTTTCTTTATTACTTTCATATTTTTAAATTTCCACACCAGAATCTCCAACATTTTCTGACATTTGTCATGGTTTCTGTGCCCCCCCCTCTTCCACACAGAGATATTTGAAACCTATATACACAGAGGAGTCATATTTGGAGCTGCAGAGGAAGCAGAAAAAGTTGTTTAACACCCAGCAGCTCACTGCCTTCAGACTGCTGTTTGCCTGGAGGAACAAGCTGGCCAGGCAGGAAGATGAAAGCACTGGGTAGGCTGTTTGGAAATGGATGGACTCGCTGTTCTGGAAATCTGCTTGAGCTGTTATCTATTCATAGTTTGGGCCCAGCCAGATTTTGAAACCATCATATTTTTCTCCCAGCTTATAGATTCTGCTCATAAAATGTTTTAAACTGCTGTTATTTGTGTGTTAAGATACGTCCTGCCCACCCACATGATGATCAAGATATCTGAAGAGCTGCCCAAGTAAGTAAATAAGAATTATTGTGTTGGTTCTTCTCACTTCAATGTGGATGAATTTGGTATTTGTATTGAGAACCTACAGCACAGTATTTTGTATTTTGTTTACTCAGGGAGCCTCAGGGCATCATTGCCTGTTGTAACCCTGTCCCCCCAGTGGTGAGGCAGCAGAGCAATGAGCTCCACTTGTTAGTGCAGCAAGCACGAGAAATGCCCCTCCTTAAGGTGAGAACTGGCATCAGCCACGGTTTTATAATGTGTTTTATCGTTTATGTAACTTGAGTGTTTTTGCTCTCAACTTACTTGTGAATTAAGGTATCTAACAATTCAATTTGTTTTACACCCCACACAGGCTGAGATTGCTGCTCAAAAGTCTAAGGGGCTCACAACCATAAAAAAGGTTTGTTAAGAACTGATTAAGATTGAATTTTTTTAATTTGCATTTCATTTGTCGAGAAAGCAACAACTAGATACAATTATTTGTGATCTTGTCTAAATCTCCAGCCAGAGGTGACATTGTTTGGACCCCACGATACCTCCAGGGTCTCCGAAAGCGACCTCCCCCAATTTTCTCCCAATGGTGAGCACAATGTGTGTGCATGTTGTGCATTTTCCAGGTTGCTTTCATATTTTAGCCCATTAGGCCTAAACATTCAGATTTCTTTTCAGAACTGCCTGTTAAAAAGGGAATGCTCTTCTCAGAAGATGAGCACCAAATGGATGATGATGATGATCAGAGAACATGTGGTCTCATGGCATCAGCTAAAATCACGCTGTTTGAGGTAGAGATCATCTTCTACATCACTCATCTTAAGCTCATTGCTTTGTGCGTAACCCTGGAGACTAATGTGTGGACTGTGCTTCCTTTTCAAGGAGCTGGAGACAAAGAAAGACCAGGAGTCTCTTTCTGCTCCTCACATGAAAGCCAGGCGCATCATTGAGTCTTTTGAAAACCCTTTCAGAATGGTAAGAGATGACCAGTGAATAATCTTCAGTATTATTTGTATTTTTAATCAGACACACAGTATTCATTTATCTTCTTTGGGATTTCAGTATTTACCCACCAGTGACGTGCACATCAGCAAGAATGCCAAGTTTGACCCTTCTTCAAAAATATTTGAGGTAATCGAAAAGATCCAGACGTATGTCTTTTACCGCTTAACTACATGTTTGGATGTTTATAGCTGTACCATTTCACATATCCAGATTAGTAAAAGATGGAAACTGCAGAGTATGGAACAGCAACAGAAGGAGTTGGAGGCCAAGAAGAAAGCCAAGCAAGAAGGAAAGGAACAGGCAAAGAAAGCGAATGGTAATGTGGTCTAAACTTCTCCAAATGTAAACTTTGTAAATGAATGCTCCTCACTGAATTCAATGTTTGTTTATTTCCACAGAGGAAAGAAACAAGGAGAAACAAAGCTACCAGGAGTCTCTAGCAAACGTCATCACCATTCGCCAACAAGCAGCGGTGAGTCATTTTGCTCTTGCGTCCACACATTTCTTCTCTTCAACTTCACATAGGCTTAGCTGTCAACTCCACTGTTGATGCCCCTTTAGCGTAAAGTACAAATCCATGAAAAACACCAGTTTCATTCACCCAATAGCCCGGCACAGCATATTAACGATATGGGATTAATAGTCAGTTTAACCCTCTGCAATGCCCCCATTTTCTTAAGACATGGTCGATATTTCTGCGCATAAGTATGGTCACTCACAAGCCAGTGAAACACTGCTGCCTCCCTGCGGCACTGGTATGTTACTGGCTTTTTAATATTTATATCTGTCCCATGGTGTGTCTGGGGAAGAGGAACACACAGCGTGGGACTGGAGCATAAGAGACACGTCGTCCTCTTCTTTCCTCCCAGGGATCAACAATAGCTGCTTTTTGCCCCAAACCCCACTTCTTGTTATCTCTGTCTCTCTGGGGAATTACTTGGCATCCTTCTGCTTGGTTACTCATTCGTGCTCTTGCCACCATATGGTGTTTTCTGTCTTTTTTAAATGCTCAGTAACATAAAACTCACGGTATAGAAAGTCGTCATCACCGTCATTTGATTCTTGTTTTTATGTCCTTTATGGTGACACCACCTCCCCTCAGCCCTTCACTGTCAGCCTTAAGCCATCAAGTGCTAGTACACACAGTAATAGTATGCACCACAGTAACCCATTGTGTGATGATTGGCTTTAGTGAAAAGTTTGTTCAAAGGTGCTCCCTGCTGAAACAGCGCCTTCAAATATGCACGTTGGCAGGCATCATAGTCATAAGTGTTGGCAGTAGCACTTCAAAGTAGCACTCCTCAACCTGCCAACTGCAGGCAAATATTGGCTGTGCTGGCACACTGTCAGTTTCAGCCCCGCACTTAGGCACTGAAGTTTCCTCGCTTTATTTTAGTTTGAAAGAAAGTTTCATGGTTTAACTGCATTGATATTATGATGGATATTAAGAAAGGTGTGTGTGTGTGCTGTGATCAGGGCCCAGCATCTGATATGAATAAAAATCATTTCTAATGTATTTTGAATCTCCTGAATAAGGATGATAAACAATGGAGTTTGAAGAAAACTCAGTTGGCAGTTTTGTAATCAAAGCAGTCATTCACACCTTTTACTGTGATTGTAGTTATATAATGTGAAGCCTTATGCATCCTTCATGGTTTATATAACAGACTGTATCGGTTTAAGCAACAGACAAAAGCAAAATCACTCGCCAGCCTCTGCTATAAACAGAAGACCAAATTTGTATCTGTTATGTTGGTTTAAAAAGTGGTCAGATTAGGAGAAATCACCCATTTGTCAAAAGTTACAGACACTTGATAGTGTCCATGTCTAGCTGATCCATGATGACTAGCATTTCATTTTTATCATAATTTAAGAACAGGGAATTTCCAGACATCTAGCTTTTAGGAGCAGACAAGCAGACCTCTAATTTCCTAATTTGGGCAAAGTCGCCTGTCTAATAGGCGCATACAGCTGGATATCATCAGTGCAGCAGTGAAAGTTAATTCCATGACTGCAAATAATTTGTTGCTTTATCTTAAGCCGCACATCAGCCACCTCGCATGTGTTCACTCCTTTTTAATGTTGCAGAGATTGTACTTTCAGTCTCTTCTTGGAATATGGATTATAAATCCCTACTGTGAATGTCTCATGACAACACACAGTGTGGTCTATAGGATGCAAGTTAATGTTGCAGCGTATAAAGCAAAGCAAAGCTGCTTGTCCATTGCAGGGAACAGTAAACGCCGTTCATTATACAAGTATTGTTAAGAATATAATGTTGTTGATCAATTTCATTAGGAATCTGGAAAAAGTGTCGGAAAGAAAAGGGAGAGGGTTGCCAGTTTGGTTGGAGAGTCGACTCCCAGACCGACCAAGAAACTGATGAAATCTGCAGAGAAGCCAGAAAAGCCAGAAAAGCCAGAAAAGCCAGAGAAGCCAGAGAAGCCTCCCCAAGATGTCTTCACACCCTTCGACTACACTCAGTCAGACCTCAAAGTCTTTGCCGGTATGTATCTTTGACCTTGATTTTAATCACATTAAACAAGTTACTAATTACTGCACAATCCTTTACAGTTGCTGTAACATTACATTCACTTCAGTGCACTTGTTTTACAGACCCCAAATCAAAGGACAACACACAGTTTGATCCAAACCGGCAAAGCCATGATGGCAAGAAAAAGGTATTGTCAATGATTTTTTTTAAATACTTTTCATTGAACTGTGAACATTTTATTAGTGATTGATGAACTGAAATCTTTCGTTCAACAGAGAGGCCCCAAGGGACAAAAATCCAATTTTGCAGCTGGAAACAGAAGTATGTCGTACCTGACTGGGAGATCTGACAGGTAAACATACAATATACAGTCCAATATTCTTTTCCTCTGCACATTCAACCATCCCAGTACGTTACCCATTCTGTGTTTTTACTCTCCACAGGGGATTCCGGCATAACTGGCCCAAAAGATAAGACTGTTGTTCATTTTCAGTTTTTTGTTGTTTTATTTTTTCATCCTGAGGAACCGATGACCCCACCTTGCCTTCCTGCAAATGGAATTCAGTATTTCAATATATAATGAATTTGTATTGTTTTTCCATCTTTGGAACAGTGTATCCTGTAAATATGTGGAAACACAGGCCTCTTCATTAAAGATGGTTTTAGAGGATGGAGTTCCTCGTCTTCAGTTTTTTAACTAAACGAAACAGTTTGATGAAATGTAATGTTTCATTTTATGGATATCGAAGTATTTTTTACAACCGTTGCCACTGATATTAAGGCAATAGTGAAGGCTAAATGATACCATCCTGTTCCTTCAACCTCACTCTTCTGGAAAGGCTTCACACACACACAAAATAATTTTGTAACCTGCCCGCAGGGACTTGGTATAATTCATTAAGTGTTGTGCCACAGGTTAGTCTGGGCCAAATCTGATTTGAAACCCAAAGATGAAAGAACACCATTGTCTTAAATACCGTTGTGCACTGTCACGTTAAGATTTGCCTTGAGCAAAGTGATCATATCCAATCCAGAATAAACAGCCAGCAGGCTCCGGGCATGTGAGACCTTTGAATGTGTGCATTTGGGAAGTGCCAGAAAATGCTCTGGCCTTGATCACCCCTGTCCATTTGTTTGTTGGTAGGATAGTTTGTATGTAAGCAAGATTATGTAAAAAAATGACTGGATGGATTTCCTCAACAGTTGGTGATAGGATGTGGTATGTGTCAGGAGCGAATCCATTAAATGTTGGTGCAGGTCCAGGAGTTTTCTTTATCATTGTGAGATGGGACCTTGTTCAACATTTTTGTTCCTCAGAGAATAATAAATGGATCTTATTAAAAAATCTGTCTGTAATGAATTCAAATTAAACCTAAGGGAGCTCTGCACTTCACCTTCCTGTTTGGTTCTGTTCTTTTAAGTAAACCTCATGTTTTCTTTACACCATACAACAGTTGCAACCACACCCTGCACCACTGACTTTACTGACTTCCACATTTCATAAGTTGACTCTTAATTTGGCACATTAATTTGGTTTGGGTAATAAGATATACTTTAAGTGGTATACTGGTGTGTCTCCCTTTGGTTGTGGCCACTTGAGCCGGGTCAGGACAAATGTATGAACTCTGAATGATGTGTGCACCATACTGTTCCTGCGTGAGAAATAAGTACATAAATACATAAAAAGAAGTGATTGCACTGGTTCTACGGTACACACGGCCACGTACGCTGTAGTTGCTGCGGGCCAGCGCATGCGCAGCAGCGTGCCACCGTGACAACTGCATGCATGTGGCACATCCACGAGCACGTGGGGGGGGGATTTGTCTCAGTGGTTTGCCACCAGATCTTCTTTGCACGTGGCCAATGTTGTGAAAGAGTATATTTTAATCCAAACTGTGATCTTTTCCCGCAACCTAACCAGGCCTGGTGTTTACAGTGTCCGAGCACAGTGAGGTTACACAGGCCTGGGATCAGTGAACGGTTCGACTTCCTCCCCGATGAAGAGGAGACCAAACTTTCCTCTTCACGTGAACACCACTCCTCTCCACGGGGCGGGGCCACGAGCCGATCTGAGAAATCACACAAACTATACTCGAGCCGGCTCACGCTGCCACCCCATTGGCCAGGGGCTGCCTACGTCACCGCCATCCGCGGCTTCCCATTCGCTGCGCTCAGAGCGGACAGCAAGTTTATGCGTCGGCGCACGAGCCGACGTCACCTCCGTCACACCGACGCCGCAGAGAAACACACGGAGGAAACTGTCCGGTTGTACTTGTGGCTGTCGGCTGCAGTTATGGACCACATTAAAGATGGCTGGTTCACGGAGCTGTGCACGCTATGGCCGGGCCAAGCGATGAGCCTGCAGGTGGAGGAGGTGCTCTACCACAAGAAGTCCACGTTTCAAGATGTCATGGTTTTCAAGAGGTGAGTGCTAACGGGGCTAGCTGTTAGCGTGCCCTGGCAGTTGAGCAGCAGCAGCAGCAGCAGCCCGGGGCTCGTGGGTTCGGCTAAGTTTGCTCAGCTGGCAGCTGCTCCAGAGTTTCTCCCTTGGTCTCAACTCTCACCTAACAAGTACGTTAGCCTGTTGGCTAATGAGCCGCAGGCAGGGTGGGGAGGGTGTGTAATGGTAACACACTGACAGGTTAACACAAGTCACGGCAGCAGTCATGGAATTATTCATTGATCGATCCTCGTCGTGACCACGCAGGGATTTAAACTGTTCAGGACACAGCAGTAAACGTAGAGTTAGCATTTTGAAGCATCTGTGTGGTGTGGGGGGGGGGGGTCAGAGGTCATGGTCAGCTGCTTGTACATCATATTTAAATGCAACACTATGCAGTATAACGTGTGTAGTTTATCCCACCTTAGCTACAAGTAAGAGAAGTATCGCAGTGATACTATTATATACATGATGCAGCACCTTTTAATATCAGAGGTCAGCAAGTGCTCTGCCTGACAAAGCAGACGCAGGAAAGTGTATTTACAAACTCATGCACACTTATAAAAAACATCATTTCATTGATTATATTCAATCATTCATCATCCATGTAACTGGTCACTTTATTGACGCAAACAAATAAAACGTTTGCTTCCGGACAATATAAAAGTAATTAACCTACAAAACAAACCCAGTAGTAGAAAAAAAGTAAAGATTCTAAAAGGTAAAACAATCGTCAAGGAAGATGATCAGCTACTCCACACTCTTCTACGTGACTCGTGTGTTTCATCACAGTTGACCCTGCATATCTCTGTGTATTGTGGGGGAGCCAAAGATAAAGCGCCCTCATGGAGTCCTGATCAATGCATCGACTTTTAGGGAACGGCTCGAGTTGCAGTCATTCAGTAGACTCCTGCTGTCTCCTGCACACACTGTGTACACATTCAAAATTAAGTCTATTTACCTTACACGTGTCAAATGTGCCTCTCATGCCTTGCTGTCACGTCACTTTTCAGTAAAACCTACGGTAACGTCTTGGTGCTGGATGGTGTGATTCAGTGCACAGAGAGAGATGAGTTTGCCTATCAAGAGATGATTGCTAACCTCCCGCTGTGCAGCCATCCTTGCCCTAAGAAGGTACCACTCAAAATTAATTGTTTTTGAAATTAACGAAGCTGAAAAACCACTCAGGAGCAGTCACGCCTTCCTGTCATGACAATTCAACGGCACATTTTCTGTTTTGCAGGTTCTGATTATTGGCGGTGGCGATGGCGGCGTGCTGAGAGAAGTGGTAAAGAATCCCCTGGTGGAGTCGGTGGTGCTGTGTGAGATAGATGAGGTGGGAACAACACAGTCATGGATTCGAGCTTCTCTCCATAAAGCAATATTGGTTATTTTCCCTGCTTTAACACCTGCTCATATCAGTTTTGATGTTGCCTCATGTGTAGGATGTCATTAACGTCTCGAAGAAGTTCCTCCCGGGGATGGCCAAAGGGTTTTTCAACCTCAAGCTCACCCTTCATGTTGGAGATGGCTTTGAATTCATGAAGCAGAACCAGGATGCCTTCGATGTCATTATAACTGATTCCTCAGATCCAGTCGGTAAGTGCCACTTTTTCAGAGTTGTAACATCTGACCTTGTCAGCTGCTGTCGGAGGCGGTCCTATCCCGAGTTGTGTTTTTGTTGCAGGACCTGCTGAGAGTTTGTTCAAGGAGTCTTACTATCAGCTGATGAAGGCAGCGTTGCGAAACGGTGGAATTCTTTGCTCCCAGGGTAACTTTAAATTTTACCTCAGTTTTCTTCCAAGTTAAAGAAAAGCTAACAAGTCATTAGAAAGGCTCTTACCTAAGAAGAAGTCATAACTGTCCTATCAAATAACAGTTAAAATCATTTTCAATCCTCCCAAAGCACTGTGTGATTTGGTTTTTAGTAATCCCTCCCATGCTGTTTTATTACCGTTTATTAAGTCTCTTTCAGTTATGTCAAGTTGAAACGATGAACATGCCCTTCATTCTGCTCTTGTCATTTTCTCAGGAGAGTGTCAGTGGCTCCATTTGGAGCTGATAAAGGAGATGCAGACCTTCTGCAAGACCCTATTCCCTGTGGTGGACTATGCCTACAGCACCATCCCAACTTATCCCAGCGGCCAAATTGGATTCATGCTCTGCAGTAAAAATCCTGTAAGTGAGCTTGTCACTCTACATCTCACACACACACGTGGTGCCTATAAACGCCACTAGCTTGAAGGGATAGTTCACCCAAAATGGAAAATTCACTCATTGTCTACTCACCACTATGCCGATGGAGGGGTGGGTGAAGTGTTTGAGTTCACAAAACCATTTTGGAGTTTCAGGGGTGAACAGTGTTGCAGCAGAATACAATACAATTGAAGTAGCTTGGGGTCACTTCTTCAAACCATCAAGCCAAACATACAATGCCTCCATACTGCTCCTGTGGTGTCATCCAAGTGACCAAGAGCCCCGACATTCAATTTCGACTCGAGACGGCGTCATTTACACCATGTTTTTAAGGCTAAATGTCTGCTGCTATCCTCAGCCCGGAGCCGCAGCTTGCAAGTCTCGTGACACTCGCGAGCTGCTGTCGTCACGTGCCCCTTGGGCAAGAGCATAGAGGCAAGAGCTTGTGCGTGAACTATCCCTTTTAATGCAAAAACTATAGCTGCTCAATAACTTGTCTGCTGTTTGTCTGGAATTGGTGATGACCATTAAATGACTGAGGTCACCCTTCACTTTTTTTCAATCAGGAAACTAATTTCAAGGAACCTGTGAAAGCTCTGGTAAAAGAAGAAATGGAAAGTATGAACCTTAAATATTACAACCCTGAAATTCACAAAGCATCATTCGTCCTCCCGGAGTTTGCAAGAAAGGTATGTTTGACATATTTTCCAGATTTGACTTGTATTAGTGCAGTGCCTGTTCTAAACAGGCCTGTCTGGAATAGGCTGTTTGCTTGTTCTGCTATAATGCTCCAACTATTCCTCTGCACCAGTGCTCACTAATGCCAAGGAATAGCTGTCATAGCAGGTTTATCTGCAACAATGATATATTGATTTTATCTTGTTTAATCATTTTCATAAAATTAAACTAAATTTGCTTTATTACTCAGCTCACATGTGTGGTTCATATAGAAGTTTGAATGATTTAATTAACTGCTGTTATTTCAGAGTAAAGTTAATCTGAGGACTCTGCTACCTTTCACTGTTTGGCAGGTACTCTGTGAAGCATGACCAGCAGTGACAGACCACCACGTTCATCCTCTACCTGACCCTCAGACGACAGATAAACACCCTTTTTCTACGGCCTCTCCACCTCCTCAACACAGTCCAGCTCAACTGAAGCGGCCTCCTAAACGATTTTGTGCGGTGGCGTCTCATAATCAGTGGGTGGAAACTTGTTGATTTCTACAGACAAAGTGTTAGTTTGTTCCCTTCCTTCCAGCGCGCTCTCTCTGTGTTTATTTATTTTTCTCATGTATTTGAATATTAATTTTTACTCTAATTGTCGTACCAACGTTTGGTGAAGAGCTATTTGATGGGCGGGGCTGAGTGGAAAGAGCATTGTCATCAAACCTGACCTCACTCTGAAACATTGTATTGTTTATCGGATTCACTGCACATGTTATGCAATATATTACATACCATAGAGAGTATGTACATGTAATGCATTTTTATTTGTAATGCTTGATATCATCTTGTGCTAATAGGAAAATACAGTGGCCATTTGTTTCTACTCTATATTCAGAATACTGTGACCTCTACACAGGATTGATCCATTTTATTTGTTCTTTTCATGGTCAGAATCCATCGTTATTCATTTGAGTTTAACACAAAGGAATCAAGTACTTTCTTCTTTTTTGTACTTAAAATTTTATGCAAGTATCAAAAATAGCAATGGAAAAAACAGGTGGTTGACAGATTTAGATTTTTGATATTCAATTTGTCTGGTTTTAGGGACCAGGAAGTTGATCGTCTTTGTATTTGATAAATTTGCAGCAAGTACATTTGGTTGATGGCTGCACCTGATTTACTTTAATTAATATTAACTTAAACATCACCAACTAACAAAGTACTTTAGAAAATTGGGCTTAATTCACAGCACACAGTGTAAATCCTTGTGTGTGTGTGTGTCTGTGTGTATATTGGGAAAGGAACATGAACTCTTTAAGATTCCTTCAGTGTCATAGTAATTCACTGATGTGTTAATCCATCGAATTGTACACAATACCAAATAAACTGTTAATAGTCATGTTACTGCCGCGGGTTTAAGTCACAGTATTTAGTGAAACAAAATACGGCCTGTCTCTTGTAAACAGAAAGTGTCGTTTCACACTAGTCAAGACTTTGAATGTGACATTTTCCAAAATAACTTTGAAAAAAACAAAAGCTTTTATTGATGCCAGAACTTGTATTCACTACATCAAATCAGGTACGGCCATCGCTCAAGTGTATTTGGTGCTAGTTAAGTGATGAAGTCCGTAACCTCCTGCTCGCACAAAATCAACATCTCTCTGCAGCGGATTTTTTATTTATTATTTCTGACTCTAGCATAAATTGGATAATTAAAAACAAGACATTATTAGGTGTTATAGTGAACCTCCTAAATTAATAAAGTAACAAACAGCATTTAGTTTTTCTCACTTTGGATTCCAGATTGAATATGAAAAGAATGAATGATCCTCAGCTTACGATTCTGCCAGTGCCTGAAAATGGTTGTTGTTGAAAACTGAAATGTTTTTTCTCCTTGTATCTATGGTAGTGTTCCAGGCAGATAATTATATTGAGTTTTCATTCGAGACGAAAGCTCAAATGTCACGAGTTGAGAAAATGGTCTCTAAAATATCTTGAACTTCAAATGAGGTAAATCTAATTGATGCTCTCTGACCATCAATTTAATATGGAATATTGTAATGTTGGTAAAAGAAAATTAAATATGGTGTTGGAGCTTTGCAATGCAAGAAATACCTTTTTAAAGGTGATTCATTATGCAATGATAACTTGCAGTATTGGGTATTGACCACTGATGGTAAGCCTGTAAACTAATGTGTTTTGCTGCAGGATGCTGTTCATTTCTCTCAATGGAAATCTCATGTCTCAGTGTGGTTTATTTGTTTGTTGAGCTAATGTCAAACACTTAATATCTGTTACTTTTAATTCCACGAGGAATGAGAAACGGGGTCGTACCTGAGCAATGAGTCTGTGTTTTTATAATAATTATGAACTGTAATAAATTGAACATAAAATGGTTCTGTTTGTATTCGTCCTCATGACTTTACTCAGGTTTATGCATCATTACAACGAGATGCAGAACTACAATTCAGCTCTTGTTTTAAAATGTGATATGGTTTAAAAGTTGTGATGCTTTTTATGGAGGAAAAATAAATTCTGTGTCTCACTTAGGCTGCAGGAAATTGGAAAAATGGGAATGATGTGTTCAGGGTCTCTATCCATTTGTCTAAAACTGTACAGTTGCAATCAGAAATATTCAACCCCCTCACCTCAAAAGACATAGTGATTTGGATGAAAGATAATGACAAATGACAAAAAACCTCATTAAACAACAAAAAATATTTATTGAAACATGAGTTATTTTGACAACAGAAGTTGACTTAACTTTGAAGTTCAAATGAAAAATGTAACTCTTAACACATGTGCATGTGCAGTATTATTCAACCCCCAGCTTCAGTACTTTGTGGCGCATCCTTTAGCTTTTATAACTTCTAACAAATGTTTTCGGTAAGTGTTGACAAGCTTCTTACACCTCTCGATCGGAATCTTTGCCCATTCTTCACGTGCATAAGCCTCTAGCTCAGGGATGTTTGATGGCTTCCCTGCTGCAACTGCCTTCTTTAAATCCCACCAAAGATTTTCAATCGGATTTAAATCTGGGGACTGAGAAGGCCACTCCAGGACGTTCCAGGATCTTTCTCTCAACCAAGCGTTGCTTGACTTGGAGGTTGTGCTTGGGATCATTGTCTTGCTGGAAAGTCCAATGATCACCAAGGTTTAATTTGTCAACAGAAGGCATCACATTCCTCTTTAAAATGGCCTGGTATTTCTGGGAATCCATGATGCCAGGTACACGATCAAGATTGCCAGTTCCTGCCGCAGAAAAACAGCCCCACATCATCAGTGACCCACCTCCATGCTTGACCGTGGGGATGGTATTCTTCTGGTCATAAGCCTTTTGCACGCCAGACATACCGCTGGTCCATATGTCCAAACAGTTCCAGTTTGGTTTCATCAGTCCATAGAACTGTCTTATCCAAATTCCTCCTGGCATATTCTAGTCGACTTTTGATGTTCCTTGTGGTCAAGAGTGGAGTGCGTCTTGGAGTCCGGCCATGAAGTCCTTGTTTATTCAGTGCACGTCTTATAGTTGCCACTGAAGCACTTGTACCAGCCTTCATCAGGTCATCCTGTAGGTGTCTTGCAGTCACACGGGGGTTTCTCTTAGTTGTTCTGACTAAGTTGCTAAGGGCCCTTGATGAAATGTTGGGCTTTCTTCCCCCGGCCAGGCAGGTTTGCAGCTGTTCCATACGTTTTAAACTTCCTTATAATGCTCCCAATGATGTCTCTTGGGTATTACATTTTTTGGAAATCTTCTTGTACCCAAGGCCCTTCAGGTGTGATGAAATAATCTCGTCTCTCAGCTTTTGTGGAAGCTCCTTTGTCTTTCCCATGATTGCAACTCACCTTGAATACCTTCATGGGTGGGGTGTATATATGCATCACAGCTGAAGCAAATATAGGATCATTATAGAGTTCCCAAAGGCTTAATTATGTTTCAACTCCACTTTAGGCCATAAAAACCGTCAGACCGCTTTAAAAACAACAATATTAAATAGGGGTTGAATAATTGTGACATGGCTATCTTAACAAAACATACTGTTACGCACAAATACTACATCATGCATTTTCTGTGTTGATTTTATGTATCACTCAACTCATAAAGAAGTTATCTGAAGCAGAATCTTGCTCTTTGAAAAAACTTTAATTGATAAATCCTTAAGATCTTTGGGGGGTTGAATATTTCTGATTGCAACTGTATATCTTAGTTTTGAGCTAATCGTTACCAATTGCAGCATCACTTTAAACCACAGGTTAATGTGTGCTTTGTTGCTGCTGTTTATTTCAAATGCACGACTCTGCAATGAACAGCACTGAGATCCGAGTGCAGTGTCCATATTTAGGCACAAGATGGCAGACTTTATTCTGTTAATGTAAAAGCCAGTTTCACACAGTGGGGGCTCTGCCAGGAGGTAGAGCAGGTCGTGCACTAACCAGAGGTTTGGTAGTTCCATCCGCGTCTCCCCCATTCCGCACGCTGAAGTGTCCTCGGGCAAGATACTGAACCCCAAACTGCCCCAGGCGGCTGAGTGTGACTGATGTGTGATAAAGTGCTGTCCATAGATGCACTGTGTGAAACAAAACAAAACTGTTCTGTTGTCATTTAACATTTACATTGTAGAGGTACAAACAACTAATGCTGTTCAAACTCATCAAATCCTTATTCAGAGGCTTTAACAATTTGGGGGGATTTCCTTTGAATTTGAATGAAAATCCCTTTGGCTTCATTAAATTGTTCAGGTCAGTTGCTGTTTTGCAGTGTGAGGTGTCACTGTTGCTCTCCGTTGCATCAACTCTAGTGGTTGTGTAAGAGCTCAGTTGTCACTAGTTCTCTATATATGTCCAACCTTTGTTAATATGATGTGGCTGGACTCATTTGTTCATGAGTGACTTGGACAGTTCACCTTTGTGAATACAAATTGGGGAGTTTCTGTTGCAGTTAAAAAAGGACGATTTACATACAAGTGCAGATTCACGGGTTTGATGCGAACAACACAAAATCCTCAGATGATCTCGGGTGGATGTTCCTTTGTGATCTCTGTCAGAGATGTCGAGGCGGCGCTGGAGGCCTCACTTGAAGTAATTGTGGTGAAGAGTGAGACTTCCACGCCACGTTAATAATATCTGGGAGCTCCTACACACCAGCCGTCACGCTGACGTTTGCCACTGTTTGAAGTCTCTTGCCGACTGTATTGCGAACGTTGCAGATCTTTCAAATACACATTGATGCCAGTGGGGCCATTTCAACTGTCAGCTAATCTTTGGATTGGCTCCGGGCCGTCTTCAGCTCAGCAGTGTGTGAAGAAAACACCTCAAGAAACTGTTTTGAAAGCACAACAAATCAATTTGAACGTAACTGGACTATGAGTACTGTATGTTCCCTGCCTGTAGCACACTGTCTGAAGACATCTGAACAGTAAACCCAGTAAACTCTGTTAATTGTGCTGTTTCAGTGATGCGTCCTGGAGGCTGCGGTCAGCATCTCAAACACTTGAAACGAGGATGTATGTTTTATGCTATAACTGCTCCCTGTAATGGGCTTTAGTGAGGAGTTCACCTCATGTAGACCAGAATAATGGGGCTTTAGGAGAAGCTCACACAAATTTAGTGATGTTATGTGGTCCTATATAAAAAGGTCACAGTGTTTAGAGATATGACACATATGAGTCTATGTAAGCTGCACCACAGGGTTCCTTATAAACATATATAGTAGTTACTCACTAGATGAATCAAAACAGCTTAGTCTGTAATGTGAATTGAACTGAACAGCATCCGAACTGAAATATGTTGCACTCTCACAGTGGGGTTCTAATTTAGAAATAAAATGGCAAAATTAGCCATCAGCTCCTCACACATCTGGCACGAAGAAGATGTGCTGCATCTTTTTTTTTTTATCTTTCTTCATCTTTTCTTTTTTTTCCCCACCAGATCGGTGATGTGCATTTCCTGAAGACACGTCCTCCAGTCATGGTGAGTGCCGGACCAGTCAATTGCAATCTGCAGGTGTCAGTGAGGCGCTCAGAGGCGCTGTGACAGGAATCAGATGCTGTCATCTGGTACAATCAAGTGCTAAACACTGGGATGTGCAGGGGATCAGGTCCACTTGTGATCCGTTTGCATTCCTTTTAGATTTTTTGTTTGATTGCGGCTGCAGGAAAACGCGAGCCTGTTATCTTGAGGAGTATTGGGGGTTTGGAGTACATCTGGGGAGATCACACAGTTTGATTTGAGTTGTGGAATTGTCCGCCCTGCATTCTGAAGAGGTCCTGTTTCAGACCGTCTTATCCTAATTGCAAATACATTATCCACATGTTGATGTCAGACCCTGGTTTGAGCCCGGTGACGTTGTCTGCTGCAGATGTTCTCTCCATGAATCACACCAGCACAACCGACCACCTCCATTTGTTTTGTCCTGACCTCTCCATCTCCCCCTCCTCTTCTCCCACGTCCACCACCCCCGCCCCAAACTGCACACACACATACACCCTCCACCCTTCCGTCACATACACCCACCACCGGCTACGTCAGTGGCAGACGGGGGGGGGGAGGCATTATAAAAGAGTGAGGGACTTTGGAGGATGAGGAGAAGAAACACCAGTGGTTTCTAAGTCTTTGTGACCAGCTGCCTCCAACTGCACTGCACTTTCTGCACCGCTCTCCTCTGGATCTCTGACTTGTCTGAGCTGCTCACACTCTTGCTCTCAAACACACACGCACTTACAAGATCTCTGTGAGCCTCCTGTGACCGTAGCACTGGTCCGTCACCTGCACTCCTGCCACAGCATGCAGCTCCTGGTGGTGTTAGCCGCTCTCATGGGGGTTGTGTTCAGCGTTAGAGCAGCCGCTGTGCTTCCTGTGGACGACCGGAGCCCCATCCATATGAACAGGGTGAGTAGATTTTTATTGTTCTATTAATTTCATCTCTTATTACTGATTGTATGATCTATTTTCTTTGCAAAAATCGAATTGAATAAGTAACATTTTAGAAAGAATATCTGATGCTATTTTGAAAACTGCTTGTGTAATCAAGAAAAAAATTATTTGCCTTTGATTTGCATTTGAAAGAATTTCCGCTAGAGAGTGAAAACAGTTTTCAATTATTCCAGTGAACTCAAGCTTAAATTGGAAAAGTAAAAAATAAGGTTTTTTTTAGGCTTTCCTGTTAATTTGTCACAATCTCCCATGACGGTGTTTTAATAACATATTCTCTTCTCCTCTGCTTTTTGCTCAGGAGCTGAGCAAAGAGCGCAAGGAGCTGATCCTGAAGCTGGTGTCCGGCTTGTTGGATGGAGCCCTGGACACCAACATGCTGCCGGGGGACGTGGCACCTGTGGATCTGGAGGAGCCGCTGGAGTCTCGCCTGGAGGAGAGGGCTGTCTACAACCGGCTATCACTGCCTCAGCGCGACCGCAAAACCCCCTGTAAAAACTTCTTCTGGAAAACTTTCACCTCCTGCTAACAGTGCCCCAAGAAGCCCCCCCCCAACCCACCCACCAGGCTCTGCCCGCCTAACGGGCTCCATCCCTCCACAGCTCCACATGAACTGTAGTTGACCTCAGCTGTACATATCATCCACACCTGTCCGACACGCAGCATTGATGGACTTCACTGAGACAGTGTGTCTGTTTGAATATGAATTATTTATTTATGTATAAACAAATGTATGTATTTATGTATGTAACAGTTTCTTTCAGGGTCAACAATAAAGCATGGATCAAATATTTGGAATGGTAATATCAGTTAATTGCTTTTGCAAACTGTTCAGAGCAAGGGTCGTGTTTTTCCACCTGTTTCTACATGAGTATAAATGCAAAGTCAGATTTCATGCAAAAGATATGGCTGCATTTTATTACAACAGGGACATTTACTGCGCTAAAATTGTTGAAATATTTTATGGTTTACCATTATCACTCAAATTTATCCCTACATCTGCTTTAATTAAGTCGTAAACGGCACAGTTTCTTTATTGAAAGACAACCAATCCTTCCTTTTCAGGAAGGCAGGTGTTAGGAGCTAACAGAGGGTATAATTCATAATGTGTGTATCATACCTATTCTGCTTTGTACTCGTTACAAATAAAAAATGCTGAAGGGGAAAGACTTGCGTAAGACGATCATTTGAGAAGGAAAAAAATTCATTACACAGTTCCTGAAAAAAGATATTCAATCACTTGACTAAATACAAATAGTGGTGTTGAGCCTAAATGCTTTAGTTAAAGTAATTTTAAAAAAAAATCTAGGTGGTGACAATCTGTTATGTGTATATGTTTTATTATTCACCTGACTTATTAATGCCTGGTCACAGGTTGAGGGAGATGCTTCAGTGACTTATCACAGGCTGTTAAACCTGTCAGTATAAGGAAAGTAAATAAAGTAGTGTTCGCAGCGTGCTGACCTGTGACAGCAGTTACGGCACATGTAGCACGAGAGGTAGAAAACCACTGTTTGATGAAACAGTGTAAATGTTTTTAAAATGTCCGATTTAAAGATAATAAAATGGTCACAGCGTGACCCAGTAAACCCAGTTTTCGATTGTTGCAGGAAAACACAAACCCACGCAGAACACCAGCAACTCATTCCTCAATCAGTCACACTGCAATTACCAATTCTCACGGCCTTCCTGGCATGTAGGACAATGTGATATGTGTTTTTTTAAACCACATACCAAGGTATAGCGTGCACCGGGGGATGGCCACAGTCAAATATTGACTTTCAAGCTCAGGGCACGCTGCAGTCCCTATTGGAGAGCTGACACATTTAATGCAGTAAATTACATGCAGGGGAAATATATTTTTATGAGTCAGTTCAATTAAATAGTGCTTTCGTGAAAGAATCATACAACTGAACAAAAAGTAGCAAACAAGAACCAAAACATACTCTTAGGTTTGCTTCTGCTTCTCTGCTTTTACTTGAGTTTTCAAATAAAAAGCTGCGTGTGAGAAAAACTGGCAATGCAGATATAATTCATTGCCGAGCAGATGTGTGGGGCAATCATCAAATGAAAGAGCTACAGTGAAATGTGTTAATTCTAAAATAACCTAACAACAGCGTGTCACCGGAGTCCATAGAAATCCCACACAGCTAAAGGCAAAGCTCGGAAGTGGTTTCATTTCCCTCCTTTCAGCTGGGTTAGTGTCTCATCATCTTCCTGAGCTGGATGAATAGAAGGTAATGATGAATGCATTTGTTTCACAGGTGCCGCAAAGACTCGAGTTAACCTCAGTTCACAGCTCTGATTCAATTACAGGTGGAACATGAAAGGCCCCGGTGATGACGCATTTTTTTAAATTCTCTTGTTAATGCGTACATGTTCAAGACAGTTTGGAGAGAAAAGCTCATCAATCGTACATAATATTTTCTTATTGAAAAAGACAATCAAAAATCTCCTGGAAACAGCACTTGATGCTGAGTTACAGTTCCATGAATTTCAAAGCGGCATAATTACATGGTTTGCTGTACCGTTCTTCAAAGATGCTGAATAAACAAAGAACCCTGTGGCCTAACTTAATTACAGGTTCCTCGCGCAGCATTTGTCATTGGTGGAATAAAAAGAACCGTTTTAAAAACTATGCATTTCCAGGTTTACAACTTGGCCAGAATAAAAAAGACACAATCATTTTTAAGTGTGGAAAAAAAGAGAAATATTTCTTCTCTTACGCAGTACCTGGTACCAATCAGTATCTCTGGGCTTGCGATAACACAACAAAACAATTTGATGTCAGCGGAGGTGCTGTCCACTCCTGACTTCATGCTCCTGGGCTCAAATGAGCATACAGAGGAGCAACATCAAAGGCAATGCCTGCAAGCGAAGCATTTTCCTTTTGATCTGAAGGAGGAGGGAAGGCAATGCTCAGGCCTAACTGTGTAATTCAAATTTAAATGTGACTTCATATGTGCCGGTGTTTAAAAATAACAAAGACTTAGGTTTTGTCAGTGCTACTCATAAGGAAAAAAACAACTTCAAAGTGAACCCACTACCATTACATAAATGCAGAGGATAGTTGTAAACTTTATAGGATGTGAGAAACTAAGGTATCGCTAATTGTTCTTGTTTCCAGGTTTTGGATGTTTAATCGGCGATGTTATGTGTAGTTTGGTGGTACATCGTAATATATGATTTGTGGTTATTAAATGTTGAATCATTCATCTCTCAGTGCAAAACAGGGTGACTATAAGTCAGGAAGGGGATAACTCCAAATTAGACTTGTACTTATGTAAATCTACACATATCCATCCATCTATTATCTATACCACTCAGCCTTTAAGGGCCGCGGGGGAACTGGAGCCAATCTCAGCTGACATTGGGCCAGAAGGGGATTATCCTGGACAGGTCACAAGTGTATCACAGGTCCAAGGTACAGAGACAAACAACCACTCACTCTCGCATTCACACAAACAGTCAATTTAGAGTCTCCAATTAATCTAAACCCAATCTGCGTGTGTTTGGACTGTGGGAGGAAACTGGAGGACCCGTAGAAAACCCACACAGACAAGGGGAGAACATGCAAACTCCATATAAAAACACTGCTGTCGAAACCGAGATTCTGATACATGTTATAATTTTAGGTCATCATAGGCCAATCAATGTGTGCATTGTGAAAAGGGTCAGATATAGAGACTGAGAATTATCATTTAAATCTGTAGAGATTTTTAGCCTATTTTAGAACAATTCTTACAATCTAGTCAACCCTGTATCTCCATCTTATTTCTACAGTCCAAATATATAGAGAGCTATTGCAAACGGCTCTTTTTGTTTTATCAATGATAGCAGACCAAAATACCTCAAATAGATAATCCTACAACCAATCAGAGCAATGAAAGGTTTGTCGAAGCACAGCGCAACGGAAAAATATCTGGAGGGAATGTCTGGTGGAAAATATATGGTACAGTTTCAACACTCGGCAATGTTATGGACTTTTAAAAGACTTTATGATTTAACCTTCTGGATATTTTGGACTTTACTTTGTTGTTTTCCTTGTGTGTGCTTTTTTTTGTCTCTGTTGTTTGCTCCTAAACGTTTAGTCATGTTTTATCCTGTTAGTTTGTTAATTACCTTTGTGTCTCTCTCTGTGCACTTTACTTCCTGTCTTTGTCTGCTGTCCCTCCTTCACTGATCATATGCTCCGCCCTAATTACTTACACCTGAGTCTTACTTCCTGTATTTAAAGCCTGTGTTCCCTCCCGATTTGTTGCCGGTTTCCCGATGTGAATTCCCATGTTTTCTTTGTGAGTTATTTTTCAAGTTTGTGGACCTTGCCCTGTCTTTAGTATTTTGTGGACAAATTTGACTTAACTGCTGACCTGTACATCTACGTGAGTCATATCAAACTCCTTGTGTGCATCTGCATTTGGGTCCTTACCTCTCTCAAGCGTGACATACAGTTTGTTTAATAGTGGCTCAATGGTGGATTCAACAGATCTCTCCATATCGGCGGCAGCCATCTTGATTGTAAACCAAAATGTGCTCCCCTGTCCTTTTAGACAGCCCACCCACCATTTTAGATCAGTTTTGTAAAGGGAGGGAGGGAGTCATGCTCAAGTGGGAATAAACTGCTTTCCAGGTTCCTGTATGTTAAGTTACTGTTAGATATTTAACAACATTAATAAATGTTGCTCCCTACTGGACAAAGATGGTTTTCGGCAGCTTTTTTGGCCTGGTCCCAACATCATTTAAAACTACACAAATTATCCCGCTGTCATTATTGTAGATTCCTGTCTTTATGAATATATACTAACTAGCAGCAGAATTTGGCTAGCTACACAATGCTAGCCAAATTCTTCAAAGAACTTTATACTACCAAATAAGCAAATTGCAAAAAACCCCGCTATTAATTGCTACTGCACAGGAGAAGTTTGAGCAAGTTAAGAAATATGGTGCTAGTTCAATATGGTACCATTTCTATTAAATTAGCTTTAACGGTGGAAGATGGTGGCACTTATGATACTCCACACCTTTCAGATTTTTTTTTTTCTTACCCAGTCATTTAGTTGTTGGCACTCATAAAAGAAACTAGGTATGATATAAATGCATTGAATCAGCAAATTTGACCAATAGCAAGGCAGTGCTGACCAAGGAGGGGCCGGACAGCTGGATGGTCCAAAATGGAGGAAGCAATCATAGCCTATCAGCTGTTTTTATATATCCCCGTCTCTGTCGGAGTATTAACTGTCTCTGTTACACAACTTCTTCTGGAGCTAATTTAGTAAAGCTGCACACATCTCTGAACCACTGTGGTGTGACCAGATCTGTGTATCCAATGTGTGTGAGCCTCCACATTATCTTTAATGATGTTTTCACCGTCACAGTGAGGAGGGAAGAGATTTCATTGATTGTTTCTGAGAGTGAACCTGAATCTTGAGTGTGACGTACTCTCTTTAAACTGGATTTACTGTAAAATTACTCAATATCTTACCTTTATTTTGTTACCTACAAACGCATTGATTGTCTCACTGTAATTGTAAGCTGGCTTGGCCTCACGTTGTGTTTGTCTCTGTATTTCACAGATGTCAGGACACATTTTCATCCCGCACTCGTGAAGATTTAGAAATGGTTAACATCAAACGGTTCCCTAACCTGGCCTGGATCAGTCAAGACAGGCCAAATTAACACCCGGTGCCCGGCTGATGCTTCTGAGGAAAGGTGTTAACAGGCGGGTTGTGTGGCGATTCGCTGCTGAAGGAAAGGCTGTGTCCTCCCTTGTTTACAAAAGACGCTGTAAACAAATGATATAAAAAATAATTTTACATGAAATCAAATGTTTTAGAGATTCAAGCTCCTGCAACTGATGAGTATTTTATAAGATGCGTCATGTACTAATTCAGCATGTACCAGAATAAATCGGAATAATCCTATAAATTGGAAATAACTTGTTATACACATACACATTTTTATTTGATAGGTTATGACACAGTGGGTGAACATGTTTGTTTCAGCAACAGAGATGAAGGTTCTGTGCAGTACACATGTACTTGTACTTTATTTACCCGGCGACTCTGGGTGCAGCGCCTGCAGCGGCCTTATTCATCTCTGTCAGCGGGCCTCAGTTTGTTTAGTTGTGACATTTCAGATAGGTTGTACGCAGAGCACTGAGCAGAAGCATTATGGTCGACTAGCTGAGGCATTTTGAAGAAAAATAAATATATATACAAACTAACCAGCGGAGAAAGGACACGCCAGTAGGAGTAATAGGCGTGTGTGCGTGTGCGTGTGTGCGTGTGTGTAATTGTTGAGAGATCATCAGAGCCTTTAAGTAGAGACTCTCTTGCTGTTGAAGTTTTGATTAAGATTCCAGCCTAAGTAAGAATTTGTAGATTCTTCCATTGAAACTGATGTTTCAGATTAAAGAAATTATACTTTTCGAAGAGATCGTAAATAGCTTTATCATCTGTGATGTGCAGTCACTCGCTGCCGCGTGATGCTGAGCGTTGACAGAGTGCAGAATTCTGGCTTAAGTGTCTCTGATGTATCTGTCCCAAAGAGTTCCCTTGTTTGGGAGCACCGTTGGGAATGGAGAGATTTTTTTTCTCTCCCCCAGCAGGACCTAATGATGCCTGATGGCTTATTCAGTCTACCGGTGGCAGCGCTAAAAGCTCATCATTATAGGGCCCTCTGCTCTTTCAGCGCTAAAGCCGTGGCTCCGAAAATGAGCTGTCACCGCAGCACGAGGACAGGATCCAACCCACTGGTCACTATAGCGACCCTTGTCCAGTCTGGGTGCCACTATTTTGAGAAGCTGGGCAGGTCTGCAGCGTGAAGTCAAACAAAGGTTTTCAAGGGTTTAGTTAATGGTGATATTTAAGTGCTGTGGTTTTTTCTTTTTTTTTATAAACCACAGTTTATATTCCTTGTTGCAAAAAGCAGAAGTCCTATCAGTTTAATTGGATTGTTTAATATGATGTCTACCTCTTGATTTTATTTTTGCCTTCACCGTGTAATTAGGATACCAGATAATAAATATAAAAAAATAAAATTTTACTAGATTATCCCCCATTGACTTTGTCAAAACAAGCCAGCAGCTCTGTGAGGCAGTTTGTAGGCACATCGCTGCTTTTAGCTAAATGTTAATGTCATATGTTGATGTTTATGGTGTTGACCATGTTCACCATCTTAGTCTAGAATGTAAAAATTCTGACATTTGCTTATTAGCTGGATCTAAGGTCATTTTGCAGGTTTGCAGTCATCAGCTAAACTCTGTGTCCCAATTCAGGAGCCGCATCCTGGGGAGGCTGCATTCGGAGACCGACTCCAAACGCAGCTGAGAAATGCATCCTTTCATTCTCAAGAGACTAGGGCTCCAATGGGAGGATCCCTCTCGGGCCAACCTATCCCAGGATTCATTGCACTCGGGTAACGAACTCTTTTTCATATGATTCAGATGATTGCAACAACAAGTCCAAAATGTCCGATGTTTACACCTTTAAATCTAAGTAGCCTATCAGACTTTAACTCAAACAACATTACACATGTTAAAGGAACCATTGAGACGTTCTCTTCATGTCCAACTGCAGCTCTTTTGCTTGGCAAGCTGTTGATGCAAATCATAGAAATCTTCTGTAGGACCAGAACATCTTATTTTGGTTCGGCCTTTGCTGTCTACCTGACCCACGATGGCCAGCATCCTCCTGAGGAAGGAGCCCCTGAATTGGGACACAGCTGAAGTCATATTAAAATGAGCAAATTAATATAATCAAAAAATCTATTATCATGGAATATGTTCTGGCTTTATTTTAAAATTACAGCTTTATTTAAAAAAGCATAAGCCACTCTTTGTTTAACGTTGATGCTTTTGACACATCAATGTACTGTATCGTGTATCTGACCAATATTAGCTTGACTTTAGCACAATATTAGCTTGCTGTTTTTACCCAGCAGAAGATGTAAAGTTATTATGCTTTGGTTCTTCCATATGCAAACATCCATTTTAATGGAAAATTTATCCTAAATTGCTCAGCAGATGATATATATATTTCGCATTTTAGAGCAACAGTGTTGTAAGTGTAAATCCTTGGCTGGATTAAATTAGCTACATCTCTGAAGTCAATGCAATAGTCAGATGCAAAAAAATAAAAATGTTTCCTCTAAATATTTTTTATAAAATCTTTAATGAAGCAGCAAAGCACAGAAGTCATGTGTAGGAGGAGCAGAGGCTTTGCAGATATTTGGTTGTACCAACAATACAAAGCATGTAAAGATGAATTGTTTTGTGCTTCGTTGACCAACTGAACGGTTCATCTGCTTTTACTCCTTCGGTGAGAACGTATCGTCCAAGTAAATTATTGTGTCTGCATGTCTCAACGTCGGGAGGAACATCCCTGAAATTCCCCATCGGCCTGTGAGCCCCGAGGCCAATTTCAACTGGAGTTTAGCTGATTAAAAAACCATCAAGTTGGAAAATTATATTGGTTATTCAGCAGTAATACAACATTGATCGAATCGTTGAAAAACAACTCAAGCACTCATGTTATTTATACAATAATAAAGTCTCTATATAGTTTTCAATTGCTGAGTGCTGCTGTATTATAGTCACTAAACTTATATCAGAGTAAATGCAATCCATCACGATAAAGCGGCGTTCCCATCACAGTTCATTAGGCTGGCTTTTACACGGGATGTCGGACTCATGACCGGCATCCACTCATGTTGATGGTGTCATTAGAAGAACAGGACTGCAAAGAGGTAGGCAAGCATCACAAGATGATAGGGACTGTCTTGTATAAGCACTGCCGTGTCCTCTACGAGGTGTACAATATAGGTCTCTAATCACAGGGGCACACTCCTGTGATTAGCCAGCAGTGCTGTCATTGTTTGCCTCAGCCTTTTGTACCCTCAACAGTCTTGTTGCCACAGCACCAGATGAGGATCTCGAGTAATTTGTTTTTCTCGCGGTATGTAGTGCTACTTATGACTATTCTTAGGACAATTGGGCCCTTGTAGGATAGCAATGCACCTGATTGCTGTTCCTCTAACAACACAAAATCACTTTTATGTCAAATGATCTGGTTGCAATACACACACGCACACACACACACACACGGCGCGCGGGCTACCGACATCCTAAATGTCACCACACCATTACGTGTGACAGTGATGGTTTTCGTTTATTAATGGCATGTGAAGTCCTCGCCGCCGCCGACCAGAGTCGCGCCATTACTCATATTGGAAATCCATGTTTAATGTTCAGGCTGACCACCATTTTTCTCAGGCCTAACAGACCCGAAAATGTTTAATCAATTATACAAGAAATAACCCCCATTAATATCCCTACTGGAGTTATTGAGTCATGGCCCGTCAGCACTGTTACATAATTTCATATCGGTGATCTGAGTGGATGCGTCTCTGACAAGGGCCCCGATGACTGGGTCAACGTGTCTAAGAAACGGAAGGACGGGCGCTCCTGGTCAGACGGAGGCTGAGTAGGGACGAACCAAGAACAGGCGACAGGGTGACAAGGGGATGTCCCTGATCCGCAGAGGCATGGGCCCTTCCACCTTCAGACCTCCTGTAGGGTCCAGGCCTTTGCGGATTGGGGCTCTTCTGGGGCACACAGAGAACCTACATATTAGGAAGAGGTTATCATGATGCGTTGGCTCCTAATTTTATCATGTCACTAAAACTATACAATTGCAGGCTTATCAAGAACTTAAAGAGGCGAGACCTCCTGGGTAAGACTCAAACACTTCACCCAACCCCTCATCTGCATAGTGGTGAGAAGATGATGAACTAGCCCTTTAAATCGTTATTCAGTCGTTTTGTTGCAAAAGAGCGAATGAAGGGGGAAAAAGCGTGGTGATGCTGAGCGCATTAATGAAGGAGAGGATTCTCGGGCGAGAGCAGCACCTGTGTGTCATTTCTCATCACTGCTTCCTCGCGCCAACGTCACTGACTGCTTTACTGCCTCATGGCAGTCCACTGAATTGCTAGAGCCGGGGCCCGTTTAAATTAGCAACGAAATGACCGTATTTGTTATCTGCAAAAAAGAGCCATGCCGGGGCCAAAGTGAAAGAGTAATGGGCCTGACGTCAGGAATGAAATCTGGCACAAAAAGACTCAACATCAATTCATCAGGAGCCATTCTTGGTGATTAGCATCGTGGCATGTTGGGAGCCGGGGTAAACAAGTAATTATACATTGAACATCTGGGTTTAGCATTTGAGACACTTTGTAGTAAATGCACCAAGGCCCTGCTCCTATGCAGTTGTTACATTGGTCCTTACATGAAACAGTACAACCCGTGTTAATGTGTTCCTGGAGATAATTGAAAAATGTATTAAAATTTACATGTGTGAAAATTGCAAAGCCGTAACCAGCAGCAAACATCAATACAAATGATATTGTTGCAATTCTCAGAACCACAAAAGAAAGTCCAAGTTAATTTTGCACATGAATTATTCGTCTGTCGAACTGATGAACAAAACAGTCGGCTGATCATTTACGTGACAACAAAATAACATACCAATTGGACAAGAACAATAAATTCTGCCTGTTTAACGGCCAAATATGATAATCACACATAAAATTATTGATTTAAAAGAAGTGGAAACTCCTCATCCACAAAATGTATTGAGCAGAAGAAGCCGTGGTCAGTCTGTCATACAAGCACAGACCAACATCGAGATAATATTTGTAAAAGAAACATAGTATTTTTTATATTTCTAAACCCTCGTGTTTTTTCGAATTCAGTACCACATTGTCATTCTGCCTGATTATTCCACTTTGACTGGTTATGTCCAACAAAATGACGGCACCAATAACATTTATTCTTTGCGTTCATCTTCACATTTTAACATTCTTAAAGTGTCATTTGGCAAGAGTATTTGGCAAGAAACCAAAAAATTTCAATTCCCAGGTGTATTTTTGCACCCACGCATGATGAGCAAGGACAATGGTGGTGTTAATGGAAACATTAAGCCAAACCTGCCACTCTCCTCAGAACAAAGGACAATGTTAATATATATTGATGGCATTCGTTTAATTCCGTTTCGTTTTCTCGTGAACATCTGGCCTCGAGGCTCCAGTCAAGGCAGCTGCTCATGGTTTTTGAAACAGTGAGTGAGACCCTGGAACTGTCACGACACATGAAAGCTCTTCTCTTAATTCTGTGAAATACATGTGGACGTTCCCTCCAGCAGAAATGTAACATTTATATATTGAACGTTGTTGATCTAACGCACTTGCAATCACACACACTGACAAACGAGTGGATGATTATCTGACATGTGAAAGAGACGTTTCACCTACTCGGCTTTTAAACCGCCCATTCCCTGCAGCAGGTCGTGTGCCACGGACGCCTAAATTCAATAGTTTTTTTTTTTTTGCATAACTGCAGTGGAGGAGCAAATTACAGTGGATTAACTCCACATTGTTCCTCTGTGTTCAGCCAGAGTGACACATCCCCACTTATTCAAGTCCCTAATTACAGTTTACAGCATGTGGGTGGATGAGACTGCTGTGATTGCAGCCAGTGGAAAGGAGAGAGAAGAGGAGAGTAAGGATGAAGATGGCAGAAGGTTGTCATAGTAAGACTAAATACTCTCACAAGGTATACTGGCACTAGCACTGTGTCTGGGGAGGATCATTTATTTCTAGTACAAGATGTTCAGGGAGAGACGGAATCAGGGAAAAGTTTTACCTGCAGCTTGTGGTCATGAGAAATCTGTATATCTACCTACAAATTCTACAAACGTTTGTATGTATGTGGAACACATAACTTGTGGCCTGTTCATTTAATCGGATCACGCTTTTTCGACACGTGATACGTTAAATATTAATAAAATCTGAATAAACAGGAGACTAGTGCTCTGTAACAGTCGGGGGGGGGAGTTGCGTGACAGTGTGCCTTCAGTCTGTGGAGCGAGTTGAACATGTCTTCTTCTACGTCCTTGGATCTACAGCAGCTGTCGAAAACATGGCCAAAGTTGCTGCCACATAAGTTTGATGATCTGATCATTTGAAACCATGTTATACTGAGATACAGACATTCCCAGGTGTCACAGGTGCTGATCGCTGTTGTGTTATCAATATTCATAGAATCACTTCCTCTTTAGCAATTTGACTTCAAGGTAAAAGCACAACGTTTCTTTTGTTGCTGCAATATTTAATATTGAGCTGGATTGCAGAGCTTTTATTTTGAACAGTTGTGAACTTGAAGATTTGGTTGATCTGGTTTACTGTAACAGACCTCTGAAATGGCCAACATGCAATGTATAAGAAATACAACAGCAGTTAAAAAATCATTCAAACTTTCAAACAACACACATTTGATTAAAAAAACATTGGCCATAAAATCTCCATTGCAGATAAACCAGGTAGGATGAATACGTTTTCTTTACTTGACTCTAAATGTTTCAATATATCTTTTTGAGGAGGACTCACTAATGACAAGGAATAATTCTGAAGTAGCTCCTGAGCATTAACAGGGGCCAGGAGGACAGCCCATTTCAAACAGATGGCCTTAGAGCGGGCACTGCACTAAGTTGTGCAAAATGAAGAAGATGAAAAACAAAACCTTTCACCTTTCATCTGATGCAGCATTGATTTGAAGCTCTCTCTCTCCCTGAATCTTCATCGTGCTTTTTGCGTTGACCCTCCAGACATCTCAGCGGCCTGTTTTGTATTTAATGACCGCCTGACTTCATATGAGGAAGCACTTCATTACAGCATGGAACAGCAAGCAGGCGAAACAATGGTGTGAGGGCAGCGTCTGACTTGCGCACATGGACATTCAAGATTTGATCATGCTGAAATCAAAACTGTGTGTGTGTGTGTGTGTGTGTGTGTGTGTGTGTGTGTGTGTGTGTGTGTGTGTGTGTGTGTGTGTGTGTGTGTGTGTGTGTGTGTGTGTGTGTGTGTGTGTGTGTGTGTGTGTGTGTGTGTGTGTGAGTCAAATTGCGCTTTGCTTGTGACGCAAGTGTACAACACTTAGCACAATATCTTCAAATGTATCCTGAAGTAATGAATGGGTTTTCCCTAATGTAACACAAGATGCATCTACACAACTGGTAAACAAATTGCAGTTTGGGCTCTTTTAAGGCATTTTACCTTTGCAAAACATCGTCGGTGGGCAACAAGCTCCCTCCCTCCATCTCACATTAATCTGATGATGCATATACAAACGGAGATCTCTCCTCTATAACTGGAAACCAGACTATTTATCTTTGACTTAATGATGTCACCAGGTACGAGTGAATCACTGACTGAGCCTGTTGACTCATGGACATGTTGTTTGAGGCATTGTGTTCATTCAAGTCGAGTTTTATTTAAATATAGAGCTTTTTCCTGGAAATACAAAATGTACTCGTAAACCCGACAAATCACCACGGCTGCTGTAATGATGTCGGCAGTTGCTCCGTTATTCTCCGTCTATAGAGCTGCTCTGGGTTTCGTCTCCTCGGTCCGTCTGTGAGACAGGCTCATTCGAATACAGAGACTCCACAACATCACAGCAATATTATCATTCTTTAAAAGTTTGACTTATTGTATTTTATTCTTGTTTGTTTCCTTAGCACCTCAAACTTTTCACATTTGCAGAGCATTCAGGAATCAGATCTAATCTTTAATGTGATAATTATGTGTTGTGAAACACTGCCTCCAGTCCACAGGCGGACACGGTAAGAGGATAGGTTGTTGTTGTTTTACACCTGAAGGTATGACTTACGGGTGTGAAAGATATGACCTTGGGTTGTGAAAAGGTTATAAAGCTGTGCAGCTGCAAAGAGCACGCACCGGAGAAGATGAAAAAGGTGCCGTGTCAGTAGCTCCAGGCGTTTCAGGGGGATGCTGTTGGTTTTCTGATTTCACAACACGCTGCAGAGCCGACATTTAGGCAAGAAAAAATAAATCTTTGGTGTCCTGTCAATAAAACAAATAAGCAGTACATTCAGAAGAACTGACAATCTTGTAACTTATGATTAGTACAGCTGATATGGTATTACAGTGACAGACACTGCATTGACATTTAGAGCAGAAGAACACCTTAAAACAAACCTTGTGATCAGAATATATACTTTATCGGTCATTTCACATCAGTCATTTCTTTAAAATTAAAACGTTTTACATTACTTAACAGAAAATACTATACTGTAGAAATACAAGTTTATAATTCATATTAAAGAAAATCTACTGTATCAAAACATTCAGTTGCAGATTGGGAGTTGAATTATTAACTGACTCTGAGAAAAGCTATTAGTGTGTGTTAGAGTCATTAATACTAATGTTTTTGCTGTGGAGCTGTTGTATAAGTTCAAAGAACATTACAAATAATGGTCAATAATTACATAATAATTTTAAACAACCACCCTTTTTACTCATTTACTTAAATATGTAATAACATATATATATATATATATATATATATATGTGTGTGTATTTCTTGAATTGCTGCATTTTAATACAAAGTAATATCTACCTCATGGTTTCAGGAACCCGCGTGCAATATATTTGACATTTGATAATTAGAGCTGCATATTATATTTATATGTAACATTTCATATTAGCATAAGAAATAATAACTTTTTTGGGGGGTTCTTTGTGCTTCAAATTTTTGTGTGGATAAGATAAATTGCATTTCTTCTATATTTCATGTGAGAGTACATTATCATTATGGCCTTTGAAGTAACTGTGGAGTTTTAATTGCTATTGGATACTTTAATACCTGGGTTACCTTGTGTGTTTTTTTACCTCTTTTTCATTTTGATAGTTTTGTAAACTGATTATTTTTTGTGCATGAACTTTGCCAGTGTTCCTTTGGATTATTACATGTATATTGGGATGAGAGGAGTCGCCAGAGCATCAGACTGGGGCTTCACAATGGGAGACTTATAAGTGTTATGAAATTCAAATATATATCAATACAAAGATGAGCAGAGAATATTTTACAAAAGGGTTTTACATTTCGCCCTTAAAAACAAAAGACGTGACCCAATAAATAACCAAGAGCAGACCCAGGAGGCTGCGGCTTTTCACCCAAGATAAAAACCTTGCACATGTGTTGTGCATAAAATTTTTAATTTTCTTTTTTAAAACAGCAGAAATTATTTGGGGGGGAGTTTAAAGAATATCTCTGGGTACCGAAGAGAAATACTGGGTGGGATATCTTTGGGTGAAGAGTTCAACCTTCTTTTTCTTTTTTTTTTCTTGATTAAGCTAGGTTACTTGTTTAGTGTCAGGAGGAGTCATTTCTGTGGGTGCTTCATACTTTACGATATCTGAGAGGAGACCATCTGCTCCCAGACTCCACCGGCTCTCGGGTGGAAAGGTTGTAGCACCATTTAAAAAGAGTGCCATCAGAGAGGTCATTAGCAAAGGGAAATCAACGTTGCTGTTTATGTGGATAATTATTGTAATTCGCTTCAGTACTAGCCATTAGCGCTTTTGCATAAGGGAACATCAGACAACAGTTGCTGGTTGAAAGGCCCCCGTCACTTCTGAATAACTTCAATATCCATGTTCCATCAACGCAGACAGCGGGGAATCTCAATTTGTTATATAAGCCTGTAAAATAATGTCTGACCTTAGAGCATTTGGCACAGTGCAGACGCAAATATGAAGATAAATGAATGGAAAATAATGGGAAACTGTTGCTGATGTGCCCTGGACTGTTTTTCATCCCCAATGCTGTAATTAGGTGCAAATAAAAGGACCAGGCTGGTAAATGTCGTGGTTCTAGTGTATTTACGTTGTGAGGCTTTTATTTAACAGCCTCGCTGCTCAGCAATCATGAGAGCAGGGTCTGAAGTAATTAGTGCCTGGTCTGATCAGCATCACTGTCTGCGCAGGTTTCATGGAGCGGGGAAGTGTGATACAAGCACTGATGATCTTTGCTTTTTGTTCTTTTTTTCATTTTACGATTAAAATCCTTACATTTTATGACAATTTGAGTATTTCTGTGGCACTTTCAAGGCTTCACTGAAAGCGCTTGACAGTTCAAGTTACATTCACCCAATCACACACACCCGAACAACGCACACCTATATCCAGTGCTTTATTCTATCACACTTCTATCAGAGGCACTTAAGGGTTCAGTGTCTTGCCCAAGGACATATCATCATACAGTACGGAGGAGCCGGAGATCAAACCACCGGCCTTCTGGTAAGAGGACAACACGCTCTACCTCCTGAGCCACAGCCACACACCACTGACAAAAACATACCAAATTGTTGTAAACTTAACTTTTTCTTAGTCTGATGATTTCGATAAGCCACGTCATGCACATCGGTCCTCCTTCATGTCCTCTGATGAGTGCAGGGAGTTTTGAGGAAGAGGTATTTTGAGGTGACAAAAGAGTTTAAGAGGAAGAATGAATATGAATTATTCTGACATTTCATCCGTCTGATAGATTTCTGTGTGACTGGGAGAGGTGGAGAATGATGACAAACCGATCATGTGCCTGTCTCACTTTGTTTACCTAAATGTCAGCCAGCCAGAACAGCTGGGTTCATTTACCCTCGGACCTGAGCCAGTGAGCTTGTTCCATAATATCCGGGGACTGCAAAGCCAACATGACCAGGTGAGTGTCACTGAGCATTTCTTTGCGTGAAATAATATTTGGAACTACTGGCAACACACCTAATTTTGCCCAGTGGGCGTTGTGTATTTGTCGTGTTCTCCCTCCTCCGTGTGTCGCTGAGTGTGGAACTGACAGGGCTGTATGGCAGCTTCACCTCCCCCAACTTCCCCCAGCCATACCCTGACAACCAGCACATAGCGTGGAACATCAGCGTCCCAGACGGTCACAGGGTCAAAGTCTACTTCACCCACTTCAGCGTGGAACCCTCCCACCGGTGTGAATATGACTACATCCAGGTACATGCTGGAGAAACCCACTCTCACTATCTGCACAGGAGTCTGTACTTAAAGGCCTCTGACCCTGTCACACCAGGTTTTGGCGGAGGGAAATGAAACCTTGCGGTTCTGTGGCGAGGAGGAGAAGAACTACGAAAGCGCTCCGAGGAACACCGTCATCCTGTCAGCCGGAAACCTCATGTCAGTGGTCTTTAGGAGCGACTACTCTAACGAGGGCCGATTCACGGGCTTCCGAGCGTTTTACACTGCAGAAGGTGATGCAGAATGGTGACATCTGAGGCCAGAGGGCAGATACGATTTTGTTGGCTGTAATTACACCAAGAATAATGGAGTTTACAGATAAATAATACCAGGATTACATAGTATACTGTATATATATATTTTTTCTTTGTGATTAAAGTTTTAAAATACTAATTTATTTATACTACTATAATACTATAGCACCATACACAGGACAAATAATGACACAACAATAGCACACAGCTCCAATAAAGTGCAACATAAGTTATTAGAAGAAGTAACTTAATTTACATTCAACTATCCGACTGTAATAATGCAATACTTTAAACATAGTTTGGCTGTTTAAAGAGTAATTTGGCTACTACTTCTCCTTCCTCCTATTTTTCATTTTGCTAGCATCCTTACATAAAAAAAATACGTGACTCCCCTCAATTTTCATTACAAAGTCCGTCTTTTATCTTCCATTACTTTTAGTATTCTGCAGCTGATATCAACCAAGAAGGGAAAAAGTGAAAATAAGCTTTTACAGCAACTAATACTTTTCCAACTGAATGTAACAGTCTCACCTCGGCAGCAGCTGCAGCAGCTTTATTAAAATGTTCATTCAACATCTGGTCGTTGGTTAGTTTCAGACAATTTATGACACATTTTTATGAGAGACGCTGTTAAGACAAAGTAGATTTATTACATTTGAAAGATGGTGACCTCCACTCCCCGGAAAGTTGCAGACCTCAAATCATTATTACTACAAGAGATAATTCACCCTTTCCCTGTGTAATGTACATTAATGAATGAAAATAAGTACATATTTATGATGTAGTGTTTGTCTCTTTAACCTCTCTACCTCACAGATATCAATGAATGTCTGTCCAAGATTGAAGATGAGAAAGCTTGTGACCATTTCTGCCACAATTACATCGGTGGGTTTTACTGCACGTGCAGACGAGGATACCTTCTACACGACAACAAAAGAACCTGCACAGGTAAGAGCCGTGCAGACCTGAGCTTAATCAGAGTCAGACCCTTTGTCGTGAGCTGAAGTGTCACTGTATATTGATCTGTGTAAATGGGGCTCCTCACGACCCCACAGCAGATGTTGATGCCCATTAGTGTGCATTGACCTGTTTGAGGCATCGGCAACAACAAATTTCAATTCCAAAATATTTGTTGACGCGGAACTGTATTAATGACACAGCTCGCACATTTGTAAACGTGGTATGAAGGTGTTAATAAAAACAAGTAGCTGCTAATTTTGAGACTTGGATGAAAATGACATCCCACTGCTGCGCGGTGAACTACGTCATTTGTCTTTAAAAATGCTCTCGATACTTCACAGAGCAAATCTTCAACAAAAGTATTTTCTGACCTTTCACACAGGGCCCACGGTTCAGAGTCCTGCAGTGGGTTCTATTCGGTGCTAGCTGTCCTGTGCTGACTCATTTCAGAGTGAAAAGGCAAACTGATGCACAAAGTAGTTGATCTCTGCCAGCTGGTGCAGAGCAAGGTTAATTACTGTCGATTCCCGAGGGAAAAGCAACTTCAAAATGGTGTTAAAAATTGATACCTGTGTGCGGCGCTAATAGTGTACTGACAACAGGTAATTTATCACAATTACCAGCTGATGTGCTTTAAATTATTATTCTTTGCCGGAGGAACAAGGTTGACAAAACAAATCATGCAATGAATGGGCAAAAAAAATGATTATCTGCCTGGAGTTTGTACTAATTATATGAATTACAGCAACTCAGCCTCTTTGCAATGCTCGTTTGTTTCCGTCTGTAACGGCATCTGCACACACTTGCCGGGGCAGTAATGCAAACCTAAATGAATTAATGGTGCCAGGAAATATCTCAATTCTCATAAAAAAAACGTATTTTCATCTAATCAAGAAAACATTTTCATACTCTGAGGCACTTTCAAGTAGAACCCTCATTCATCAGTTTGACAAATTAACATTCAGGAGTTGCAAAGATGTGAACACTGAAAACACAAATGGTTAGTTTGAAAAGTTACCACATTTAAAAGGGGTTTTAATGAGACTCCTCCTCACAGTGCCGTGCCACAGCCAGGTGTTGACCTCACCATCGGGGGTCCTGACCAGTCCCGGCTATCCGAACCCTTACCCTCCCTTGATTCAATGTGACCACACCATCCGCCTGCCAGAGGGCTACAGGATAATCCTGGACTTCCTGGAAACCTTTGACGTAGAGGGACACCAAGATGTCCCCTGTCCATATGATATGTTGAAGGTTAGTCATGTGACTTTAGGACCTGACAAACACACCCACACACGCACGAGGTGATGATTAGCAATGTATTCCTACTCATGCTTGCGGAGGCAGTCTGTCATTGACTTGTCCTCCTCGGGTGATATACCGTGTGGCCATTCGTTTTGCTGCATATTTAAGTTTGGCTGGACATCAGTCAGGCAAACATTTAATGACTCAACATGCCCGTCTCTTATTTGTCATTCCTCTTCTTCAGATTTCGACAGCTGGACAGGAGTACGGACCCTTCTGTGGATCAACCGCACCAGCCCGCATCGACACAGGAAGTTACCAAGTGCATGTTAGGTTCAATTCTGATACTGGTGGCAAAAACAAGGGGTGGCAGATCAAGTACACGAGCAGGCTGAATGCCTGACTTTAACTTCAGACTGACGGCTTGTTGCCACGGACATTGTGCATGTCGTTATACACAACCTGAACATTTTATGGTGACTTCTACGGTGGAGCAACTTCACATAACCATAATTTTTGTGATGAAGTTTGGATATTGTGTTCAGGCTAGCAGATGTCTTTTCTTAAAGGAGATATATTTGCCTAATTTCAGTTCAAAATTTTTATTTTGTTCTTATTTGAAAAGGTTTACATATTCCTTTTATTAGCCTTGGCCTGAAATGCTTGGTTTTGAGCATGGCCACACATACGTGAACGCAGGTGAAAGATAATCACATGTTTACCGAGGTTGATCTCTGTGGATTTGCTTCACCCCAGGAAGTAAATGTTTTATTCACCCCCCCTTGCTTGCACAGAATGGAAGTGCATGTGACCGTGCCCTTAAGCTCCTGTCTCTTTAAGGACCGTGTGGGAAATGTCGGTCTCTTGCCGCGTGATTCTCTTGCAAGGGGGCATGTCAGACTAACCACCTCATGTAGGTACATTATGCAAAATCTCACAATCCTTTGCAAATCGGCTACATACACAAGATACAATATATAACACACTAGAGCCGAGGTCTTCAACAGGGGGTCCTGGTCTTCCCACAAATTTAAATGTCTTTAAATACACATTAACATGAATCCAACATATTGTAGCGAACGGATAAATGGAGGCAGAAGACGTTATCTTCCAGTCAGCAATGCACACATTGTGTATTATTTGAATAGCTTAGTATTGAATGCACAATAACAGGGTAGCTATGTTTATACATGGCACTTGGCCCAGTTTAATATAAAACACAATTTTATACAATATATATAGTAGGGGGTCCCTGCTCCATCTCTCCATCAGTTTGGGGGTCCTTGGCCTGAAAAACGTTGAAGACCCCTGCACTAGAGGAAAGGGAAAAACTGAATAAAGAATAATATATCTCCTTTAATGCTTCTTTAATATGACATCGTGAACTTGGCACTACAAAGACCTCCCAAACTTCAAGCTATTTCATTGTGTGTATCTAATTTTATTGTTTTGATCAACAATCATTTTTAACCTCTTTTATAATTTTGCTTAATTTTTATTTTTCTACTGCAAATAAACTCAGGCTAAGAAAAAACTGTTGTTTTAACTTACTTTTATTTAGACATACAGTATATTGGCATTATTGTATAAAACCTGTGGCTCTATGTGACCAAACAACAATTAGGATTCAAAAAGATTATCCCACAAAATACCGTAGCTGAGTGTAAACAATTCTCCTGCTGTATTCTCACTTGAGACGGGGGCGCATTTTAACACCCTGGCAGAAACAATAAATTAACTCCTTTTAAAATATTCTGGAAGTCCCTGAGTCTCGTCTGAGAAGCTGGTCGTTTAACCTTCATACATTATGCAGCTTGTTCTCAGCAACCCCAGCTCTGCTCCTCTATCAAAACACTCATTACAGGCTTCTTTAGTCCCATGAAATTGCCTCTCAATGGACACCTTTGCATTGACTGACTAACATTTCCTCCATCTGTGGCCCACAAGTGGTGCAGAAGAGCATGCCTGATGTGAGGAGGAATCACTTGTGTTGATTTACTTCCACTGTTCCCGTTATTCTAGTGTCAGATTTTTCCCTTCGTGTTTCTTGGAATTACAGCAGGTTGAGTTCCTGTGATTTCTTGTTTTTTTTTTTTTAAACCATCACCATATTAACATTGAATGAGCTGTTATGCTGCTACACACTGAGTAAGGAAGGGTACTGACCCATAAAGCACATCACCTTGACATTTGCAACCCAACAGAATCGTAAGCTCCTCGGTGGACATGAGTCCTCTCAGAGTTATCTGACCACATTGGCATAAAGTTCATTTCCAGCACGAAAGGCCCAGACAGTCCTCGGGGCAACTGGGTGCTTACAGATTAAACCTGCAGTTTTTTACTTGGGCACTGCTACACTGACAATCATATCCACCAAGACAGTGTCACACATGACAGCACAATCGACTGATCTGGTACCACACACACTCACAGTTCAGCCTAGTTGGGGCCAATTCCACAGGAATTACGCACACCATGAAACCCATTAGCCATCTGTTGGAAAATATGTAGCAGCAGCATGCAGCCAACAGGGTTACAGCTAGGAAACACATCCTATTTGTAGACAACCCGGTATCTCATGCATGAACTTACTGTATGTGAGGAAAGATGTATAAAGAAGGTTTACTATGTCAGAAACGTTTTTTTCTTATCGCCTCCACCATTGAGGTTATGTTTTTGCCCCTGTCTGCTGGTTTGTTGCTTGATACATTTTTTTGTCAGCCGGATTCCACAAAAACTTAGAAGGATGGGACACGAGTAAAAAAAAGAAACAACATTTTTGACAAAATTAGAGATCCAGGTAGAGATCCAGGAATTTTTTCAAGACATTTTCCCAGATTTCCCCAGGAAAAATTCATGGATCTTGATGAAATAAATCTGGCATAGTTAGGGAACTGATATGAGTGTGTGCAATTTGGTGCAGATACAAATTATTTGTTTATGTATTGGATTTTGACTTCGTGGACATTGAAAACCGTTTATAGAAAAAGCCAATTCTCTCCCTGTCTTATTTGCTGTTGTAGGTTCCTAAAGAGGCAGCAATATTAAACTAAGACTGTTTCATAACCAGTTAAAAAACTCCTTTTAGGGTCTTTAAAGCTGCTGTTGGTAAGATTTGAGATTTGGTGAGCATTAAATATATAATAACCTTTCAGAAGAATGTAACTCAAGCAATCTGAGACCAAACTAGACTCCTGCACTTCCTCTAGGCTCTGTTAATCTGGCCCATGATGGGAGACTTTGACCAGAGCAGTTCACTAACCCTATAGGTTGTTCTCTTAAGCATGTCATGCATGCTCATCTCTTTGGTGAAAAGCCTGCCCTGAATCAATGGCTAACACTATGGGTGCCCTTCTAGTTGTTAATGGTTCTGATCATTTACTATTGAGCATTTGGGGTATTTAACCAGAGCTTATAGCTTTGTGGCCAAAATCAATGTTGTGCATCACAGCTCAATGCTCAGCTTTTGAGTAAATCCTCAGAGCACAATGCTGTGCACATAAACACTGCTAATTAACATACTTGAAAATAAAAACACATTTGAAAAAACAAAGAGGACACAAGCACTGTCAAAAGTTTGAGTTTATTTACCACCATTCAACATGTGTATCAAAGGTACCTTATACTGCACAATCATATACAAGTTCCCATTCTAACAACTGTCGTACGTGTTTCAATTAAATACTACATGTGAATGTGCTGGAGAACTGACACGGGGAAGTTCTTAGAAGCTTTAAGTGGTGTGACGTGTTACTTTTGACGAAACCTCTTGACCCAATAATGCACATACAGGAGATCTTTCTAAAAAACAAGCTGGTGGTGACAACTCAATCTCGCCACAACATAAAAAAAAGATGATCCTCCCGCAAATTCAAGTCCACCATCATTTGTGTTCTTTGTTCGAGAGACAGATGAAGCGATGACAGGCACGACAAAGGCCATCTTCTCCGTGACCTATGAGTCATGCGGACCTGCACACATCGAACACACCGATGCATATCACGTAGCCACTGGACTGATACATAGCCTCCTAATAGTATATAATTGATAGTGTTAAAGAGTGCTCATCCAGAAATACAGGTTCTCAATAATTCAAAGATGAAGCTTTGTCATTCAAAATGTCAGCCATAATGGGCTCAGTGAGGCTTGCATGTATGTGTCATACATCTCGTCTTGTCTCACACTTTACTGGTGGAATGATAAATTAGCCCGTGTGATCCATTCAAATAGATGTATTTATTGACGCAGAGTTTTGACACAATTATGTCTACTCGATTTTAGGATTTGCATATATGTCATAAAAATTGTCACTCTCCGAAGGATCAAGGTCACGGGTTCTGTCTGCACTCCATGTCATTCTAACGTAGTGCAAGTTACTTTGGCATTGAGTTTTGTGCGTGTTCCCACCATACTATTGTATTTCTACTATTCAATATTCCACATACTGAATCTACTAATAGTAACAGGTCAGTAAATTAGGATATTTCACACCTATTGGTAGAGTCCCACCGATTTTCTTGGCTATTTCTTGGCTAGAAAATCATATCATATGATCCGATATGAGCCGTTCACAGACTTATTGGTATCCGCGTTTGTTTGCGGATATACACAGATGGGAAAACGTTTATCTTACAGAATACAGGATGTGGATTTATGTTTGCATTTTCCGAAAAGAAAAGAAAAAAAAAGGTGATTTCCTTCATTCAAATCATTTTTTAATTTTTATTTATGGCTATTTATAATAAAGTTGACTGTAAAATATCAAGCCTATAGTTTTTTGTCATAAAGGTTTCATAACGACATCTTAGGAATCACTGCCAAATTTTATTTTTGCATAATTACATCGGCCAATGTATTGGTATCAGAAATCTTTCACTCCCTTATATCTGTATTGGCATTAGCCTCCAAAAATCTATATCTGTCGAACTCTATAAAGTAGCCCACACATGAAGAGTGTGGTGAAAGATGAAAAGGAAAATACCAAATTCAGTTCTATTAACACATTTGTTTTTTTTTCACAACAATTTATCAATTTCTTGACATTGAGAGTCTATTTGTAAACATAAGTGATTGTAATAAAAGTAAACTTTTGATACGGAGCTCTAGTGGGGTCAGTACATGTCTCTTTTTGCAGGGGCCACTGGGACGGGAGTGTTATACGGTACAGGATCAGCCTGGCTAGCAGCTGATTGAAATAAGAGCACACTGCTACTTTCAACGTCACAAAAGATCCCCTGAATTCAAAATGTAAATGTCCATTCTGTGATGGCCCTTTTAAATTATTTCAAAAACACAATATAATCAGTTTTGTTGCTCACTATGAACTGGACATCAACTGGGTTTCTTTGACTAGCTGAAAGTATATTTCTTACTTATATTCAACTTAAATGTGTGCATACAAAAAAAAGCAGTGCATAATTTCTGTCTTAATTGGCAATTATAATGAGGAGCACATAGTAAACAATAATACTGGGAAACTGATTCAACAATAACAGTTTTTATAAAAACTTAGAAGCAAAACCAGCAATAGCAGCTTCAAAATTCGTCTGATAGTCCACTGAATTGGGAGAATGGTATCTTTTATATTCCCAGTCCCCAATGAAAAATCACTTACATGCTCGGACATGGATCCCAACAGAAGTGATATGTGAACTTGTGATCTGAATAGGTGCTGGCAGGTTAATTGTGACCCTACATGAACAGAACCAGGCTGCTGAAACTGCCTGCTGCTTTCAGCTCCATATTGAACAGATTTTTTTTTTACATAGATATGTTTATATGTGTATATATGTATATTTTTACAGCCTGGCACAAATTAAGGAGCCAATAGAAAGCTGCAACTAGTGGTTAAAACCTCTTGTGGCAAAAGTGCTCAGGTGGTTTTGCAAGTTTTACAAAGTGATGCAAACATCAACATTATTAGCATTCATAGATTCCAGCATTATGTATATTATCAGTACCACAGGACAAATCCCATTCTACTGACCCTGAGGCAGGTAGTGTGAATTCTTATCAGTCTCTGCTCAGATGAAGCTGGCCTAGTCCCTGCCTCTGGCTGCCGTTCGTTTGCCCTGCGCGTTCTTCCCACCGGCCTGCCGGCTGCTGTCCAGCTGTGTGCTCCTGACGGACTGCACGGCCTGGACCTGCTGAAGACGTGTGGCCAGCTCGGCCTTGCAGGCCTGCAGCAGATCTGCCGTCCTGGATGAGTCCCAGCCCAGCACCTGCTGCATAGCTTCAACCCCTCTGCTCGCTACCATCTAAGGACACATGGAAGAGCCTTCGTTTCCAACGTGAACATGTGAGATTTTATACTAATTTATGGTTTCTGGATACACATGTACAAACAAATGCAATCCAATCAGACAGCCATGTAATAAATACTATCCAAATCCTATTCTCTGTGGAGAATATAATGTTCAGCTTCTATTGACAATGTGTCAGATAGATTTTGATTTGCGGTTTAGGTAGTTGTGTTGATATATTGGACTAAAGGATATTGACAGTAGTTTCCCCTCCTTGTTGTGTGTATTGAGTGTGGATACCCGACCCGAGTCCGTTGAGGACCCAGCGGCTCAGACAAAGGTTTTCTAGATATTCAGGGTTGGTCTGGATTCGATCACATTGGCTGAGCTATCTTCTTGATCTTTTTTTACACTACACATGAATGTAATTGTGAAAACATCGGGCTAGGGTCAGGTTACAGGACACATATAGTAGAATGTCTGTCCGGTTCTGGTCGGGCTCAGGTAGTTTCTCTCAGGCTTAGCTAAATTAAATACCCTCTGGATTACATAAGAGAATTATGTCACTATAGTAACATGTGGATGTGTCGTGTCAGTTTTACATAATTGCATAATCATTTCTACAGCTGCTACTCAAATAGGTATGTTGCAGAATAAGCCATGAAGGAATGATACATGTTGGAATCTCAGGTCTGATTAAATCCACTGTAAATCCTTCACCTTTTTAAGAAACCCTGGATCTGCATTTGAAGTTACACACAGTACATTCATAAAAGTCTAATTTGGGTTATTTGTATCTGCAGAGATGTTGAGGCAGATTGGACGGTTGGACTACCTGCAGGTCTTCAGTGGAGAGCCTGGTCTCTGGGCTTGTTTTGCCTTTCAAGACCATCAGAGTCCTGGACATGAATCCAGATGCGGAGTCCACTTCCATGCCGTCTGGCATATCCACCTCTCCAGCCCCTGACATATCAAACAAGTTTTCTCTCAGGATCATTTGTTGTATAAAGAGTTCACAGTTACCACTTGGGGAAAAAACAAGCAGAGACAACGGTTCCACCTAGTGCCCAAAATGCACAAGCACACCTTTTCCCTTACACGTAATGATAAATACTGTATGCCAGCAGAGGGAATAGACTGATTACTGATTTATCAGTAAGTGTTGGTAGTGTTTCTATTGTTTACAGCTGCAAAATTATTGCTGGTGCTGCATATCATGAAGATGCAATGCAAGACTCCGTAGAGAGCTTCAAATATGAAACAACGAATCCATGAGACAGGTGGCAAGGCAAGGAGAGAGAAAGAAGAGAAAAATAAAGAGGAAGAGTGAGAGAGGTAGATTTAACTAGCTAACATCAACCTAGGTAGATTTTTATTACCTGCAGTTTTTTCTAGATGATTCCACAGCATGTCATTTTTAAAATCAAAAGAATTCAAGAAGTCTTCCTGTTTGATTCAGTTTGTTGTGACAATATGCTCTGCCACTTGGCACATAAAAAAACTAAAATGTATATGAACACGTATCTATTTAAATATTGACCAATTGAATACAAATAGTTTTCTTAGTTACTAAATCAAATACATGTATAGATGTTTATAAAGAGTTCTTTTCACATCACAAGACTCCTCAGCATTTCTTAGTGCGGCAGTCTAACATGCTGGTTAAGGGTTTGTCACGATCCTTTATCAAAAGAATGAGCACTTTCTGGGTCATTAACTTCCTGTGGGAGCGATACAATCATAGACTTGTATTGATTACTTTGTTGGATGTTGTACTCATGCTTATTGATTATAATGAGGGAAGATTAATGAGCACCTCTGGCATATTAAGACTCATAGACGTATTTATTTTACGGCAAACATATATGAAATGGCTTTTATATGATTATCATAAACTAATTCGATTAGATACACAGATAAAAGAAAAGATAATATCACAGAAACAGAACTATTCTATTTAATGGAAAGATTGAGTTCTCAAAGGTTGCTGTGATAGGTTTGCCGAGCCAATAATATAACTGCTGGTTTTCCATGAGAACTCTATGTGACAGAATATTTCTGTGAGATACTAAATAAAGCTTCCGAGGTTTATTTGATGTAACTGAAATACAAAAACTGAAATAACTTTCTAACTTATCACATGTGTCAAAGAAGCCACAGTATAAACAATGCAACCTCTTTAGTGTGTAGGCAAGAATAACATGTCCCAGATCTTTATTTGGGAAAAACATTTTTAAATTGGAAAAACCACATAATGACAAAGCCATACCTCCCTGGCTGGGCTGACTCGGCTCTTCCTGCTGCTTGTCCTCTTTTTCCGCAGCTTTGAGGTAGAGCTGGAGCAACTCCTTGGACTGTCTCTCCTCCTCCCTTCTGTCCAAAACCCTCTGCAGTGTCTCCTGTAGGTCCACAGCCTTCTTCTCTTGGAAGCCCAGAGCAGAGGCTAGCTCAGGGCATGGGGCATCTACTAAAGTCTGGAACAGCAGGACACACAAAAGGATACTTAGAATGGACAGCTGTTTTTTTTTTCTATTGTTGACTATAGAAAAGTTTATAGAATATTCCCAGACTTATCCTCTAACAGGAAAAACATTAAGGGCATTTTCAAATCTAAAAGTTTAGATCAGGCCTGAACCAAGGTTCATGTCTTTGTTACATTGTTTGTACTTGATCTGGTTAGATTTGGTTTCACATTGTTATTCAGGGAGTGAACTAAAGACTTCTGTGTGACATATGTACGACCTGTTTTCATCACTTATGTGGGCTGCATCTATCTATACTTGATATTAAGTGTCTTTGAGTTTCTTGAGAGGCGCTATATAAAAAAAGTAGTATTATAGATTGGTTTGTCTTACGTTGGCATATTGTCAATTTGTCTGTCTCAACTGTCTCAACTTCTTGCAGTTGGTCCCAAAGTCTGTACCATCCAAAAAAGTGTTTTCACACTGTAAACAAATTCAACCATGGTTTTCTGGTAGTACCATTTCCATATTGTTTCCTTCCCAGTGCATGCTGGGATAGTCATGACAGCAGCTGCTGTTTGTAAAACAGAAGAATAATGTTGGTACCTGTAGGTCGTCCTCAGACAAGAGGATGATGCTGGCCAGGTCCTGCTTCAGCTGCTGAGCCAGGCCCCACCAGGGGGCTACAAGGCCGAGGGCATCCACAGTATCATTCTCCAGAATCACAGACTCCCTGGCCATCCAGGCTGTGCCACCATCCACTACAATGAGAGGTAAACTGAGCACCTAAACACACAAGGCTGAGCATTTCACTGTTAAAATGTTAAGAATCACTTCAGACTGAAGCCAGATCTGTGACAGAAGTAAACCTGCTTACTCTTGCGAAGTGGAGACCATGATTCTTTTTCATGCAACAGCATGAACTTTGTGTTTGGGGGTAAACACAAGAAGTAGGACTGATCCTCTACTATCGTCCCATCATCCTCTAGGACCACTGTGACCTGGTCACTGGGACACCCAAGGAACTCAGACCCTGCAGGAAGAGAGAGAGATGAGAGACTGTACAGGTCGAATGTGTGAATATGCTTCATTATGAGCACCTCTTTGACACATCGACATCTTTGGCCATGTTGCCATGTTTCAGAACCAAAATAAGTAGGACAACCGGTCCCAAGCTTGAATATCTTAGGCAGCCAACTCACATACCAGATGATCATCAGCTGATTCCAGCAAATACCGATGACTTCTGTACTTTAAACAAGTCCATCCAATAAAGATGTCACCTCCTCTTTCATCACAGCTGCTCCTCCCTGTCATCCAGTACACTGCTGTTGCATTCTTGAGTCCCTCTGCCTCTTTAACCTGAGGCTTGGATTTTAAAATGACGTATTCCTCATGCCAATGATAAATACATAATTTAGTTAATGTGTCTGGTGGGTTTGCTTCTCATAGATTTGGTTTTTGGGGTCTTTAATTACCTCCACCAAGGAGATTATGTTTTCACTCTTGTCTGTTTGTTTGTAAACAAGATCAGGGGGCAAATCCAGTTTTTCAACAATGGAACCATTTTCCTAGGGAATAACTCATGGATCTCAATGAAAAGAATTAGGCAAAATTAGGGGACACCATTGAAAGCAATTGATGACATTATAATTAGATCACAAAATGAATCTTCAAATGCATTTTTTAAATGACATGCTTCCAGGTATTGTCACATCACCAGTCACCAAAACTTTTTTATCCATCTATACATCTCTAGAAATCGACAATTTGTAGTCATAGTCCCAGAAGAGCAACACTGATGTAATCTAACATACAAGCTGCATCTAACACTTTGTGATCTTCAAATTACTTTTAATTGTTTCACTTTGCTTTTTCAAACTGTTTCCTATTGTTTGCTTTACATTTTTGACTGGTAAAGCACCCCTGTAACTGTGTTTTGAAAGATACTAAAGATACTACATATCAAGTTTATTATTATAATAATTATTATCATTACTACATGTGTGACTTCCAGCTCTACTGGGCAGACAGCTTGAGGATTGCAGTGATGCGGGCAACGCCTGCTGACGAGCACTGAAGGAATGAGCAGGACACTGAGGCAGCTCTCTGACTTTTCATGTTGGTCTCCTGCAAGTTCCAACAGGACCCCTGACAGATAAGTGAGATTCACGTGTGCAGCAGAATACCAGCAGAGTTTAACCTGTCAGTGACCAGGATCTACATTCAAACAGTCGTGTTACAGGTTCACACCAGAGCCCAGACCGAATCCCAGATAAGTGGGATCACAGTAAGACACAGATCACATCCACTCGAGGCTGTTTCACTTTGACGTCCCATGTTTCTGTGTCTTGTAGAGTGGGTGTTACATTAGAATCTGTACATCTCCACTGTCATTCAGACACGTTTACAAGTTGAACCCATTCAGCAGCTCACCTCTTATCTTCAGCTCCGCCAGGGAGGGAACAACCAGCCCGTAGGACTTCTGTCGTGTGAAGTTACACACCTTACACGGCCGTATGTCCGCCATTCTGGCCTTTATGTTCCCTAACTCACGTCTATTCTTCCTCTTCAGATGCTCACTGGGAACAACCAAACAGACTCCTGTCTTCGAACCAACGCGGAACTGCCGCGGTGACGCTAAGGACGCTGGGATATGCAGTTTTATACAACGCCAAGATCAGAGAGGCAAAGAGGTGACAACAGAGCTGTAAATCTCCAATGTGATAAAACATAACATAATATATGTTGTATTGTATTATAATATAATATTTAAAAAAGACTTGTCACAAGTAAGCAATTTAAACAGTACATGTATGTTTGCATGTAAAGGGTGTACTTGATGAATTTATAAAATGTTCCTTTATATTTTTTATAATCTATAATTTATGTTTTGTTTGAATTTTTTCATATTTCTCTCCTGTCATTTGCGATTGTTGGTTTAGCAAAGAAATGACAAATCTTAACTTTAAGGACATTTTGGCAGGTTGTTTTTCTTCTGAAATCTCTCATCAGATGACGATTCTCCCCCTCAGTAGAAAGTGTCAAAAGTAATCTGAAAACACATTTTTATTCTTTAGCCTTTCAATGTGCCTAAATTGTTGTGTTGTTTAGTATTATGATCGTTGTTGTTATCGGTATAATTGTAATCACTTCTTATCTGTCATTACTTTTTTTTTGTAAAGCACTTTGGATCAACAATGTTGTTTTTAAAGTGCTGTATAAGTAAAGTTGATCTCTCTCTATATTCTTATTTTGTTTGTTTTTCTCTTTCAATGAAGTGTTACCAGTTCAGTTGAAGTTGTCTGTTTGTGTCCTGTTTGCACTAATGGACACTGAACTGTGTTTAGTGTGGTGCAGGGTAGTCAACTATGGTGGTTAGTGAGAAAGTAAACAGAGACATCAGTGGTGAATATAATATATTTACTGGTGCAGGGTAGTTAACTGTGGTGGTTAGTAAGAAAGTAAACAGAGACACCAGTGTTAAATAAATATATATACTGGTGCAGGGTAGTTAACTATGGTGGTTAGTAAGAAAGTAAACAGAGACACCAGTGTTAAATAAATATATATACCGGTGCAGGGTAGTTAACTATGGTGGTTAGTGAGAAAGTAAACAGAGACACCAGTGGTGAATATAAACCGTTGCTGTCCTCCAAGGAAAAGCAATCGAGCGCGGCTCACCACAGCGAGGAGATAGGAAGATGGCATCCACCGAGCAACCTGATCCACCAACACAGGTCCACATTCACACAACTAAAACACATCCACCCGTTTGTGTGCACGCGTGACAGTGACCTCCTGCGACGTGTTTATCTTTCGCTTCTCTTCAATTGCCTTAACTCCCCTTAGTTACTTTTATAACGCCCCAGTTAGCTAGCTTTGGTTAGCATGCTCGCTAGTTAGCACGCTTAGCTAGCCGCCGCGGCAGTGCTCCAAAAGTTTCTCCTCAGACATGTTTGTGCAGTCACGTCCACGCGAAGGGCTGAGCGGACGTCGTCGTGTTTCTGCCACATGTTGCCATATGTTGTCGTGAACAGCTCACCCAGCCGGCTAGCTCTTTACTTGGACTCAATGCCCGCCCTTCCCCCTGACAATGTAGCCTCGTCTCTGTCTTACAGTGCTGTTAATGATAGGATGGGTGGAAAGGTCACAGTTAGCCCGGACGAGCCTGGTGGGGTTCGCACTCCCCTCCGCGTCTCGTCCCTGACACTGCTATCGGTTTTAAAACGCTGACAGACGTCGATCATTCAGAGGAAACTAATGGTAAACAAAGTTTCGACTCATGCTTAACTCGTCTGGGGGCAGCTTAGCACCCAGCTGCTGCATTTACAATGTAAATGTTCACACCACAGGTTGTGCAAAGTCCTGAAGGTCAATGTACCAGTGGGACTCCATGTTGACTAAATGACGAGCTAGTGCAGGGACATGTGTCCTAAAGTATCTCGTCCCTTTTGTGCACATGCATCCACTTTACGTGTCACTATTTCTTTTATTGCTCAGCGTTATATGAGGCAGAAGAAGGGCGCACAGATGTAATGCAAATAGACGATTTTACTGGTTCCTTCCCATTTATGTTTACAACTCGATTTTATGTGCATTCAGCTCATTATGAAGGAGCAGTCAAGTGACAGGTGTTCCTCCTGCTAGCTACTCAGGCTAGAGGTGGTTTGAGACCATCAATTATATGTTGTGCGAGATGTTCATGGTTTTATAACTGGAGTTAGTCTTGAGTTTTATTTTTCTCAGCAGCATTAATTAGTGAGAAACGTAGAGTGATGGATTTCATTTATTTATTTATCCGCTCCCTCACTGATACCCACTGTGCTCCAGTAGATGGCACTCTAATACAACTTTGTGTGTTTATCTTCTCAGGATGGCCTTCCACCTGGAGACAGTGGGCCAGCTCCCCCCAGAGAAGCACTGGTAAGAATTAAGTATTTAATATAAATTACTTCATTGATGCCAGATTCATAAAATGATTTAAGAATCCCTATTTGATGTAAATGTGTGTTTGCAGGATGGATCAAATGACAGGCAATTGTGATTTAGGAAACAGCTTTTTCTTGATGACTTTCTAATTTTCTATTGTCAGTAAATGTGCTCCATGCTGTTATTCTCAGCCTTGTGCTATTAATTCACCACAATATGTAAGTTCGATATCTATTTTTACTCATTTGTGTTGTGCTCTCATTGTGTTCTAACCTGTGAAATCCGCCTCTTTGGTATTTGGAAAACATGCACTTGTGGAAATTGACACAGTGAAGGAACATTGTGCTCGTCTTTTTTCTGATCGGGTGACTTACAGACATTTGTTTTCATCTTTTCATCAACAAACCACTTTTCCTTGGCTAATCAGATGATATTACCCACGTTCCCCAGTGAGATCGAGTATTAAAGGCGTCCAATTAGCAGCCAGTCATTTAGCACCACACTGATGTCCCCAAGCCCATAATGAGACTGTACTTTATGTTCCTCGGCTTTAGAGAGTAAAAAGCATGCAGAAAGCTCTGTTTTAACAACGACTGTGGTTCCACGGTTGCTTTAATCATGTTTCATAGAAAACTTTCACCACATGGATTTGTTTTTCCTTAGTTTAGCGCATTGTTTTTCTTCCTCAATACAATTTCACTCTGGATTTTTTTTTTGAATGAATTTCCTAATAGTTTGATTGAATACTCCTTTTGTCCTCAGTGAACAGTATTTAAGAAAAATGGCAGTGAAAAAGTTGCACATACTTGTTGATATTTGCAAAGCTGGTAACATTTAACCAGAATCTCGGGTCTTTGTAAGAATAAGAACGTCAGTTGTTTTTCTATAATGTATAGTGAACAGTGTTTATAGGACAAGTGATGACAATGATTATAACCGAGAGTGTCTTATTGCAAAGTGGGCTGGAATACATCACAGCACTTTCCTTGTATGGACACAGCATCCAGGTTAGAGCAGTGCTGTATTGTTCAGCCTACATGTCTCAATGTCATTCACCACCATTCACTCTTCATCCTCCCCCCATCATCCCTTCATGCCAAGGCTAATTTAATCCTGGGGTTATTGATTGTGGGAGCATTCTCCCAGGCTTTCTTTCAATTTACTTCAATTTCATCATCCCAGTGCGCTTCAAGACTGCCTACTCAAAAAGGGAAGAAATTCTTGTTATGAGGGTCCTGATTCGAGGCTGGTTGACAAGCCCCCCCCCCTCCCCACAGACAACCACCACCACCACCCTCACTTCCAGCCCCTTTTCTCCTTTCTCTTTTTGATGAGCTGCTCTTTCCCAGTTAAGTGGATTATTACAGTAGGGATAATTCTTGTCACATGGCATTATTTGGATGAGGTGAATAATTGAAATTTGTGTCTGAAAGGATTTTATCTGGTTGAGAGGAAAGGGAGTGCTGGCAGGGTTGGGAGGGCAGAAAGCGAGAGAGAGCGAGAGCATACACGTTTGTATAACATTTATGTGCACATGTGCATGTCAGACAAGCCAGTGTGTCAGGCTGGGGACACCAGTCATGTTAACAGGTTCTGACTCACCTCGCCCAGATCAGCAGGCCCTGGCACACTGCACGGCGTGGGCTCTTCTCTGTGGTGAGAGGGCCCAGCTCAGGGGCCAGTGCCACAGCCTCTGCCACCGTCCAGGCCAGAGGTGCAGGTCTAGACCTGCAGTTGCTGTAGAGAAAGAGAGTGTGTGTGAGTATGTATTCCATGGTTGACTGGTATACCAGTCACTGCCAGCTGCTGCTGTTGCCTCTGGCGGTGTTCTCTGCTCGCCCTCACCCCGGCTTGTTTCTTCTCTCTCTCTCTGTAACCCCCCTCCCCCCTCTACCTTCCACTTATCTCTGCCAGGGCCATTGCCCCTACCAGTCTCTAGCTGGCGTCTCCCTCGTCTCTGTGTTCTTACCCTGTAGTGTTACCCTGTGCTCAGCCCTAGTCACCTCCAATCATTCTGCACTTTGCTTTCAATTAATATATTTCCACCATAATTATATGTGAACAAAGTCACTTTGATCGTATGAGAAAACAGATGTAGATCTGCATTATAGTTTCTAGTAATTCCAATTTTATGAATTTATTTGATTTACGAAGTTAACTTTAGGTTAAAAATTAATACCTGCTTGACTATCTTAACTGCTCTATTCTAATCATTTATTTTCTCTGAATTTGTAGTTAAATACATACAGTAGGGCTCAAACTAATTGTTTTTTATTATCGATTAATCTGTTTGTCAATTTTCTGCCTATTTACTGCATTAAACTATATAAAATATCAGATTTTTGTTTTTCTTGTCAAACTCTAGGACCAACTCAATAACTGAAAACCAAATCATATATGTTTGCTGATGTCGGACTAACTTATCACTGAGTGTCCAGATTGTCCCTGATTTTGTTTGTGAATTTCCAGCACAGAAGGAGACGAACCGCTGCCATTCTGTGAAATACTTTTATTTTATGATGAATCATATGACTTTGCAGCTGATTTGCAGAAGTGTCGACCCCTCACAAATAAGATTCTTTTTCTTTTGGATATCCCTGGCAACATTAAGCCTCCTACTGTCACAGGCCTATATGGGGGGAAAATCGAGTTTCTGTGGGGATGCAAGCAGCTGGGTTATGCGTGCAGGAGGTGCATCTGTACCATTTGCATACTTCAGCTTGTGCATGTAGGCATTGTGTAAACTGAGCGTGTGTATGTGTTTAGATTTGTGGGGGGGGTCAACCCAGCAAAGGGAGGATGGTAGTGGGAGGGGGAAAAAGAATTGTATGAAGAACATCCCCAGTCTCACAGCAACTTCAAAAGCTCCCCTTCCCCAGGATATTAAGCGACTGTGATGAAAAATTTAGCAAGCGTTAAATAAGCCGCTTTGAAGTGATCTGTTTTGGCTCCGCAGTCTCAGAATTTCCGTAGCCGCTCTGCTATAGCCATCACACCACAGAAGGGGAGCGGGGTAAAAGGGAACAGTATGCTAAGTGTAGGAGTTGAGGGGGACCTGGCTGGTTGGCGGAGGACATGCCAGCAGGAATCGGTCCAGCCGGGCGACATGAAGGCACTGCCGCTGCTACTGTCACCTTTTGTCTCTCTCTGTTGCTCTTTTCTTCTCGCGTCACCTCTCCCTCCCGGATGGCTCTTCTGCTGAGCCCTGCGAGTCGCAGACAAACAGATGTTGCTCATATGTTAGCTCTAAAAAGGGATTTTTTTTCTTCTTCACTTAGTGGGTGTAACACAAATGTACCACAGTGGTGATACCAGGAAGTCAGAGGTTACTCTCGGGTTTAGTTATTTTTTGTCTTTAATGACTTTCCCCATGGAACTTGTGTTTGTGGAAAGACATGTCTTTCAAAACCAAACCTGCCCTCTGTGTGTGTGATTGTGTTTTTCTTTAAAAGAGCATTGAAATTCCTAAAATGTTAAAAAGAAAAACCTGAAATACCACAGATTTTAAGAGTTATGTATATTTATGTTTTCATTACCATAAATGATACAAATATTAAGTAATTTTATTGTATTTGACAATAAATATTTCAATTCACATTAATCACTTTAAAAACCATTACTTAAATTTTTGACTCAAGGTTTCAACACATGCTTCAAATTAATTATTGGGGCAGAATAAGAAATGGGATCCAGTAATGAGTCTGGTAGGGTAACTCCATTCTGTCAAGAAACTAGCCTTCAATTTAGTTAGTCAAGGGAACCTTCTGAGATTTTCCTTTTTTCCTCTTTGCTCATTACTTTAATTGTAATTGTAATCCTTTATTGGAGCTGTCTGCAGTAAAGGAGAGTTATGGTCCGAGTGGGGGCGCGAGCCATAGAGATATTTCATGATTATTGGAGAAGACGGTCACTAGGTGGCAGCCACTAGTTCGGCCTTGCTGTAATTACTGGGTGGGAAGTGATGGCAAGTGTGTGTATGCATTCAACGGTGTGTGAAGAGACATTTCTCAGACTCGATCACACTCCTTGAAAGAGAAAAGTGAAATAAATCTGATCGCCTTCCATCTCTCAGTCAGTAGATTGTGTATCCTGTCACGTTGACTGTAAACATGCTCCACGGACAAACAATACAAAGGCGTATGTGGAAATCATCTTTCTCCACAATCCTGTGGTTAATTCCAAATAACTTAAATTCTTCTTAAAACTTTATTTTCAATGTTACTTGAAAACAGTTTCGCACTGTGGGAACCAGTACAGACTGATGTAAGATTGTGTGTGTGTGTGTGTGTGTGTGTGTGTGTGTGAGAGACATGCCCACAGATTTACAAGAAAAACATTTGCACAGCAGTTTGTTTCAGTGGTCGTGGTGAAGTCGTCTCGTTTGAAAAGCATAAAAGCTCAATTCTCTGTTTCTCAGTGCAGCATTCATGGTGCATCATACGCTGTTTGTTTCAGTGGTTAATGATACAGGAAGAGCCCTCCATTTTATTGTTGCTGTGTTGCACTTTTTCCCCTCCTCGCTCAACCCGGCAGCCAGCCTCCTTAGAGGACTCTGTATGAAATCTCACTGTCATGTCCAAGGACGAGTGGCGCAGGGTCAGCTAATTGCTTTTATGATTATGATTTCACGTCAGATTTATCGTGCATGCTCGGAGCACATCTTCCAGGTCCTGCAGACGTTGCTGGCTTGGATGGGGAAAATGAGTTTACAGCTTCTGGCTGTGACTTCTTGTTTAAGTGCAGGTCACACTTTTTGACTCATTAGAGTTGAACGTGGGGGGGGGTGAACCACACAGGCTTTTCCTGTAAAAGTTTCTGTTTTCTATGTCAGTAAATGAGCTTGTTTTTCTCATATTTGGCCACAGATGAGCGTAGCTTCACTTTGTCTCAAACATGTGCTAAAGTTTGGAGGTCATAAGCGAGGAATGACACAGACAAGGATTTTTGGTTTTTCTGTCGTTTGAACTTTTTACGAGCCATAAATCTCTCATCTTCATTTTTTTTTTCTCAGATGAAATGATTGCGCTTATTCCCCTCATAGTATGCCAGAATTATCAGTCGACTTCTTTTTGATGTTGGTGACTTTTTTTTCTCTGATGGATCCACCCACCTCTTTGAAAACGATGCGCACAGATGAGTCCAACCCATTTTATACATTTTATTTATTTTGTGGTTTCCTCATGTGCAGAGCCGGACCAGATCTGCGCTGCCAATCGAGACAATAGCACTTTTATCTCTGTTTTTGATGAGCGTGTTGAAAATCCTTTTAATACGTTGTAAAGTTCATGGTAAATGAAGAAGAAGAAGCTGTTGTTGCTGTATGTCAATAATGCACATATTTTATGCAGGGAGTTTCGCATTATGACCCGTGGCTCTTGATTTGTTACATCAATTTGACCTCGCTGTGACCTCCCTTGCTGCGATGCTGTGTGACTGGTGACAGATGCAGCCTGGGAATATGGTTTAGATAGTTTTCCAATGCACGGAGGAATGTTGCAGCTAGCTTTACACAAAGTTCATTTTGGAGACATGTAAAGTCTGTGATTAAGCTCGATTCAATAAACTTTAATGAATACTTGGGATTGTATTTGTGGGGTTTTCGTCTCAGCAAGTATATTAATGTAAACAGCATGGTAACAGAGCTGTAATTTCCTATTCTCCCACAATTTAGTGAACTGTCATAATGTGTTTACTTAAGAAATGTTAGAAATATGACATTAGTTTAATTACAGTGCAGTCATTTTGCCTCAATATACTTGGGAAAGTGGCCTTATTGAGCTGAGCTTCCTTTATACTCTATTCTGCTTTGTAATTACTTCAGCTTGATTTATCGTCTTTTCTTTGTGTTTATGGTTGTAAACTGCTCGAGTGAGTAACTTGGTCTGAGAGTGGCTTGTCTCCTTGCAGCGAGGCTGGAAATCTCCCGATGAATCTGAGATGTCTCCGCTGTCAAGACTGCTCACATCGCTCTCAGCCTCCAATGTCACTTTCAAGGCATAATTACACAAGTTGTGTTGATTAGTATGAGAAGCAATTACGCTGGCTTTCCGCTGCAAATGGAGAATGTGATGGCTCTTGATTGACAGGAAGCATCCTGGCTTTAATAAGTAAATGACTATGGTAATTCAGGTACTGAGACCCTTTGATTTGTCAGCATCTTTCTAATTTTTGCGATGTCCTCTAATTTTAATGAACATGAATTTGATTGAATCCCCCTTCAATTCCCTCTGTCCCTGCACCCATACGTCTGCCTCTCCTCTCTGGCCGGCCGTACGGTTACACTTTCACTGTTCCTGAACAATCCTGCTGCTGTCGTTGAATTTTCTCTCTCTGAATTAGCCCAGTTTGTAACAATACGAAAAATAAATATATAAATGAACAACATGCAATTTTGGCACGCGATTCCAAATGCTTTTTAGCACACCATGCTCTCACAAGTGTGGAAATCAGAGGAAAAATAATTTTTAATTGACACTTTGGGGAACATTTTTTTTTTCCTCTTTTTATCTGGCTTCCCAGTAAGTTATTAGCTGTTAATTTGTCGGCAAGCTCCCCTACAGCGTTAGATATTTGTTCAAATGCTGGGATCCCCTCAGTGCATTTGTAACTACACTTCTGAAAACGCTGCCTTGTCTAATTATGTAATATAATACTGCCTTTTAGGCAAGTTTATTTTAATTGAATAATATTAGTTCTTGCTAAGGGTAAGCTATTGCAACCGTAATACTTTTAACAGCTCTCTATACTCTATACAATTCCCAGACATCTACAGTAAAATCAAGCAAAGGCTCTGAGTCTGCAGAATACTCATTTTATAAAAACGGAATTCTTATAGATTTAAAGCTTTTACCCTGAGATCAATGTATTTTAGATATTTGAATCCGGGCCAAACGTTTGAGTGATGTTGAAATCTGATTGGCCCTACCCTCAATGTCATATTTCTTTCTTTGTTAACCACAGTTGGCCTAATCAAGTAATTCCCTGTTTGTCTTAGTAACCCCCTATAGAGTCATACATGCATAAATATAATAAAATAATTTGCTCTTGCACTCCATAGCCCAGCTGTAATTTATATGGATTGAATGAGTGCTGCATTGTGGAAAAGCACGAGTGGACCAAATGCTCGTTTGTCACCTCTAATAAATGTTGGAATGTAAATTATGAAGTTATGCTTCAGATGTAAATGCACTTTATTCAAGTCCTTTAATGTAAACAGCCCACTTCAATACATTAAGGGGGTGGGGGGAGGGCGGAGGGGGATTTGATTTGGAATTTTGACTCTTTTCGTAATCAATAATAAACACAAAAGAGCCTGGATGGGGAGTGTTCTAACATATCTGAAGTTGGGTTCATAAATTATTGCATGAAAGCAGGCTTGTACACCAAAAATGTAAATACATTAATGTTATTAATAATGTAGTGACTAATAGTTCTATCAAGACGGTAATAGCAGTTTAATGGAATATGACAGCAAGAATGTATTACACTTCTAACATTAAGACGGGACCCCACATGACATTTATCAGGGATTTGTGAAACAATTTTTTTGATTATTTTGTTAAGTTAATTGCTTCTTTTCCCCCCAACGTCTTCTCCGGGAGAGGGGCAAAAAATTGGTAATGGATATTAATTAATAAGTGTCAGTTTTGTGGGTTTGATTAAAAATAATGAAAGTACAATGCTAATGGGATTTCAGAGTTTCTCTGTGTGTGGCGCCCTGAGATTGTGGCTTTATCTGGGGAATCTGAAGAGAGGAGATAGTGGACTACTCCAGGCTAAAATGAAAGTAAAATACAGTAAAGGAGAAATTATCTTTAAAACCTGCAAAAATGGAGAACTTAAGTGAGAATATTGCACGCTAATTAGCCCCACTATACGTGTGATACACAAGTGTACTGGCTGTAAAGTTTTCAGTGTGTCTTAATGGAAAGTTGCGATTCATCTCCTCCTCTCAGAATGACATTCTCACCTGCAGCCCAAGGATTTTTTTTTTTCTGAATGAAAGAAACACTTGAATCATTTCTGACAAGCTGCTGTCTTGGCAAGTCTTTTTTGCGGCTACTGTGATGTGTTTCTAATATATTGTTGTTTGCCAGCAACGCCACGTATCGACTTGTTTTTATAGAGGTTGTAGAGATTAGATGGGGCTTTTAAAAAAACTTTTCCCTCAAAATAGACGCTACTGATGCACTGTGAAAATTTAGCCGCACTTGACTTGGCACTGATTAAAGCGGGGCGTCTATGACTTCACCCGTAGTCCACTACAGTCAGCATGGAGAAACCCTTGCCAAGACTTCTTTGTGTCTATATGCAGCCTTCAGCAGAAAGAGGACTTTTAAAAGCTATCATTAAGGTGGGGCACAAGTGTAGATCAGCAGTGAAACAGAGGCTGGCACAGTTAAAAAACAGACATAGCCACTGACAGAACTGACAATTATCCAACACCTGGACTGGCTCCCCTCCCTGGCATGTGCGTCAAGACTGTCGGCTTCTTGTTAATGCAGTGATTAACAGGAAGATCGCATTTGTTTTCCTACGCAGCGCTCCTGGCAGCGCTACTTTGCTTTCTTTTTGATTAAAGTAGTAGATGGATGGAAGAATTGTAGCTCTGTCATGAACTTCAAAAGGAACGCTGAGAGGGAGATGTTAGAAATGTAGTAAACAGAGGAGCGAGTCTGAGGCCTTTTTGTTCTATCCACTTGATGTTTATTGTAGGATTTGGTATTTTAAGGGAGGTATTGGTGTCCTGCAATCCAGTTGAAAGAGTGAACAATCTTTGGTGGTGCCCGAATATGATTCTATATCAGATTTTTGTACGTCTCTCCTTGTAGGTCCCTGTTATTTACTGCCACTGTGCGACTGTCCCTCCTCACATCTATAGCACTACGTCATGGTGGTTTCCGCTCCCACACTGTATGGAAAGTGATTTTAGGTATCCTGGGGATAAGAAAAAGAGGAAGTGAAGGGGCTTCGACAAACCGCCTGCGCTTTTGAAATGCAGAGAGTGGCATTGTCATGTGTTTTCCGTGTCAAGGTCGACAGAAAATGTCAGAACAGGTGCACGTCTGCTACTGAGCCGCTTGCCAACTCAGCCCCTTTGCTGTAACGCGCCACCCTGTGTGACATTATAGTGGTTCACTCTGGGTTGTCTCCTATCTTCAATCTGTTGGAGGAGCCTGGTAAAGCGTGTGTTTTCCGCTGTCACCACACACAGGTTGATGTTCAGTCGAAATGGGTGTTGACGCCTTAACTTTGACCAGTGCCTCAGATTGTCATCCAGTCCCAGAAAGTGTGGTGCTGCGTGATGTGCAACATTCCTGTCTGATTACTCCTCTTTTTTGTTGAGTTGTGAATCTGATTAAAAGTTCTCATTTTAGTAGACATACTTTTGATGTAAAAGGAAGCCTTTGTCTTTAACATGATCATTGCCTCTTTAGAAACACTGCCAGAGAGAAATACATTGTTTTAAACCATGAGTATAATCTAAGATCGAAAGAAATACCTCAAAGTAGATTTAAGGCAGATGCATGGAGTTGTATGGGGTTGAGTTTGCTGATTTATATCAGTGTCACGTTATTTACCGACTGCATCAGAAAAACATGTTGCAAAACCTGATATTCTGTCGGAACATCTCAGGACAGGGAGGTTATATTTAGGTGCGGCATGGAGACCAAATGTCACGCATGCTTTTATCACTTTATGACATTTTATACACTGTGAAATCTCCGGTCTGTATCCTCAGAAAGGCTGAAATAACTATTTATTCGATCTGACGACTTGTATCCTCTCTGGCATCGGGTTAAATGAGAAGACAGAGACACTGCTGCCTCTGTGACCCCGATGACTATTGTTTTCTGACACTGTCAGCACCACATTCCTTCTGTGCTCATGCTAGTTTGGAAGTTGGATTCTTCCTGGCAGCTGGAGGCCTCCAGAAAAGGAGAATTAGCCAGCAATTTTCTCTGTCACTTAGTGTGATCAGGAACAGACTCTTGTTTGCTCTCCCTCCAAAACCAGACCAAAGGCCGACTGCTTCAAGTTTCCTTCCTCTTTTGATGACGATTTCAGACTGCCTTATCTGCCGCTGTGTATGTGTGGCCCATTGTCTTGGCAAGTGTGTCTAAATGTTTGTGACAGGTCTCAGTGAGAGACAGGCCGCAAGGGTAAACTGCCAGGTTTTCCTCCCCCCTTTTGACTCAACCGTCCCACCCCTGACCAGTAGATGGCGATGTTAATCTTCTCTGGCTCCGGTCCTGCCTTCGTGTGTCTCCCTTTACCATCCCTCTCCTCTCCGTCTCTCTGTGGCACTCGCTGAGCAAAGAGGGGTCTCACCCTGTGTGGAGGGTCATGCCACCAATTCCTGGCCCCCTTTGAAGACCATGAAATTACTGATCCAAGACGCACGATTAGTGCATTCAGCCTATTGACTGGAGAGGGGTTGACGTGTGATTATAATGTCACTGGAATGTCACAATCTGTCTGGTTGTCTTTGTGGACATACTCTCATTCTGTGGCACAGTGTACCCAAGAAGGAATAATTTGATCAATAAAAGGACACTACTCTCCCTATTGTCGCTGGCCTCTCTATTCTAGTTTTATTAGTTAATTTGGCAGGCTGGCAGGACTCGCACACACAACTGATGCCAACTCGTTGCATCTTCACCCCGACTCCCTGCTTTATTTGCTAATCATAATGGTTCACGTTGCTTTGCTGTGTGTGTATTGTAGGGTGTGTGTCTGTGGGTGGGTGCTGCCTCAGTGAGAGGAGCAGTTTGGATCAACAGAGGAGGATAGGCTTGTCACAGTAAGTTGCTTGTGACGGCGGCAGCTCTTCTCCTGACACCACAACACAACTTCTGTGGTGTGTCGCTTGGACACAAGCTTCACGTTGTTTGCTACTGGTGCCGCTCGCATTTTGCCTCAATCAACTAATTGAATGTGAAAGGCCAGCGGGCCTTGATGATATGAAGGACAACACACAGAGCGGTGGCAGTTTCAAGAAAAGCTTGTGTGCTTGTTTATGTGACCGTGTCCGGTTGCGTCTCCAGTTTAGGGTCACAAAGGACATCTCACCAAATTCATGCAGATCAGTTTATTGTGGCTAAAAACGTTCATGTTACAGTTTAAATGTTTGAGCATGTTTTGTTTGATCAGGGCAGTTTTTGTTTATATTTTTAAAATTGGATAAAATTGTTTGGTGTGTAATTTGTTTTTAATTAATTTGACTAAGCAACCACTGATCAGTAATATCTTTTTTTAATTATTTCAACAAACTTTCGGTAACGCATGCACAAAGTTGTATAACTACACATTTAGCACTTTCTACTCATCTATATTTCCACACATTTAATATACAACGTTGCAAAAACATTAACCTCTGTTATTTTATTGATTACGTGTAGTAATCAGTGAAGAAATGATTGGTTCAGTATTTTGATTGTATTACAAATATTTTTAGTTTTTCACAATTTTTCATACACGCCACATTTTTTAGAACATTCCCCTGATATAAAGTTACATTGTGAGTGCTCCTGTGTTTGTTCACGCTCAGTCCTCTCTCTGAAAAGCACATGGAGCTGCTTGTCACAGAATGTCATCATTGACTGTACCAGAAAAAAGAGAAAAGAAAAAGAAAAGCTTCAAATTACAGGAAAGAGGCACTGCATTAAAGAACAAAGGAGATCGATGGCAGTACATTAAATTTTATGCGAATGAAAAAAAAGTCAACTAATTAAAATTGATTACTCCTGCTTTGTAAATGTGTTTCTGAATTAAATTATTGTATGAAAACATTTTGACCAATCGAGGAGCTGAGGAAGTATCCATTACTGGATTGCAGCTGAGAAGGGGCTGGAATGTTTTGTGGTGGCTAAGTAGTTTGTTGTGCTCCACTGCGACTCCCCTCTCGCACCCCCACTGCTAAAGTGCCATGGGTTAATCTCTGATGACCCTCATCTCTCAGAGCAGCTCCAGCCTCATGGTTTGGGCCTTTTACCTGAATTAAAAGGAATTTGTGGGCTATATAAGTATTTTTGTCCAAAGTAAGTGAAAGTGAGGTGTCACTGAGGGAGTCGCTGCTCTTTAGTCATCGGGGCTCTCGGGGCTCTGAGGGCCCCGCTGGGGATGTCCTTATCTAAACAGTCATCTGTCTCGCTGGTGTAGCAAGGGCAACCCCAGGCAGCACGACTGACAGTTACACATTAAGAAATGTCAGACTCTGCACTGTAGCGAATCTCTCAAGCTAGTTTTGAGTTGGCTGCTTGCCGCATGCTTTTCTTTAGTTTCAGATCTCATAAGAAAAAGGAAACACTTCACTTTGATGCAGATCCATCTTATTTTTCAAACACTTGGCTGTTTGCATGAACCACTGTCAGTTCTTGCTGCACTTATGTTTTTGTGTGTGTGTGTTTAAGTAGAACCTGAAAGAAGCTGATTTATCTTAAATTACAAACTGTAAAAACCCAAACCAAACTATTTAACCCGACATTTTTTTATCATGCATACCCAGCATATTGAATCATAAAATATGTGGCTTCATTTTTGCAATATAATTTCACACCATTGTAAAAAAAAAAATGTTCTCTGTAACTGCAGAAGAGAAGAGAGGAAGGAACAGTTTTACTTTTTCTTCCGAGACAGGCATGACTCCCCAGGCTCAATTATCTGTTTTATCTGTACTCTGTTTTTACAATGTGATAGTGGCCTCGCTGGATCAAATGTACTTTAGCCCCTTTCTTACGCTGAACCAACTCAACTTTTCCATGTTTGTGATGACAGAGCTCTGAAAGGGAAATGCTACTCAATGGAAAGTTTGCTCTGTACATGCAGTGGTCTTGAAAAAAAAGCTCTATTTCCGTCCACCAACCCCCCATTACAAAATTGCATAATGCACTTTTGATGGCATGATTGCTTTGCCCATGGCTCTAACACTGACACCGATACAGCAGTGAATGTTATTTTTAAACCTTTGCAATGGTAATGTCAATGAAGTTTTCCATGACCCTTTTTCGTGTGTTGTGTGTTTTTAAATTTCAAAACTTTGCATCGGTAAGACTGACCAACTCTCTATTTACTCTTATACTGACAGTAAAGTGTTATATATGTGAAAGTTAGTCTAAAACATCTGATCATTTGTCAGGAGAAAAAGAAAAAAGGCCACATTTGAACAGTGTTCCTTTATCAGATTTTACTAATGCTGAAAATTGGCTTTAGTTCAGGTTTGGTTATGGTTTTTTATTTTATCTTCTGCTTCTCTGAAAATCACTGGCATTAAACAAACATCTCTTTTTGTACAGTCAGTATCAGAATGGTTCAGCTCCAGCAGGGCCCTTTCTTCAGTGTCATGAACGATATGGAGCTTAGCTAAATGGTCCAGTCTGCACCTCACTTCCTGATGTCTCTCAGGGTCAATAATTTCCTATAGCAGCTCCCATGAGGCCCTGCTTCCTCCGCTAAAGGTCACATTAAGGCGGGAAAGATGTCACAATTAGAAGGGCTTTTAAAGCTGCTCTTTTAAAAAGATTAAAAAGCACTGTTGGCCACATCAAGCAGTCAGGCGACTAAAGGAAATACAATAATTACATTAAAACTTCATTCCTCTCTGGCAGGGCTCTGGTATCACAAAGGTATTGGGTTAAGTCATTTAAGACAGCTGCCCCTGATAGCAAATCATCCATGAAAGCACCAAATTAATATAGAGCTTCATTTTTCGCCGTCTCTCACTTTCTCTCGCTTTTGGTCCTTCAAACGTGTGTTTGGGGGGTGAAACTTGAGACTGGCCTAACACAATTTTTGTTCATGTCTATCAGTGTGTTATTATATCAGGGGCACTTCTCCACAAATGTACAGGCCGGGGCAATTTGGAATGAATTGATTCACACTGAGACTGAATCCTATACTTGCTAATGATTTCCTTTTAGCCCCTCCATTGCACCCCAACACTCTACTTTGTGTTCCATCATGTTCTCTGACTGTCTTCATCATTGAAGACAAGATGTGGACATACACCTTCCTGTGGAACAGATGACACTGGTTAAAAGGTTGCTCAGTGCCTGGCAATATAAAATTCTGTAGTAAAAACCAATAGATGTGAATTTATGCAGTGTTTTGTTTGAAATACATGAGGGTTTGGATAGAAATTAAGTTCAGATAAACCCTGTGTTGTTAAGATGTGTAGTATTTTAATTAAAGTGAACATAATTATTTTTAAAAGAGGCTCATAGATCAACAATCAGCTAAACTTAAAAAAAAAGAAGACTTACCATTGCAACACTGCATTTCATCATAACTGTAGAGAACCAGTGGTTTGAGTTTGCCTGAATTAAACAAATCTAGAATATTTTCTTGTGAGATACATTTTTTCATCTCTTGTGGTTCAAATGTTGTTCTCCAGTTTATTTCCCCAGAATGCGTGGTCTGTGAAACATCCGTAGGTTATAGTTAAGTGATATTACCAGTTAAGGCAAAAATATACAACTAGTTACATGGATTTCCTCAGGCGTCCAACCATGCGGTTCGAACATAATTGGATTTCATCTTCATTTCTCACAATTCAAGGTATCACGACTGTAATTTTCAGACAAGTGCAGCGCAAAGTCTTGTCCAATTCAAACTCAATAACACCGCTGTAATCTTGTCCTTTCATCAACTGCACTGTCTTTAAGTGTGTTGGTTAATGTTATCTCTTCCTATGATTGAGTTTTCGTCTCTTTTTCAGCTTTACCTGACACTTTATTGTTTATCTGGTTAGCAAAGATTATTGCTCTTAACATGGAGCACTTTGGTGCATTAGCAGTCAAAGCTTTACAAGTAGTTTAACACAAGAGCCTAATTGTTGTTTTTAAACACGATTGGTTCACCAGTTTTCTACAAGGAAGGAAATTCAACTAATTTTTAGTTTTTGTTGTTTATGCCCCCAACCCAAATGGGCCTTGCACTGTTATCCGTCTTACCCCCCTAAAAGCCCAGTCATAGTGTGCTACCCAACACTATAACTGGGGTGATCCATAAGTCAATAACAAGACAAGACTGAAATCTGTGCAATGTGGTTATAATTGATTGAGATGTCTGGCTGGAACTTGTGCAAAGCATCTATGTCATCTGCTAAGAAGTGCACTTTTCCTCTCCCTGAAGATCTACCACTACAGTTTTAACCAAATGGACATTTACCTCATTAGTTTGCCGCTGAGCTAGCTGCGGTCCTTACTAAGATGTCATACTTACGCCTATTAACATTGACACAATTTTCTTGTCAATATTGTGCTCCTGAAATTTTAAGGGAATGTAAACAAGGTTTGCTCAATCAGCATATTCTTCCTCTATTAGGTCATTTCCCACTCACAGGGCCTACATCACAATGTTATTTACGGGAATAAATATTGGAATATTAGATTTTATTGTGTTCATTATCTCTGACTCCTGTCTTTTACCACAAGTAGTCTTGTAGGCTCACTTAGTTTAACAGCCAAGGCTTTGCCAAGAGCAGGGTTATTTTTGTCTTGTTATCAAAGGGATATTTTCTCTGTGTTTTGACTGTATCTTTTGGCCCAGAACATCAGTTGGTGGTTCACCATGCAAATGGTTTAATCTGCTTGTCACAATGAAGGTTCCGGGTGACTGACTTTAATAAGCCCTCAGCATATAGAGATCCAGGAAATTCCATACCCCTTGCGTAACCCCTACGTACATCAAGGTCACGGTAGTGTCACAGTGAACTGGTAGATGAGTGTCTAAATGAATTGTGGCAGGATCTCTCGGGATGAATCTGGCACATTTTGATAAAATTCACAATTGAAGTCTCATCACTGAGTATAGCACACTACAGGAAGCCTGCCTGTGTGTACCTTATTAGAACAAAAGTGCTATCATGTTTCTTTTCAGCATATTCATTGACTACTGTACTGTTTGTTTGTCACTGAAATCTAGCTCTTCACACATCCTCCCTGCCACCCCGTAGACAAGTTTAAACTGCAATTCTTTTGGATTGAAACGGGTTCATAGTGTATGCAATGCATTACCCAAAACGAATTACCACTGGCAGGGCGCTCAATCATTTTGTATCTTTCAACACTAAGAGAAAAGAAGAGTAATCAAAACCTTTCAACCTATTAGAGGGATGACTTTTACAATTGAATCACGGGGACCACAGGTGCGATAATAAGTCATCTAAACCTCCCCTCCAGTGTGTTTCCCCTTTCTCTGTGTTCTTACATATTTATCTATTTTAGGAGGCGCCACTTCACGGCGCCCACTTCAAATTTATGTTTTAATGCCATTTGAGGAAGATTTTTTTTCTCCCTCCAATTCTTGGAAATGCATACTGGGGTGGAAAATTAAGGTGCATCTCGAAGGAAAACATAATAGAATCGATGAACGCACTGCACTTAAAACTTCTGATGTTCTGATGCTATTTAACGTTCTAGTGCATTAACGTTTCAAGTCATTACAACATCCAGGCTGGGTGATTTGATCATGGCAGGTTTTTAACTGGAAGAATTACAGAAGTTTTCAGCCTAGGATTCTCAAGTTATTAGATACAAATGATCACCTCTGCATTAAGTATAGATTTTCTTCCACTGCGCACTTAAGAATGGAAGTTTGTCTTTAAGAGGGTAATAGCAAATTAAGCTCCATACTCCATTTGTCCAGCACTCGTGATGGGCTAATTTTATAACTGCTGATTTGGTCATTCCCCACATTTAGCTGGAAAGTGGTCAGGTGGTCTTTCTCCTCACTGCTGGGTGTGGGGGTTTTAGAAGCAACCATCAAATGGAATCCATTTTTTTTTTTTTTTATAATGAACCTTTTTCTTAAAGAAGCTCTGGACTCTAGTTTGTGCTGTTAAAAGCATCACTTCCCTGTGCACCTCGTCTCCTCCCTCTCACATTATCTTACTGAGAAGTTAACTCACATTTGTCTCTTTCCAGATTGTCACCGCTGTAAAATTTCTCCAGAACCCCAAAGTACGTCAGAGTCCCTTGGCCACCAGAAAAGCTTTCTTGAAAAAAAAAGGTGAGACATTTTATTCACTCTTCATTTGTGTTGAATGCAGTTCTGAAAACCTTGAAAAACATAACATATATATATATATATATATACACAGTATATATTAACATTATAATCAATATGTCTTTGTTTACAAAATGTGATTGACCAGAGATGGACACGCAGCGTTTTTTTTATTTTTTATAAGATTAGTCGGTTAGGGTCAAAGGTTGTGGCCATAGCTCTTTGCCCTGGAGGCTTTAACAGGAGTCGATTTGGCTTCAGAGTGCATGATTCAGGCCCTGTGAATAAATGACACACCAGTAGGGATGCTCCTTTGGGTTCAGGAAAATTAATATTGACAAACTCTCTCTGCATTTTCAATGGAATTATCAATATTGCCTTCCAGCATTTTAACCCTTTTACTTAATTTAACTGTTATCGTAAATTTGAGGCATGACACAGGGAGGGTTTTCTAAGCAGGGATGCTGGAAATGTTTGCTGGCTCTTCAGTTTCTTTGCAATTCATTGAAATTATTTCTGACACACGGTGGAATATTGTTTGTGCAATAAAACTTGCAAATAGCTTTATTACTCTGAACTCATTTAAGTCGGTTCAATATAATGCGGCGGTGGGATTGTGCAGTGTTATGCCATGTTTTTCTTCCAGTCGGTCCATGGCTGAGCAATGAGAGTATGTGGCTTTACTTTAGATAAACTCTTTATGGTGAATATTTTTACTATATATATTTACTATATAAAAACAGTTCAGTACTTCGGGGACTGTAGCTCTGCAGTGCTTGGTGACTTTGCCTCTAACATTATTGTAGCCAAACAGTGAAAAGTGAGCCTAAAAGCTCCATGACTGGCAAAGGTAACCTGAAACTAAATCCATGGTTGTCGGCTGTTACTACACACATCTCATCTGGCTCTAATGACTCTTTGTATCTTTTGAAATTGTCTCCGTCTTTATTTCTCATTATTGACAACTAAGCCATGTTCACTATCCACTGTTTGTTCAGAATCAGAATGCCTTTATTGTCAGTGTAAGCTATGCATACAACACAATGAGAAGTATTACTTCTCTTGGTGCATAAAGACACCCACAATCACACAACAACATCAAACAAACAACAACCGGCTTAGAATAAATATGCATTATCTCAAATGTAATGAGGCCTCATCAATACAAAATGATGTCATGCTACACCTCATGTTCCTCTTACTTTCTGCTTTGTTGTAAACTCCACAGAGCTCCGCTATCCAAAATGGTATGCTCTTACTGCACTTTAAGTCCATGAAATATGTATGACGCTTTGATGCAGATTTATTTTGGAAAGTCGGATCCACTGTAGATCTAAACAAGAACTCTTGATTTGCATAAGGACATTGATCTCAGGAAGAGAGAGGGTAAAGATGATAGAAAATGGAGTAATGTAACACTAAGCACAAAGTATGTTTGACTATCTCTCTGCAGAGAACTCTTTGACTTGAGTGGTATAGTCATGCATTAAGTGATCTTGAAGATCTCATACATTCCTACCTCAGTTTGCCTGAGTTGTTTCAGGAAAGTGCTTTACTATAACATCATACATCTTTAAATTATTTTTTTGTGTTCTTTTAGTACACAAAAAGTAGTACTTCAACACACTAATTTAGATCTTAGAGAAATATTTGCACGTGTTTATTCTACAGGAAACTGTCAGAAAAAACATTCTAAAACCTTGAACACTGTATAGTTAATATATCTAAGTTAACAGATAGAAGTAGGTCTGGGATATATGGCCAGGTAGTTAAATCAAGATGGGTTTTTTTCAGAGTTGTGGACAATTTAAATAGATTTTGTTGTTGGTTTTTTTAATGTGTTAATGAACTCAAGACAAAGAAATGTCTCATAGGGTTCAATAACCTTTTTTTCGTGGTGACACTCTAAACTATATCTGTAAAATGTACTGCTTCCTAGCTGTGGTTTTGGGAGTTGGGACATGAGCTAAAACATGACTACTTTTCTGTAGTATTATTTTGTCATCTTCATTGGCTGTGGCTAACTTTCTTCAAGCTGGTTGTTGACAAGGCTGAGACGTTTGGGTGTCTCCAAGGAACTGGCTGTAACTACAGAGAAGTGCTGTTGGAGTTTTAGTGACGCACAGATCAATTTCAATTTCCTTAGTAGGAGTAAAAACCTGACTCAAATTAGTAGAAATATGTTCTTATATAATTGAGCCTTTTCTTTGTCATAATGATAAATCGTTTCCTCTGTCCTTAACTATGGTGTTGCAACACACGTCAACATGAATTACACTTCTTGCAATCCAAATATAAAAAGTAATAGAATAGGATCATGATATTTGGAGATTGTTTAGATTATTTTCTAATTTCTGCCTTACCTTGGCCATAGTAAACATGGTAAACTTAAGCACAGACATAACAGTACGTCAATACTCACATTTCCCGTTTCTGTGTTGTCCTCTCTGCCTTGTGACATAGAAACTCAATCAGCCTCCTCCTCCCGCAGTCCTCACAGCAAATGTGTCAGTCTTAATTTCTAATACAGTTTAATGTCATATTTATGTAAATACTTCTGGATTTTACTCTATATTAACAGCCAGAAATGTCAAAGCACACATAAAATGAAACAATACCATCTCCTGGTAGAGTGGAATTTAAATTGGATTCCTCTTGCAGCCAGTACTTATGCTGGACAGCTGATGAAGGGGAAAATAGGGCCCACTTTGATTACATGTTGCAGAATCTTTACACAATAATCTCGGTCGTGCATATTATTTCTCCGCACATTTGTGCCCTAATCTGCGTTGAAGGATGCCTCTCTGGTTACATTTTTTTTCCCAAAGAGATCCTAATAGTGTGGTTTATTTCAATATTCATTGAAAAATATAATTTTCTGTTTGGCTGTCAATTTCCGAATATGAATTGGCAATTATGCAGTCCAATACTTCTAGCTGCCCTTCTTGAGTCCTTGTTGAATAAAGCGGCTGAAATATTGAAACTTTGTCACTTAGATGAAATATAAATCAAGATTTAAGCCCGGAGATGTTTTCTCTTTCTTTTGCTGAGTAGCGGGGAAATGAATTGCATTTAAACGCTCTTGCAGCCATCTTGAAGCAATTTTGCTTTACTTGTTCCTTGCCAAGATCAAGTGAATTTTATTGTGTTTGAGTGAAATATAATGTGGCACTGTCTCTTCCAGTGAATTGTGCCGTCTATGTCCTCTACAATTAACAGATGTAGCAACTAAGGAGTGTTGGGACCCATTTAACCAAGACAATTAGTAGTTACACACGTAATTACCAAAAACTTCTGATTCTCAGGACGAAGTCAAGAACACTTTCCAGCTTTCAGAATGTCACTTTGACCGTGGCCCCAAAGTGAAATCACTCAGCCGCTCCCAGATTACCAAACTGAGAGTACACATACATTGTTGCATTACAGGTAAATTCAGCAAGTGGAACAGGCACAGTACACTCTCTGTCAGTGAGACATAAATGATGGCTTGACTTATTTCTTTTTTATGCCGTCCCAGTTGTTATTGACTTGAATAAATAATGCTAATAGATTTCACCCTCAGAGGGCCACTGATCCAGGGTCATGGGGAACACAGGTAGACTATTGGTCTATTACCATACCTGGTATGAAGGTAAGGGTAAGGTTCATCATTCCAGATATTAATAGGATCCTGTTTGTAAGTGGGGTTATGTGACTCACCTCTCGGACAAAAATGACAATGACCAAGGCCTGCATAGAAGGTAAAGGGATTGATGTGGTTATAAATTACTCCACGGCGCCACCTAGCCTAGGCCTTGCCTACTTTGTCATCAGTACAAGGCGATAAAGCAGGGAAATGAGAGCAGAGTCCGCTTTTTTAATACATAAATGAATACTCTATGAGAGTGGTCATTATTTAGGGCATGCCATTTTCAAGCAGTTGTAGTGAACCAAATGACATGTAGAATCTCCGTCGCCAGCACACCATGAGAAACAGGTTGAAGTTGCACTCGACTTCTTAATAACCCATTGACCTCCATCTATTTATGACCCCTGCCGTGCATTTCTTTTTTTTCTAAATACGATATTCAAAATGTAAGTAATTTCCACTCAAGGGCAACTTCATAATTCAGGCCTTGGAGGACAGCGGAAAAGGCATTCACCTTTTACCACCTAAAATATTTTAGTAAGCAATTTTTATAATTGGCTGTCCGGCCTAGGTCTTGACCCATAAAATCCAGAAGTGCCAGAATCGGAGAAATGGATTTAATGCGGAGCCTTGCTGCCTCTTTGCCCTTAAAAAATACCCAGAGAATACGAGGCACTGAAAATAGAGCTGTAAATAACCTGACGAGCAATGGGTTTTCCTTTAAATAAATACCGATCAGGTTTATGTTGAAAGACAATAGAAAACGTTGCCCAGATATGCAGTTTACAGTATTTATAGCTGTAATATCGAGGTGCCAGCACCGTAATTTCATGCCCCAATGAGAATGGCAAGGTCAAAGCAAATGCTTTGGCTGAGCATCTGCTAATACGGTGACTCATAAACAGGCCCTGCGTGTATCAGGTGCACCAAATAATACAGTATAATGAAATACAGAATAGCTTTCCATTATTGTTCTTTTTTTATGGTGTCGTCATTAGTTGTAATTTATGTCTTAAAAATTCATCTCCACACAGGTCGATCTGAAATAGAGGTCCAGGGGTCATTCCACAGGTTTTGGAACCTATAATAAATTTCACAATCCCCTTTTGGTCTTTTCCTTTTATATGTAAAACTCACTTTCACCTTGTTCCGCTTTCTTTTGGATCTAAGGGCCCTTTCATTTTGGTGCTGTCTTCCCCTCAAAAAAAAAAAAAATAGATCAGAGCCTGCGACACACAACTTAGCTAGCTGTAATTTGACTAGAAAACAGCTTAAGGATTGTCCATGTATTTTATTTTAATACATGATAAAAAAAACACCTTTCAGTTGCTGAATATACAACATCAAAGACGTCAACCTCCATTAAAATGTACATACATTTGCATCCTAAATGTAGATAAAAAAAACATCAACTTTACATTTCAAGGTGAAATGAAAAACTAAAAGCATGTTTTTATTTCTTCTCTTTCGGTGAAACTGAGATCCTCACAAGTTTCACTCAATAGTCTGCCACCATGTAGTCTGCTGTGGTCAGAGGAATCAGGAGTCCAGGGACACATTATTGCTTATTTGACAGTGCAGTCTGACTGCACAAACTCAGCACATGGTGACACCACTTCCTGGCACTCAGGACCTGCTGTAGACTACAGGCTGGCCAATATTTGCCTTCAATTATTCAACAATTTTCATGGCCATTTGAAGTCCTTGGAGCATTTAAATAAGTGACGGCAGGGACCTCCCCTTGGCATAAGCTGCGTGGTAGAGTATCAAAAAATTCCTTTATGCTTTTAGTTCTGCTGATACAGGATTAGGTTAAAGTGGGATTTCACATTAATGTTGAACCTGCTATTGAGATCTGACCCACTGCTTAAACAGAAATTCCCATGTGAGGTAAAGATTTTGATTGTAATATCTCATTCATCTGAAGAAATATAATATAATAAACTTTATATAGCACATTTCTTAACAATGTAACAAAGTCCTTAATAAGACATTAAACCAAACAATAAAACAGAAAAGGCAGTTGACTAAAATTACATTGTCCACATAAGAGTTTAAGAATTAAATGCTCTATATGTTTACACAGTACAATTCATTGGCACTCTTCACTAGAGTACGTTTCTGTTATGTAGTCCATTCAGGAGGTCAGTATCAGATCTGGCTTTCTGCGGTCACTTTTAATGAAACTAAGAGCCTTCTCTTGAAACACTAGAAGTGAACCCTTTCCAATTTCTCTGGATGTCTCTCAAAACACAGAGGAAGCTTATTCTGAGCTTGTGTAAATTCTCTAAATCCTGAGGGAGTAGCTCAAGTAAAAGGCTCTGGTACAAAGGGGATTTTCTGTCAATAAGCACAGGAAATGGCTTTCAGAAATAATGGTACAATGTTAGGAGAGACAACCTGCTTAGCCACAATGAGCAGTATGCTACAACACTATGATGTAAACTGCTGATTTAGTTAACACTGCTTATCAATATCTAAGAAATGCAGCAGGTACTAATCAATTTTGATTTCTTTTTACAACATTTAATTGGTTAAGGTTGTATTCCATTGTATTTCATCAAAAGTTGTAATTATTTTCCTTTTGTTTAGACCAAGATGCTCATTAAAAGATGATACCCAGAGCAATGGCAGCATATGGTGTCTGGAATAAAATCCTTTCTTGCCACAAAAGGAGATGTTCATATTAGATTTTTTTTTCCGCCGCCCCTCTGATTCTCCATCAGGGAGCCCTTTGCAATTTAATCATCACTAAAATCATTAAAAAGATCTGAAGATTAAATTATATTGGCATTTGCAAAATTATGTAATACATTTACATTACAATGAAGAAATTAAAATAATGCATTTTCACTGTCTGGGGTGTATGAAATCTCCACATGGGAAATATAACTGGAGAAGTGGACAGACTCTTATTTTCCTTGCCTTTGGTGGCAGTTAATAGGCTAGCAGAGTTTCCGATTTCATTGTGTGAACCTTTCCACACTATCTGTCTTTGATAGATGTCCCTGAAACAGAGACTCTTAATGGAGAATCCCATTGAGAATCATGAAATGAAAATATAGTTTTCAGAATAGGGTAGGTAAAATTCAATAAAAGATTTGACATACTTTTTCTAAGTTGTACTTGAAAGATTTGTGGGGAACCTGGGAAGAATTTAAGTTCATATTATGATAGGCAAGGAGCCATTTGGTGTTTCCCATTAACACACAGTTGGTGCAGTTCCTCTGAAATGTCTTTAAAGGTGTGCGTCTTGATTTCAGGGCTGACGGATGAAGAGGTAGAGTTGGCCATCCAGCGTTCCGGCAGCACAGAGGAAGTCCTGGCCCTGAGCCCCGTGGGACCCCCACATCTACTCCACGCAAATCAGCTGGTTCCTGTAGTTCACAGTGAGTGCACAACACCTTATTCTTCCCTTTTTAGTACACGCTGCATATACATTGATTTAATATTTATGTTCACCATCTCACCTGGGGAAAAAAGCATTTGTAGTTGAGTCAATTCAAAACTTAGACCCTTGTCCAGAGCAGGTTTGCTGTCGGAGATCTTCCTTTTTGTTTTTATTAATTTAAACCAACTAAACAGGAGTATTCCTTGCTCCATTTATTACAAGGATTACAGACTTGCAGCATTTGACTTGAAATCAAACACAGGGAATACAATATTGCACAGCACAAGCTCATGAAGTCTCCCTTGCCATTCTTTTTCAAGGGGTTCTACCCTGGCAGGACCCCACACCGCAACCTGTATCTTTATTACCTCAGGAGGTTATGAGTGCTGTCCACTGATTTACCAATGCAGAATGAAGTCCGCGTAATGCTTAACCCATATGACAATGATTCCAGATGTATTCCACCCTCATTTATTACCACACTGTCCTTGACTCCCCCGGCATCTCATGTTTTGTAATGAAAGTGATGTTGATGGGATGGCCATGTAGTTAGGGAGACTAGCGGCTCTCCGTCCATAGTGGGGGGTTTTATATCAAAACGGCTATAAGGCAGCTGCATAATGAGGTGAGAGCGGGGAGTCTTGTATGGGGGGGTCATGCCGAAAAGAGGGGGCTACTTCTCTTTGATGTCCTTGTTATGGGGACGGTGCACGGGGACCCGCATCCATCTCTGTCCAAGTAATGGATACTCTGATCTCTATTTCCACACGGTAGAAGGACAGGAAGGCCTCCACTGAACCCAATAAATTTGAGAGGAGATTGGAAAAACGGGGGATGGAGACCACAGTTCCACAGCTTAAGTGACCAAATAAAAAGAGGAAGATGGCAGAGTGGAAGTGGCAGAGGAAAAGGGAGCGACGGGAAGAATGAAAGGTCCTAAAGGGGGGGGAAAGAGCATGTGAAGACCCCTGGTGATGCAGTGAGGCTTGTTCAGGGTCAACCACCTATCCCAAGGACTCCAAGGCCTTTTAGAAGCACGGTATTCTGGGATAGGTGACAGTATATCGCAGCTATAATGTTGATGAAGACCCAAATTTATGTGGTTACCATATGGATGTTGGAGAATAATTCAAATTTTAGATAGGAAAGGTTACGGTTTCAGCCCTGAATGCTGCCGCCATGAAACGTGCCCTTGAGTAAGTTGACTGAGGAGTAAAACGGCATTAACCTTGAAAATGTACCGTATAGTCCAATGTGACGTCTCTCATTTTATTTGCATGTCAAATCCCACAAGTGTTAAGGCACATGATCAATCTGGTTTACCTTTATCCTGTCAATAGGCACCACATAACCCAATAAGATATGTCAGACCTGCTGCAGAATATCATGCGTGCATTTAAGTGGCTCAGCCTCTGATCATTTCCTATTCATTTGGGCCCCACCAGAGTGAATCAAAGAAAAACTCATATATTTCCTCCAAACCTGTTTGTTGTTTAGTGACATTTTCAGTTGAATGCATCTCTTATGTGGGGAATTTCCACTTTGACAGACAGTTAGCCTACCCAGATGACAGCTTGCACAATGACACACTTTCACATTATCTGTCACTCAGCAAGACAATCCAACTTCTAAACACACACACACTCTCACACACACACTCGCTCACTCACCTTTTGTTCATGGCAGTTATTTAAATAGTTTGATGCATACACTGCATTTGGCCCAATCCCAAAATAAGTGCAGGACAATGAAGTCCTTTCTGCTCGATCAGAGAATTTCCACTGCAATTTTTAACTTTGCAAACTTATGCTTTAATTGTTATGTTTAGTGTCTCTGCAATGATTATGCAGTATTTATTAAGGGTAGACTATAATTACTATAGCCATGCACAATGTTTTTTTTATCTTGAGGGACCATACAAGTTGTTTTGCATGTTTTAGCCTATTTACTACAAATTCTGTGTGTGTGTACATACTCTGCCAACCATTATGCAAACCATGTTGCAGGGTGAATTGATGGAGAATGTATTTTTGATTGCTGCAAGGAAATACATCAATATGCGTTAAAAACATCATCTGAAAAAATGTGTTTGTAGTTATGAAATGAAATTCCAAAGTAGGTATGACATGTTTTAAGTTTCATGCCACAGTGTGTTCACAGATTAATGCACACATTAAAACCACCATGATATTAAAGCAAATCATTTTCCAAATCCGTATTTTACCACATGTTTTATCCTCTTCTCCAGGTCCAGCAGGCTACCGATGGAGAGACTACGGTGCCCTCACCATCATTATGGTGGGCATCGCCTTTGGCTTTCATCAACTTTACAAGGCAAGTTACACCCTGCCCCTCCTGCCCTTCAGACCAGGCACCGACTTTGTTTTCACAGTTAATGTTTCTCTAAAATTTGTTATACATATTATGCTTTGCATCCTAAGATTTGTCAGTACTGCCTCTCTCTGATATTACATTTAAATTGGTGGGCTTAGCAAGTCCATCAGTTTATGATGAATTATGGTGCTAGAAGAGAAGGCGCCTCTGCAGTACGTAACATCACTCTGGTCTTGTTATTAAAGCTACCCTGCTTTACGTCAAAGCATGATCTCATTTGAACCCCTTCTTTTTAACTTCACCTTCCCTCCTCCTCTCAGATATATATATATATATATTTTCCTCTAAAAAATAAAGTTGCTAACACAGCACACAGCCATTTTTGCTGTCCTACTGTCTAAAAATAATCACCTTGGTTTTTATCGGGCTTAGCAGCCCTTGAACATGAGCTCATGAGGCCCCTTGTCCCCGGTGACATTAATCCCATAGTGGTTGTTAGTAGTAGTCTGAGTGGCATGTGGAAGCCATTACTCTCGTTTTAGAGGAGGACAGCAGCTCTAGCAGTAGCTCTTGGCCTGGATGACAGGCCATTCTCCTCAGTGTCTGTAAGAGCGAGAAAGGGAGCACGTATCATGTACATGCATATGCCTACCTGACCCTGTCAGACATATAAGCTTCTCTTTAGATCCTGTTATGTCCTATTATTTCATTCTTCTATACAGAGCCTTCCATAAGGCTGCACATGCACATTCGGGGTCTCCTGTCTCTTCTTCCTCTATCCTTGCAGTCTTTCACCGACAAAAACACGCACTGTACCAGTCCACTGTTGATCCTACATGCAGCAGGCTTTGCCAGCCACTGGTCGCCTGGGAGGTGGGATTCCCTGGCGGGACGGCACAGGTTGCTGTCATGTCACTGGAGCGTAGCGCCAGTCGCACCATATGTCCAGGCTTCTGCCCATACTTTATTTATGTTATAGTGCACCTTGTAAACATCACACTCACAGCAACCCACTTATTAATTACTACGTGTTGACACTCATTTAATCTATTTTTCTAAAAAGTGTTTATTACTTGCGCTGGTGTGTCTGCTTGCCACCTGAGCTGGAGAGAAAACCTGGCTTGGCTGTGAGGGATTAAGGGATCCTTATTCAGCCTTAAAAACCAATGATTTTCAATGCAGTTCAGTGGGGACTATGAACTGTGGGGACACGGTTACTTGGACATTCTTATTTTGGGGAACTTGGCTCTGCACGCACGCAAACACAATCATACACACTCATACATACAAGCTGCTCATCTGGGCATCACTCACACTGGATAACAAACACCCTCATTTGGCTGTCAAACGTACATATGATTTGGTGGAGCTTTGTTTATTCAGTGGAAGAGAGATGATAAACAATGTGACATTGTTTTTGGTTTTGGACTATTTTCACTGTTCACCACCATGTTTTTCCCTGTAGGCTTGTTTCTTGCTTTCACTGTGCCATTCTGGGTGTCATTCATTTAGATTGCTGATGATGTGTTTTTTAGTGTCTGCTACTTTAATTATAGATCAGTGTGATTATTGACAAAAAAGAGAGAAAATTCAGAACCCAAAGTTGTATGTTCAAAGGGCTGTTATTTCCAACCAGGGGTCTAAAACCCAACGATATTTCATTTCCAATGGTTTACAATAGAGAAAAGCAACAAATATTTAACATTAATTCTTAATAAATAACTTCAATAGCTAATGAGTTTTTCAAAGTGTTGATTAATTTTCTAGTTGACTGATGGTTTCATCACAGATCTGTACACATACCTGTTTCAGTTGTTTGGACACTGTTTAAATATGTAGTTAATCATGCAGCTTAGACAATTAGGCATTAGTCTAATAAAACAATGCCTTTGACCCTCCAAGGCCAAGTATAGGTGGCCTTGTCTTTTTCTCATTTCTCTGCGCCTTCCCACTGAAGAGAAGTGTAATTTTGTGCCACGCTTTTAATTGCAGAAATACATCCTTCCCCTCATTATGGGCAGCCGAGAGGACAAGAAGCATCTGCAGAGGATGGAGAGCAACATTGCGGCAATGAGTGGCACGCTGACACAGACAGGTGAAGATTAATATCTTCATCACTTTCTCCCTCCTTAACATTTTCCCTCATTTATCTGTCGCCAAAATCGGGGGGCCCTGCACGTTTTTAACAAATGACGCTGCTGTCATTTCGCTTTAATTTGAAATTGCTTGTTTACTGTCAGGCTCGGGCTCAATTAATTACGTTTCGCTGAAAAGCTCTTAACCTCGGAATATTAATGAGGAGTTGGGAAATGACAACTTTTCTCTCCTCCACCCATCCTCTCTCACTCCCCCCCTCTTCTATCTGTCTCCCCCTGCACCAACTTACCCCCCCCCCCCATCTAAACCTCCACCACCACCATCATCATCATCCACCCTCTTCCCCATAGGTGGTGAGAAAGTTCAATTTAATTTTGTGTATGTGTGTTTGCGTGAGTGCGTGTGTGTGGCGTGCGTGCGTGCAGCATGGCACTGTGTGGCGTCTGGGCTCACCACTGGCCCTTGTGTGATTAAGTGTACGGTGACAGGTGCGGCTCCCATGTTGGACAGGTGAGGAATCTCAACCTGGCTGTCAGACATGGAGAGTGGGAGAGAGCGGTAGGGAGAAAGATGCTTTCCCAGCTCTTTGTCAGTATAATTAAAAATCCAGGGAGGCGTAAATGACGGAGGCACTCTGAGAAAGTTTGCTCTTGTTAGCTGTACTGTTGAACCGGAGAGTGTTTTCACCAATCCACCTTTGAGATGGACGGCCTGGCAGAAAAGAAAAAAACGTAATAAAATTGAATTATAATAGGAGTAATCAATTTATTACTCAAACAAGTTTAATCAAAGAACTCAGAGGCCTAAAATACATTAAGAATAACAGGTAACAAGACATTTACTCAAACATCAAAAGCATTTGAATCGGAGTTTAGTGTAGATTTGAGATTTGCTAAGTATTTACCAAGTGCTCCACAACATGATAAAAACAGCGATAAAATAAACAAAAATTCAAACAAAGATCATTTTTTCCCCCCAAGTTTAATTTAGAAGCAGTGACTGACCTCACAACATTTTTTTAATTTCAGTCTCTGGTATCAAAGGCCACCACCAGATGATCTATGATGGCACACAGGCTCATTGGGAACTTTAGTGGCATATATCATAATATATGTCTGTGTTTGACTTTTTCTTCTTTTAAATATGAATAGTTAAATACAAACTAAGATTTTAAGACAATGGATTGCCTGTTAGATTTCATGAGATTACATTCATGTGTGAATTTATTGTGCCCACCTGTTTGTTTGAGATGTCAAGCAAGGTAAAAACTTTACCTCAGAAGTTTTTCCTGCCCAAAATGAGTGTTAGTTATGCAAATCTCTCATTTGTCAAATGATTACAAATTTTATAATATATTTGTTCTTGTTATTGCAGAAAAACAGTATCAACTAGTATTACACCTGTTTATAGGAGTTTTAAACAGTAGATAGGAAATAATGAGCCATACATGAATCATAAGCCTGTGTGTTTTAAATACAGTCATTCTTTGTTTGAGTTTCAATCATCTCCTTATTAAAACAAATAGTTAGAGTTTACATCCTCTGTCACGGACCAACGTAGTGTAGATGAAAATAGTGCTGTTATCATTTTATCCAGCCACGCCCATGCTATTGTTGTCTTGCTGGCAGACGTAGGTGGAGGGTTAGAATTTGTGTGAGATCGCGTGCGAGGTGTGCCACCCTAAATCTGATTAACAAATATATGCTCCTTTATGGTCATTTTCTCCCAACTATGCAAACACATTTCTCCGGTGTATTTCACTACCAGTTCTTACTCTACTTATAAGTATTTGGAGATTTGCCAATGTACAAACCCTGTTTTGTTTGCATGTAACGACAGGATTTCACAATAAGAGTCCTCCTGTGTTTGCAGCGAGTAGGTGAGCCTCCAGTGGGGAAAAAATAAATAAAAAATCGTGGGTCTTTTCTTCAGCCAGTGTGGGGAACTAATTTGCTATGACTGCAGTAGCCAAGCTGCTATTGTAGTTAATGACTGTTGTAGTTAACAGTTTGGGAGAGGGGTTGCAATTACATCGAGAGTTTTCTCCCCCTGCTTTCCCTTTGTCTTCCTCTCCCTCTCACTCCCTCTCTCCTCGCTGCACTGAGTAATAGCGGCCGACTGCCTTGCTGCTGCCAATTGCTTGAACCCCCTTTTGTTAAAGTTCATGTATTTCTCTAGTGCCGGGCGCAATGAGGTGATGTATTCTTTTGAATGGGGACTACATTAGTCTCTCTCACCAGCCCCAGCTCGAGAGTAAGGGCCTTGACTCCCATTATGATTTGCCTACAACTTCACACAGACAATTAATGAATGGATCTTGGAACTCCTTCAGCGGAGCCAGGCTGTAATGGAATTGTGCGGCTGTTTGGGCACTCTTTGTCGGTGGGAGCCATATTGGTGACCAGCTGGCCATTAAAGACAGAGACAGGCCTGGACATATGTAGTGTACATTATATTGAGGTATTTACTGAATAATTTACTGAATACACAATGTGCGCCCTCCTCACAGCAGCTGCAAGCCTCACACATCATCTTGTCTCTGATTCTTTCTCACTCCGTCTCTCCTCTTTCTCTCACACACACACACGCTCTCACACACACGCACACATCACAGCAACAGCCGCCTCTTGATTCATGCCTGGCCAAAGTCACTGACTTCATTATTTTTGGCTCCATATCTGTGACAACTATGGATAAGAAGTTGTGCATTTTTGTCAAGTGTCTCAGCAGTACAAAAGAGTCAACTTTATGGAGAGACATGAAAAGGGTTAGTCTGTGAACTGCTTGGCTGAAGGGGCTGAAAAAGCGGTGCCAATGGTAATTCAGGAGGTACGGCATTACAGGCTGGCAGACTGACCCACGCATCTGGATAAGCTGTTTTGTGGTGGGGTGGAATCGGAGAGTAATAGGGCAGCTCTTGGCTTAGCGTGCACACCCTGTCACCGTAACACCTTTTTAAGCAGGGATGGCCGCGGTATTTTAGTTTTATTGCCGTCCTCAGAAAGCTTGGTCACACTCTGCATCACAAACCGAGCAGCGAACTGTTTGCACATTGGTTTTTTCAGCCCCAACCAACGATCCTGCTCAAACCCGTATTCTGCAGGATTCTGCGAGTATGAAAAGATCTAACGTTTCAGCACCCCACCTATATTGATACAACTCCACCCATTTAAACACAGGTGTCACTACAAGTTATTAGTGTCTTTGAAAGATCAAATATTTTGTCTGTGTTGGTTTTTCAAAAGAAACACAGCCTGTCTCTGTCTTTTGTACTGGTTAACGTGAGGGGAGGGCTCTTTACATCCCGTCCAGCCGGCTGCAGCTCAGGCTTTTAACCATTGGCCCGACAACCTCAGTAGTGGACCGCCACAATATCTGTTGATGTTAATCCTATTAGGCTTGATTTAACACTTTACACGCCCATGATTTATATGAATGTTTATTGGTTTTCTGTAATATAATCAGCTCGGGGAAACTTAATGCATTGTTTGGTAATACACGCGTGACTGGAAGCAGGGGGCAACAAACTGTGCCTGGTGTTATTTGAAATCATACACCCACATCCAACACCAACACTTGAACTAATTCAATCTTCAAAGTCAATGGAAAAAGAACAATATTTATTAGGATTAGGGGGGACATTTTGTCTGGCAGCCTCCTCCCAAATAGGAGCCTTGTTTTTTCCTTTGTTGATCGTTTGAGGATTTAAGATGCATTAGAAGGCAGTGTCTGGGTGGATAATGGAAGGTTAGAGACTGTTATTTGATTTAAGTTCAGACACTAGAGATTAATATCTCCATCCTATGTGTCCCCCCCTCCCACCCTCCACCCTCAGCGCCTTGGACCAAAAAGCTGCGACTAAAGTTACGGGGTATTAGCTTTGATTACAATTCTTAGAGGACAGCTTTGATCAGTAACATGAGTTGAATCCCATCAGTTCTGTCATCTCTGGAAAGAAGATATTCAGTTTTGCGCCACCAAAACAAATTAATCACACAATCTCACTTCCTTTTTAAAAAAAATGTTTTCAAATTTGCTGAATTTCCCATCTGTTCTTTTGCCTGTTTCCACAGTGAGCCAGCTGCAGCAGACTCTGCTCACTGTCCAGGAGCTCCTGATACAGCAGCAGCAGAAAATCCAGGAGCTCTCGAAGGAACTGACTTCAACAGAGGTAGAGCAGCCACCCATCTCATCAGCAACTGGGCAGCCTTCACTGTTCAATTTTAACTACAACATCATTGGTTTTACTTAAAACTCTGAGCCACTTTTTCTTTCTTTGTTCTACTTTCTCCTTCAACGCGTTCAGTGGATTCAAAATTACATTTTCAGCAGTAGTTCTTTAATCAATGCAGATACTGGACAAAGTGCGGACCCCATTGGTGCCAACATTTCCCATTCATGTTTGTCTGAAAAAGGCTTATGAAATTCTCTTCATATTCAACCATATACGTTCTGGCAGGTTATGTCTGTTTTATAACATTACTATCTCACTTAATAATTTTGTTAAAACTATTAAAAAATAATATATCTTACTGCAGGCAAACAGAAATTAGATGAAACAACTTAACTAGTTTCACTTTCCTCTTCAGTCGTGAAGAGTTTGCAGACTGTACCTTTTTAGAGTCTGTTACATTGCGATTGATGATTTGAGGGAAGCTCGACAGGCAGTAACTCTGAAATTACAGAAGAGCTCAGTAAACGTAAAGTCTCAGGTTCAAATCTCCAGATTGATGAGGAGAGAGAAAAGGTTTCCTGACGACTCTGTGTACTAAAATCTCTTTCGCTGCCCTGAGTCATAACGACCTGAGACAGACAGCCTTATTATACTGTATATCATCAGAACACAAGCTGCAAAATAGTATGGTGCATCTCATCATGGGACCATAATCTTTAACCGTATGGTCATTCCTCTTCGCCTTGATTTTTATAGACAGTGTTCATAATCTACTCAGAATTGTAAGTGTTTAGGTGAATCGAACTGAGCGATTGTTCTAAAAACTTATGTGCGAGGATGAAATGTTTCTTGCTTTTACGACACCACTCATAAATCATTTTATGATCTCTGGGCTCTTAAAAAGTGCCTTGGAAGAGACAATCTAAGACAATATTTTATGTCCACAGCTGTTAAGCACACGGGTGTTTCACTGTAGCATCTGGATATTGCGGGAAAACATATGCAGCCACATCTGCTTCGGCACAAACGAGGAAGAAAAATATGAATCTCTTCCCCTGGACAAGGTTCATAAAAGACTGACAACTCATAGCTAATTTTGTGCTGTTTCAAGTTCCCAGCCACACAGTCTCTCTGGTGTTAAAAGCAGTGGAAGCCCATATCCGCACGTGTGGATACATGGAAGAGATGATCCGATTTGATCTCACACTGCCGTGAAACAGACCAAGCTGCGGTGTTGTCTCAGGGAGAATGAAAAGGGATGTTATTTCTTTTCATTCGTCATCTCCAAATCACAGATTGGATTAAAAAGTGTCTACTTCATTTGCCATGAGTGCCTAGTTGGACAGCAGTAGTGTATAAAAAGTATATTTCACATCAAAACACCCATTAAACAAATCATAAACTCTGCTTTATAGCTATAGCGTTGATCTTAAATTTTCCCTGCGAGCCGGCACAAGGCCCTCTGTTGTCTCGGGCCATGGGGGAAATTGGGAAATTGTTTTCAGGTCCGTGATATTTGATGAGAAACACATGTTGGAGCTGGCGAGCTACTTATCATTCACCGTTTGTGGCTTTCGGGGTTTGCCTCACCACGCTGCTCAAAGTGCACCATGCTTAGCAATTATACCTCTCAACACGGAAATGTGCCTTTAACCCGAAACACATGGAGACTTCTGTTTCCTCAGCTGCTAAGTAAACATTTCTCGTAGTTTGGAAACCGCTCAATTGCGGAGTGTGTTTACTGTCCCTAAACTGGGGACCTCATCATGGAAGTGAGTTCAGACAAACTGACTCATGTCCACACACACACACACACATACAGAGCACACACACACACAGAGCACACGCTGATGCTGCACATTTCCAGACTTTAGCGCCCGGGACAGTTTCTCTTTTTCACCATTTTCTCAGCTATGACGACTCTGTCATGAAAAATGCTACTGTTTTCTACCGCAGGTGTTAAGGAGAGATTTGCCACAGGATGATTCATCCCTGATGTTAAACAGTGAGGTCTATTTCTGCGCCATTATCATCACAAATCTGACTGTTAACTGTGTTTGCCCCGCTGTCTAAACTCACTGATTGTTCTTTTTATTAGTGGATACTACAGAGAAGATTAGAAACCGCCTCCTTGCTTGCGCGAGACACTGCCAGTGGGAAAGCGCATAAACAGAGTGAAATCAATTGCATTGTACCAGTGTTTCGACTCAAAAACTCTCCTCTGGGGACTTCCTTTTGAAACTAATTCCATCATAAATATACATGTGTTACACGAAAACACACTGTCTGCCGGCGGAGTAACTGTGAATTAATTTGCCTTCAGACTCTCTTAAACAAGGCTTGTTAAAGATCCTATCTTGTTGCTAATGGTCCACAGGCATTTATCTTCATTTATCCAGATGCGTTGCCGTCCTTGGGTGCTGCTGCAGTTGATAATCTTTTTTTCTTTGCTTGTATGTGTCTGTGTATATCTTTTTCCCCTTTTTTTTCCCTGAAGCACTTAGTTAACCAGTAGAAAGAGGCTGACCCCAATCACACCCAGGCACCCACCCGAGACATATTAGTTACAAGGCTTTTAAACCATTTAGAGGAAATCTTTACCAGCTTAACCACCTTTAATGGTATTTACTCAGTAAAAAAAACATACCCTGTCAGTACAATGGTGCTTGATAATGTAAGGTTTTGGGTTTGGCTTTGGTTGGTTAGTTAATTTGTTCGACCTCCACCCCCATGACAGGTGTATTTGGAGGTGTTTTGTTTTTGGGTTGTCAGTCCGTCTGGCCCAGTTGTCACAAGCGATATCTCTGGAACGCTAAGAGGGAATTTCTTCAAATTTGGTACAAACGTTCAGTTGGACTCAAGGATTAACTGATTCGATTTTTGTGGTCAAAGGTAAAGATCCACTTCCATCCCGTTCTTCTGAGCATGATGTATCATGAATTCAAGGGATTTCATCACATTGGACGCAAACATTCACTTCAACTCAGGAATAAAGAGATTAACATTAGGGTCAATGTCACGGTGACCTCATATGACCAATATGAACTTTTTCAGGTCGTGGTTTTTAAGCTCTTCTTTATGACAACCACTTGATAAACAGAAAAACATTTTACAAATTTGAAATATGTTTTATACCTCATCACTGCAAAATGTAAAAATATGAAAGTAATATCTATAAATATTTTACTTTTGTTATATTGCTATTGATCAAAATTACATTGCGATAATTATTGATCTTGATTTATCACCCGTTCCCATTCTCTTGTTTATTACTGATACAATTGTTGTGAGAATAATAATACAAAGGTTAAGGTCTGCATTCTAATATGATCATCGCTGTAAATAACCCTTAAATTATTCTATTTGTAATCAAAGCTGCAAATTTTTTTCAGACGTCCATATTTTTGATCACTGTGTGCAGTCCACTGGATAAGCGTTGCCTCCTCTTGTAAAGTCGGCATGTGTTCTTTCAATCTCTTCCCTGTCACTGATAGCCCACCACTCAGCCTCCGCCTAAGCACCTACTGCACTTAACACAAGATTCTTACACAATGTGTGTGTGTATAAACACTGACATAATGTATCTGAAAGCTGAAATTCAGTCCTGGCCCAACATTTAATTAGGTTTCCTCAGACTTAATTAGACATATGTCAGAGGTAGTGTTGTGTGACAAGCCTTGATGTGAGATATTATATGGTGCTGCTCTGTAGATAATGCACATTATGGATGTAGCTAGCGGTTAACAATTCTACTCTAGAGCCTGTTTTCTTGCATGAAGTGATAGAAGAACATAGAAATCCTCACATTTCAGTCATTTGGAGAAATCTTTTTTTCCTCCGCTGATTTGTGCTTTGGAAGTGTTTTAGCTCGGCAATTAATTTTTTTTCCGATGTAAAACTAGAGAGAAGCAGAATCCAGCGTTATTATAGCGCTGCCTTGGGGAGGCAAGGGATTAAGATGGTTCTAATGAGGTGACGACTGTAATAAGAGTGTCTTCAGCTGGCCTCCAATGCACTCCCTCTAAAACACGGCTCCTTATCAGCGAGGTTTAGGAACCGATAAGAGCCACAAAAAAAGCCCTTCCCCTCCTCATCGCCTTTTCTGTCTCCCCCTCACTTCTCCTCCTCTTGCCTCCCTCCTTCCACTGTAAATGAGCCTGATCCCTTTCAGATGTGATTCAATTAATTTCTCTTAGATTTAATTACAAGCAAAAGAGTCCAAGTTATCCCTCTACCCTCGATAGGGGGTCCACGCTTCCTAACAAGCTTCCTCTGGTGAGTCAGGAGTCTTAATTACAGTTTTTACTTTTCTTTTATCCCACTTTTCCCCTGTCTTCTCCCTTTTTCTCCCACTGGTCCCATCATTCTATCCTCCTGCTCTTGCACATGTGTATGCTCTTTATTCAGGGATGGACTCAGAAAGGGGAGCAATTAAGTACATCACTAGCTCCCAACCATTTTGGCTCTATAGCCAAACAATGCAGAGTCATGACACCTTGTTACAGGTTGCATTTTTCAATGTAGTTCAATCAACGTCGTTTGAATAGCTTTAACATTTCTTAAGAAGTAAAACCACTGGAAAATGCAAAAGATTTTCTAAAGTCAAAAAAGTTACATGTTCATTTTGGGCCACTAAGGTCTCCATTTTGAGTTAATAATTATGTTGTGATCCATTAGTCAACATGTCGTTGCAGCACTTATAGCTCAGTTTTATTGTTGCATTTATTGGCGCTGCCACGTGATCTTTTTTTTTTTTTTCTTTAGGCCTTTATCAAAAGTCATCATTTTATAGCTCCCCCTGTCAAAGTCCTGCCTATCCCTAAAATAGTGCTGCAGAGACAGATTTTCACCAGCACTTTGCCATTCAAATACTTTGCTTTTATACCCTGTAGCATTTCAAGCTGTGTGTGCGTGTGTGTGTGATAACACATGCCTTTGATAAAAGAACAAAACAAACTGCGAAGCTGTGGTCTGCCTTCATGAATGTGGCCTTTGTTCAAGTTAAAGTCATTATCCAAAACATTGGACACTGGCTTAATCTTTTCTAGATAGTATGGAAAATTATGTAAAAACAGCATGATTCCCACACTCTGGACATTCGGAGCAGTTGAGGCCATAGAGGTGACTGACGTGTGAATGCTTGTCTTCCTTTCTGCCATCGCCAGCATTTGTGAGGTCATGGTGTTGACTACAGAAAAACATGTGGCTTTTAGCGTTAGCATTGACCATATTTGTTTACCTTGCCGTCTATGACCTTACATTTATTACATATTGTTGAGAATAGAGGAGCATAGAGTTGTTAAAAGATGTATATTGACTTTGTGTTGTGCCACGGCACGTGACCTGAACTGTGCTTGTGTGTGTGTCACTTGTGTTTTTCCTATAGACCTCATCTTCAACCAACCGCATCCTGGACAACCAAACAATTGGAGAGCTAAAGCAAGAGATAGTCTCTTTGAAGGGCTTACTGCTCAGCAGGTAACAGAGTTATCCATGCCCTGTCACATGAAAGTGTGTGTTCCTGTATCTCTCTCTCTCTGTGTGTGTGTGTGTGTGTGTGTGTGTGTGTGTGTGTGTGTGTGTGTGTGTGTGTGTGTGTGTGTGTGTGTGTGTGTGTGTGTGTGTGTGTGTGTGTGTTTTGAAGGGCCTAGAACATACTGTTCACATGCACTTTAGAGTTCCTGAATGCATTTGAGCCGTTTGACAGTGTTATACAGGATTAAAGCGTAATGTGTTATAAAACTACTCTTTACAGAAACTGGGGTTTCCACATAACAGCTCTTTTACATGACTCTTGCCTTGATTGTATTTGTCTCTTGGTTTGCATATATTAATAAGATAAACTTATAATAATCATTATATTACTATTATTTGATATATTTATTATATATAATAAGAGCCAAAAAAGCCTTTTGATGACTGTTTATGTTGAACATATAAGTCAACTGAGACTGTAAATCTTTCCTCAAAGAACACTTACAAATTTTTGCGGTGCTTTCAGTTGTTATCACACTACTGAAGTACTGAGGGTTCATACAAGGTGAGATAATCCCTCTATTTGAGCGATAGTCTTCAGTTTATTTAAATGCTCTGGAAAAAGCCTGTAAGTTCAGCTAAGATTTTCTTTGTCATACTGTGTATATTCTTCTTGAGCTCTGACTCTAAATCTCACAAACACTGTTCAAATAGTAACTACACAACAGCCATTATGGTTGCGTAGTCACTTCTACATTACAGAATTGTTGTAGATGGCCCGAAAGTTTGTGTTTGTGTATGAATGAATAAAATAAAAGAACACGTAATGTCACATTGCTCTTCCAAATTGCACACTTAAAGCATAATCATTAATCTTGAAGAAGTTTAATCTCACATGCACTAGAGGTTATAATACTGATTGCAGCGTTTCTTTTACTTCGCAACGTGGCTCGGCCTATTAGCATACTGCAGGCATCAGCTGCTCTTCTGTGTTTTACTGCTTTTATTGGTTAGCAAGATAACCACACGCGCACGTGCATAATTGTTCCTGTGCAACTTTCACTCATTTTATGAGACAAATATAAAACCGCAACAAGAGAAATGATGTATGTGCACTGACAAATCAGCTGTTTCCCGATCAAACACAAATACTTTAGTTGATCATTTCATTCACTTACACGTTGATACAAGATGTGAGACATGTTTTGTCACTAAGATCTTATTGTATAGATCTCATGCAGCTTTGTTCCTCAATCTAGTCAGGTGCCGCCTGGCTCAGTCAGGCCCATTAGCATGCATGACTATGTATCAGTGTCTGTAATGAAGTCTGAAGGAAGAGTGTACATCAGAAAACCGGCAAGGATGAAAATTGCCTCAGAACTGCCTAGTTGAGGATGTTTTGTTCCCCCCCTACATTCTAATCAGTAATAATCCCTTTGTCATTTGCTTTCTTGACTTCATCTGGATTCTCACAGTGGCAATGGCTCCGATCACAAAATAAAGTGTCGGTATCACCATCTGTCTCCAAACTCGTTCCCTTTCTGTTCAAATGATCCAAATCAGCTCCAAACATTTTTTTTTTCCAACCACTAAGAAGCGCTGATCCCGTTACGACTCAACGTTGTCCTTTTCATCTTAAAAGCTGCAGTGAATGTAATTAAAAAAATCTTGGAGCATCTTTAGCAGGTGTGATGAACATCTGGCTGTTTGGGGGGGTGGAAATTCTTTGCTGTAATTATGAGAATTACATTGGATGCTTTGTGTGCGTCGGTGCATTTTAAATGTTATAGATTTAGTTGTGTGGTTGCATTCTGTCAAATCTTAGGAAATGTGTTTTCACAAATTTCTATCACTGAGGTTTTTTCGATGAGGTGATGATCAGCTCTCATTTCCCTCCTCCCCGCAGGAAACAATTCCCCTCCACTCCCACTATTCCTAAGATCCCCTCATGGCAGATTCCCCTGAAGCCACCTTCAACATCCAGCTCGCCGTCCGTTAACCACAGCAGCAGCGACATCTCCCCTGTCAGTAATGAGTCTGCCAGTTCCTCCCCTGTCAAAGACGTACATCACAACCCTCAGGATGAACTGGCAGGCCCCGATGGAGCCCATGTTATGAATGGAGATGCCTGCACCGTGGGCCACGGCACGGCGCTGCCCGTGGACCTGAAGGACCAGGTCCGCATGGAGGTGCAGGGGGAGGAGGAGCGGAAGGAGGAAGAGGAGGATGATGTCAGCCATGTAGAGGAGGAAGAGGAGGAGGAGGGTCTGAGCATGCAGACAGAAGATCGGCGAGGTGGGGATGGACAGATTAATGAACAGGTGGACAAACTGAGGCGACCCGAGGGTGCCAGCAATGAGAGCGAGGTGGATTAGACAACAGCACAAAAACACTCTCCAAACACCACTTCCTATCTCTGCCGATGGCTTTGTTTCAATCTGCTCTCCGCTCACACTGGCTCTGTTTGTTTTTTATTTTTTAAATCCATCTCCACTGTCTCTTTCCACTTGTTTCTCTAACATCTTAATCTCGAGCAAAATGAGGAGTAGGCATGAACGTGAGAAGATGCAAAACGGACAAATATTGTCGAGTTGATTCATGGCTTATCTCAATTTGCTTTTCGTCATGCACACGAAATGACTGCATGCCGAGCTGAGTACCATTTTGTGATGTTACCGGGAAATGACGGGCAATAGGCAAATCAGAGGGAGTTTAGAGGGTTCATGCAGAACTAACCATGTAACCGACTGCCTTTAATTTTCATGATTTGATCAGATAATTCACAGCTGTGCGTTGGTGTCCTTGTAATTGTACTAAGGCTTTATACAGACCAAAGAGGCGACGCTGCACAGAATGTCTCTGCTGTCTAGTGCAGCTGTGGGTCAGGAGTCATATGTTGGTACTTCAGTCACAGAGTTACTGTGAGCTTCCAGAGAAGCATTAACACAGTTTGTCTCCCTGGTGATGGCAATAGGAGAGGACACGTTCTTCCAGGGCCGGAGCTTTTAGCCTCTTTTATGTGTCCTTTCGCATTGGTGTCAGTCTGTCAATAATTCACAAGGCCAGCAGGGTGGCATTTGGGTGAAATAAAAGCCCTGAAATTCGAGATTAGAATGTGATGACGGGCTTTGTTCCATGCCGGTGTCAGGGTGTTCATAGGCTCAAAGGAGGGGAAGATAAATGTTTTTTCCCCCGCTTTCGTTTTTCACTGAGGGCTGAATTGTACATCTTTCGTGAGTGTGTTTGTGCGTGGCAGACGCTGTCTGCTGAGCTGTATCTGTGTCTCCAGCAGGGCAGCTGATTTGGTTTGTGAAGTATGTTAATAATCAAATGATCAACAAATAACAGATGTATTAGTTCATGCAGCTTGAAATGTCAAGGAGGCTAAAACTGGAAATCTAATACAGAAAGCCCAGTTGCATTGTATTATTTTCCGTGACAAACCCTCCGGTCCAAATTATGTAGGGCCTCCTACAGTGAGTAATCTTTACAGAAAACGGCGCCGATATTTTGTAATTAAGCTGCAGTAAGACAACGAGGGCTGCCACAGATGGAAGTTGCACAACTTGTATCACTTTTTTTTATCTTGGTGTGGAGGTGGATGGGGGAAGTTAAAAAAAAAAAAAAAATACCCCATGATTGAAAAGGAAAGCAATAAATGAATTCTTGACTTATTGAATTACTCACTCTGTCTCCAGCTAACAAGAAGAGTCCCTGAGTGAGAAGGAGGGATATCAGCTCTCGTGCCACTTCCACCTCCATCACACGGCCTGCATAGGAACACAGAAAAGGTAGAGGGACACTGAACATTTCTGTGTGACAATGGTCCTAATCTACACATCGTTTTTAGTTGTGTTGATGTACTTTGTGTTCAAAGTTTCAAATGATGAGACGACAACAACGCTGCAGTGTCCTGTACATGTTTCCTTTAGTAGAAACACATTTGTGTGGATGAATAACTTAAAAGAAGTCAAGGTTCGAGTGGTGTAACGCATTTTAGCAAAGTGGTTTCAGTCATTGTTCCTTTCTATAAGCTGAGTGTTAGCCAGGAGTGTACATTACTGTCACAGATTTGGTTTATACATATTCTAAACCAACTGAACACACATGCTACTGACTAACCTAGTATTACTGCAATTATCCTGTTTATGAAATCCTTTTTTTTTTTTTCATTCAGTTACTGTTTTCCATGTGTCTCCTCAAGTGTTTATTTTGAAGTATACACAGTTAAATACTTGACTTCCAGTAAAAAAATAAATAAAGTGCTAATTGTAAATCCTAATAGAGGAACATGTACCATCTTTGAATTTCCATCCATTCAATTAACGTTTAATGAAAGAAAAATAACAAACATAAACCTCACGCTGAAAGTTGTTGAGTTGTCACTTTTAACTGGGTTGTGTTGTTTTTTTGTCTTTGCTTTTAAATCGATCTGAGATGTTTGTGTAAATGTGATTTTTCAGGGGAAGGAAAGTTTTCTGCAATATTCATATCAAGTAAATTTGTACAATTTCTTGTTTTTGTTTGGCAATAATAAAATCAGACCACGCTGTCATATTTGTTAATAAATTTGAGCCTTTTACAACTGAGCCTTTTGGAATAAAGAAAACTTGAATAATCGAGTGACTCACATCAAAAGGCCGGAGAGGTCAGATAAATCTTTTAGGTTCCTGAGCTACAGATTAGAGTGCTGCAGTTCTTCTGTGTACAATCCTAAACCACACAGTAGTGATTTTTCAGGAAACATGACGAGGCAGGGACTTTCAGCCTTTTTTCAGTGTTCTCTCTCGAAATGAGTAAGTGACAAAGTTATACATCGAACATGTGAAGATTTGTTTATTTCTGTGGGTGGATTTTCAGTGTCTGTTTTTCGGTTTCTGTTGTGGGAGTAGAATTTCCCATTCCATTTTGAATACATTAAAGAAGTTAAAGATAACACATTATTGGCTTATTTCTTGTAGTTTTTTTTAATTGCTTGGTTTTTAAAACTAATTATTTTAGCCTAATCCGACAGTACAGAATAATAAAACAAGGTGCATGCGTAGTTTTAAAATGTTTAAGTCGCCCCTCTTGCATTTCCACCAGTGAAGCCGTGTTGTTGCCTGTATCAGAAGGGTTCATCCTATTCATTTGTCCACAGCAGTCTCATCTTCACGTTGTCAGACTTTCATCAGTCTATGCTGTTCTGTAATTACCAGCTACAGCTAACATGCTAACTAAGCTTCAGAGCAATAATTCAAAACTGCAGGTGAGTTTTTTTTAATACTACTAATGCTACATAGATTCATAGTTTAATGCATTTTTTTATTGATAACTTTACTTGAAACGAAATTGGCATGCGGTATTGCTGTATTATTTTATTCCACATGTAACTTTTCCTTCTGAAAACCTTGTGCCTACATTACCCAAAGCGCAGCTCAACCCTTTACAATTCAGTTGGAGAGTTGTGTTATGCATAGTAGTGGGCTAATGTAACCTCAAGCCACCAGCCCATAATGTGTTTGTGTTGCTCCTTCTAAAGCCACAACAGGTTTCATACAATTTTCTTCACAATTATATTGCTGAGAAAATTGGTGGAATTCCCCTTTAGCTCAGCCAATAGTCTTTGAGATCATTTGTTTGACTGACAGTTTGCTTATCTCTCAACCTCAAACTTGGATTAATTTTAATTTATAGCAAAGTTTATGAATGTGTCTGAGCTGGTGCCTCATTCATGTTGAGAAATGATCCTCAGAATCTCAGCCTCAGTCATTTATTGTAATTTCTTGCAACGGTTGGGTTACTGATGATTTCTTGAGACTCCCAGCATTGATAGAGCAGCTAATCACAAACTGTGACGTTTGTTTTCCTATTACGCAGTTTTGTGTGCTCTTGCCGACAATGTCCCACTTAACATCCTCATCCTAACAAAGCTGGGCTGAAAACGATGGTTCTTCCTTTATACACATCATTATGAATATTACCATATATTATCAGTTGTATGAATTTAATTTATCAAGCTCCTAATGATCAATAGTGTTTCACATATTGATGAGGTGTATAAACTTCTCAGAGGTTCGATAGCACATCCCTTTGTAATCCATTAACCTCTCCCTGGAGTTCAGGCCAACCTTAGATTTATAGGGACCTACTGTAATAAATCCACTTGTACATCATTTAGTGTCTTAGGGGATTTGCAGTGCATTCCTGTTCAGAAAGCTGCATCTATCCTTCCCTCATATTCACTTCCACATTTTAAGACTCTTAACAGCCTCCACAGCAGTTTGCATACCTTCTGAGAAACCTTGTGCCTGTGTGAATCCACTTCCTGGGCGGAGTTGGTAGGTTAGACAGTAGCCAGCGCCTCTCAATGTGGTAGTGTAGTGAAGGATTGTTTGTCCAAAGCGACACCTTGGTTTTGACACCGTTTGGCTCCCCGGTTGGGAGCCTTAACCTCATCAATCTTGCTGCTAAACGGAGAGCACTCAATAGGATAGTGTATCGACGCGCTCTGAACTCCATTGTTCACTGGAACTGAGCACTCAGCAGGTTAGAGGGCTGAGTGTCTCCTTGGATCAATGCAAGGGTTGTTAGCCCATAGCAGCTAGTCAGAGGGCTACACCACGGCTCTGTCTGCACCGTAGACACATCATCTTTACTCCGGTAAAGTCCTCCTTCGGTCCTTGAGGGTTAATCCCTGTCCGGCTTTTGTTTTGCAGGATCATTTACGTCCTAGCAACACAGGTCAGGTTGCTCCATCCAACATGGCTTCCAGACATATGGGGAAATGTTGTAAAAGATTTGCATAGTCATGGACAATGCAGGAAAAGGAGCCCTAAGGATGACATCCTCTTCCCTGTCAGATAAGATGCATGTTGCAGGCATCTGAGGTCATACTTTCATGTGTGAGTAGCCCTGTAGAACATCAGAGGTTTCTCTACTCATCTGGAAATATCTCTTACTTTACTCTGCAGGAATCCTCGTTTGAACTGGTGTTCTCACCATTTGCAGTGAAACTAATGACCTGGTTTCAAAATGTTCTCATCATCAATGGGGATTGCCATTAACTTTCATACAGACATTCATGTTCCCCAGAGGATGAATCCTTATAACATTGGTTATCCACCAACATTTTTTCTAGTGCCAAGACAAGGTCAAGGTTTTCAGTTTTAAATATCGTAACATCTAGCTGATAGGTTGGCACAAGATTTTTGTTTTGTAATATTCATAGTTTCCAGATGATGCATTCATGTTTTCTTGACTTTGTCTTCACACGATGATAAGATCAACATTTGTGGCTTTTAGTGAAATATCACAGAGATTACTATCAGGAGTGCTGTGAAATTTAGCAAATGCATTCATGTTCTCCTAGTTTCCTGAGGATAAAGCAGTTTATAATTATGCCACTGTCATGTCAAGATCATCCAATACTAGTATTTCTAACCAAATAACTAAAAAATCATGACATTCTTATCACCCTTACTTTGTATTTAGATGTTAGAACTCTAAACTCGGATGGTGAAGATGATAAATGTTACACCTGTCATTGAGAGCCTGTTAGCATGCTGATGTTAGCATTTAGCTCAAAGCGCTGCTTGGCAGTACAGTCTGGCTTTGCCTAGCATAGCTGTGGCCTCTAGGTTTTGTTGAAAATATATTTATATTCATCATAATAATTCAACGGCCTATGCTTTTCTCTGAGTGACGCCTTTCCCCACTAGTGTTTTCCGCAGTGGAAGTAAGGAAGCATGGGTCACCTCCAGAAGCTCTCCACGCCTGTCTCTCTAAAAGCAGCTCACCAGCTCTGAGTAGCCGCTGAACCCTGGCTCCTTCCTGGTGAAAATGAGAACATTTGACAAGCCAAGGTCACCGGGGGGGGCTTTGCCTGTATAAGGCTTCAAACGCAGGGCCCCCGCGAACACTGCAAAGTCATAAAGCACTTTGTCATCGCTCGCTATATAAACTCTCAACAATCAAGTGGGATCACATTCCCCCCCTTCCACTCTGTGTGGCCTGTGTCACTTGATTTTCTCCTGGCGCTGTTTCAAATCCAAATGGAGTGTGTGAATGCTGGAAGGCTGTCATGAGCAGGGCTGTGGGGCCTCTTTTGAACTTGAAGCAAAGCCTTTACTCACCTTAGTGGCAGGTAAGGGAAGGCGCTGGAGACGAGCGGAGGAAAAACAGTGGCAGACCGTGAGGAGAAAAAAAACCCAGGGAAGTAGTCTCTGGCTGACAGTACTTATGAATGGCCCAATAGTGAGCCATCAGGAGAATGGTGGCCAAGAGAACGTGAAGGAGGAGAAGAGGTAGAAGAAATGGCCGCCCTTGTGCTGCGCTGCGCTGGTGGAGAGCGGATAGGGTATTGTGAGGAGATTGGATTATCCAAGAGAAGACCTGTCAGCCTGCTGAGGGGCCGCGGCTTCAGGCGCCGCACGGGCAACAGGTGCGGCGCTTGCCAGCATTTGTGCAAATTAGACTAATCACAGGGCCTGACTGTGGAACACCTGAAGCATGCTAGCAGCCAGGTGGTCAGGGGAGGGGGGTGGGGGGGAAGGGAGAAGGAAATAAAAGGGTTAGAGAGTCGAGTGCTTTATGGCTTTTTGCATTCACAGTTGTCCTCACATACAATATTTCACTTGGAACTTTAAAAACAAGACTATGTCTGAATCCAGCCATGTTAGCAAGTCTGTGAGTTTGTACTTAGACAGAGTAATGAACTAAATGCTAATGTCAGCATGCTAACAATGACAGTGCTAACATGCTGTTGTGTAGCCGGTATAATGTTTAGGGTTGTCATGTCCGTCCATTTTAGTTCGCCCATTTTGCATGTCAACAGTTTCATAATGGCGCTTAACACAACATGCAGCTGAAACTTAAATGATAGAATTTTATTAGCTTTGCTGGTATCTGGTCATAAACCAAAAGTGTCAGATCATCTCCCAGTTCATCTGGAAGGGGAATATGAAGATTTGCACAAGATGTCATGTCGATCCATCGAACAGCTGTAAAGACATTTCACTCAAAACCACAAATATGAACTCGGTGGAGAAGTATGAGGGGGAAAAAAAGTGTAGATGATGCATTAAGGTGATAATCGGATTCTGTGCTTCTCAAACTTTGCTAACAATCAACTTGTTTCTGTGAACAGTTCCGGAGAAATTTCAAAATGTTTCCTGGGCCTCTGACGAGCAACAGTCAATAAAGTCGTTGCCACGCCAATAAACACAGTGTTGTAATAAGATGAGTAAATATTGACCATCTAACTATATTTTATTTCTGTTCCAAGTGTAAATATATTTTTTTCAACTGTATTCAAGCTCTATGTTGATAAACGTTTGTTTTCAAAACCTAGAACCTCAACATGCAAAATGTGCTTTAGCTTTCTCACTCTATTTCCAACCTTTCGTCCAAGTCCCATGTGAAATTTAATGTGTAAAGTTGGATGGTGGGGCCGCACATTCACTGACCTTGTCCTCCAGAATTGGCTTGGATTGTCACAGCGAAATACAATCCACATTTTCGTGCCTGTAGCGAGGAGGAGAGAGAGTGAAAAAAGTAATCCCAAAATCCCTCGGTGGACACCCAATGTCTTGTTTTGGAGGGTCTGCGGTACTCGCAGGATTCTTCTGGTAACAGAAACCCACACTGAATGATGGACATTTTCTATTATTAGCATCGGCAGAATCTTCCCAACCTTTGCTTCCTTCGTGCTACAAATATCACATTGCTGATGTATTCCATATTAAATTACTGAGTTTTAACTGAGCGGGGGGCTGTGCAGTGTCTGTTATCAACAACCATAATGTGGAAGATTAGCACACACATGATGCCCACCTGTTGCCCAGCTCTGTTTTCTGAAGGTCACAGCTGTGATACTGAAACCGGTCTTTTTAAAGGCTCGCGCGATGTTCATGGGCTGCTGGTGATATTTAAGAGTCATTCAACAGAAATAAAGCAGAATGTTAGCACACTTAACTTTAAATGTATTTCAACGGTTCTGTCGCAAGGTTACAAGACACACTCCTAAATTAGATTCTTCTACATTTCTCAGTATTTTTTATGAACTCTTAAAAACAGGACTCCGCCACATGCTGTCCTGCAAATGCCACAGTTGTCACTTTTCTGTTTGACCCGAGCTATTTCAAGTTTACCCTCTCCCCCCCCAGTGTCACCTTCATAGGAGCTGTGACATTATTGCCTCTTTCTGTCTCTTTCACAGCAAAAATAGTCAGCAAACTCCAGAAGAAGGTCAAAAGAAATGTTTTCATTCCATGCTGTCTCTCACAGTGGGTGATTATTAATTAACCACAGCTAACTAGATTTGACAATCATTCACTATCTGCACAGTTATTTTTGTCACTTAGTTATGAAAGGTAATTTTGTGGCTGTTAAGTGGTACTTTAACGCAGGAGAAAAAGATAATTTGAAAACAGCTTGAAATGTATCAATAATTTCAGTTCATGAATTTCATAGATTGTATACAGCAATGCACGGTATTAACATTTCTTCTCAAGATGCTGATGTTTTCAGTGAGGGAGCGAGTGAGTTTCGACCATTAGTTTGATCATATAATATTTGTAATTTGCACAATGTCTGTTTTGCTTCCACATTTGTGACCAAAACTTCATAATATAAGAGTAATTTATTGAGACAGATTTATACAAGTGTGTGAGTTAGCGCTTTGCACATTCAGTAAATACCTTTTTTTTTTTTAAACGTACAAACACACAAACCACTTTAAGCCGCTTCAGTAGAATAATTATCATAATTTTTCTTCTCCACAGAAATTACAGTCGAGAGGCTTCCACGGCATTAACATAAGAATGAGTCACACGGCGCTGGTTTTACAGCTCTGTCAAACGCTGTCCGTCGTATGTTCCAGTCGTTGCCGCCGTGCAGAAACACCATGTTGAACCATTCCAGCTTATTGTCAGCCAATATGGCAGGCTTTTTCCCTGAAAGAAAATGATCCCGTTCCCCTCGGACTCGCGTCAAATCAAGCAAATTTACAGCTTAGCACTTAAGAACTTCTCCGTTTGCCAAGAACGAGGCAGCAGCAGCAGCAGCGGCGGCGGCAGGCCTCACTCGGCAGTTAGCGGTGCTGCTCTGTGGCAATTGAAGTGGAATGAGAATGACTGGCTTCTCAGGGCGCTGGGCTGTTGGATGTTTTTGCTCCAAGCTCTCACCTTTTGGATCAGGTTTATAAAGTGTTGAAACACTCCCACTCGACTGCGGAGACCTCTGGTCCAATTCTGAAGCAAACCACTTGAAGGGTAATGGCCACGTGGCTGCGAGCCAGACTGGATCGACTGTTCTGTGCACTTGTTTCTGGTCGCCGTCTTGCTACTAGTTGTTTGTTCTGCTGGCAAAGTCGTGTTTAACCCTGGGGATGACTAATCTGTGGCAATGGGCAAACTGGAGGCAGAGTAAAACAAATAGAACACAATGTTTGGTATTTCTCGGTAAACATTTATGTAACGGGGTTGACAGGAGGCTCATTTTTCACAAGCTGTTTAAAGGGCCGCAACACTAATCTTTCCACTGGATTCTGTTTGTGTTTGTAAGATGACAACTGTGTGTTTACCAAATAACATCTCTCGTGTTACATTACACCCCCCCCCCCTTTTTTTTTTGTGAAAATGTGTTCACTTTAAACAGAGCTCATGGAAATGCAGGAGCTATGTATGTTCCCAACTCAGCACGGTAACCGCGTTTATCTTTTGGGTGTGACCGCAACATCTGAGCTCGTGGCCAAAGAGATGAACGTACTGAACATAAACATCCATTGAAATTCAAAATGCACCCAGTGTTCAGTATATGAAGCCATCTCATCTACAGATATACACTTTATTTAATTCATTTATAGATTGTGTTCCTTGTTCCTTTTTCAGTGCGCGTGTGTGCGCGTGTGTGCGCGTGTGTGCGCGCGCGTCTTCTCTTTTTTTTTTTTCTTCTACGATTTGTATATGTGTTTGCGGAAGACGTACATTTTTGTGAATTAGGCGTCTTAGGCGGCCAAATGTACTGGCATGACAAAGAAATACAAAAAACGATGTGTATTATATGTAACATAAAGGACTCCATTCAAGTGTGTAAAAATAAAGAATTCCAAGAAACACAAAACCATTTTAATGTCAACCTCATACTCTGAAGAGCTCAAGAGTCTTTCAAGAAAAGCTGTGACCTCAACACTTTTATATTATATAATGTTATTATATAAAATTATAGAGAATAATATTAGTTGTCAATGTTTGTCGTTAGCAGCAGTGAAGCGGTTTCTGCTCTTGTTCAAGACGCCGAATCTCTACCCGCTAACAAACTGTGACCTCTGTGCATGTATAGAAAAAATGAAATGAAAGGGAGAAAAAAAGCGCGGGGGCGGGGGGGGGGAAATCAACCTGCTTCATTACCACACCGAGCTGATCAGCAGTTTCCCGTACGGTTTGCTCAACCCGTCTCTATGTGAACAGGCCAGAGTTTAATCCAGTTTTTCAGGTTTTTGAAGTTAATAACCACACCGTTGTTTGTGTTCACTAACTGAATGTTCCAGCAAAACTGTGAGAAGAATGTTTTGTTATCTTTACGTCCTAACAGAAAAAAAGAAACGTGTTGAAAGACAAAGATTTCTAGATACACCGCCCTCTAAAGAATGTGAGATGTGTTTATGGAAAAAGGAGAAAGAAAAAAAAAAGTTACCCAACCAGAAACAAAACAAAGGTGTTGCACAAGAGAATAATATCTGATTCAAACCTGTTGAGCATATAGAGACGTGGAGCTGTGCATCGTGTTGGCTCTTTAAAAGATAATTATATATATTCGTTAATGCATGAAATCATGAAGGAAAGAGAAGCCAGTACTCGTCCGACCAGCGGTTGCTATGTTGAGAAGCTCAACAACAACCTAAATCTCTTGGTGTGGTTAGATTTAGAAGTGGAAAAAAATCAAACAGATGGAAATCTCTCGTTTCTGCAGATCTTTGCGGAGCAGCTTCAGTGTTTGATGTGTGAAACTATCTCATGTTACAACCCAGACTTTCCTCTGGAGCTCAGGTTTTAATAGTGATTCTTCCCTGAACATGGAAATCCATGTTATTATGATTATTGTAAACTCAAAGTTTTCTTTTTTCACTCAGTATTTAGTCTTGAATCTTACATTTTCCAAAACGTAGATTTTAGTAGAAATAATAGCTTTGTTTTTTATGTACAGTTCCGATATGTAACGATACAGAGTAACTTGCCTGAACGTCTGTTATAGACTTGAGACGACTGCGCACGTCAGGCTGTGATCCCTAATCACAGATGCTAAGATTATCCCAGACCCCAGTCACACACATTGAAGAAGAACAGAGGCATATCTAAACAGAGCCACACAAGGCAAAGCTGCATGTTCCTATGGCCCTGCATCCAATAAGGTCTTGTTAATGGTAAATTGGATGAGTGTGTGTCCAATTCTCCATTTCCTCAGAGGTGTCTAAGCAGCAACAGCTGCTACCAATGGCAAAGCAGCTTTTTTCACACAGCCCCCTTTTCCGCCTTGTGACTGGGGTCTTTCCAAAATAGGCCCATACACATGCAAAAATAGATAAATGAACATCTATTGCAAAGGGCAGCGGATTTAAAGAGAGGTCTACCCGGGGCAGAGTGCTGAAAGAGACGGGGGAAACATCTCATCCAAAAATGTGAACTATAAATGGGCCAATGAAGCAGTAAAATGAGCAGCGTGGCCATGTCATATATACTCATGCTACATGATATACTGCACACCTGTGAGGCGGCATTTCAACCACAAGCTGCTCTGATGACAAAGATATGATACAAAGGCAGATGATTCATTTTATGCAAAAGGCTTTTCTCTATTTGCGGCTGGTGCCTCTTTTGTGTTGTTGAGCTGGAAAGACAGGACGAGGCTCGGTTATGAAACTTCTTGCCACATTTTTGACAAAATGATTTCAGTGTATGAGTTGAGCATTACAAAATAAATCGGCCTGTTTCAAAACCCCCAGTCATCGTGACCTGCAGACAGAGCTGTCGTAACATTCTGTGACTGTTTCCTTATTCTGTTTATTTTCAGGTGTGTGGAGAAAACATTTCTCAGGCTAATAGGTATTTATGAAGGCATAAAAAACACTAGATGAACACATACTGTCCATCTCAAGCTTTTTTCAGTTAGGACCCTTTAATTCTTTTTCAAATGCATGTTGTGAAAAACACATTTTTATCATTTTGCTCTTTCTACTTTTCACTATTTTCCTATAGGGTTGATTGTGGAGATCAAAAAAGATGTTTGTGAATTTCAAGCATCCACATGAGTTGTGTAACTGCAGAGTTGGTTGATGTGTGAGGTTGTTAAACACAGTGAATTGACATTATAGCACTTTATCTAGTAAATGTGGGTTTGATCACCTGGAACTTTGGCTTTAGGCGAAGAAGAGGCGCCTATATTTGTTTAACTGTGTGGAAAATGTGTCAGAACATCAGAAAGTCCAAGTTGCCAGTTGTCATAACAACTTTAATGTTGACATGAAGTGTCGTTATAAGGTAAAATTTGTAATTACAGTAATCCTGACACAACATTACTCTCTGTAGTTTGTCTTTTTATTCCAAGTTAAAAGAGTCAAGTTAAGAGAGGGAGAGAAAACCTTTTCTTTATTAAACTAGAATTACCGCACTGGGGTTGTATGCCTCCACCAACCAGTGCTGTTTCCGTGTACATGTTCCTCCATACTTTTTATCCAGACTCATATAAGGTCACTGTGACCTTTACCTTTGACACTGAAATCGAATCAGTTAATCAGCGAGTACATCAACTGAAGCAATCCTAAATCCACAGAATGTTGCAAACACAACACTAACACATTATCACCTTTTTATATAACAGTTGCATATTTCCACGTCCAACAGATATTGAGCCACGTTAGCGATAAAGTTGAGCCGTGTTTGTGTTTCCCGATGATTCACTTTACTTAAAGCTCTGTTTTGGTCTCTACCAACTAGGATAGAAAATATCTTTCTATTTAGCTGCTAAATGCGTCACTTTGTTCACCAGCTAGTCGTAGTAGTGTTATTAGAACAGCTTCCTATTGTGTGCAAACATAACATCGTAGTTCTGAGGAATTGAACTAAAGCAGTTGAATTACAGCTGGAAACCAGATGTTAAGGTGACAATTCTAATGTGACCCATTGTTATTATAAAACATGTTGTTCGTAAAGTCTTTTCTTTTCTTTAAATTCACATTGGTTATGTTTGAATAACTGCGACTCCACTCATTGTTATATTAGTGGAATCGTTCTACTTCAGTAACCATTTTAAGGACCTTATGTAGGATTTTTGCAATCTAATGACAGAGATGTATTAATATATATTTAGGTATTTAGTTTTTCACAAGTGTATAATCACTTGAAAATAAGAATACTTATTGTTTTTTACCTTAGAAAGAGTTTTTTTTCATCAGGAGCCCAGAATGTACCAACCAAACTCTGGCTGTAGAGAAGCACTTTTGTGTTTGTGTGGCAGCCTTCCGTTCTTCTACATGCGTAGGAGGGGAGTGTGATTTTCAGGTGGTTGCAATCTGCAACTTCACAGCTAGATTTCACTAAATCCTACACGTTGAACCTTTCACATACCAAAAAAGCCCAAAGTCGTGTGTAGAGAAGAATCAATTAGACTGAGGCGGGAGACAAACCAAGGAGGGAACAGTCTGTGTCAGTGATATTTGCCTGGAAGCAGTTTTTACTGACAGATGTGGTCTTAAGTGAACTATATTGTAGAAGCTCCTCCTCTGTAAAGTACGTACAGTCCATACAGACTTAGCCAATCAGCTTCGTGCCCTGACTGACTCTGCTGATGTGGAGCAGTGTTTTTGTTGGCACGACAACTGTGTCGTCAAATATGTTCAGAATGTAGTGGCAATGAGGACAGACGCACTGTAGTTATACACGTAACCACCTTTCTGTGCTGCCTTTATGTTCCACCAACATTTATAGCTCATTATAAATATATATCTAATGTGTGTATGTGATAATGCAAATATACAAACCTTTATAGTTATTTATAGTTATCGTCACACATCTGTACCTTAATGTTGTTTATGTATAATTTACCTTTAAATTACACATCCTCATGTCTACAACTTTCCTTTATTTTAAGAGTAGATATCTAAAGTTTTTCATGTTTAAACATCCCATATTTTGCCTCACACCACTAATATTTATAATTTTGTCAATTATTACATGCACACTGATGATGTAAGATGTGCATTTATTTTGTAATACATGTCACATGTTTAAAATCTTGGATATTTGGCTCATAATCCTAAAGCTGTGATCTCAGCTTTTCTTGTCATTTATACTAAAATGTCTCAGCTTTTCATTTCTGATCATGACATTCAATTGTGTTTATTTCTCTGCCTCAGTTTTTTAAAACTTTTTTTGTAGCCGCAGTGACTGACTGTCCTCACAGGTATTATTATAGTTTCATCTCCTCTTTTATGATAACTCTCTCTGGCTTCGCGGCTGGCACATTCTTCTCTCTGAGCTTTTCCAGCTCTCCCTCTCTGGCTATTACTGCGAGTTCGGGAACAGGCAGGCGGTGGGTGAGTCCAGGGCGGGCAAATCTCCATAAATCCTTCCACAGTGGCTACCCTCCTCAGACTCCACTGTACAATATCTGTCTTCATCTAGGAGTGCACGGGCCCAGCCACCTGCTTTTCCTCCGTTCACCCCCCTCCCTCCACGCTTTGTGAACTTAATAAAAGCTGCCATTAAGCAGCGCTTCATCTGTTTGGGCCCTAATCTGCCTTATAGGCATCATGTGACCACATATGCAGTGCACACCTGTCGTATGTGTTCCCAGCCCCGCCTGTTGCCGCTCCACGTTGCACACACTCTCACTCAACCTGTTCCTGGCACATCAAGCGGCTGCGTGTCAGCGATGGCCGACATGTATGCACCCCCACTACACACATTGTTGGCACTGGCAATATATACACCGCGACTCTGAGATTTTTTTTGGGAAAATGTAGAAAGCGTGCGTCTGCTGAAAGCTGTGTTGTACTCGCCTTTCGACACTCAAAGACACATCGACACTGAAAACAGGCCTAAAGTCGTTCAGTATGTTTTTATTTCACTGAGTGAAAAGCTCAATCTTTGCATAAGACATGCAGAAACAGAGGAAAACATAAATATAGCACAATGAAGATGAACAGTACTGTATCCAAGTGGAAATAAGCAATAGGACTAGAATGAATAGTAGCGCTGAGGGCAACAAATTCAAGTAGAGACTTTTTAAAAAATTGCTTCATTGTCTACTTCTCATATAAAAGGTCTCATGAATCGAGCCAAATTGAATGCTAACGGGAGATGGCTTTTAGTCCAAAAGTGCAATATATTTTACAAAGTCTAAAATGTTGCTGTTGATCCACTACGCTGCAGGAAGCAGGCGGTTTTCATGTTACATTTTTTCCAGCAGTGGCAATACATCTCAGTTTATTTCCCCAGCACTTCTTTATACCATCCTTTTTACTCTGTTAATTAAAACAGTCAAATGATCTGTCGTTTCAGCAGCAGCCTATGCAGGATTTGGAGGTCATTTCCGTCTGGTTTTTGTGTAATATAATTTTCATGTTTATTCTCTTTTTTTTCTGGTAGATTATATACAGGATGCCAGCTGGCTGACAGATGGTGATGCCTTTACTCGTGATTTTTTTTCTCCTTTTTTTTTTTTATTAAAAACATCACAAGGAAGAGAAGGAGAAAGGACAGGAACAGCTGTAGACGAGGGGACAGACAGAACCGGCACGTTGGCCACTGGGTGACATCAGGGAGTGGGAGGAGAACCCCCCGCACATGGCTCAAGGCAAAGAAAAAAAGAAAAATCAAATTTAAAAAAACCAAAAAGATAAATGCATGTGTCAATGTGCCCTGTTAACACTAAACCAGACACAGAGAGCCATCTTGTTAGCAGTAGCAGGCCTCTAAATCTCCCTAACGGTCCTCAGATCCGATCTGGTTTTTGCACCAGAAAGTCGAACATGAACAACAGGCGACCCCAACAACAAATATTGTTGATTCCTCTACCTGCATGGATGCAGATGTATGTTTTTTTTCTTTGTTTGTTTGTTATCTTCAAATTCTGTGGCCAAAAAAACTGTCCCAGTTGAATTTATAGCAGAACAAAGCAGGGAAGAGACGAACAAGGTCATGAAATATGAATCGGAGCTGTGAGCAGCTGGGACGGAGCCACAGGTCTGTGTTCCTACGGTCACAGCCTATCTGTCTCTCTCTCACACACTTGCACACACACACACTTCAGTAGTGTCACCTACAGAAAGAAAAAGAGACAGAGATCGCCGCCGTGACCTTTTACTCTGCTGTAGCTCAGCAGCGCCTCTCCCCACCACACGTGACCCGAAACATCCTCAGACTGAAGCACTATCAATCACTACATGTGTATTATTATATTTATCATAGTTTCTTTATTTTCAGCTTTTTACAAATCCTGCTATTTTACACCGTCTCACACACTCATACACACACATACATGAACTAAATTCAAGTGCACGACGTCTCCCAGCCTCTACGGTTATCTGATGAGAAAACCAAACACATGTCGTGACGCCTCTGCTTTGCAACAGAGTCCTGGGTGACAGTTGGAGTCTGTGAACGAGGCATGCCCACAGCAAAGTAAATATAAACCAAGAGTTTCAATTAATGAGGATAAAACAAAACAAAAAAAACACACACTCACACAGATAAATGACAGTGAATGGAACAAGTCATTAAATAAAACAGAAACATTGACGAATGAATTCAAATCAGTGTATTTTAGTTTGAGCTTCTGACACAGTTTAAAAAAAAAGAAAATATATATATATACTGCAAATATCATAACGGAATCTGCCAATGTTATAGTATCAACAACCTTTTTTGCCAAAAAATCTGGGGTAATTAAAAGAGCTCAAGCACACAAGTAAACTAAAATGAGGCTATTTGAATTTTTAGCTTTTTATTATTCACTTCTCCTTTTTACGGTTTTCTTTTTAAATGAATCTGTTCATCAAAGAGCATTTTGTTCATATATAGTTATTTTTTTACAGAGGAAAATACTGTACAACCTTTTTTTTGTCCCAAAACAATATCAGGAGGATTATAATCTACACACATTAATCCCTAAATAATGATCATTTCTTTCCAATGCCAAGCTCAGGCGATAATTCTTGATCAGTGTGTCCACTCCTCGGCCGTACATATTTGCTCAATGTAAACCAGAGGGTGGCTTTGACATATTTATAATTTAGTACTACAGTTAGAGAGCATTGCCATGAACTTCTCAAGAATTAATTTGAATCACAGTCCGTTAGTGGTTCTCCTCAGGACACAATGTTTCTCTGGTGTACCCTTTTTTTCTTTTTCGTCAAACTGTCCAATCACAGATGCAAAATAAAACCCAGTCTTTAAATAATCACAGAACAACAGTTCTTTGTCACACTAACATCTATTTGTGCATTAAAGCAAAAAATGTGAACTAAAACAACATCTTTAAAGCAAATTCCCTGTTAAAAGATAATATATCATTTTTTTTCAGACGGTAAAAATGAACCTAAAAAGTGCAATAACACCCTAAAATTTCTCATTGGAAGGTCACATAAATATTAAATAAAAACCGTTACAACAGGAGCTCAACCACAGCCATAGTGAATGGAAAAAAAAAAATGCCGGTGAGACATTTTTTCGGTCTGTACATTTTCAACATGAAACACACTTCCTGACGCTTCCTCTGTCACGCCCCCTCCCCTCGCTGCATCTGAGTGACTCATTGTTTCCTCTGGTCAGTCTCACCCCCCACCCTCCCGCCCGACTTGCCAGCCGTTAATCACGACCTCGCCTGCTAACAGATCGATATGCTTCTGACTAACAACACAACAAAAACGACACTGTAATGCAAAGATGCAAAATGGTAACAAAAATATTTTTTTCTTTTTAAATATGCTTATGAGTCGTCTAGCATCGTCATCGGTGTCGTCGTGGTCAGCTAATAGAAAAGTGCACTATCCACACACAAACTTGATTCCTCCACAGGGGGGTTGACAACCTTACGAGGGCTGAGCTTGGATTTTGGTGCTAGCGGAACATTTCTAGCAGAATGTCGAGAGAGAACTGTTGAGACCTGGCGTCTCGCCAGACGCCCCCGACTGCAGCTGAGAACAGTTACTGGTCGATTCCACATGTCATTGAGAACAAAGAAAATCACCTGAGAGAGACGGGAACAAGCAGAGTGTCACCCACTGTCTCTCTGTCTCTAACAACAATAATAATTAATAATAATATAATATCGATACAGAAAAAAAGATCAAATGTTTGCAACGAATCCTGTTTCCCCTTAGTGATTCACGTCCCTTTTTCTGTTTCCACGGCCCTGCGGTTTCATGTCACCTGTGCCAGCAAATTCCTTTTGTATATCATCGTTCACACACACTCACACACACACACACACTTACATATATAGTTATATAGAGAGATTTGTTTTTGTTTTTCTAACGTTTTTTTTTCCACACACAAAAAGTGAAAAAAATAAAAAATAAATTAAAGTCAAACATGCACGCACACAAAAAGACTGATGTGTAGTAAAATGCTTTACATTGCTGCCCCGCGTGTAAAACAGGGCCTAATTCTGTGTGTCTCCGTTCATATTTTTTAATGCATAATTGAATTAATAATGTTGGTCATCTTGTAAACATCATAATAAATCATTTCGGGCCGTCATTTTCACGCTGCGCTGTTGTTGTTTTTTGTTGTCATCTGAAGTCTCTAAACATGATAAATGAGGCCACTTTCATTTTTGTTTGTTCATAGTACACAGGGTTTTTCTTCAGTTTCTGCAGTCACTGTTTATTTTTTTCATGGGACAGCATCTTGCTTTTCCAGTTGGGAAGTATCAGTGTGGTTAACGGAAGCATTAAAACTCTCATCATTGTCCTTCTCACCATCGGGCTCCGGCATCGAATCATCATTCGAATCAGTGTTGAGATCCTCTTCTGCCTCCTCCTCTTCGTCCTCCTCCTCTTCTTCATCTTCCTGCGCATGCGCCTCCTCCTCTGGCGACACGTCGTCTTCGGCCTCTCCAGACGTTCCCGTGGTGTCGTCCTGAGCTGCCGGCAGAGCGTGAGGGGGTGTGGGGTTGTGGCCAGACCGAACTGCATCGTGGTGGTGAATCTTCTTGCTGAGGTCCAGTGAGTCGCTGAGACCCAGACCGACGGCGTTCTTCAGGAAGAACAGGGAGCTGCTGGTGTCTGTGCCCAGGTTGAGCGAGCCGTCCAGGCTAATGGTGGTTGGGTGGTACGGGTGGTTATAGTCGGACCCCATCTCGGCCATTGTGTAGAGCATGGAGGGAGCGTTGCTGTTAATGTTGTGGGACAAGCCATGGAGACCACCAGGTGAGGAAGTAGAAAGGGTCATGGAGGTTGGAGGGACCACCAACATACCTCCTACCAGGTGGTGAGCACCTTCCTGTTTGGGTGACACAGACGGCAGCTCCCCCCGCTCCTGCTTCTCATGCTTTCTCTTGTGGGAGTCCATCTGGGACATGCCCACCACCGTGTGCTTGCACTCGGGGAAGGTGCAGTGGAAGTGTGAGCACTTGAGCTTATATTTGCAGTCGGGAACCTCGCAATCAACGCTGGAGCTGAACTGGCAGAAGCCAGCGGCGGTGATCACATCTTGCTTGCCATGGTGCTTGCGGTGAGCGGTCACCTTGGTGCTGTCGGTGCAGCGGAAGCCACAGCGCAGGCAGTGGAAGTGGGTGCTGTTGCCTGAAAACTGGCAGTCGGGGAAGTTGCAGCTGAGCGAGGATTTGAAGCGCTTGAAGTCGTCCAGGACCAGGTTGTCCACGCGGTCGTGGTGCTGTGCATGCTTGTACATGTGGGTGCGGCCGCAGAACTTGTAGCCACAGTTCTCACGGGTGCAGTGGTAGTGGGTCACCTTCAGAGAAAACTGGCAACTTGAGTCCTTGCAGTTCTCGTAGAGGTCATAGCGCCGGAAGCCCTCCAGCATCATCCCCTCATCCAGCATCTTGCGTGACGATGCGGTCTTGCGGCGCTTGCCGAATGGTGACATGTCCTCGATGATCCAGAAGCGCTTTTTTGCACCGGTGGCCGTGGGAATGGAGATGGTATTGCCTGAAAAAAGAAATGAGGGGAGCACATTAAAGAACAATCACTTCACAGAGTAAAACCCACATACTACAAGTAAATTACACTGTGAGACCCTCTTCTAATATGCGACCTTACTCAGCCAGAAGTGGTTCACAGCTGAGTAAGCACAGAGAGCAACAATTTTTTTTTATTCCTAATTCCCAGAATGATTAAAGGAGAGGTAAAGTGATAGATTGACTTTGGAACATGACACTTTTACAGGGTGTCTCCAGCCTCCAAACAGAGGCGGAGCTGTGGGTCTTAACCGACCCTCTTATCTCCATGTTGTTTTATGAGGGGCACCCACCTCTCGCAACACCCTGCGGTCACTGCTAATGATGTGATCCCTGTTCTGCAAGACAGGAAGCAGTGGGCCTCGATAAAACTTAAAGCGTGATTAAAATGCTGCTGATGCAGCCTTGTTAATGGAAGCTAAACAAGGCCCAGGCTTCATAATATGTGTGCCAAATTTACTGCTCTGTCTCTAAATCCTAGTAACACTAAGAGTGAGAGCAGACAGAGGTGTAAGTAAAGTAATTATACACACTTGTTCTGTTATTGTACCAACTCAGTAAACATGCACCTTTCATCATTTCTACATAAACGTTCTGTTTGCATGCTGGAAAGCCCCTTTAGTTTGTTGTCTTCCCACAACTATACTTTAAAGACAGGTTGGGTCACACAGTTAAATGCTGCACAGGACTCAATTCAGAGACAGCTGCAGTGTCGGTTTGCGCCGGGGATAAGTACCTGCAGCATCCTGCACTATAGGGACGTCATTTTTAACCGGAGACGGAGTGGCAATGATGGGGCTGAAAGCTGGTGTGTTGGTTGGCATGACAACACTCCGAGTGGCTCCCAGAGAGGCGCTGAGCAGAGAGTATGACAGACAGGATGGAGAGAGGAGGTATGGGAGTGAGGGGAGAGGAGGACGGAGGAGAGCTGGAGAGAGGGATGGGACCTGGGACTGATAACCAGGCTGAGGGGCAGAGTGAGGAGGTGGTAGAGGAGGAGGAGTTGCGTTTTGGGTAGCGCTAGTGTCAGCAGGGGTGGTGGGAGCAGAAGAGGTGGCCGGCCAGCCTTGTCCTGGAGAGACAGGTTGACCAGAGAGAGTGAAGGACAGACAAGAGGAGGAAAAAACACACACACACAGACGGGAACACAAAAACAAGGAGCGCACACACACACACACACACACACACACACACAGAGGGATGGGAGGTAAAAAGGGAAAGATAAGAGATAAGAGAATGATACAAAATGAGGCCCATTCAAGACAAGTAACCCAAACACCCGCCAAATCAACAATGATGAGTGTCGTGGATAATACTGTCAACACATGGAGGAATATGAAAATTCACAGGCCGCCTCAGACCCCGAAAAAAAGCAGAGGAGAAACCCTTTTTCAGTAATTTTGACGAAAAAAAAGTTGTTTCTCCTTTCCTTTCTCCCACAATTCAACCCTGGAAAAGTGCTAAAGTAGACATAAAGCCACAGGGATGATCTCTGGCCAAAGGAAAATGTAATAAGCTAGATACAGAGCAATAACTCAAACCACTGATGTACAAAATGGATGTTTTATGAGGATGACCACGCAAACTGCAAAAGGCTTTGTCCAGGAATCAGAAACAATACAGCATTGTCATCAACCTTGTATTATATGACTGATGTTGTTGATTTAACTCAAACTATTAAATCATAAAAAACCAGAGTGAAGAATGACATGGCAAGTTGCTGCTTTTCTTTAGAGTTAAACTTTATGTACAGTGCTGAGTATATTCTTATATTTCACTTTTCACCTTTTGGACTAAACCAAAGCTCTACATGCCGGCCTGGTGTTTTGTACGTAGTCTCACCTGCTGGCGAGCCATCGTTGCCTACTGGTGTGCTGGAGCAGCTCCGGTCCTGGTTGGAGGACTCGGAGGAGAGGCCCAGGGGGCTGCCTCCGCCTCCCATGTAGTCCATGTAGTCATCAGTCTCATCCATGAGGCCAGAGGAGAAGCCGGACTGTGCCATGGACCCCATTCCATGCTGCATGTCATCCGACCTATGACCGTGTGGCATCATCTAGAAAAACAAAATAATTGTAATCTTCATTATAAAAGGACATGTTTGGTAACAACGTGTCATTAATGCAGGTGTTGGCTCTTGGCTCACAACCAAGCATTCCTCAAAACATCAAAAGTATTTCGAAAGAATGAAACTCTTCGCTTCGGTCATTTAATGAGGACTTCAAAACGGAAAAAAAAGAACAAACAGAACTAGACGATCCACATATCTAAATCTACGTAGGGAACATGACGGTCTGCATAGGTTAGGTTAGGGAATGGAGAACACTCCACTGTGATCAATTTCCTAGAAGAATGTCACGAGTGATTTGTCGCTGACTGGTGTGGCAGGATGTGAGCAGTGCTCTTTTCCCAGAATCTGACTCATAGCACAAGAAGCACAATTTAGAAAAAAACAAACAACCAAACTACGTACAGTCACAAAGACGGTTAGATGCAACTCAATAATAGATTAGTTTTCAGCCTGATTTAACAAAAATATTACTATTTAAAAAATTAAATAAACCAAAATCTGTGAGAAAGTTACTTCATAAAGAATCTGAGGTGTACTTGTTTTAGATATTGTTAAAAACATGTTTTTAAATCAGAAAGGACAACCACTGAACAAGTTTTAAATGTTGGGGGGGTGGAAAAATCTGTTCCTTTTCAAACATCTAGTTGGTTTTGGTTAAAAACTTGCAAACAAAATCAAATACATGAGCTTTTGAGACACAAAGACCCTTCCTTGTGTAACCTCTCAGGAACAGGGTGTGTGAGGTGCTTTGTCGGAATACGTTTGAATGAACTTCTCAACACCTGTTTTCGTTCACCGAGGTGTTCAGCCCATATTTTCAGATAATTACCCTTTTCACAATGGCATGTGCTTTATGCCACAGTGTGCGTGTGTCTTTGTACCTGGGATGGGACTCTGTCGAAGTTCTTCCCCAGCATCCGCCTCATGTGTTTGCGTGCGTGTGAGGTCATCTGGTGTTTGAGCAGGAAGGAGAACTGACAGCCCTCGCGGATGCAGTGGAAATGACTGTTGACTTGGTTATACTTACAACCTGCGCAGCAAAAAGAGAAAAAAAACAGTTGTTAAAGTCTCCATTTGCAGATTAATTTGTCTTTGGCTCATTGCGAGGCATCTGAGAGCAGCTCGGGCGGTAAATGCAATATTATCAGTGTGACGGTGTTGTGATTAGATCAAACACGCGGTGAAATATTTTTAGTTTTTTTTAATTTCATGATATACTGTAGCTCCGACAAAAGAGGGATCGGGTTTCAAAGTGTTTCGGAGTGCGCATGTAGGAGGAATATTAGATCACTCCGGTGTCACACTGAGCAAGTCAAGGCTTCTGTTCACTAAACCTGTGGAGCTCTTTTATTACACTGACATGCTTTATTCAATTAGGAATTTACATAAATAAATTCTCATTTTCTGTGGGCCAATAATGCACACACCCCTGCAAACCAAAGTAAATATACAATTATTACCATATTAAATTCATTTTTCAAAGTATCTCCATTGTCATTTTTCCTTTTGTTCTCCATTGCATTGGCGTCTGCTTCATATTCTTCCGTTCTTTTTCTCATGTTTTGACCGCTCTGGCTCTAATTGCTTTATGATTTCAAATTAAATGAATGTTCTGTTTTGTGCCTGTTAATCAAATACCATTATATAAAAGCAGGCAGAAATAATTGAAAGAGTTACATGCTGGGCAGGTGCTAGCATGTCAGTAACCATGGCACCCGGTTTAAGAGCACAACATGTCTGTGTCATCAAATAGCTTCCGCACACACAAACGCTTCAAACACGCAAAGTTGAGCAAATAACAGTAACCCCCGTGACATGAAGGGCCCTTTGTGAGACACAAGCCAGGTAACATCATCAGCTGTGTTCAGTTTAATGTTGCTGCCATGGATACTGGCAACCCATCAATTCTTTATGACTGGAGTGCTAGCGATGGTAATCCTTTCTGTGTTTTTTTTCCCCCCCGCAGCCCAAACAATGCAGTTGGCAGATCAGGCTGGGGACAAAAAACAGCTGTTTCGGGCCGGTTTTTGTTTGCTTTGTGTCTGCGTTCTGAAAAGCTTGTGTAACCGCCTGAAAAAAACAGATCACTTTTAATTCTTTTCCGTGCGATGGCAGCGGCGGCTGTGAGGCACAGCTTCGGAACACAAACAGGCTAAACCAGACAAGCCAGATAATTAACAAACACAAACCTAATTGCTCATTTCTGACGGGGGCAAAAGTAAGAAGAAAACAACCTGGAAGTGATTGCCCCCTCTGACGTTGTTGCTTATATCGTACAGGCAAGACTACCTTTGGGAGTTGAGGTGCCATTGTGAATATGCAAAAGACAACAACCGAGTCCATGAGGCTGTTTCATGCGAGACAAACAGGACAACGCTGTTTGCCAATACTGTATCTCTCCCTTTGCAAACACAGAGAATACCCCACACACACACACACACACACACACACACACACACACACACACACACACACACACACACAAATCAAACTACTTCTTTCTTACAAAACTTTTAATCTACACATCTCTCCTCCCAAAGTGTTCATGCTGACATGGAGGACCTGTATGGTGGCAAAGGACAAAAACGTTCATTTGAGAATCATTTTTCTTACCCAGCCTGCCACACTCCTCTCTCTTGGTGAAATACTTGAATCCATTGGCGGCGCGGCGCTCGGCCTTCTCGTGCTTCTTGATGTGCCACGGCAGCTTGGTGGTGATGTTGGTGACAAAGAAGCAGCCGGGCCGCAGACAGTGATAGTGGCCCCTCATTCTGAACTCGCAGTGCTGCGGCGGAGACACAGTTTCCAATTTCATGAGTCAAACGTAGAGAGAGGATTGATCTTTCTTTGTGGGAAAAGTTAAAGTGAATACTACACAGACATTTTCCTGAAACATAATTGATATCTCACAGTCTTCTCTTCCCCTCTGGTCATTTGGAACATCCCTCATTTCTAAGCATGATTACTTTTTTTTTTTTTACTTCCTTTCTAACATGTCTGTGCACCACCATCTGCTTGTGAGGCCCAGATCCCAAAGGACGGGGCCAAATAAGATCTGCTCACTTCAGGAGACGGAGACTAAAGGGGGAGCAGGAGCAGGAGGAGGAGGGGGACTTTTGGTGAGAGGGGTGATTTTCGACACATTAATGAATTCATTTAAACCGTTCTCCAAATACGGGCTCATGAGAGCAGGCAGGGGCTGCCATTTAGGTTTCATTTGCGAAGCATTCCCCTGATTTTTGCCCTATTCCAGACAGCCTTGTTTACTGTGCGAGTGACAATGATTTATTGGGTAATATCAGCTAAATTGGCCTTTTCTGAGAGGAGAATGCGGCAGTCAAAATGACATCATTGACATATAAACAGGCATTACTGGGGTGAGTCGACTGTCTTTTTCAGCAGAGATGGAAGACGGCGAGCAGCGGTTGTGAAAGCCTTGAGTCAAATAACCTCAAATACTGGTCTAATAGATAGCATACTTCATGCTTAGACATCCTGGCAGATGACAGTAGGTGATTCAGCTCCTGGGTGACTTATCAAGTCCCACTCACCTGGTTGGGACAGAGACACTGGAGGGAGTAGTAGGAGAACTGGTCGCGGACATTGAGCAGGTTGTTGTTGGGGTTGATGTGGTCCAAACAGTGGGACTCGGCCTTGCCAGAGGTCTTGCACACGTACTTGCAATTCCCAAACAAGCAGTGGAAGTGGAACTTGTTTGAGTACTTACAGTCAGTGGCCAAACACGGATCACTGGGTGAATGAAAAGGGAAAATATGGCTGATTCAAAACTTGACAATAAGAGGAAAAGCAACGTACTTCACTCTGCACTGACGTTCAAATGATTGTTTCTCTTACTTTTCCTGGAACTGCAGGAAACCTGGTTTGACTTGTGGCTTAGCGTTCTCTAAAGAGGTGGTGGCCAGAGGGGAGTTGGATGGCAGGCTGGGCATCGAGGCCGACATCTGTGGGATGCTGCCGGCCAGCTGCTTCCAGGCGAGCAGGGAGGGAGAAGGCGAGCTGTAGCCGCGGGAGGAGGTGAGGTGAGCCACATCAATAGAGGGATTGTTGGCCATAGACACCGGCGCTGCGGGCTGCAGGAGGGCTCCCTCACTGGAGTCCTTGCTCTCGCCGAACTGAGGCTCCGACTTCACTTTCAAGGTGGCGCGGAGGTGGAAGCTGAACAACGAGAGGGAAGCTCATTTTTATGTCGATCAATAAAGCTGAAAACTAAAATGTAGATTGTAAGGGTATATTTTCTGATCGTGAACCAGTGTGACACTCACTTAGCATGTTTTATGGCCCCATCCACTGTGCTGAAGAGTGCACCACAGTCTTCTACCACACAGTGAAAGTGCACTTTCTGAAGGAAGTCGCACTGAGCCTCGCAGAAGTCATCGGTGTCAAACCTTGACAGATAATAGATAATAAAGACTGTAAATGCACTGCCTAACCCCAACGCACGCTATACAGGAGAACTGGTTAAACTACTCATCTGACAGTAAATGATTGCACGCCCATAATCCCGCAGGTCATTTAAAATTCCTCAGTTATGCACATTATGAGTGGAATAGTACTGAGAAAAAAATCTTTCATTTTTTTTCATAAATATAAACATCCTCTGTGTTTTATACCTGCGGAGATATGTCCTCCAGATCTCAGTGGGCTTTTCTAGCAGGGGCCTCTTCAGCACTCGGTTCAGATACTGTGCTGCCTCTGACGTGTCACTGCCGTGCCCCACCTCCAGCTCCGTCTTTAGGTTCATGGCGTTGAACAGGGCGGGGTTCACCTGGGACATCTACGAGAAACAGCACACAAAGACACAGCCACTGGGTGAGCTACACATACATGAGCCGGGCCACTTGCTTGTGTTACTGTAGCTGGAATGTGAGACTTGACACACAAAATGATTTGGCAGTGCAAAAAAAAAGCACGGCCAGATTTACACAACATCCAAGCTTATGCTTGAGCGCCGGCCAAGCGTGTTTGCCAAGCGTCCTCTGGGAGCAACTGTTAACCCCTTTATGTGATGTGGTGGCTTGAATCAAACTCCGAAAAATCTGACATGACGTGAGGAGCTGTTGGACGACAGGTCTTCAAGCTCCTCCAGTGTCTGGGTTCAATGAATCTGAGCAGAGCGACTCCAAAGTGAACCTCTCCCGGGGAGAGACAATGTGTATGTGTGTGAAGGGGAAGCCTGAAGGGGGGTAGTATCACACCAGTTGGCGAGAATAAAATAATGGCGGCCGATCTGTCATTACATCATCAATGTAATCGAAACCACCTGGCACATTTGTATCAGTCAAATAAGATATACGAGTACGACGATGCCCATTTTGGCTTCACAACAAAAAAAATCTGTTTAGATTTCCATACGCTAACATTTACACTGGGTAAAAAAAATGAGAGCAGCACCGTCGTGTACTTTTTCCTCCCCTGACTTTTTAATCAAATAATTTACAAACTCTATAAATAAATGCAGAGTGAGGCGGGGGAAGAAAAAGTATAAAGGAGGAGAAAAAATGGACGGCGAGTTCAAAACAGCTCATCAAAAAACAAACATCTCTATATATCTGGCATGGCACCCAGCTACTGCTTCATTATATTAATTTGTGAGAGGTGCAGTGAAAATTACACTGTATGAAAAATGGCTGGAAAATTTAAATGATACAAACTCATCTTATTAGCGGTGAAACATTAAAAAACAAACAGGCCCCTCCGTGTCCCACTAATTTGTCTTGGGATGAAAGGCGTTTGATGGATGGATCTTACCTTATTCATAAGCGAGGATAAAAGAGATGTATTCCCTGGTACAGGGTGTCCGTTTGATTCATTACTGGAACAAGGAAAATGAACAATGTTTAGTCAAGATTTGCATGAGAACAGTAAATATTACTATTTATCACACAAGGTGTGCCTGTATAATGAAGAAGAAAAATGCTGTCTTCTTAAGAAATAAGATCTACAGTGAGTCGGAGGGAAGATTGGATATGAAGGTTTATGTAAATACCCTTCTTGCACAAAAATTGAGAAATATGTTGACGGTTTTCTAATTGTTTGCACGTCTATAAATAAGATATTTTTGATAAATAATTATGAATGACTGCCAAGAACATAGAACTCATCAATCAATCAGAGAAACCATATTTTGTTTGTGATTTATTCGTTGATTTTACAAGAAGAATTACCGTTCTCCTGCGTACCTATGGTCTTTCTTGCTCAGGTCCAGGCTGTGCTCCTGCGCAGAGTCGTGGGAGGACCCGGAGTGGCCGTCCATAGGCTCCTGCTTCACTTGAACCAGATTGAACTGGCTGGCTGAAGACGGCTGCCCGTTCCCTGAGGATCAAGCCAGAGATGCAGAGGAGAGAAGAGAAGAGACAACAAAGTTATTGTTGGTCAGCATTATTACCTCATGACAAGATCCAATCTGACTTCTGTCCAGGCCCGAAAAGAATACTCCGAGTGATAATTATTGCGAAATTATGTCAAGCCGTCAAGCCTTTTAAATGGTGATTGAGAGGCGGGAGATATGAGGGAAAAAGACTCCTTTTTCTGCAGCACTTGTCACAACTCATTTGCCAGGCTGCCTCTTAACTGGTCATTAAGTGAGATGCTAATGCTGAGGGAAAGTGGCAGTCTCAGATTGGCCACCACCCCCACTCCTTCCCACCTTCCCGGGCTCCGCGTTGGCCTGACAACGGGCGGCAGCCAATGCCACTGAGCGTACCCACAAGGAACAGGGGTGCTATGTCGGTCAGATTGGAGCTGACAGCCAATCAGATTGGTTCAAATAGCGTGACCCCTCTTTCACATTCTCGTCCAAATAGGTATTCAATGGATGTTGTGAGTGAGGACAGGAGAGCTGAAGTGAAATAAATAAGCAAACGACGTGGGGTAAAAATAATCCTGAGAGGAAGTTGATTTCTGCCCCACCACCCCCGATCCACTAGGGACTGAAATATTAATTTGTCCTGGGGCTATGAAGAGAAAGCTGGGCTTTTGGTAGACAATAAGTGGTGTTTTATTGTTTAAAAAAATGTGAGTGGGAGGGATGAGGCCCCCGGTATGAGATTGGAGAGCACCAGCGGGCTGTGATTGGTTTGGTGAGGGATCAGTTGTTTAGTAGTAGGGGCTGGTGCTGAGGGATTGTGACAGGCAAGGTCATGGGCAACCAAGTGTGTGCCCTTGGCCCTCAGCCTGGTGGAGGCCCCTCTCCTTTTTCTTAGCTGGGGAGAAAACAAGACTAGCCCATATACGTGGGGGGCACCAGAGTAGCCCCCTCCACTACAAGATGACCCAGAGACATATCAGGCAGAATAGGAGTGGAAAAGCCAGTCTTGGGCCCTGTCAGCTGAAAGCTCAGAGACGGGGAGGTATCACTGTCAGTGTCAGTTCAGTTTGACAATGGCTGAGGTTGGTTGGAGGGGCTGGGGGTGGGGCCGGGGTGGGGCTCAAAGAAAAACAGCAGTCAAACAATTTTGCATCTGGTTTGAGGTCACCGAACGCTTACCGAGTCGCCGCCGCGCCGCGCTCCTCCCCTCCCCCAACTTGATAAGAGTACACCCAAAATTAACTAGCCTGACGAATCCTGCCTTGTCATTAACAATTACATCAACTCTCAGACCAAATGAGAACACATCATATCAGGAGCAGTCCCTCACTGTGGGCTCTACACATGATCACCAGGCAGAGAAATGCACTCCTTCACTCTCAGAGGCTGAATGGGACTCTCTGAGGTTCGTTATAGTGCAAAGGTCTCTTCCTCTGCTGCGCATTGCGAAGTTGTTGTTTTTTCTATCCGCTTCCCAAAGAGGGAGAACAAATGAGTTTGACTCAAAGCAGCTTCTTTCTGGAAATTATCCAGGAATAATGTACCACCATGTAATTACTCCGGATAAGATACAGAGCTTGTGAAAGATCATTTGTACTGTGTATCTAATTAGTAAACCCTTCAGATGCTCGAATCTCTGGGAAAAACACTTAGGGGTAAATTAGAGCGGAACATTAATAAAGAAAAAAATACTGAGAAATGACTGAAAGCAGAAATAGGAAAAATGCACAGCTCACAATAGAGTTTCACAACTGCACGAAAGATATACACACTGTGTGAAATAGCCACAAGCACTGTGACTTTTCTCACATCTTTTCAACAGAGAAGCACAAACCACTTCCTCCTAATTTTAGCCCGAAATGTCCTGTTCACACATTTTATGAAACAAATATGAGAAACCAAACCGCAGCCACCCGTCCATCCTGCACTTGCTCTGAGCTTTTACAATAAATGATGTGCATGAGGTATATGGGGGAGCTTATTTTAAAACAGCTTCGCTATCCAGCAGCAAGATCTGAGCTGCAGCCGTTCAGTGAGCCGACAAGAGGGGTGGTGAATGCACCATCTGTGGAGGCCCCACCCTCAGTGGGGGCCTTCCCAGTGTTCAGACTAACTGCTGGAAGCCCAGAGGTGGAGCTCAGCCTGACAGCCTGGGCTCAGCTTGGCTCCCCAGAGCAGCTGCCCCAGCTCTCTCCCAGGAACTGTCCTGCTCCACGAACACCACCAGGAATTGTAATCCTTCCCCGTCCCAACATCCGGAGATGCTCCCCCTTACAGCCCCATTTACAATCCGCACCCCACCTGCTCAGGCTCAACACAGGAGGCCCCGGTGCTGCTCGAATGCAAGACTGCACTCTGCGGTGCATTATCAATTTAATACCTTAACTTCATTTTCAGACGCTTTGTTTAGAGCAGTATGATAAACAGAGACAAGGCAATTACCTCCAAAAATTATGTGAATTGTGTTTATGCTAAACAGATATTGACATGTTTTTCTTGGAACCGAGGGTTTCTAGAAATTCAAAAAGTGTGTCTTTGCTGATGCATGCAAGTGTGTCTGAGGTCTTGTATCTGTGAGAAAAAAAACGTCTTTTCAGCTCTGGTGCATTGAGTCATTTCTGCCTGAGCGATTTCAGTTTTTTTATCAGTTTGCATAGAGGATACGGAAAAAACATTTTTTTGTTCTTGCAATTTCTGAACTTAATTTCATTCCACCTCCATTTGCTTGGAACGGGCGCAGACACAGATAAGAGACCAATGATGAGGAAACATGTTCGACACAAGCCCCAGGAGCCCCCACTCTGAACATCATAAGAGACTTTTACAGGCTCTACTCTCCCCTGTCAGCGCATTTATCTCCAAATGGATTGTGGGTATCTAACAAACGATCAACACAATAACAAGCCCAGAGCAGAGGACCATGCCTCCGGTATGTCCCTGTAAGCCTGAAAACGGCACTTTTTCTGCCTTCCTCTCTGGTGTGGGATAGTGAGAGAAATGACCTCTGAGTGCACTCTCTCTGCTCTCTCTGCTGCAGTGGAGTGAAGTCCGCAGAAAATGATGTGGCTTTTGTTATACGTGCAGTTACTCGCTATACTGACTAAGTGTGAACTTTACAACTAAGTCTGTTAAAGTGGTTCAGTTACAGTAATAAGAAGAAAAAGAATGTTATATCATCTATCATATCATCGATTAATTTGATCAATTAATCTGTTTGATTTCTGTTGATAAGTCAATTAATAATTCAAAACTGAAAAGATATTCAATTTATAATATTATAAAACAGAATTTTAGCCATATAATTATTTGATTATCAAAATTGTTGAGAAAATGTTTTAGATGTTTTTTGAGCCCAAATCATTTATACTGAAAAACATCTGTACAATCATGGCGGTTTGTGGAGTAACTGACCTATATCATGGTTCATGTGCGGCTTCAGGGCAGCAGCCGCCAGTCTGGCCATCATGGGCGATATCAGACCTTTGCTCGCCGAGATCTTCTCCATGATGGAGGAGGTGGCGTAGGAGGTCGGGGTCGACGCCATGGCTCCCTCCGCCCCCGATGTGGAGCAACCTTGGGTGAATGAGTCGGTGGGCATGGAGTGGGCCCCAGAGGTTGCAGCTGATATCAGGCTAGCAGCAGGCAAAGGGGGCTGGAGAGGCAGCCTGGGCATGAGAGGGAAGAACGGGTTGGTGGCCATGGCGCTGTTGGAGAGAGCGAGGGTCACCGGCATGTTGCTGGGCAGGGCCTGGGACAGCAGGTTGGACATACGCTGGCCGGCGCTGGACAGTGAGGATGTCAGCTTGAGGGCGTGGCCCATTGTAGAGGAGGAGGAGACTACAGTGGTGGGTGTGACCATCATGTGCGGTACAGTGGTGGACTGCTGGGTCGTGGGCGAGGCACTCAGGCTTGAGTTCTTGCTGCTGATGGCAGAGAAATCCATCAGGTCATCGTTGCTCGATTCGTCTTGATCATCCTTTGGCGGCAGGAAGGAGGAAGAGAGGCCCATGACGCCAGAGGAGCGGATGTGCCGACGCTCGTGTTTGCGCTTGTGGGAGGTCATCTGGCTAGTGGAGGTAAAGGTGAATCCGCAGCCTGAACGGATGCAGTGGAAGTGGTTGGTGGCTTTGCTGTACACGCAGCCTTCGTACTTGCACTCCTCGTATTTGTAGAACTTCTTGAAGCCATCTTTGGCATAGGCATCATCCTTGATGTGGTAGCTCTTGTGCTTCTCGATGTCACACTTGTTTTTGAAGGTGAAGGTGCAGCCAGGGCGCCTGGGAAAAGAACGGAAAATAAAGGGATAACATGATTAGACACAATGCTCTGTTGCAAAGCCTCCTCAGAACCAGGTACAGTTGGGAGGCATGATTCATATGATTCAAATACTTGGTACAATGGAGAAACGATAACTGACACAGCAGCAGCTCATTGAAGCATCACTACCTGAAAACTCTGCCGGAGGGAAACTTTCCAGGGAGCGATTATCTATATACATTGATAAGATATGTGGTGTGTGCTTTTCAAAATAAGGTGAAAACATTTGAAGCTCAATTGGACTTTAATGAAAATGTCTTTGTAATTATTTTTTATAGACTGACTTTGTTTCCCCTTAATACTAACAGGCCATTAGTTGCAATTCCATGGTTCATGGTGATGTTAGACTATATCTTTTATTTACACTTAAATAAGGAATGTTCCTTAATTCCTCTTTTTCTCTTGTTTTTATAAAACCTGCTAGGACCTCTGCAGCTAAGTGTTTGTTCACATATACATATATCATAATAATAACTGTAAATGTATCTAAAAACAATTATATATAATATATATACATAGTGTTTTATGCATTTATGCTTAAGTTAGGTTTAATAAATGTAAAAAAAAAACATCCACCACATTCACCTGCAGTGGAAGTGTGTGGTCTTCTGCCCATAGAACTGACACTGAACCGTGCCACAGTCCTCGGTGGCCCGAAATCTCTGGAAGCCGTCGTTGATCAGCTGGGCGTTCTTTTTATGGAAGTTTTCATGGGTCATGACGTCTGAGGTGCTGGTGTACACCTTGCTGCAGCCCACCTACGAGCAGAGGCAAAGCATTGTAATCGGAAACAAAGATCTGGGCCCACTGCAGACCCGAGAGTTTCACTCTGAAAAAAAGGCAACTTCTGAAACACAGTGCTTTAAAGAGATCTGCTCGACCGTAAAAGTCTCTGAGAATGGAGTTCAGTGTGGTTAAGATAATGTTAGTGGCCTAGAAATGACTGGAAGGTTTGTTTTCTCACGTTTACAATTTAATGCGCTGTAACGCACACCAGCAGCAGTACAAGTAAAACTCAACAGTCTTATCATTGTGACATTTTGAAACAAAATGTGACTGAAAGTGTCGGTGGTCACAGCAGGTAGCTGAAAATACAGTAGCTTCCTGGCAAAGCTGCCATTTAGAAAATGAAATTCATATTATGAGTGTGACAGTACATTCGCCACAAGTCTTTCTCTAACTCTAAGAGCAAATTTTAGAGGTGGAGGGGGGCAGAGGAGAGCAGACAGGAGTAAGATGACTGTCCTGGTCTTTAGTTTAAAATGTTCTGGTACTCTGGAGCCCTCAGAGCCAACAGCCAAGGGAAAAAAACAGGTAATGTTTGAATTAAAAGCAGCAATTGTATATCATCCCTGGCACTTTTCATCCGCACAAACCGGGCAACTTCTCCATATTGAGTCAAACAATGAAAAAAATGCCACTCTGTTTTTTCCCCCCACTAAATCACGAGAGCCGATGCCAACATCTGCAGGTTCTCAGGGACTGTTAAAACAAGGGCTGAAACGTCCTAATAACAATTACGCCGTTAGAGGGGTTTAAAAAAAAGAATATATCTCAAGCCATCCTCCGCTGCACCGCTGCCCTGCTGGTGAGAGAGCTCTCCGCACAGTGACACGTTGAAAATAAGCAGATGTATAAAAAATTAAACAAATCCAGAAGGGGGAACGATCTTCAATGGACCGCTTGGTACTAAAAGATGAAAAATGTGTAGTTTATATAAACACCTAACTGAATTTTATCCATGCCAATTAAGGAGTGAGAGAGTGAGGAGGTGGGGGGGGGATGCACACGCAGCCTTACACGTGTATTCACCCTTTTTTTTTTTCAATTTTCTTTTATTTACTTTAGGACACGTTTGGCCAAACTGCTCTTTAAAGACACTTTGGTGTAAATGGAAAAAGTGTGGGACTGTGATTCCATTTCACAGATGCAAGTAAACTGTGGCGTCTGTGTGTGTCTGTATATGTGTGTGTGTGTTACGAGTGGCCTCATTTCCCTGATCTGACCATCATTTATATCACAATGTTCTGCAATTCATTATATACCTTTTGGTTTTATGATTAAATGTCACTGCAACATGAAAATTTGTTTTAAGGCTTTTATTGTAGTGTGTGTGTGTGTGATCTGGTTTGCTGATGACCGTTTGTTATCAATTTTACTTTGACATTTTTAATCAGAATTGTGAGTTGCGGGTTGTTTGTAATGTACGGAATCCTTAAGCACATAATTCTGTTTCTGTGTCTGCTGTGCGTGCTTGTGGGTTTATTGTGAGCACTTTGAAGAGGAGGTGTGCGTCTGGGTAGTGTACCTGCATGCAGTGGTAATGGGTGCTTTTCCCATTGAGGTGGCAGCCGTGGTAGTAGACACTGCAGTCGTCCAGAGGGCTGAAGCGCATGAATCCGTGCTGCAGAGAGTTGTCCCTCTTCTTGTGCATGTTGTAGTGCCTGATTACATCCTGCTTACTAGTAAACCTCTGCAAAAGGGGAGGGGGGAAAATGTACAGCAACAGGTTGGTGTTTATTTAAACCAGTCACAGAATCAGCAACAAGTCACTTCATCTCTGTGGAAGCAGCAGCTGCAGCAGTTGGGAGCCAATTGACAGTTGGGGAGGGCTGTACATGCTGCAACGGAGAGGCCCAGGGTGTCTTTAAATATGACGTGTTCTGTGGTTATTGATGCACTTTGCATATCTGCAAGTTGTGCTCTATCCAAATGCCACACCAAAACACTCTGGGACTTTCTGAGTACAAGATACGTCTGAAATGAAACTTGAAACAGGAGGCGTATCCCCCCCCCCCCTCCCACCCCGCTCCATCTTTACAGGTGGACTCCCTTCCACCAAAATCTTTTTTTAATTAAGATGAATCAATTGGCATGCAAGATCACAGTTCTGATGGTTCCGACTCTGGAAAAATTATGTTCCATACAGATGGTTTCTCAGACGTGCATAAGGGAAAAGGGAAGACAACAGAAACAAACAAACAAGCCAACCAAAAAAACGTTTTCCCTTTCAATTCGCCGAGATATGATTCCGTTTTTAATTAAAGCATTAACGCTCGCTTTTGGTGCCGGCTCCGTCTGTGGTGATGAGTGAATATGCTAAGAGGCCCGTCTTCTAAAATTACAGCATAAATAAATTAATAAATAAATAAATTCCTCCCACACCCGGGAGTTGAGAAGGAGAAAAAAAACAAAACAGAAACGTCACTCCACAGAGACCCGCAGAAACCAAATCTGCTGTAATTGGACTTAAGCTGATGTTACAGAAACTGTAACGGGAGAAGCGCAAATCAATGAGACATTTCTTCAAATCCATATTTATCTCCAGTTGAGGGAAAAACATCAGAAAGAACAATTCTAAAAAGCAAATAATTGCTGTACAAAGTAGGGTAATTGCTCTGTGTCATGTGTTCCACTCGCGCACAAGTAAAAAGCTAGGATCTCACACAGCTGCTCCCCTGCTCCTGGCCCGTTTCCCACAGCCTATTTCCACGATGTTTGACTCTTGCAGAAGCAAACACTTCATTAGGATTTTGTAAATCTAATTGATGAATGCTTTAGATTTTAAATGAAAAATGAAAAAAAATTCTAATCTCAGTTCTGGGCTTTGGGCTTTGGGGTTTCTAATGGTTGATGAAGACCGGAAGATAAGTTGAACTGCAGTCATGATAAATTCGATCCATCAAGCTGTCCAAAATAGGCCATGGAGAGAGCTGACTGGGAAAAAGATCTCATTTTCAGTTGAGTGGTGATGAAGGTTGGGAGCCACTTGCTACATTTATTTTAGGATTCCCACTAGTGTGGCAAGATGCACACTCTCCCTCATGTACAGGCCCATGAAAGGAGAATGTTAAGACTCAGCCAATCGCCCGGAGGCTGGCAGTGGGATAATATTCCAGGAGTGTGTGTCATGTAACATTTCATGAGTTATCGCTTCGAAAGGGGCTGCCGGTTTTTTTCAGGGTATTGACATCCCGAGAGCCGGCTTCCAGAGCATATCTGTGTTTCCACACGACGCAAAGGCAACAGAGAAATGTGGAGCTGACCGTGGAAATTGCCATGATAACCTGAACTAACGCTCTAAATAATGACATGAAATGATTTTCCTTTGTATTCCTCTAAGATTGTGTCTCATCAGACTGTGAAGCGGGATTCGTGCAGAAAATGAGAGCTTCGATATGTAATGCTTTTCACCACATAAACAATATTTATCGAGCGGTAATCTCTCTTGATCAGGAGCAGAAAAAGGAGATTACGGCCGAAGATGGCTTAATACAGAAAAACTGTAGAGAATAAAGGAAGGGAAACACACACACAGCACTGGCTGCGCATGTATTTTTGATGTCTTTGACAAATCTACCCGTGTTTGTCTAACTCTCTCAGGCCATATGCTACAGCAAACACAAGGCCCTGTAATATGATCTGCTTTGTGTTTAGTTTTTTTTCTCCTTCCTGTGCCATACATGACAACTCCAGGGACCAGGAAGATTAATAACGTGAAAAGGGGATTAAAGGCAGGCCCCCAGTCATTGGCAGATGTCTTTATAAAAAAAGAGCACATAGATAAAAAAAAAAGAGCCATATTTCAAGCATATTTACAATCAAACCTTGTGATAAAAGGGCAACTGTCAAAGACCAACTGTGCTTGGAAAACACCTGCAAACTGAACAAGTGTAAACACCCGTAGCCTGTTCGGCAGACCATAGGCCAACAAACTTTTCATCTTTGTAAACTTTGGCTGGGTGTGACGACTAATGAAAAGATGACACATTATCCTGTTTGTCTATCCTGGGATCACCACATCCCCTTAGACGTGTCCTGAAAAAGGAGAGGATGTTTTGCTTTAAGTCACCCAGCCTAACCTCGATATATAAATAAATCATGCGACACACTACCTGGTTTCAACCTTTAGTGAGATATGCCCGTGAAACCAAACTACATTTGTCAGATCTTTTCCCAGCATACAGGAGCAAATGTTAAAAGGTGTGTTTAGGTGATGCTCAAAAAAGTGATAAATTACTCACGCTCACCTGGTAGTTACACTCAGGGTCCATGCAGTGGTAATGCTCCCTGTACTGGTAGGCACAGTGGACGTGCCCGCAGTGTTGACTTCCGGAGAACCTGAAACCCAAAGTTACATGACACATTTCAACAGTTGCGTACATTTTGGCGGCCGCACAGAAGGCAAAATCAAAACTGCTTCAAGACCTGGGAACGCACGAGAGCTTATCGCACAGGGAGCAGAGTCACGGGGATGAAAAAGGCTGAACGATAAAGCGGCGCAGAAAGATATCAGTGCGATTCAAACATAATTGACAGAAAATGAAGAATGATTAGCGAAGAAATTATTTGAAATTCCAAGAACAGCACAAAAAAAACAAAACAAGCCAAGGAGTTTTCAAAGACATTTTGCTCGTCTCACCTTCAAAGTCGCACGGCTCACACCTTCAAAGTGACTCCTGCTTTCCACACTGCTGCAACAATTTACCCGTCTGTCACACCAATTTCAGCCAAATTAGCTCCATTTATTTCCAAAGCAGCCGTAAGAGACACTTATTACACTGAAACCTTTTCCCTTGACACACATTCACACGCCCCATAACTACTTTATTTCTCAGCGCTGTGAAAACCCTTGTCAAATCAATGCACAGTTATTTCAGGTTAACCACAGTTTCACTCTGAGAGGAAGAGAGTCAGGTATCCTGAGATGTGGGAACATCTCCGTCTACTTTTCATCTGAAACCTTTGCCACCCTTTCTCCTGGAATCCAAAAATCTGGTTTTAGCCTGGCACTAGTGGGGAAAAAAAAGCTGCTGCCTGCTACAGTACAACCACTTTTACGGTTGTGATAATAAGACTGACGATGATGACTGTTAAAATCCTTCAATTACCAGTGAAAACACACAAATAAACATTTGAATTGCTGCTGCCAAGAGCTCCATCTGCGAGTGGAGAGGAGAGAGAGAGGGGGAAAGGAGGCTAAGTAATATTTTTTCCATCTCTCTTTCTGTTTTTCCTTGTTAGGATTATCCCAGAGCTGCATTTACAGATCACTTTGCTGAGTTCATTAAGCTAATTGAACGGTATATCCACTACACTTTTTAAGTTGGCTGTGTCCGTGTGTGCGTGTGTGTGTGGAAAGCGATGGAACCAGAAGGGGCTACGAAAGGTTTGATGGATCTTTTAGAAAAAGGATCAAACCAGTCAAACCAAGACGCACAACGTGTACGCAATAAAACCAACATATGCTCACACAGTAGTGATTTCTATACGCCTCTATATACATGCAGACACACACATTTACACTTATGAACACACAAAGCCCCCATCCTCCTGAGACTGTGGCCCACCCCTCTGCTCATTGCCCAGCTGTATCACTTTGCCTCTGGACAATTCCCACTTGCCGCGTCAGGGGGCCTAATGGGCCGCTGCTATTCAGCAGCAGATTAAATATTAATATCGCCACGATACAGAGATTGCAGCGCATCTCCAGTTACAATAGAGATACACAGATCAAAGTGCCGAGGCAATAGTGGGTGCATGAAAGCATTTAAAGAGTGAAAACTGCAACTAAACACTACCAGGGAAGCTCTTTAAAACATCAAACTGTAGTGTGGTGAGAAGATGAAGAACTTTTTTTTCCCTGTTTTCACAAGGACTAGGTGCGAACACGTTCACAAAGCTGGTTTTTAGTATTAGTGTGCACTCATTAGCCCCAGCTCCGAGGAGGACCATCCCCCGCTTCTAGCTCCCCTCTCTGCGTTACATTTGCCCTTTTTATGAGCCCTCCTTTTCCATTTTTTTTTCCTCCCTCCTCTTCTTTCCTTTCTCTTTTTTTTCCCAACCCCAACACGGAAATTGAAACTGTATCTGGGCTTATCTGCAGCCTCCCCGTGCATCAACTGCCGAGATGTTTAGACAAATTTTATGCATTATGCAGCGCAAATATCAAAACAGTTCTTGGCAGTGCCAGCAGAAGCCTCATTAAAAATTCCTTAATTAAATCTTCTTGCAAAATGTAATCAGTCCAAGGAAGAGGTTTTGTGTGTGTGTGTGTGAGTGTGTGCGGAGAAGAGGATGTGTGTCTGTCAGTGCCAGGGCTTTGATTTGTGCCCTTCATGTTATGGCTTGGAGAAGTAATCATTAATGCCAAAGCCACTTTGGCTTTTCAAATGCTGTTTTCTTTCTTTTTAAACGGAATAAACAAACAAGTGATAATCACCTTTCTAGTGTCTGCTCAAAATTAATCCAGAATGAGGGACATTGTTCTGTGTCCATAGAAACCACAGATACCTCTCCTCCCCTGAGGCTTGGATCTCCGATGGTGTGGAAGACGGACTTTTTAGATCAGTCCCTCACGTGTTTCAACAATTAATGGCAGAACTAAAGAGGAACCTGGTCTGAGCTCATATCCTCTCTGTGTCAGTCAAAGCTAAAAGTGCAGATTTATGTTCTCCTCGTGTTTTAGTGCTAGACACACTGTGAGCATTTATTCAACCAGACACTGTACGCTGCCGTCAAACCATTTCTCTTTCATTACCTCTTATCCTTCTACTTCCTCTCAGCACATAAATTGGAGTCTTTTCTTAATTAATTTAGTGCGCACCGAACATTTTCATACCAGCCTAAGATCGAGTTACATCACTTAATAAAACGCACCATCAGTACATAAAAAAAAGGCCCATCTCTGTTTGGTATGTTTTTTCATTGGTGTAGCACATTGAGGGATTTGCATACCTAGCAATATATTTCTGGTAGAGGTTGATGTCTTCGCTGGCGGGTTTATCTGGTGGCAGGCCATTCCTAATGCAACAGAAAACACAAAAGAGACAGGATTAATGGCGAGGTTGGGCTGCCTGTTGTTAATAAAAACAAACTGACACACTATTTACTTACAGGCCGCTCCCAAACTTTGGACTATCAATATACATTTTCTTGTGTCATAACAGCGTTTTCATATGCCGTATGAATCAGGGATTTAAGGTGCACACTTTGATGCATGGTCTCCCAACCAATGAAAGGCAAAATGCAGGAGCAAAGGACATTAATCTTTTATGGGGGTATTTTGGTGAGTGCTCGTATGCAAAACTGGATAATGGGGATGTGGAAGAAATGCTCTGAAAAGGTCTTTTCTGATAGTCTCTATGGACCTTGCCTCTAGTGCTGATGTCAAGTTGTCTCCAATCAGTCTGGACCAAAGATGTAAGACAACACTGAAGCCTGAAAAGCATATGGATCCAGCTAATTGACTCAGTACCAGTTTCAACTCGATCAAATTTGTATTAGAGAGACATGCTGGGAATTGTTGTGTGCTTTTCGTCACCTGTAATGTGACTGCCTTCATGAAGCCTGTAGCAGTACTGTCTGTAGATGTCATAATACAGTTATTGGTTCTGCTTGCTCCCTCTCAGGGATGGCATTTAGCTCCATGTGAGCAGCTCCACACGGGGGATGACCTGAGGTTAATCTGGCCCAGAGGGGAGGATGTGCTGCCAGACACTCTCCCTAGCACCCCCTCTTCTCCCCGTATACAAGCAACAGACTGGTTTAGTTAGCCAGGCTTGCAGCTCCGTTGAGCCCCAACCTGACAAAGGCCAAAGCCTGAGGGAGAGGTGCCTGAGGGCTCTTGAACAGTGTCTTTGATAGGTCTTGACTAACTAGAGACAAGGTCAAAACCAATCAAACAGACTCTGGGAGCTGTTTCCTACTGGTAGTGCACACAACTGTAGGCTAGTTCCCCAAACCCCTCGTTTGCTTCCTTTAAAGTGCACTCGTCAGGCAGTGTTGAGTCGGCCCCTGTGACTCGCCGGGAGGTTAGTCATGGCTCCAAAGTAATTAAAGGGAGAGTTGTTACACCCTAGCCAAACGAAAGAAGTCAGTCACTTTGCGATGACTGTGCTAAATCAGTCTCCATGGAGTGCTACAGCGAGTAAACACTTCATGTGCCTTCGCAACTCATCATGTCGTGGATCTATTGGGCGCTATGCGCTATTTCACACAACGTTCCTGTTGGCTGCTGTAAAGATAGCAATTACCTTTGCGTTGGGCTAACTGACTCACAGTAGCAGTTAAGTGTATGTGAGCTTCACATTAGCTCCAAGGTGTTCCACTGAGAGACTATCGGTGTGAGGAAGACAGACCTCTGAGCTTGAAATCTTTTCAAACCACCATTAAACTTTAAATTAGAATTTTAATGACAGGTTAAATGATTTATTATCAGATTTTTATATTTTGTGAATAAGTAAATGGGATGCATGTCGTCATTAGAAGGGATGCATATCATGTTCATATAAAGTATAAATGTTTGGGTAATGTTTTTCCCCAAAATACCTGCTCAAACATGTATCTGTCCATAGGCCACACCCATTTTTGTGCAATGAGAAATTCTGCTATTTTTTATTTGCTTTTACAGCACACTTATTTGACCAGTCCATCTACAGATTTAATACAATCTGCACCATATTAGACGAATTTTAGTACTGTGATGTAGTACTAAAACTTGGAATATCCACTATCAGTGGCGAGGCCAAAAAATTGTTTTTTGATGCAGATGTATTCAAACAAAATAAAAGCCTTGTCTGTGTTTTCTAGTGTTATATGACAATGTTTGATCAGACTTACTTAACGGAGGACACAGTGCCAGTGGTGATGGAGTCAGTCTTGGAGAAGCTGGACTTTAGGTAGTCGGTGGCGTTGAAGCTTATTTGGCCGGTCTGGTCCATTGTGAGCCCCGGAGTGATGCTGGCCCCGGCTGCACATACAGTGGGAACACCAGGAGCTCCTGGGTTTCCTGGTGCTGTAGCGAGGACATTGGGCATCAGCGAGGCCTCAGGATTTCCTGGCATCAGTTTCTGAATTGTTCTGATGTCATACTTCGAGGGGCGGCCCACTTTGCCCGTTTTAAAGGCGATGGCACCGCCCATGTCAGGATTGCCCTCGCCGGGCTTGAAGAGGTGCAGGAACTTGACGTTCTCCAGGTCGTACTTGGAGGGTCGCTTGTAAGCATTACCATTCTGCTGCTGCAGACTCTCACCCATCTTCAGCTTCTGAATGAAGAAGTCATACTTGGAGGCTCGGGGTGTCATGTTCTGCATGTGAGAGGGGTTGGCTGGCTGAGATGTTCCCAGTTGGAGTCCTCCTGGCTGTTTGTGGTCCAGGCTGGAGGGGTAGATCTGTGCCTCGGCTCCTGGGTGGCACCCCGAGGTCTGGAGCATGGTAGCACTCTTGTCTTGGGCTAGTTTTGAGTTGAGGTCGTCTGGTTTGGGGTGGGAAGCATGCACAGGCCAAGGTAAGGTCTCACCTGCTTTTAGCTTGCGAATGTACTCTTCGTACTTAGAGAAGCGAGCACGCCGTGATGCCTCCTCACTGCTGAGGGATGAGGGGTCTGAGGTAGCAGCTTTGAGCTTCTCAAAGCTGATCTTCTTGGTCAGCTCATCCCTTACCTGCTGGTCATCATAACCGAACATTCCCAAAAACTCATTCATGGTGTTGGCTGCATAGTCTCGCAGGGCAGATGCCTCTCCTGGTGACAAAAACAGAGGATAGCTAAACTTAACTTCAATCCTGATGCCCATCAAGTCAGTTCTGTCTGGTATTAATTATTAAAGTCTAATCATAATAATAAAGGCTAATACAGCATATACAAACATGATCTACCAAATGGTTCCCTCTTGTTACATATTGACTGATGCTCGCTTTTGTTTGACAACTTTGCATTTTGTTTGGCATCAGATATCATTGAAGTTGACAATCTGACAAAATAGCTGGGAAGAGACGCTATCTCACATTACCATTTTGGCAAACACACAGCAACAAATACATAATGAAGAAACTACTTAGGAAAAAAGTTTTTTTACATAGCTTTTGAAAAAAAGACTTTCAGCACATTTTTTTATGTGCAGACTGAGGCTGAATATTATTAAAAAGACAAAACTATCACTATCAGCAGAGACATAATGACACGTGGCAAGTGTGTTCCATTTAATCCTCCATGAAGCTTAGTGTAAGGTGTTTTAAAATAATGTGATTATTGTGTCACCTTCAAAAGTGAACAGAATGAATCTTTTCCTCTTTTTACACATTTGTGAACTGAAACATCACTTTCATTTTAAGAGTCCATTAAATTGGACAACTTCCCCAAGGACATAGCGAAATACTGTATAGTCAATGTATAGTTTAATTGCATTATGTGGAGATTAATTCTGGCCCATTAACTTTCATCCAGGTTAGTGCAAGGGGTCAGAGAGTCGGGAAAAGGGAAAATGATTTGCGCTGAAAGCAGCGGAGGGACAAAGCTGTGCATAAAGAAGAGCGAGGGGTAAAAGACGAGGGGAAGGGTATATGAGAGCGGAACAAAGACAGAAAGAGACAGGGAGGACCTGTGAGGCTGCTTTTCTCCAAACTGTTGTGTCTGCTGATCCGGCTCAATTCAGAAAATCTCTTTCTGTGTCAGTTTGCATGTTAGGCAGGATCCCAGAAAACAGACATGCTAGTAATGAAAGGAAAGATGATAGATGATAGTCATTTAAAGCCTTTGGCCATCTTAACTCATCACTGGCACAGGCACAGGATCAAGGTCCAAATACTAAAATCTTATTGGTTTTTTTCATGACCACAGGAACACATGAGCTGGCGAGAGGTAATATCACCAACCACCCGGGTAATTAATACACAAATATCTCTGCTCTTGTCTCAGATTTCTCAGTTATTGCTAAATCAGTCGCTGGGTCCTGCTTTTCACATCTCCTGCGCAGCATGTAAAATAATCCCCAAATTTTCCATTCACTGCTTTGGGGTTGCTCCTCTGCTCAGTGGATCAGTATGAAAGAGGAGCTGGTGGATCGAAAGGGCATGAAAAATTTAAGAGAAATGCATGAGGTATTTGAGAGGAAGTTTGAACATGTTTGTACATGCACTGAAACCACAGAGTGACACACTGTGCATACATATAGAAGTAGTTGGTGCAGGGTTCACCCTATTCTAGAGTTAAAGTCCTTTTTATTCTTTCCTAAGCCTGTAAAATGATAAGTACACATGGCATCAAATGTTGTTAGAGATACATCTGGACATGTCCATTAAAAAGCATTCAGCTATACATTCCTCACATTTGATTTAGGTGTTGATGACTTCAGTGCTTGGTTGGAGTTTACTGCTACTGTATTTATAAGGGCATCTCAGGTCACAGTATATCATATAGCTCTAAAGTTAGGGCTGAGCCGCCAACACTACTACTGGGTCAGAAAGTTGAAACTACACTTTACTGAGTGAGGAAGAATGATTGGAAAGGGAAAAGGAATAGAATAAATATTGTTGGATAGACTCGCATTTTAGAATATCAAAGTAAAAATGTTTGGAGATCAATGCCATGAACAACATAACAAATCTCACAGTTCATTATACTATCATTATAGCAAAATGTGTTAATTACAGAAAACCTCTCTTGTTTTAGTTGCAGAGCCAATTGCTAATTGTTTCAGAGAGATGGTGGTTTCTGTCATGGGAGCTCTGACATCCCTTTTTTCATATTCTCTTTGCTTCAGGTTTCATCACCACCTTCTGCAAAAAAAAATATCTGAGTCTCTTTATTCCTTCATGTGACATCGTGTGACAGCTATCAATGAAAGGCAAACGATTGGACATGAAGGGATTATGACTGGGACCAACAGGAGATAACCTTTCTGAAGCACCATGTAAATGAGTTTTCTACTCAAGCCCTTTCTGGCTGATGTCATGTGACACCGAGCAGGAAACTACGAGTTAATAAATAAATAAATAAAAATCCCCTGCTCGTCTGACCGTGCTCTCTCTGGTGCCACTGGAAAATCTACAAACAAGTGGCTCCTAATCTCGACACTTCAGGCCAGCAAAATCCGACACACCACACAGACCTGCCTTGTCTATATTTGAGGCAATTAGGCCACATTTTCCTGCTCAGATATGATAACAGATGGGCATTATATCTCCTTTTGGCTGACCAAACATGGCCATCCACATGGCATCGCTTCTCTACTCACAGGACTGAGAGGCAGAGGTGTCGCTGATGATAAAGGTGCATGCTAGCTGCTATATATGGACTAATCTAGACTTTGAATACCCTCTAAAGGGGTCTGCTTTGAGCCACACAAGCACAATGTAAACTATTTGGATTTTTTATAATGTGCTGCGTTTTCACTGGAGTTCAGTCAGGGAGAGTTTTTGAATTGTGTTATTTTCATAAGGTACAGTCATTTAAATCCATTTTTAATAAGCAATTTGTGTTCAAGTTGGCGAATTAGTTTGAGTGTGTTTTGTTAAAATGAACAGTGGTATGCTGATAAATAGTTGGCTTGAATAAATAATATCAGGGGCATTTGTTTGGATTAATTTGACACATGCACAAAACTGTACAGAGCCTCAAACTTCCTTGCTGTTTGGTTAGTTAATTAACGGGCAGTAAATAGAGCGAGCGCTTTGAAATAGCTTGAAATGAACAATAACCTTTTACAGTGAACCCAGAATTGCAAATGGAAGTCATGGTCAAGCCTGTTTGATCCATCGCTATGAGCATCTCTGTCATTGCTTTCATAGTTTTTATTCATTGGCTTTTTTTCCCATTGACTGGCTTATGAGGGCTCTAATGCGACATCTAAATTATCTAGGAAAAGTATTCTGGGGTTTTGCACTGATAGGAAATCCGCACGATGCCTCAATGTGAGGAGTTAAATGTTTTGAAGGTCGCAGTTTCTCTCATTGATCTTGCAATGTTTGTTAATTACATTGTCACTGATGTTGTGAGAGATAATTAAGCCACTATGTTTATATGCATAATTATGTGCACTCCGCATCAGCCTTTGAAAGACAGCGGCGAGAGAGAGAAAGAGAGAGAGAGAGAGAGGGGGATGTTTTAATTGTGAGCTGAGCAGAAACGTGGCAATATAGATGCCCTAGTTACAATCAACAAAGAGCAACTCTGAAAAAAAAACACACACTAAAGATAAGATTTGCAACAACTTATGCAGGATGCTCTCCCTGCAGTCTGCAAACTCTGTCTTTGTAGTGAGATGTGAAGTAGTAAAGGAGACAGAGAAGACAGAGGTGGAGGCCTGCTACAGTAATACATATTTACAGACAGGTTTTGTTTTTTTAGGGCCATGACAAACACACAAAATGACTAATTAAAACCACAAAACCTTTTTCATTTGCCTTTGAAATGAAACCCGCTTCATTTTCTGAGAAGCCCCTGCCCCTGATTGTGTGTGTGTGTGTGTGTGTGTGTGTGTGTGTGTGTGTGTGTGTGTGTGTGTGTGAAAGAGTGTGTGTGGCCGGAGCTACTGGTGCACGGTCGTTGAAAACAAGAAGAAAAATGCAAACAAAAAGAGCTCGTGTACATGACTCTGAGGTACATACCTAAACCTAGATGAAAGACCAAAAAAAAAAAAACTGTTAAACTGATGTGAGCAACATCGAAACAAAACTTGTTTTTGTACCACAACAACCGGTCTCGCCTGCAAATTGCTGTTTTTTTCCCCCCTCTCTCTCTGGTTGTCTGTGAAAAAACAGGCTTTATCTATTCATATAACCGAGTTATGTTTGTTTTTTTCTCCTTTTTACAGCTCTGTTTTAACTTTTGCTACACAAAGGCCAATCTCTCCCATAGTGTGTGTGTGCGTGCAGTTTCAAGGGTCACAAAGTATATAACAGTAAAGGGCGCTTTCTTAAAAGATTGTTTGTGCTGCTAACGCATATTCTTGCTACCTCAGATGACTGTTGGAAGTTTCTACCGATGTTATCTCTTTGATAATCAGTGAATTATTGCGAGGGAACATCATAAATTTACAATTGAACCGTCAATGACTCATTTACGAGAGCACATATGAGAAATGTATCAAAACACGTTAATGTGTGTTAATCAATAAATAAGTGGAGCTGTTGTTTGTAACATGCTTAAAGCTTGATATGGCACTGCAGTATAACTTCTATGTTCCTGACTTTATTTGACGATTGATCTCTTGGATTTGACAACTGTGGAAAAAAACAACAAACCCCTCCAGGGCAGACTACGGCTCCATGTAATAGAGGAGCTTGAAGCAGTGGCTAAGTTTAGTGAGCTTAGGGAAAAATCAAAGAGTCAATATGTAATCCTGGGTGTAATGTGAAGCTTAGCCTGGCCCGGCCATGCGCTGTTGGCCCACAGCTGCTGGGAGAATACATAAACAGCCTTATGTTGTAAGCGCGCTCCATTTATGAATTTCTTCATACAGTTAACCACACACTGACAAGTTACTGATTTCCCCCCACCATGTCTAGGAGTTGAATCTGTCTTTAGGGTTATGTCTCTGGCTATTCATACTGTAACTGTAGAATGTGACTTTGAATACACTTAAGCTTTAGTGGAGGTGACAATGTCACCCACCCTTTTATCTAAGCCTTGATACTATGGAGTGAAATGTTTTAAAGGGCAAAGGTGGTGTTGGTTTAAGACGTATAAGAAGTCTCCATCAGAGGGAGGACACAGTGTCAGAATGTACCTGGAGAGGAGAAAGGTGCTTGGCGACTCTGGGCCTCGCTCGGTGGCATCAAGGCGTTGTCTTTTGGAGGCCTGTCTTCACCTTCTTTGTCGTCATGGTAACTGCCATCTTGAGACCCGGCCACAGGCTCGGCCTCCTCTGCATTGTCTTCATCGTCGCTGCAGCCTTTGGGCTGTACCATGTACACGCCCTCGGGAGGGCCATCTTCATTGCTGACTTTGAGTTCGCGCTCCTGCTCGTCCTCGGGAGCCGGCGGCTCTTCGCCGTACTCGCCGTTGACCCACTTCTCGATGGCCTCGCGTCTCTTCTGGTCCTCCTCTAGGCTCTGATTTAGGCTCAGGCTCTCGGGGAAGTTGGTCTCGTTGTCGTCGTAGTGGGAACTGCCACGCTCGCTGTTTTCTGCTACACTCTGGTCTCCCTCTGCATTCTGGGAGCTGCTGTCGAACACCACCTGGCGGCTCAGCTTGGCACAGATAGCATTGAGTTTTAGGCCACCTTTTCTTTTGGCGGCCATCTTGGGTTTTCCTGAGGTCGTTTCAGTGCATAAACTCCTTTCAGCTGTTAGAAACAAACAAAAAACAACAATATACACATTAGTAAAAATTAGTAAAACCAAATCGGTTACAGTTTGAGAAAAAATGTACCTCCCTCCACATGAGGCGCAGAAATGCTTTGAGTATCACCAGAAGCAGCTTTGAAGCTGCTTTTCCACGTCAGTAACTTGTACTGATTTTAAACATCGCAATGGAAAAACAAACTGCCATAGAACAACAGCGACTGCTGCTATTAATAACATACAAGAGCACTTAACAATAACAGCACAAGACTAAAAGGACAAACTGAGATACTGTACATATCTTTCTAAGTCACACCTCTTTGGTCAGCTCTGACGTTAACGCAGTGGTGGGAAAAAAAGGAGAAAAAAAAGGTGCAGGCAGCTGAAACCACAGGCAGATAGGTATCAGACCCCCTACGGTACTACAAGCGGCAAATACACGGCTACATAATCCTTCACATGACAGCGCTATACAGACACTGTGAAATGTTATCTTCACTCTCACCTCAAGAGGCTGTGGTCTTGCCACTGAGTGGGGATCTGCTCAGTGTTACAGCTGTCAGAATACGCTGACCGCTGAGCACTTTTGGGCTTTTTGGACCTTGTTCTCACGTCGGCTATTCAGCAGGATTCGGCTCAATAATCATCATAATAATCATTTTATTAACAGCAAAATAACACAACGTGTGTGTGTGTGTAAGCTGTTTACACTCTGCTGTCTTTTACTGTTGATCTAACCAAGACAGCAACACAGGTACATCATTCAAACAAATGTTGTAGTTCCTGTGTTTTACATGTCTTTACTTCACAAGACATACTACACAGGCTGAGCGTTTTTTCCCACCGGGCCTCCCTGAACAATAGAGCATGATAGAGTGTGCTTCGGGGCAGGAATGGGTGGCATTATTTCAACCCAAGTGGGGCTATCTTTATAACATGTCCTCTGATGAGGCAGGAACAGCTGCCTGTGGCATTCCAGATCCAGAGCTGCCTTTTTAGGGCAGAAACTGCACTCTGTTACCTTTCACTTGATTTCCAGAGCCACCAAAGTTCACCTTCCAACAGCATTTTCCAGACTCAAAATCAAGGCCAGATCTTTATCAGTTTCGTAGGAGGAGGAGGAGGAGGAGGTGGCCCTGAGTTACACAGTATTTATGATAAATTAAAAAAAAGTTGTTCACTTGTGTTCAGATTTTTATTCAGCAGAGCCTCAGCTTTGTCAGTTGAGGCTCTGTGGAAACTGTTAAAGGCCAAATAACCGAGGAGACATTTCCTCTTAGTTGTATTGAATTTGAACTCAGCTGCACTATGAGTAGGATAATAGACCAGGCCGAGCTACGGACACACCATCCGAACAGAGAGAAATGTACGATATCAGAGGTAACAAAGTTCTATCTTAAAGATTCAATTCACTTTCTACAACAATGAGAACGAGCCCCTTCATTTTCCCTCAGCCATAAAGCCAAGCACAATCATGTGTGAGCCATTGCCGGCATTATGTAAATCACGCTGGTGCAACATAAAATCCTGTTTTCATTTTCTTTTGCAAAGCTGTGGAATCATTAGAGGATATACAATTTGAAGGAGTTTACAGATCACAATGCACCCCCTGCCCCCCACACATGCTTTCTCAGTTACTGTATTTACATTGCAGGCTTCCTCTCTGAAACAATGACTCCAGGAATTATGTAGTTTTGAGGCGGTTATATATCAGCGGCACATTACCGTACAATTTAGTGTTAGACAATTGCAGGCAGGGGTGAAAGGGTCACCTTTTAGAAGACAGCAATTTGGAGAAAAAAAAAGAAAATCAGCTGGAAAAACTATTAGGAAGGAGAAGCCATAAATTTTCAAGTTATATATATATATTTTTTTTAGAAATACTCTCCAAAGGAAGATTGAGGTCATTTGGGTGTTGCAGTGGAGGTAGTTTTTTTTCTGTTTACCGTGTTCAGTATTTCATGCTTTAACTACTGATTTCCTTTCCATTGCGATCTCAAGCTCCTTGTAGGAAATGACCCCTACACAGTTGTTTCTTTCCATTAGTGCCTTTTCACGTATACATGTCTGTTAACAATGAGAAAAGAGGGCCGAGTGCTACCGTTTCAGGCCTACAGCTCAATTAATAGACATCTTAAACACACATGTAGTGTTTTGTTTTAAAGGTGAAGCGTTCTTTAAAACAAATTTAATATTGCGAGCTTCCCCGAGAAGGGACATGCTATGGTTCGATGGTTTACGGAGGCTGTCTAAACTATTATTTATGCTGCGGGTTTTGTCCTCAGCAGCTTTTTTGCCATTGCTTTCAATGGAGATTGCTATGGTAACAGTAAGCTGTTTACCTCAAGTCGTTTGTGTGCATGATAGCGTACAATGAGATAAAATCTGTGGGGACCTACATGAAAGAACAACTTTTCCCTCCGGGACCGACTCCCCCACCTCCCCGAGAGTCCAGTAAGCATTCTGCCTTATTAATGAATATCAGACAGAAAAACAACACTGTCACACGCGCCGGACATTATTTACACTTCTGTTTTAGCCTGGTGTGCTAATTGTCAAGGAGGAGACACCTCAGTAAGCACGGCGAGGAGGAAAAAACAGGCAGGTTTCGAACGTGAACACAACAGCTGAAACTAATTTTTCCGACTGCTTATGTTAACTGTGACACTATTTTTACTGGAAACTGTGCAGGGCCACAGTGGAGCGCGGCGTGCTGTCTGTATAAGGCCAAAAACCTGAGGAAAAAGTCAAGAAAGTATTTTGAATACATTTGGACCAGGTCAGGTTCTTTTTCATCTTCAGTCAAAAATAAGTGCATCATCTAGTTCTTCAGGGCCCTGTTTCTTGTCAGCGCTTGGATGACACAGCTTGTGTTCAAGCACTGCCGCACTGACAAACACACTCTTCCACAGCTCCAAACCCCACAGGTCTTGTTGGTTTTTTGATGCAGACTCTCTGTTTGTGTGCCAGAATGATATCATGCCCAATCAAGTGGTGTTTCAAATCCTAATAACGCTGTTGGAAGTGCATTATTTGTGTGAACGTGCGCAGACTATAATCAAGGCAGCTCCGGGTAAGGGTTGTGGGAGTTAACCACAGTTGGAAGACCGCGGCTTTACCTCTCTCTGACATACTAGACGAGGCGGCTTACGTCCAAGACGCGTTTGTAATCATGGTATGGAAATTGTAGAATTACATTTACAACATATAGAGAATTAAATAACCTGGCTTTATTGTTCATTCTAAATGCGGTGCCTCACCGTAAACACATCGACTCCCTGCAGCGCTGTCAGTTTGTGCGGAGCGAGCCAGCACGCAGGAGGGTCTGTATATAAGGGAGGTAGATATTACTTGTTTAAACTGAAGCTTATCTCTTCACCTAATCAAACACAGGTACGGGGCTCGTTGTAGATTCCTGCTGAGTTTCAACATGACTGACACGGGGACAAACCCCCCGCAATATCAGGACTTAATTAATACAAACAGGGTCTGGGAGACGTCTGCTCAGCTCAGGATTATTTTACAATATGCAGAGGTAGAGTTTCTCCGGCTCTTTAAAAAAGCGTAGTTATAACTTTATGAACCTTTGGCAGATTAATCGACAAGGCTGCAGCTCCCTGTGTGGAGCTCAGTGAACCTTTTGTGTCTGTGGCTCTCCCGGGAGATGTACGTGCGAGAGAGTGAGTGTGCGTGCGTGTTTCAGGAAAATCATTGAGCCACGCAGGCAAACATGCACAGACACACTTGAAATTACCATGTTTTTATTTTTGTAAATTTAGGTCTCGCAGGAAGAGAGTGTTTTCCTCTTCTCTCTCTTTCTCTGTCTCTCTCCCCTGCATGGTAGAGAGGTTGCGGCAGACGCAAGGAAGTCAAGCGGAAAGCCACTGATGGACAACTACGCCACGACACCCAGACCCCAGCATCTGGCCCCTCTCTCATTTTTATTACACAAGAATAACAATAAGCAGGTCGCCGACCCCGCTGTGAGATTTTGCCACAGTTTCCTAACAGTCGGTGCAGCCTATGCTGAGAAATTTCCATTTTTCCGCATGCATATTTAATTGAGTTTTGTCCCAGTGGTGCGGAAATGATTTGTTTTTTGCTCTCTGTTCACTTGACTCCTCTTCGGAGTCGCTAACCCTGATTAAGACGTTCCCGTTAATTTCCCAGCGCACACCTTTTTTTTGTGCATTAATGGTTCTGATCGTCTAATTAAAACTTCTCAGCTCGGCTGCTGATCACCGCTCGTTGTGCCTCTGACCTGAAGTTTTAATTGCCGCATCAGAAGCGATAATAATAATTTTGAGGTTCTGATGATTAAAAACAATGCCATTGCCAACTAGTTGATAGATGTGGGTTTGGGGGTGGGCACATCTGAGGAGAAGTTTATGTAGAGAAGGGATTTAGAAAAAAGGGGGCTGTAAAGACGGGTACACGACCGAGGAGCAAGAGGGGTTGGGGGGTTGGTAGACTGCTGTGGAAAGGGGGTGGTAGAGCATATGGAAATCTCCCAGCCCTCCTGTCCCTCTGAGTCTTCCTGACAAGACAGTTTTGGCTGGGGCTGGGACTTAGCTTTCCCCACCTCAAATCTAAATCTGCCACTGACTGATCCACTTTAGAGCTCTACTCACTTGGCAGGTTTGCCAGGTTGGGGACAAGAAGGAAAAAGAGAGCGAGCGATAAAGGCATATAAAAGATGACGACAGTCCAATACCCTGTGCTTATTTTCATAAAAAGATAATAACACAGTAGGTGCAGCACAAAGGGCACATTGTTCATTTAGTGACTGAATGGAAAAAAGGAATCTACTGTGTCTGTTGTCACAGTCATAAAACGCGATGCTGATGAGATATATACGATATGGGGAATACTGTGAAAACAGGAGAAGTGAGTTGCTTGTGATCTTCTTTTAAACAGTACTTTCACACTGTACTTTACAGATCACATAAACTGTGGGCATGATAGGAAATGATTCAGGCATGAAGAAGAGAGAATGTGCAGCCGGGAAACTGCCACCAGCACCCATCTGTCACATTTTGTTCTTTTTTAACCACTGGATTTCTAATGGATTTTTTTAGGTTCCACTACAGGATCAATGTTGTGCTGCAAAGCATACTGTACATGCATGCACACACACACACACACACACACACACACACACACACACACACACACACAGTACACAGACACATGGGCGTACAATCAGGAGGTAGCTGTCTTCTCTCCCTCTGCCCCCGACCCTCCCCCTGTCTCTCTCTCTCACAAATCTATTTTATTATTAATCAGTTGGTTGCACATCTGCCTGCTTGTTGTTTTTTTTTCTATCAATAAAGCACTTATTGCTTTTAGTCTAGAATGTGACCTTGCACATTGTGTACTGTCTTTCTGGGGGTGCCGACCTTGAAGGACCCGTTTGGACTATTTCACTCTGGCTCCGTCCACGGGCTGTTATCAAATACGAGCCCTCAGCCAAGTGCCACGCTCCCCTCACACTGCTGCAAAACACAAACAAGACGCTGCAGGACAAAGGCAGACACAAACGGCCCAAGTAACACACACACACACTCACACACACAGTGAGACTGCACAGGACAATGGCTGAAGAAAACAATGTATATTTCAAGTGCAGACGGAAGAGGAAAGACGTTGAACTTGAGGGCAATCAGACAGGAAAGTTGAAATCGTAGGACAAATACGCCCTCCGCCTTCATCACAAACAGGGTAATTATGGTGTTTTCCACCGCAGAGGACAAGCAACCTAAAATGGTCTAAGGGAGTTAAAAAAAATAAAAAAATAACACTATCCGACATGAGTGACATGATCCATTCTGACAACCACATACCAAAACAGGCAACTTTTATTCAGTTTGCTGCTCAGGGTAATTCATGGGACACTCGGCTAACTTGTTAAAATTGTACATGAAATCTGGACTCACAGCTGGCACCAGATGACGACTTAATTTGTAAGTGTTCCTGTGGAGCAGGGCAAAAAGCTTTAAAATACAGTCTCGTGCGTCTATGTCCTGAAACCGGGAGAAATTATTCCTGCAGCTTTATTTTGAAGCTCAGCTCTCGAATTGCACTCCAAGTCTTTTTAAGACACTGGGAGTGCAATTTGATGAGCCAACCACCGTGGTAAATGAGCAGACGACCCCTGTGTCCCTCCCTCGTGGTTGCTGTTCTTGGTGCCGCATGCAAGGCAGTGTGGGTAGTTTAGTGCAGAGGGGGCTCGGCGGTGCACCTCTAAAGGGCCCTTGAGCTAATATCTGTACAGATTAACTGCTTCAGTTGTATTTTGGTCACGGGGATTTCTTGTTGCCTTTGTGGCTTCTTGGGAGATGTGCATGTGTGTGTGTGTGCACGGTGCTCACATGGTTTAGTTTCACACTTTCTCGTGCAGAAAAGTGAGCGGCCTACTTGCCGTAAAGTTCAGGAGCCCCCGGATTGGCTTGTGTCACTCCTTGCCATTATCTTTAGGGCCGTACTGTATTTAATTTACCAGAATCCGGCGCTACACTGCTGAGTAAGTCATCCCCATCCTCTTACCTTCACCTACCCCTCTACCCATCTCTCCACAGGACACACACACACACACACAGTGTCAATCCTCCAGGGTAAACTCAGCACACGCCGCTCCATTAGTTATCAATTAAGTCTGGAAATCTCCACCTGGCTTACACACTCTCTCATACACACACACACACAGATGAAGTGGGCCCCTCTCAACAGGAAGTTGAGGAGAGCGTGTCTTATTTGACTGCGGGTGTGGGTGATACGGAGTGTGTTTGTGTGTCCGCGCGGGTGGCACTTTTGTCCATGAGGTTAACCTTGATATGAGGCCCTGTCAGGCCAGATAATGTCAATCAATGACAAGCCCTCACAGATAACCCCTAATGTGAAGCCTAAAAAGCAAAGCTGTTTAGATCTTTAGACATGCCCCCTTTCAACAGCATATGAATTGCATTACAAGGAAATGAGCTGTGGCATTTCTTTAATAAGACTCTTAAGGCATTTTGACAGCATATACGGCACTCTGCCGTTACAAAAAATTAAATAAAGCCCCGCTGACAAAGCCCCCGTACACGAGGCAGCGTTCTGATGGGCAGATCCAAGTCCCTGTTAAGTGGAGGACATGAAGAGAAAAAAAAAGAAAAGAAGGGTGGACCTTTTCTTTATTTTTTCTCAAGCTCCCGGGGACTTCTTAATTGATTTCCAAGGTTATGTTTCAAATTTGTTTTTCAGATACGGGGGCCGGGTGAATGAGTGAGTCAATGTTTTTCAAGCTATTTCCCTAAACTCTGTGTCGTTCGGATCGTTTGCATGAGATCTCGTCGAGCTCCTTCCATCTCACACCTTCTACCTCTTCTTCCCTTGCTCTTTTTCTCTGCTCTCTCTCTCTCCTTGAAAAGAAGGAGGTGACATTAACCCCCCAAAAAGTATGTATTTCCAGACAGGATGCCTGCGCTGACAACATCGATCCCTGGCTACCATTAAAACATTTGCTCTGCCTGACAGACTTTTCCTCTTTCGGACTTTATATGCGCTGGAGTGAATCACAGGTGCCTGTTAAAATGTCATCTTGGACAGGTTGTCTACCCGTCCGACAGTGACCCATGGCTCGCTCAAAGGCGGAGGCTTTTTCAGACTTACTTTTTATCACATTCTGCACTTTCAATATTCAACGTATTTTTGTTATGAAGCGCAATTAAACTTTGATCACAATATATTCTTTGTAGGGCTAAGAGAGGAAGTGATGAGAGTGAGTCTTCCTGCTGGTGGGATTTGCATTTTTTACCCCTGTGGCTGTGATTCTCTTGCCAGAACTTTAGTTTGTTATCTTTTTACTTCTCGGATAAGCAGGATGGAAGTGACAACACCAGGGTTTCCATGATACATGACATGTGAAGAGTGTGTGTGGCCATATGCTGCTGGGGACGTGCGGGTATGTGCACAATCCACTGTAAACACATATGTTAAGTGGCTGAAACAAATATAAAGTGTGGTTGTTGGTGTGCATGTGTGTTGCACGCCTGCTTGCAGAGTGTTGTAGACAGACATTGTGCTTGTGTGCTCTTTCTGCTCCTCTCTGTCTCGTGGCTGCAGGTCACATCATTTGCTGTGAGACACACACACACACACACACAGTCAAATGAGCACACTGCCATTTCTACACACTCAGGAGAACCTGATCCACAGTGAGGATAAACACACCGGTGTGTCAGTGACAGCGCTAAATCAGCGTGCTTTAGCGAAAAGTTCAATGTGAACTGGAGGCGGAACTAAACGCGGCAGTTTTCACCTAAAACGGAAACATTCTTGTTTCTGGGAGTTCAGTAGAGGGAGGAATGTGCTGTGGCTGAATCTGAAGATGGGATAAAACAACACACACAAAAAGGCAGAAAAAAAAGAGAAAAATGACTGTGAAACGATGAAACATGCAAAGCAGCTTTACAGGGAAAAAAAAGAATGCTGTCTATTTTTGGTCTCAGTATACAAAAGGAAGTTCACTCAAACAAATAAATTTGCTTTTGATAAAACCACAGCGACTACTTTTGCATTCTACACCAAACCCACTTTGTTTCCTGCATCTTTATCTTCATGACTTCCCACGTTTGTGAGAAGCCACTCACTAAATTGTCGAGCACAAGCAGCTGAAGGTTTTCAAACGGCGCCGTGTTGACGGCTTAAAATGTAATTTTATTTTAAAAGTGACACGTTAAAGGAAAGCCTCAGAAGTGAACACGGAGCGCTTGCCTATTTGCGCTGTATCCAGCTGCCCGTTTTACATTTCTGCAACATTAATATTCCTCTTATTATTATTTTAAAGTGAAAACGGATACTCTGTTGAAGTGCAAATCTGATGAATTACGGGAGCAGATTGCTGCTATTAATTATTAAAATCTATTTTATAAATATTCAGGTCTGTCATGCATCTAATAATGAACGCTTTAGAGGAGGTTACTTCCCGTGCGCATTCTAATGTGTCAGAAATATCACTTTTAATCACGCTCGTGTCAGCGAGTGCTGGGTTTGAACCTGCCGAAAAAATCGACCAAATCAAGGAAACTCAGCCAGCCTACTACTGTGCTCATCACAGCTCATCCGTTCCTGCTGTTTCGCGTGATCCAACTTCTTCTCCTGCCCCGTCTAAAGAGGTGGCGAACACCTCTCTCTGCTTCCCGCTGCATTCTTACTGTGGTAATTTGAATGGAGAATAATGCATCGGCAGCACTCTACCTTCTGGACACACCTAGTCCCAGCGCTACTGCTGCCATATGCTGTGTTGATACATATTCATAACACTTTCTCGTGTGTTGAGTGTCGGTGTGCAGCGAGGCTTAAATGAGTGTCTCACAACTTCAAATGGGAAGGGGAGAAAAGGAAAAGGGCACAAAGAAAAGTTGGACTGCTCGTCCCCTTTTTTTTCCGCCTCCGTTTCTTCCTCCCTCTTCTGCAAAGACGAGTTCGGCTTTCGTGAGCTTGTGCGAGAGGCTGTGGATTTTCAGGACTATCTGCTAGAAGCTGTGAGAGGCGGCAACTGTCAACATGGCCATATAAACTGCGCTGTCAGGTGGTCGGTCTCACTGGTGGGGCGACAGTCGGTGGCACTTTACCACGACCCTATACACTCCAGCAGTATATACATGTGCTGCACAGAGCAAGCACACACACAGACACACAGACACACACACACACACGCACTCTGAAGCACTCCAAGATTAACGCTGTCAGAGCTACAATGATACCCCATCATTATCTGTACACGGGGCCTCCTTTGTGCACTTGCTTGCCTCACTGTCCTCTCCGCTGCTTCTCTATGGAGGTACTAATTACTAGAGCTAGTATTTCTTGCTCTCTGTGCCTCCAACTGCCTTCAACTTCCCCATTATTTCTTCCACTTTTGCAGTGCTCTCAAAAGCCTTGCCAGCCTTTTGCCAACTGGTGCCACAGCTGAAGGTTTGCCAATGTTGACGGCGGCAGGTGTGCGACTCACTGTGTTTGTGTGAGTGCTGTATTATGAGATTATTTGTGCAATAAAGGCCCAGTGTGGTATCCCAGTTTCAAATCAGTCCTCTGGGTCATTGTTGTACAACAAGAGAGAAATGTTTGACGTACCGGTGCCGCATCTGTTGTACTATACATTGTTGGTTCAACACGCCGGGATCAGAGTGATGCTCCCTCTTGCATGGCATTTTTCATTACCAATAATGCTCGTACTCTTTGGCTTTCTTCTTCCTCTCCCACTGGAACTATGGCTTTATCAAAGGTGATTGCTTGCTCAGGCGCATTTTCTCAAACGTCTTCTTCAGCCAACCATTTCCCAAGCTGCTCTCGGGTAAACGTCACTCATAAAAAACGGGGAAGATTTGATGGCGAGATCAAAAAGAGAGGAAGGACAGCAAGGAGAGCAGGGAGATGGGGAGGAAAAGGGGGGACGATAACCCTCCTCCCCCATCGAGCGCCAACGACTGCTGAGGGTAATTCCTCCAAGCAGGGCCTGTGTTTTCAGACGCAAATACAACAAAACGCCGGGTGCTGCCATGAGACATCAAAATGGGCGATTTTGACTTCAGAGGGTCTTCAGATGCTTGAGGAGTTGTCAGTGTCGGGCCAGTGGGACTGAACAGAGAGAACAGAAGGTACCAGCAGGCTGTTAACAACCAATACGGGAACCACGCCAGAAAGGCCGTCTCCTCCCAAAATGCCAGTCGGCACCAGATCAGTAAAGGCTTCCACCATACTGTAATTTCCCACCTGAGCACTTTCATCTGCTGAGAGTGAAATGGCTTGAAAGTTTATCAGCGGCTGTATGTCTGCTATTTATTGTACCATTGGGATAACATGCTGAATTCCACAGGTAGGTGCCATAAAGGCAAAAAACAAAACCACACACATCGACCTTTCTGAGGCGACTGAGGGCTTCAACAGGTGTCTTGAAAGTAGGATTTTTTATGTCCTTGGCCTTAAAGAGGGATTTTCATCAGCAAATCAAAGACTCGCTTCGTTGTTCGGAGACCTGAGTTGTGTTGTGACACGCCGAGAGGGACGTCCGCATTTTCTCTGGTGTTGTTCGCGCTCATTCTTGGAGCATTAGGCTCACTCTAAATAGCCTCAAGGAGATTAGGCTGGCTCATATTCAAATGCACATTTCTTCTAAAACCCACTCCATGAGTGGGCCAAGCAGATCAGCACAGGAGCATGGTGAGACAATAGTCAGAGTAGATTCTGTCACGTATAAATCAGGTGGGGAGGGAAAGAGACAGAGAGGAAGAGGGAGAGAGAAAGGCTGATGTAAAAGACAAACAAGTGTTGGCTCTGCTATATGAGTTTAGTTAGCTAGAGAGTTAGTGCATGAGTTATGGCTAGCGAAGGGCTGAGGGACGCTGTATTTATGAGGGGACTGAGTGAGTGTTAAATCCCTGGTAAGAAATAAAGTCGTCCTTGAGCGAACAGGGGAAACATTTCACTCAGTCTAAGAGGTGCCTTGAAAAAAAATGAAAGCCATCCCTCTTCCCGGGGAAACACTCTTCCGTATTCCCTAAAATTGCTTTATTCCTTAAAAACGCCATAGATCACATCCCAGTGGATTGAGTCTCACATTTGAATAGAGAGGAGGATTCTCCATGTGTATGATATCAAGGAGTTCACGAGCCAACCGAAGGGAAAGAATCTGATTCTCCTAAAATTGCATGAGGATTTTCTGAGGGATCTTTGGCTGAGGGGGGCTGCCAAAACACACAGTGCACTTGTTGCAGTGCAAGGGTTCATCCAAGAGAAGTTTTCCATCTTGGTTTACCCAGGAAAAAGTAGGCTTTATTTCTCTTCCATTCAAATATTTGAATTTAGCTTTTTAAAGGAATCCTTCCTCTAAACGCACATTTTAAATTCTTTGAGAAACTTGCACTGTTGAATGGAGTTAAAAATCCAAGAAAAGAGAAGTGCATGAAAGGAAAAGCTTCACATCCAACTCTAAGTCAGACCTCTCTCCAAACCCCTGCAGTAGTAATAACAATTATTACTTAAAAAGGCTGTATTTTTGCATTAACTTAAAAGGCTATATCTTTTTCTTCCCTTCCAGCCTGTGCGGCCTCACTTACCCTAAGTATCTTCATAAATCACCAGTTACTGTTAACATGTACTCCACAATTCAGTCATCAATCTCCTACCAGGTCAGAGTGAAAACAGAGGGGGAAATGTCTGCTTAGTAAAATGTCTCTCTCGTGAATGGTGCTACCACCACCCAGTACTCAAACACACACACATGCACTCACACACAATACACACGTAATGCAGGAGCACACACACTCACACACACACACACACAGCCAGTTAAATAACAAACACACGCGCCCGGCACACAGCAACCGGAGCAGCCCTATGGGACACAGGAGCGGTTGCCAGATCGCCACGGTAACGCAAGCCAAATTCAATTCTGACTTCACCTTTCACTCGGGAAGCTGGTTCCATTTGTTATAAAAACAAATAAACAGCAAGCATGAAGTTAGAGCTGGCCAACTTCCGCCTCGTCTTTCTTTTCTTTTTCTTTTCTTTTTTTCCTGTGGGCCTTAACAAGAAAAATCAGGCCCAAGCTGTTTAAGAGACAGACACCCACAGGGCCGCATGTAAATCTGTGTTTATGTTCACACACACAGTATTTATTTCACCAAAAGGAGAAAATCTAATTGTACACGAGGAGAATTATTCCTTTCAGAACTGTGTCTCCAGCAGGGAGAGAAGGATTCTTTAGCCTTTTCTCAACAGACAGTGTTTACATCAGCAGAGTGGAAAATCCCTCCGATGACAAACCTCTCCATCACAACATCTGTATCTAAACAGACAAATCAATCTGGACCAACACCGCAAATTACGGCATGTCTGATCTGAAAACATCTGCACTTTACGTTAGAGTGCAGGGATTATGGTGCTTTTTAATTATTTCTATTTTTAACCTTCTGAGTGGCACATTTAGATCTTTTTATTTCTGTTTCCAATTAAAAAAGAAAAGTATTTGTATTACTTCAATGACCTGAAAAGTGCTTCTTGATAAAAACTATTAGTATAAAATTAAGTAATGTGCAAGTATTAATGTCTAAAGTATTCATATGCTTTACTTAAGTAAAAGTAGTAACACAACAAAATATTTAAATAAAAGTTATTTATTTATTGAATTATTTAAAAAGTACAAATTTGAAAATATAAGAAGTAAATATACATAAATGGTTTTATGGATTATGAAAGATAAATGAAATATATGAAATATAAATAGTTATATGAAAATATTTTAGTGTGGTAGCTGGTTGAAGTTGAGCTTATTAAAACTACATAAAACTACTTTATCAACTGCTGTGTAGTTTCATCTGTAACAATTCACTGTATTTTATAAGTTCACAATATCTTATTTAAAATTAAAGCAACTTGTATCTTAATGGAAAATTACTGCATTTTAGTTTCCCCGAAATGTTGTTAAGTTAAAGTATTAACATAAAAAAAAGTGTCAAATGTAAAAGTGGAACTGCAGAGTGAACAAAAAGTCAACAACAAAACTTTTGAGGAAGCAACAAACTATCAAAACTACTTCAACACATTCAGTGCACGATATGTGCAAATGTGCATCTGTAGTTAAAGACTAAAAAAATGTCCCAAAAAATAAACATTACACCTGCTCTGTTTCCTCTCTCTCTCTCTCTCTCTCTCCCTCTCTCTCTCGCACACACACACTTTGACACCACCCACCACATCACTACACATGCGTGCCTGACTCATGCCAACTGCAACTAGTAGCAGTCCCGTTCACCTCGAGGTAGCACTCAACCCCAGTGTGTGTGTGTGTGTGTGTGTGTGTGTGTGTGTGTGTGTGTGTGTGTGTGTGTGTGTGCGTGTGCGTGTGTATGTGTGTGTGTGAGTGAGTGAGAGGGGGGAGAGGGGGGAGAGAGGGAGGGAGTGAGAGGCAGAGAGGAAAGTGTGTGAGAGTCTTACCTGGCAGCAGACCGCCCTCTGCGCTCTGTCTCACCTCTCCCTCCTGCCCTGGAAGAATTCTCTCCACAAAGCAAGGCATTTTCTCCTCAACTGCTCTCTGCCAAGCCTCCCTCTCTCTCTCTCTCTCTCTCTCTCTCTCTCTCTCTCTCTCTCTCTCTCTCCTTCTCACTCCTTTCCTTGTTCCCACTCTGTCCTCCTCTCTCGCTGTCTATATTTCTCCTCCCTCCTTACCCTCCCCCTCTATCCTCCTCTCCACTCCCCCCTCCCTCCCTCGCTCCCTCCCTCCCTCCCTCCCTGAGCACAGATGTCGAGGCTGTGCAAGTTTACCCACTTTACCGGTAGGGGTCCTTCATCGCCCTTATCCACCCCACAGCCACATGGGGGAACAAAATACACACACACACACACACATGCGCACGGGCCCCAGGAAGAGAGAGCCACTTAACGGGCTCCCTCCTGTCACTGCTACAATGAGAGCCCTGTGCCAAAGCAGCATGGCTGTATGAGCTGTGTGCATGTGTTTGCGTGTGTGTGTGTCTTGGAGAGAGCGAGAGAGAGCGGCCGAGAGAGAGCGAGAGAGAGAGAGAGAGAGAGAGAGAGAGAGAGAGAGAGAGAGAGAGAGAGAGAGAGAGAGAGAGAGAGAGAGAGACAGGTGTGAAGTGAGTGATGTGCGCAGGGAGCTGGCCCTTGGCCCTTTCCAGCCCTGTTCGGCTGGGCTCGTCCTGGCTCCTGGCCCCTGAAGTGTTGTACAGTAGTACAGTAGCGGCTCAGACGCACACAAATACACACACACAAGCACACGAACACACAGATTGACTTACAGTGGGTCCCTCAGAGCCAGCAGCCAGAGAGATTGTGGGCCTGCACAAGCACACACACACACACACACACACACACACACACACACACACACACACACACACACACACACACACACACCTTTGATTCGTGCACAACACACATACCCACACAGAACAACTGCTGCTGTTTGCTACTGCTGCTGTTGACAGTGATAACATGTGCTTTGTGTCCTATGTGTGTGTGTGCACAAACACACACAGCGGATGCCTATCGGGTCTCGTATTTCAGATCTCTATTCTATCCCGAGTTTTTTTATTTAAAAAAAGAAAACAGTATTCATTGACACTGGCATGTTAGATTTGAAGGCTCTTAGCTAGTGCACAGTGGGGAATTTCTAGTTTCTCTCCTACTTGTGGGGCACTTTTCACATTGCAATATCAATACTGGAGAATATTAGCTGTCCTGCTGAAGAATGTCAGATCTCTGTTTGCCTTTGAATAAGGTCTGACTCCCCTGGGCAAAAGAAAGCAAAGATCTAATTATCTGAATCTAAATAAACCAGTAATTATCTTCTGTGTGCAAAATCATCTCAACAACTGATTTTAAGATTTTTAATAAGAATAGAATGAAACTAATGTTTAAAAGTAGACGTGTGACGACTCCAAAACACCTCATTTGTGTTTTAGGCAACAAACTAATTTCACCTATGAGACAAAGAACATTTTCATCAAATGTTGAACAGCGTTTATGATGATTCATATTACAGGAAAATGACGGATCCAGATCAGATCCTACGCTATTAAAATATTAGATCAGTAATTATGAGGCTGAGCTTTGTGTGAGGACTTGTTTTTCCATTTATTGCTGTGTGGAACAGGATAAGGGTATCTGCATTCAAGACGTGTTGTCCCGGACCTGCTGTTTGGTATCATTTGAACAGAGGGTGGATCACCTTTATTTGAGTCAAACAAAGCCTTATAATGACACAAAAATGGTAGTGACTGCTTGACAGACGAGGCTCCAACGCCCAACCGGGCTGCCGTCAAAACGTTGACAAGGAGTAATAAAGAAAATAGGATGTTAAAAAAGCAGGACACGGATGTTGAATAAAGCCACCAGAAAGTGTACATACTTGAAGTGGTGATAAGCTAATGAGGGAAACAGAGCCGTGCTTTTGGTCGACTTATCATTGTTTGCATCAGTGGAAAATCTCCCTTAACAGCAAGACTGAAATCAAATATAGGTTTTAAGGCAGTTGAGGGAAAGTCATTTGTATTTACGGGAAATAAGAATGATGCACCAGATCATTATTCCCTCGCTGTGCTAACTAGAACACAGCCCCCTGTATTAGACGTTGGAAGAGCAGCACAAGGACAAGTAAAACATACCTTAAATAGACTACAAATGAAGTCACTTAACACCCACTCGCCTCCCTGCGCCACCCCCTGCTCTGTCTGTCTTCAACAGAAAAAGCCTGTGTTTGACTATCTCTCTCTCAGGTTCATAGTTGTCTTTTGCTTTTTAAACAGGCACCTCGGCTGTCACAGTGCAGGGACGGGCGCATTCCCCTTAAATGGCTCCTTTTGACAACTGATCTGTAAATACAGCCGGATCTGCAACTTCCCCCTTTCTCTTTCTCTCTCTCTCTTTCTGTCGCTGCCTGACTTTCTCCCTCCTCGTCTTTGCTCTCCTTCCCTCTGCCCAAACTCCTGCTAGAACAGACACACACACACACACACACGCACGCACGATCACACGCACAGATCATGAAGGGCTCCCAACGACCCCCCCAACTCATACACACACACATGCATGCACGCACACACACACACTCGCACAAAAAACACATCCATACACACACATTTACCCCCACATCCCCCTCCCAACTTCCCCAACTCCATTCCCCCTGCCTCTATAAAAACACAAATATGCCATAACTCAGGCACTGCTGCCACATAGCCTCCATCTTGCCCTGTACCGGAGAGGGGGAGGCCTCTCAGGAAGGTCACCAACAAATGGTTTTCCGATTCACTGCCCCTGAAATAATTTTGTGTATTAAAACCTGAATCTGCACTTTCTGGCCTGAAAGCTTTTCTAATTATTCCGGTGTCCTTGGGACAGACACAGATCCTTCACACGCCGGGGGAAACAAGCTATAGAGCAACCACTACAGCCACAAACACCCCTCCACCTCCCTACCTCCCTCTCTCTATCCCTCCATCTCCTCTCCTCTGCTCTCCTCTCCCCGCTTTACAGCCGCCCCCCTCCCCAATCTGTTTTCAAAGCGTGTCTGTCCTTTATTAAATTGTTTTCTTTTCCACATTATCAGTTGCCATGGAGACCTCATCTCTCGGATTATTTGAATTTCATTATATCTATTGATTTGGGAGCATTTCATCTTTTTTATTGTTTTTCTGTCAATTTTCGAAACGAATAACCATCTAATTTGCGTCAGCGCTGATTACGTTCGTCCCTCAATAGAGGTCGGCAGCTGCGCCGGGGAAACAAATCAATGGAAAAACATCATAAAACTCGAAAGTACAATCAACCAGGATATGGGTGACATTCCGTGGTTGCTGAAACGAAGTCATCAAAAAATATATACTTTTTTTCCTGCGCCTCTGCATGTGTGGGGGTGCAGTGAGGAGGACACATATGTGTCTGGGCAGATATATTACTATATTTCAGAAGATAATATACTATGGTAAATTTCCATACTGATAACAGCCCCTCCCTGCCTGACCAAAACAAAAAAATGCTTACTGTATCTAAATAATTTATGCAATTTTAGCATTTCTATATAAATTTTTTAATAAGCTGCTTGGAGCAAAGTGGCCATTAACAAAACACACAGCTGTCCAATGGGCTAAGCCCAGCAGATCAATTGCGCTTTTTTATGACATGATAAAATGCTTTTAAAGCAATTTACACAAATATGGAAAAAATGACTTCATGGGCTTCATTTATTCATAAGGACGTGTATTAGAAAAAAAAAAGTCTTACAAAAGCCAGACAGGAGAGATCGTCCCGGTCCTAACTGGAACGGACTTGCTGCCCTCTCCACAAGGACATAAAGTTTCATTACTGATGCACGCAGTCAAAGGCAATTTAGCAAACACAGTGTGCAAAAGAAAACATCAGCATATTGCAAGTGTTCCTGTATTAGGTGGACCTTGCATGTTGTTTTCCAATTTTTATTCATTTTTGTGGGGGCAGGGTGTGGTGGTGATGGATTTTTTTTCCCTCCCCCCCTGCCAGTGTCACCCTGACCCAAAGCCAAGGGGAGGTAGCCTCGGTGACAGGGACGTGCGCTTTCTGGCCCCAGAAACCAAGTGAAAGTGAAACCATGTGCCAGATGATGAGGCCTTGCACTGGGACAAATGTGTACATACACCTTCTGCTGTGCAGTGATATACAGCACATAACACCCAGACTCATTCTGTGAGAAAACAGGCCTACAAATATTTCAGTGGACCTGATCATTTAGCATCTTCGAGCAGACGCACACACATTATGTACAGGAGTACAGATGAGGGGGGGTGGTTAGGCAGGCAGGGCCATTTGGAGGATAATCTTGTTTCAAAGCATCCTCTCTTCATGTGCCGACAATGTGCCTGAGCCACTCCGGTGAAGGCCTCGTGTTTGCAACACATGTCAACATTTGACAAAGCATTTTCTTTTCCCTCCAACAATATTCTCCTGCTCGGGCCTCTGAAATGAGGGTGCTAACAAATTAGCTTTTTATGTTTATTTGTGTGTGTGGGTGTGTCAGTGAGGGAGATCTCATTTTCAGAGGCACCAGTTCTCAACCTGATAGAGAGAGAGCGAGAGAAAAAGAGAGGTACAAAGAGAGGAAGAGAGACAGAAGAAAGAAAGGCTGAATGTTTTGGAGTCACGATTCTTCTCCTGATTGCCCTAGCTGTCTCACTTGTGCAAAACATGACCCTCCCCTCCCTCAGCCTCGACAGAAACACGGGCGACTGGATAAACACTATTTTATGCAGTGACTAGATGAATCGCCAGACAGTAATTACAGTCTTCCTCTTGCCTAAACAAAACTCTACTGTACAGGCTCTTTCTTTGACACCAAACTGCAGTAGCACGTACGAGAAAACTGCAGGTGTGTGACATGTTTGTCAATGCCTCTCCCAACTAGATAAATATAAATATTAGACCCTGTGACAACAGTGAAATGCTCTCCGCCACTCTCAGCGATGTGTTAATAATCTGTAGCTGAAAGAGGACTTGTTGTTCGGACGGACGATGTTATCATGTGCAGTCAAACGTTGCCGGGGTTGGCTTTGTAGAGAAAGTTTGCTGATTTTTTTTTCCGCTACCCTTGCAGATTGTGCTTTCTTCTCCTCGATGTCACAAAAATAACACAGTTGCGTCCCAAACCAAACATTCCCACAGAGGGGCTGGTGGCCGCGCTCTGACGCCAACATGCCCACCACAGACCGACTCGGCCCTGACGCCTGTTTAAAAGACATCCGAACTTGATGTGCTGACAAATTCGCTCAGCAAATGAGTTAATTTGTTCGTCTTGCGTAGACGTGTATTGACATTTCAGAAATGAAGATCAATCCTACATCAGTTAGCGATGAAAGCAGCGAAACGCACTCACCCGCTCTTTCTCTTTTTCTATACTAATTTCATCCGGTCTGCAGGCCGGGCCCCACATGCGGCGCAGTAAACCATGCTGTCAATGTCCGAGCTCTAAAAAGCACAATTACAGAGGACCTCGGCTGAATAATTTAAAGAGCATAATTATTGACCTCTATCCAAATTCCTCTGAAAGGTGCATTAAGATATAGAAAAGAGCTGGAGGTGGAAGTGGAACTGAGGGGAAGAGAGGGAGTGTGTCTCCCCAGGCCTCCCTAATGCACTCTCCTGCTGTACTCTAACTTCCTGTGGACCCCTAATGTGCCCGCTGCTCGCTGGCCTGATGAAGACTACAGTTAATGAGGCCCCTGTTTCTGAAATGAAGTATCTCTGAAACCATCAACATGCATTACTATCACACCACCACCCCCAACCAAACCACACGTAGATACACAAACACACACCGCCGCTGCCATTGTCCCAAGTCAGCATGCACACACATATACATAAACCACCAATCTTTTACCCCCAACACACACACACACACACACTTTTAGTGCCAGCTTCTGGTAGGCTGGACCAGACAGGGGGAAGGGTGGAAGTGGGAGGACTGCACTAGAGAGAGAGTTTTTTTTTTTGTAGGTGGGGGGTGTTCGAGGGTTAACTGTCCCTCAGGGGGCTATCAGTGAACTGGGCAGCCGTCACTGCTGGTGTCCCTGGTTCTCAATTGACAACCAGCCTCTGACAGATTAGCAGCTAGTCAAAAGGAAGCCATGGCCCAGGACACGTTTATTCGCCACTCTCAAATTTGGCTGCATGTATGTGACTCTGTGTGCGACTGGGTTTTAAAAAAGCATCAGAAGAGTGTGTATTCATATGTGTGTGTGTGTGCGTGCGTGCTTGTACGTGTGTGCGTGTGCATGCGTGTGTGTGTGTGTGTGCATTGGGGGGTCGTTGAGAGCTGGCAGCAGGCTTGGGGGAGGATACAACGAGATGAGGCCTTTTTAATTAAAAGAAAATATTTGTGTTTGCAGACTATCGCGGTCGGAACCAGGGACAATTCAGAGAATTCTTGTTTAATGTCTCGCTCTTTAAAGTGATTTGGGGCATTTCCCATCCTCTTTGCATATATGCATTTTTAAAATGTCAATATGCCTATACATTCTTTTAAGTAAGTTTCGAGAGTTCATCACATTCTGGACCCTGCAGAAAAACTGATTTTTTTTTGCTTCTTCCTGAAATAAATTAGATCCATAGATTTCTTCTTTGTAAATTCGGTGTTTATGATCGTCTAATTCATTATCACACGTGAGCCACTGTCTCTGTTGTATTTCAAACAGGAAGGATAGAGGGCACTGAAATAATTAGGCAACTTCTGCAACATCCTGAATGCCAAGGACAGGTGGATTAAAGTATTAAAACAATCGCATTTCAGTCTTGAAATAGTCCTGTGCACGACTCAGCACCATGCGCATCCGTTCAAGTTCAGCTGCCAGCTCTATAATGCCACAGGAGAGGGATAGAAAAAAAGCCCAATCCCATTAGCTACGTACATGCATCTCAGCAGACCTGCTGGAAATGTGAGCAAATCTCAGCGATGATTATCCCCCAAAGCTCTCAAATGATAATACATAATCGAACTGTACAGAGGATTTCTTTGAAATCGCACAGCCAGCGAGCACTAATTTGCCCCCTCCCACATTTGTGTTTGAATCCGGTGCTTTCCAAATAAAACAGAATAAGAGACTTTTGCGATCAGTCGCCTCTGCACCTAAAGAGACATTTAACTGCTGTCCTCCAATTAGAGGCCCGAGAATGGAGCTCACACATTAGGAGGAGGAAATTATTTAAGACAAAGGTTACGACACCAGTTCACGTTTGAATCTATTTACAGTGCAAAATTAATAAGAAAGCAAAGTGCTCCGCGCTGCTGGTTTACTCAAACATTTGGGAGAGTGATCTTCAATTTAATCATGGGTGTTTAACGGAGCCCTCTACGTTCATAATCAGAGAATATAGGAATAAAGTGGAATGGATGACACACAAAAAATCCTATTCTTCAGCTACAGTTAAGAATCAAACTACAATGACTTCTATGAATGCTCTAAAATAAGGGTTGAGGCTTCAATATATGTTTAAACCCTATTTGTGAGCTAAACACTACCGCAGGGATTTTTATTTTATCAGAAACTGAACTTTTTTCTTGGATAGATGAACAGATTTTTCTACAGATTTCATCAACATCAAAAGGCTAGCTCTCTTAACGGCAGAAACCATTTACATATAAATGTAAAAAATCTATTTGTAATTCTGTCAAACAAACTGTTTCTAGAAAATAAGGGATTTAGTGCAATTTTAATATTATTTCTACATAAAGTATGGAAGTTACACAAGCCAAAAAAATACCCTCTTTTCTTACAATTGACAATAATTAAGGTGAGCTCTCTGATGAAATCTAAGCCTCTTAGCCCGACCTCCTGCCATCTGTGGCTCCGAAAAAGCTCGAGGAGGTTGGTTCACTTTTTCACCTTCTGGAAGGAGCAGGGCAGGGGGGGTGGAGAAATAAGTGCCGTTTATACCGCGAGTCAGAGCGCCACGGTCAACCTGCTTTCATAGTCGTGTCATGGAGGTGGAATGAAGCCTCTGTGACAGAAAACAAACAGGAAGCTGAGAGAGAGAGAGAGAGAGAGAGAGAGAGAGAGAGAGAGAGAGAGAGAGAGAGAGAGAGAGAGAGAGAAACCTGTGCCCTTCAGTCTCTCCCAGTAAAGACACTCTTAACCAGGTCTGACAGCTGACAGCTCTTTGGCAATTGGGGTCAGTTAAAGGAAAAGTAGCTCAAGTTTTGTTGGGGCTTTGGCTTCGGAGATGTTCAGGAGCCACTGCCCACCGCAGCATCAAAGGGGATTATAGGGACAGGGCCATCTGTTGCCAGAATAAGCGTGAGCCCTTTTATGTCTCTGCCTGTATGTTTATGTGTGTGTGTGTTGTAGAAAGACGGAGGATCTGTGTACTTTTAACTTAAAGGGCAGAAGAGGTGTGTAGCGCAGCCAACACCGTAGGTCTGATGACTGCTTCTGATCCGGCCTGGGGGCACTAAAGGTTAAAATAAGGCAAACAGGCACATCATCATCACCGAGGAGTCCCGTAATGGTTAAACACTCAAGTGTGATGCCGACACACTCTGCAGGTTCTTGTACTGTATCTGTGCTCAGCGATGGTTTAATGAAAACAGGATCCTCCTCTAATCGTGAATAGTCGGTCTTTTGTAATCCAGGCAGAGCACAGAACTTGTTTTTGTTGTGGCTTTATTGGAGTGCCAACCTTGCCTCCCTTACCTCTCTAATTTGTTTTGGGTCCTTTTCCTGCATGGCCTCTGCCTGGGAGTGTTTTCTCCTCAATAGTCGGCTACCTTTTAGCTGAGCCGCCCGGTGCTTGACCTACTGCCGACACTTATTTTCAGCACTCTAATTGTCGTTTAATCACATATCAACCTGTCACTTAAAGACCCCCTTTTTTCAAGGGGGAACATTTGCATATGCTGTAAAACTAATTCCTATCTAAAGCTCCGGTGGTTGTGAAAACGGGCGCTCTGTCTCTCTCCTTAACTTTCACACCAGTGTAGACACAGTTAAGCACGAGAGAGGAAGAGAGTTAGACACACACGGTGAAGTCTCCTGTATCTCACCTTAACAGACAAAAACACACATAGGCCGACATCATACCTGATATTCTCGATTCAGGTGGTTTTATCACATTTGTTAGCAGTGTGTGGTGACATGTAACGTGTTAGAATAGGGACCGTGACAAGAGTGATTCCGAGTGCATGTACTTGTGCGAGCCGAAGTGAAGGTGACAGTGAATGTATGTGTGCGTTATAAAGGAAACAATTAGAGTTAATAATGTATCACTCTTCCAAATGTTACATTCATTTGTTCACACTTAGATAAAGCTGCCGCAAAATAGGTTGTGCCGGGTTTGCCTTGCAGACTACGCTACATTTACATTATCACCCTTATACATCGAGGAGCCATGTTCCGCTTGAGTGGTGGCGGCATCGTGGAAGGGGGGGTGAGAATCATGTTTTTCGGGCCCAAGGAATGCCGGTCCTCAGGAGAGCTCCCCCTCTAATTACAGAGCTGGGGAAAGAAAGCTCTTTGTTCCACCTTTTATTACATTAATTGATAAAACGGAGCTCGGGTGGAGTCGTCTTATAGGGGGAGAGGAGGGCTGGGGGTGAAGTGAGGGGGATACTTTGGGCAGATGAAGGTGGGTGAGAGGCTTTCGGGGCTAAGGTCCTATTTTCAGAGGACTCCTAATCCCGTTAGGGGCCCCGATGGTGGCGCAGCCCTGGCGCTCCGCTTTCCCAGAGGCCCCCGTTGGCTGCAGAGCTAAGGAGGGGAGCGGCGGCAGCAGGGGCAGACGATGGTGTGGTGGGTGAGAGTCCCGGCAGCGTTGTCTGGACCCAAGCCTTAATTAACTGTCTCTTCAGGGGGTACGGAGGACCACACTGAGACCCTATGTCACCACCAGCAAGCCCAAGACGCTTTAAGAGGAAGTGGCATCTCACCCACTGTGGAATTGTGGGAAACCCTGTGGACCTTTAATACGGACCCCATACGGTGCGAAGCCATATAGATGTCGCAGGACATTAGTGGGACTATTTTATGACTGATTATTAGTTTATCACAAATTTCACAAGTGGTAGATACTTTTACCAGCATCACGGTTTTCCAATTATAAGCTTAAGATGAAACACTCAAGGGAAAATATTCTGAAAATCTAAACATGATTTAGTTGTTTTTCAGAGTTTTTTCAAAACTCAGAGGACAATAAGTTCCATTTCTATTTGTGCGGGATTGGGCAATCTTATTTGTCAGTGGTTAAGTAGCTGTAACAGGCTTTGTCAAGGCTGTAATCTTCTTCTGCTCGTTCAGGCTACCTGCAGAAAACAGAAGCCGTCAAGTGCTGCTAGCGTGGCCGAGTGCAGTCTGAATATGTTGCAGAGGCAATTAAGCATGTTGGTGTGTGTGCATGCACACAACGGTGTCAGAGGTGCTAAGCCGGGCCAAACACGCCTCATTGAAATGTCCATCTTAAAGCCACCCAAGTTCCTCGTCTTCCCCACCCTCCAACAACCAAGATGCTTCAAGACTGTCAAAAGCATTTTCCACCAAGCTGAGGAGAGGGCAAGGGGAAAAAAAGGACCTGCCACTGTCACATGCATACTTGCGCGTGCACACACACTTGCGAGGCTGTCAGGTAAATTAGATCTGAAAGCTGACAATTTCTGACCATATTTCCTTGATTATTTCGAACAAATGCACACCAGCCGCTCTAAGGAGATTAAAGTGACATAAAAGTCCCGAGTGGGAGGAGGGAGGGCAGAGAATCCAGGTCACCCCCATTTGTCCCCCTGCCTGACAGCAGCTATATCGCTATCCAATCCAATAAAAGTCCCCCTCCTTTTGCTTTAATTAATTTTACAGCTAGCTTGCTTAATTACTTTCAATCAAAATCCTCTTGCCATCACAAAATTAGAAATGGTTCAACTCCATTAGTCTAAATTCTTCATTTACATACACAAAGACTGTCAGCTCTTGCTAAGCAAACGGCCTCCTGCTTGATGAGATTGTTTTTTTCCACACACTCTATCACTCTCTCCCTCACACACACACACACACACACACGCGCGCCCATGCAACTGTGGTGTTAATTTTTTTAAAAGGAGAAAAGTAGCATCAAATTATTTGATCCCCTTACTTAAGACATTCTCTGCCTAATCAGGGTTCAGGTGAGCTGTGGTACACACCAGCCAGGGATAATGTAGAGTTGAGCGTGCGTCTACAACTGTCGAAATTGATTACGTCCACAGCTTTATGTCAAAAGGAAACAGCGCGACCTCAAACAACGCAGCACAGAGAAAAAAAACTGCATGTAAGAGATAAAAAAGAATTAGTAAGGCTGCAGCTGAGATTGTGTATATGAGGCTAACTAGTCCTTCTTCAGGATTAGCTATTATTTGTGAAGCGATAGACGAGCTGCAGATTACCCGATGACACATAATGCCCTATAAATCTGACTCCTTTGTGGCAGGGTGTCACTAGTCCTGACTAGACTGTGGAAACTAGTGACGCACTATCAGCGGTCGGCTGCTGTGAGCAAGGCAGCAGGATTTTTCAGAGGGCCCATGCCCTCCCGCCCGATCACTTCAACTTGGCAAACAGGCATCCTCTCCATCACACACACTGCCCGGGGCCTGCACATCATTGAGAATTAAGGACATGCAGATAGGGTTTGTGCACTGACCAAAGTGAAACCCAGGCGCACAAGTACACCACCACATGTGCATACAGACACACACACACACACAATTTTTGCACACACACTAGTGCCATAATTAGGTCCCGAGATGAGGGCATTAAACTGGTATAATGCACTCACTGCTGCAGCACACTACCACAAAATATATCGACACTAAACCTACATAATCATCAATGACACTCTTCTATTGGTTTTAATTTCCTTCTCACATGCGGGCCCAGCGCAAATACACACAACACAACAGCCTTTGATCATCTGAGTTCAGATCATCTTACATCCACTGCTCTTTTAATAAGGTAGCGTAAGAAAAAAAAGAAAGCACCTTGAAAAGGACAGAGTTAAGGGGGATTTGTAGCATTTCCGAACAGTGTGCCAAAGTCTGGAAATGCTTATAAATTAACCCCTAACAAGTGACCATGGGTTGGGGCAAGGTAAAAAAATGGATTTAAAAAAACAACAAGGACCCTCCCTCATGGGCCGCCGGCCTGACTACAGTATAGGTCTGACCTGGCCCCTTTACTCTGTGTCTGCAATCACCGGTTTCCCTTGCCCTCTTTAACCAGTCCCCATTAACGCTGTTAATTATCCAAATCCATCATTCTTGGGGTAAATGAAGACTGCCTCTTTAATTCAATTTAATAGGATCATTTTCCAACTCACGTTCACTTTAGCCCCAGCTGCCCGCCCACTAGTCCCCCACTGTGTCTCCCGACTGTATCTTGACTCCCTTGGCTGTATCTTCTGCGCTCTGGCTCGCTCCCATTGGTGGAAGGGGGAAGGTGCTGAGGGCTGAGGCTGGGCGGCAGCGATGGGCTGACACACTGTTGATCTACCAATGTCTTGTCTTGGCTCGGCTGGTGGCAAGCAGCAGTTCTGGGTTCCCAGTCTGCTGCGTGCGTGCGCGCACACACACACACACACACACACACACACACACACACACACACACACACACACACACACACACACACACACACACACACACACACAGAGTACCAGCCATGCTCACTGGGGCTTAGCTAATCCTGTCACATCAGGCCACATTGGCTGAGTTGAGGCCCTTAGCAGAACCACTCCTGCCCCCTCCCACCACCACCTCCACGTACCTTTACACTCACTCACTCTCTCACTCTCTCACTTCTCACTCACTCACTCACTCACTTTCTCTTTCTTTCTCACACACCCCTTTGTTCGCCTCACAAGGTCATGGGTGGCAGACCACGGCACGCGAGTGGTGAAACGGGACAGCTGACGAATCCCTGTGTGTCCAAGCCGTGCATGTTGTGCCGATCTTATGGCAAACACACAACAACAGTTAAATACCTTGATATAGAATAATGAAATACTTTTACTCATTGCAACTTTGTAACTAGTCATTTATTTAAAGACTGCAATACATTTACATTGTGATATTGTAAAACTAAATTATATTTTCATATATAGTGTATAAAAAACATATTACTGTTCAGGGTAACTAAAAGAGACAGGCATGCTTGTGACTTTCTGTGATTGCACGTCACCAAAATGTGTTTATATAATATACAGGTGTCATTTTGTCTTTCCCTGTCTGTGGTGTGTCAAAGTGGTCCCAGTATCGAAACACATTTTCCATGAAACATTGCCAGAGTATGGAAACTGGACACTCGTGCCCTTTAATCGGACTTTCTATCTATAAAATTACAGCTATATCAAGACTGACTTGGGCGGGTGTTTTATGAGCCTTCTAAGATTTTCCTTACACAGAGCTTTCCTCGCTGAGGCCTGAGTTTCCATACGTTCAAATGCAAATACAAATCAAAGAAAAATTAAATACACATTATATTAAGTTATTTCTAAAAGACTACAAAGACAACTGTATGAGTAAAAGTCTGCCTGTACAGTACTGTGTCACATAATTTCTCTAAAGAATGTGTTAAAAAAATTGTCTCGCCTTACTCCATTATTCAGTGTGAGGGTAAATTTGCCCCCATTTCCACAGTGCACCCCCCCCCCCATCCCCACAACCACACACACACACACACACACACACACACACACACACACACACACACACACGCACACTCAAATGAACACAGCGCTCCCTTTGAATTTTTCCCAGACTTTCATTGTTTGGGCATTTGAGACAGACACTGGGAGAGTTTCAAATGATTTTAGCCATGATTTAATTTGGTTTGTTAAAGGGTGATGTCAGCACAATGGGAGACGAGCCTCTAAATCCACTACATTCACCCAAAATGCCCAGATGAGATAATCAATGGTGACGTCTACGAAAACACTTATTATATTTGCCCATCGCCCGGCTGAAGCTGTTAAAACTCATCAGCGTTATTCCCCATTTTTTTTCTCTGGGAAAGAGAAAAAAAAATTGAGCTCAACTTATAGTCAAAACTGTCAGCCCTTTTAAAGAGACACTGCAACATTGTTGTGGCCGTGGATGGAGTTTATAAATGGAAAAAGACAGGGCAGAGGGATATCGGGTGTCAATTCAATACTCATTTTGTTTGCACCCAATACTAATTAAATAAAACACGCGCAACTTTTTAATTGGTTCTGCAGAGATCAACAGTTTCAAGGAAGTTGAACAAGTATAGTATCTACTGTAGTTATATAAATACATTCTTCATCAATAAGCACTAACAACAGGTCCTTCTCATAGCCTGCTGGAAACTGTGAATGAGTTGTGCTGGTTCCTTAACTTGTCCGCACTATTTGAAAGGGCTCGGGGGCTGACAAGGCAGCAGAGGAGATAAGAAATGGATCAACCTGAGCCTTTCTCATAGCTTAATTTATTTTAAATCCAAGCCCTATTTACACACCGCACACCGGCAGGCCTTGTCAGCTCTAACTAGCATTGAGATATTTAAAACCATTAATGCTGTACAGCGGCAGCCTGAGCGTGTATGACACAAGCTGTCGCCGTGTGAAACAAAACCAGATCTCTAACTGCCACAGCTTCCACTTTTGAACACAGCACAAAAAAACGGTAACCATGCAGTCAGATAGATCAGATCAGATTTCATAATACAACAAATGACAACTGCCATACTTTTAACAATTTGAGAAAAGGGTATATCAAAACTACAATAAGCAATAGAAGAAAAAAGAGAGCTTTATTCCTCATCCGAGCACAGGCCAGACTCAGTATATCTTTAGTGCAGGGGCTAGCTCCACAGAGGCAAGGGTCAGGATATGAAACACACCATCTATGCGCCTCCCGACAGGATATCCTCATGGATCAGCAGCGGTAGCCATGTTGACCCGCCCCATTATTAAAGAGGCTAATCTGTTCAACATGTCAATGTTAGCACTTTTAGCTGCGATTAATAAAAGAAGACCCCAAGAGTGCTGCGTGTGCTTTTTCACTGCCCCAGGTTGTTTTCATTTGGTTTGTATTTTTACTGGTATTTGCTGTTTGGTAATTCAACAGTCCTTTTTTCTGCTATTAGCATAAACAGTGTAAATTATTAACTTTGTTAAAAGAATTATAATCAGCCCTGAATCCTAAGCTCTGTAGTCGCTTTGTGTGTTTTTCCTTTTCTGCCACTGGCAAAGACTCGCTTTGGCACTGCAGATATCATTAAAGCAAATGTAACTTTATATTTTATAGATGCGGAACAATGAGCATGTGACGCCTGACTTTCGTGTCCATTTGTGTGATGCTAAAACCGTATGGCCCGGTGGCTTTCACAGACTGGTAGTAATGGAACGGCTCTCTAACAGACTTGCTTTCTAAGTGCCTGGTGCTGCGTCTTAATTTGTAATCTAGTCAAACCAATTGTCCGCTAGCTAAAAAGGTCACAGAGACAATAGACTACACAGCCTCCTGCAATGTAGAGAAAGCCCAGGGTGTCTTTTGTAGCTTTTTAACCAAAGATGTAATTAAGACACCTTCATCTTCAGGGGTGAGGAGGGCACCGGCAAAGAGTGTGCTGGAAACACAAGAGAAACTCCACACTGCTGGAAACAGAAGTGAGACGCACACTAAGATAGAGCGCTTGGTTTTTGAGGTGAAAAGCACCTGTGTCTGCTGCAAAATGCAACCACCGAGGACCAAGTTTACCTGCTCGTGCAGCCGGCGTGTGATTTTATACACTGTGACCGACGACTGTGGCGAAGAAAGCTTGTTGGGGAAAACTGAGTGATGCAAAGCAACACAGGAGAGGCAGAGGGGGGGACTTAAAGGACGTGATTTATCTGGGCTTGATTGCGTGTTAATCGAGGTTACGTGTATTAAGTGGAATCTAATTGGAACAGACACTGGCAGTCTGACAGATCGACATGATGCAGATGGATTGAGGGGGAGAGAAAGGGGGAGTGAGGGAGACAGGGAAAGGAAGAGGATATGGGAGAGAGATGGGGAGTCGAGGAGACGGAGAGCAGAGACAATAAAGAACACATTTTGCTACAATACAAGGCCAAACTAGAATAGTCTTGTGACGGTGCATTAAAACAAAACCACCGGAGCCTTTAAAGCCGTCGAATCACAGGACAGAAAATGGGGACTCTGTCTTCAGGTTCGTCTCACGTGCGTCTCATGATTGGCGGCTGATGAGACATGTAACCCTCCTGGAGGAGGACACACACGGGTGAGATTGTGAGTGACAGGGCACAGCGCCGGAGTTTGCCCTCCCCCTCCAGTTGCCATAAACATTCATTTCAGCTTTATTGGAAATGAGGGGGAAAAAACAACCCCTCCAAAAAGAAAAAAAACACGAGGTAAAGGGGCCGAGTGACAGCTGCCGGAATATTTCTCACCTCAAAGAAGGGACAAGCAACTGTTGGAGCGGTCCTCCTGACTCCCTGCTCCTCCTGACAGGCGACAACTGTTTCGAAGGCCCTCTCTGCTCCCAAAATCTGAGGTATTTAGCTAGGGAGCTGAATGACCCTTTCAAATGTTACCAGAGTAATAGACCATAAAAGATGACCACCTGTTAAGGCCAAGCAACTGGGAACTCATATCCCACAGACTCCATGGTGAAATAAGGAGAACACCATTTGTAGAAAAGCTTCAGAGAACAGAAATTTTCCGATTTGGCATTAAATAATTGTGCGTTTCATGTATGTAATTTCTATTGTAGCGTTGCTCTGAAGTGGTCAGTGTGGGCTATAATTGGTAATAGGGGATACAAAGTGTGAGTGACAAGAACAGCCTCAAAGCAGCACAGAGCCCAGGAGCGAAAAAATGACTGTCACAGTGCCATTATCTAAATCTGGGTTAAAAATACAGTAGTTCCCAATGAAAGGGTCACTTCTGCTGATAGCTGACCCAAATGAAGGGTGGCAATATCGAATGACTGTTTGAATGTACAAAAAATAAAAAATAAATGTAAATGAGAGAATAACAGAAAGATAAGTAAACAGAGAAGTAGATAAAGAGAGAAACTATGGGCATAATTTACGGGCGGTTTGCAGGATACCGCGGCACTTGAAACTTCACTCATCAACACAAAATGCCCAAATTGTTCCCGACATGATCCCGTCATAGCGCGGAGACAGAGGAGTTGCTTCGGTCATCCGTTGATTTGATCCATTATGACTGTTACACTAATGGCATTAATAAGGGCAAAATTGCTATTTTGAAACACAGAATTTTCCTCCTCTTCATTTAGCCAACCTTATTGCCTTTCTTCCCAATGTGTGTGTGTGTGTGTTAGTGTGTGAATGTGTGTGTGTGCCCCCACCGTGTAATGGCTATAAGGTCATCTCTATTTGTCATTGGTCATAGGATTGTGACATTCTGCGTGCTTTAATAAACAACAACATGAGCTTTGAAACTTGACTCCCTGCTATTGCTGATAGATGGATTCAGAACTGTTGTAGTCACCAACTGACTCTATTAAATACCCCAACCCCATTTAACACTATAACAATACTGTTTAAGTCAAAAATCGTAGTTTCAGAGACAAATACTTAATGGCCGACTCAACGTTACATTAAATACACTGGTAACCCTGTTTTAGAGACATCGAGCGAAGTTGTTTAAAATCCAAGTCTGTGAAAATAAATGTGCCCTTGAATGGTGAGTTAAATTTACTATAAACCTTCAGCATCAGCTCGATGAATGTGTCTGAAAGTTTCCTGTGTTATGTATTTGTGCTGAATATGAGTATATGTGTGTGTGTGTGTGTGTGCTCAGGCCTCATCAGCCTCTAACATTGAGAGGAATGACACTCTGTGATCAAGGACATGAATTGCTCATTGATTTTTAGGGGCCAGCTTAACTATCCATTCCAATTGATTTTTAGCTTTGCTGGGTGTGCGAGTTATGGCAGTTTTAATGTATCATCTGTATGTGTACTCATCACCCACTGCAAGAGGATTTACAATATAGTCAGTGGAAAATGCATATACAACACCAATGTGCAAATATGGGACAAGGACTTTATCCTTTTCCTGTTCTTTTTTTTATTATATATTTCAACAAAGCACAAGCATCAAAACTCATATCTTTATAGTAGGTGGGGAAAAAAAGACATTTAACACGATTTTTATACCTTGGTCATAATGTGCTTCTGAACTTAGCTGTATTTAAAAGGAACATTATTGTTTTTGTGTTTCTGACACACTCATGGAAAATAAAACCGAAGCACGTGAATGAGCAGTAATCCCCTTTAATGTAAAGCCAGTGTTGTTTAGAGGATGCATTTCATCTCAGAGTATCATGTAGTCACACTAACCAGAAAAGAGAAGACATTTTAAAAGGCCCACTCACAGACATACCATCGCTTCGCCACAAACCATCAAGGCGGAAACAAAACAGCAGATACAGTAAGTTCAAGAATCTCCCTGAGATATCTTTTTAGTTTTACGAAACAGAAACGAACAGTCGCCTTTTTTTACATTGAGGAGAATGTTGCCATAATAACTCATATTACCCATCGATTAAGAATTAATATAAACTATTAATAATCAATGGTTTGATGATGTAAGAGACAAAGTCAGAGCAATGTGATCCAAAAGGCAGTCTAAAGTCATCTGTCAGGTAGAAAGTCATTAAAATAGAGGCTCATTTTCCTGCGCCAAGCTTAGGTTTCACTGAGGCAGGGATACATTTCTATTCTTCAGCAAAAGGCTGCGCTCTCATATGATATCATCTCCTTCAGAACATTACTCTCAATGGCTTGTCTCTTTCTTTTTGTCTTTTGTATTTTTTCTACAATTCAAATTCTCCTTTTATTTTCCAGATGGTTTGGGTGAAGCGTTCCTCTGTGTGAGGTAACTGCCTTTTGTTCAGTGAAAAGGACTCTGCATAAAGCACACTTTACTCCATCCTTTAAAAAAACAAGTCTGCTTAATTAATGTTTTACAAGTGCTGCTGTATTCTTAGTAAAAAAAAAAAAAAAGCCTCTATCAAAGCCGGCAGGTTCAGATTACGTACGCTAATTGAAATTCAGAATTTCTAAGCCAATTTCTTTTCTTTTTTTTAATTCCGCTGCCGCTCTTTCTTTCTTGCACACACAATAAAGCCTGGCGTTTGGTAGTCCACAAATGACATCAAATCATCTAAGTAATATGGGCTTTTCTTTTTTTTCCTGTATTCTCATGTTCAGCTAGTGGGTTCATGAGACAGCTTAATAAAGCAGTAAATGCTTGGGGAAGCCGAGAGCCTACTGCGTGTGTGTGTGTGTGTGTGTGTGTGTATGTGTGTGTGTGTGTGTATGTGTGTGTGTGTGTGTCTGAGAGTGCATGTGTGCGCACATGCAGGCACGTCTGTGTCTATGTGCACACCCATGCTCTCATGTTTTACCTCCACCAGGGAGCTCAAAGCAGAAAATAAAGCCGGGTTCCACATTTAAGCAGAATTTGCCAAAGAATAAAGCAAGAATAAAGCCAATGAACAAAAGAGAATGACTAATACCCAAAGCAAAGCCAAAACTAAGACACTTATCTCACAGGTTGACATTGATAGAGCCCATATTAATGCACATTGAGTTAAATGAATAAAGCATCATTTACAGGTTATACATGCATTAGTTGCTGGAGGAAGGCAGGATGTGTGAACAGCTGCAGGTGTGGGGCCAGAAAGGCTGAGGCCCAGTTTGGGCGACCATTATAATCACCAAATGCCACAAAAGAGGAAACTGGTGACCATGATCTGAGATGTAGTTGAACATCGCATCAACGAGGAGATGAAACAAAATCTTTGTAGCTCAGCTTATACGCTGCATATACACACACGTTTGTTTTCTACACGGTTTGAACTTTTCCTGACGTCATCGTTTATCGGGTATGTCTCTATAGCAGGCAATTACATAAATTACAGAGTTTAAAAACTTGTCATCCATGATAACCTTTGCACTGAGTTAATCATTGCAGCGAAAGAAAACTGCTTCTCATCTGTTTTCTTTTATGTATTCACAAAAAACTCACGGCGGTTCGACAGGGTATTATTTTATTGGCTTGTTTTGCAAGCATTATAACTTTGCATTCTTCTCCCAAGGTCAGTTGTTAGCGTGCCATGCGCAGTATTTACACACAGGGCTTTTCAGGTCAGTTCCATTGTATTTACATCAAATAATTTTTGATAAGGGATGTAAAAGACCTATAAACCCAACATCATAAACGGGAGAGGTGTAGCTGAAGTAAGGACAAAAGATCAACGGCTGAATTTTTTCTTATCTCGGACACGTTGATATTTTTCAGTCAACTCAACAACCCCCCCTCTACCTCCAACCCCCCCCTTTCTCCCTCTCTCTCTCTCTCTCTCTCTCTGAGTAGAAGCGTGGACTTGTTAGATTTAGTCCAATGGCTTCCCAGTGCGGCCAGCGAGCGAGCTCTTGTTTCATAGAGAAGTATCTCCGCTGTTATCTCCCCAGCACTATAATCACTTAACAAAGACTTGGGCATTCGCACAAATTAAAACATCAATAATGCATAAGTGCTTTTCAGTTTTGAGCTATAGTGTCCCTGTATTGGGATGAAATACCCCCCTCCACCAGTGGAAGAACTCTAGCTCGCCATCTTCTGTCCCACAAACGACTAAAAGAAGCCACGGCTTGGCTTTGAGCAACAACCCCCTCCTTCCTTATTTTAAAGCTGAGGGTACAGCTGTGGTGAACATTTGGGATCTGCTCTGGTAACGGGACAAAATGGCTGGGCTGAGTGGGATGCGGAAGTTGTTTTAAAGCAGGAGGCGGTAAGTGGTGGTGGTGCATCAATGCAAACAGGCAACACCCTTGAGTGGCGCAGCGTGGCATCCTTCCATAAACAACACCACCGCCGTGTCCCCAACATTTATGATTTTGCGGCGAGAATGGCAACACAGGCCTGATTCTAATCCAAGTCTGCATGTTTGCCCTATCGTTACATGGCTAAATCTGCCCGACCTAGTCTCTTATTTTCCCAGATGAAAACACCACACGTTTTATTTGGTTGTCAGTCGTGCTTTGCCTGAAACAAGTCATATGAGAACATTATGCTTTGGACAAGATGTGGAAGGGCGGGGACATCATGGGAACCAAACTTAGCGACACATTGAAACCAGGATGCTGTTCAGGCTTCTGTTTAATTTGAGCAAAGAAAAAAAAAAGCTTGTCTATATTTATTACTGCAGTTGTGAATATGAAGTGTTTTTGCGCTGACTGTGGAGGAGTTAAGTATCATTATTGGACTTGTAAATCCATGACCAGCACTGTTCCAACACCAATGGAGGACGAGCCATCCTATACAGATGGCCTCAAGGACAATTAGCAGTAATGATTGGTTGCCACATAAATGAGGGAAATTCTATTTGCTACTGCACTTGCTGATGATCACAGACCAAATGCCTCTGACAATAATATGGATGGCTGCTTTAAACTTGAATGCATACAGTACACTGGAATAGGGAAGTATCTGTCGCTCCGTTTTATATAAGAAAGGTTGCTCTTTAATTCTTGCACAAACACCACATTATCACAAGGAATAAAGAGACGAGACAAACAGCGCGGTGATCTAAATTATTATCTCTTCAATCATATCCTTTTCCCCAGATATCTTCATTTCCCCCCTCCCTTCTCTGTCAGTTAGTCTGGCAAACAATCCCCTTGTTAGCAAACTGTTAAGACAGCCGCTTGGTACACAAATTGCGCTCGACCAAGCGAATTTGTTTTGCAAGGGTGACCTGTTTAATCATCTCATTTTCTTTGGCGGACATTTATTCATCTGGTTTCCACGGTTACAGAGAACATTAAGGGGCTACAGTAATAAGGCTGGAGAGTCAAACAGGTAATAAAAAAATTAACGCCATTTTCCAGCAGCCGAGGACAGTGGGTGAAATGAATCAAGGGAGAGGGGAGAGGAGCAGCGGTGGGAGCGGGCGGGTGGGGTGTGGGTGGCTGTGTGTGTGTGTGTGTGAGGGGAGGGGGGCTTCAATATTGTCCAAACAATAAGCCTTAGTGGTTATTTTACTCTGAAGATCAGGTGGTGCTGTTATGGACATGACACTTTGGGCACAGAGCAGGAGAGATAAAGCTTTTAAAGTGGCCCTGCTCCTTTTTTTATTGTCATTTAGCGATTACATATCAGAACAATTAAAAGTTAGCCCGAGATATCTATTAACTTTGCTCTTTTTTATTTCTCCTGCGCTTCACAATAATTTGCACTCATGGCAATGCAACGTGTCAATAACATGCGGAGGGAGAACATGACATTTAGATGCCCCGGTGAGAAATGTTTCCTCCCGAGTTGAATCCTGGTTTTCGTATATTGTCTTTTGAACAACTGAGCAACAGCAGAGAAAGAAAGATAAAAAGAAAGAGATAAAAAATGACCTTGGAGAATTTATACTTCATCTCTCACACTATTAGAATCAGTGACCTACGCACCAATTGAGAGAGTCCAACTTCTTGCCAAATATAGAAAATTCCGGCACAATAGAGGGAACAGGTGCTGAGGGCCCACAGAAAGTGACGGAGCCGAAGAGCTGGGTTGCAGCTCAACGCCAAATAAGGTAGCGAGACACATTGCACCAAGACACAAAACAACCTACTGTAATGTGATTTTCTAGGCCAGATGACTGTCACACATTCCCCTGAAAAAATAACATTTTTATTTTCTACATTAAGACAATATTCAGGGGTGATTTCCACTTAAATAACAACCCAACAAGAAAAAACAAGCAACAAATTTTATGCATTACTCATTTCTCCACTCCTTCCAAAACTATTTATAATTGACAGCAGGGCTTTGGCACTCCTAAAATATGCACAAACGTTCTCAACCTAACCCTTAATCATTTAAATCATCTGGTTTAACCAGTATTTGGGCATTTTACGACTGTGCCAACACCTGGCCCCTACCTTGGTTACAAAAAAGAAATAAAAAAACTAATTGAAATCTTTCTTTGTTTGCTGTCGTGTTACTTGTATATATATACGTTGTTCCGGAGGGCGGCTCCGCTGTGACTGAGGTCAGAGAGGGAGGCACAACTGATGGCAGACAATGTGTCTCAGGAGAGGGAGGCAAAAAGAGATGTCAGCCAACCTGGCCTCACACACACACACACACACGCGCGCATGCAAACGCAAACGCAGGATACGCAATCTAACATCAAACGCGCAGCGCTCGCGTGTCACAAGGATTGCTCTCCCCTCCTCACCCTGTGACTGAGGCGGGAGCCTCGGAGAAACAAACTCTCTGTCATACACTACACGCGGGGGTGAAATCCCCAAAAGAGGATACAGAACGGACAGCAGCGAGGGAGGAAAATGGCTAAGCTGTGGCTATGGGACTGCCAACTGTTCTGCTAACAGCCTCTTAACAGGTGTGGGCCCTAGAACCATGTAATCCTATCAAGTTACCAAGTGGAAAAAAAAGAAAATCTGACAAACTGCAAACTCCTGGCCTCTTCCCCTCTTTCTCTCGCTTGCTCTCCCCCCCTCTCTTCTCTATCTTTCTCCCCTCTTTCTGTTGGCAGTGACAGAAACGAACAGCTGGGCTTCAGATTTATCATGTACAGACAGTAATTATTGCTGGTGCTGCCTGCTACTGACCCAAGTGAATAGAGAGTCACATGAAGAAACACACGGCAGAAACGGGGGGATCTGGAGTCGAGGGGGCGTCGGGTTGTGGAGCATGTTGTGTGCGAGACAAGGCAGAGAGAAGGAGGGCAGTGTTTAAACGTCACTACGTTCCTGTTTGCAGTCAATTACGGAACGAGGACAGGGGTATTGGCTCTGTAACTCGCCAGAGCAAACACTTCCTCGCTCACATTGAAGGTGACAGAAAAAAAACTGGTTCCATGTTTGTTTGTGCTTTTTTTTCTCTTTCCTCATATCAAGAATAAAGACAGTAAAACAGGCGCTGGATTCCCGTCAGAGAAAAGGTGACCGAGAACTGAAACTGAGAGATGTGCTCAAAGCTGAAAAACAGAGTTAAAGTCAGAAGATTTGTTTCTGCACCTCTTTGTCTCTGCCTTCAGTTTTTTCGCCTCAGATGAATGATTTACTAAACTCACTAACAATGATTGATTAATTAAAAAACAAGAAAATGGCATTGATGCCGGACCACAAAGTGTTTCCGTCATTATCTCAACCCGGCCTGACCCCACCTGCTGTATTTTTTCCAAGGATAACAGGGTCAGGAGATAAACTATCAATTTATTACCTGTGTCAATCACTGTCCTTGTCATTAAATAACCCCACATCTGCCGCTGCTGCCTTTTCATGCACATGGAGAGTCGTATGGAGAGTTGTGTTCTGTCACATTCCAAACCTACATACGGGCTGGTTCACACCTTAAAGACCCCCTGCCACATTTAAAAGGATTAGTCACCACATTTTGTGCCGCCTTAATCTCTCTTTCAGCTGCCCCTAATAAGTGCGCTTCGATAAGCAAAGCATGCAAATTCATTCATGGCCAGTGGAGACCATGCTTTCAGACAAACGCGCCAAAGTTTTCCACTCTGCTAATTGCCTCCTCATTTTCCCATTTTCCTCTCTTATATGGCATATCAATGACTAGAGATTATTATTCTCCTTTATACTTTGCATGAAATTATAATTTCATATACAGATTAGGAGGAAAAAAAGAGAAAAGTTACTGGAAGCTTCGCCCTTGACTCTGCACACAAGAAATACATGACACGGCATATTTAGCTGTGAGATTAAACGCAGGTTTTCTTTTCGACTGGACGCTGAGACATATGAAAAAGAAAAAAAAGTTTTTTTTTCTAGAAATATAATAAATGGTAAAGCTTTTTTCTAATTGCTCATATAATTTATAATTCATGGCAATCCTTTTAAAGATAGTATAATTAAAAAGGATATTCACCCTCTCTTTTTCCCCTCATTTCGAGCGCAGCAGTTTAACAAACATGTATTATCTGTGATAATAAAACTTGGCTTGTTATATTTTAGATAATAAAGGCAATGAAGACCCAAGGTGCAACCTGTTTATCATTCTGGAATATTTCTTCACCGAGTATTAATTAGGCCATTACTCCAGATTGGTGACGGGGAGCTTTGAGGTTTTAATTAGGTGCTGGCCACTGCATGAGTGCACAGGAGTGAAGAAAAGGGGTGGTGATGCCACTTGCTTCGCTCCTGGCCCATATCAAGTAGCCCTGAACACTTTGGCTACTGCGGCAAGATGCATGGCAGCCCACGTGCATCTGGAGTTCATTTGATCGTTTGATCTCCGATGTTTCCTCTTACTGCCGTAAAGGAAAAAAAAGGCTGTTGGTGTGATTTGGGTATTAAAAGACGGGGTTAGGGTAATTATGGTGTTGGGTGGCTTGTGTCTGATGACTGGGCACATGCTCAATCCGGACTCAGCTGTCCCTCTCTTTCTGTCTCTACCCCCCGTAACACACACACATGCACACACACCTCCCTCCCCTTGTCTGCTGTCTATGTTCCCCCCTTCTCTCCCTCTGCCACTCTGCTAAAACCAGGCATAACACACACAGCCTCGCGTAACATCAATCAAACACTGAGAGCGCACCATAAAACTACACAAACATATACACTCCCATTTACTACTGTATTTTACACTTTTTTTTAAATTGTCCAGCTCCGATGTAGCTGTAAAATGAGAAAAGTAAATTTATACCTGATTAAATTGATTAAGGCGGGAAAATTGAAAGAAAGGATCCACTGATGAGGCAGTGTTTTAAATATAAATTAAAATGATAAAATTGTATTTTTCATTTTTTGACATTTAAAAAACCTAAATAAAACATGAATAGAGGCATTTTTTAACACCTGATTCGAGCCAAGCCTGGTGTACACTGTGTCAGTATATTCAAATGCATATGTAAGTGATAACAAAAATCATATATTTTGGCATCATTTGAACAAATAAATTACGGGGATGTGAGCGTTCCTCCTCGGTTGACAAGGCGACACTAATCACCTCGTTGCTGAGAAGCACTCTTCCCTGACAAGGCTCCTTAGAATACAAGGATCCCCCAGGAGAAATCGGCATGAAAGAGGTTAAAGACAATGACTCGCATTTTTTTTCCACCAAATGTCTCCCTGTTAAATTTATTTCAAAACTCTGTTAATCTGCTGTACACAACATTCCCATTAGCATAGCCCAGCCCCCTAATAAAAATTCCGGCTAGTTTAATTAAAAAATGTAAATTTACTGTCATCCAAGGAGCAGCAGAAATAGGAGTGCAACAGCATATTTTATTGCTTAAGACATCAAATTGATTCAGGTTATTGCTAAATTGTGATAAAAGGTTATTGAGGGCCTTCAGACCTGGGCTTGTTTTTCTCCCTCATTTCATTCTGCTTTTTGTGGAAGGCCGTAAAAGTTGGAGAGGGCCACAAAGGGTTAATGAGACAACTCGGTGAGGGAGAAGGCAATCAACATTATGACTCATAAGAGGGTAGAAAAACATTTTCCGAGCTGACGAAAAGTTTGAAATTAAGGTGTGTCATGCAAACACTCGTATTTGTCTGTTGTTATTTTAGACCATAACACGATCTACCTGAAATAACCAGACAACATGACTGAGCCTTCAGGTCTGTCTGTCAGTGTGTCTGTCTGTCCTGTGTGTTTGTGAAACCCTGTGGTGATAGTGGTCGTCTATACAGTCTCTGAGAATTTTATTTAATAAGCAGCACCATCTTTGATTTGATTTTTTTTTCATTAATTGTGCCATATACGAGTTAAAGAGCAGAGAAGCCTGTGTAGTGTCAGGAGTGCTTAACGGCAAGATTAGACAGCTGGAGAAAACAAATAATTGTTGAGAGGATTCAAATAAGACACAGGGACAGTATGTCAGTGGCAAATAAACGTATTAAAAATAAGAGCCTGGAGCAAACCCTGCTCTCCAGTGAAGTTTTAATTACAGATTTTCATTCAAAAAAAAATGTAAATACATGAATATAGAATAAATCTGAATATGTATATTTATATTATAATTTCGGTAATTTATGAAAAATTCTATATAAAATTTAAGCAGCTTACTCAAAAAATATCACCACATTATTTACCAAATATGTATAGATTGCAAAATTTCAAAATAAAGCTTTTTTTTTTTTTACTTGTAATATTACAATTTAGTCATAAAGTAGTTATATTTATGCATGGTGCAAATAATGAAATACACAGAGACTATTAATACATACACACAAGTGTGAAGGGAACACACGACTCAGTGCATGCAGACACAAACGCTTACATAGTGTACACACGAAACAGAAATATCTAAACGTAAAATATGACTTATTTTAAAACACACACAAACAAACCCTTCGTGCAAGTGAAGAGGTGAGGAGAGTGACGCTCATGAGTGTGAAGTGTAATCCACTGACACTGGACAAGTTTATCCTCCAAAAGTACGCACAGACTGACTGTAAACCTGACAGTTACAGCTCTATTAAAATTTAAAACAAGCCCCATCTGTGCATTTGCAGAAAAATGCTCATAACTGACAATTGTTTTGTTTAATATTTCAAATATTATTCTGGCTATCATAACATGCACTGGATTTATTTTCTTTTTAATGTAACATACACCTGTGTGCTGCAAGTTACACTAATTAGAAGTACATGCTATTACTGATGTTAATTCCTGTTCCCTTTACATGTGTAGAGACATAAGCAACACAACAGTTTGTTTGCTTTGTCCCCTTGGCAACAAACCCTTAGGCCATTCACTGTACCCTGATGGCATTGCGAGTGCCTCTGTGGGTGAAACCAACAGGCTACCTGTATTTCTACAACACCAAATGTTGGCTTTTTTCATAAACATGTAATTAAAGGAAGGGACAAAATCAAGCAGGAAAAACAATGGATGAAGACAGAAAAAAAAAGAAAGTCAAACAGGGAGTTGTGCTGGTCTCATGTCCTGGGAGAAAAAAGGCTCCCTGACAAGAGAAAATGAAACTGGCTTTGTGAACTTTCTTCACATGTGTACTGCGTGAAACACAGCCTCATGGGTCGTGTGCGAGAGAAATGGGCAATCATATTTGATATTGCAGTCACCTTTGGGCACTGTCAAAGAGCTATAAATAAGGGTGTCGCAACACTCGGGCATACATACGCACCGGCACATTGTTAAATCATGAACAACTTCCCCTCTCTGTATATTTAGTCAGAGATAAAGGCACACCTTAAACTGTCGGCTAATAAAACATATCTGCGACAGACAGAAAAAGAAGAGGAGTACTCACCATATTCAGCAAAGTCGAAGTTAAATCCTCTCAGACATGTAACTTTCATAATATTACTCAACTCTGCTGGAAAGTCATTCGAATGCTGGTTGGTGGAGGGGGAAATAAAGCGGAAAAGTAACTAGATTTTTTTTTAAAAAAAGGCTTCCTTCAATCATGCACTAAACTCCTTGACATGTAATCTGTCAATAGTTTGTTGCTGAGATAATGCCGGCTGCCACGAGCGGATTTGATTGGCAGCTTAGGGTCTGGCCCCTCCTTCCTGTGGTTTGACGGGGGGTAGGTGAAAGAAAATGTAGCCTCCCCCTTCCCCGCTCTCTCTGTGTCGCTCTCTCTCTGCCTCTGCGTGCGCTGCCTCGCTCTCTCCCTCTCTGCTCTGCTCCCATAGACACACACACGCACAGACCAAGCTGTTGGTGATGTTTTCTGAATAGGCTGATAGGAAATTATGGCAGAGGAGCCGGAGCAGTTTTTTTCTCCCTCCCTTAGTGGGCTGGCCTTTTCCATCTTTGTGGTCCTCTAGCCTTTCAACTCTCTTGGGGTGGAGCCTCCACTGCCTCTATTCAAATGAGGGTATAGCACAACACTTTGAGAAAAAAAGGAAGGTATTTGCGGAGGATCAGAGAACACGCTTATCGAGATATATTCTACTTTTACTGAGGAAGGAGTGACAGAATTATTTAAGTCGAAAAGTCAAATAGAGTGTAAAAGCTGCTCTTTAAATTCTGACCATTTATCATTGTTTTATATTAAGTACCAGCTACAGGGACTTACTATTACTGAATGTCATGTATTAAAGGATTCATTTAACTACATTTCAAACTGAGTACAATACATATTCCTCTATATATATTTGACGTAACATTAGCTCGAAGCGAATACCTCTTTCACTTCTCTCACAAAACAGGGATCCTCTCCATTTCAGTGGCGTGTAGTACTTTCTACGCCTCTCTCCCTCAGAGCACACTCTTTCTCCTTCCCTCCCTCTGATAAGCTATCAGTTTTCATTGTAATTTCAGGTGAAATGATAAACGACAGCCGTTACCAGGTGACAATGAATACTTTATAAGACAAACCCCTTATTTGCCTGGCAGTTTCTTCCGCAGTGGCATGCAAAGTGCCTCTGGTCCATTTGTACACACACACTGCCCATATGCTGTAAACATGGCTCTTTGTCAAGAATGCAGAATTAACAAAGTGACACAAACAAAAGAAAAAAAGTCCAAACTTCGAAAGGTCACTAGGTATTCCTGTTTTTCTTCACAGCAGTTTTATTTCTGAATAAAGGTGGTGTGCAACTAACATTTCATGGATATAGAAAAGAGGAAATGAACAACTTTATGGCTGTGAACCATAACACAATGATACACGTTGCTGGCTTCAGTTCCTGAGTGCTGTCAGCAAAGTCCAAAGTATGTACATAAAACAGGTTTTGGTGGATTTTAAAGTTATGATGACTCATCCTGTTTAATAATGGAAAAAAACTGCTTTGTCTCCTCCTTCTAACCCACATAAAGGAAATGTCCATAAAAGAATTTCTATCAAAAGCTCCCACCCTTGCTCTAACACTGTACTGTAAATACTACCAAAGCTTTTGTTAGACGTGATGAATAAAATCGAATTGTTTTCGCTCTACATGACCTGACTTGACAGACCTGTTGCAAAGGTTAAAATCTTTTTTTTGTCAACTGTCAGTTATGTTCATCATCAATCACATATTATGAAAATAAACATATGTTGTTAAGTGGATTAGTGAGGCCTGGCAAGAACAATCTTAACACAAAAAAACTCTCTGTACACACATAAAGTCAATACAGGTGATCTGTAATGGAATTATAATCACTATAAGATGTACAGATCACTAATGATCAGCGAGATCACAGAATTTTTACAAATTCAAAGTGGTGATATCTTGTGAAGAACTTAATATCAACCAAAGTCATGTGGTTGGATATACAAAATAAAAACTTCTGTGTGGCTGTAAAAGTGCTTTTTTCCCATAGAGCTACAGCAGTGTGAATAAAAAAGGATAACACAACTCCGGCAGTATCTAAACTTGATACTGTGGGACGTTCTGGTTTGATTTCTCTTCATGTAACACAGTCCACAGGAGGGAAGGGGTTTGTTGTCCGTGCGCTACAGCCCTCTGGCCCTGGAGCTGCCATCTTTGGGGGCAAAACCATTACTTTTCAAAAGGAGCTGTGGGGCTTTTCGTTTGATGTGGTCTGGGGGTATTGTATGGTGCATGCGGGAGAATGTTGAGGGCAAGGTGGAGTGTGTATGCGTGTGAGTGCGAGTGCGCGCTGCCGTGCGTGTGACATGGCAGGGGTACATCAGTCAAAGGGCCGCCGGGCCAGACGTTTGGCTGCCCCTGACAGTGCACTCCAGGAGGGGCTGGTCTGGTGCAGGGCCCACTCCGAGTCCTCCATTCCCCAGGACAAAAGCCAGGGCCCAGTTGAAAGATGTGAATTCAGTGGCTTTTGTGCCCAAAGCCCAGAGACATGCCGAGTGAGAAATCTGACCTTTGCCGAGAGTCAGATTGTGTTTTTGAACCCCTCTTGCTGTCTCTGGCAGTTCGGGGCAAAGAGTGACTGAGCGAATGGGAGGAGATGGAGTGGGTGATAGTTGGCGTGGGGTGGAGGTCGCTCCTAACTGGTGGAGTGTACAGGTGGGGGCGCGGGCGGGGGGGGGGATACACAGAAGGAGCGGGCGGCGTGAAGCACTTCCACTGCGTCTAACTTCAAACACAACAAATTAAAATAGTTTGTGTTTTCCAGCAGACGATGGATCAAGTTTATTCTTGATATTCACTGTCATGTTGTTGTTAAATTGGCAGGAAATTGGACGTGTAAAAGCTTAATTCTGAAGCTGGGGCTTTTAAAGTGGGATTCAACGAGAGTTCACCCCAGTGTTATTCGAGGTTGTCTGTGATGTGGGATATTATTCCCTCTCACGTCTGTTTATATTGCATTATATATTTATTTTTAAGCAGAGAAGGAGCTGAATATTAAGCTTACACACAAATATAGCCGGAACAATAACGACGGTGATACACCTCTTCTTGATGAGGATCATTTGCATTACTCATGACAATGATTCTTCAGACTCTCATTTGAATTTCATAATTGTTGCATATAGCTGTATACATACATGCACTGTAAAAATCGCTTGACAAAATCGCGTTTTACGTACACACGTAAAAGCAATTAACATGGAGTTAGTATGAGGTGTAAGGTATATTTGTTTGTCGACAGGCTGCAATGTCTTTCTGTTATTCATGCAGTGTTTATGATATTACATGAATTATGATATAGCATGTTGCTTGGCGGCAGTGTGCTGAGAGCAGAGATTTTGGAGATAGAATAGGCCTATGTTTTTGAGTCATACATTTTTCTTGACACTGCTTTCATCCCCCGGCCGTAATCATCATATCTCCCCCATTGCTCTCCCGGATGCAGACATCCATAATGCAATCTTCCTAATTTTGATCCCTCGCAATCTGGTTTTTAAAAGGGAGGGGAAAAAAGGGACATATTTCTGAAGGCTCGCTCCGTAATCATTTTAGACAGATAGCCTTTCCCATCGCAGATGAGCAAATATTTGTAAACCAGCTATCTAATGGAAAATTATAGTGAAATTAGAGTGAAATTCATGACAGCGAAATCCGATTATCTGTAATTCTATTATGCCATCTTAGCCCACACAGCATATTTTTGTAGAGTTTTTTCCATAAATACCTATGCCAGGGGTCCTACTAATCAAATAAAATTGAAATTCATCTTCCCATTAAATTCAATTAGCTGCAATTTCTAAAGCCTAACAAAGATTTTAATTACTAAATTATAAAATTCTCCCTAGCCAAATTGGGGAGAGAAAAAGTGCATCCCCTGCATCTGAAAAACAAAACCATGAAAGGAAATTGTTGATCAAAAAAGATATCCAGGGGAAAATAACATTAGGGAGAGCACTGGGGCCCTTATTCAGCGAGTCTGGGTGGGGAGTGACGTGTGCCAAGCGCTAGGCTCCTGGGCCGGAGGAAATGAACTTAGCCGAGGTTCTCTCTGTCTCTAAATGTCTGCCCTCAGAGTTATTATGCTGTAATTGACTAATTGACACCTTAATTTCATTTATGGGGCTCCTGTGTTCATAAAGCAACCTCTGGGTGGGGCAGTGGTCTTGAGCGGAAGCAAGGAAGTCCAGGACACCAGGTATAGGTGCCTTAGGCCCTCGGTTCTGTCCACGGCAGATGACGATTATGCATTTGATAATGAAATGGTCAGGAAGAGCATACTGACTTAGCAGAGGCTTAAGGAGCATCTTACCGGTATGTTTAAATCCCTCTGATGAATGCTGATGGGTAATAATCATGCATGTCCAGTCTCACAATCTGTCACTGCAAATGACCTCCTCCAGGGTCAAAGGAGTTCTACGAGTTTTTGTTTTCAGTTTTTACATCAAGCAATGTTTCTGTCGTCTTTAAGTTGACAGGTGACAGCGGTTGTCGCATATTGTATTGTTGTATCATCGAGAAAAGAAATCGAAGGCAGAAATTACAGCTTGTAACATTTAGTGGAAAGCTCACTGCTAATAGGACAGCTCTGGGGTCTCAGGTCAGCCACCAGGTCCATTTCCCAGCCACCCCCTGCTCCTCCACCAGTGGGCCACTAAAATAACAGCCCAGCACCCTCTGCAGACTACAAAGCTCCGTCTGAAAAGGCACCTGCTGCTGTTATTCACTTTAGCCCCTTTGGCAGCTCCCTCAGTCTGTTTAAAGGACATGTAGAAGAGAAAGACTGACTGGGAAATGATGAATTATTTAAGTATGATGTCTAATTGTTTCAAGGCAGACATCTTGTTTCTGGAAGGTAAAGGCTTGGGGGTGGGTGTGTGTGTGTGTGTGTGTGTGTGTGTGTGTGTGTGTGTGTGTGTGTGTGTGTGTGTGTGTGTGTGTGTGTGTGTGTGTGTGTGTGTGTGTGTGTGTGTGTGTGTGGGAGGGCTCTTTGTGAAGAGGTCTGTCTGCTGTGTAATGCAGACGGTCTAGCACTTGAAGTGGATGGGTAAATATGACCAAACTGAAACTTTAATCTGCTTTTTCCACACCCAAGCTGGCTGGGTATTAAAGATAATCTTTTGTGTGTGTCATATGGTGGGAGATATAGATGGAGCTAATTTTTTAGAGACAAATCTGATATTTGTCAACTGGTTGGAAAAAACCTGGGGATTTTCCTTCTAATCCTCCCTCGGATGTGAAGGCGCGTTAACAGCAAAATGCAGATGGTGTTCTGTGCACGGAGAGTACCCAGCACTCAGCGCGGTGCAGACGGAAAGGCGCGCACGAGCCTCGCCAGGGCTCAACGCAACCTGCAGATAGCGAACTCCCCCCCCCACACACATTCAATTAACAAGCCACTTGTGAAAGCGGAGGCATATTAGTTTATTCCAAAGCGCAAACTTTGCAAAATACAGTTCTTAGTTGTTTCTCTTTTCTTTTTGTTTCCTTGCTGACATAACATCCTTACTTCTAGGCTGTGCTCATCAAATATTCAGTTCCGACTCAATTCCAATAAGGAAAAGAAAACAAATTATAAATAAAATGGAGGCATAAATCTTTCAGGATCCTAATTCTAACTTTCCCTCGGAGTGTTTCTGTCTTTATTTTGTCACATTAAGCAGTTTTTCTTTCCGTTCCCACTGTTAGGCGTGGCTGATTTCACACTGGTGGAAAGAGCCCTTTATTCTTCTGCTCTCTTCTTTGGGAACACTGTGTATTTTGTGGTATCACTTCTTTTATGCACAATTATCACTTGTGTAACTTCTGGTTAGTTTTTTATGACTGATAGAACAATAACAACCTATATGATGTTCTTTTTTTGGTTTGCAGTGGGACTGTCGCAAGCCTGCACGTCGCCCTGTAGTTTAGCTACAGTGCGACTCCAACCGATCGTCAAAGCTGTCCTCTCCCTCTTATCTTATTTCAGGAAAATAGCACTCTGGTCATTTTAGCACCAGAATGCAACATGGCAAAGCACTTCAGATGCATTCCTAAACTGCTTTGTGGCTCTGCATTACATTTGACATTGTATTGATAGTCATCCTGTGGCCTTTCGCAGACATCAGGCGAAACATACTTTGTACCACGTCCCTCAAAAAGAATAAACAACTCAGAATTAAAGAACTTCACACTTCATTACTGTGCAGACGGGTTAAAGCGTGTGTATTTTTCAATTCAATTATTGAATATGTAGCTGTGAGCTCTAAGGTTGACAGTATGGGACGAAGCAGATTGATGTCAAGAGGAGCGGGAAGACGCTGACAGCATAAAACTTACAGGAGGTGCAGTGGGACAAACAACAACACCTGCAAACTGCAGATAAAGTGAACTTATTTGTCTTCACTTACACCCTTACAGTATCTCTTACAGTCATGTTAATATTAAGAACTATGGCTGTTTCATGTCATTGCTATCAGTTCAATAACGATGGAGCAAACGTTTCAAACAAGTCAAAGCGCAAGACATCAAACCAGAATGATGCTATAATGCTTATTATTAAAAAAATATATATTTCTTTTATTATGTGAATCAATGATAGAATTATTAAAAAAATAGAATATATATTTAAAAAATATATAAAATCCTGCATCTAGAAATGCAACAGGCAAAGAATCTGCATCAGTCTGTGGTGTAGGTAGTTGTTCTGCGCAAGATAAAGCTAGCTTCTATTGATTTGTCCTGCAATGGAAAAAAAGTTGACATTATATACACTATGAAATTCAGCATTTTTTTAACCTTCAGCAATGCTTATCATTCACTTGTTAAATAAATATATAAATATACACCAGGAGAAGGAGAAGGGGGGAAAAAAAATCGCTAAAGCTCTTTTGCTGTAATTGGCTGAATAGCAAGGGCAGCAGAAAATTTACAGGCAGACAACAGTGTGAAGGGGACTCGGTCACAGTGCAAAACTAAGCCCTCAGCACCGGCAAGGGAGTAAGCAAGCCAGCGCAGGCGAGCGAGCGAGCGAGCGTCTAGGTGCCGGTCTGGCATATCTTAACTAGCATGTGGCACTTGTCTCTCCCTAGCTTTGGCGGTAAGCTGCAGATCACAGTCCATTTTCTGGACAAGTTAAGTAAATAACCCAAGCAAGCATGCAGAAGACAGTGACAGGCAAAGAAAAATCCCCCAAAGTCACAGTGGTGACACTCTACTAAATCCAATCAAACAGAGGAGGGAGAGGGGGAGAGACAGAGCGAGGGAGGGGGAGAGAGAGAGAGGGAAGACAGGATGAAGATATCGTCTTTGCTGCCTGTGTGTGTCCAACAGCATTGATGCAATAACACCTCATTCAGTGTTTAGCCCTTCTCAAAGGACAGGCAGGGATAACACTTTAAACCCTGTGGCTTTATCTCCTGCAGATTTTCCATAAAATGCCAAGCCAGGGAGCCGGGGCCATGTGACTACCATGTAGGTCAGGGCAGATGGGGGGTAGAGAGTGTGGGAGGCGAAGGGAGAGGGAGTGGGGGAGGATGGGAGTTTTCTAATGGAACTGTTGAAAATAGAAAGCAGTAACCAGATTAGATCAATTAAGATTCTGTGTGTAGCTGTCGCTGAATAGACTGGGAATTCAAAGAGAAAGAGACAGGAACAGATACAACAAAGCAGCAAAACAAATAAATATGGTCACTTTTAGTTAGATGTGAAGTTTGCATGTTTCCGATAATGTGTTGTGTTTTTGACTTCTTCTAAGACCTTTGCAGCCTGGTCCTAATCGTTTAATAACAGAGAAGAGGTGCAACATGGAAACTGCAAGGTCAAGAAAGAGGATTTTATAATGTCAGAATGTTGTAAATTTACAAAACTTTAAAAAACTAGGCTGCACTTTATCTGAGACCCATCTGAGACTATCTCTACCTACAGTTCTGGTATGGCTACGCACCTTTTGGATCCCCTAACTACACAAAAACACTGGTAAAATAGTCCAGCAGGTACACATTTTCAAATTGAAGGTTTTTTGTGGTCCGCCATATTTTTTTAATTTAATTCACTACAAAAGTGAAGTGTAAAAAACAGAATTACAAAATTAATGACACAGGTATTTTTCCCGAAAAATGTTGGTAAGGGTCCTTCGGTACCAAACAAACACTGCATGTACAAAAATATGTGTGTGTGCGGAGCTCAGTTTGAAACTCTGTGTTTGAGCCCGACGTTTTCCCCAATTACAGGCCTGTAAACAAGTGCCTGTAAAGTAGAAAACCCAACCAACGCGGCCATACTCAGGTTTTAAAAAACATGATGACAGTAACCGAACCCCATAATCAATTGTTTGAATTACTTTTGTAAATGTACTTTATTAGAAAGTTGCAGCCAATTGCAGCATAATTACAGACTTTAAGAATGTCAACCATTGACAACCTCTGTTAAGTACACTAGTGTTTTGGTTGTTTTTTTAAATGAAAGAGGAAGTAGTTTAACGTTTTGTATTTCTTGTTTTCGCTGTAACAAAAACAAACCAAACCATAAATCAAAACCGAGGTACGTACCAAACAAATTTGAATGTTCCTTCTGAATATATTCAACCTGAGTTCTGTTTCTGTGGTAATTACTGTGATCAAATTTTTAGATTAACAACAGTATATGCACTGTTTCTGTGAACAGTGTCTGTAATAGACCTTGCCTCAGAGAAGACAACTCTCATAGAAATTAAGCCTCTACCTTTAGGCAGGTAAATCCTGACCTTATAGCTATAGTCCTACAAATTCAATTCACTCCACATCTTTCCCCCAGATCTTGGTTTCTGTGAAAGCATATTCTGGTGAACCAGGTTGATCATTATCCATGACATTTACAGAATACCGAGATATGTCAATATTCTGAAGCTCAATGGGCTTGTATAATTGAACCAAGGGGCCCTTGGTTTCCATATGCTGAGGGCACAGAAGTTCCCAGTGGAATACCAGTGGCGCTTGATGGAATACAAAAGGTGGACAGGATTAGGCTTTGTGGTGTTGACTGACCTTGACCTATTTTTGACCTACATCTTCAGTCAATCACATCATTCTATTTTGATCAATACAACTCAGGTGAATGTGTTAAAAGGTACGACCAAACAGTGACTGTGGCCCCTCTCAATATCTACATTTCTGCACGGGTCCTGCAGAGCACCACTGGCCAGCTTTGTATATCCAGGTCTCAATCAAACTCAAAGGCACTATCCCCGTGAAAGTAGTATTGATCAAAACTAGCATCTATCCATGCATAAGAGCTTGTTTCAATTGATTTTTCCCCTTTGAGCTGAAAAATATAACAGACTTGATATGAATTACAGGCTGTTTTGCTCCAATTCATCAACAGAAGCCAGATAATACTGGCTGTTGCCAAGGAAACACGATAACATGATGATTTTGTCTGTTTTTCAACAATCAATTACTTTAATGCATTTAAGCTAGTGTTTACAGAGAAACACACAGCAGCGTGTAGACGTCTCCAATACTGTAACTAAAGCAGAAACATACAGAGTGGGCTGTGGACGATCAACATTTTGTACCATTATAAATAAACTACATCTGCAAAGCTGACAAAGCTCAGATAACATAAGGCCAAATGCTGTTTGATATCTGTTGTTGTGTAAATATAGGTTTCTCATTATGTTATTACATTTTTTTCTGTGGTGGCTTTTTCCTCATATGGTACCCAAAACAAATACAATAACATAACTAGAATGGCACTCAGTAGAGGGCACTCCTCTTCTTAGGTTCAGCAGTCGCCTTGTATTTCATCAAGCTGCACTAAATTGCACAAACTGATAGATATCAGCGTTCCCAAACATGCCTGATTTTATTCATCAAGATCCAAGAACAAAATTTAATGGCATCTTTCCTGACCTCTACCGCATCCTTCCACCGAGTTTCATGGTAATCTATCCAGTAGTTTTTGCATACTAACAAACGCCAATGAAAACATAACCTCCTTGGCGGAGGGTGTAAGCGCTATAAAAAATATATATTAATTCTTCAAAAGAAAGTTGCTGCCCATTGTGTCTTTCTAAACTATCCCAGTTGTCACAGTATACTCAAAGATTTGCTGTCTCTAATTCCCCAGCTCAAGGCTGATCAGTGTTATTCTAGTGACACCTCTCCTAAGGCCGCCTGACATTAAGCCTTTATAAGACAGTTATGGGTATTACACTGGTCTTGCAACATAAACTACTTTTTATTCCTTTACCACCTTGTTTAAATTAAGTAGCTTCAGTGATAGATTAAACTCAATAGGCCAATAGGCTACCTCCTTCCTTGTTAACAGGCTATTATTGTACTGTTATCCTTGGAGTGTCTTTTGTAGGTTTTAGGCTTGGGGCCTTAATATCACTGACGTAGCGGAGGTGTTGTGTTTCAAAGGGATATACTGTACGAGTGATGCCTGTTTAAATTTATTTCACTGTCCTTGTCCATTCATATCATTTTGGGCCTGTAAAACTGATGATAATAAACCAATAGGAGTGGACTTGCTTTGAACAATCCCCAGAAACTATCTGTAGTTATGAAATAATATTACCTTTAAGCAGTATTTGAAAATATTCTCGATTTACTCCACTATCACTTTGCCCTAATGAACCTCATGAACTCATCAACATTATGCACAGAAACCCATCAACTGTTCACATTGTTTGCACCAAAACGTAATTACGATAAGACATGTTTTACTAAAAACAAATTTACATTCTCAGAGTAGATATATAACAACATCTAGAGTGAAAAAAGAGATACACATGCTACTAGACATACAGTACAGATCACTGCATTGTTGCAATGTAAAACAAGACAGACATGAGAACCATTTAGTAGTTTGCTTCGAGCTAAATATACTAAGCATCGGAGACATACAATTTACATATTACTTTCTACTCCATAAAATGAACTAAGAATAAAAAAGGGTGGGTTGACTCAGGAGTATCTCAGGAGTAGGACTTCAACTAAATCTAAGAACAGCTGACAAAATTAGCACTAAATGGCATGTAGGATCGTATGGCCCCTTATTCCCAAAGCTGCCCCCACTCACCACCCTGAGGGACACATTCATAAGCCTCTTCCAAATCCATGAAACATATGTGAACTTGATGAGCAAGAAGGATGAGCAGGAGCTCGCACACTTCTCATGTGTCCAGGAATCTGCTTTGGTCCTGTTGAATTTGAGGTGTGAACCTGGGCTTGAATTTACTTTCTCCGGTGGGGAAAGTAGTGGGTTGCTGCAATTATTGTAAAACATTTTCCATTATTTAAAAAATGTGGCGGTTAACACTGTTGCCTCACAGCAGGAAGGTTCCTGCTTCCTGGCCGGGGTTTTTCTTTGTGGAGTTTGTATGTTCTCCCAGTGTCTGCAAGGGTTTTCTCCGGGTACACCATCCACCTCCCACAGTCCAAAGAGATGAAGAATGGGGTTAGGTTGGAGACTCTAAATTGTCCGTAGGTGTGAAGGTGAATGGTTGTTTGTCTCTGTATGTTTGGCCCTGTAATACGCTGTCAACCTATCCAGGGTGTACCCCACCTCTCACCCAATGTCAGCTGGGACTGACTCCAGCTTCTTTCCCGCTGCCCTTAAAGTGGTATAGATAAGAAATTGATGAACCACCAGTCTCTCAGGGTGTTTCTAACTCATCCCAGTTGCCTTAACTGTTGAGAGTTGTGTCTACCTAAGTGACTACTGACAGAGAGACAGACTCCTCCATTGTCTATGCTGTTTGCTTCTAAAGCCAAAGAGACTGCAGTCCTCCAGGCTCACAACACAGTCACTGCTGAATCATAGGGACAAACAACAGTCAAACACATGCAGCATAAGTGACCTTCCCATTCTGGGTAAACTCAAACACACCTGTGCACAACCAGGATCTTGTGACTTTCACAAACAACTGCTTGAAAGAGAGAGAGCGCAATCCCAGCTCTTAACACTCCATTAAATAATATAGTCCAGTCAGTATCTACGGCTTTGGTCACAGGTGAAGCCAACTTTCACTTGGTAGTATTGCTATCGCTGTGTAGCAGAGTGGTTACTCAGCCACTTCAACAACCTTAGTGGGCTGTATTGATGTATTGTAGTATTGTGGGCCTAAATTGTGTAACTTCTCAGAGATATTCAGACTCACAGCATGTTGGAGTTATTAGCTATACCATGGAGGTTGTGTTTTTTGTCTTTTTGTTTGTCTGTCTGTTTGTAAGCAGAATTACACAACAACTACTAAAACGGTTACGACGGAACTTGGTGGCAGGATGTGGTATTGGTCTGGGAAGAACCCAATACATTTTGTTTCAAGTTTTTTTTGTTCACTTTCTTTAATGTTAGATAAGCTGTTTTTCAACATTTCCGTTAATTTCTCAGAGAATAATTCATTGATCTTCAATGACATAAAAGCAGCCATGTTAAGGGTTTATATTTATGAGTGTGTGAAGGGTTGGGCCTTGGGGTGGAGGTATGAGCTCTCTGAGTGCCCTTAGTTGGTTTACTTGGTGGTTTCTTGGTTTACTTCCACTTAAGTTGGTGGGGGGATGGGGTCTGGGGCTGAAAAGGTCTCATCACATTTTGGTGTGGATGTGGATTAAGGGAGATTTCTTCTTCTTTTTTTTTGCTATGTTTTATGACAAACAAAAATAATCTTGTTATCAGACCACTTTCCAATAATCTTTTATATTTATACCATGAGAACTGAGATGATGATGCGTTTGATTGGCGTTGTAGTTCTTGTCAATGAAATGTTATTTTAAAAAATGTGTAAATGTTTAAAGAATAAACTGAGTAATCACTGAATTGAAAATTAAATTGAAATTATATGAAAAACAAGCACAGAACAAGAAAATTATGTTATGTTGTCAAACACATTCCAACCAGTGGATATCCAGGTGCCTGTTGCTGGTCCAGCATAATTAGAATTATCTTTCATATTAAATATCACAGAAAACATGTGTTTATATGTGTTTGTGCGAATGTCTTTTACAGATCAATCATATCCATCAGGACAAGACAGAAACTTTCATATAGTTTCCAAACATAGCACATATTAAGAGCAGCAGTCCCAAGTTGCTAAATAGATGAAAAAACCTCACTTATTGACAAAGTTTCTTAAAGCTCTAAAGTCTCAGCTTGTCCAGGTCTTTGGACGGAAAATAATACGACGCTCCATCTTTCAAAGATGTACTTTTCCTAAAGCATTGTTGATTGCCCTGTGTCCATTACTTGGAAGGATTATGATAATATTCCACATTGTGCTCGGCGTGATGCACAGGAAATTCAATACTCAAAAGGTTAATGCAATCAATTAGGATGACAAAGGAGTAAAGTAAAACCCTCCTGCTCGTGGAAAAAAGAGACAGGAGAGGAGAGGGGAGAAAAGGTATTGAAAGCTTGAATGGATCCGCAGAGAGAAAAGAGGCACTTGAAACGACAGAAAAATGGTATTTATTCAGTATCATCCAAGGCCAACTAAATGAAACACACGCAAAGTGTGTACACAGACAAAGAAAAAGTAGCTCTTAGCTAGTGAATTGCATCATTCAGCACTCGACCAGTTGTAATTGAACAATACAGAAGCAATATTTTTGTTTGAGGGTAATAAGATACCTTAGGAAAGGAAGAAGTGCCCAGTGCTGGAGGCTGGAGCATCGATTCATAACGCTCATAATGTTCTATGGACTTTTTCCCTGATCTGAGTCAAGTTTGTCTCAGCACTTCATTCCCATGTGCATTGTTGCACGGGCTGCATATTAACAGCATAACAATTGTGTATGGGAGAGATATCTTTTGTTATTTAGATAGATGTTACAATGCTATACAACACAAAGGAATCTCATCATGCAGATAAATGGATAAACTTGGATGGCGGTATTGAGCTCTACAACCATTGTAATAATCCATATTACCTTTTCAGGCTCAGTCTGTCAAAATGGTGATGTATTAATCACATTTCAGCAATCCTCCGTGGCTAATGATAATGTTATGAGAGTCTGGGTGGCAATATTTCGCTAGCGTCTGCAACGCCTATTTTCTGCTGATAAGTTGTGCAAGGAGAAAAGCCTAAAACCTTGTAATCCACTTAGGTAAGGCAGTAGACTTACCTACTTCTACAAACACACTACCTCATAAATCTACTACACCTTTGCATTCTTTAAGACTGCGGAGCTTGAAAAGACACAGCAGATCCTCCATCCCACTTTGTGTGTAGCAAATAAAGACATGTTCCACGTTTCGAGCCATTGCACAAGTCAGAGAACTGAGCTTGCCCACTCTGTGAGTGAGTCTCAGAATTATTACAGGCAGCAAATAATCTCAACGTACAGGACCTCAGCTTCAAACCAAAAATAATTTGTAACACATCTTCAGCAACTGGACATTGAGTTCCCAAGTGAATTTCGAAAAAAAGTAGCTACGAAAAGGTTAAACTTAAAGGATTTTCTTCAAAGCTCTGTGGACTACAGCCTTTTTTTAGTCTACATTTCCCAACGTTCATTCAGCTCTGCCATGAACAAATAAAGAGGTACATGGACAACAAGCACAAAAGCCGGGGTCAGGCGGTAACCAGGGCTTTATTTTCTGACCATAAGAATTCCACTTTTTTTCAGGGCCACAACTGCTGTAATTTGACCTACATCACATTTTTCTGTTTAGGCATTTTTCGGTTCTAGCGGCCACGTCACAGAAAACAATGGGCCAAAAATGGGCTTTGAAGTCGGCGCTGAATGAGAACCGAGGGGCTGACACATGAAATGCCCTCACAGCTGGGCTGCCCCTAGTCAAAAGAAAAACAAATACTTTGAATGAGAGGGGGACACGCCGCTCCTGTCTGAGCTTCCTAAGGCCCTGAGCCGCCACCGGGAGGTGGGCTTTCACGATATGCCCGTAATGATGGATGGATTGGGAGGAAAGTCTATTCACATGGAGATGTTACATCATAAATATTTACACAGGGCTGCCGTTTCCATGTAGCCTCTGCTTGTTTTGACACACAGGGAAATTTTTAAAAGAAGAAAAAGTAAGGGACAGAGTGAAGTGCGGAAAATGAGAAGGCAGCTTCTCCTTTTTGTTATGATACAACACAGAGTGATTCAATAACACAGAATTTAGTTTAAGGAGTTGTTGCTCTTTTTTTCATCTGTGAGACAAATTATCGTACCTAAGGCAAACCGTGGTCTATATTTACCTCTATCCACGACAGTTTGAGCTCCTGTTTATGAAAGAATTATTACCCTCCTACACACACTCACACACATACACACACTAACAAAACACCAAACAAAGTGATTCTGAATTTCAATTATCAGTCATTATCAAACCAATTCCCTTGTTTTCCATCAAGAAAGGAAACTTAACAGAGCCCTGAAGTACAAAACACACATTACACACAATTTTTTTTAGCAAAGCGTCACTTTACTTTACAGTCAGTCCCAATCTGCCGGATCTTTCACTGAGACTGAAAAGAATTAATAGGGAGACACCATTCTTGTTGGTAAGCAGCCCCACAAATTTCTGCTCAGTGAGCTCAATTAAAAGCCCTGAAGTCCCCTGAGATTGTCCCTGGAACCAATGAAAACAAATTTGGCAGTTTAATTTTCCTCCCACTGTCTAAGAGAGGGACTTTGCTCGAGGAGTGTTCCCTAGCCCGAGTCTGTGGGGGCCACGAGCGGAGGGGGATGTCATGCCAGCCCTGTGTGTTCGAGCCAGCTGGCCTTTATGATTAGCTGCATTAACATATATCAAAAGCCAATTAAACTAACTGTAGTCAGTTATGTTGTTCTTATGTGGTTACACGAGGGAAGACTTAAGTTAGGATATGTAGTCTGCACTGCAGTTGACTCACACTTAACTTTGCTTCACAGGACTTCCAAAGGAACCTGTTTAATAATGTCTCTGTGTGTTTGTCCAGTTGTGCCGGGGGACTTTAGGGAATTGCGGCTGAATGTGATCCGCGGGTCTCACTCTCCTGTTGCTGCTATAGTTATACTATCTATGAGGGGATCTGTGGATAGTGTCATAATCAAGTCGTAGGGAGGTACACTAGGCTTGTATCTGGGGCTCTGATTGATGCAAGGAGTGTGTCTTCTCTCTGGTGCGTGAGTGACACCACCAGAAACAAAGGAGTGTGATGTAGCCCTCCGCCTCAATTCACGGCCATGCCACCCCCCGGTGATAGCGAGGGTCTCTGATTTGACATGAGACAGCCCACGGTGTCACTTCTGAATGTTTAGATCCCTCTTGACTAGGAGGCCAGGGGCAAGGGCTGTTGTATGCATCCTCATGACAGACTCCCACATCAGCATTGTGCTTATACCAGCTAACATCATTAGCACAGAAGGTTTCATCTCGGGGAGAGAGAGAAAAAAAAGCAACCCAGTTTCTTCAAGTCACAAGTCATTAGTGTCCTCTCGAGAGTCAAATTGTACAGGGGCAGATTTTTTATCAGCAACAAAAGGTTTTATACTCTTGTTAATTTGGTGGATGTCATCTGTACTTAGATGTCTGTGTCTAATGTCTGCGACAGTAATAAATGCCATATTGTGGAAAAATTTTATTATTTTGTCAAGATGACAATGTGGGATGTTGCCACTACACCGTCTGAACATAAAGCAGGCATAAAAGAACATTGAGTTATAATCAACAGAATGTAACCTGCTTAACGAGAATACGTCACACACACGCAGGAAAAAGAATAAAGTACGACAGTGACGAAACACATATATATTTATTACTGTCAGTGTAAAGCTTTTCATATTCTGGCTGATTATTTTCCAATGGGTTGGTCTGTGTTCACTCATGCATTTAAAGAAGTGCAGAGTGTAGTTCCTGTATATGTCAGGAAACTAATAAAACTGCACTTTTTATGTGTCAAAAGCACCTTATTGTTCTTGTAGTTTTGAGTCGTTGCAGCCTGGTACGGTTTTTAATACAGTGTTAGGGCTGCTTTTTGCCGTATGGATCTCTCATGCCACGAGAGCGAGAGAGAGAGAAGAGAGAGTGAGTGAGTGAGAGAGAGTGAGAGAGAGAGAGAGAGAGAGAGTGAGTGAGAGAGAGTGAGAGAGAGAGAGAGAGAGAGAGAGGCCCTCTTTGGAAAACAGATACATCAGTGTGCCTGTATAGTGTACGACATTGCTGTGAGTTAATCAGTTGGAAAATAAAACGGTGGGATTCTAATAAGTCATTTGTCAATTTTTACAACCCCCAGACACATTGATCCATGGGGATTAATGAAGATGCCTGATATTGTTGTAGATATGAACAGGGGAGATGGTGGGGACAGTAATCAGTCATGTTGGGGATTTGTCCTACCTCGTTCTCTCTTCCTGCGGAGTCACTCCATACAGGGGCTCACTTCATCTGTGCAAAGAGAGCAAAGGAGAAACATTAAAACCTCAGACGCTGATTATTCCCATGAATATATACCTCGTGCACTCTCTTGAGAAATCCATGCATTTACGCAACTCATCTAATCTGCAGTGGTTGCGCCCGATGTGGCAAAACCTCTTGTTGACTGCAAAGGAAAATGTGTACTTTTGTTCACTCCCGTCTATTTGGTTTTACAGTATTAAAAACAGCACAGATAACCAGGCTCCGTATCATAGCTGGAGGGGAGAGAGAGGCTGGTGATTGAGGGAGGAGGCTCTAGTTTGTAAAGCCCACTGAAGCGTGGCGAGCAGGTGTAGAGTACACTTAACTATGTCTAATTTACTTGGAGGCAGTAACCTTAAAGTCAGACTTCGGTGGATATCTTAATCACAGCTTCCCTCGAATAGAAGAATGAGTCGACACAGTATTGCAGAATGAAGAATAAAACAAATCAACTTCCCATGAAATGTCTAAATAAAGAAGCAAAATTCAAGGATTCATAGAATTTGGGGTAGAGAATTCAAAGTGCTGTTTTTTAATTCATACTCCATGGCTAAAATCTAAAGCTGACAGTTGCAACTATATGCCGCCTTCTTTTGTGCAGAAAAGTGCATTGTCTTATATGACACCCATTAACCCTGGCAGTGTTACGTCAGGACAGAAACTGACTTTGGCAGAACCAGTTGAGTCACTCTTAAATCCTCTCAAAAGTTTCCTAACCTTGAGAGCCCATGCGCCGCCGAAAAAGTAATAATAATTCTAACCTGATCTTCCTACTTATTTTATATCTCCCCTCAGCAACCTAACTTCTTCTCGGCAACAGTGCAGTTATTAATTCATGAGGCACTAATTAGTTCTTTGTTTAATTTTGTGTTAAACAGACTGACCGGAATGATAACGACTCGCGCTGTAGCGCTTCGGTCCCATGCCACTCCTGTTTGCTACAACAAGGGAGCATCGTGCGACTAGCATGATGAACCCAATTCCCTTCTAAGTTGCACTTCATTAAGTCAAAATGTGACAAGGAGCTTAGAGGAAGAACTGGCAGATCTGATCATACATAACAATGCAGGCCCAGCAAGTTTGAGGGGGGTGTAGGGGGTACTGGTGCAGGGGGTGGTGTGGGGGGGGGTAGTGGATTCCGGCATGCATGTTGATAATTTTCTATTTTTAACCCTTGGGGGCCATCTTTCATTTTCCTTTAATTGTTTTTGTTCAGAGCTGCAGTGTCCTCTTTTTAAATTGCAGCTCCTATCAACTCCCCTGATCAACCCCCTGTGCAACATTGCAGGCAGACAAGTAAACAACAGGGTTGCCCTTTTTTCCGTGATGTAGTGCAGATGCTCCAGTAAAACGGGTGACACTTTCCCGCCGCACACATATGCAGACACTGCAACCACTGAAAAAGAGCAGTTAGGTGACATGCCACAAGTGTGGCGTGAGAATCGAAAAGAACTCGAAAAATAACGTTTTTGGCTTTGTAAGTAGAAAAACCTGCTGAGTGAAAACAAAGGCGACAGCTCGTTCATAACATGAGAATGCATCAAGGTGGTTCCATCTTCCCATATTTTACATACCTTCCTCTAAATGTTCTTTTGAGTATGTATTTGAAAAATGTATTCCATAGGTCTCTGATGCTGAGTTTAATGTCTGTAACCTTAAAGTTAGCTGAACCCAAAAGACGCCCTGTGTACAGTAGGTAAACCCTCCAATACACTCCCTGACTCTGCACATGTTGCACTTTCATTCGCAAACTGGTTTTTTTTTCCCCCACTTCAATTCATCAGCAGACAAGCTACGCTAAGATGTTTAGCCCCTCCAAGTATCTTCCCACTGGCTGAAGATATGATAAAATCAAAAAGCAGACAAGTAATTACACTGTATAATAGGCAAGATTGGCATTTTCAAAATCATTTTCATGTGGATGGAAATGACATTGCATAGACTATTCTGTATTCACTGGTGCAGATAAATAAACAAGGCATGAAGAAGGAGGGGGGGCATACAGAACGCACAGTACAATGGCAAGCAGGTCAGTAATTAGAAACTCTGTTTGCACAGTAATAATTTTAATATATTCATCAGGAAACAGAGCATGCCTAGCATGATAAAATCCCATCAAGGAACATATCCCGACTGCCTTAACCTTTTAAACAGACTGGCAGCACATTGTTGAGAACCTCAAAGAACGGACTAAATAAATAAATAATTACACACAAGTTAAAATAGGATGCGGCCAGACCCATGTCTGTATTTTTGTATTTCAATATCCTCAGCTGTCATCATAGAATGACAGGGACAAGCAACCCTGTCCTTACATAATACTTCAGTTCTTAAATACTGATGAATCCCTGCACATAAATGTGTATCTGGAGATATTGACCCCTTTGTGTAAACAAGCTAAAACCCTCCACCACTGAAACCCGTTCAGTTCTGACTGCGCGAGTGTAAGGAGGCAACACATGTGTGTAACCTTGTTTGTTATTGAAGGTGGCAGTGATGATGCTATGGAAATTATTGCAAATTGCTTAAAGGACTCCTGACACGCAAAAACCTTGACCTCGCGATGCCACTTCCCAAAGACAGAGGAATACGTGATTGTTAGAGGAATTTGGTGGAGCACAAAGGTAATCACCATGAACAACATACCTCAAAGGGAAATGTGTGAGATACAGTATATGGCTGCATGCAAGCGTTCATAATTTATTGTCATAAACACAGTTAATGTAAATAAGGCCTGCATACATTGAAAGGCAGTAAGATTAAAAGTTAGTAGACAAGTTGAGCTGAACTCTCAATTATTACAGGTTTAAATAACAGGAACACACCAACAGGCACTCGACAGTTTGAAATAATAACTCTCCTCGCTGTAATGACGGCCCATCTATTGTCTGAGTTTCCTGGTTTCATTTCCCACACATAAACTCAGAAACGTACAAGTTTACGTGACCTCACTCAACATGAAACAACCTCTAATTACACGAAGTGGAAGCCACAACAGGAATACACTTCTCACTGAGTTGCTGTGTACATTGTGTTTTCGTGTGTGTGTTTCCTTCTGACGTTCTGAAGAGAGAGAGTGAGAAACCGACCATTTACTCATGCATATTTGACAGCACCTATAGTAGGCCCCTTTTTGTGTTGTCACTTCTGGCTCCTATTCTCCTTTTCCCCCCAGGAGAGGACAGAGTCGGGGGCTCGAGGGCAGCTACCTCCACAGTCCCGCTGTCCCCTCCTCGCCTAATTTTTGTTGTCCGGCCCTTTGAAACCTCAATCTCGTGTGGGACCAAAGAATGGTGATCCGTGTGCAACAAGTGCTGGTGCCATGGAAACCCCCGTTTTCCCCCCAAAATATTCCTTTTTATCCCTTTTGAAGACCTGTCACCGGGCAGAGCAGGCATCACACGACCCCGGGCCACGGCCATGACAAAGCTCATTTTCTGCCTGCTCCTTGATTGATTAAAAAGGACTTTTTAGTAAAACCATGTTAAAGGACACAAAAAGTGACACGCAGAAGAAAGAGCCCTCGGGGATGGCCCAATCAGACGGGTTCCCTGGTAATAACGCATAGAAAGAGGAACAATATTATAATCGGCACAAAGGAAGGGTCAGGCCAAGCATGAAACATGACTACAATGGAGATCATGATAATGAGAGAAAAGGTTTGGGATTTAGCCGGTAGGACACAGCAAATTTACAAATGGCATAACTGTATTTACAATTGTTATATTCACATGAAGTGTGTGTTTTTCCCCGGTCCCCAAACTGCAGTTTTTATTGAGACTTATCATCATTGTAACATTTGCTGCAAACTTCTCCATTGTACCTCTGGATATTTTATCGAACCTGAACACAGCGACTTCCTGTTTGATTAACGACACTCTACTGAGCCGCTACAACCAGCAGCATATTATCTCAGCATATTCACACCGTAGCATAATACCAGATTAATACAAATGCTTTTTCCATTAGGTCCCTGCTGCACTCTGGAGAAAAATTATACATGTAGTGTGTTGTGGTTCACGTGTGATACGGGATCAATATTCTATGCATCGGACATTTTACTCCACCGGTTGTCCTAAGTGACAGAGCATTTAAAACAGAGAGAGACGGCTCAGCTGCTCTGCACGGCACCAAAGGGAGACCACATTATTAATTTATCTGAAAAGCACAGGTCGATATGAGAAGCCGATTGCTTACATGTTGTTTTATTTTTTTGGGCAGTTTTTGTGTTATACGCAGTAGCTTTGAATATCTGGCCGCTTTCTGTGATTTGATAGTCGAGGTTGTCAAACAGGACAGATTAGCTGTAAAATGTGAAAAGTGTTGTTGAGCCATCTTAGAGGTTTCACCGCAGTAAAACAGAGAGACTTTCACCAGCCTTACAGAAAGAACCGCCGCTTCTGTCCCTTTGTTTCTGTGTTAGAGATGTGGAGGAGATATTTACCAAGACAATAGGGAGGAGTGGTGGTGGTGGGGCGGGGGGGTTGAGGAGAGGAGGAGAGGCATTAGGCGCGTCCACACATGAGCAATTAGTATTCCAGATCCTGATGGTTCTAAACACAAAAAGGCCTCACCAAATCCCCACGGCGGAGGTGTCAGACGGAAAATGACGAAAATCTGCTCCTTGACAGGGAGTCATTTATATTTTAGCTTCGTTCCATTATCTTAACGAATCCATCATCAGGCAATGCAATATTAACAGCAGAAAATCAACTCATTAGATCCAGGGGGATTTAATCAAGATTGCAATCATGTATGGGGTTCCTGGAGAGTTGGCTTCTTCTTTTTTTTTTCTTTTTGGTCCTTTCCACGTAATTGCTGCATCTCAGATCTTAATAAATTATTCTCGATCTGAGATTGATGCCTTTTTTTCTCCCCTCGCCTCTCACGCCATGCACTCACTGTCTCCAACTATAATATTTACCATAAACATTATTATGTCATGGGCACACAGTTTAAAATGGCCTTTAGCTAACTCGCAGAAGTAATTGGCTTCTCCATTTCTCTCTCGTTTCCTTGCTAATTGCCCAGTGATATTGCTAACAGTTCACTCAGAAAGAAAGAAAAGGCCTCTTTTGCACAAGCTGGGATGTGTTGCTAGGATTTTTCAACCTTTATATGTGGATGTAGAAAGCATTTCCTGTGTTTGATATTGCTTAACAAGACATGCATGCAGATGAAAGAACATTCCACTTTTGATATGTAAAACTTTATGTGAAACCCCCGGCATCAGAGAGAAAATAGAAAGAGCTCACATTTCAGGTAGAGATATTTTCGTCTCGTTTCTCAGAATACGCTTCGCAGGAAAAAAAGAAGAGCCGCATCGGCCAGATAACTGCTAGTCTGGATGTTTTATCAGGCAAGAGAACAGGGACTTTGCACTACCCTGTAAATGTGTACATTGACTTTACATCTACTAGTAACAATTCATTTGCCATAACAAAACACTAATCTTAACAAATGTATTTAAAGCAGTGACATCACCCCTTATTTGTTTCAAAGAAATACATCAACTAACTGTTGAAGGTGACATGACACTATATGGAAAGTACACACAACCTGTGTAAACAAAATCCACATCCGAAAGTGAAGGATTCCAAAGCTGAAAATGATCCTCTATACATATACAAATAATACATTTAGGATTTTAAGAAACCAATCTCTTATGACATATACTTAATAATGTTTGATTCTTTATTACCAAGACCAAGGCGGTTATGTTTTCAACTGCGTTTGATAGTTAGCAGGATTACGCAAAAATTACTCAACCGATTTCCATGAAATTTTGTGGAGGGGTGGGACATGACCCAAGGAAGAACCCAGTAAATTTTGGAATGAATCCAAATAAATGGAGTCAGGATTTCTTTTGACTTTCTTTGCAGCGTTTCCCAGAGAATCAATTCAATCCATGGTGGTAGAGGGGATGCAAGGGAACGTGCATGATGGTGGCTCGAATGTGCATCAGATTTCAAGTGACAGGTACACAGACTAAAGAGTGAAAGAGAAGTTGAGAAGGAGAGAACTGGATTGCATGACACAACTGTAGCTGAAACTCTGAGGTCTGGCGGTCTGTGTGGACAGTAAAAACTTTTTGGACAATAATGCAAGCTAGCATGCAAATAGTGCTGTAGAGAGCAGACAAACAACTTAACTTGAAACCAGAAAACCAATACTCTAATCATAACATCTCAGCAAACAGCTTGAGGCTGCTGCCAATCAGTGAATAAGAAGTTTATTTTCCCTTTAGTAACTCTCACTTAGACCCAGTGAATTTTATAAGAAACTTTTAAAACATGTGATGTCGCATTTCATGATGCCTTTTTTTCATGAATTTACCTATGGAGCAGAACAAATAGGGTGGAAATAAGACAACAACAACTTGATTGTCAATAATATAAACACTAAAAAGAAAGGTGATATTTGCCAATAATGAGAAACTTGTTTAGTTATGTTGTGTGCAGCTTTTTTTATTGAACGCAGTGTGTTCACCATTGTCTGCACCTATCTGTGATCCATGTGGCAGCAGGGCTTCTTCCCCTCACAGACAGGATTAACTCCTAACATGTTCAACATGATCCAAAAGTGTAAAAACTGTCAAAGAGACCTTTAATCTGCCTATGGAACAAAGCCTTTTGTACAAGGACTAACCTGACCTTGTCACTGTGAGTTTAACTTGCTGCCTGTTAGAAAGCCCTCGCCAGCCCTTCCCCTCCTCTCCCTCCCTTTAAGTCTTCTTCCTTTCCTCACCGCCTTGTTCTCTCCCTCTCCCTCTCCCTCTCCCTACGCATAGATTTGGGGGGTGTGCAGCTACAGCAACAAATGCTGTGTTAATCCCTGTTTCTCTGAGATGGCCAATTGTAAATCCGAGCCCTCTGTGCACCAATCTCAGAGTTTTTTATCTTGATTTATTAGATTACGAGTCCCGGGTCCCTGAGCCCATGCTACACTTACTAATCCTAATCGGAATAGACAAGTATTAGCCCAGTTCAAGGGGAGCTAAACAGCAGCGGTGGCCAACTTTCAGTAAGAGGGAAACTACGAGCTTAAAGGCTTGATGGGGCTTTTTATCCGTTTTCCTTTTTTCTCCACTTACATTAGTAGAATGAGTGTGTAATTAAATACATAAATCCTAACACACAAACCCTCAAAAGGCCTAAAACCACTGAACCTCGTCCAGTTTGGCTTTCTGTTCCCTGCACAATGAAGTTACTGAGCCAAGCCCAATCATTTGTATTTTTCTCAGATTTTTAACAGCGAGCAAGGCAAACATGAAAGTCCCATTGAAAACAACTGCAAGAATTAATTTTACATCTCAGTGAATTCAAGGCAGTGTTGTCAAATTATAAGCAACAGCGCTATATAACTAATTTCCCTTGGTCCAGAGACTGTTAAAAAAAAAGTAGTAAATCACTTTTCATCTGTGATAATAAATCGCACATAATTAGTAAGGTCTGTGCACTCTGTTTGCCTTCTGTGGGCAAACAGAGGCCACTAGGACGTCAGAACCGGTCACATTATTGTTGCTGACCTGAAACCAAAATGAAAGGACGGTCTAGAGCGTTTTTGTAAATTGCTGGTCTCTCACTGCTTTCAACCAATCCAGCTGATGCGAATGGCAACCGGGTTATAGGCTGGATGGAGTCCATGTGACACATGAGGCCAGGGCTGGGGAACATTAAGAAGTGTCTGCTTGTACACTAATGCTGGTGGCAGCTGTTAGTCTGCCAAAAACTGCAGCAGCAGCAGCAGCAGCAGCAAGGATATCCTGAAATACTATTGAAAACCACTAAACCTCCTCCTCACTGATGTAAAGCTATACAGCTGCCCGGCGCCAGAGCGATCACTGATCAATCTGTGAAAGTTAAAAATGGAGCCAGGTTTGTGGACGAAATCCGCTGCTTTCTCAGCTTGGAAGGTCAAAGCGCTGATCACGCTGATAAAGTTTAACAACAGAGAGTCATTTTTGCTTTATTTGAGAACAGCTACAACAGATGAAGCATATGTTTTTATGTGTGTGTGTGTCTGTACATGTCTGGTCATGTATTTCTGTCCCTGCATGAGTATATGTGGATTTTTTGTGGCATCACCACAGCGCCGAGGTTGCCCCTGCCCGCTGCCCTCAGGGGTGACAGGGGGGAGCTAAGGGAGATGTGACAGCCATGTCTGCTCCCTGTATGTGTTTGTTTGCCCCTGAAAACGAGACACCGGTTTCACTGCAGCCCCCTGGGCATGTTTAGCTCGTGCCTCCACCGCATCGCCTTCATCTGATACAAAGTGGAAGTCCACTCGATAATAATATGTATCTCCGCTGGTGGGGTGAAAGTGGATACATATACGCTTCAAGAGCATGAAAAGAGTCGATTGATTAATCCCCTCACTTTTCACTTGCAAACACTGAAGATTAAAGAGACTGAAGAATGATTTTTATACATCGGTTGCTTGGCACTACATATCAAAATACATTAAGTGGTTTAAAAAACACTTTGTAGTAATGTCACCATAAACTGTCCAATATAAGGTGTACTGTGTTTATGTGATAAAAGATAAAAAACCTATGATCCAGGGCTTTTGTGTGCCAAATATAAGTGAGGAATGGATTTTCTTTGCTCTTGTGTTTTGTCCTCAGACCAAAGTGTCACCAAGTGTACTTTGAAAGGAATATTCATTTCCTTAGGAAGGCCTCGTCAGCCCTGTGACCCAATCCATATCCATTCTGTCCTGTCTGCCCTCCCCCGTCCCTGCCTGTTTTCTGTAAGTGGCAGATATTTCACCTGCCTATCAGTTTCCCTTTAAACGTGCTGGTATATGCAGGAAAGGCGCCCATATAGGGTCACTGGCTGTCCTCTACAAAGCCCTCTTTGAAGCTACTATCTTGCTGCCTCCACCCCCACCCCCCTCTTCTATCACTCAAATTACAGCGCGTGGACGTCACCAGTGGCAATGAGCTCAACAGAGCTGATTAACTTTGATCCAGTTTGTCAGTATTATTAGGACGGAAAAAATGCAAGTCTTGGGTGGCAAATCAGAAAATTTAAGACTGTTTCATAAATATTTACAACAAAGGAAACAGAAGCCTTCTTTCATTTTACTTCAGTGCCCAGAATAGAGCCTGGAAGATGTTCGCCAAATGGCCAGAGAGCATACTGTATTTGCAAGTGTACATTTGTGTATGCAGCCCCACGGCAAAACCTAGTTTACAACCAAATAATGGGAATCAAATCATTTCCATGCAGAAATGTGCAGCGGGGAGGGAAAGCAGCTGCTCCAATGTGAGGAAGGTAGGAGGAGGTTAAAAGGAGTCAATGGAGGCTAAAGAGACAGCAGGTCTGCCGATGACAGAAAGAGTAGCCAGGGACTGCAGTTCAGGACTTCTGGAAACCACATCAAACAGACTATGGAGCGCTGCCAAGATGAACACACATCGACTGTTGCAAAAAAAAAAAAAAGGAGAGGAGGAGAGGGAGGGAGAGATAAATGAAGAAAAGCAGGGTTTTAGTAACAAAATACAAATGTATGTTAGAGGATCAGTTAAAAATAAAGATAGTGATTCTGCAGGATTTTTGTCTGCTGGCAGAGAATGAAAGAAAAGACGAGAGGCGGGGGGACCTGGCTCTGCTGTGTGTTCACGGGTAGAAGGAATCCACTCACCAGTATTATAAGATAAAGTATCATTATTATTGTTTAAAAACGGTAAGTAGTCCTTAGTGAATGTGCTTTTTGTCTTTTTCCTTCATCTATCTAATTTCCCACTGTTTACAGAATCATTTTAACAACTCCCCAAGAACAGGTACAGATGTACTTTAAGTAAAAAGGGAGATGTGAGTAAAGAAGAATGTAATTAAAATTTTGTAATACAAAGCTCTGCAAAAAAAAGATGGGGTTCTAAAAATCTACAGGAACTCAGTTGCTTTGTATTTCTACGTTTAACGTTCAAGATTATCTTTCAACGTTAGCATGTTTGAGGCTGAATCACATGTATAATGAGATGGACAAGACAAGATGAGGAATATTAGACATGTGCAAGCTGCTATCACTTTATAAAGAAGATTGTAATGAACTCCACCAAGGAGGTTTTGTTTTATTTGTTTATTTGTTACCAGGATTACGCACAAACTGCTGGAAAGATAAATCGTGGTGGAAGGATGTGGTGTGAGTCAGGAAAGAATCCATAAAATTCTGATGTGGATCCAGATCAAGGACACATCCAGGAATTGTTTTCAATTTCTCTAAATCGGGGCTTTTTTCCAACAGTTTTGTAGATTTCTTTAAAAAAAGAACGGATCTTGATGAAAACAATCTGACATGCTTAGGGAGTGATATTTATGATTATGTGAAATTTGGTGAAGATCTGAATAAAAATCTGGATCTAATTGATCTAAATGTGGTTTGTGTTTGCTGTATGGTAACAAATCAGACCAGAAACCTGTCATGTGTAGCTGAAAAAGGTAATGTGACCCCAGCTATAAGGCTTCTATTGAGTACAGTTATATTTCTTTAAACTAATAGGTTTGGTTTCTGTGTCGTTTATAGTAAATTGGATGGTAGATTTTTACACAGAGGCTCAGATACCAAAAAAAAGCTATGTGAATATATATACTTCTACAAATTCAATTTCTAATTATCATTTTGCAAACATTTCTGACATTTTATGGTAAAATCATATTTGAGAAAATAATGTACAGATTATTACAAATAAAAAAAACAATGTTAGTTGTAAGTACACAAGTAAATGATGTGATTATCCTGGTTATTCCAGGACTGTGGTATCATCAGCTACTGACTTTGTGTCGTCTGTATGTTTATTTCTGTGCAAACAAATAATGTGAGCCCTTGCCTGAGTTGGCTGAGGCTTCTGTGTGTTTCTGCCAAATCGTACCCAGGCACAAATAGAATAATGACACAGAAAGCAAAACAAAGAATTAACCAATGTACAATACAGTGACCTCATTTTTGTTCTTTGACAAGTGCAGTGAAAGGTAATTTGAGAATGATATAGTGAGTTATTGTAAATATTCTGCTTTAAGGCGTTTCTTTAATAAGCGATAACGCAGTCTTTAGAACAGAATGAGTCTGAATCAGGCAGTGTTCCAGAAAGCTGGCCCCACAGTCAGGCCCCATTCTCAGGGCCTATCAGGAACCAGCCACTTGTTCAGAGGAGCACCTGACTAATACCCACTATAATGTCACTTCTATATTTGTATCCTGCTAATCTGCTCTCAGGCTCCAATCTTTTCCACTTTCTTGCAAATTTATCACTAGACTGAAAGACCGGTGCCAGATCCTAAGTGCCTCACCCTTTTAAATTAAATAGTGGCATTTGTGATAAAGCCACTAAATTCCTTATCTAACTGGCCTGAAGAGACTTTCAAGGCAAAGTGTCACTTTTCCTAAACTGGAGCACTTGTGACGCCACACACCCCACCCTATCTGACTAACACACAAACGCATACATGCACACACACACTTGCACACACACACAGTCTGTCAGTTTTCTTGTCCTTTTCAAGGACAGAATCAGGTCGAAAATAGAACAAAACACAAGTCAGGCATGCTGTGTAACAGACAGCCCCTTTTTAACCCAGTGGATCCATAAATAGACAGCTTGTGAGGTTTTTCATACACAATTTAAATCTAGTTTACTTATTGAAACTAATTGTCTTGTTCATTGTCTGTAGCTTCACTAGAGCGGGAAGTGATTTCATAGCATAACAAACTAATATATGAGAAACTTGTGGTGGAAAAACTTCCATACCGTGCTTCACTACTGATTACAGAACGTGGGAACTTACTGAATTACTCAGAAAGGTGATGTGCTTTGATAAGCCTGAGGCAATGGCATTATATGCCTGAGACAAGCACATTGGAACTTCCACATTATTCAACCTATCACTATTGAAACTAAACCCAGTGTGTGTGGAGAACCCTTTTTAATTGTTCATGAAATAAAGCACTTGGCCAGTATCTCTTTCTTAGGTTATGTTGTCCTGTGCTTGGACGAAAAGAAACACTCGCTTGTCAATAAAAAAAAATTTGTGCACTTCCTTCCCATTGTGGATTCATGACCTAATAAGGTACTGTCTGAATTCTGGAGTTATTTTGAGTTTGTGTGATAATGCTCACCCTAACTTTGTCCCTGTTTAGAGATTCAAACAGGAGGCAAGCAAGGAGCATTCACAGTTTGATCAGATAAAAGCCACAGCATAAGGACTGTGATATCTAACCGTCTAGTTTCATCATTTTATAATGTTTCATTTTATCTTTGTTTGCTTTTTAACTGTTTCCTAGTGTTTGCCATCAATTCTTAATTCAAAGTTTTAGGCAATTGTTTTAACATGTAAGGCACCTTGTAACTGTGTTTTGAAGTTTATTATTATTATTTACCTCTACTTTTACTACTACTTTCATAACGATGATATCATTCATTGTATGAGATACGTATATTTAATAATGCATAATGACAGTGCAGTTGTATAAAAGATCATAAACATCTTCATGCTTTTATCAGTACATACTGTCCAAATATCTGCAAAACAATGTCTGTCAAACACATCCTGGAAAAAAAACAGTACTGACTGTTTTTATTGTTTCATTGCCACTTCTTTTGTTCTCATGCACTCATGTATTTTGGCCTTTTCTTCAGTTTCTAATCTGTTTTTGATATGGCGAGATGTGACTTCCTACCCCAGCCGGTTCCATTGTTTTCCTGCATTTTTGGAGGAATGAGGTTAAAACAAACTGTTCCTATGCAGAAGGTCAAACAACATTGTTGAGAAACTAAGAAAATCAGACTAAAGGTAACAGCATGAGACCAATCGGGTATTCCTGTTTCTGAGCGAAGCCCTGTAAACACCGCTCTGTTGTTCTATAATTAAGTGGGAAAATCTTCACTTTGGTTCCTGTGGGCGCCTCGCAGTGACACTTCCTCTTAATATCAGTCTCTTGTGTTTATTTATCAGTTTTTAAATTCGTACGCTGAAGGACTCTTGATTATTTAGACTAGACACAGGAGTATTTCCTGGGCCAGCGGAGTGAAATCTCTAATGCGGGGATCCGAGCCGGCAGCTTACTAAATGCTTGACCCTTGACCTCTCCAGGGTAATAATGCCTCCGTATCTATCCTCACACACGTAGCAGCAGAGAACAATCACATATTCAGATGCCTGGAGAGGTTTCACATAGCCGTGCAAAACACTGTCGGATAACCGAGCCCAGTGTTAGAAAAAAGTTTCTATTTCTAGCGACCCTCGTGACATTAACTCCTTCGAAAGTGATCCAACACATCTACTTTATAGAGAGTTTTTAATTTGTGATGTATAAATATGAACACGTTGAATCTAAAATGCATGAAATAAAAAAATAAATCCCATGTCCCAGTCCCTGACCTTTGTGAGATGTTTGCCCTCCCCCCCAGAGCTGCAGGAAATCAGCATTTGGCACTTCAAGCAGCACTTCCACACATCCAGATTGCCCTCTGGTTAACATCTCTGGCATTTTCCATTTTCTCCAGGTTTTTCCACAGATGGACCCCGCTCAGCTGTTCCTCCCGTTAGTCATATTCCTTTCACACAATTCATAAAATCTGCCACAAAGTCATGAAAGAAGCAACTGCAAGCTGAGAACTGCTTGCAAAAATAAAGGGCTCTCAGAATAGATAAATAAAATCTCTGTTATCCAGCTGCCCTCCCTAAATCACTCCCAACCCCTTCAACAAGTGGTCACAAGCCACGGCAAAGCAGACTCTTTCAATAGCACATGACAACCACAAAAGAGGATTCTTTTAGATTCCTCAACTGATTGCTCAAGTTTTACAAGTAAAAACGGGGCTGAATCTGTATCTTTGAACATAATTACAGTATGTCCTTGTATCATCCTTCCTGTTGGTGAAGAAACCGCTTTCTTCCATACAAACATTCCTGAGAATAATAAAAAAAAAAAGAAGGGAAGTGGGAGGTTTTGTCAGGTTTATTTTGAGTAAATATTTCAGGACTTTGGCTTTTCGGAGAAAGGAAACTGTCAGAGAGGACACGCAATCAGGACATTCGCTATATTTCACATATCCATCACAGTATGGGGTTCATGTGTGGGGGGGGGGGAAGTTTCAATAAACCGAGGGGTAAGCACTGTAAAAATCAGCTTGTTTTCTTTTTCATGTTTTGTTGAGTGCGACTGAATCCCACAACCACACAGCCTGCCAAAGTGATTAAGTTTTTACTGCGCTGGCACCACTGCCTCCGATTCTGCAGCGCAGTCCCAAACACTTCATCTCCGAAGGCCCCGACATACTCTCGCAGCCACAGTGCACGAGCGAGCATAAGTTGCCAGAGTTACTTAACATGTGCTGTTATGAGCCTGCCAGATTTTCAACCAGCTGATAATATTTGAGCATTTAAGGCTTTTTTTTGGAGTTTGACCAAATAAGCTCAACACAGTGTAATGGAGCCCCTTCGCGCGGGATTTAAACACCTTTCTCGTAAGATACGAGTTACGGTGCTAATGATGTGATAACACTCTATCTGGCTTTTGACAAAACAAATACGGAAATTAGACAAAGCTTCTCAAATGCTACTTAACAGAAAAATCTGGGTATTAAAACAGTTTGCTGCAACATCACATCTGCTTTCCATATCTACGAATTCCACAAACGTCTGTCTGTCTGTATATGGAACGCATATCTCCTAAACTGTTCATCTTATCGGCTTCAAGCTTAGCCTGTTTGCTGTAAATTGCCAGAGGAAGTGCAGTGTGGAGTCTGGTGCAATTTGGACATGTGATACGTTCAATATAGTAATAAAAAGAGAATAAATAGGTGACCAGCACTCAGGGGGCAGTGGGGGCGGGGCAGTCTGTGGACGGAGTTAAACATGTCTTTTTCTACGTCCTTGAAAAAACTACAGCGGCGGTTGAAACTGTGTCAAACTGCAGGTCAAAATTGACGCTAGATCATTTTTATCATTTTATTATTTTTATTTCTCCATATCGGACTGACAGTAACATTCATGGGCGCATTGGGGGTTTGAAGAGCTTAACAGACCCGAAATAGCCGACATGTTATGTATGGTAAAATTAAACCAGTTAAGTAAATAATTTAAACTTATACATGAACCACAAACAGTAATTCAGTTTCATTTAAAAAAGAAAACATTGACTATAAAATTTTCACTGCAGATAAACCAGGTAGGATGAACACAAAGTTTTCTAAAATCACTCTGCACCATAGACTGTTTAGCTCTGCACACAGCATCCAGCACACAAACAATAAAAAGTCACAGTATATTGTAGAACCGTTTGAGGAGGACTCACTAATGAAAAGGAATAATTCTGAAGTAGCTCCTGAGCATTAACACAGGCAAAGCAAACAGCCCATTCCAAACAGCCATGTTTAGAGCAGACACTCTACCAGTAAGGCTAAAATAACCACTTGTCCCATGCTGTTAAGGTGGCTGTGACCAGGCACAAGGTATATACAGAAGCCAATGTACAAGCAGAGGTGCGTTTGCTTTCATATATAGCTACGAGCGCAATGGTCAGACTCACCGAGACAATAAATCCACAGCCAGCCCAGAACTGGTCTCTGCAATCCCTACAATCAGGCTGCAGATAAATGGTATTTTGTGCTGACTGCATTGTCTCCTGCCTCTATTCTGGTAATCTAATGTGTGCAACATGCTCTTGGTCACCTTGACTTTGGTTGCCATAGTGCTCAACACAAACATATCCCCACCCAGAAATACACCAAATAAGGCTTGGGGGAAAAATCTCATAATCAGACGGCACAGAGGGAGAGGCAGATATAACCTTAAATATATTGTAAACAGGTCAAAGCTATTCCAGTGTTTACATATCCAGTGCGTGCGAGAGGTGACTGGCGACACACACGCACACAGTCTGGCTAATTAGTATACAACAATAATTGTCCTAAGCTCAGCTATTGTTGACTCAAAGAAAATGATAATTGCATGGGCATCAACAAAAAATAAATTGAAGTTCTTTAGAATGGAGAGGTCTTTCAGGACAAGTCTGTTTGTACTGAGAATGACCTTTAAGCACCTTCCTGCAACACAGAGGAATCAGGCTACAAGAAGGCAGCCGTCCTGTCTAGCTGTCGACCCCGGCAGATGTGAGTTCTGAAGAGTTCAAAAGAGTTCTGCGTGGGGGCACCGCCATTTACATAATCCTCCAGATATATTCCCCTGCAACCTAATCAAATTATTCACAAGTCTAGCCCCTAACTATGTAGACCCCGCGATACACAGCCTTTCCATTACCAGCACTGTGAGCCTTAATCGTATCGAACCAACCAATGTCACTTTTCCCTTTAGAATGGCCGACAGACGCGGCAAACAAAGCGCGGCAGTGTCTGACACACAAAGATTTCAGACAAACAACGTCTTTCCCCCCTCGTCCACTTTGTTTGCCATTTCTTATTGTCCTGGGATTTTATTCACTTTTGAAGAACAGAGTGCACTAAGAGAAAAGAGAATTTTATCACTGGAAGTACACAATCTTAAGACAATGGGACATTATGTTCAAATGATGCTTTCAAGGGGAGTTGGTTGTTGTGGTAATTAGCGGAGCAGAGTTGGAGCTATTGAGAATAAGTTTATAAGACAACTGCAGATGACTCAAGGGATTTCGATAATCATGGGGTTGGGTTCCCTCAAGGCCTAATCCGAAAAGAAGATAAACAAAACTGCTGATTCAAATATAAGTATAACAGAATTTTCAAGCCTGGAAATATGACGCCTTTTTTACTTTGGTGAAATTAATACAATTTCCATCTTGCTGCATGCACACATTGCCCCTTGTGTTCCATAAATAATGCTTAATTCAATTGGTGAGATCACGCAAAACAGCAACATTGCAATCTATTATATTGATAAGTTGTCCCGGGTTGTTTTTACTTTTCTAAACAGAAACTGTCACAGACTTTCACAATGTACAAATACATAAAACACAAACGTTACGTTATAATAGTCATTGGATCTCACTAGCTGCTTTATTTTCTTCAGCTTTGTTTCGTCTGAGAAACAACATCCCATTGTTAATCAGCCTGTTGTTGCTTTGTGTTCAATCTGCTGCCGGGGGAGGGAGGGTAAAGGGTTAATGGATCAGCCAAAGTTTATATCCCATATGCGGTCAATTTTCAATGACTTCTTTTCCCACATTGAAATAAACTATTTTATGTCTCCAAATATGCAGATCATTTTGCTTAATGAAAGATGCTTGACGTCTCAGATCCAATTAATATGCAAATGCGAGTGAGGATTTATTTGTGACATTCTGTATGGGTGAGAGAAAACAAAAAGGCTTCTTAACAGTAACACTAATTGCTGTGACTGATTGTCACATATCATCATTCACTGCGAATCTTCTAAATACCAAATTCAGATAAAAATTTCCCACATGCACACCATTAGATGTATTTATTTTTGTTTGGTTTGGTTGATTAGGTGGTTTTGTCGCCGTACAGTGCACCATGTCCTGTTTTGATGAGAGCGTATGCTTAACCAGCGTCGTCCTACAGTTTGTCTGAAGGGTGGAGAAATAAAATCAACACAAATAAATCTTTTTTTTCTGTGGTTCAATTTTGCACAAAAGATAAATCTAATCATTGTATTTAACAGTTTGGAACATAAACAGTGTGTTTAAGAGGTCCTTTGTATTTGGTGCACTTTATATACTAACTAATAACTCAGGCTTCACACAGTTCCTTCGTCTGATTACTCATTACGGCTTTTTAAAATAATACTGTGAAAAGCTTGCACTAGCCCAGTTGTAATGCCTACATTAAGTGTCACATATACAGACTTTATGGCTTCCATGCGTCCTATCTCTGTTCTAACTCCTCAAAAAGCCACACTAATGCAATTCATCTTTGACGTGAAAAACCTTCAATCAGTGATGTATTTATCACAGTAAAATAAAATCAATAATGTAACCCAACTATTAAAATCCTTTAATGGATGAAGTAATATACTTAGCTGTTTGCATCATCCTCAAGGTTTAATGCCCAAGGCACTATAGAGAATGGGGCTTACATTTCAAGAATCATAAAACATGAGTGACACCTATTGTGACATATTGCTTCAACACACAAGCTACAGAGGGGGTTTCAGCCGACATATTTGTCTTTGGCGAGATTTAAAAGTAATGATTACTGATCAAGCGCATCTTAATATGTGATACGAATACTGTACGTTTTAAGGTATGTTTGTATTTAACCATCGAGCCGTCAGACTATAGCTGCTTTGTTTGCACAGGGAAGCACATACACTACATTGGTCATTTCCCATTGGACAACCTTTAGCCATTTTATACAGCATTGAGCGGAGCGATGATTTAGTGCGCCCCAATTGAGAAACACTTCCGGGGCTGTAAAAACAACAATCAGCCTCTTTGAATTAAAAGGCCATATGTCCTTTAACAACAACCAAAAAAAACAAAAGATGCTGACTGGAAGTAGGGTGGACGAAATAAAAAAGATCCACTGACATTGCCTTTAATGCTTTTAATCTTGTTGTGATATCTTTACAGCGTCTAACCTTGCTTTGTAAGGCGGACAAACCTCCCTGCTCGCTCCACTGTTAGTTCAACAAACAGCTTTTGGATCCAGATTTGGAAGAATATGAAAACTCGTTTCACCATGGATATGAAACTGTCAAGGTCCTGATAATGGAAAGTGTAACTGCATTACTTTACATTATATATAATGCCAGATTAAACCCTATGCTTGTATTTTCAATGAAAATGGCTCAATTATTTAAAAAAACAAGCATTGGGGATAATGCTTGGAGTTTCTGTAATGATGACTCACGATAGAGTATAGTGAAAAAAAACGGAGATTTTGAGAATAAAGTCATAATATTGGGAGAAAGTCATAATTTAGGCTACAAATAATTAAAGAGGGGCAAAATAAGGAATGTGGAGCATCTTATTAAATTGTAGTTTAGTAGGCTATAGATTTCACAAATAACAAAATACTTGTTTTAGGTCATCAGCACCACATTATCATAAGTATCTGAATTTTGAAATGATTGTGTAAGAAAGAGATACACAGACTTAGACTCTTTTGTGGAGGATGTTTGGTTATTGTTACATCTGGATGATGTCAAAGGGGTTTTGTAGTTTCTCAAGGAAAATTTTTTTAACTTCAAATTATAACTTAATTCTTGTTGTACTATGACTTTTTTGTATTATTGAATTATGGCTTCATTCTCGTAAAATTGCATTATTATTCTCTAAATTTATAAAAAAAAAATCTTCACCCCAATACTCTGTACAATATTACCAACATTTTATTTTGTTACAGGGCGCAGAGCTCACTGACAATCGACAATTTGCTCCAATATTTAAGATAATACACTTTGAAACACATGGTTAAATATATGAGAATATATCACACTTCTTTAATAACAATGTATCTAATTCATCATCAAAGAGAGAACAATAACGATGTCATTTTACGTGTTTGTGAGTCACAACATTGTGAGCTATTGTAGTTTAATATGTGCAGTAATGTGAGAATTCATCGATGTAACAGACTGATGCTACCGTACAGTAAAATTTCAACATGTCCGCTTTAAGCTCCCCATGGAACCATTGACTCACAACTGATCCGATGACGACAAACACTTTTCAGGTTGCCAACGTTTAACCATCGAACAACAAAGCTTATTGATGGAGTCTCTTGTTTAATCAAACTCTTGTTTTTTCTAATCCACAGTGATCCCAAACATCTCAGCACTTAACATGAAATCAAATTGGTGACAGGTTTTATTGAAGTTCAGCTATCGAGTATCAGGATTCAGGTTTCTTATGCTGCTTCTTAATCATGCAAAGTATAAAATTAGATACTCAGACCTACATGTCAGCAAAATGACTGTACTGCACGGTACACATGCAACACTAGATGATAGACCAAACATATTCATACCCAAAGCTTAACAAAGTCCTGAGCAAACGTATTGCTTGTGTCTGAATCTGTCAGTGTTTGTGTGTGTACTTGACGTCTGTTTGCATGCCGACCTAGCTTCAGATTGCTGTTTGAGGATGTAATTGCTCTGCTCCTCTCCTCCTCGGAGTGGCCCAGGATGGATCTGCGCGGGCTGTTTAGCAGTCAATGGCCGGTGCAGATTGTAAACAGATCTCCCATGAATTGCGGGTTTAGCGGTTTTGTGAGTCTCCAAACAAGGTTCTACAGATAACGCCATTCTCTCCCAGACAAAATCAGCCACTTTGCTGCAAGGGTGTGATTTGAGAGGTGCCAGTCAATGTGATTGACAGAATTAATCCCCCACAGGAACAAATAGGAGAGGAAAACAAACCGTGCCCTTATAGAAAACATGTCCCTGTTTAAATCCTACTTTGGTAAATATTTCACCTATCTAACTGCACAGTTAAGAACAGTGGAGGTTATTAAGAAATTAAGCTGCATAATTGACCAAATTAAAAACAACACACACACACACAAACACACAATGGAATATAGGACATAATGCAGGAGAAGGTTGAACTCCTTCGCCTTATACACATACAACCCCAAGCGGAGCTAGTGAGAATATACATGCATATACATGGTTTCTACCTCATATAATCATGAAGTTTGGCAACTTAAATTATACTGTTTCCATTCACTTTCTAAATCCATCCTTAATTTGTGTGCTGTCACCCTGATTAAGACACAAGACTGTTGCACAGATGTGACACACAAAGCACACAGTGACTTTTTAATTAAACATTAAGCTTTCCTGGCTGGTAGGAAAGCAAGTCATCAAGCATTAAACACACATATTAATTTTCAAAGAACCGGTGGTAATGGGAACATCTCAGAGACATTGATGCTAACTTGCCTGAAGCTGACAGGGCAGCAATCTGAAATACAACACTTAACTGTGTAAGCCAGAAAAACAGTTTTTTATCAACTACTTTAAACATGATGAATGTACAGTAGCCCTGGACATTGCAATATTTGATATGAAGTCATGAGGCAAGCCATGTCTGAAGACAGAACCGGTGAGTATTTCAACTTCTCCGGGAACACTGTGGGAGCTGTGATAAGGCTGATGACACAACCAAGACAAATATTGCAGATCCGTGGAAACTCAACAGTGCAATTCAGTTTCCACAGTCGATTTGACAAGAGTAAAGAAGAAAAAGAGACTTTTACTGTAGAAAATTAGATTACACACCGAAATATCACCCCTTTGATACTGAACTATTTGATGCTATTTGGATTGTTTCCAATTTCATAATTATATTTGACAAAAGGCAAAGTGGCGTCTTGGTCAGATTATTGTATTAACTGTTAACATACTGTAGTGGTTTCCTCAGTGATGACGACCCGAGAGCAAAAACACTGTAAAAATTCTTATAACTAATGATGTGACAGTTTACAAAAACATCTATTCATTACCTCTACCAAGGATGTTGTGTTTTTATTGCTGTTAGCAGAATTAGGCAAAGACTACTGAACCAGTTACATTGAACCTTGGTGGAGTATAGGCCCAGGAAGAACCCATTAACTTTTGGAGCAGTTCAAACAAAGGAAGGCGGAATGTTTTGCACTTTCTTTAACATTAGGATATGTAGGGCATTAGCTTTGGCGTAGGTATGCACGCTTCATGTGCCCTTATAGTTTTTGTCAATTATTTGATTCAGACAATGATTGACTCTATGAAACTAAAAAGACCTGATATATAAGCAATGCAAAAACTAGAGATGTTCCGTACAATACTAGCATCGAAAATGCCTCGGAGACTGCCGAAAATGCCGGTTTGGAAGTGATGATTGGTATCATTGTTGTATACATATATATATATATATTTATTTATTTAAAAAAAATTGAATGCACTGGTATCGGACGATACGCAAAGTCCAGGTATCGCTATTGACATCGGGTATCGAAACATTCCAAACAAAAACACATCATAAAATTACTGGAATAGTCTGAACAACAGCTAACATACAACAACTAGCAACACCTAAAGGAATAAGTGTGTTATTTATAATGTACATATATGTTGTTGTATAGAAACATAATGTGTAGGAGACAGCATTGCCAAAGCCACCAGCTAATGTGACATGAATTTCATCATCTGCCTATGTCCATGAGAGTTCACATGGATAATTCACAGGCTTAAACAAAGATTATGTGTTGTCTGTGCACATGCAAACATGTTTGCCTATGCAGACACCATATAAACAGAATTGGGTGAATGTTTGCAATCCTCTCCATTGAATACATACACGTGAATGACTGTACAAGGTGGAACTTTGGTACAATAAATCAAAAACAATAACAGGTTTTGCTAAAACCACAAACAGTACAGTGAAGAACTTCCTCACGCGGACTCACATGTCCAAATTACTTTTAAGAACTGGCACCTATAATGATAGAGGTAATCTACATTTAACACGTACAGCAGTCCCACAATTCCAGTGATCAGTGCGAACACAGATGGAACAGCAGCACATACTCTATCATTTTTTCCTTATAAATGATGTAAAAATGGCCCATAATGGCAGGGAACAAAGAGGATATTCCCCATGTTAGAGCTAACCCCTCACTGATGTCCCGGTGACTTGGCCAGCCACTCTCCCAAGGCCCTACTCCTTGATTAAACGCATAATCCACTACTCCCCATCCCCAATGATTTAGTGTGCCTTTAAATCAGCTTGCGCACACATAAAAACCTCAAATAAAAATCACCAAGAAAAACCATTGCACTCTAACTGTTCTATTAAAATGATACCCAGCCCAGCCTTTCTTCTCTGCAATACCGTTTATTCCACATGAATGCATATCTTCATTTTTTTTCATAGGTATGCATATAAAATATTCAAAGTTTAAAATGTCACAGTTGAAACATCAAATGCAGGAGTCTCTCATTAATCAGCGAGGATGGAGGTTCTCTTTTAAGGTTATAACCCTTTGAAAGAGCAAAAATTACATTTTTGACCTTGAAGATGAGACAAACTCATAAACGTAAAATAATTTGCAGTTTAAAGGGGAAAGAGATATCGTTACCTCAGCCAGCAGTGCTCTGGGTAGGCGGGGGGAGACCAAACAAGTCTCATTTTCATATTTACATCCAAGCTGTTGAGATTAATTTGAAATCACATCAAGTAAAAAAAAGAAACAAAACTCAGAGAAAACATCAAAAGGGGCAACTGTCAAACTTCAAATCCATGCGGGCCTAGCTATCTCCAACGTGTGCAACACAGACTTTTTTCTTGCAGTTTTATTAAATGGTGCATGACATTTTCATTACTCAAGGAAATTAAATTGACTAATTTTCTTACAAGCCCTGTACGTCTGCTATTTTAGGGAGGTGCACAGAGGAGAGCAATTGTTTCAACACCTACACAAAAGAAATGCAGGCGTGCATGTGCTCTCAGAGGAAAAGTGATTTCAAAGACTTATAGGAAATTTGTTCTCTTAATGAGGGAATTTAGAGTTTGGATCTTTTTCTTAAAATGCGGTTTTGATCTTGTGCCAGAGTGTTGATTTGTGTTCATTCACAACAACATAAACACACGCATTTACAGTGAAAATGAGAAAGTGTTATTTAATGGTGTGAGAAAGAGAATTATACTCCCAGAGACCAAGTGATTCAAACTGAACATCGGAGTCAGAGTCAGTATGAATTTAGTTCAGGTTCATTATCTAACAGAAAATAAAACATATACATAACAACAAACATTAATTGAATCAGTACATTTCAAAGATGGATCTTTTTTGGGGAGAAGAGTTCAACGTATTGTTTCTGAGTGTTTTCAGCATCCGAATGCAACACTCGCCAAAAATCATTTAAAATCAGAAATTCAAATGACAGACGTGGGTCAAGACATGTAGAAAAGACTCAGTAGCAGAAGGCGTGAAGCTCTGCTCCGAGACAGGGAAGACATCTGAGGGAAATATGGAGTCAGCCAGGACATCAACGTCGCCCCTCCTCTGGAGATGAAAAGGCTGATTACCTTCACCTCTCAGGGGTGTAAGCCACATGGCTGACAACATCATTGGAAAATAGACTACTGGGCTCCTTTGGGCCCTATAACAGCTTACATTTAATGTGGTGGGGGGAATTCACACTAAAAAGGAGGTGACACCACAGCCTTACTCGTATTGTTGAATACATTATGAAGGAAACCTCTTATTTCTTGTTGTTGGTCGTGATGCAGTAAGAGCGATCAAATATACTGAAATAAAGTGGCTGGTGTTGTTTGAGTTAAAAAGCACAGTTGGAAAAAATGTCACTTATCGACAAGCTGTGTTCCGGTTTTCAATGTTCAATAGTGCGTGTGGTTTTATTTTCCATGTAGAAACAAAATAATGTATCATATGCAGGAGGATTTCGGTAATATTTTTGTGTTTCTCCTGTGGTTGATTAATATTGAGCACTCTGCCGTTACCTGTAACACAACAAAGCCTTTACAGAGATACTCTTAGTGAATTTTTACTGATTCTAATAATAATACTTGCTGCTAAGAAATGGTACGAGTCAAAGACTGTATACAAAGATGGACAACACGTCTCCATTTCCTCCCAGTATCCAGAAATCAAGCCAAAATACACCAGATTTGACTCTGCAATAGCAATTGGAGGATGGAGCTGCAGTAGTGAGGTCTCTGCGATAAACTTGCTCAGCCAATCATGAGTCGGTTTCAGCTGTCAATCATGACTGTTTTTACGGCATCAAATAACTAAAACCAAACTCACTGGAAAGATTTGAACGTCAATCAGTATTAAGAACTAAATAAAAATCATTTTTTGAACAAAGGTAATTTACTTGTAATATTTTTTTGTTTTTAGCCCATGTCCCATCGGCTAACATGGAGGATGCAGGGATTATGGCCTCTATTGCAGCCAGCCTCCAGATCTACTTGTGAGGAGCTGTCATGTTGTCCATCTTTATTTACAGTCTATGGTGTGAGTGAATGCACCCAACAATTTGAAGCTATAAAATCTAAACCAAATTGTTTTTTAAGTCCTCCACACTGTATCAATGACACATTTCAAATGCCATCGGATAAAAAAATGGCAATTCCAAAATGATATCCCACTAATCCTTTGTTGAATAAGCTGGGACCCTCTGTATGACCTCTGAGTTCGTCATCAGAAAACCACAATTTACTGGCTGCCTGAACTCTATTTCAAAGGTTAGCGAATTAACTTAAAATTACTTACAATGCTATTAAAATGCTGAGCTCTTTTGTTGTGGCAGTAAATTAATTTAAAACCTCAGCGATTTGAAATATTCTGAGACATGTCAGGGGGGAAACATAAAAAATAATAAAAAAGAAAGGCAGAAGTGAGGCTTTCTCAATGCTTTTGGCTTGGCAAATGCTTGTCTTGAATGATGAGAAAAAGAAATTGCGCTTAACCAGAAACACATGGTATTTCACTGGAGAGGAAGCCTTCATAAGAGGATCATGGCTGCGTAATAAACGGAGACAGGAAAAGGGCACGTGTGGCGGTTTGGGTGGATGAGGAGTTTTTCTAAGGCGAGATGGAGCCAAAGTCTTTTTTTTTTTATGTGTGAGCTGAAGTGGAGGCTTGCTCAACCTCTCTTGATCTGCGCAATGAAAACTGAACACTCCAACACACACACACACACACACACTGAGTCATCTACGTAAAAGTGAGTTTCTCACAATTCTATATTTCCTATTCGTCGCGTGTGTCTGTAATTATCACTATCAGATTGGATGCCCGTGTTGTGCCCTGTGCAATTTTGTCATTATAATTAAGATTTCTTGATCTTGTCTCTATGTTCTTCTTGACATGATTGCTGAAGGGAAAAGTGTCCACGTTTAACCATTGCACACATCTACTTGCCTACTGGACGATATGTTGATGGGCTGATTGTATTTTTTTCTTTAGCAATTGATCAAATCTCAAAACAAAGATATATCGAAAAAAAAAATCTCATCGGTAAATTCTAGCTCTATTTGTATTTTCTTGATATATGATTTAGTATCGGCAATGAAAAATAACTGTATATACAGCACATAATCAGAGGTAAAGCAGTAACCTTGGTCATTTTGGGTCTTTTTGCCTGCTGGTGTCAATTTTGTATGTGCTCTGCACTCGGGCATACATATGTCTGTGCCGTAATCACAACAACAATCTTTTACAGATTGCCCATAATTAGAAAAGCTCCTCTCCAAACCAGCTCCATGTTAAGAGCATGATTGCAGCCAAATTGAGCAGTAATTTGTACGATGTGGATGTGGGTGCAGCGTGAGGGGAGAAGTCTGATGGTTTAATACCACTTTTATCAGGCCTGGCTCGCCAGCCTCACTCACACTGAGCACACGGATGTTTGGATCAGGCCGGGAGAAGAGCCTCTGTATTGCATCATGGTGAAACAGACATCAAGCTCATTAAAAAGTAAAAAAAAGAGGGAAAGAAGGCAGAACCAGTTTACAGGTTTTCTGTCCTGAAGAACCCCAGGAGACCCATCATGGATGCTAATGGAATCACTTGCCCCACTATTATACAAAAACCTAAACATCACCTGGCTACCTGTGTGTGAAGGAACAGATGCACTCATTATTATTCCACGAAGCTTATCAAGGCCATGCTACTGAGAGGTCCAATAAAAACTGTAGCACAGACACAGCATTTATTCTCGACTCAGGGATATTTATACATAGCAATGTCTTTTTTTAACCTGGATAAGAACTGTGCAACTTAATCATGACCTCTGATACAATTAGATCCCACTTTTCACAGTGGCTCACTGGAAAGGACACTACATCAGGATTTCTATTCAAGGGCTAATGACTTTTTCTGTATATGACTTTTTCTGTATATGCAGTCATACTACCAGAGACCTGTTTCCTGATTTTGATGTTTAACATCTGTGATGCATCTTGAGATGGCTTAGTACAATATTATATAAAATATTATAGTATAATTAATCAGCTTACATTTACAGATTTTATGCAATCTACAGAAAACATCGTAGAAGGTTATGAATTTAAAAACTATTCTGGATCATGTCAAACGCATTGTAAACAAGCTTTGTGTACTTATATAATAAGGTTATTTTATGTTAAATGTATTTTAGTGTAAAAATACACATAACATAACTTTGAGTTTAAAGTGATTAAAAAGTAGAAGAATCTTAGTACCAGCTTAGAAAACTGCTAAAGCCATAAACAGGTTGGAAACACTGGGCAGTTGATGGCCTGCATCAGCAAAGGTATGTTTTTCACCCACTGTAATTACTGCTGCCAATCCAGAGTGATTTTATAATTCCAAAAATCCTGACACTTCACAAAGACTCTATAATTGCATCAGTGCGGCCTTTCACACCTCAGGTCTATTAATTATTTTCTTCCAAGGACCTGTCTCGAAATATATCTGGGTTTTTTTCCTGAACGCCACCTCATGAGAAGATGTGGAATTTTTCATGAAAACATGAAAAATATCCTCTTGAGATCACTGCTCGCTCTCCTCTCCCGCCTGCCCTCAGAAACGTCCCAGAGTAGAGCAATGACGTGGTGCTAAAAACACAGCAAAGCTTCAAGAATTTCAGAAACGAATGGAGAGAGGAGAGTTTACAGTCCAAGAGGCAGAATGTAGAGGAGTAAAGGTCGAAACCAGCACTTTCAACTACAGTACGAAACTTCATAAAGGAATAAAAACTGGTTTGTTTGGCACCAGAACTTGGCGTCAGTCACAGACAATAATCCCAAATGTAAAATCCTCCCTAAAGGAACAGCTTCTCAAAATATATAACCCAAACACACTACATATACTCAGTGGATATAATGTATTATTGGATATTGCTTTTTCTTGGAGGTGTATTGGAGTGAACCACTAAGTAAACACAAAAAACACAAGACAGGCGCTAAAGCTTTGGCAGAGCCAGCTAGCACCTTAGCCATGCAACAGACAGAAGGCTAACCACCAGCAGAAATGCTACTTACATAATAAAAGCCCCAGCTGCTTGAAAGCAACACGCAGAGCACACTTGATAATACCTTCGTTTTGGGGACGAACAGCATTAAGAGCAGCTTGGGCCACATTCTTCTGTTCAGACAATTCTGACCCCGCAAGCAAACTAACCAGGCTTGACCCGAACCCGACAAGCGTTCTGGTTTTTGGTGTCCAAACACGTTGTGGTTAACGTTAGCTGCAGTGAGATTGTGCAACATGACCGACCTGACCTGAACCTGATATCATGTTAATCTAAACCTGGCCTGGCACAGGGTTGTGTCGGTCGATGCTTATTTCTCAGGAAAACATTAACTCTTGTTTTTAGGACTCAAATAAGACAGAGCTTATATCACAGCAATGCAGGCATATTGAAGGACTTGTAAAAACACTACAGCTCAAGGAGAGCACCAATTTCTGTTTCTATATGAATAGCAACAAATAGCTTAGACGAGATGTTCATATTGGGTCAAGACATTATCGTCTAACTGTCAAATATCATGTCACATTTCAAACAGGATATTGTATATCATATATTTACTGGGTGACTTTGTGTGTTACCATGATAAAATATGGTCCTGCAGGCACTGCGATAGCACTGAGTCACAAAACTGTACAGGTGTAATTGTACAGTTGAGTTCAGATATGGGTGTGGTCGTCTATGACAACCCAGTATCCATGGGTGTGATACCAACACAACATGGTCTCTGGTATTTATTTTTCCTTATTACTGTGAAAAACAAGAACTGGCTCAACAGGCTGGTTTTCAACAGAAAACTCCCACTGAAAAAAACGAGTTTAACTGAAGTTGGTGTAACAGGTGTGAATCCTTCTCTTATAGTCATCAGATCACATAGAACCAATCAAACATGCAATGAAAAAGTACACATACATACAAAGCAACTGTTTATCTCTAGAGTGAATCTTTCTGCCTATACTGTAGCATCTTTTCTTGACTTGGGGAAATTATACACAAATGCCACATCAAAATAAATAATAAAAATAATAATTAATGTTGCTGTTTTAACTTTGCTTTTATGACCCGCAGTGTTTGCAAATGTATTTTGCTGAGTGATTTTTATAGCCTGTTAAAATCTGTATTTGTGCTAAAGCCAGTAATGCGCTTTGTATTCGTCAGGAGCGAAATGCAAATTGCTCTTTTCAGATGATTTTTACCCTTCAGGTGTTTATGAACAAAGACTTACGGCGCGGCATCAATTCACATAACTGGAGGTCTAATGACATCACTCTGAAATAAAGTTCTTTAGTACACTGCTTTCGAGCCAAGTGACAGCTTCAAATCTGCTCACTTAGGAAAATTGATGAGCTCCATTTCCAAAATGGTGCCCTTGACAGACATTGAAATGATGGCAAGCGTTAAGTTTTATGTGATGTAGTTGACTCCAACATAACCATACTACAAGCTCCGATCAACTAGTCAACCCATGACATCCACAGAAGCTGCTGATACATTTTTCTCTGTCACGCAAAGAGACGCTCGGTTTTAAGTTCAGCCTCTCCTCATTTAATAAGAGACCCTATTGTTGGATGTCCATTTATAACTTTTAAGAAGTGCCACAAAAAGGATCTCGTGGAGAAAACACCAGTTTACTTAGTTCAAAACTTTCGCCTCCTGATTGTTTTGGATACACAAGTGGGCCGCAGTGGGGACTCAAGAGGAAGCGGCAGTGGCAAAATAATATTTAAACAAAAAGACAAACATAAAATATTTCTGCAAGATGCTAAAATCCCTGTAGAGCACCAAAAGCATGGAGCTTAAAGATTTACTGCAGTCCTCTTATCTTTCATTACTGACGAGTGTGGAAGAGAGGCAGACATATTCTACTTTCTGCATTTCTGTTCTGATCCCAGTCCAACTCCATTAAACAATTGTGTTTCAGAGGATGCATCAACTTCATTCTCTGAGCACTGCTTGGATATGAAGAAGGGGAAAAAAGAAAGAGGGAAGACTGTCTCAGAAATTAAGTTCTTTAAGACCATCTTTACCCTCTTCTGTTCTTAATAAGAGATCTGTTTCTTTCTGTTGTTTTTTTCTCATAAAGCTGTGCAACGTATGAAAGCGCTGGAATGAAAGCCAGCACAATAGCATTACAGAACAAAGGCAGGAAGGAGATTGAGGGGAAAAACAGGGGGAAAATGGCATCATCTCTAAACTTAATGAAACAGCATCCTTTCATTTTTTTCTGGTAATTATAATAAAGATGGAAAAACATAATAAACGTCTCCCTGCCCCCACCTGCTAACAGTAATTATAATAGACTCAACAATAAATGGTAAAGCAGCACAGAGCTGCATCTTGGGAATTCTCAGGGGTCTGTGGATTAGCTTGAAAAGCCTGAATGATTAAAATACACTAATTAAAATTTTGTGTTCCTTGGTAACTCGTCTTCCAAGGCCCCTTGTGCTGGCAAAATGGGAATAAATGCGACAAAAGCAAATACTCTTTTGGACCTGAATAAATAAACAAGTCTAATCAACTTAGTGTTTTTACAGTGAGTTACATCGAAAAAAAACTTTCTTCATGACCTTTCCTAAAATTTTCTGCACTTTTCATCCGTCGGGGCGATAGCAAGGGTATTTTTGACTATGTTGTTCTAATCAAGCCAGACTTAGGAGGCACCAGACAGGTTGGATGTCCTATCACACTGCTTTTGATCAGGCAGAGCAGCCCCGTCGTGACTTCTAATTATTATTTAGACAAAGTTTGACAAAGGATTTGGTTGATTTTCTGTCTAGAAACTGAAGCTGCTATCTTTGTGGCAGAATTATACAGTAAAAAACTGCTGTTGGTTCATATTGCAGACTATACCGCACTTTACTGACGTGGACGTGATGAATACATTTTAGATTTTACATAATGCCTGGTATTTACCATAGGTGGGATACATAAAACAAGTGTGTGCTTGCTTTAAACTCTGAGGTGGGGTTAATCTCTAGTTAAAAGATCAGACGGGGAGGGATCAAAGTAGCGGAGGTTACGATCAAATAACCGCCATGTAATCTACACAGGAACCAATGTCACTCCTTTTGTTTTATGATTTAAAACAGGCAAAATTATACCAGAAAGATGTTTTTAAATCAAATTAGTTGTGAGAAAGAGTATTTTTTTCCCGAGCCTCTTCCCATGATCCCCCTCTACAAAAAGCGTACACTGAATCCTCTGATATTCTGCTGTCTTTGCAAATAATGTCAAACAGTTGTTTAAAGTCAGCAGGGACAATATTGTGATATAAAAAAAGGATTCTCTACTTCACAGTAGACATATTTTCTTTTATCTGCTGTGGCAGCACTACGGAAAATCTAAAGGTAAAAATGAATGTATTAACATTGTGTTTGGCAACTGATTTTCCTTTTTTCTTTTTTCGGGGGAGCCAGTGGGTATCAAAAAATCAATTAGCTTGTTATCATGATTTTGTCAAAGAAATGACACCACAGGCACACACATACAAATTAACACGGAGGTGCTGTACTTAATCTGGCTGGCAGAGCTGCTCTTTGTAATAACCAACACTTTTCCTGACATTCCTGCCTGTGTATATCCACAGTAAAACACACATCATGTGCTCTGTATCTGTCAGACAGTTAGGCCTTTGGCTGTCGTGAATCCAGTCTGGTCACTGGGAGTTGGCCCCTTTCTGCCAGGGTGTCAAAACAGAGCTGCGCTTCAAAAATGCTGTAATCCCTGCCGGGATTACCGAAGAGACTGAAAAGATTCAAAAAGCCTGCTTACAAATTTAATTACCTTTGCAGTTAACCAGAGCTTAGCAGCCAATGACCTGATATTTCCACTGAAGACTGGCTAAGGGAGAATGGATTGGAGATGGCGGGGCCGAGTGGGCCACTGAGACTGGCAAGTGTGGCAATCCGGGGCGGCTCAGAACCATCCGGTGGGCATACTCAGTGCCAGCCAGGGCAACAACAGCACACATGTGGCCCTATCTTCTGCTGGAGTGCAAATTAGATACAGTTGATTAAAATATCGAGTCATTTCACAGTCACTGTTGGGGGAATAAAAGGAGTGCGAGTACTGGAAATGTGCTGTGGTGTGAGAGTGTGCTTGTATGTATGAGACAGACAGGGAGAGAGAGGAGGGAGAGTGGGCGGGGGGGTTCTGCGGAGAGAGGGGAGAAAGACCGAGCTCTCTTAAATTTGAACAATGAACACATTTCTCATTTATATAGATTCCCTTTGACAAATATGCCCTTTCCCAAAGGACAACTTTGAGACACCTCTACTTGCAATAGCAGAGAATTCTCAGCGATAAATCAGGTGACTTCACAACAGTATAACAAGTGTTGGGGAGAGCAGTGAGCAGCGTTGTGTACTCATGAGCTGCATGTTCCACAGACACCGTTTAACACCTCTGCTCCCTCTTCGTCTTTTTTAACTCAAGTAAGAAAGAAAATTCCAAGTTCTTTGTTCACCCAAAAAAGTGAGTATGACTTGTGGTATAAAAACTTCTGCCTCGCTGCAATACAACAAAAGAAAATTAACACTTTGGGGTTGCCCTGGAAACCTAATTGCATCACAACACCGCGCACAGGAGCCAAAGTAACTGAATTTTGATGAAAAGGCGGTGATAATTTACGGCATTGAGAAATTAGTTGCCGTGGCGACGCGTTAATTACATCTCAAATTAACAATGCAAGTGTAGTGAAATTAAATATAAATCATATTTTCTGCATAAATTACAGGGGTTGATTAGTGCGGGCGCCAGGAGAGAGAGGTTGAGATTCCAAGGGCCTGTCACATCCCCCTCCCTCCTTCTTCATCCCTCCTCCCTCCCTCTCTCTCTTTCTCTCTCCCTCCATCCTGACTGGTTCATTTAAAGACAGGGACTGGATTACACCAGAGGACCCAACTCCACCTGAGCATGTTTTGCATTTTTACAATAAATGAATCAATGCACGGCAAGTGGTAGCTGAGCTGGATATTAGTGGATTTGTCCATAAACATGTCTGTGTTCTTTTTTGACAGAACTCATATTTTTGGGAGGGTTTTGCAGGCTGGTGTGCACATCTGGAATACTATAGAACTGCATGTGTATATTTGTGTAGTTGGAATAATAATATTGATATTGGGTATAATTCGGATCAGTGTGTGTGTGTTTGTATGTGTGTGTGTGTGTGTCTGTCTGTCTGTCTGTCTGTCTGTCTGTCTGTCTGTCTGTCTGTCTGTCTGTCTGTGTGTGTGGGTAACTCAGCATTTTGAATCTATACACTTGTGTTCTATGTAGAACTTTCTCCAGCTCTGGGGCTTCTCTATTAAGTGCTGCATGATACATTTATAAATGTCAGGTAAAAATCTAATTAAACCAAGTCTTATTAACACAGTGTTAGTGCATAAGAAAGATTGCATTTAAACTATTAAAGTCCAGGCTTTCAAACTTCAATGGTGTGGAAAGTGTACTCCAGAGCACATTTACAGTTTTCTCTGCATCTGCAGTGTCTCCACATGCTATATGCCATTGTGTGTGTGATGGAGGATGTGTCCCGGTGGGTGTTAAACTGTTATCTGCGGTTTGTGTAGGTCCAGGAAAGACAGGAGAAGGGAGAGAGAAAGCACAGCGGAGAGGGAGAAGTGAGTCTCTCCTCCCCACGATCCCTCATGTGGCCCAACTTCCCTTTAAGCATCACAAACAAGCCTCAGGAGTGATGTCAAGGAGGGAGGGCGGGTGGTCGGGGGTGCCGAGCCGAGAGAGAAAGCTGAGCACAAACACAACAGCAACAGGAACCAACTTGAGCAGTCTAAATTATTCATACACCAGATGGATACATTTCCCTAGGATTTCACACTAAAACGCAGCTATTCAGCTTCCCCTCGCGTTACTGTCTATTCAAGGGACGGCGCCAGGAATCAAGATAACTATCACTTTATCTAAACCGTTTCATGTCTGATTCATATCAACTTTGAAGAGTGGAAGCCCCTCGACACCGTGATCTCACGTTTGTTCTGTTCCACAGGCACAGTGGAGGGGGAACATGTTCTCTTCCCTCTATCTTCAAAGAAGTAGGCACTGCTATGACCTTGTCTGAAGGATATTATACAAATCAAAGGCTCCTTAGAGACGCATGTCATGTATATCACTGGCTACACCTCACACGCTTGATGTGTGCTTGTATTCAGCCCAAAGGTGCTGGGATCAGGAGAAAAAATTACAGTCATCTTATCGACGTACAGTGGTATTTTGTACCACTGTTCCGACCCTACTCCTCATTCATTTCTGAAACTCAAACAATCCTTTTCAAGTGTGTTCAAGTGAGTTGGAAACGTCACTTAAAACCACATACGTTTTGATTATATCAAAACTGTGATTCACCTGAGTCAGATATGGGGAAATGTAACCATTTACATAAGATGAGATAAAAGTAATTTAGTCACTTGGTGATTGTTATTGCTCAAATACACTCACCTTGAATCTGAAAAATGAATTAATAAACTAGAATTGTACTCGTAATTGTAATTGCACCATGCAGTAGCTGATAAAAGCCTACACACTTATGAAACCACTTTAAAATCCACTAGACCCAGATTTTTATTTAGATCGAGAATCGCACTCTCGCTGATGTCTGATTTTTTTCATCAAGATTCACAGATAATTCTCAGGGAATTCAATGAAAATGTTGATAAACGCGATGTCAAAGAAAGTGAAATAAAATTAAAATTTAGTGTGTTTTTCCCTGACCCATACTGCATCCTTCCACCAAGTCACGTGGTAATCCGTCCAGTAATTTTGTGTAATCCCGATAACAATTACACAGACAAACAAACCAGAGGGGCACAGAGAGGGCACACCCCCGCCAAGGCCCGATAGTCCCTTTATGAAACCACATTGAAATTCACTTGATTCGTATTTTGATATGGATCTGCACCATATTGCTCACTCTCAAAATATCAGCCCCATTTAAAAATGTGTTCTATTGAAAAATGGAATATTTAAAGAAACTAAAGGAAAGCAGGAAAGAAACAAATGCAAACAAAAACATAACCTCCTTGGTGGAAATAATAATATAGTATTGTATATTGTTCTGCATTTAAAGTGTAACAGTGTTATGATTTCTGGGGGCAATAATGTGAGTGTTTTGAGTTGTTTGACAATAAAAACACTTTTTTACAAACTCCATTACCTTTAAAGGAATCTCGACTAAATAAAGCTCACATTTTCCAATGCACTCGTGTTACCATGACACTCACCATAATAGATGGGTGTTGATACTTTAATGCCCAAGCTTGTCAATGGATGGATTATCGTTCTGTACACTCCCATGAGAAAAATTCCTAACTTATTTCACAATGCACGCTGAAATTCAAAGACACTGTGTTTATAACAACTTGATGAAGCTGACGGCGCCAAGTTTTAATATATGAAAACAATCAACACAGCCATTCATAAAGAAGATCTCTGGCTGCTGTCAGTGAAGGATTCATCTTTCACATGTGACGCACTTAGTCAAAAGCATTCATTTTATGTTTACAGTATTTCTCCTGCCGCAGCTATTAGTAGGCAGAAAACTAATCATAAATGTCTGCCAACTAATCCGCCCCTGTAATAATTACTGTGTGGTGTGTGGCATCACACTCCCACCACCACCCCCTGTCAACAAATTCAACTTTGAACACAAACCGTCCCGCCTCATTTCACAGAAAGTAACTTCCTGTGCTGGGACAAGAAGGTTAGGATGACCTCGGTCCCTGGGGTGCTCCGCTGCAGATCCATTTGTGAATGAAGATGACGACTTATAAAAGGACAAGACGTCATTAAGAGAATAAGTAGCCTTTCCAGTAGTGTTTTTTGCACCACCCCCCCACTGGAAGTAATTCCAATGCATTTATACAGAACTGAAAGTGCTTGAGAGTGGGAGGGGCAGCGATTTAATGGTCCAATAATGTCTAAGCTAAAGCATAGTTGTCCTCCCAAGATGGTACAAAAAAGTAACACGCTCACACTGACCAGTTGGACGATTTAAGAGGCAGTTAAGGAGGGATGATTTCAAAAAGGATGCACCGCAAGCTCCCATATATTTAGTCAAATGCATCAATAGAGCAGCCAGAATGGATAAACTATCCACATATGAATGGATTCTATCAAAATACCACATGTCAGTGTGTGACACTTTAACGAGAGATGGTCAAATGACATTTATTTAAGTGGCATATCTTACACAGTAGATAGAAATGGGAAAGAAAATGGAAAAGGTCAATAAAAACAAGCCAGGGACCTCAGTATCAAGCTGTAAAGGATGTGTTTGACATCTTTCCTCATTTGTCTTTTTCCATCCTCCTCCGCTCTTCGTTCCTCCCCTCACCTTTCAGGTTACAGTATCGCAAAGCGCTAAAAGTCTGGCAAACGCAGCAGGCCTTCAAGGCATCTCAGCATCCATCATCCTTTACTTATGTCACCGGCAGTCGAGGCGCAGGTGTGGCCCCCCCAGCATCACGCAGACCATTTCTAAAACATGTCACCACTTACCTGTCACAGGAAATAGGAAACACCTTTGGCTGTGATATTTGGTTTGATAAGCCAAATAAAATCACTTTCATACGCGGTGAGTTCTCCTAAATGTCACATATACTGCTGCGTGAAAAAAAAAAAGGCAAGACCCTCCTCACAAGTTTAAATAAACCCTGCAGGATAATGCTGGCTCTCCTGGGGGAACCAAAAGCTGATGGCTTTGAAACAGGAGGGAAGGTATTTTCAGCAGAGCTGCCCAGCATGAGAGATCCTGCATGTCTCACAGCTGAGCTTGTTTTATTGAAAGGTTGTTTGAAAGGCCCTGAACCTAAGAAATCGGTGGTCATGTTTGTTTGGCTTAAAAAGGGAGTAGCATTTAAAAGCTTCACAAAAAAGAGCAGTGTAAATAGAAAAGAAAATGAGATGGGCGAGTGCCCATAGCAACTTGGAAACATGCGCAGGGAAGATTTGTAGAAATTAATAAAAATGGCCTCAATAAAGCTTCTATTACAACCTGCTACAAATGTGCAGAGCACAAGCCGAGCTCAACTGCACTGTGCAAATAAGTGGCAGAACCAGTGCTGTTATCAGGTAATGGAGTCAGAGGAAGCGAGAGGGCCTCGGTGAACTTGACACTCCCATTAGGCCCCTACTGGAAAGTGCAGTATTTGATCAGGAGATGGGAATTGAGCAAAAATGAACTGAAACTAGATCCCACATGACTTATTTTCCTGTTGGCTCTCAGCTTTAGGTGTCACTCAGACTTAATAAAGCTCTCCCATTTTCATTTTATCACAGAAAATAGACTGAGCAAAAATAAAATCAGTCGGTTTTGCCTTAATGGAGAAAAGTAATGGCGGGGTGAAACTGACACAACACATTTTATCCATAGTAATACTATCAAAATGAAAGCATATTCACTTCTGGTGTTTTCCAGGAATCAATTCAAACTGAATATTGGCCTTTTTCACAGACTTTATTTCATAATGGTTCCAACAAATACAGCACTCTGGCAACAGCCTGTCACCTCGGGTGATACCAACACAGCTATTTCACCCTATAGAGTTACAGTGTTCTCCAGCCCACACTGTAGCTCCTCCACCAACCTATAACTCTTATTTTATTTCCGCACTTTATACATTAGAGGTACATTACACCCATCCCAGTAGATAGGATGAGTCCACTTTTACACCCAGGTGTTACATTGCAAGGTTAGGTCATTTGGATGGCTGTGACCTTTGATGGCTCCATCTTCAATGAAAATGATCTGGTGATCTCCGCATTGACATGCACACAGATGCCCTTGTGCTGAACATTCACACTATGGTGATAAGGCCAGAGCAATTCACTCGGGAGACATTATGGAAATATTCATTTGGGAATTACGAATTATAATTAGAAGGCCACATTTCCTTGTCGTAGGAATGGTGGGGTTTGCATAGTTTCACAGGGATAAGGCTAAAAAGGAAATCTTGTCAAGAACAAGATTTTCCTGCATCTTTCCTAGGTTGTGCTTTAGCGCAGCATATGGTTGGGATGTTTATAATTCCAGTCTTCTTTAAAGAATGCTTTGCGTTTAAAGAAGTAATTAGATCAAGCAAAGTACGAGGAAAATCCAACACTGAGTCCCAAGTGTTCTGGTATGTGATTAATTATTCTGAGGAAGACAGATGTTAAATTGTGTATGCCCATCAGCGCTAAGACTTTCTGAAGATTTATCATTCATGTAAATCATGAATAAAATATTTCCTTGTTGACAGAAAATGCTACATCTGTTTGGCGCGCCATTTACCAGCAACTGCAGGAAAATAAGTACACAAGTCTGACCTATTAACGCCTGTTTTCCACACAGAGTGGACACACAACACAAAACTGACAAGATAGGCGATTTGTATTTAATTACATGAAATCACTTCAGAGTGGTTACAAAACTTGATCAGCCACATAAAAACCAATTACCAGCTTAAATGTTGCAGTCGATCATACAGTATATTGCTTCACTATAAGAACTGTATGTACGGTGCTCTTCAGCGATAGTGTATCAATGAAATATCTGAGTTACATTAACAAAAATTACTCTAAATTCTTTCTATCAAACAACAACTGAATTAGCCGCCCTTCGTGTACATGTGTGCTTCTGTTTTCCACAGATGTATGAATAAATAAGTAAAAACAGTCAAGCGAGTGTGAGGGTGTCATGGGGATCACGGACGAGGCAATGGCGGTGGTGGAGGTCGAGCCACAAGCCACTGGGACGGTAGCGTCTCCAGTCGCCCCTGGCGACCATCACGTTGCCATGCTCCGGAACAGACAGGCCTGCTCGCACAACAGATGGAACTAATGATGCGAAACAAAAGAGATCATTTCACCGTGGTCCTCTAGGAAGCCACAAAGAAGTTTGAATGATGGGACCAGGGGACTTGCATGGGGTTAGATATGGGTAGCGTGTTTTTTTTCTGGATGTTGCTCAGAAGAGGAGGGAAAAAAGCCCTTTGATGTTTCTAACAGAAAGCGGAGCATTAAAAAGGCAAGTATGAAAAAAAAGAGAGAAATGTTAATCAACCTTCAAGGATCCCCACTGGACATGGGTTTTATTTCAGATTTTATGGACTTTGGGTCTCTGATAAATATTCAGTCACATACGGGTCATCAGACATCTCATTAATGCAAACTGATGACCGAGACAGCTGTGAACCTGCAGTCACTGAGTGGGTATTTCAAGGTTTTAAAAAAGTCCTCTCGTCTTGTTATTAATATTGTTCGTTATTCTATTAACCTATTTTACAAATAACCTGAACAATAACGAAATACTATAGTCATCAGACTTGGGTCAGTTTGATAGCTTTACTTTATGATTTATCATGTCACATATCATTAAGAGAAAAACAATTTCAATACCAAAGTGTACAGAGAAATTATACAAGACCTCAATATCAAAACAGTCTGGTGAGTAAGGTTGTAAAATGTCCTGTAAAATAGGATTGCGTATGTGCGCCACCCGTTTTTTTACACGGCGGTGGATAACAGTTGTAAACAAACTGCTGTGTCCTGAACTGACAAAAACAAATCAAATTTGAGCTGAGGACATTTGCATATCCTGGGGGACAGGATTAGATTTAGAGGTCATCTCTTCCGAGCCGGTCCTCAGCAGACGCCAATGTAATGTTTCTATGTCAAGTACATTCAATTGAAGCGTACGTGAGCCCAGTCTGTTTTCCAAGCCAGACAGTCAGAGAGAGGGAGCGCCGCTCTCTAAATACAGTGTGTGAACCTAGAGAAAGCCAAACACCTAGGGATGGGATTTAACCGGGATGGAGCGGAGTGGAGCCCAATCCACGCCCGTCCACACGCGGAGGGGATCGCTGGGAAAAGTTCAGCTCCGACACCGACACAAACAGCGGAGCGAGGCCTGTATTAGAGTCAGGTTAGCAAAGATAACACTATCAGCCTGATCCCCATGGGTACCAAATGCCGGGCCTTACTGGCAAATAAAGCTACAGTGTCTTGACTCCTTGGCACATTAGCTCTGATTACAATGACCTTCATTATATCAGCTACCCTTATTACAACACGTAGAAGGCGTCTCTCCCCTGGGCAAAGCACAGTGGGGGAAAGAGTAAAGGAAAGCGGCGAGATTCACTCGTAAGACTTGAGCTGTGAAAACCAGTGTTCAGACCTGTACTGCAATGTACAATTAACACCTGTGAAAACAATCAGTTGCTGACCAGTTGCTCCACTTTATGTCACTTTGGGGATATATATTGTTAAATTTAAACTTATCTATACTGCATTTTGAATACAGTATTGGACAGTTAAGTTATACTTACATTGTTATACGGATTGGCAGTAATACGGTAAATATGAGCATTTGTTTGGATCTTTTTTTAAATTTGAGTTGTAGGATTATACAAACAGTAATGAGTCAGCAATCAATAAGCCAAAGATATTAAAACCACAAACTCAACATCATCGGCGCTGCAGCTTTCCACAGCAAATTGGCCATAACCTCATTATGATTTTAATGTCTTTTTGATCTTTAGTTCCTTAAAATAGCGTATCCAGAAAGAACCACAAATATTGTAATTGAATACAACTATTTTTGCAGATTTCATTACTTAATAACATGCTTGGCTGTACAAGGATTTAACATTGCACATCCTATGCGCACTGCCAAGCACTGTTTAATATGTAACCATGTTGTTAACCTCAATTTCCTGCCCAGTCTGCCCCTCCACAGGCCACATTGTGAGCTCTTGGCAAACGTTAGCGCCGTAGTGGTGACTCTCATTCAGCCTGACCACCCTGTAGGCGAGGGGGATTCTCTCCCACAGCCCTGCTGATCCCTCCTCCAGGGCTCCGGCTCCGCGTCTCATCCTCCCTCTCTGCTGGCAGGTGACTCAAAACAACAGACGCTGCCCTGAGAGAGCCGCCTCACCCTGTTCACTTAGCCTTGCCAGCACATCCCCAACATGGGATGAGCTGAACCGTGGGGGTTCCGAGGACCGTCCCTTCAACCAGCGGGAGAGCGCGATGTTTGTTTTTGTGCAGCGATGGGGAGGGAGGGGTGCGCAAATCAGCTTGTTTTGGATTAAGTACAAATCAAGAGATACTGAGAACTACGAGATGTTCCTCGACAGCGAGTGGAGAGCGAGAACACCTGTAGGAGGCACAGGGTAACAACCAGCGGTTGTCACACACACACACAGTATCACTCTCAGCCTCTTATTCACATATTTGTCAAAGTATAATTCCTGAGGAAGAATAGATGATACAATAGCAATATAGCCAAGAGTGCACTTAACAGAATCAGGGTTTAAGCCATGTTGATCCCCTATGACAGAATGTTAAAAAAAAGCAAATAAAATTGTAACTTAATTATAGATTTATAATGAGCCACTGCACCACTGCCAAAAACAAGTCCCATACCAAGGCAAACAGGCACCTGCTGAATGCTCTCTGCTCATGGGTTTTCATAGCTTAATTAATCTAGGCCTTGGGGTATCATGACTCGTGCGTGCTGCTTGCGTGCATGTTTGAGACAATTAAGTTGTTCCAGGAAACGGAGGTGTAGCTTCAACATGGCGCGGTGACACCAATACTGCACATTACTGGCCACATTTTGTGTTTTCTGAAAGTCAAGTCAACGATTCCAATAATTTGTTTCCCATGGACAGAAAAAGAAATAGTAAATGTGTGAAATACGGCTCAAAACAAATTAATTACAAAGCATTTAGTTTCATTTCATCTTCTTAGCTAGTGAATACATCTACCTACTAAATCCACAAACGCCTGTCTGTACGTGGAACACACATCTTGCAAACCATTCATCTAATCGGCTTCACACTTAGCATGTGCATTGTAATTTGCCCGAGGAAGTGCAGTGCTGAGTTTGGTGAAATTTGAAACATTGCCGATAAAATCTTCATGCAGATAATCCGGGTAGGATGAACACAAGGTTTTCTTACTTCCCTCTGCACTATAGACTGTTTTCAAAAACAAGCTCTGCAAACAACGTCCAGCACCCAAACAAAAAGATTGGACAGTATAGTGTAGAACTGTTTGAGGAGGACTCACTAATAGCTCCAGAGCATTAACACAGGACAAGAGCACAGGCCATTCCAAGCAGGCAGGTTTAGAACGGGCACTGCACTAGCAACTAAATATACAGTAAATATTAGTATACCATGTACAACCGCACACAAATATAATTTTGAGACTCACCTTTCTGTTGAAAAATCTGTGCCGGAGCTGAGTCCACTGAGGAGTTATCGCGTCTGGGCAATGCTCACTCTGCTGCCATCTATTTTCTGTAGATAAACATAAAACAGCTGTTTACCATCACATGTCGTTTCTTTGAAATGAGAGATTTAAAGCACAGAGTATTTGACCAGATTGCACCAAGGATGCCACTGCTAACGTGACCAATAGCAGCTTGGGCGAAAATAAATGAATCTTCAAAGCAGTTACACAAAGTCACACACATCTCAAATCCAGACAAATCAGCAGAAAATCGTTGCTTAAAGAAGATTAAATGAAAACTATGTTTACTCTAATATTTACTAGGTGATGTAAATTTATTTCTTGCACAATCTGTACCTGAATAATGACAAGCTTTAATCTTGTGAGAACAATTTTTCTATGTGGAAATGCTGCCTCTTCTACAGACAAATGTAGAAAATTGAAGTCTGACAGGGGAAAACCAAGTATTGACTCTGTCTTTCATCCTCGTGTGACCAAGGGAGAATCCCACGTTATGGCCACAGCTGGCAGGAGAAGGCAGAGGAAGAAGAGGGGATTGATCTACGAAGGACAAGCAAATGAAACATGTCATCTTTAAAGCTGCCATGACTAACAATTTGTTTTTCTCAAAATTAAGACCCCACTCTTCCTTTTGCTAGTCGACAAGTAAAGTAGAGCTTCAGTTCTAGAGAAAAAAACTGTAGTTGTGGTTTTCCGGCTCTTTAAATAAGTAATAATATTTATTGAAAGATCTAAATTAATGTCGTAATGATGTATTGATGTGCAGTAAAATACCACAGAAATATTTGGTTTACCAAAATGAATTAGGACAAAAGTATGAAATTCTCATGACTGCTAATTACCAGTTTGAATGAGCCTGATAACTAAAGAGAAAAGGTATTAAATGCAATAATTATTACTAATGCTAATTACATTTCCAATTATATGCCTAATGAGAACAGCTTAATTATCAGCACATTGGATAAATAAGAGTTTCGTTTTCAACCAGTGGTGATGGAGGCGGTGATGTGGTTAGGACATCAAGGGCGAGTCCTCAGACCAAAAACGCAAAATACAGCTACGAAGTCAGAGAGAAGCTAATTGTATCTGCTTCCCACGCAATCAAGACTGCGATGTTCTGGCGATGAACACAAAATTTGGGAGCACTGTTCTTTACGTCAGAGTCAGCGTCACAGAGCCAGATCAACTTAGTTGGTTCGATAAAAGAGATATTTAAATTTAGTTGATTGGTCTGAAAGTAAAAAGAAAACCGTCAAAATTAAGAATAATGTCATTCAGGATCACAGCATCTGAGGGTAAACAAAGACATATTGGTTTGCCAATATGACATTGTGGCTAACATTAGCATTACCCGCAACCTTTTTTCCTTGCACATTAACTTCTGCGTGCCTGTGCAGAATGTTATTATGCGTTGCTCTGGTCAAGGTTATATATTTAATTTTATTAAAAACATCCGGGGATTAGCAAGAAGCATTAGGAGTGGGGGTGGGGGGGTGGTGTTGGGGGGTCGTCTGCCGTGGCTGTTCCCCCAGCTAGTTAAGCAGCGTTGTACATCAACAGAAAATTATTAATTAGCCTAACTCACTGGTATTTCTGGTGCTGACGAGCGCACATTCATAAAAAAGGAAAGTCGGCTTGACAAGAGGTCTTCTTAACGTCAACATGGGTGAGAAGTTACATTCTGTTATCAAACAAAGCAGGATGGGGGTTTGCCCTCCTAAACAATGTCTGTATTATTCACGGTGTATAGCCGTGGTGTAATTTTTTCAACAAATAATCCACTAAATAAAATATTTCACTGTTTTATCAAAACATTTTTACTCCAAACATTAAACAAAATACTAAACCTGATCTGTAGTTTCATCAACATAACATTTAACTATCCCCCATCAAAAACAGACAGACATTGCCAAATACGTAGGCAGACAGAAAAGTACTGTGAATATTTGTTGTTAAATATTTTACTTAACTTGTAAAATGCTGGCATGAACCAATGTGCCAAGAATCATGCCAATTTAAAGGCCAGTTAATGTTGGCACATTTGTTTAGATGATTTAGATCAAAATAACTTAAACTTTAAGAAATGTATTTTCTACAGGAAAAATATTTTTCTTTTCTTTCATGGAGTTTAATTGCAGTAAGATGGTAAAGGGGCCAGAAACAAGTCTAGAGCTCATCTATTCCCTGTGTTTAACAGTATAGGAAGCACTGATCCATCTTGTGCAGCTGAATATTTCAGTTGGTTAATGACTGCTGGAGAACTATAATACCCTATAATAACTCCCCTTCTCACTGATCCCCTAACAGTCCATCTGCGACCCTCCTCCACAAGGCACACTGTGCCCTGTGTGCCTGTCAAAATATTGCCGTATCACGCTCTGACAGCCTCAAAACACTCTTGATATTTCTTACATTCCTTGAGGGTGTTGCTCTACCTTTTAGGCGAGCGGAAGTGTTGCCGAAAGCCGTGTCTGAATGCCAAGTAAAGGCACGGTGGATTAGAGTCATATCTTCCACATGGCTTCTTCCTAATCCTACCATCTGAGGTAAACACAGGACCAGGTGAGGCAACATGCCTGTCTGAGACACCTCTGGAACACAGAGGGATCTCCTCCTCAACACCCACGGGACTCCTACTTCCGACTAGCACTAAACTTATTCATAGTGGGTTCAGGTAAAAGTCGGGACATATCTGTTTTCATGTTTATAGCAGATTCATAAAACTGTATTCCTTAGAAAATCTTTTTATTACATTTATTGTTTTTTATGCACATTGTCGGGGATAACGTTCAGGACAAAAAACTGGCAGCTGAAGTGATTTTACTACATTAACAGCAGGTTTAGTGTTTACCATATCTAGTGATGGCTGGAATACACTCTACTTTAAAATAGACAGAACAACCAACATACATGTTTAAGATAAAACACAGAGCACAGAAACACAAACGTACACAACATCCTAGAAACTAATGACTCCTTTGGCACCACTACAAAAAAAATCAAATGAGTGAACATTTATTCAAGTAATATACGCCGACACTTTTCTAGCTATACATGCAATCTGTTCTCAGATCAGAACTTGAACATCTGGTTTAGCTCTTTGTGTTTTTCATGTGTTCAAAAGCTGAGCAATAAGGTGATACTTCTGTGTGTTTCACTGCCAAGGAATGTTGCCAACTTTAGTTTCAAAGTCTCTCCCTTTCACCTCAGAGGCAGGACAAGAGGAGGAACAAAACAAACACGAGCAGAGAGGAACATTCATTGTGTGTTTTAAGATGGGGCTGATTTTTAAAATATCTTGATCATTGCGTAAAAACAGGTTTCGATACGTTGCAGCATGACTGTTTTTCAATGCATTTTTCACACATGATCTCACAACTTGAGAAAAACAATGTACACACCCATGGAACAGGTACAGGTAAAAAACAAAAAGCTTCAGGAACATGGGTATCTCCCAAGTAAATCTGGTATTTGACTCATACTTCTGGGACAGTTAAGCACAAACGTGTAGGAAATGCTACAAGTCATTTAGCACTATTTTCTACACAATTTCTATGCATGAACAGTATGGATCTCTTACTGTGAAAAAATGTTGGCACATTAATATTTACAAGACCTAACATTGTAATGCAAGGTAGTGGAAGGAATGTACTGACAATCCTCTGGCATTGGCGTGTGTTTCCCACTTGTTTTTATATGGGGAGAAAATTCCTACAATCCCCTTAAGAAACGATGTTTAAGTGAAAACAAGGTACACTAAAGTACACAGTAATACTATAAACACAAGCCCAGGGCCAAGCCACTTGTGAAGGCCTTGTCAGAACATGTGAATGAGGGAAGGTTCTGAAAAAGTGCATATTTTGATTTTGGTGATAAAACAGTAATCACAGGAGCTGAAATGTGTTAACTGTTCAGTGACTGTGAACACTACGCCCACGTGGAGACGTTTGATCAGGTGATGTTTCATAAACATTTGCTGTGTGATGAAAATGTCTCATTAAACGAATTCCGCTCACGAGGAGACTTTACTCAAACATAAAGTGTCCCTGTTAATTGGTGCTTATTTTGTTGCAAATCAAATGTTATAAGCACAGAAGGAGGATAGGGTGTTTTTTTCTGTGAAACGCAACTTCGGCACTCAGCGGTTTTTATGGCGCCCCACAGATTGGAAATTATGATTTCATTGATGGTCACTCACTGTACTCATGGAAACTCAAAAAAGAATTTATGAAAGTTGAGCTGTAAGTCTGCCATATAAAAAGATAAAATGCTTTTGTTTTGAGCACTATGTCATAAAGCAGGTGTGCGACAAAAACAGCAAATGTGAACCTGAATGGTGAGATTTTGGGGGGTTACCTTACCAACAGTTGCCCTTGGGCACAAGTATGAGATAAATATACTATACAATATACACACCTTTGTCACGCAATGTGACTTGAGCAACAAGTCATCCAGGTTCATCATTACACTTCGTCTGAATGGCTCACCTAACTTTTATGTATGTGTGTGTGTGTGTGTCACAGAAAGAATCTGAACAAGCCTTTCCTTCTAAACTCTCAGGGCATTTTTTAATCAGGACAAATTGTTCCTCAAATAGATTTAAATAATAGCTTGTTTGAATTTCTCTCAGTGTGTCAGGTCACCTGTTTACTTTTGGCTTCTCCCAAAACTTTGTAGAGATTTTAGAGCCATATTAAAATGTATTAGATTTTTTTTTGGGGGGGGGCGGGGCATATAGTTAATGAAAGTTTTTTTAAAGAATTAAAAAAGGCTATAAACTCAGATTACGATAAATCTCAATTGTGTTTATAAAGTTTTTAAATTGAGGGGAAATTGTCCTTCCTCCATTTGATTGCTTACCACAACCCCCTTGTTTTGCAGGTCATGCTGAAACTTTGGTTTTCTGTTACATAATAGTTTTAATACCATTTTTCTTCTGTGAAAACTTCCACCATTATGAGCAACTGTGACTGATATGAATACAGCCTGACCACAGCTGCTTTCTTTACACAGATAAAAACTTTTTACACTGACCCTTCCAGCCAACACAGGGTGGTTATTTGATGCACTAAAGATAGATTTTTGGGTGGAGTGTCACTTTAATTGCATCTAGGTACCCAGGCAATTTTAAAATGCTATTTTAAACTCAGGTTATTGACTATATTACAGGGAGTGGCACTTTAAGGGAGCAGCAAGGCTCCACCTGTTTCATGCTCCAGTGGAGGGTATCACAGTGACCACACAACAACTGCGTCACAACAACAGGCTTAGATTTGGCTGTTTGCCTTTATCATGGAAAATTTCAAGAATCTGTATCAGCTACATCACACTGTATGTCAGCAGTCGTTGCAGTTGGCATTGGATTTAAGCCTCTTACACACAGCTCAATAGTTTTCCACATCCGTTGGAATGACAGTGTTCTCGCATGTCTGGACGAACTACATTTTATTGGGGAAACCCCTCCAAGGCTCTGTAAATGAACTCAAGCGAACTCTCATTTCATCTTCATACATGTTATGGATTACACAGCATTGAAATATAAGTAGTCGTAGCCATGTTTGTTTGCCTCGGGGACATGTGTTTTTGGGCCTAAAGCCCCGGCTATGATTAGCACTGGTAAAGCATATAGAAACAGTTTAGAAATACCATCAAGCGCACCCAATCTGTTGATTGAGTGAGGTTGAACTGGTGTGACTGCTGAGTCCCACCAATGTAAAGAGATTGTGCGAGTCTAGAGTGAACACCAAGTGTGTACATGTTGATTATGTATGCTAGGAGTGGTTCAGTCTTTTATTGGAAAATTTACACCCGTGCAGTGATTTATATAAATCAGTAGTGCCCACAAAGCAGTAAAACTCTAATTGTTTCTTCCATTTTGAAAGTCTAGCGTCCATTAAGGATGCAGCGAGTAATAAAAAGGACTTTTAATCAATCCTCTCTTGTTGATGAGTTGATGTGTGAATGGGTTACCCTACCTGGCAGTGCTACCATATGTTGATTTCTTTTTCTAATAGCCACCAAAGGATATAGAAGGAGATTATTTAATTGTAGGCAACTGCATTCACTACATACATCTTAATCAAAATACTCTAAATGAACACAGTAATTCATCTGAATCGTTTCAGGTCTTTTGACGTGTTTTCTTGTTTTCATGCAATTTAACACTTGATGTACGAGCTAATTTGTGCTCGAGTCCAGCGCTTCGTGACTTTTCACCGAAAAGACATGATTCTTATGTTTGACATGATCCCGGCCCCCTAATAAATAAATCAAATGAATACAGCCCCTCTCATCTTTTCAATACTAGTAACTCTCATTATATTATAGAGCAGTTTTCAAGCAAGTGCAGCCGCGTGCCGCCATACTCCCCTTCGCCCCAAGCCGCAGTCTCTGTAGTGACCCTTTCATTGTCGGATTAGACTGGCCAACCCCTCCTCGACCGGCTGGCATGGCCACAGTAAATCCTGGAGACTGCTCATGCTAGGGACCTCGGGTAATTAATAAAATCCCCATTACATGCCTTGTGCCCGTTGTTTGCTATTTCAACACCCCATTTGTGCCACGATTACAGTCATTATCAGTCACCGCCATTAATTCTCTACCCGATGCCAGAACTGCATACTAATAAATTGGGCTCTAAAATTTTTTTTACCTTTCAAGGAGTTGGTGTTGGAGCCGGGCCAGGAAGTGCCACTCCAGATTAGGAGTCATCTGGTGACTCAGAGAGAGCCCTTTGAATGGAAGGCTGCTGCATCTTTGGAGATAGTTCAAATTTCCCCTTTGATTATTTTCCTTTCCCCTCCAAAATGAATCTTTATTAAGCTTAAATCCTGAATAAAATGAAATTAGCAGACTGCAAAATATTGCTTTCTTTTCTGACTCTATTCCCATGTGCCTGCATGCAAATTATAATGCTTATTTATGCAAATGAGGTGTCGTCTTTAATTAGTTTTGCTTGAGGGCATTAAAATACATGTATTCTCTCCCCAAAAATGATTTGTTTTGTTGCTCTGTTCAGTTTAGGTTCAAAATGAATGATTATGCCGACTAAAAAGGTTTATTAATGTTGTAGTTTCTTTCTTTTTTTCCTCCTCTTTTGGAGAATTATCTTCTCCACCCACTTCCCAGTACGAGTGCATTCTCAGTGAAATCGAAAAGCCTCTCCAGGCAGCACTCTGAGCGCTTCTCTGACGAGCTCTCGTGATGGTCCCAGGTTGAAACCACATGGTAGAAATGCACTTATCAAATCTGAAAGCTGTGCTCTTCATCAATTCTCTCGCTATATCTGCTACATGACTGTTTGTATAATGATTCGTTATTTAACAGGAGATCTGCTTTAACTGTTGTGCATTTACAATCACATACGTGTCCTAATGTGCTGTTTAACCACTGAAAAGAACAATGTGCTCCAATCATGTGTTGATTCTATTTGCATTTTGTTCATACATCACAGATTTATACACTTAGAACATGACCAGTCTTGAGAGTGAAAGCTGTGTTATTAATCAAATGTTAATATCGATGTAAATTCAGACAGCCTGTCAACCGCCGCGGCCCCGGCTCAAAACTGAAGCGAGCATGACCTGTTATACGACGTTCTGGCTGATTTGGGTCTTATTTTAATATTTGTTTAAAAGGATTTGCAGTGTTACAATAAATCTTCTGCCTTGCACTGTTTTTATGCATTTACTGTTGATTTACAGTCCCTAGTTGAGTGGCTGTGGAACAGAAAACTGCTTTATGTCACTGCGGAAGGTGTTGGGTCAGCTGCGGTTAGAGGCAGCGACTGACTGTGTCGTGCAGTATTTCAAACCACTTCAGGTTGAAAGTGACCAACTGCAGCTCCGGTTATTGTTCAATATCATATCAGTATTCAGCATCCCTTCAGCTGCTCAGATGAGCTGAAATGGCAAGTTAAGATGCCCCCTCCCCAGCCTCCGAGCATGATTTATGGAAAGGAAGCTAAAACCATTATAGCATTTTTATTATTATTGTTCTTTCAAGGCTAATGCAACAATAGATTTTTGCATGATTGATGCGTTACACTAAACATTAGAGGATTACATTAACTTTGCATAGAACAGCTAAATGACATGAGATTACTTATTATTATTTTTCCTCCACATGATCATACTGTAAATGTAGTACATATAGTATTTCTTGGCATGTATTGATTACTATACAGTATATCCACAGAGTACATTAATGCCAACTGTCTAATGTGGCTTTAGTTGTCTGCTTTCAACATTGCTTCTTGCTAAGAAGTATAAACGGCTTCCTTGTTCGAGGGAATTCGGTGAATGGCAGCGCTAGAGATTAAACAAACGTACGTGACTTTGATAGCCTCTCATCTGCCCCCTTCATTCTGCAAATTATTAAAACTCCTGGCTCTTGTGGGAGGGAATATGGCATCAATATGCTGATACTTCAATCAGCTGGGAGGAAATTCCACATGTAATAAGGCGGAATCGCTGCTCTCCCTTCCGCAGTTCCTACCACGAGCATTGGCTCAGAGGATACAGCAAAGCCATAAGTCCTCTGTCATGGCGTGTGTGATAGAAAAACTCTTCGGACCACATCAAACCTCTTTCATGATTCTTTGCACATTAAGCACATGCACAGACAAGGTCTAAAGACTCTGACGCTCGCCTCACACTTGATTCTTTATTGTAATATTATTTTGTTTTTTTCCCAGTGCATTTCAAACCAAGCAAAGAAACCAGGTACACTACGTGAAAAGATACTTAACCCAGAAGTTTCAGGTCAGAACATCCTTGAACAACATTGTGTGTGTTTGGAGCTCATCCAACATAATGTGGATGAGTCCAATTGTGTCTCCTATCTATTTCCACTTACGTACATGATGACCTGCTTTTACAAAAAAATTATTCACCTATAATGAAAGCACAATATTATTAATGTAGAAAAACAGAAGAGATAATAGCACTGAGCCGTCTTCATTTTCATTAAAAACTGCCCTGTAACAGTGCTAAAAGGCATTTACGTTATTGATTCAGTCTTGAATCAAAGTCGTGCGGAGCCAAGACACATCCTCTATTAAAATGTTGACACACACTTTGGGGGCCCTTTACAGGCATTTGTGCATGTGTGTTTATCATGTCCAGGCCATACAGGCAATGATGGGCATCCAGCCAACTGATTCTTCCCCCAAAGTGCTAATTTGTGCCACTCTAGTGTGCACAACGCTATAATTACCTGAAAACGTAAACTGGAAGCTATGTCTGACAAAGACGAGAAACTGTAATAAAACGTACCTTTTGGAGCTCAGTTGTGGTGAGTCTTATAAGACATATTAATGGGATGTTTAAAGGATATGGCACTTTTCCATTTGTCTTATGGAAAGATCTTGGGCAAAACACCTGGCGCACTAAGTGCCTACAGTCTGAACACTGAGGAGAAGCTAGCAGTCATCATGTTCCTTTATAAAGCACTGTCACATCCAAAAGATTTCCTATTAACCATGCACTGCACCAACTCATACCAGACTTTTCCCTCCGTCAATTCATTGTCATTATTTGGCAACTTAATAAACTACCAAAGTCAGATTTCAAAACCTTTTACCTTGTAAATTATCTAAAACAATGAAACAGTCGTCTGTTTGAAAACATATCATTCATCTCAGTGAGTTCTTACTCCACTGCTCTCCCATGCAGTAATGTCTAATACAGCATATGTGTTCTGTAAATGGATCCAGCTGAAGAAGGGGCTACACCAATATTCAAGTTTATGCATGTTCCTTCATTTTCTTTGTACCTACCAATGGCAGATATTTTCATATTTTAAGGTCTAAATGTTTCGTAAGGGAGGGCTCTTGTAGAGTAGCTGTACGAGTATACCATCAAAGGAAAGATTACACAACAGCACATTTCCAGCTGAAAACTGTAAAGGCGTGAGAAATAAAATGGTGTAAAAACATATACATTGGCTGTGATCAGTGGACAAAGCAAATAATTATCCAATAATCTATGTCTATAGAACTGTAACTGAAGTATTTAGACCTGTACTCAGTTCACACAGGAACTAGTTTGATTGCTTCAAAAGGGAGTGTTGTGCTTTTGATGTGAGCAGCTTTTAATTCCAAATCTCCCTATGAATGTATCATTACCCCACTATAAGAACATAAGAGATCATACAACATGTGCTGTAGGTGCGGCTGCATTCCTCTGAAAACACAGTGCACATGCCAGGATCATACTTTTTTAATTATTCTGTGTCTTTTGTCACAGTGAATCAGTTTGAAGCTTTGCAGGAAGTAATGGAACAATAGGGGGGAAGCCACAGTGGGCTGATTGATGAAGAGCTGCAACCAATCCAACCAATAGAGGTGACCAACTCCTTTCAATTGTGTCCAGCTGCTTAAGAGACTTATACCGTACATATAGTAATAAACCATGTTTGCTTAAACCACCAGCAACTGAAAGACAGAAATCTTCCCGGTTGCCACTTTAAAAAGGGTTACTGAGTCACCGCTCAGAATGAAAAAAAAGTCAAAAAGAAATGTACACCCAGGAAGACAAAACATGTCTCAGAACACAGAACAGGACGGACGAGTTGAACTATTATTTACTGTCAAGAGATGCAATTATTATAATAAAAGTGTTCAACACCAACAGTCAGTACATTCCAATGATTCACAGTAAACTCAAAACTAATGCCAAGATTGTGTATGCCGAGGGAAAATGACTGTTGCTGTGTCTATGTGGCTGTGAATGACACAGAGAAAGAGAAAATAAGTTTGTGATTCTAGATTTTCCCCGTGGAAAAGATACACGTTGAATGTTCAAATTGAAAGACTTTTGCCTCACCACCAACTTCCAACACGTGTGGCAGGGAGACAACATCTACACAGAAAACCAAACTGAACATACTTCTTCTTTTTTTCACTCGTCCTGGCTACAAGGGGCGGTGCTTCATGAGTTAGATGGTGACGGTGCAGCAACAGTTACGAAGATGTTGAGTGAGATAAAATAGTAACAGTAGCAGAAATCTACAGAAAAGGACTGTAAATCTGTAATCAAAGGTTTCTGAGGCATCATACGTATGTAAATAGACGTTCTGTTTTGGGCTTAAAGATGTTTCTTCACACATTCAAATGGCTTCAGTAAAACTAACATCAGAAATCGGCCCAGATACCTCAAGATTCTGTATCAATTATATCTAAAATATATTTTTTACAGTAATCAAGTTGAAGTATATAGAAACTGTTTTATTGATTAAGTCAGGCAGGCAGAAACTTTGGGCATTCAGATCTACACATACATTTCCATAAAAATAGTAGTGTAGCATATACTGAGCATGCAAAGAGAAAGCGGCCACCTGGATAAAGATTGTTTTCTATGGACATTTTGACACTATCTCAATTATTTCCTAATCAGTTTCAGAATTATAAAATTTAGATTCAGTTTTAAGCCCTGTATTCCTAATTGTTTTAAACGTACCTATTTAATATGATAGCTAATTAAAGTGAAATTACTTTTTTTTTTTTGTCCAAGTCTCACAAAAACCACAAGAATTTGAGAGAAAACAAAATGCCTGTCAGGGCGAGCATATAAGAGGCAAAGGGGGAATCTGGCATGGCCTAAGCAAAGTCATAAAAATATTTTCCCTTTTATTTAATGTCGTCCATAATTCATTGCCAGGAAAAGCTAATCAATAGCACCTTAATGAAAACTTGAGCCATATTTTATTTTGCCGCAGAGAAGTCCCAGATCAGCATTTGTTGCCTTGTTATGTGCTGGTTTTCACCCTTGGGCTGTTTGACAGATGTGCATCACATTTGCAGATACCTTAAATATTTGCTCTCTTCAACCACACTTGCTTTATCAAAACACCACAGAGAAGGAGGGAAATTTCTGATGACAGCAATGAAGATTCAAAAGCAGAACAGTAATCTAGAACTGTTGCATATTTTAATGTTTTTATCCGAGCTGTTACTTAAGAGGAATATGAGAAGATACACTGCAAGATTAACATGAACACTGACTGACTTTAGACGTTTTCCACAGGGGACACAAATATTCTGCACCAAGACTCTAGGTCTATGTTAATATCTGATTGAAATAAGATATACTGGTGACATACTGGTTATATGCACATTGTGATTTTTTAGCATGGAGACACAGAACCATGGATAACATGGATGAAAAAAACAACAACCAAGAATTGCAACTACAAATGTGTATATATTTCAAGGAGACGTGACTGTGTATATATTTACATATGTTTTTATGTAATCACAAAGCTTATTAATGTAAACACTTAAACTGTAAAAGAAGCATATTGTTTAGGTGTAGTTTTATTTACCTGTGTTTGTTCACTGTTGTGTTTTGACTCTTATTGATGCTTCTATACTTGAAAGAAGCTTTTCATTTTCTAGTATTTATATGATAAATATGGACTGTACCCATTAGCCACACCATCTAGTCTAATCATTTTGTAGCAAAAAAAAAGCTTTTTACACTACAAAGCTCACATTGCATGACAGATCACTATCTATTCCAGTTTCAGTTTTAATAAAAACACATGCAGGGAATTCACCATAAATAAACTGCAGAACATCAAGGGCTACACCACATGGTCACACTTTGTTATCACTTTGTTACACTTTGGATATACTATCCATTAGATGCAGGTCAATGCATTTGATACATTCATTTATTTTTTCTTATTTGCTTAACTTATCTGTCACATGTAATCAAATCAGACTGGCATTTAAGCGAGAAGGTGTAAAAACGTGGTGATTGCTTCAGAAGCGACTGCTGAGATGCACAGCTAATTGTTTCCAGTGATCCTTGTCAGCGTACAGTATGCTCTGGTTCTAGTCAACTATCTATGAACTCAGGCAACAATTACAAGGGAAAAGGTCATTTTTCATGCTCTGAAAGACATCCTAATGAACTGGTAGCCACCTATTTAACACTAGCCTCCAGTCCACTAAAAGAGACTTTCCACAGACACCACACTTCACGTAGAGAAGAGAGGGTTTTTGTTTTTCCATTTGTGTCAGGGGCAATGACTCTAAACCTTAGGAAACTTGTTTAATGCCTGCATTCAGGGTAAACAGTTATTCATCAAAAAAATAATAACGTTTCAAAGGTCAAGCCATAAAAAACAATATCTGCCCTCTTTCCATTGCAGACTGCATTAGTTACTGGTAATGCTATGCAGAGGGTTTTGATGGCAAGGTGCTGGTTTAAAAATTTGCATATAGCGGCAAGAACTTGAGAGTACGGACAGGTTTATGACTTAAAATGAACTCATTCCACTGTCAAAACCGCAAGTTATTGTGAAGAGGAGCATCAACTTACCCAGGACGTATACGTTTTTGTATCGATATGGAACGCGTGTGTACAGAGCTGTCCGGTGGCTGCAAATTGTTTCAATGTATTTGCATTGTCAGCTTGAGGTGAGAAGGTGGAGACCTGCCAAGCGTAAGGCTCTGGGCCAATGCCATGACAGCTGACAACTCGGGCACGGCCATGTGTGCAGCGTTGCACTTCTAACAGCCAAGACCCCAGATCAAGTAAATCCTAATCACAGACTTAATATGGCTCTAATATGAAAATTCATATTTCTACTCGAAGTGTTTCATGTTCAAAAGGGAGCACATGTCATTTGGCATGCCTTCATAAAACACTAGGGCTTCCATCAGTCACTGATTATTGCAATGAGGAATTAAAATCCCAAAACACAAAGGAACCAGCACCACATTGCTTTGGCTGTCAGAATTAACTAGTGGAAGTGACCTCAGCCTATACACACTGAAGGAGGAGGAATCATATCCAATTAGTAAGACAGGAATATTCTTTCAGACGTGCATCCATCAAGATTAATAAAGATATTCATTTTCATCAAATTTGTCCTTACAGTATACAAATCTATGGTAGGTTAAAATCACAGTATTTGAACATCTAAGGTAACTGACATTGATAACCACACTGTTAAGGCACAGACACGCTGCAGTTTGTCAGTGAAGACTGGCTGAGGAAGGCAGTGCTGAACCGATAGTCTTCTCTCCCTGTTTACGCTGATCCCTCAGGCCATTTGTTTGCAGCACTTCCTTGCCCCACAGCACCATGCATAATGCAGGAATGAAAATGTTAACAGTGGCAAATAAAATCGGCAAGGTGCCCCCACAAATCAGGGCAGTTTAGGAGCACATTTAATCATCCTTGCATTGGGGACAACGCACAGCAATTAATTGTGGCATTTCAAAGAAGATCAGAACCCCATTTTTCCAGGGCCCTCGGAGCTTCTTGTTCCGTTGCCCCGTCCACAGCTGTCCAATGGAAGTGGTGTCTGCGCATCTCTGTTAAACGTCATTTCAGCCTAATTATGTTTATTGTCTGTGCTTTCAAGCAGATGAGATGAGAACTCTTATAGAGAGTTGCAAAGAATTGCATCAACAGAGCCCACCCAGCCTAAGAAATAACAAAAACACACCCATTGTTTGAAGAGGGTCTCCCATGTATACACACAAGTAATCCAGTGTAGATCTTGCATTTCTCCAGCACGCTCGAAGACAAACACGTTACAGCACCATATGGTGGTGTCAGGAAAATAAATAATTTAGAGAAATTCATGTGCGGTGTGCCGATGAGCAACCACATAAATACCAACACAGACATCCTCATACTTAACCCTTCTAATAAGAACCCTCTGCAGGGAGGGGGCACAAAGAGACAACCACAATATTGAGCGTTAACTGGATTGAGAACTACTTTGGAATTTCAAAGACTGGGACTGGCAACTGTCTCTGGACCTAAGGACAGTATTTCGTGCAGATACAATCTGCAGTGCCTTTCAGCACTTCCTGAACACGAGACAGTCTAATCTAATGAACTGGGGGTGATCTGCTCAGGCTTTTAGCCTAGTGCCAGCATACCTCCTCTCACATCTGACTGCAGTCAAAAATCCACTTGTTATTTTTATTTCCACTGTATTTTCCCTGAGGTGCACTCTGCGTGGCTTGAGTCATCATTGTTCAAGTCTTTTGAGTTGGAAAAAAACACACACAAGCACACACAAGCTGGTGGCAAGGTTACAGTCAGTCAGACAAGGGGCACTCGTATTCTGCCAACCCCAGGGAAAACTCACAGAGGGCTCCGGAGAGACGGAACAGAGATGTGCCGTGTTGCTGACATGGCAGCCGTCACGTCACACTAACCGGTAAGAGTGATGTGCTCAGACAGCACAGAGATTTGTAGAATACTGTAGTGGCTTCTAACCAAAACAGTGAGAGGTCTGAGGATTAAATGACCCGTGGTTGCCTTCTTTATACCCTAATATCTGCAAAGGAGCAAACGCAACGAGACATGATTTGATTGTAAGCATCAGACAGATTGAGACGTCCAGAAAGCCAAAGAGATGGCATATTACTGCTATGGGGGGATTTATCTTAATCTGATTCCTAACTTAAATATTTCAGTAGACTGTAAATGGTGTCTACAACGTGATATTAAGCAGGTAATATTTATCGTTAATAAATTAAATATTCAAAATCCAAATGTATATATTTATATATTAAAACCTTTTATCATCCACAAGATCCAGTTGAGCTTTTTTCCCATGTGCTTGCTGTGCATTTGTGGCACACTTAGGAACAGAAGCAGTTTCTAACACATGTACGCTAACAGGTGCCAGTCAGGTCTGCAGAGAACGTGTGAATCACACAGAGGAGAGACAATGTAAAGCAAATAATGAACAAAATGTTACGCTCTGAAAGCATCACTACAGCAGATGTATATTTTAATACATATATATATATATATATATATGTACTACACTTTTGGATATCTCTTTTATTTCAGTTACAATGTGTCTACATATAAAAACAACTAACGTAGCTGTTCTTTCAGCTTTTTTAATAATAGGGTTTTTGTCGTGTGTTGTAATTTTGTACAAAGCCAAACTACTCTGACCTTTTTTATTTCTTTTCTGTTTTCACTCTTCGTGGGTGCTGGCCAACATCAATTGCCTTCCTAAGAGTTAATAAAGTAGTTGGATTCAATCATAATTTATGTGCAATAAATTAGGAAACCACTTAAAGTCCCAAAATGATAGGCTGGTGAGGAAAAAAAGGTTGACTTCTGAATTTAAAGGCTGGAATGTGGCAGATGAAGGAATCTCCCAATGTAACACATAAATCCTCATGTAACCAAGATGTTACTCTGTATGACCCTGGTTTAATGTTAAATGCTCTGCCTGCGCCAATGGAAAACCTCGAAACTAGTCTATTTTTAGACACTTCTCAATCCTCTCTTAGTAGCTTGACTTTCTTGATTAAAGAGTTCTGTAACATTACCAGCAAAAAAACTATAATTTTCATCTTTAACACAGTTCAACGGAGGAATTAGTTTCAATTCATTTCAAACCAACAGCATCATTGTCAGTGATACAGCAGCACAGAAGCAGCAGCGGGGGGGATCCTGAGAAATGACAGCCTATCTGCTGATCAGTGTTGCAGGACAGAGACATTACAATGTGACAGATAATATGACAGGCAGTGACAGATAACATTTTTTGTTGCACAGAGTTTGCTTCCTTTAAACAGCCATAAACAAATATTCAAATTTGAAATTGAACCAACAAAGCCAGGTAAAATAAAATGCTAAAAGCTGCCTGAGTCAACAAAACGTTTCCCTCAGACATACATGAAACCAAATCCATGCAGCATTACTTCAACTGGATTTCTTGATAAACACGCTGAAGCGATACTGCAGTGATATCACAAAATGTAAAACTGTAAATGGGTACGAGGAGCTTTAAAACTTTAAAATGCTGTCGCCATTAATCACGCTGTCTTTCGGGGGAGCACAGGTACAACAATGTCTGCTGCTCACATTTTCATGACTAGGGAAGCTGCAGGCTTTTAACATGATGCGTCTCTCTTTAATGAGCACATCAGGACAATGCAAGAGAACACAATAAGCAAAACAAAAAAAAGGTGGCCTGAGTTGCTCCACATCCAAGATAAATCACTGCCACTTTTATAGCCTCTAATAAGTTGATGCAAAGCCATTTTTCTTCCTGCCCATCGTTCAAACATTTAAGGCATATTTACAAGGAACTTGTTAAAATATTTAATAATATTTAGTGGCAATTTCGGAGCAGCCTGTCACGGTGAAATTTATTGCCTTTAAGTGTTTAAAAAGGCGATGACATGAATAACAAACTGTCAAAATTTCCTAATTTGCATAGACAGGCCATAACTCCTGATACCTTGCATTAAAAAAAGAGGTTTTTAACAAAACGAGTCATAAAAAAAGCATTCAAAGTGAGTGATGGCAAAGACTCTTCCACAAAGTCGCACCACAGAGACAGCTTCCCCCCACTACAGATGCTTCCGAGATCAAGTCAGCCAATAAAAGAACATATATCCTGCTGCTTTGACTTATTTATCCTGTGTGGATGAGCTCAAGATGGAACATCTCCTATAGGCAAGCTTAATTAATTGTGATAAAAGGGCTAATTCAGAGGCTGCACAAGAAAAGTGAGCCAAACAATAATATTCCCCCACAAATCATCTTTCCCCGTCAAATGTTTCCTCCATAACTTTCCGATTCAAAGACCTTCGGACGTGAGGCTTTTGTTAAGGAACCTCTTGGAGCCAAACAACCTCCCACGCATCGCTACCGTCCTGTCCACACTTGTGACTAAAATCACCAGATGAAATTGCAGCTGCTGATGATAAACTCTATTGTCCTTTGTTTGACTCAACAAGATGGTGGCCATGTTTGATGCTGCGTCTTCTTCCAGATTCAGTGGTTTTAATGATGAGACTCAGTGACCTAGGCCTGCCCTGGCTGTCCCAGTCAGAAAAGGGCCCCCGTTGACACTGATTGCAAGGCTATGAGTAGTCTCTCCCCTGTGCCCTCTCAGTGCAACTCTAATTAATAGCCAATTCATCTTCTCTGATCTGAGCCAGCACATGGAGTAATATATCGTTAGTTTGGCAAGCAAGCTATTAAAGTGTAATAACCAAGTACCAGCACTCGATTTGGAAGAGTAGCACATACTTAACCATGAAGTGGAAACAATTAATTTATTGGAGGATCTCCTGTAACCAATCATTTACTAGCACTCACACTGTGATGCAAAAGTCATCCCCTGTTGTGTGTGGCACAAGTCAATGACGTGTTTTGGGCTCAGAGCCTGAGACCTCTTGCACTCTATAGTTATGTAAGCCTCATCTAAGCGCCACTGTCACACTTTGTGCTGTAAAAAAACACTTGAAATGGACGTCTGCGAGGAGGTTATTCATTACAAAAAGAAGCCTGCTCATTTACAGGTTACCTTATCACAGTTACACAGAAGTATTTCTTCAAGGTGAAATACATTTTATACTTCTAGCTGTAAATGGTCTAACACATTGATGATACTCTACCTTGGACCAGTTTTTATGTGAAAGAGCCATATTGCTGATATGAATTAGGATTTATGCTTTAACACAATAACTTATCATGACACAGGTTCCTGAAGAAATAGCAGCTAAAAGTCAAAGCTCTTATATTTGCAAAGTTGATCTCGAATAATTGTTTTGCTTACATGAAACAAACTATTTAAAATCAACACCAGAATGATGAGGACATTTCTGTTAAATACAAATGACGTCAAAATGATCATGTCAATAATACAAATTACTTTTTTAGTTGCCAAACAAAAAATTCAAAGACAGACGATGTAAACTGTGTGTACGTATTGGCTGCTATATATAAACTATATTTGTCCTGTCACAGTTTCATAATGTTATAATTTTTTACACATCTGAAAAGATCTTGAACTTGGTGTTTTGTGCCGTTGCTTCATTCTAGAGCTGTGCACAGTGCTCTTTGCTCTTTGCCCCGATCTCACACTGATTCTCTGTCTGTAACAGTCAGACTGACCATCAGCAGTACAAGGAGAAATCCTGCCTTTGTCGATGGCCCCTTAAAACATCCATAAAACACCCATACCATGCAGGATTTTGTTCGGTAGATACCGTTTTTACTGTTTGCATTCATGCAACAAGCATACAGCATTCATATGTGAAAATGGATGGCATAACAAAAAAATTATTAAAATGTAAAGTGTGGGGGGGCTATACTACAATAACTGTAACGATTAACTGATTTATAAAAATGCACCTGTTGCTGAGTTTAATGAACTGCTGATACTCAGACTGTTGTCTAGTCTTTACTCAATCTATTTTGCCAAGTTCACTTGATTTGGTATTATTTTCCACATTAAATGCATGAAATGTTCAAATGTGCCGTTTTGTTGTGAACTTGCTGCTAAGATTTTTTTTAAATGAAGAATTTTGTCAAACAACTGACTTTTCCTGTCATTCTCTATACACAGCTCAATGTTACACACAGGTCTGAAAGTCTATGCCCACAATAAGCAAACTAGAAAATTAATTAATCAATAAACATTAATTACAACACCCAGCGAAAAGCAGTACAGCTTTTCTCTATGATGATACTAATTATTACTCAGTGGAAAAACTTTAAACAAGATAAAAAATATCAAAAGTTCAGAAACAGGAGGGAAGCAATCACTGGTTGCTTCAAGACATTTTGGTGAGACCACCAAACCAACCAATGCTAACTACTTGAAAGAGTTTTCTTGAGCTTCTATTTTACTTTTGAACAATAACTGCCGATGGCAGATAAGGGACTTTGCTAAAGCAGAACGAAAAAGCATAGAGAAAGCCAGAATACACTAATATACACAATTAGACGTACTGTACAATACACAGAGACATCTATTCATGGTCAAACAGCACAGCTGACATCAACAGCATCATTGGTTGAAACTATAAAAGTTGAAAAACATATGTTGTGCACAATATGATTCGCTTCAAATCCAAATAATTTCATTTGTCTTATCTCAGACAGTTAAGCTTCAGACTTACTCACAAAAACAACCCATTTGTCCTCTTTCTCGGTCATGCACCTTAGAACAATAAAGCCTTCCTACAAACTTTTATAATTGCAGGAAATAAATGAAAAACACATAAGACTCACTCTTACGCTTTTGGCCTTCCTCTAAACCAAAACCTTTAAAACCCATTATTCTTTTTGCAAGAACTAATGACGTTTTTTGTCTCTTCAGCTTAACACACTAATTGACAGTTTTTTTGGAGGATAGCCCAGATGGAAAAATAAGTACCCCCTTAAAGACCCAACTCCCTTGCTCATTCCTCTAGCTTTAAGTCCCTTATTAATTAAACTTTCACCAAGTCAGGATTTTTTATTAAAAAGATAAAGTCTGCTGTACCGTAAAACAGAACTAGTCTATTGTCTCTGAAGCTAAAATTTTATTTCTATAAATAAAAGAGACTTTTTAATACTGTCATCTGCAGTAGAGGGACTGGGACCAAAGGATCCACACTGTACAGTAATTAGAGGGAGATTTTCATCCCAACTGCTCTAGAATTGGTCAGCTTTAACCAATACCCTTTACTCCAACTGAATAAATACTCTAAGACTGTTCATTTTACCATCATGGGATATTATTTACTGTGTGGCAAAGAGAGGCAGTATCATCACGCTCAGAAGAGACTTTAGTGTAAATATCTGTTTTGCCATTGCTCTGTGTCTAGCCATACATCTCAGACATCCTGGCACACTGTTGTTCAGAGGGGAAATTAAGCTACAGCCAAATATTGACTGCCGTTTTATGATCAGTCATCCACGTGATCAATCAAATCCCTCTTGTGTCCTTAACTTTGCAACACTATTTGTCAATCAGCATTATAAGACAGGGATTGTTTTTGCTCCGGCGAGGATACCTGCTTCTTCCTGTCGATTTTACGAAAAATAAATAAAAACAATGTTAGGTGTATTATTTTTAAAAAAGGCTTGTTTCTAAGAATGCTGACCACCATGCTAGCCTGTGGTGCTATAAAAAAAATGCAGAAAAGTAAAACGTGTTTTTACATGAATCCAATAAAGCATAACAGACAAGAGAAACAGAAATTAAAAGCAAACAGCCCCAGTTCAGAACGGCCACTGCATTAGCACCATAACTGAAATGACTTACTTCTGAGAATTTGTCATTATTAACAAAAAAACAGAGCAGAAAAATTAAATGTTGTTTCATGTATACTAATATACTACAAGGAAAATCAATGAGTATCTAAGCTACTTTAAGTTTCTGTTTTGTTTTGTTTTTCCCACTGTGCTGATAAATGCACTTCAATAATGAGCATCAGATACTGTCAGGCAGAGTTCTCCAAATGTAATCAGCTGCTTTTAACCACAAATCTTAAGTGAAAACAGGGGAACTGCCTTAAGGGAATCGCTGTAAAGGATCTCAATGGGCTTTTTTCTAGTTGTGTGTATCTGTAGAGAAGGCAAAGAGGGTCAACATCTCATCTACTCATGTGCAACCTGTAGTGTGTGGGTCAAAACAATTGTTATGACAGTCTGACGCTGATACAAAGGCAGCACTTAGACAGAGGATTACAGACACTCGCAGCGTTAAGGTGCGTTAAGTTGCCAGAAAAGCAATGTATCACCCGCAGAGGATCATTATGCCACTTCCACAGTCACTGCCGTACAGCCAGCAAATCACAGCCAATTAAGAACCCTTCAAACTTACAAGTCAAGCATCACTTGTTGTGCTGTCCATAATGGGGTTTTATGGATATGAAGCAGTTCTGATGGCTGTATTGGTCTTGTGATGAATGTTAAACTTTACAGGAAACGTGGCATGACAAAGACGGGTGTTAAAACTAAACAGATAGTTTTGTGCTTTTGTTTTTTTCAGGGGTAGAAAGAAGGGAAGATAGAAGACGCTCTGGCAACTCTGCATGTATGATCCAATTCTATCACTTCATGAGAATCACACTTTCTACTTATTCGTCGGGATAAACAATTCAGGCCTGTTTCCCAAATTTTTTCTGTCAGTTTTCTGTTTTCTGCTAACGAGTTGTCACTAATATGTACTGGAATGCTGTGTGAATAGACAATTTGATTGGCCACGAAGAACTTAATGATGTATACCAAATGTGGGAGGACAGCTTCTAAGCACAGATTTTTGTAGACAAACATAGCTGTTGACAGCATTTTCCACCCAGTTTGCCATTTCTGTCTGACTGTAACTCCGAAATTAAGAACACAATGTTTCCAAGGTACCGCAACCGTTAACAAATCATGTCTTATTAGCATTTTTTCGTAATTGGTCAGATTGTAAAGACACATCATGAAAACTTAGCAAGAGGGAATTCATGTTTAAAAACTAAAACACTACACCAGCTTGCATGCATATGAAAACAAATCTGACTGTGTACCTTCTAACCAATGGAAAAAAATATAAACATTGCATGTTTACATAAAGGCATCCTCCTATTGTGATGTGAATTGTGTTGCATTGTTCCTCTGTGCACATTGCAGCTTACGCGACCTTAATTTGTGCCAGTGTGTCTTCATGTGAGCAGACCCCAGTCATTTTTAAACGGCTCCATTTAAAATGCAATTTGATTATCTGCCAAATTGCTACCAAGTCTTCCCCTCTGCAGCTTGGGGATGGGGGGTAAAAATTTTAATTAGCATTTGTGCATAAAAGAGAGGTCTTTGTTGCATTCGGAACACGGCATCCCAGAATGACCAGCACTTTCAAAGAGTCATCACCCAAACGATTTCAAACTAATAGATCCAAAGGGAGGGGAGCAGTCCTGGCACAGAGGGGTGGGGTGGGGGGGAATCACAGAGGTCTTCAGTGGCACTGAAAAAAGAACCCACAGGACCTGGCATGTTTAAATAATCCAAAACTTTTCTTTAATCATAGTTTAGAAAATTGGCTGGGACCTTCAGCAGGAGACAGCTGCTCTGCCCCATAGCCATTTAATGAGATTCACTGAGGGTTTCCCTTAAAATATTTACGCTGTCCCATGGCACGGCAATATTGTCCTAGAATGGGGAGATAAGAGCCAAGGAGGTGTGTTGAAGTTCTCCTAATCAATTTGCTAATTACTGGAGCTGCTATAGGAGAGCAGAGAGGAGTCCCTTCTGGCAAGCTGTATTCTAATAAACGCTGAAAAATTTATTTACTCCCTTAGCCAAGAGGAATTCTGAAGTGGGATTACAGCAAAGAGCTGATTGAGACAGAGCTGCGTTGTGGTTGAGGTCGCAGTCAGAGCAGCGTAGAGAGGTCTCCAAACATAAAAGGATCTCTCAGGACCTGCACCTTTGCATCTGCTCAGGGAAAGGAGATGGCAGACGCTAACAGACTTGGCACGAAAAGACCTGACTGCTATAGCTACATATCAACAAATATTAATGAGACTTCTGGTTCTTGCATATTAAAACAGCTTATTGTGGGAGTTGATGCATATGAATGCAGTATACATATTGTATAACAAAAAATGCATGTATTAATTCTATGTACAGACATACCGATAAAACAAAGCAATCACTTTAATAGTTAATATCACAGGAGCTATAGAGTGGTATCCTACTCAGAGCAGAGGGCAGGAGGCCCAGACATGATGCCAGACGCTCAGGTTGTGTGTTTGAAGCTACCCTTGTGCCCTCTGGCACAGGCTGACCCCTTTCTCCCAAACTGTGGGACTGAGGGCAACCCTGGACCTGTCATAGGACACAGACCACATCCTCTTCAGGGCTGGGGGCAAAAGTTGCTCCACCTCTTCATTGCACGTTATCTATGAGCCCACTTCCCTCTCCAGGGACTGTAGCCAATGGCATGTTGGCAGGATCAAGACAAGTCAAAGGTCGGCATAAACTGAGAGCATGAAACGGGCATTACCATGAGCTAATCACAATCCACTATGGCAGAAGTACAGTGAACCATGGAGCAAGTTGGACCCTGGGGTATACCAGCGGGTATTTGTGGGGGGTATTTAAAGAGGCATTGTTTTCACAAGTGATTGGTCAATTTTGTTTAACTGCATAACACTTTCCACTTATTGTTTCCTCCACCATGGAGGTTATGTTTTCATCAGTGTTGGTCTGTTTGCAGAATTATGCAAAAACAAATCAAACTATTTCCTATTTCCTATTGAAATTTTTTGAAGGGGTGGGGAATGAGCCAAAGAGGAAGCAATAAAATTTTGAAGCGGATCTGCAAAACAACAACTGCATAAATCCAGAATTTTGATTTCCCTTGCTTTAACATGGCAAGATAGGGCACGGAGTTATGCACTCTGAGCGTGCCTTTAACTATAATATGTCTTCCTAATATGTGACTCAAACCTTTAAAAGTATAAAAAAAAAGATATTTAGTAAAGTTAAGTATAATAAATCCTGGCAATTGTGTTGAGCTCTGGGTCTTTGTCTTTGAAGAATTTATTCAATCCTGGTCACATGTGATCATCACTTCTGATAAGTTCACAACAGATTTGATCACTATCAGGTCAGAATTCATGCACTACCTCAGTATACAGTACACAACATGTGAGGGTACTCACTGAAGTATCCAATTCGAGACACAACAACAGATTTGTTAGTTTTTACAGTGTATTTCCAGGTCACTCAATACATTTCTCCAATCAGCTCGTTTCCCTGACTCCCACAGTCTCTCTAGCGGTCTCTCCCGTGCAACTGAGCACATGGATCAGAGAACAAACCCACCGAGAATTGAGGCCAAAACAAAAACACAAAAAAAACCTGTTGCTGTGACATTTTGTTCCCTCTCACCTTAACACACGCCGGTCACAATGGACCGGTGTGTGGGGGATCTGTGTTCAGATCACCATGGTGATGGCTCTCTGCCTCCCAAGGCTCCCTAGAGGGGGGGTGGAGGATTGACGGTGGGGAGGAGGAGGGCAGTAATGGAGAGCAGTTTGCCAACCACGCCTCAACCAAAACACAGTGGGACAAGAAGCGGAGAAGAAGAGATTTTGGTAAAAGCATCTTACGTGTGTAAGAAGTCTGCGCTTTGGGCCCCGTCAGGTCAGTTTAGTCCAGTATCAGCTCAGCTTTTAAAATTCATCAGTGCAACCGACACCAATGCACCATCAAAAGAGGCCGACACGTTAGAGGGAAACTCTTTTACTCCTTAACCTTTAAAAGAGCAAAAAATAGAACAAACTGGTGCAGGTTCATGAGCAAAGGTCTGAGAACATCTGTCCGTGGGTAAATCATCCTTACATGACAGAAAGGCACTGAGATGACATTACACTGAGCAAGACAAAAGGGCACCCCACTCTACACCATCAGCTCAAATTTCATTTGCTTATTTGACTGTTGTCCCCTCTTGGACAATTAAGCCAACACATTCCCAAGAGGGTTTGCAGAGGTATCATCAAAATTCAAATACGTCAGCAGTAAAGAGCCTGAGACGAGGCCAGGAAACCAATATTTTTCCAGCAGTCAACCACGGCCATTGAAGGAAAATTAAAGAGAAAAACTACAGCTAATAATTGGAAAAACTGAACATCGGTCATAAATTAGAGACTTTTGGGAAAGGTGGATGCAAGACAACTTGTTTTGAACTTGAAAATATTTGAGTGTCTCCCAATTAGGACAATAGTTTAGACTGAATGTACAAGTAGCCTGTACTTTGTGCTTAAAGACCTTAAGTTGTGACCATTTTTATTGCAACTAATGGAACAAATTCATGCTTTGTTTTTATTTTTTTCTGCAACATTTTGATTTCATGCTAAAGCGCTGTAAATCTAGTTTAACTACCGGTATAGTTACTATTGGAACCGAGTAACCAGTGGCATACACAGTGTTTGTCATTCAGAAACTCTGGGAAACATTACAGGGTTGGGGGGAAAAAAATTGATTCCCATAAGAATCATAATTCTTATCTTCTTCAATTCTGAGTCAATTCCCTGGTGTGTTTCAGCAGAAAATTCACCACGGCTGGAGAAACAACGTTAGTCATGGCAGAGCGCAGAGTGCTTTTTTCTTTTTTTTGTCTTATTCCAAAACACATTTAGTCAGTAATGGTGATCAGTAAATGGTAATTTATTAAACAAAGAACAGTGAAACATGGTTCCAAGTTATAACAGCAGATTTTTTTTTATTCTTAAACTCATACTTAATCAACTGTCACACAGAAAATGGGACTTTGAATAAAATCTTGTGATTCCGAGGATTCCCAAATGTAATTACTACAGCTGCTTATTAAAGAGCATTTAAGTTCTGTACACTGTTGTATTACTCAGTGTCTTTATCAAGGCATCTGCACTTATTCACTAAACATGTATATAGATTTTCTTTCAAGAATTAAAGGTGCTTAAACTGCAATGTGTACATTTTAAATTAAGGCTTAAAGATTGACGGATAATTAAACAGCAAAATAAAACACTCACTGTGCTTATTACAGGAAGTATGAAAATTATTTTCTGGTGTGGACTAAGATTAATGCACCAGGCTTGTCTCACATCTGATTTGATGAATGAACAGGAATACGGTAATATCACTAACACTGTCGAAGGCATTTAGGTGACGCAACACTGGACTGTAAGTTTAGCACAGTGTATAAATAAATACTGCATTGGATTTCCATTAAAGCAACGTGGTTGAACAACCACTACAAGAGGCAGGCAATTTGTTAAATGAGTTAATTGGTCACCAGTTCATCCAATTCATCTTAATCCTTGTTACTGGACCACACCCAAAGAACAGTGAGCTAGGCATGCACTGCAGCCAGCCGTCGCTTTGACTGGAAAACTGAATCCCTTGTTTCCAATGGTGCCAAAGTCAAAACTATTTTATTTCGATTTTTTTTTATGAAGCCTTGTACTAGTCACCAGTTCTTCATTACAGAATACACCAGGGCATATGGCTTATGGTTTTTGGTCTGATGCAGACCTGTTTACTCACTTAATGCCAGGTGGCGCAGGAACCGAAAAGCTACAGGCTGGGGGAAAGGGCCTAACCTTTAAACAGTATCTGAACGTCCTCCCTTTCTCCTTGAACATCTATCCTTAACTGTACTCCTCTGGTCCCCTCCCTGTCCCAGAGTGGCCAGCTGGGAGCGGTGCGCATGTGCTGACGTCCCTACTAACCTTGGCCAGTGCAAGGATTACCGTGCATTCACACTCAGTGCTCCTTCTTTCCTTAAGACTTATTAAGAATGATAATGAGCTCGGAAAGGGGCAGCATGTCCCTTTCTCAACTCTGCGAAAGCTCTCTGTCTTTCTCACTGTTCACTTGTCTTCCCCCCTTCTATTCTTCCTCTCTCCACCCTTTTCTGCAGTCTCTCTCTCTCCCCCAGTCCATCCTCTCTCTCTCTTTCTCCATCGTATTGAAAGGGCCCAGGACAAATTACCAAAAAAGCCATTTTCATCTATGAACTGCAGGATTTAATCGATACTTATTTCATGCCTTCAAAATCAACCCTATATTACTGTTGTCTGTGTGATTTGTTTATTTTGCTCTGGAATATTCCTTCAGTCGAAGGAGGGGAAATGCACGGGATGCAATTCACCTTGAACCTCCATTATATTGGATTTCTCTACTGGCTGATCAAGCATGCAAAAAGGACATTTCCTCAGCACTAAAATAAAAACAATAATGATGATTAAAAAAACATGTGTGCTATTTGTGCTGGTGTAACAGTACGTGTTGAGGGCAGTATATTTTTACAAAGCAAAACACTATGGTTGTGGAAGCGTGAGTTTGTATACAAAATCATTACACTGAGGGTGCAATTGATAAAGCTTATGTGCTGGGAAACAAAAGTAATGGCTCCTGAAGCCTGTCAAGCGCCGCCTGGGATTACTGACGCTTATTTGACATCAAAGACCTGAGGTCCACAGCCAAGGTCAAACAGAACAGGAATACACATGGGTTTAATTCTACACACCCCTTGACAGATGCAGATGGGTACTTATGAGACATGAGGCATTTCGCTGACTGATAGGGCTGCAGGAAATAAGAACATTGGAAGGCATCGCACACTGATTAACCAATGAGATGCTGAACTAGTCGAGAGAACCAGGGGCACAGCACTACAGGCAACATTTCAAGTACCATTTTACAAAAAGAGAGAGGGACCCAATCAAAAGGCCTGGAGGACCACATCCATAAACACTAACTAAACACACAGACCAAATTGTAATTAAAACAGCACAAATGGACAATTAGTGTGTCTGCTCTCACAGCACAGCAGATCTGCCCAGCTCCACTTTCACCAAGTGACGATGGAAAAATTTCGAAGGAATGAAGGCGACCAAACGACAGGCGGGGAAAGAAGGCCAGTAGGTTTGACAGATGGATATTGCAGTGTCTCATCAATGCCGAGGAGAGATGAGAAACCGTAGCACCGGTGTGACTGTGAGGTCTGGCCTGTGTCCAGCTAGAGGTGGACCTCCGGACAGCAGACGCATGCCGTCACATTCCAGAGGTACACGCTGACTGAAAAGCAGGAAAACTGCTTAAATTGATCACTTAACAGCTCTGTTCGAACTGAATGTGTGAAGGTGCATGTACAATACCACCGTAATTCACTGAGGTGAACTATTGTACCCTGTTGTGTCACCTGCTGTTGGTTATTATTTCTTTGGTGACCTCATAAAATAAGAAAGAGCACTAAGGTAAACTTTCCTTTAGTCTGGCTAATGCTTGCTATTCAAATCACACAAAATGCATGCTGATTTCATGTCGAAACATGTGTTTTTTAAGCTCGCCTGTTTCAGTGTCAAGTGTGCTCTTGCTTTGCATGCATGAATACATCTGCAACAGTTAGGCTGCACAGCTGCTGAATTATGAGGGTATTATGGAAAATACCTCAAAAGCACACACTGTGTACCTAATGCATATTTCTACATTATAAAATTATTTCATCCACGGCTGATTTGTAAGACGGAAAAAAAAATCAAAGCACAAAGAGGGACTTCCAAACTGTAAAAATTGAAAAAGGAAAAAAAAAACGTCAATGTTTACCTTGTGTTGTACTAGCAGTGGCATTTTTAATATGGAAGATGGCTTTCCATGAATGATCTGTTTAACCAAAGACAAGAGGGAGAGAAAAAAGGGATAATTAATTACTTATGTGAGCTATTGCACGGGAGAGACAATAAACCTGCCTGGTCGCCATGGATATGACATATTTGCTCTGAAAACAACACAATAATTAGCAAAGGAGAAAGATCCGGTGAGAATATGAGAACTCTGGTTTTAAAGTGCCAGTGATCTATTCCTGTCCTCATCCTCATCCCTGAGAATAATAACCCAGTGGCAAGCAGACACTGGAAATGCACAAGAGCACAAACGGTGACCCTTTGACAAAAGCATGAAATCCTGTTGAATTAAATCTTACATCATAGTGGTGTTTTGTAGAGATCACAACTAACCAAACACGGAGAGAACGTACAGTGTTTTGAAACAGATTGTTTGTTCAGGAGTAGGTGGAAGTCAGAAAAGCCTGCCTCACAGCCACATAGAGCAGGAACTGCAGAAAAATGCTATTTACCATATGGCAAATACAGTGTGTGTGTGTGAGTGTGTGTGTGTGTGTGTGTCAGAGAGATGTATAACCTGCCAACTGTTGACACAACATTCTCAGCAAATGGTCAGGTTTTGCACACGGTTTCATAATCGTGTGATATTTATGATGGTATTTATTTATGTATTTATGCACAATAACCTGCTGAAACTCCAAATAATTTGCAGAGAAATGTTTTGGACGAAGTCGTGCATTTAACACGTTGCACATTCCGCCTGCTGTTTGACTCTGCAGCTCCCCGATTAATCTAATGTCCTGAACATGCAACACTGAGAAAAAAAATATGTGTTTTAACAATAAATTAAAAAATAAAAAGAGAAGTCGTGTGCAGACAGTCTTCAAGAGCAACTTCCGCATTTCAGGCTTTGAATATTGATTTCATTTATAGTAGTTCCTCTATTTACAGTCAATGGTAGTGTGAGAGAGCTGCAACCTGTGTAGTCACAACCAGCGGAGTTTCACTAAGTTTTTCTCGACAAATACTGGCACTTTGGGCGCAGACCACAAGTCGCTCATGCGAGTCGTTTCTGCAGCTTTTGGGGAAGTGACAGAAACAACCGCTATTAAACTGTAGGTCTGAGCTGCGTGAATAAATAATAATAAAAACCCTCATTTTAGCTTTGCTTTTGAATAACAGGGGGGAAAGGGAAAGAGGGCGCGTGAGCTCGCCAGAAAAAGTGCGAAGTGAGGGAGGAAAAGAGGAAAGTTGCAGCTCAGGGAGTGAACAGAGAAGCTGGTGGTCCCGCAGGTTTCAACTGTGTTAGGCGAATTATTCGAGTTTAATGAAAGCCTGCTCCTCTCGCCGGTGTTTCCCACAGGGGCTTCTCCGGCAGCACAGGGAGACTCAGTCGCTCCGGGTCCACACCGCCGCCGCCTCCGCTGCTGCCTCCGCCGCCGCATCGACACTGACAGCCGGTCACACCGTGTTTCCCCTCAGCTCCTCCTCACCCCGACCCGCCGCCCTTCCAGCGACATTTCCCCCAAAATGATTCAAACTGCTTCGTCGGCACCGACCGACACTTTGACAGTGATGGAAGCGAGCGTGTTGAGTAGTTGAGGGGAAAAGGATAAACTCTTACCTGTGGGTACTTCGCTGTGTGTCGGTCACTTCCAGCCCAAAGAGACGTGCGACTTCACGGTGGAGAGCGTGACACCTTTCATTACGAAAGTTGCCACATTTTTCTTTTTAAGTTTTTTTCTTTTTGAGGGTTTTTATTGTTGCATTTTCTAATTTCTTACAGGGGCGAGTCGCCCGGAAGATCTGCCCTGGAGACCGGCTTCAAGTGGGAAGAGGAGTCCTTAATTGAATTTCTCGGTTGGCAGGTGGTGCTTGGAAAAACTGGACTGGAGTTTGGTGGAGGTCTCTGCTGACAGCTTGTCAAACAGGCAGTTCATATATACTGTTAGTACATATGTACTGTCAGTACATATATACTGTAAGTACATATATATTGTCAGTACATATCTACTGTCAATACATATATACTGTACTGTCAGTACATATATACTGTTAGTACATATATACTGTTAGTACATATATATTGTCAGTGCATATCTGCTGTCAGTAAATATATACTGTCAGTACATATATACTGCATGTACATACATATATATATATACTGTCAGTAAATATCTACTGTCAGTACATATATACTGTCTATATATATATATATATATACTGTCAATACATAGATACTGTCAGTACATATATACCATCAATACATATCTACTGTCTGTACATATATACTGTTAGTACATATGTACTGTCAGTACATATATATTGTCAGTGCATATCTGCTGTCAGTAAATATATACTGTCAGTACATATATATATATATATATATACAGTCAATACATATATACTGTCAATACATAGATACTGTCAGTACATATATACTGTTAGTACATATGTACTGTCAGTACATATATATTGTCAGTGCATATATACTAGGACCAACCCAGTCAAATTAAAGGTAGGGTTGGTAATTTCTTACTAAAATATTGTTTTATCTTATTGATTAAAATCCCCTTCGTGTACTGATAGCCATCGATAAATAAAGTCATTTTAAAAAAGAAAAAAAGTTTGTGGGTGTTGCTCCCGCAGGATTGTATTCAGTCCGAATGAAATAATTGGTTGTCATACCTGTCTGTCACTAACCGACCTACCTACCTGCCTGCCCGCCCTGCCTGGGCTCTCACTGTGCATAGCCAGAGACTTCAGCCGGAGAGACAGACACCACTGAAGCAGAAGCGATAGCCAGAAGTTAGCGAGTGAGTCGCGGAGAAGTCGGCTTCTAGCTTTTGTCAGACGGTGCGCATTCACATGGGTGTAGGTTTGAAGAGAGGTCCGATGGGAGGGGTGGGATGTCTCGCTTGCATTAGGGTTATTTAGTTATTTGTATATTAGTTATTTAGGGTTTTGCAATTTTTTAAGGTGTAGTTTGAGTTTTTAGTTGGGTCCCATCCATTAACATGGAGGACTCTAGGAATTATGACCAGGTGGTTATATGCTTTGTCTTCACTTTTGGGATGCAGACACGTCCCCAATCTTTAAATTAAGTCTGTAGGACAAACTTAGCTTAACTGCACATTTACCACTGGGTCTTTCTGACCATTTTCTGTATGAAACCAGAGCCAATTATTTCCAAACTGTTTGCTCTGATTTGTGCAAAGTCAAAAGGAATAAATATCCAGGCATTTGGTCACGTTATTCATAAAATGTAAAGCCTTTAATTATTTTAGGTAAGGCCTGCTCACAACCAAAGTCCAGTCTTTTAGCCTCTGTCCCGCAACCCTCTGGATTTCAGTGTTTCTGTCATTATCATTTTCTGATTATACAAAATAGTGGACTTTTCTGTCCACCTATAAATTGATATATTCGCCACCATAGAGGCTCAAAATATGAACATTTGAGATGTGAGATGATTGTTGAATAATAGTCATAAGCATGGTTGGATGATCTGAAAATGAAGTTTTAATAGCTATTATAAATACATTATATTCAGCTTATATTCGAAAAACAAGGAAAAACACTATAGAGAGTCCAAACATACAAGAGAAAACCTGTTGAATTCAGAAGTGAAAATAATCATTAAAAATGTTTTGACTTTATGCATCAAATATTGTACCCATGATTCCTAGTTGACCAGTAATAGTATATATTTCGCTTTTAAAAACCTATGACATTCGTACAAATTGGTCACTTAGCAGACTAGCCTGTCAGCACCACAATACTCTGGCACACAGGGACAATGTGGTGGCTGCAGATGGCAAACTGTGGGTTGATCAGAGCTTTTCGAAGCTGGAAACAGCTGCTTGATGCAGCTGGAAATGGTGTTAATGAGACTGAATCAAAACACTGAAGCTGGGTGCCATACTTCCAAAACAATGACCCAAAAAGCACTAAAATGCTCCAAACTGAATTGACCCTCAGTGATTATTGTCAGTGTCTTTGCGATGAGCGATTGCTTTCACAGCACAAAGTCATTTGATCTGTTCACATAAATCAGGAACATGTCGAGACACAGTTTGGCTGAGAATAATGTCTCATTTGCAGTTAATGGGATTATTTTAATGGCATAATTGATATGTGTGCATTTTTCCAACTTTAAATTAAAATCTACAACATCCAGTGTTTTCACAGGGATTGTACTTCAGATTGTGTGTTTCACAGTTAATCAACCACTATTTACAGCGTTTCCCACAGTACATCTCAAGTTTACCTTCCTATTGGCAGAACACTAATGTCACCTCCTCTCTTTGTTTTCCTTCGTCCTCACCTTTCCTACCACCTAAGGTACGTCAATATTTTACTGTAATATATTCTGAGCATGACACTCCTTTAAGGTATTCCAGGAGCAAAGCCCATATGAACAGTGGGGCTGTGATCATGTATGTTAAACTTGAACTTTCCTTATCTAAATTCTGCAGACTTGTGAACTATTGACAAACAGATTATTGCCAATTAGCAGTTTTGTGATGTGTCCTGTTGTACATAACAAAGAATTGAGAGGATCGATAGCAGAGTCAACTAACAAGGCAGGTAGTGCTTTCCTTCAATGCTCTAAGGAATCAAGGTTTGTGACCTACTTTTTGGTACACTTCCAACACATATATTTTCTTTAACAGATTTTTCATATTATAGTCATATTATCATTTTAAACTAATTTCAGAAATCAATCCTAGTTAAGATTTGAACCCAAAATGGCCACTTCAAAGAAATTCAAAGATAGGCTGAACAAAATTCCAGACAAACTTTACCTCTTGCTTTAAGGGTTTTTCAAAGCTTTATTGACTCTTCTCTATAACTGGAACACCTTTAACACTTAAATGTTATAGAGTTTGCTCAGACCCATCGCCTAAGATCTGCTGTATGTTTATAGTTAATAATGACAATGATCAACACCTTAAAAGACACAAATCCCCCTGCTGTTGTGAATATTTTATTCTCTGCACCCTGGAATGTGTTATATACACTACACTCTTGAGCAAATCCCCCATGGTCACTGCAGAGGTCCAGGCAACCCATCCATCAGTGGGTTCCTCCTGATGTTGCAATACTGTGATACAGAATAATAAAGAAGTACGAAAGACCAGAAAATCAATAGATTATTCTGCAGATCACTTGATTCAGTAATGATCCAGTCCATTTATCGCCAGCCACTGATTCATAAGGCCTGCTCTCAAGGGCGTAGCCGCCCCACCTATGCCCTGCTGACTCCTCTACCATTGGTAATTATAAAACATTAAAAGGTAATCACATGATAGTCCAAGGTTATAAAAGACGTACAGTCTGTTGTAAGTAAAAGGGTTCCTTTCATCGTGACAGAAATAAGAATATTCCCTGATAAGGTCAGATTCATACAGAAGGTTGTGATAACAGATATAAATCATGTTGAAATGTTGAAAAAGAGGTTTATCCGAAATATTCTTGATAAAAACACATACATATATACACATACATATGCTTCAACAAAATAATAAAAACAAAAAAAAGTCTCCCAACTCTTTTAAAGCTGTGTTGTTTATATGATTGTCTTGTTACCATGCAAACTAACTCGCTGATACAATCAAGACAATGCCACCATGAGAACCTCTGAGAAGCCTGTGTCTGCACTGTGCATTGTGTCCAACAGCTGTTGGTCAAGAAATAGCTCTGACACACAACTGCTCCTCAAGCACAACGTCTCAACTTTGTATTTTTGCATTTAAAAAAAGACATTTTTGACAGAGCAAAATTAATCGTCATGGCCACATCCCATCGTATCATCCTGTTCATTTTGCAGATATTTCTAAGATAGTTATAATCGTAGCCACTATGATAGAGTGGTTTTAAAATAAAATCCTGCAATCTAACCACATACCAGCTTTTCAAGACTGAATTATGTAGTTAAACACAGAAAAAAGAGAGCAGTTGGCCTAGGGGCATGTGTGCTTGTCTTCAGAACCAGCCCAAATACCTGTTTTATGTTCATCAAAACAAGCTCAAGTTTCAATCTGTAAGTAATACTGTAGTTTTGTCAGCAGCAAGCAGTTAAATAAGGGTGTGACATGTCTGTGCGGATTTTCTCATATAAAGTGTGAGAAACAGTGAACTAAGCTCTATGTTTGTGGGGAAACAGACATGTTGATCAATGAAGAGGACACGTGCCCTCCGCCAGCCTCCAGACCGTCCACTGGCAGGTGCCTGATCAAGGGCAACTTATTTTCAGTCACATTGCATGAGGGGGCCGATGAACTGGCATTCACCTTAATTAAATAAAGACATGTACAAATGTCCTTTAGCAGGTGGCTGTCTTATGGAAGTTAGCAGTGGTGGCAGCTGCCTATGTATGGTAAACAGGGAGCATTTTTGAAAAGTGATGGTGGCTGGCGAGGGAGGCGGGGATGAGGGGGAAGATTGGACAGCTGTCACTGTACCCACCTCACTGTGCTGACTTAGACCTAACGCTCGATCGAGCCTTTGTATATATTTTTTCAGTGCATTTCAACACTGTGTACGCCTAGTGTTTGAGGCCGCACGGAGACGCATGTGGTGTGACAGATGCACCCGGCACATGAGCAGCAGAGGGCAAGAGCTGAAACGCCTTAGCCAGTGGAATTTTCTTTTCTGTCAAACTTCAGGGAGAAGCATGAATTCGTCATGACCTCGAAGAAAATGACACTGAAGAAAAATAAGTTAATCAAAACTAAACATGCAGATATAAATGTTTATTAAAAGTCACAACCTGGCTGTTTGAGATATTCACAGGATTAGGTGGACAATAACAGAGAGGGGGCTACATCCCTCAGGAAATGAAGGTGTGTGTCTCTCCCAAGACAAACTGTATTTTCTAAGATATTGTTCAATTCGATATAATTATACGATGAATAAAGAAGAGCTATTCCTTTAAAGATCGCTGCAGGATCTGTGTTGACATGTCCGGACTGAAAACAAATGTCGTATTCAACAGTGCTGGTCACTGCACCATATGGTGATGATTAGATGCCCAGGTAAAATCTAATTTTAATAAATTCCTAATCAGCTTGGAAGGATACTGAAACAACATTGTTAATGGAAATGTGTGGAGTCAGCAAGGTCTTTCACAGCTGTGGTCTTTAATAAGATTTGAGAGGCATTACAACAACATTGCAGTCAGTGTCATGTTGAGCTGCTCCCTCTGTCTGTAACTCCAGCAGAGGGAAGAAATGAACAGACAAACAGAGCAAGGCGAGGGGAAGAATACGTGGTCATCTGTTTCAAAAGAGCTGAAATCTGATCTCTAGAGGGAAGAGGCATAGTCGGAGGTACTGTATAGTACATATCATCTCCCTCTGATCATTCACGCTTTCTAATTACAGAAGGTGAGGAGGGCCATCATTTTATCGTATTTGTTTTGCATCACTGCAAAAATAGAAAATGAGGGCTCGCCAAGCTGCACCAATTTACTTCATTTCGACCTTGATTAAAAGAAAATTAATTGCCACATCTCTCATTATGTTGCAGGCAGCATTTGATGACGCAAATGAAAAGAAAAAAAAAATATATCAAAAATAAGACGCAAAGGCTCACAGGGAGTGTGAGCTCGACCTGGATGTGCAGGAGGCAGCACACTGATGAAAATAAACAGGCCCTCTCCACAAAGCCGCTGAACATAGAACAGATGATTTGGAGGAAGGGCATTGTGAAGCTTGTTCATTCTGCTTTGCACAATAATTCCAGATATATTTGAACAATAATAGTTTTTGTACTGCAAAAATTACTTTTCAACATCTGCATTTTGAACAGGCAAAACAAGCACTTTCATGCAGTTCTTACAGAAATCTCTCCCTCGCAAATAATCACACACCAAACATTTCAATCCTATTTGCGTCCCTCAAGCCCCCGTAACTCCTCCCCTTCCTCAGACACCATATGTCTCTGTGGATCAACTTCAGGAGTTTTCAGTAACCGGGTGTATGATTACATGAGAATTTCTCTCAGAGAAGGCCTCCAGGAGAAGTAAAATGCTAAATGCTATTTTCGAAATGAAATTCTCCTTCATGTGGCTGCACCTGTTTCCCTGAGAGAGTAAACAGAGCAGATGCCTGATAGAGTGGGCCTGCCTCTGACACACACCTAATTCTAAAATATTTATTAGCTTTTGACACTCTTTAAAGTCACAGTCTGGGACAAAGGGTACCCTCTTGCTCTTGTTTGGCTATACTTACTCCTCTCCCCTCTTCGCTGTGCTGCTTCAGCTGCTTATCTGTGACTACGGTGACAGAGACATTAAACGCAACTAGCTCCAGTACCCACTGGTGCTGACCTCACACTGGTCGACCTGACACAGACATCTCTCCACAGTTGGGTCCAATCAACAGCTCCGAAATTAATGTTTTGCTGTTGTTGTGAGCTTGGGCGCGTGAATTTTTCATGCTCAGCTCAGTATTTGTAAGCGAGCGTGAGCATTTAGCACGCATGCGTCCTCAAATGTGCGTGTGGGGAGGGATCATTATTTGGCATGCCTCGTCAAGCCATCATGAAGGCAATGGGGAGATTTGAATAATTGATTGAAATAATGTAAAGTAATCCAGCCAGCTTTCATTCTTGGCTCACCTGCTCCTAATTCTAAGACTGCTCTCAGTTGACAGGGGACAGGTTGGGACATTTAAGGACATGGGAGTGACATAGAGGAGAGCATTTTACCCACCATTACCCGTCGTCTCTAATTTCTCAACTCTTCTTACCAGCGATGTTGTGGTAAATAAAATGGAGTGAAATGTCATGTCTGAAATAATCATGAGGCATCTAGTCTAAAAAATTAGCAGAAAAAAGAAGCCACATGTAGCATAGTGTCAAGTAATTTACTGCTACATCATATGAGAGTGCAATGAATTCATGTCAAAATAATTTCCAGTATGTTCCCCAAGGTCAGAGGAATTCTTTTTCAGGAGTAAAATGCTGTTAAACTGGTTTTAGGGGGTTTACATAACTACTCTTCTGTGTACATAGCTGTACTCTCTGCTTCTTACTGTACACCAAGCTTGCATGAAAATGTTTAAACCTAATTTGTGTGAAATATTACAACATTAAGTACGTTCACTTAGAGTCAATAAGAAATGTAAACTCACGAGGGGATAGGAAAGTGTATAACTGATAACCTTTAGGGGTTTGGCGGGTAAAGCACATCAGTCATGCATGACCAAGCATCCTTATTTAGAGTGTATTTGAGCAATCAGCTCAGACCCTGTCTCTCTGTTTGTCTCACACTGTGATAAAGTTTTATGATTAACCATAATTACTCCCTCGGGTTCTAAAAGCTCCTTTAAACTCAACTTTCCTGCTCATATTACAATTTAAAGCATTAGAAATGTTTCCTTATCCTCAGTTTTGTGGTGAATATATTTAAAAAGGTATTTTTCAAGGTTCTTGGATGCAAATATAGGAAATATTTCCTCCCACTAAGCCAGACACACTCCAGTTGTCTTTTGCTGTCACTCCAGGTGTCATTAACAGAGGCATACCGGCAAACCTGTGCTAGGTTACAAATCTCTCAACTGCAGTAAAAGTAACAAAAAAATCATTTTTTAAAATACACATTTTTGGAAAAGGACGTCACATACTTCAGCTGTTGTTTACAAATGTGCCCAGATTATGACACTAAGATTGTTAGTACTCAAAACAATTAGGGGGCAGCATATTACCAAATATATACTCTTTGGTACCTTCTCCCCATCCCCCTGTGTCAGTCGGACTGGCCATCAGGCATACCAGTCCGAATCCCAGCAGGCTGCATCTCGGCAGGCCTGTAGACCGTTAACAAATCCATAAAGATTTTACTGGCCCACTGTATATAACTGTAATTCAGGGTGTGCATGAGAGCATGCTGCATTTGTGTTCAGTAACTGTGCTCGCTGGCCAATCAAAGCCAATTTTCATTCCTCATACCTCATCTACATGCCGAGATAACATTAGCGTGAACAAATCTGACCTCAGCGTAGGGAAATTTGCTGATATGTCCTCAAACCTCTATGGATGCAATCAGATTGTGTAGCTAGTAGGTTGTTTTCTTTGCTCGTTGTTAGAGTGACAATGACATTCTTTCTCCCAGTCTGCTCGGTAAGACAAACAGGGAAGATGGCATTAGAGGAGGATGAACCTAGGGAAAGTAACTAGAACATCAGCATCGATAGCTGAACTAGGGGAGGGCATGATACTTGTCGCCAAGAGGATGGCTAGGCACAGGTACTACTTCTTTAACCTATCATGTTAGACTGAGGTCATACACCACAATGAGTCTCCACTCTCCCATTATCCAGAAATGAGGCTAAAATATCCCGAATATGAACGTCTTGAGCATTCAGATCCAGAGTCTGTACCGTGGCAATCAGGTTATCTGATTACGACGTTATTATGATTTTAACACATTTTTATAGCATCAAATAACTGATTAAAACCACACTTAAGCACTTGATAAGAACTACTTACAAATTTCAGAAACCATCTTTGAGAAAAAATTCTTTAAGGGGAATTTCGACTATTTAGCGTAGTCCATCTTCCATCCATTACCATTGAGGTGGCAGGATTTATGACCAACACAGCATTCAGCCACCAGGCGGTGATCAATGTGCTCACTTTTGGCGAGCCATCATGTCATCCACCTCTATATGCAGTATATGGGGCAAACTGGACACTACAGTGACTCACTATTGCCTCTTGAGGTATAAAGTGGTATGACAAGAGGAGGCTGGATTGGGATAGCTGATTAGCAAACTTCAGTAGATATCTGCAATACACTACATAGTGTTTGACTCAACATCAAATCTGTTGTTTCCTCAAACTCTGTTGATATTCTGAGTTAATCTGTAAATGTTTTGATTAAAAAAAAACATATAGTACCTTTAAACTCTCATTGCAACAGTGGGAGCTGTGGTAACCATAAATAGTGTTTGTGTAACTCTGATGCTTGGTGTTGAAAATAAGCTAGCCCTCACAGTTTCCGTGGTAAGCTCAACAACACCCCCAAGCCCCCTCCTCCCATACTGCATTCGTTGAAACACCATAGGGACAAGTTGCACAGTGTTGTTGGGTACATAGATCACCTGATATGCTGTTTATCCTTGAAAGCTTCGCTAAACACCTAAAACTTCCGTGGCAGGGATATAACGAGACGTGCTCTTCCTCATCGCTGCTGCCAATCGTCTCATTTAACATCATTTACAGATGACGACAGAAAAACATGTCGAAAAAAAAACAACCTGATCACATGCTGAAGCAAGGTTTTTATATGAGGAGGCAGCTAGTAGTTGGTTCTCCCCTCCTCACTTACCAAACAGCGGCCACTGAAAGTGTTCAGTTTTAGGACACAGAGGTCACACCTGTTGCGGAACTTGATAGAAGGCTTATTTATAAACTTTCTGAGCTCTAAATTCCTCCTTCAGAGAAAACGCTGACCCACAAAGAGCGAGGAGGGGGGGGTGGGGGGGGTGGCTGAAATGCTTCTTTATGAACACAACGGCAACTGTAAAATCCATATAACTCTGAAATGAGGAAATTAACAAGCCATCTGATCAGGGGATTTGTGGAGCATTTAGGTCAAAGGACAAGAGCTTTGGACGATGAAACCAAGTCATTTCCCTGCAGAAGCAAAACTACTTGTGTCATTTATAGAGTCATTATAATGAAGTTATTGAGGTCTACGGCGCAAACACTACACTTTAGCCAATTAATTAAAATTATCTGGTGTAAAATGTTCGTATTTTGAAGCCATAATACTGTGTGGGTCAACTACGTTTTCTGGCAGCACAGAGCTCTCAACTGCTACTGTCGTGAAAATACCCTTTTAATCACATCACATTGTGTATTCTCAGTGACCTTCAGCGAGTCTTTGTGGTCATTTTAAAACTAAACACTGTACGCAGGGACAGCCTCGGTTAAACCCTTTAGCCTCTCTCCCAAAAAAAGGCAAAAGTCACGATCGGGGTCCAGAGGGGAGCGTCTTTATACATTGCCTAAATTTAGGTACTGAGTTATGGCCCAGGAGATATCTGGGTGGGCTCATGTGACGTATGAAAAGTTCTGGAAATGCTGAGTGGATTTGAAGCATAAGAGGGAATACTGTGGGGGAGAGCTCTGCAGTGACTGATTGCCTGACAGGTGTTGCCAGACAAGTGTCAAATATGTGCCCTTTTAAATGGGGAGGTTACACGCTTTATGGCATTTCAGTGTTTGGGAACCATTTTTGTACTTTTGCCACCTACAGTCCATTACAGTTTATTAATAAGTGTAAATATTTACTTTATGCCAGAATTTGACCTTGAGTTTGATAATTGAGAATGAACATTTTTCCTTGTGTCGTTACTAAAATGTTTACTCTGACAAAGCAGATGAATGAAATATTCATGCAGTATCAGAGGCGTCACAATCCAGTGTAATTTGCAGAAATCTGTTTAGGTTCGTCGGCAGGAGGGCGCTAATAGAAGGATCATCATATTCTGCTGAGCCCCTCTCTCTGTCACTTGTGCTGTGCCATGTAGTGTAATGTAGTTCCTTTAACATTTAGCAGGGTTCAAGTCATTCTGCAATGGTCAGGAAGTTGTAAGGACCAGATTGCGCACAAGTAAGCAGATACTCCACACTTTATTATAGACATGTGGGTATAATATTAGTCATCTCTGCCAATACCAGCAAACCTAACAGGCAAACCATGTGACAAGGTGCAATACCAGACAAATCGATGGCACAAAACAGATTGCATTGCAGAGATTCCCTTTGCTGACAGGCCATGAGATGGTTTTGGCTTTTAAAAAATAGCGACATCTTTTAAGGTGACCCCTAGAGTGCTTCTTATAAAATTACAAGAGACAGAAATCCATTTGCAACTGTGCTATAACACTGAGATTACATTGTTACTTTAGAGCCGCGGTGCAAATTAATTTGAGGTTCATTTCATGTATTATATAAATGGATGGTGGTGGGAAAATTAAATCCCAGTATTGCACATTTCTATATATTGTTTTATATCTGCAGAAGGTGTTCTGGATCACTGTGCTTGCCATTCAATTGGCCAGCGGGGCAGGGTTCCAGCAGATTTAACTCTTTTATGGCCACGGCTGTCAAAAGGAGAGAAGGACAAAAACAATCTCACACGCTTCCTTTGTGTAAATAAAAGTACAGGACATTAAAGGTCAGGGATGAATAAGTGTCACAAGCATAAATACCTTCACGGATTGTAAAAAATAATTATATTTCTCTGGATTAAATGTGTGTGTGTGGGGGTATCTGTATTTCAAAATTCTTTTTAGCGAGAAGTGTTGACTTGAATCTGTTTCTTCATAAACTCACCTGGCAGTGACCTTCAGTGATGATTTAAGATCAGTCAAACTGCACTGCAGCACTGTAAAAGAAAAGTTGTGATATTGCAGCACTTTAGACTTTTATTCCCGGCTATTTATCATGTTGTAAATGTAGGTTGTCAAAAAAAGATATACTGTAGTTAAAACTTTGAAAAGAGCAAGTGACACCATCACAGCGTTTGTTGCAATTTCATTAAAGCTGAAAAATGTGAAAACTGTAGAGACCAGACTTACAATTAGAACCTTGCTTATCTACTCATTTTAGGACCACGTTTTTTAATCAAACCAATGAGAGAAAGGACTGAATTGAACACGCATTGGGACAAATTGTAAATGTGAACACAAAGCTATATTTTCACATGTTTTAAGTCAAGTGCACAAGCGTCCACACTTCTCTTCTCTGCACTGGGCACTCCACTGTCTCCCACGCTTCAGGCCAGGGGCAGTTGCCTGTAAAGTTGTAAACTCTCTGACTGGGGCTCGGGACCCTTGCACCCAGCACCAGCCACACATATGGAAAGAGGGCACAGTGTGTCAATGGGGCGGCCCTGTCAGGTATGAATATCGGAGCATCTCCTACCCTATCTGGGGACCTTGGAGCCATGTGTCGACACGCATCGCACTGTTAGCTACATCGCCTGGTCATATTGGGGACAGGAAAGAAGTGGCGGAACAGAAGCACTCCAGATGTTCTTCATCAGTGGGCCACAGGGGAAGGCTGTTACCACAACACCTGGCTCATTCTGCTCGGGGGCTCCGAGGCAGAGCGGGGATGCTCTGCCTCAGTCTGGCTATCTGTCTGAAAATACACTCACACCGCCGCTGTGTCATGTAAACTCCTTTATGGAAACTTTAGCAGTGAATGCACAGGCCTGAACACATGTATAGGTTTATAGTCATGTGTATGACTTCATTTGGAATCACTCCTGTATTTCCCTTTTTAAGAAAACAGCAAATCTCTTATTCTGCAGTGGTTTATTATATCATCTGAAAAGATTTATATATATATATATATATATATAATTGAATATAATAATTTATAAATATATAAATCCCACTATATAAGTGGGATATATGTATGTATAGATCTATATATCCCACTTATATTTCACATTTCATTCATTTATGGACTCAATCTATAAATAGAGGCATCTCCAATCTGAATTTAGATTTTCTAAACAACTGCAGATTCAGTCACAGTCAAACTTGCTGAGGACTGAGGTCGACTGTGACGTTTTTTTGGGGGGGGGGGGGTGAGCAAGTGTCATGAAAATCTGAATGCAGTGATGCTTTATCGCAAGTACAGTGGAGGTCTGTGAGATTTCACAACGTGATTTAAAGATTTGCTGCTGCACTTGCAGGTGATCTGGAAGTGTCGTACTCAAATGAAAGAAGGGTGTTTGTGCATATTTCGGCAGAGCAGATCTGCAGCGAAAGTGAAGAGAGCAGCAGCACAGGTGAAAAATGACAGACGCCACACTCAATAATATCAATGTTAAAATCTCCTTGACCTGTGGGTCATCAAATAGCAACCCCAATTCGTTTCATATTTTCCTAGCTGGATCAATGGCAGCATAAATTTGGGGCTCAATGACAAGAATAATTTAAAACAGATCTATAAACGATAGAATGCTATTCCCTGTGGTCACAGATGACTAACAATTTTCTCGACTGACAGGATGAAACCCCCTCTAAACCTCTACCAAGGATTTGTGCACATGTTGAAAAAAACCACACACACTATATTATTAGACATGTGTGTGCATAAACACACCGTGCGCTGCTTGGTGGCTCTGTGCCTTTATCTGGTGAGTTCAAGTACATATTGAGATATCGATCTTTTCTGAATTTCTTAGGCCTTTTCTGCTCTGATCAGCAAAGATGGGAAGGACAAATTGTTTAACATACCTGAATAAATAATAATATCAATGCCTCTCACCTCCCCCCTTTACTCGAGTCAAATGAGTTTGACTTTCACCCCCTTTAGGGACTAAAAGAAGACAAATAAATGTATGTGAAGATGCTCTCTCTTATTAAACACGCAGCCGTCCTGACGTTTGCTTTAATATTGCTTTAATTCTTATGAGTTCAACTGAAATGAGACAAAAATAAGACCTCTGGTAGCTTTATCAAATCCCAGACCTGTCTCTTCAATACAGACACTATTTCCCTGCTTAGAGGACAAGATTATTGGAGTTCACGCTAATACTGTTTTGCAAAGCATAAAAGCCTCTTGCTGATAAATATTAATTTGAGCCTTCATGATGTATTTGAAAATTCCAGCTAAAATGTCACCACATGGAACATTAATGTAATATTTCAAGGCCTGAGAGCAATACTCATATTGATTGCATTTATTTGACTCTGGGGAGGAGAAATAATTCTTCAATGTGGAGACACATCTGGTAGCCAAAGATGCGATGCAGGGAATGAGAAAATGCAAAATAACAATAAAAAAAATAATAGGACTTGCATTTAAATGCATTATCCCGGCTTTGTTTAGATACCGATGCCTCTTTACAGCTGAGGAAAGACAGATGCACCCAGGTCTTTTACTGCTACCTCTGAAAGGTTTAATTTTCTATAAAGTGTTTAATACCTAACAAGAAAAGATCATTTGCATCCAGCTCTTTTCTCTCATCCCTGCGATTTGCAGGCAGGTCCCCTGTTATGAAGCTGAACAGCTAAATGACAAGGGTCCAGGGAGAGTCTCCTTTCAGTGCTTATTCTCCCTTTCCTGTACGCCACACTTTGCTCTTCTGATCGTGTGTTTTTGCCTCGTCCAACTTCAAGGTGTTGTCTCACAGAAGGATCCTTCCCTTTGTTCTTAACCATATTGACTCGCAGTGGGTTGAGGCGTCTGGCTGTCTTTGTGCAAATGAACAGAAATCTGAGAAAGAGCAGCTTGACCCATAGCTCATCCGTCACCGGCCACACCCACTTTATTAATCAGATAAACAATAAGTGGGCGTGTTGGCTCTTCAATCATCTGTTTGTGTTTAACTAGTATTTATCTTTTGAACTATAGACCGACGCAGCCGGTTCCTGGCATGTCGAGGAGTGGTGGAAAAAAATCTGACATTATAAAACTTGTATGCGTGTGGGAAAATCTATTTATTTAAAAGAAAAAAAAATTGACAAAATAATGATAAATGTATAATTGTTAAGTGTTGGTGAAAATATCCCGTCCTGTCTTTTCCTTCTATGATACTGACATCCTCAATAATGATGGTGTATTTTAATAAAAACTATGTATGTGTCATATTTTGGTTGAGATGTTCAAAATAAGTGTCAGAAAACTTTTCTCATCTTGGGTGAGGAAACGTCTCTTCATCCTATACACTGGCAGTTTGAATACAGCACGGCTAAAGCGCCCCCCACTGGTTGATCTAAGAACCAGAGCTCCCCTGCATGCTTCACTCACCTGAACAACTTATCACTGCTCTTATTTTGAAGAAGAGAATATATAGAGTTATTACAGATGGTTTAACAACAGGGTGTTTAAAACAGCAGTGAGATCAATGAGGTGCAGACAGAGAGGTGTGATCACATCTGATAATTTTACACGAATGATGTGAGATTTTACTTTTAAAAAATGAACTATGTGACGCTCCGGTCGTTCTGGAAACCGATAAACTCGACTGTACCTGCTGAGGTGATCGTGTTAAAAGGAACATTCTGTGAATATTTAATGTCCTTTTAATTTAATTTCATGTGAAAAATCAGGTGTCTTCTCTCTGTGACTCGTGAAACGACCCACTAAAGACACATTCTCTGTCATTGCTTTATGAGTGTTAAATTCACACTTTGGTTAGGACCCTTACTCACTAAATAAGCCTTTATAGGCCCCACATGGCCACTGCGTCTGTGTGGCCCCTGCAAACAGAAGCTCTTCCTAAAACCTGTTTCAAAGCGTGAATGTCATTCTTGTTTGTTTAATTGTGTTTTAAATGCGTTCGGGGCTCAATTTTATTTTATCTGCGACTTAACAACGAAGAAAAATGGAGGACGGATGATGTGACAAAGGTCCTGCTCTGAATTCAAACTGCGTGGTAAGTACCTTTGCCAGATGAGCCACCAGGATAATACCAGGATAATTTGATCCCACATCTGTGTCTCAGCAATGTGCCACTGGGTCCCACAAATTTGTAGGTTTATTTTCCAACCAAACCCGTAGATGACTTTACCAGATATCCCCCTGTCTCTGTGGTTAAACCTGTGCCAGTTGCCGAAATAAGTGGAAACCTGCAGGGCCTCAGACTCGAGAAACACAGGTCTACTGCAGACTTGTCGTTCTCATTCTTGTCTCACTTTTCATTAAAACTTTTGAATTTGCACAGTTGCACAGTGGAAGCATCCTGGGGCCTTTGCTTCATGCTTCACACCACCTGGAAGCAAGGCGTTTTCTCAAAATTCACAACAATAAACATCCAACCAAGGATATCCTAAATAATGGATTTACACAAAAACCCAAGACAACGGCTTCAAAAAGCAAATACCTTTTATCACCATCTGTAGCCGGCACCGGGGAAGGTGGGCTTTGTGCGTGGCAGAGTGAGGAGGGAAATCATGGTTTTGGCGCAGACAATGTGAGCATTTAAATAAGAAATGGAATCGGAGCCCGACTGTTTACTTTATTTCTCAATTCCCACACCAGTTCATGAAAGCAGCACAGAAAAAAAGAGTGGAAAACCGAAACAGGAAACCAGGAAATGACAAGTTTCAAATTAGAGAACAGAGGCCAAGAATGTCACTATATGATAATTATAAAGAAAATCTCCAGTGTCCTCACCACATCTCCTGATCCATCAATGCACTCACATGTAATATTCACTTTGGAATGAAACGCAGGGGAAATGGTGTATAATTTGATTTCAGGAGAGAAACTGTGACAAAGACGAGTCGCCTGCTCCTGAGCCGCATATGTGACATATAACTGAAGCAGTGTTTGGCCCAGACCGGGTCAGGCATCAGCAGCAGCGTCTGTAAAGTGGCTGCACTGTGGCAGGTGATTTAATGGTTGTCACAGCAGCAATAGAAGTGCATAGAGACAGGATTCCAGTCAAAGCTAATATTTGTGATGAATCACTGTCACGCCAGAGGTAAATGTAACACTAATAGACGTGGGGAGATCTACTGTTAGCTGCTTTTGCTAATGAGCATATTCTTTCAGAGAGGTGGTGTCACTTCTGGGTGCTGGTTCCATACAGTGAGGAGAGAAATGAGGGGGCTTATATTGGATTGCGTGTAATGAGAGTGTCGTAGCCACGCTGCTGTGAGAAGCTCAGGGGAGGAGCTCAGACACACTACAGAAGAGTGAGGCCTGAGATGTTGAGACTTTGTTGGTGTGAGACAGTCTTAATTAATATTTATTGTAGATAACATCTGCTCACATTGTGTTGAATAAAAAACAGACACAGATTCTTGAGCGGAGGTCATCTCCAGTTAGGGAGATTTTTAGTTTATACATATTTTTATCTTTATGTTCTTTTTTTGCAAACTTGAATTTAATATTTACCATAAATATGTAAAATACTGTTGATTTCAACTTTAATTTGACTCACTTACTTTTAAAATGTAGTTAGCTAAATTCCTAATATGTTTAAAACATGTTCCCGACCTGTAGAAAAGCATCTCATCCTTACATTGATCTGGGAAAAAAAGAAGAATTAATCGATGTCCAATTTTCATGATCTCTAATTTAGGGTTTGACTAAATATGTAACTTGGACTTCAATGCCTTTAATTTAACAATTGGGACCATCAGGGTTGTAGGTATTATCCCATTGATACTGCTACTTTATTTACACAAAGAGCATGAATGGCACTCAGTAGAACACATACCTCCACCAAGTCCCCTAAATTCAATATAGCTGCACCAAATTTCACACACTTATAGATGTTCCCGAAACATTCCAGATTATTGAAATATTCCCTGGGAAATCAGTGAAAATGTAAAAACTTAAATTCAATAAAAAGTTAAAGAAAGTGATTAAGAATTCATGGATCTGCCTCCTGATCCAGATCAACACACAAATTCAATAGGTTCTTTTCTGACCCATTCCACGTCTTTCAACCAAGTCAATCATCCATTAAGCATAAATTCCAAATATTTGCATGTTCCAGCTTCTTTAATGTGATAATTTGTTGTTTTTTCTGTTTAATATTAAAACAAACATTTGCAGATTTGAATAATTACTGGTTGCAGCTCTTTTTTAAACAAGTGTTCTTATATTTCGAACTTTCTAATACCATCGCAGTCTCTGTTGGATGGTGCTGGGAGCTGCCTGTCTGTTCAGAGGAGGATCCTCTTTTTGCTGAATGGCAAGTGTTTGGTTTCCTGTTCAGATCAGCCATCTTTAAATCAGGTGCAGTGATACTCAGCGAGTGAAGGTCACAGGGAAGTTAGTGCGACTTGGGTATCTGCAAAAGACTCTTCTCCTTCCATGTGGGACGATGCTTTCACTGACTTGCAGATGTTCGTTTTCCCTTCATGGACTCAAATCTGTGTGGGGCAAAGAAAACTGCATCTGAACGTAGATAACATTACTAAAAGTATTTTGTTTGTTGCGCTTGTTCTGCAAAATTATTTTACAATCCAAATAAATGTTGGTGCAAACTCATGAAAATGAATTAAAAGCCATTTTATTTGGTGTAATACACCTGTAGACATAGGCTAAAGAGCCAAATTGTGATTTTTCTATAGATTTTAGATTCTTTTCACCATTTTTTAAAGATTATTTTAAAACAATGGAATATATATGCCACATCTTGTATTTTAAAGCACTCTGGATCCAGCTGTACATTTTTAAACGTTTTTAAATTCAGAGCATAGTGCAGCGGAGATTGAAGTAAGATTACTTTCTAGTTGAATTTGAGCTGATACAAGAATTCATCAAAAAGCGCATTAGCTTTAAAGTCACTGCTCATAATAGATTTCCACTCTTTCCTTCAGCTCCAGTTGAACCATGGAGTCAGACAGCGCTCATATTTCATTTTCAAGTACCGATGCCAATGTAGATTTACAAATGTGCCTATATAAACCAGAAACCACAAAAAAGCACAAGTCACTGATCTCACAATTACTTAGTCCCTTTGGCGATCCACCCAGTCTTTGAACTCTATCTTGTGAACTGAGAGCGCCGTCCTCCACTGGAACGAGACGTGGCAACACCACATGAAATTGCTCAATCCACTGAGTTTTCACAATTACAGCTCGGTCGGCTGCATTTGTTGGAACCCCAAAAAAAAAAAATATCCTAAAGCTTATCAAAGTCTGATGGCCTAATTTGTCTTGTTGGGGGTCTCAGTCAATCCCCTGCATCCAAGTAACACACCGGGCTCTTTTCGCTCAGCGCTGCCTGCTAACACAGACAGCCCGAGCCCTCAATTGCTTGTTTAACTTGACACATAATTACTGTGGAAATATTTGTGTATTTTGTACGAGTGCCACAGTCTGCATTGCAAACGACTGCCAAGTCCTCACAGCTCCCACTGCAGCTATCGCAGCCAGAATCCCTGATTAAAACAAGATGCTTTCATTTGGGCCAGCTTTGGAAGGAATCACTCCCAGAGATTGGCCTCTCCCTGCCAAGCCCCTACTGCAGCAGGGTCTGCCATGTGTGGTGAAGCCGACATGCTCATTGTACTAAAAAAGAGGCCTTTTTTTGGTTTGAGCCCAAATGTGCTACCGAAGCAGGCCTCCTCCATCAAAGTGAAAGACCACAGTGTAACTCAGACGAGGCCACGCGGGTCAACATGAAACATGGCTCTTAATACTCAGGGAGTTGTTATTAAAGCCCCATGGAGTCTGAGGTTGTCGCTGTAATTTTTCACACAGAACCCTTTAATTCTATACTTATTGAATAACTTTTTATGTGAAGAAAAAACAAACCTGAATTTGCTGATCCTTGTTAGTTTACATTTAGTTTTATCATTTGATTTCCTATGCAGCCGCCTCATATCTGTCAAATAAAGGAAAGTTTTAGCCGCTCAGTTCAAACACCTATGGGTGCCCAAGGTTACATTAAGAACTGCACGTGTAAACTAGAATAGCACTCAGTAGAGCACATACCTCCACCAAGGCCCACTAGTCTCCTTTAATTCAATCAAGCCGCACCAAATCGTACACACTTATAGAAAACAGCTTCCATCAAGATCCATGAATGATTTTTCTCACTAGGTTATAGAAAGTGATAAAATAATCTGGAATCCGCCCTCTGATCCAGATCTGCAAAAAAAATAGAATGGGTTCTTTCCTGACCCACATGTCTCCACCAGGTTTCGTGCTAATCCAGTTCTTTTCGCAGTATCTTGCTTACAAACAAATAAAACCAATTAACAAAGAGACATCAATGATTTTTGCATTTATTTACCACCTAGAAAATTCATTATTTCATCATTAAAGTCGGCTTTATCCTTCTTATTGACCATCTGCAGGTGTGTCTGCTAAAAATATTCATGATTTGCACACTGTAGTCATTTCCTTTGGGTCACATAAGATGTACTGAAGTGTGACATCCACAAAAAAGCGAGAAAGTTGTTGGATGTGACTGCAGCAGGTTACAGATTCACATGGGTGAAGATGTCCTCTGACAGGTGGTCAAGTCACCCTCACGCAGCAGTGACTGGACGTCTGAGGAGTCTGGCTCTGGTCGACCCGTCAGCTTTGACTCACCAGCAGCGCAGTCGTCAACACACTCACTGGAGTTCTGTCCTGGCACCTGTCAGGCAACTTCAGATCCTGATTTGTTTATTTGAAATTGTTAATTTGGAGTTCCAAGTGAAATTTCCGGACCAAACAAAAGTGCTTTCCCGAATGAAGATTATTATTCTAAAGATTATTAGGGCAGCAAAAGAAGTCAAACGCAGCACTTCAATCAATGTTGGGGCCACTCTCATGTAAACTGGGACCTCATTGGTAATATCTAAGGCAAATGATCTTCATTAGATTTTTAAAACCATGCCACTGATTTGTCAAGCTGTGAATGATAATGAAGTTGTCTGGTTAATGAAGGGCTGAAGATACAGGCTTTCACAATCATGATCATCTTCTATATAACCCTCATGAATATTTCAGGATCTTAATTCTGTATATAATTGCGCACCAAGGCTTGGCGTCACTATAGACTTCACAAATAAAGAATGTAATGGAGGAGACAGGCCTAGCTATATTTCATTAATCATTGAAATTAATTAACTGGTGATAATATAGGATGTTACACTTGCAGGATCCACGGGGAACTGTGAGGAAAGGAAATGTGTGGAAGGTGCACGGATTTCTGTGAAATTCTAAATGTGCAATTAAACTCACTTACACTTTCAGAGTTTGTTCTTGTTGCTCGGTGTTTGTATCCTGAGGCAAACGGTGGCTTTAAATTGTTTTTAGCTCCAACGGGAGAGAAAAAGCGGAGTTCTGAACAAGCTTGACATGCGTGTTTAGCATATAGAAAAATGCTTTGGAATAATGTGACACATTTCTTGTCTTTAAACGAGAAATGCATCGTTTGTGTGTTGTTACGACACCGAGAGCAGAAGTGCAAGTGTGACTGGAGTTGGAAGACAGGAAGTAAATGAACGCGGCCGTGTTGTGATCCTACCTGTTCCCAGAACAGCTCTGGGAGTAAAGCAGAGTGGATTTGAGTGTCATGGTGGAAATCCTCAGTCAAATAAAACAAAGTGGGGCTGCATCGATGCTCTGTCTTGTTTTATATGATGGCTTGAAATAAATGAACTTTAAATGGAACCTTGGCAGGGACGTGGGCTATTGATCGATCGGAGCAGGAGCTGAAGTTTAAGGGCACAGCTTTCCTGGGGCTGTAACTGGAGTAATGAAATTGATTAGGCCAGGGGAGGGTGACAAGCCGGTAGAGTCAAGCCCTTGATGTAAGGAAACAAGAGTGCCATCTAATTGGGGTGTAATATGGGTCTTTAGAGGACATTAAGCTCACAAGTGGCGGAAGGGAAGCCACTCACACTGGATGGAGACAAAATGATGTGGCGTCGGTGTTATTATTTTCTAATTATTCACTCAGCTGATTGGATTATGGCAGTCGAACCTGAGAGTCCAGCCAAGGGTCAGTTTATAAACCCAAACTGTACCAGTGGCATTCAAAGCAATTTCCACGCTCTGTCTGCGCCCTGATATTACTCTGACATCCATGAACGTGCCGCTCAAAGGACGAGACACATTTCTTTGAGTGGCGATGAACATTAAAAACCACTTTCACTGGAAAATGTGCTTTTTTTTTCCAAACCATCACGTCCTGCGGAGCAATTGTTTGTCGCTAAAAGGCTGTTTTCACGATCGCTGATGTTTGAGACACGAATGCATGATTTTGTATCATCACAGTTACCAAACATAATCTAAATGATGAAAAAATTGGAACAAATGATAAAACCCATGTGATGTGTTTTGTTGACACTAGAGACTGCAAACAAAAGTTATTTTCAAATGTATGGATTGTTTTTTCAGTGAGGTGAACATCGATAGGAATGGATGGGTAATTTGCAGGTCATCTATACATATACAGTTCACAATAGCTTTCATTTGGTTTATTTAGCTTTCAGGGGGGGTCATATCAAGGTTATATATATATATATGACAAATTTTCAGTATCATTTAATATATATTTCAGTGTTAATCAGGAATTATTACACATTCAAAAACAAAGATGCAAAAAAATATGTATCCTTTAATCTATAAGTTAAATTCTTTTCTAGCCCGTAAATCAACTAATCGCTTGCTCACTTCACCGCCACTGTTTTGAACTCCACTGACTGGGATCACCGCGAGTGCAGTGTCCTCCTGCCAGCAGAGGCCCTGTCCGGCACAGGGACATTTATCTCCTGGCCTGAACTGTCTCACTCAACAGGATGGCCAGAAGTTACGGTGCATTACAAGCACTTAGCGCAGTGATATCAAGGTTCACCTCCGATTTCCAATCTCAGGCCAGAATAGTGGGCTGGGAGGCCGTCATTAAAAAGCCATTACATGCCCATATTTCATATACCAGTCTCTCCTATGTTTCAAGGTGTTAAAAGCTCAATGTATATTTCCTCTATATTTAAGCGGCAGGACAACGGAGCAGCACATAGCATCCCACTAGCAGCCATTGACCTTGGCCCAGCCAGCCTTCATTAGCTTTTAGACACTTATCAGTCATAACTGGGTTTGTCCTCTCCGCAACGTTTCCTCCTTCACTTCACTTAGGCTGGAAAATAATGGCTGAAATCCATTTATCTGCCATTTCCAACAAGTGCGTGACATTAACAAATTGTCTACTTTTCAGTAAGTATGGCCAAGGTACCCTCTGAAGGATTCCTCCACTCTGCCGGCCAAGGTCAGACCTTTTTAGAAACTGCCTCTTTTTTTTTCGACCTGAGCTATTTTCTTTCCTTCCCATCTTTAAATATTCATTCTGCTTTTGCGTGCCGGGCTGAGATTTTATGAGCACTATCAGCCATATTTCTCCAAACACACATCTTTATTTGTTTTTGATTATTTATGCTCCACTCTAACTTTATAACTCACATCCCTAGGAAAACATTGATCCAAGAGGCAAATGAATCTAATTAGGACCTCTTTCTTCTGTGCTGAATATTGACTTGTTTTGAAAGGTGCCTCTCCATTTCAAGCCAATGTCTCTGGAATCCTCCATCCCAGTCTCTTTAAGGAAAACTCCTAAACGCTGATGAGATATTTTAGTGCATAAATGCAATCCTGTTCTGATCTATAGTGGCGCCTTCATAATGTATCACGTTAATTGCAGGATGTCATCAGAGCACTAATTTCAAGTTCTCAGGATATGCACTAGTTGTTCTGGTTGTTGAAGGCGTTTTATTGTCTTTTTTTAAACCTCATGTCTTAATCTTACATTTCTCCGTGCAGGCATGTGAAATATCTGCAATGCATGCTTGTGCATCCAGGGCTCTGGGCTCGGCCTGTCAATCTTGTCAACAAGGACAGCGCAGCCGGCGGTGATGTACCATTAGTCAGGAATCAGCTGAGAAGAATCTTTGTTCTTGACACAGAAAACTTGTGTTCTCTCTCGATCAGTGAGGAAATGGGGCCTGGCGAAGTGTGCGTCATCTCGCATTTGTCTTGAGTCGCTGTCCCAAGACACCCGGGCTTGTTCACAGCATTAGGCTGCCGGGTTTGGTTGCAAAGCCTCTGCCTTTCACCCATTTCACACAAAACCCGATTCTAAAATATTCTGTCGCATTCCATGTAGTTGATTTCTATTTAAAAACGGTCATGATTATTTTATTTAGCAACATTAATGGAAGTACATTTGGGGTGGAGGAGCAGGGGGGTGGCGGGTGAGGCATTTGCAATTCATATTCGCCTGCATGATTACATTAAGAGTATGTTCTGTCATATTTGATTAATGTATTGTGTTTTCCTTAAAACAGGATTAAAATATGAAAACCGACAGAAATGAGGCTATTACAAAGAATGATCAATTTTTAATAATCTACTCAGGGAGGGAAAAAATGAAGTGCTGCTCAGAAATGCACAGATCAGGATTCTGCAACATTTTGTAATCAGTGTTCGGCTGCAAAAACAAGCTTTGTTGTAAGGCGCAGACACAATTAACATGAGAGGCTGCCAGGCCGAGCTTTTATGTTATGAAGCATGAATTAGAGATATTACTAAGTGCGGCTGCCAGGTGTACATGTCGTACCACACTGCATGGCACATTTATGTTCAGCTGCCCAGACTCAGCTTATTTATTAGCATGTTTTCTTATGTGTAAAAAACTATTTTTAAAAAGTCTCCTTTTTCCCAACCCTGCTCGTACTCTTAGTCTATTTACAGTAGAGATCTTTTAAATCTCCCTATAATTTACACAAGCAATCATAAAGTTTAATGCACAGTCTTTAATTTCAACGGGTGAACGCAAATGAAGACATAAATAATGGAGAAATACAGGCTTAAATACTGCTAGTGCTAAGACTGTTGTGAAAAGAGCTGTAACTGCCAGTTTCTTATGAGCTCGTGCTACATCATCCGTCGCACCTCTCTTTGTTGCATAGTCTGAAATGTATTTTTAGGAAATTTCCCACAGGAAGACACTTGTCTGGTTGGATTTTTTTAACCTTGTAGAAACATTGCGAGAAAAGCAGCATGGGTTCTTTAGTCAATGTCAATAGTCATTTTTGAAACACAGTGCGTGTGTGCTGGTGTGTGTGTGTGCGTGTAGTGGGGGGAAAAAAATAATAAAAATTGTGGGCCTCCAATTCCACTGTCAGCCATTTAGCCTGACCATGGGTGACTGTGAATTAAAAAGAGGGGCCTTTATGTGCGACCCTGCAGCACAAAAGGCTACACCCATAACTTATAGAGACAGGGAGGCCATTAGCCGCCTCTGCCGGGCCACCTTTACATAATATGGTGTGTGTGTGTGGACTAATCACTGAGCCGAGGAGTCAAACTGCTTTGCATCTACACTGTACGTACGCAGGGAAAACAAGGTGGGACCCAGAAATTCAAGAACATAGAGATGTTCTGTCCAACATTTTTCATCATATGAGATCAATTGACCCCATTGTGTGTGTTTGTGTGTGAATGGAAGCCTGTGTCTCTAATACAAATCACGTCCATATGGCCTCCTGAAAGACAGGGACAAATCAAAATGTCTCTCAAAAGCCGATTATTAATGCTGAAGTGGTGTTTTTTTCTGAGGGTGAGTAAAGACAACAGAGTGTGTTCAGGGAACCAGAACCACATGGGCCGGGGGCGATGACGCTCACAGAGGAAGTTCCAACAACAAACTATTAGCAGCTGTTTATATGGCAGAGTGTGAAGCCCATATGAGCCCCACTCGAATCGCTTTATAAATGACTTTTATTCAATCCATATAGATCTTTCTTTGTCTTTTAAGTCTGTGTGCGGCTGCAAAGACTTTTTCATTCTTTTATTTATTTCCTCTTATCTTTAATGACTCTTTTTATATTTTTTCCCGTTAAACCAATAAAAGAGCAGTAACCACGGTGAGAAAATTGAATTGTTGTGATAATGCCGTCCTGATTCTAATCTTTCAAATAAAGTGAAACACAAGTGCTTATCTAAAACAGTTAGACTCACTATAAAGTTGCTACTTGTCCAGAAATCAGGTAAATGATACTGTGTGTATCCTGCTTAAAAAGGATTTGCAAACCATTTGGCCCGACTGCTCTTCATATTACCTTAATGTCTCCCAAAAGGCCAAAGCCTGGGATGAATTATTGATAGCCATCATATGGATCGCACACTGTGGCTCCACATGCCTATTAGAGGGTTTTGTTCATTCATTTACGCCAGCTTGGACTGCTGCCTCGAACGACGCATCACTCTTCTTCTCTTACTTTTATCCATTAGCTGTTAACAATAACTGACTTTATGCAGGTTGCTGAGTTTCCAGCAAACAGTGAAAACAAAGTAACGTCGTGTGGGGATCATTTGCACGCCCTGTGGTGCGCTCAGATTCTACTTCACCGGCCGTCTACTTGACCTTTGACGTCTCTGGTTAGCCGACAGTCCATTTAGGCTTCCATGCATTTCTGCATGGAAATTGGAAAAGAGGAGACAACACTTTCTGGCGAAACGATAGTCGGAATGATAATTGCTAAGTTTAAAAAACAGAGATCTAATTGTGCGGTTTCCCCAGGGGACTAATATTGGACTATCTTATAAAAGGCCCATAGTATCCCAGCAATGATTTATTGTTGAATTCCAGTCATTTTCAATACATTATAGTTTCCAAATTGTGTTTAAATTGAGTGTAGAGGAGAAAAGGCCATTAGGAGATGCAGAAATGAAGATTATATTTAAATATTCATGCACTCGGTACCTTATTATTGAATCTGTACACTAACAAAATCAATATTAAGTGCAGTTTGACATAAATTTATTTATGAATTTCGACTTTCTAAGTACTTGCATTTTTTCACTCAAAAAAGGATGAGTATAATGCTGTAATGATATCAAAACAGAGTGTCAGGGTGCATTAGTCTGGGAGTTTATGAACCCGCACATAAAAACTCAGGAGCGTCCCTGTAGAAGTGCTTACTAGGCAGAAATGTCGCTTTTTACAAACATCAGTCATTTTACAGGCCAGTATCACGGGCCGCTCCTCGGCTGTGGGTGATAGTTAGAGAAAGATGCAGTCATCTTGTTTGTCCTAAATGAGATCTTTGCAGTAAGCCGACTTGTATTAAGGCCTGCGAGTGGGACTGTGTAACATTTAATTAAAATGGATGTCTCTCGTTGTGCCCAACCTGTCCCCCTAACTCCGTCTTGTTTCCAGGCCACGTCTTTGTTTAGACAACAGCCCAATGTGACACTTATGACACGAGGACGCCGTGGTTCAGAGGATTTTCTCATCGCATGAGTCTTAATAGAGCGGCATGAAATAACCTGTGATTGGCTGTCTGTCGCTGAAAGCCTCAAGGAGAATTATAAATATACTGCCAGTAATAAAACATCTATGTTGTTTTGTTTTTTATATTGTCTTTTGTTAGTGAGAACGCAGGAATGACAAAGTTTCTCATTGGCGTCACATTTGCCTCGAGCACACGTGGAGGAATACTTTTAAAAATGCGATGAATTTGCGCACGTTTTTAAAACAATTCCTCATCCCATTGTTTTTTTTTATAGAAATGTGAGTGAAGTTAAAAGGCTCTTTATTGGAGGAGCCACATCTCTGGACACAAGATGATGCCATAAAAGCAGGAAGGCATGAAAAAGCAAAACATCAATCTGAACTAAGAGGGGGAAGCAATAAATCAGAGAATCATAGCCTTCAGCCCCGCCTTTAAAATCATTTAAACAGATTCAAAAAGCCTGATTCTACTCCAGTCTGTCTGTAAGCACCCTTATAAAGCCTTTATGTGCCGTACACACGGAGGATAAAACCACAAAACCCTATTGAGAGGCGGAAAAATGATGCCCCTGTTCCTGGGAAGTGGACGCTTTAAACACGAGTATCGGTATCAGGATCACAGAGCGGAGATGAGTAAATAAGGATCAAGGAAGTCGTCCGTCCGAAGTATTCCTCTGATATGTTTTACAAACCTTTTCCAGGTCTCTGTCTCAGCATTGAGGTCCACTCGCATCCAGAGTTAGAGGATCTGTATGAGCTTATCAGATGCCAAGTGCATCTTCATCATTATAATTTCCTTATATCAGCTGTTCTGCTTCAACTCACTGCCAGGGGTGTGCAAGGCTTGCTTTTAAGAATATATATTTATATATATACATTAATTTATATTTTCTTTTGTTTCTCTAGCCTTTACTGAGAAATACAAATAACATTTCAATAGTTTTGAATATAAGAGAAAATTCCTAATCTAAAAACCAATTTGTGGAATAATTCACATTCATTACAGACACAAATGACGAAGCATCAGAAACATGTGACCTGCAGCAAAAGTGCAGCTCATAAAAAGTCCATGCCCTTTTTTTCTTTTTTTTGAAACTTATCTCTGAGCTGACACATAGTGCTGGCAAACATGTGTCGAGGAAACGGAAACTCTAATACACTCTCTGTCTCACTGCCTTCTGTAACTCCAGAGGAGACATAAGAGAAACCTTTGGTGTTATCTGATGTAGAATTTGACAGATGTCCAACAAAATCAGGAAAAAAATGGAAAGAGAAGTGAGGTTTGTAAAGAAATACGTTTGAAACATTGAGGCTATTCCTCTTCTCATATGACAACTTCAAATTCATGTTTCCTTCAAAGAACATCAGTGAATCACTCATTCTAAGTCATTTTGTTCAAGTACAACTGTGTTCTTTGAGGTACTGTATTGTCATTTTCTTCTTGAGTGACTTTGTAATGTGACATCATGCAAACACTGAAAACATGTCCAACTTACCAGGTAGTTTGAGTATATTAATGAGTCCTAAAACCAAAACAAACAAATTACTTTTTTTTTTTTTCAGAATTTCTCATTTATACTTGTAATAGACTATTTTCACACTTTGTTATTGTTACTTTTACTTAAAAAATGGGTCTAAATACTTATTCCACCCCCACTGGGAAATGATTCCAATAGATTTTATTGCATTTAGAGGTTTATATGCGTTTATCTTGTTCAAATTAAGTCAACACAATGTCCCTTTCACACTGATGTGGGTCCTTAAGTCAAGAGAATATCGTGAATTGGGTTCAAGAATTGGTCATGAGTTGAAGAAAAGACATCAAAATAATGAACTTCCTGTAACAGTATGTGAAAATATGTAGAGGATGCAGGTTGGCAGATGTTTTGTAGCTCAGGTGTGTGTGGCTGGGATACACACCGAGATTGCATCTTTTGTTTTTGTGGCATTTACACACAGGAAGAAGGTGATTTATTGAGGGACTGGAAACACATGTGAATTCACTTAATAGTGCTCGTTCAAACGCTGTTAGGATCCATTAAAAAGCGCTGAAGGTTGTGTCACTATCAGCAGCGGAAAACATTTAGAGAAAAATATCTCGGAGAAGAAAAAACAGTGTTAAATAAAGTGTGGAACTGAGCTCAGTATGTTAAATGGGTTTGACAAGAAAATGGCTTTTATCTAGTTTTGCACAGATCCTAGAAAAATAAAATCTGATAATAAGGCAATAACTGTGTAGCTAAAAAGTGCTAATTGTTAATGAGGGAAGAATATTTTCAGAGCAGCTGTAGCAGCTTATTATCAGCCAGGGGAAACATTCAGTTCGCAGCCAAATTCTCATTCACGTTTTCTGCCTCTTATTCAGGCGAATAAGTGATATTGTATAATTGATATTCTATAATTGAGAGATTTTGAATTAAAGGTGTGTATGTGTGTGTGTGTGTGTGCGACGGTGAAATGTTTGTCATTGGTCCCTATGTGTCCTCTGTCTGTTTCAACCCCTCAGTCCTCTTTCATCCCTGTTCACCCAAGAAATGGAATCATAAAAACCATTCATGCTAAATGAAAAAGGGCATCATAAAGCTGCATTACACTGGAGTACACTCCTCTGCACCTTCCATCCTTATCAATATCACCCTTCGTCTCTGCATGCATCTCTCTCCCCCCCTCCTCTTGAAACAAAGCATAAAAGCCTTAGAAAGAGGCACAATCTGTCATTCCTGTATTATAAGATAAAGTCTTTAAAAGCTGAAGGTCTGCGTGTTTTTTTTCTCTCCCCCTTCGAGCTCCCAGTCTTTAACACTCCTCTTCTGGATTAGACGCAAAAGGAACTATATATTATTTGCAGAAGAGCTTAGTGAGCAGAGTTGAAGCCTATACATATAAGTCAATTTATATTAGATTTTCCATACATGCATTTTCTTGTTACCGTCAATATGCAAAAAAGGTACTTACTAACAAATAATGCATAATGTACTGGAGGCAGGGCATCAATAACCGCATTTGAGCCTTAAAAGAAAATGCAAAAAGGCGGAGCATAAAGAAGGGGGCCATATAAAATAAACAACACATTAAACACGAAAACGTCAAAAATATAAAGATGGCTCTTTGCTCGGGAGACAGCGAGTCATTTATCTTGGAGGAGGAAGAGGAAATAAAAAGCTTCCATCTCCGAGCTCCTGTGTATTTCATTTACTAACAAAGTCAGGTTATCTGTTTACAGGCGAGGCTCTTCCTCCCGCCAAACCCCCTGCGTCAGAGAGACCGGAAGAAAAAGGCGACGGACACGAAATGAGGGAAGCAGTTACATCTCTCCTCATCTAAACTTACGCCCTTTTTTCATTTAGATACATAAAAACACAATTTTTTTCAGTGAACGTTATCGTCCTTTCAGGGCTGATCACATAACGAGACACGGTTTGGTGGTGAAAAACAAAAGAGGCTTTCTTCGGTTTAAAATCAATGCAGGAAAAAAAACAGTAGTTACTTAAGGCAGCAGTTTGGGAAAGCGCTCTCGAGTACAGAACCTGTCAATGTACACCTCCTTCGGGCACATCGGTACACCACATAACACATGTTCCTCTCTGCTGGCTGGCTCCGAGTGGAGAGGATGCTGTGTAGTTTTGTGGTGAGGTGTACTGTTGCTTCTGTTGCATTTTCTCCCACTGGTTTGACATTCAAGATCGCTCAATTATGTATGAACGGCAAGCAATATCCTTTACCATCAGGCCCCAATGTAACATATTTCATTTTCAAGGGCTGCAGCGCACAATCAGACCCTCTGTGTAATTACGACTTATTAAAAATGATTCCAAATTATCAGTGGATCTGTGGGTTGGTGTCTGGGTCCAAACCGAGAGCTGTTGCACTATATTACTCGTCGAATAAAGAATCCCACGGGCGGATGCTCTGTCGGAAAAGATCCCTGTCCTTAGATCACTGAACACTACAAATTAATTAAAGGAAAATCACAACCATCATTGAATTTGTAAACATATATATAATGTGACAGGAAGCACCTTTGGAAGCAGTTTTTTTCCCCCCCCTGCTCTCCAGAAATGAGCGGCTTTTGGGAATAGGCATTATTGGAAAGGCACCCACGATGACTTGTTGCAGTTCACTTTGAGCACTTTCGTGACTAGTTTTCACTCCCTATGCACAGTCTCATAATGAGAAAACACAGTTCAGCAGAGAAAAGACATCTCAAACAGCATGTTTACCCTTCACACAACATGGAGGAATTAAAAATGGATGAGCACCCCATCCATTATTTCAACCTCCAAATGGCAAAATCTGTATAAAGCTCTGAGTATCCGTCTGGGTGAAAATAAATAAATCAAATATGCACTTCAGCATTTCCTGCTCTTTTTCTGCACAGGATAGTGTCGTGTTTGTGGAGGGGCACATCCTGCTCTTGAAACATGATGAGCTTTCTAAACGTATATAAATAAATCAGGAGTTTTCAATTAGCCTTCGCATCTTTTCTGTTAATTCAAATGATTTTGTCACTTTTCCGGGGCAGTGCATATAATATTTAGACTGCTCTCATACTCCGCGCAGCCCCGCTCTCCCCGATGAATTTTCTCTATCTGAAGTATTCTAATTTGTGAACACAGTGGTGTCAGATGTGATTTTGCTGTAAAGCCACTAATTATATGCAGCATCGATGCAATGCGGGGAAAAAACGTTAAAAATTTAGCATCACAAGACAACTGGAAAAATGCGTGCTGAAACAAGGAAAAGAAGCACTAACATTCACAGTTTTTCCATGAATAATACATGTTTTTTTTTCTTTTCCTCTTTTCCTGCTTCACAAGAACTCGTCCAGACTTGCTTCGGTGTCGCTCGCATCTTTTACCTTAAAGGGAGAAAAAAAGATGTTTATGACTTTTCACACGCAGCACTGCGGTTTGCTTCCACTCATTAAGGGGATTGTTGACGGTATGAGGCATTGTTCTATAGGCTGATTTCATTAGCAGCCTGTGTGTACAGAAGTGGAAAGACAATAGGAGAAAGGGAGAAGAGTCAGGAGTCAAGACGATAATGTGCACGATTCAAACTCATCTGCACATGTGGAAATCTGCTCGGTGTTTTTTCTCCGTCTGCACGAAAACAAGCGCTTTAAAAAAGTGCTGGAAAAAATGCATGACCTTTTCACACCTGCGATGTGAGGAAAGACAAATGTGATTCAAAAATAATCAGAGCATTTTCTGCAAATTCTCTTTGCAGCAGAACAGAGTTATAGACATGATGAGCTGGCTTTGTAATCACCGCACCTTCTTTATTTGCAACAAGAAAAGTGGGAGAGCCTGAGTTTTATTGCGTCTCTCTCCACCCGCTCACCGACCGGCAGCCGTGTGCACTATATAAAGGTGCAAAGGAGGTAGATAAACTGTTGGTGCATCAAGTCGACAGCGGCGAACATGACCTGCCCTCTGAACTCTGTTAACCAAGACAGACAAAGAGGTTCGTCGCTGCACCGCCAAACAACTTTGCCTCAATTTGAAGGTATTTTTCATGGCTCCCTTTACACAGTAATTATATTCCAAATCATTATGTGTTGTAAAGTCTATTGACCCCTAGTAAACTTATATTTACCAAGCTGGAACAGTTAATGAAATAGTCTTTTAATTAGCACTCCTCTAAAGGGTGGAACATCTGAGAGGGGCTCTCTGTTTTGTTCTGGCTTTGTGGTTGACTGAAGGGTGCAGATCCGCTGTTCGGAGAAAAAAACACTAGTATCTTAATTAAGACGTGCTGCTTAACTGTTTACGGTCAATGTCAGCGCCATGGTTTGCACCTCTGTTGCATGGGGCGGCACCTGCCCTACAGGAATATTCACCGCGCCCATGAATCAATAAAACAATATCATAATTTCTTCTTTTGTTGTTCTGTTTTTTGTTTTAAGGCCGGGTCGTTTTTCAAGCTTGACTGATTGAAAGTGGTCTCCCTACTCAAGGTAACAACTGGAGAGGGGGTGAGAGGGTTCTTTGCTGCTTGTATAATGCAGTCTTTGGCAGGCTCTCTCTTTGTATTAGATACATTAGGACGGAAATGTGCAGTAACTTAAAAATGCTCATGTGAAAAAACATGGAATGTATTAAATTAATGGTCTCTTTTGCCTCAGGGCAGTAATGAAAAGGGACCCCCAATGAGTTCATTTTTCACGGCTTTGGTTATGCATTCAACACTCTAATTGAATTTCAATGTAAGTTTTAGAAAGTCTTTATTACAGTGACTCTTGATGTAAATTACATGTGATCTATCGTGGGACTTTGGCCCATTAAGTAATTTAATTGTGACATGCACTTTCCACACACCTCATGCTTCCATGCCTATTCCCCCTCATCCAGATTGTCACTTTCTTCTGTTATTGGTGCTGTTTAAATGTGGATTGAGGGAAGTATTCTGCGTGTACTTCCACGAGAACAGATCCTTAAAAGGAGCTATTGCTCGTCTCCCCCGTGCTAAGTGAGGGGACAGCGCCTGACAGCTAGAGTACACAGGAGTATTCGCGGGTCACAAGGATTTTGCAAGATGTTTGCAGATGAATGCACAGTGCACATTTTATTTGGGAAAAGATGATTATTAGATTTAGCCTGTGAAGAGGAAAAATACAGCGTTCAAGAGGGTAAAAATTATTACATTTTGCAAATCCTGCACAAGAAAAACCAGTTTTCTAATTTAACTTTAGTGGACAAAAAAAAAAACATGTAAAAGCAAGCAGATTTACAAAAAAATAATAACACAGACAATATCTTTAGTGATATTTATGAGTGTGATTTCTGTTTCAAACACTGTGAACTGTATCCTCAGACCCGACGCCTGAAATGCAACCAGCAGGGCGTCACTTTTCTCTGTCTCCATCTAGTGTCACATTCAGACGTACAGAACATAAATAGAAAACCTTCACCCCTCCCTTTTCTTTTAACATTGAAGAACAAAAGTCTAAAAACAATGAGAGCATGCGCCCACGCTAAGAAGACGGAAACGTTAATCACAAACTGTATGTTTCTCATCAATAGCCCGGCTGTGTGTGGCCACACGTGCGAAAGAGCACGAGCCGTCTGAAACACAGAGGCCGAATTGACCTGATCATTAGAGGGGGGAAGAGGCTTGACCTGATATTTCCTCTGTTGTTTGGTCAGGAAAGGGACGTTATTGTAAAAGGGCTGTAAAGATAAATAACCCAGCCGTTTCCATGGCAAAGGCAGAAACAGTGGCCGCCGAAGACAAAAGAGCAGAAGACAATAAATCCAACGCTGTCAATTTTGTTTAGTTTTCAGAGTGTTTTTCAGGGAAATATGGTTTCAAAATAAGCTGCCACGTCCACTTTTCCATGGAGAAAGGGAAATCGGATCAGTTTTTTTCTGCTTTTTCTGAACAGCCCAGAGTTTCATCTTGTATATTATTTTCCAGGCCACGCCATCCTGATTGGTAATAGGAATATCTGACACCATATTTTGCCTTTGGATCAGGAAACCTCTTGTACAGCTGTATACATGTTTTTATAGCCTTTGAAAGAAAGGGTATTGTTTTAAAATTCCTAAGAATGCTTTGTCCAGCCTTCAAATTTAAGTGGAAAACCATCCCGGGCACTATTTTTTCCCCCGGCTAAACAATCACGAGTGGACATGCACCTTCGAGTTCAGCTGAAGTTCAACTCATTAGAACGGATCCGAGGTCAAACATCAACTTTTCTGATCATACAAAATTAACACAATAAAGGAACTCAGGGCGTTCTTCAAATTAAAAGCTTCAAGTTTAACTCTTTCATTCAGAAAAAAAAATGTCTGTCATTGCCAGCTTCACCTCCATGGCCGCCGCCCGCTCTGTCCCCCCCTTCTCATCGCCGGGGGGGAGCGAGCCTCATCAGAAGCGAGGCGTGATGAGCAGCGGCCTTATCACTCCAATACAAGAGCAAACACAGGAGTCTTTATGGCACGTCGTCTCAGGAAGCAGCGCACGGCGAGATTACTGCCCTTTAAGAAGCCCTAAGACATGACCAATCCCAAGTAGTGTTTTATCTTGACAGTTTGCCGCGCTTTGTTTGCCTTTTCTGTGAAGCCCGGGTATAAAAAGAGCAGCCGCTGTAAGCTGTGTCTGATTAGGATCTAATTGTTAACAGTCACCGTGCCGTTTTTATTATCAGCCATACATGCAGTAGGTAGAGGCCTTCTCGGTGTTAAGGAGGACTCTTCCCTCGCTGCTCCCGCTTGTTACTCAAGTACTAGTTAGCACTGAGGTGGCAGGAGAGGAGCCCCCAGCTCGTCGACATCAACAACAACAACAAAAACAACATCAACAAACAGGAATTGATGGCGAGTGTTTATTATCTGGTTTAATTGCTCCTCATCTGGAGGATCTGACAGTTGCGGTTAATGAGAGAGGGAGAGGAGGCACGTGCAGTTGGCAGCGAGCTTCATAGCATGCGACGTGCAAGTGTGTGTGTGTGTGTACGTGTGTACGTGTGTGTGTGTGTGTGTATGTGCATGCAGTGTAAAAAGGGATAGACCACATTGCACCTCGAACCAACGTGAAGGAAAACATCAAATTGTTTGTTAAGTTATCAGAACAGGCCCCTAAATCAGGAGCATCAAGTCCACCCTGAGGCCTCTTTGTACTGTGGCCTCTGTGTCGCTACTGCATTGACCCTGTAACAAATACACCTGCAACCCTGCACACACACACAATCCCACGCCTCACTGCGTCCCAGCCCCTGTGCAGGCCGTGTACAGTAATCAGATGCAGAGCAAAGACAGGATATCACCGAAATCAAGCCCCTTCCTCAATTTTTCATCTGGCCTGCAGCAGCAGCCCTGGCACTTGTCCAACCAGGGACCTCCCTGACATTGTGCCTTGTCACGCACACACATCTAGCCACGGTGTGACAAAGAGAGCATCAAGACCAGTGTGAGGAATCTGGAAGCTCAGAGGAGGCCTGGAAGACCAGTAGTGAGTCCTCTGCTCAGAGGGGAGAAGAAACACAGTGAGAAAATGGGTGGACTTGTACTTGTTCTGCTGATATCGCCACTCCACTGAATGCCAGACACACATTAACACACATATAAACACATATCACCACAACCACCATCACAGGCTCACTGTCCCATTCATAAATTTCTCCTGTGGAGAAACATGGGCATTTCTTAAACAGGGCATACCCGCCCCTTTTACTACTCCGACTCAGCAGGCCCACATGGGAACAATTAGGGGCATACGCAACTTTGGCAAAGGTTCCTAGCAACCAGCTGCATCTGTTTTTATTTACCTTTTGCTCTGGTGCTGGATAATGTCATGAGCACATCTGCTACTGTGCAACGTAACCGTGGTTACATGCGTGGTTGACCCATGATTCTGTAATTACCCGCCAAGCGAGATGAAGAGGCCCAGCAAACCACTCAAAGCCACACAAAGCCTTCCTCCCCCTCTTCCTCCTCGCGTCTCTCCAGTGGCATGAAACCGTGTCTGCCCGAGAGCTGCCGGGAGCCAGAGAGCGGAGGATGCTGAAGTGGCGTTTAATGACCCAAAGTTGTCCACAATAGTAATTTGGACTTCGTTTGGGTGTCATTAAATTGCCAGTCAGTTAATGACACTCTCTTTCTATTACGCGGGATCAAATGTGGTTATTTTCAACTGGGCTGGGATGTGATACACTTATCAAATTTCCCGATCGGACTGTTTGTTTGTGGTTACATGGCGCAGGCTGTGAAGTCTGGCAACACACATGCACTTACCTCGAAATATGTCATTTTTGCAGCTTAATGGAAGGTGCCTGAACTCGAGAACTTATTGCAAACGTCTCCACAGAGTGTTCATTGTCTCAAAAAGTGATGACACCCACACGCATAATTGGTCGTGGAAGGAGAATGGGATTAGTCACAGGTGGCGAATTCAGCTGCTGCGAAGATTTCTCCGGGAAGAAAGATGTCTGTGATGTTTCATATCTCCTGGATTCAACTCGCAGAAGTTCTCACTTTTCTCCAAAGGACTGGAGTTTGTTTGAAATTCGGAAAGTTCACTTTATTGGGCATCTTCGCACAGCCACCTCAAAGGGGCCAATCAAGATGGGACTTGTTTATAATAATGATGAGTGATTATGAGCAATAACAATGAAGACCATATATGGATCACTTCACAGAAGCAGTGTGTGTGTGTCTGTATGTGTGTGAGTGTGTGTGTGTGGGGGGTGCCACCATGCTTAGCATCTCCCAGATGTGCAAACCATATGCTCTGACTGAAATTAAAACAAAAAGAAACAGTGGAACATGAAAGGGATTTGTAACTTTGTAAAGACAGTTAACAGTCGCTACAGATAGGGTAATGGCCGAGAAAGGCCACATGAAAGGAGCAGGGAGGCTGGCGTGCTTTTTGCACCACTTATTCCATTTCCTGCTCATAAGTTCACCGAGCAGATGGGGACCAAAGGCACAAGGAAGTTTAGATTTTCTGCCCCACAGCCCATTGTATATGATGCATGTAACTGCGTAACACTGCACTGTTATCATTTACAGGCGCTTCGGTGCATACCAAGAGGTCACAATAACAAAGGTGAAAACAAAGGGGGGACAGAAGTGAAACATCTTCAGAATCACCTCCACACATTTAATTTTCACACATTATGCATTTAGGGTCTTAATATTTAAAGTGATTAAAATGCTACACTGGCAAAAAAAAATATTAAAGCAACGTCCCACTTCAACTACATTTTTACATGTATCAGAAGTATTTTATAATTGAAATACAGCTGAATAGCTAACGCAGAAAAAAATATTGAATGTAAGTTCTGCAAAAACATTTAAACCTGGTAAATTTGGAAAAGAGCAGCTGCAGGCGTGCTGCTATCAGAGGGACCGAAAACACATTCAACAGTGCCCTCTCCTGGTGACACACTATACTGCAGCACAGATACAAGAAGCAGGACCACTGCAGCTGAGACGATCAGAGACATGATTTGTTTTTCTCTAGAGAAAAAATGTGAAGCATCAAGTTCATCCTAAGAAATGTAAAACGTCTGAAAGTGTAAGATTCATCTTTGGCTAGAAGACACTGTCTCCGTTTGTTCTTCTTGAGTCTCTATAGCACGAGGCGTCTGTGGAAAGGTGGCATCATCAGCTGTAACAACTGCTGGCTCTTCTCTACGTCAACCTGCTGTGCTGCTCGGATAGAGACATGTTTATTTAACGCCTGCCTCGTCCGCGTCTGGATAATGTCGGCCCTCGGGCAACGGTTGGCAGAGGTCTGGCTTTATTTCTGCTTGTATAATCAACCTGCACAGCGCTGACTGACCACAGAGTCCCCGTCAAGACAGCAAACAGACACCAGGGACAATCCAAACAAAAGGAGTCAATCAAAAGGCCTTAAAGCGAGAGGGTATATAAATCCAGTCATTTGCTTATAGCCTGGGTAATGCACTGTCAGTTGAAACATTTATTTTGAAAGTGTTTCACCAAATCCACTTCAGTTTCTTCTGCTGTCGCTGGTCTTGGTTTCCTCTGGTTGAGTTGAAGTGTCCATGTGTGTGGACAGACAGGTCTGTGACATTTGCATGACCGGGAGTGACGACGTCCTCATAAGACCCTGAAGATGAATTCCCACTTTGACTCTTTGTCACCTCTTCAATGTGGGAATTAAACCCGCCGCCCTCTGTCTGTGTGTGAAGTGAACGGATTGTGGAAGTTTCCATCGTGGTCTCTTGGAGTGGAGCTGTCTTGTTTGGGCCTGTGTCTGTGGGGACGGCCGCTCGGTGCAGCAACGCTCGCTCGGTGCTTAGACTCGTGTCAATAAAGTTGAGTGTGGGCAGGACTGTGCTGTTTGGAGCAGGAGAGGATGTGATGTGTGATGCAGCAGGTCCAGCTGTGAAGGTATGAGGTCATTTTAGTAAAGGTGAAATTAATCAACATCCAAATAATTGTAATAATAATAACCATCATCATTTTAATCATCATCATCATCATCTCTGCAGTAACTCCATAAAATACTGCATTCCTGTTTTAATAATAATCAACCTGAACTCTGGCTAATCAAAGCAGGCATTTTGCTCAAAACTGTTTTTCTTATTGTTACTTCTCTTGAATATTTGAGCTGCTCTGTCCACAGTGATATATAGTGAGTGCAAAGTTTGACACTACCAGGCTGTTCTGATGATCACTTGCTGAATTTAGTTCGTAAGCATGACTGTGATTTTGTGACATCACAAATAGTTTAGACACAAATACTAGACGAGTTTACAACTTTCAACTTAAAGAATTGTGACTGTATTTGCAAGTAACCTCAACAATGGTATCGCAGGTAATGAAAGTTCAGGTTCAAATAGAGATTTGGTTTAGTATCACTGCGACTGATTTCCAAACTACCACTAAATGATAACTCCAAATTTAAGTTCACCAAATCTACACCAATTCGCCCACACTCATAAATAACAGCCCCCTAAACACGCCTGAGTTTTTTCCATCAAGATCAATGAGATACTTCTATTGATAGCGAAGAATTTTAGCACTTTTTGTCATGGATTTTGTTGGCTTGTCTTCTGTCAGTGTGTTATAATTTTGAATTGTGTTTGAATGGATGCCTCCTCTTTTTTGCTGCAAAACTAATCTACCTACGGGTACAAATAAAATAACCTAACCTAACCTAACTCTCTGAGAAAACAAGGAAAATCGCCACAATCACACAAAGATTCCTTGATCCACACCTAAATTTACTGCAGAAATAAAACCAGAGGACAGCTACTGTGATATTAGTTGATCAGGAGACTTTTATGTGTAATAATAGAAAACACACTGGACATAAATCTAAAAAGGATCAAACCCTCATGTCTTTAGACTCAACACGTCTCTTTTTTGTCTCATCTTGTTGTTTATTGTAATCATTTTTATTTTGTCACCATATATATCACTTTTATATTTACCTCTATCTTACTTCAAGCTGTGTGAAGGGTGCTAAAGTTGAAAGATTAAGTGACTGACTGAGAGACAAACAAAATTAAGTGCCTGGTGTGACAACAGTAAAAAGCCTCGCGATGGCTAGTGGTCAAAATATCATCCAATAATTAATCACCACTTTAGTTTTACTGTGCTCATCAGCAGAACACTCACCTGTGCATGGCAGTGTGTTCTCCATGGTCCAGTGCATTTTGTGATTTGTCTCTTTGAAGGTGAGCACAACATCCACCCTGTAGAAAGACTGCAGGAGTTGTTTGCTGTCTGTGCAGGTCTGTAAAACAAACCGGGTTGAGATGTTAGAACATGAAATGAATCCTTACGGGAACAGACGTGTCAGACATTGACCCAACTATCAGACACACAAACGGATTAACTCAGACATCAGAGTTCCAACTGTTGTTTCAGCACCAACCTTGGTTTGCAGTATTTGGGTTGTCGGGATGATCAGTGACACAAATTCACTCGTCTCGTGCACAGTGAAATTCTCCATCTGGTTCACTGACACGTCACTGACAGTCAGTTCCTCGGTGTGGGTGCTGCCCCGCTTGGTCAGGCCCAGGCGTCGTTTGAAAATGTGCAGCACAGTCTCTTCTGCTGTGGAGGTGGTCACTAGAATCAACATCAGGGATAAACTGTGTTACTGGGATCAGTGGTGGAAAGTAACTGAGTACATTTACTCAATTACCGTACTTGAGTACAATTTTGAGAATTTTCATTTTACAGTATGCTACTTTAGACTTCTATTTCATAACATTTTAGAAATAGATATTGTAGCTTTTACTGTACTGTGCCTATTTTATAGATGTGGTTAAGAGCTACTTTCTAGATTAAGAGTTTACATTAGTAATCAACTGATGACTAACTAATGAAATACTATTTTAATTAAACAAGTGGCTTCTACTTCTACTTGGGCCACCTCTACACTCAAATATTTAATTATCTTTCATTGAGGTAATATGTAACATTTAAATGTCCAAAAGAGAACACAACATTTTGTTGGATTGCTCTTTATCTCCTGACCTGTTTGAAGGGAAATAACGGATCTAATAATGGAATAATGAATGATTGACTGAACCTATTTGTTCTGTAAAATGAGTAATGTTAGTCAAAGTCAAAAGTCAATTGTCAATTCTGCCATATGTACAGGACATAGACATTGGAATGCTGTTTCTCTCTGATCCCAGTGTAACATATAAGTAGACAGAACATATAAGTATGCAGGATATTAAGTATTCAAAACATAGTACATAGTACAACATAGTATGAAGTCATGAGGCACACAGTGGATAGGTTGAAAGTAGTGCAAACTGGAATGGTGCAAAAATGGATTGAGAGTGCCAACATACTTTATGGTTTACTTGGATACCTTGAGAACAATTAACTTTTAATTGTGAGAGTTTAAATGTGGTAAAGTAAAAGTACAAATAAATAAACAAAAATGTACTCCAGAAAAAGTACAGCATTAACTAGAATGCCTTGTAAAAATGTGGAGGAGTAAAGGTTAAAAGTAACTGAAAATAAAGTACAGATACATGAAAAATGTAGGTACAGTACCAAAGTAAATGTACCTCATTACATCCCATCACAGCTTAGTTGTGTTTTTATCCAAGCAAAAGATCAAAGTACTTCAACACTAACTATGTTTAACAACATGTTAAAGCCACAATGATGATGCAAAGAAAAACAACTTCCAGGTCTGATTGTCAGCTTGTTACCCACCTGTTGGACACATAGCCTCCATACTGTAGGCATACTGACCACTGACCAGCTTCAAGGCCAAGAACTCCCCTTCATTTTCCATCACCTGTGTTCATCAAAAAGACAGATATCATTGTTCATGTGCAGGGTTGCCAAAGTCCACTGGGAGGCAGTATAGTGTGGGAGCTTCCTCACCATCACAGGACTCAGGATCTCCCTCCTCCTGCCTTGGACAATAATATCTGATCCATTCGTGACGATGTTCATCTGGATCAGGCTGGCGTCCTCCATCGCCACAATGAGGTGATCGCTCAACGACAGAGCCCACTGCAACTGTGACGCAAAAACCAAACGGGCAGACACGATGACAAGAGACATTTATTCTTGTCTCACTCTCATCCACCATTATAACCCATATCTACAAACATTTATACGACTGCAATTAATCACCATACCTCATTATTCCAGTTGTCATGGGGAATTGGTCTAATAACCTGAAGAAACACATCAATCTTATCAGAAGAAGAAAGTGGAAATACTTGACTGAAATGTGGCAAAATACCAGATTAAAGGCATCGTCCCATGTGTGATGAACCCCAGTGAACATTTACCTGAATATTCTCTGGGTCACACTGGATTGTCTCTCTGTTGGGCAGTACAGAAACCACAGGGCACGTCATGATGAAACCGTGATGTCTGCCTCCGAACCGATTTATCCTCTTCACCAAATTCAGTGTAAGCACATGGAAGCCACGCTGGACAGTCACAGTACAATCAGACGTTTGTCACCACTAAGGTCAAAGGTCACACGTTGCTGTCTGTATATATAGAGTCTGGATTAGATAAAGTGTCATACCTGCTGCTGGACAAAACACCCTGTGTAGCTGACTCTGAATATAAAGTTCTTGTCAGGGTCTTTGTGCAGTGAGTATCCGCAGGCCGACAGCTGGAGGTTAAGCTGATCCAGAGATGCAAGGTTGACTTACAGAAAGAAAAGAGTGATTCTGAGGCAAATCATCTTATGGGACATTTTTATCAATATTCTGCCACGTGCTGCATCAGAAACAATTTACCTTGAATCCGTAAGGCCCCAGAGAGCCAGACCGCCAACCCTTCGATTCTCGCTCCGTGAATCCACATCTCCATGTATTCAGAAAAACATGCAACATCCCCCTCTGGGAAAAAAAGGCCCATTTTCTCAGATAACATGTGAAAGCAGCACCGTGAACATTTGGAGTTTTAAAGGTTTACCTGTTAATTTGGCTGTTGGGGATCCAACCCATTCTCTTTTCTGAATGCACATCACACCCCTCAAGATAAAACACTGCAAAAGACTAAAGTAAAGAGTAGAATTGAGCTTATAGTTTAGAAAATGATGAATAAAGTCAAATAAGATAAGATAAATCTCTCACTCACATGGTTCTAAGAGAGATGCAGAGTCGTATCCGATCCATGACAACTCTGCAGAAGAAAACGTGAGAGGACTGTCTGACCCTGGACTATTTGTAGGTAAGGTGCAGGGGGGGGTGCTGTCACTGAGGAGGAAGGAAGAAAACGCAGGTGTGTTTACTCTGGCATGTTAAAGGGAAGTGACAAAGAAGTCACAAATAATGACGACTGTATTCAGCATGTGTGAAAAACAGGTGTTAAAGGTTCAATGTGTAACATTTAGGTGAAAGGGAGAAGGGGAGGAGCCAAATCAACTTCACAGTGAGTCAGTACATAGAATAATAGTATTGATAGTCTGTGTCCTTTTGTTATAAAATAAGTCGATGAAATCATCGTACTACTTTGTAAAGTTGAGTTGGCTCTGAGACAAAAAAATGATTACTGATTATAATGTTCACACTGTTATCGAGTAAATAACAATTAAAACCTAGAAATAATTTGTGCCAGATCTCCATTGATATGTTTACACTTAGAAAGATATTCAAACACCAGTGTTTTATTAATGGCTGCCCCATTACATCAAATACAGTACATGTGTTTTTTAAAAAGGCAAAAAAAAAAACTGGTTGGAAATATATATATATGTAAAAAAGTACCACAAGGTTCTCTTTGGCACAGGGGTGATACACTTTGATAACAAAAAAAGAGAGAATAAATCAAGGCACTCTTGCTTTGGAAAAATGAAAACATGGCCTTCATCAGGTTTGTCACCCCATGAAATGTGCTGCAATTCTTTTCTTTTTTATTATCTTCCCCATGCATTAGCCACACTAATATATATATATCTTAAATTTATTCTACAGCATTGTTTTATCAATACAAATATTTTGTATTTTGTATTTCTTATTTCATTTATTGAGACACTCAAACCTTTATCCTGACATGTTTGGTCATTGGAAACAATGAGAGCTGCATCAAAATTGAAATAATTTATAATATAATAAATGACTGGTGGCATTAATAGTTGACTGTTGCTTTCTGATCTCACGGTAGACTCAATTTTATATAATAGAATATGAAAAAATGATTTCAGATTAAGACAAATTGTATAGTTTATAGCTTAGTCATTGAGGGGAATATGTTTGCAAATAAAGAAAAGATAAGAAAAGAAAAGACCCACTATGGGGAAATGTACCGGGTTACACCTGCAATAAGGGAATACACATACCATAATATAAACAGTAAAACAGTATTGAACATAGAGATATTGAAATTGCACGGATACAACATGTTTATTACAAAGTTAAATCAGTTAGGAACCTGAGAGATAGAGATTTATTGTGGACAAACATAGATACATAAATTAAACCCATAAAATAAAGAAGAAAACATCTCATGTTGCAGGATTCATGATTTAAAATGTTGTTTGAAACGATTTGTAAGTGCGCACCTTTTGTTTGGGTTTTCAAGATGAATCTTCTCTGTTACAACTCAAAGGGTAAAACCGCAACTTCAAACGTTGCCTGTTGTAAATTATGCAACACGACAAGATAAATAACATTCACCAAAGAGCGTTCAGGCAAAGTTGATCAAATATCTAAACAACAACATGTGATATTGAGTCAAACTTTGACCTAAAGGGTTTTCATTTTTATTTCGAACCCCCTACAGAAGTCCACAGTGTGCCCTCCCAACTGGATGATGTCATCTCTACAAGGTGAGCAGCATGTCGAGCGGCCATTTTGTTAGCTAGCTTTGAGGTTACAGAGGTTAGCCGTTGCTCTGACGGTTCGGCGCTCACATTTCGAATAAAGCGAACGTGTGGATGTTTTTGTTTTGGTCCAGTATCCGGCCACACGCTCGTAAACAGGAGGCGGACTTGTGTATTCGTTGAGACGGCGCTAAACCCGATGCTCATTCATTTTTTAAGCTAACTTGAGTTTGCTAGCTTGTTAGCTCGGCCGGGCTAACTTGTTTGTGCGTAACGGGTGTGAGTGAAAGAAAACATCCATCTCTGATGACCGCGGACTGTTAAGTGTTGCTGCGGGTGTGTGTCGCACACAGTTTGTCTGTCTGTGTGTGTGTGTTGTGGCTGCTCCGGTATCTCAGCTCACACAGTTAGCAGGTTCACTTGATCGAGCATCGACGTTTTCAAAACGCGTGCATCATCACGGTGTTAGCCGCGCTCCATCAGCGGATTCCTGCCGGACGCAGAGATCATGTCGGAGCTGTACATCCGTGTGGCGGAGGAGGAGAACGAGGAGCCGATGGAGATCCCCTCGGAGGACGACGGGACCGTATTGCTGTCGTCGGTGGCGGCTCAGTTTCCAGGGGCGTGCGGGCTGCGCTACAGGAACCCGGAGTCCCAGTGCATGAGGGGGGTCCGGCTCGTGGAGGGGGTCCTGCATGCACCTGAGAACGACTGGGGGAGTCTGGTCTACGTCGTCAATTATCCCAAAGGTGAGACGGATGCTGGTGTACATGATTGTACTTTCATTTCCAGTGGTGCTACAGTGTATAATGATCCACCACAACCATTCCAGTTTATTTGGTACAGTCAGACCAGTCCAATATAACGACCGTCCCTACATCCTTATACTATGAAGGTTACAATGGCTAGATGTATTGTTTTAATTTATCGTTTTGGAGGCTGACACATGGTTTGTATCTCCTCCACTACATCTGTTCTAGCTTGTTTTAGTTTGTCTTTGAGTCCAGTGAAACAAAATGTAACTGCTATAGTGTTTTGATTACTGTTTTAGACAATTTACTTCCACCTCTTTGTAGAAGCCTCATTCTATTTTCCAACTTGAGAGCACCCTACTGAACAAAGCCAGTTCATCAATAAATAATTTCCTGAGTTTGGTGTGCGATGACCAGATGCTCGTGCACAGAGCCCTGACCTCAACTCCACACAACACCTTTGGGATGAGCCGGAGAAACGGCTGCAGGCCTCATCACCAAACTTCATTGCATTTCTAGATGAATTGGAAGATATTCCTGCATCCAGCTTCCACATGTCCAGTGGAAAGCCCTCTAAGGAGAGTGGAGCTTGTTATGGAGGCATATTATTGACCCTTTGAATAAATTACTCCATCATATGGGCTCCACATTCTTCTGGTCGTTTAGTGTATGTTGCTGTCCCTCACTAAACCACCAAATGGCCAGGAGCTCATATACTTTAGGTTTGACCTTAGACCTCTTTTCAGGGACATCTGTATTTTACACTAATGAAATTTGTGTCCGTCTATTCTCCATAGATAACAAAAGGAAGATGGATGAAATAGATGCTGCCTCAGCTGTGAAAGTCAAGAGGGGCTTTCAGAAGACATCAGATCTCATTGTCCTCGGACTACCGTGGAAAACATCAGAACAAGACTTGAAAGACTATTTCACTACTTTTGGGGAGGTCATCATGGTGCAGGTAGAGAAGTCTCACTTGGCTGAAGTGTATTAAAGGTTCAATGAGTAGGAATAAGTGACATCTAGTAGTGAAGTTGCTTGTTGCAGCTGAATACCCCTCACCTCAAGTGTTAAGTTTGTCCAGTCTGGGCTACTAAAACAAACATGATAGCCTCTGTAGAGAGGACTCGCTCCAATTCTAGGGTAAAGAAAACAGTTTAAGTGTTTACACACTTGTAAGAACATCACTGGGATTATTTTATATTCAATTTCTGCCAAAAGGTCCCTTTCACCTTAATGTTACACACTGGACCTTTAAGAAAATGTCTTTACATTTGTGGTTTGGTGTGAATTGGTAACAAACTGACATTCCTCTGTGTTCTCTGCAGGTCAAGAGAGATGCAAAAACTGGCAACTCAAAAGGATTTGGATTTGTCCGATTCACTGAATACGAGACACAAACCAAAGTCATTGCTCAGAGACATATGATTGATGGAAGGTGGTGTGATTGCAAACTTCCTAACTCAAGGGTAAGTTGACCAGAGTTTCCGTAGCACAGAATAATCGTTCATAGCTATATCTCATGGAACAATTTCTTTAGGTCAAGGGTTAGTTAAGACTGGTCATGTGGAATTATGCAGTAACATTTTTGTTGAGCCTTACATGATAAAGTTAATTATTTTTGTTGAATGAATATTCATTAACTTTTACGGAGATTCAAATGAATCAAATTTAATAATAGTTCAGTTTTTGCATCTTCCTCCTAATTTGACATAAACATTTAGTCATGCTTAATGATCGTGACAGATATTTGAAAAATATGATTGAATTCATCGGCAGCATGATTTAAAACGCATGTAGAATTTTCCTTTTGACTGTCCCTCTCAGGCAAGTCCTGATGAGCCGATGCGAAGCCGTAAAATCTTTGTTGGCCGCTGCACAGAGGACATGTCAACTGATGACCTGAGGCAGTACTTCATGCAGTACGGTGAAGTCACTGATGTCTTCATCCCCAAACCTTTCCGGGCTTTTGCATTCGTCACATTTGCTGACGACCAGGTGAGATCCATCATAGATGGCAGATTTAGATATTAGTAGGTGTCATAATCACAAGATGATGATGTTATTATATTATAGACATAAGCTGCGAGGAAGTAGTGAATATGAAGGTAACATTAGGATAAAGTGTTAACAGCATCAGATAAAGTTTGAGGTATATAATAAAATGCATGTGATATCAGTGCCATAATGACAGCAGTAGTAATCTACTCTTCATTTATTTCCCAGGTCGCCCAAGCCCTGTGTGGCGAGGACTTGATCATCAAGGGCATCAGCGTGCACATCTCTAATGCTGAGCCCAAACACAACAACAGTAGGCAAATGATGGATCGTGGGCGGTTTGGGGCTGGTGGGTTCAGTCAGGGCTATGGCAGTAATCGTGGTGGGCTAGGCAGCGGTAGCAGTGGGGTTAACTTTGGGGCTCTCGGTCTTAACCCTGCAATGGTGGCCGCTGCTCAGGCAGCTCTACAGAGCAGTTGGGGAATGATGGGCATGCTGGCTAACCAGCAGGGTCTGACCACAACGGCAGGCACAGCCACTACAACCCGAGACCAGACCTATAGCTCTGCCAGCACCAGTTACAGCAGCCCCAGCTCGGCTAGCCTCGGCTGGGCTGCAGGAACTAACACCGCCTCCAACAGCGGCTTCAGCTCTGGCTTTGGCACGTCTATGGAGTCTAAGTCTTCTAGTTGGGGAATGTAGATAGCTTCTAGTTGGGTTTTTTGTTGCTATTAGACTAATCTGGTAAGTATACCTAGGGGGGAGGGGGGGGGCTGCTTCTATCTTTTTTTCTAGTTATTTAAAATTACACTGCCTTTTTACTTGGGTAAAGAGAAGATTTGCATGTGACTTATGTTGTCGTGAACTGAATGGGAGAACATTTTAGTTTGTTAGATGAAACTGCCACACCACCTTTGTTGTTTTCGAGAAAATGTTCCGCAGAGATGATGTGCATGCAAGATAAATATTTAAACATGCACGAGTATTTTAAGTGCTCCTCAGCCCCTTGTAAAATGGGCTTGATATGATTCTATGTGTGTAAGCAGTTGATTGCATATTTTTGTTTGTATTTTGTTTGACGTCTTTTGGAAACGCCTTCATGAAAATCTCTTCTGCAGTTCACCAACTCTTTCCCAATTTCCCGGGAGGAAGCGCCTCATTGGCAGCAATGTTCGACAGATCTCAGTATCAGTTCCCCTCCTCCAATGTGTAAATGCTTTGTCATCAAAGAACACAGCTTCACCCTGCATATACTGTATTAGACGGTGGGTGTTCTTTTTCTCCTCTCCCCTTTTTTATGGATATAGAAACATTGTCTGCACTTGTCTCTTTTCAAGATCAATGAGTGGGATTGGTGTTGGACCGAGTGAGAGAGAGCGAAAGGGAGAGCAAAATGAAAGAAAGCAAGTGTGAGAAGGACTGTTTGTGAATTTTATTTTTTTTTCTTCTAAACAAATGCCTGCGAGACATGAGAAGATCCTGTGCGAGTGTGAGAGGAAGAAGCAAGTACGAGTGTGTTCCTAAACTTCATCACAAGGACATTATTGCATCTTGAGATTCCTACGGTCTGCTGTTATGTCATCGTTTTCTATCAACCATGTTTCTCTAAATCAGATTGAAATGTCAAGTGCAATGATTTTTTTGTATCCTTTCTCGGCTTTCTCTTCCTGTCTGATTTGCAGTGAATGCTGTGTCTGGTTGTGTGTTTTATTTTCTCCTTGTTAACCACCCTCTCTGTGTGAAAATGTGACTTTGTGCCCGTGTGGGTCTGTGTGGGGGGGTGAACTCTGAAAGTGTGTCGGTGTTTGAAAGTGAACTCGGAGGCTGATGTGGTGAATGTTTGACAAGTTCCCACTGGAAGTTTGTGTTTGAAGTGGTTACGAATGCATTTTTCTATGTTTTGTGAATCAAAGGGAAGTCTGAAATAAAACTGAATTTGATTAGGTATTATACCCTCTTCACAGTGACTTATTTTTGACTGACATGAATTAAACTGCCGACACTTTAATTCACATGTATAGGGACCTCGGACACGGACAGCGCAGGTTTTCGTTGGAGTCAGTTGTGGAGAAGCTGAAGACATTGGTGGGTGGGCCCGGTGCAAACCATCAATGGAATAGCTGCTCGACTGTCCAACTCCTGAGAAGGATCAGCTTCACCTCACTATCAAGAAACCTCGGACCATCCCTAAATGAAATTCAGTGGACCGTACTCAATTGGGCTGAGGTATTTGTGTATACCTCCAAAAAAAGAAGACGAGGGGTAGGATGAGAAAAGCTATTCATTCCGTCCTACTCCTGCTAAAGCATGTAATGCCTTATCTGAATTATTTACTTGGATTCTGATGTCTACTGATGTGTTCGCTCGTTTTTTTTATTTTTTAACATGTCTAAAATAAATTGGATCAAACAGGCAAATGTCTCACCTGCAGTTTGACAGCGATCATACTTGTTCTTTTTCCAATCTTGTGGAACCCAAAGTCTGCCTTAAATCTAACACCATGCATTTCTGTCAGTAAATACTTGATTCTTTGTCCTCCATTAGAAGTGGGTGATGGCTCGCTGAAGTGTTAACCTGTAGGTTTGTTTTCAATGTGGTTAAAAAAAAAAAAAAAAAGTTTAGATAATTCTGAAATAAGTGTTCTTGTTCTTTTTGTTTACCTTGATTGTAAAGTGGTTGAAATGTACGAGCTGACTGATTTCCAAAGGGACTTAAACAACTGACTGAACATGCCAGCAAAAAACTCACTTTGTATATTGAAAGATTTTAGTATTGCAGTGTAAAATAAAAGTTGAGTTTTTAATCTTCTGTCGTCTCTGAATGTAGATTAATATAAGATCTTATTGTCCATGTTTTCAGTCAGGTGATTTCATTTTGATTTGGTCCTGCACTGTGTAGGCTGGTTACTTGGTGTAGATGTAATGTTCGGCCTGTGGATGGTGCTGTTGTGCCATGTTGGAGTTTGAAAAACTCTTCCACGAAAAGAAAAAGGCTCCAAACTCGCCTTTAATGTAGATGTAAACTTGGTTAGAAAAAGGTTATGGGAGTGTTTTGTCTGTCCTCACTGAGATTTGTTTTCACACCAATTTAGGAAAACTAATAATCTAAACGAAGAATTAACAGCTTCTGAATCCAACTCACAGCCAGTCCAACTTAAAAACTAACATTGGGTTAAAACAAAAAGATAAAGAATTATTAACAGTTATTTTTATTTTGTGCTGTGTAATGCACATTGATGAGGTTCTCATCAGTTTTATTTAAATCAAAGCATGATAATAGAAAACTTCTGCAGCCTATCTTCTGTCATCTGATCTCTGTATCTGTAGCAGTGGATGGTCAGAGGTTACAATCACTGTAACACAGTCACAGACTTCAAACATTTTCACACCTGCTTTAATTGTTTACTGCTTTATTCTCCCACTGTTCACAGGATGAGAGTCTTTCAGAAGATGTTCTTACAAGATGCTCTGTCAGCGTTTTACCAAGGTACTGACCCATGAACCCAAACTGCACTTCTGTTGTCTCTGGAAACATTTGCTGCCACATCCCTGGCTGCAGTTTCCACTCAAATACAAACTGGTTTAATTAGGGCCCGAGCACCGAACGGTGGGAGGCCCTATTGTATTTCGAAGGATTTGTATTTCCCTTTTGGGGCTTTTTCAGGGCCTAGACATGCTCAAATTGTTACCAAAGTTTGCAGGGAATTCAAAACCCCAAAAAGTAATTGTATTCTGGAGTAATTTGAAATGGGCGTGGAAAAATGGCTCAACAGCGCCATCTAAGGAAAAGCCCCTCAGTTAGCTTTCACCGATCTTCACAAAAATCGTAGCCCAGGTGTATCATGACCAGACAAACAAAAAAGTCAAAGGTGCAATTGGAAAAAAGAAACAGGAACCCCGCCATTTTGGCTTTAGTGGCCATATTGGCCATTTTCCACATTTTTACTTTGATGTACTTGTCGTAGGGCATCAGTTCCTTGTAGTTTCGTTACGTGATGTGACGTGACGTGACGTTACGTTACGTTACTTTTAGTTACTTGTAGTTACTTGTAGTTACTTAACGTAACCAGACGTGGCGTAACGAAAAATAAAGTAACGTGACGTAACGAGACGTGACGTAACGAAACAAAGTAACGTGACGTGACGCGACGTGACGAGACGTGACGGAAAATAAAGTAATGTGGCGTGGCCGTAGCAGGGCGTGGCGTAAGGCGTGGCATGCGAGGCGTGGCGAAAAATAAAGTAATGCGTGTGCGAGGCGTAGCGTGGCGGCGTGGGGCGTGGCGTAACGAAACATAAAATGCGAGGCGTAGCATGCGTGGCGTAGCGTAGAGAGCGTGGCGAACGAGGCGTGGCGTTAGCGAAAAATAAAGTGGCGTGGCGTGGAGGCGTGGCGTGGCGTGGCGAAAAATAAAGTAGCGTGGCGTGGCGTGGCGTAACGAGACGTGACGAAAAATAAAGTAACCTGACGTGACGTGACGTAACGAGGCGTACGGCATGTGTAGACGTGGCGTGACGCGTGGCGAGGCAGGGAAACATAAAGTAACGAGACGTGACGTAACGAAAAATAAAGTAACGAGACGTAACGTGGCGTAGCGTAGCGAGGCGTGGCGTAGCAGGCGCGGCGTAGGCGTGGCGTAGCGAGGCGTGGCGTGGCGAGGCGTGGCGTAGCGAGGCGTGGCGTAGCGAAAAATAAAGTGGCGTGGCGTAACGTGGCGTAGCATGAGGCGTGGCGAGGCGTGGCGTGCGAGGCGTGGCGTAACGAGGCGTGGCGTAACGGGCATGGCGCGGCGGAACGTGCGCGACGTAACGGGCGGCGGCGTAGCAAGGCGTGGCGTAGCGAGGCGTGGCGTAGCGAGGCGTGCAGCGTAACGAGGCGTGGCGTAGCGAGGCGTGGCGTACGAGGGCGTGGCATAGCGAAAAATAAAGTGGCGTGGCGAGGCGTGACGTGGCGTAGCGAAAATAAAGTAGCATGTGGCGTGGCGTAGCGAGGCGTAGCATGCTGAGATGTGGCGTAGCGAAAAATAAAGTAACGTGGCGTGGCGTGGCGTGGCGTAACATAATAACAACCTAGCGAGACGTGACGTAACGAAAAATAAAGTGACGTGACGTGACGAGACGTGACGTGACGAAAAATAAAGTGACGTGGCGTGGCGTGGCGTGGCGTTACTTTATTTTAGTTCGCGTCATCTCGTTATGTCTCGTTCGCTCAAGCGAACGTGACGTGCTGAAAAATAAAGTGGCGTGGCGTGGCGAGGCGTGGCGTGGCGAAAAAATAAAGCGGCGTGGCGTGGCGTGGCGTAGCATCAGCAGACGTGGGCGTGGCGTAGCGATGAGGCATGGTAGCTGAAACATAAAGTAACGTGGGCGTAACAAGGCGTGTATGTGAAAAATAAAGTAACGTGGCGTGACGTGTGAAACATAAAGTGCGTGGTGTTGTCTTACATAAAGTAACATAGCGAAACATAAAGTGGCGTGGCGTTACTTTTTGTGACATGCGATCGTTGCGTTCTGGAACAATTTCTTTTTTTTTCCCGTCTGTCCGTATTTTTTTTTTGGGACGGACAGACGGAGAGATTTTATTTTTATTTTTATTTTATTTTTAAAATAAAATTAAAATACAAAAGTAACTAAAAGTACAAAAGTAACTAAAAGTACAAAAGTAACTCAAAAGTAACTAAAAGTACAAAAGTAACTAAAAAGTAACTAAAAGTACAAAAGTAACTAAAAGTACAAAAGTAACTAAAAAGTAAAAGTAAAAAGTAACTAAAAGTACAAAGTAATAAAAAGTAACAAAAGAAGTAACTAAAAGTACAAAAGTAACTAAAAGTAACGAAAAGTACAAAAGTAACTAAAATGTAACTAAAAGTACAAAAGTAACTAAAAAGTACAAAGTAACTAAAAGTAACTAAAAGTACAAAAGTAACTAAAAGTAACGAGTACAAAGTAACTAAAAGTACAAAGTAACTAAAAGTACAAAAGTAACTAAAATGTGAAAGTACAAAGTAACTAAAAGTAACTAAAAGTACAAAAGTAACTAAAAGTACAAAGTAACTAAAAGATTCTGAAAGTACAAAAATATAAAGTACAAAGTAACTAAAAGTAACTAAAAGTACAAAAGTAACTAAAAGTATGAAAAGTACTAAAGTAACTAAAAAGTAACTAAAAGTACAAAAGTAACTAAAAGTACAAAAGTAACTAAAAGTAATGAAAAGTACAAGAGTAACTAAAAGTACAAAAGTAAAAAGTAACTAAGAACAAAAGTAACTAAAAGTACAAAAGTAACTAAAAAGTAACTAAAAGTACAAAAGTAACTTTAATTGACGGAAGTATTAGAGGACAGAATAAATCAAAAATTAAAATACAAAAGTAACTAAAAGTAAAAAGTAACTAAAAGTAACTAAAAGTACAAAAGGTAACTAAAAAGTAACTAAAAGTACAAAAGTAACTAAAGTTAAAGTACAAAGTAACTAAAAGTACAAAGTAACTAAAAGTAGCAAAAAGTACAAAAGTAACTAAAAGTACAAAGTAACTAAAAAGTAACTAAAAAGTACAAAAGTAACATAATTACGAATTAAAAATAAAATACAAAAGTAACTAAAAGTACAAAAGTAACTAAAAGTAACAAAGTACAAAAGTAACTAAAAATACAAAGTAACTAAAAGTATGAAGTACAAAGTAACTAAAAGTATAAAAGTAACTAAAAGTAATGAAAGTACAAAAGTAACTAAAAGAACAAAAGTAACTAAAAGTATACAAAGTAACTAAAAGTACAAAAAGTACAAAGTAACTAAGTAAAAATTACAAAGTAACTAAAGTACAAAGTAACTAAGTAACAGAAAGTACAAAGTAACTAAAAGTAACAAAAAGTACAAAGTAACTAAAAGTACAAAGTAACTAAAAGTAACTAAAAGTACAAAGTAACTAAAAAGTAACAAGTACAAGTAACTAAAAGTAACTAAAAGTACAAAGTAACTAAAAAGTACAAAAGTAACTAAAAGTACAAGAAGATACAAAAGTAACTAAAATGACAAAAATTACAAAAGTAACTAAAAGTACAAAAGTAACTAAAAAGTAACTAAAATACAAAAGTAACAAAAAAGTACCAAGTACAAAGTAACTAAAAGTACAAAGTAACTAAAAGTACAAAAGTAACTAAAAGTAACAAAAGTACAAAAGTAACTAAAGTAACTAAAAAAGTACAAAAGTAACTAAAAGTACAAAAGTAACTAAAAGTACAAAGTAACTAAAAAGTACAAAGTAACTAAAAAGTAACTAAAGTACAAAAGTAACTAATAATAAAAGTACAAAAGTAACTAAAAGTAACTAAAAGTACAAAGTAACTAAAAGTACAAAGTAACTAAAGTAACGAAAAGTACAAAGTAACTAAAAGTACAAAAGTAACTAAAAATAACAAAAGTACAAAAGTAACTAAAAGTACAAAGTAACTAAAAGTAACTAAAAGTTACAAAAGTAACTTTTGTAATTAGAAGGACAGAGTGATTTTATTTTCTAGGTAGTGACAGACAGTTTAAATCAAAGTAATTAAAATACAAAAGTAACTAAAGAAATTAACTAATAAAAGTAACTAAAAGTACAAAAGTAACTAAAAGTAACTAAAAGTACAAAGTAACTATAAAAAGTAACAAAATTACAAAAGTAACTAAAAGTACAAAGTAACTAAAAGTAACAAAAATTACAAAAGTAACTAAAAGTACAAAAGTAACTAAAAAGTAACTAAAAGTACAAAAGTAACTTGTAATTGAAGATTATTAAATTAAAAGTACAAAAGTAACTAAAAGTACAAAAGTAACTAAAAGTAACTAAAAAGTACAAAAGTAACTAAAAGTACAAAGTAACTAAAAGTACAAAGTCTAAAAGTAACTAAAAGTACAAAGTAACTAAAAGTATAAAGTACAAAGTAACTAAAAGTACAAAAGTAACTAAAAGTAACTGAAAGTACAAAAGTAACTAAAAGTACAAAAGTAACTAAAAGTATGAAAGTACAAAAGTAACTAAAAGTACAAAGTAACTAAAAAGTGAAAATTACAAAAGTAACTAAAAGTACAAAGTAACTAAAAAGTATGAAAAGTACAAAGTAACTAAAAAGTAAGAAAGTACAAAAGTAACTAAAAATTACAAAAGTAACTAAAAGAATAACTAAAAGTACAAAGTAACTAAAAGTACAAAGTAACTAAAAAGTAACTAAAAGTACAAAAGTAACTAAAAGTACAAAAGTAACTAAAAGTAACTAAAAATTACAAAAGTAACTAAAAGAAGTACAAAAGTAACTAAAAGTAACAGAAAGTACAAAAGTAACTAAAAGTAACAAAAAGTACAAAGTAACTAAAAAGTAACTAAAAGTACAAAGTAACTAAAAAGTACAAAAATCAAAAAGTGAAAAGTACAAAGTAACTAAAAGTACAAAAGTAACTAAAAGTAACTAAAGTACAAAAGTAACTAAAAGTATAAAGTACAAAAGTAACTAAAAAGTACAAAAGTAACTAAAAGTACAAAGTAACTAAAAGTAACAAAAAGTACAAAGTAACTAAAAAGTAACTAAAAATTATAAAGTAACTAAAAGTAACTAAAAGTACAAAAGTAACTAAAAGTAAGAAATTACAAAAGTAACTAAAAGTAACTAAAAATTACAAAGTAACTAAGTACAAAGTAACTACAAAAGTAACTAAAAGTACAAAGTAACTAAAAAAGTATAAAAGTACAAAAGTAACTAAAAATTACAAGTAACAAAGAACTAAAGTAACAAAGTATAAAAGTACAAAGTAACTAAAAAGTAACTAAAAGTACAAAAGTAACTAAAAAGTAACTAAAAATTACAAAAGTAACTAAAGAAAATGTGAAAGTACAAAAGTAACTAAAAAGTAACTAAAGTACAAAGTAACTAAAAGTACAAGTAACTAAAAGTAACTAAAGTACAAAGTAACTAAAAATGCAGAAAGTACAAAAGTAACTAAGTAAAATAGAATACAAGTAACTAAAAAAGTAGAAAAGTACAAAGTAACTAAAAATAACTAAAAGTACAAAGTAACTAAAAGTAACTAAAAGTACAAAATAACTAAAAGTAATAAAGAAAAAGTATTAAAAATAAAAATTACAAAGTAACTAAAAAGTAACTAAAGTACAAAGAAGTAACTAAAAGTACAAAAGTAACTAAAAAGTAACAAAAATAAAGTAACTAAAAATTACAAAGTAACTAAAAGTAACTAAAAGTACAAAAGTAACTAAAAGTGAAAAGTACAAGTAACTAAAGAAGTAACTAAAAATTACAAGTAAATAAGAAAGTACAAAGTAACTAAAAAGTAACTAAAAGTACAAAAGTAACTAAAGTACAAAGTAACTAAAAGTAACTAAAAGTACAAAAATGTAAAAGTAACTAAAATTACAAAAGTAACTAAAAGTACAAAGTAACTAAAAGTAACTAAAAGATACAAAGTAACTAAAAGTACAAAGTAACTAAAAGTAATGAAAAGTACAAAGGTAACTAAAAGTACAAAGTAACAAAAGTAACTAAAGTAAAGAAAATTACAAAGTAACTAAAAGTACAAAGTAACTAAAAGTAACTAAAAGTACAAAAGTAACTAAAAAGTAACAGAAAATTACAAAAGTAACTAAAAGTACAAAAGTACTTGTGTACTTCTTAGTTACCTGTACTGCTTTTAGTTACTATGCACTGGTTACTTTTATGCATATTGCACTTTAGTGCATGCTTATTCACCACTACTTGTACTTAGTTACTTTACTGATACCACAATTACTTTTGCCCTAGTTACTTCTACTTTTAGTTACATTACTTTACTGAATACACTTACTGTACTTTACTTACTTTTTAGTTAGTACTTTTAGCTACTTTCTAATACTGGTACTCAGTTACTGTGCTTTCAGTTACTTTTAGTTACTTTGTGCTTTAGTTACTTTATGTCTGTCTAGTTACTTGCACTTTATTACTGTTGCTTTTTAGTTACTTTTGTGCTTTTAGTACTTTAGCACTAGTTACTTTGCTTTTAATTGCTACTGGTTCTTTTTGTGCTTTGCATAGTTCACTTGTTACACAATTACTGTACTTTTTAGTGCACTTTACTTTACATCTAGTTCAACTCTTGTGTCACTGGTACTTTTAGTTACTTTGTGTTTTAGTTCCTTTGTACTTTCAGTTGCACTGGCCTTGTAGTTACTTTTGTACTTTTAGTTCTGTATATACTTATTGCCTTAGTTACTTTGTACTTAGTCTGTACTTTGAGTTACTTTTATTACTTTTAGTTACTTTGTACTTTTAGTTACTTTTTATTACTTTTGTACTTTTGGTCTCAGTTACTTTTGTACTTTTAGTTACTTTGTACTTGTCTACTTTTAGTTACTTTTGTACTTTTAGATACTTTTAGTTACTTTTTAATTTGCTACTTTTAGTTACCTAGTTACTTTGTACTGTTGCTTTTTACTGATTACTTTGGTGCTTTTAGATACTTTGTACTTTTGGTTACTTTTTGGTGCTGTGCTTATTACTTTTGTACTTTTAGTTACTTTTTAGTTACTGTCTTTTTAGTTACTTTGCACTTTTAGTTACTTTGCTTTTAGTTACTTGTTTAGTTACTTTTGTACTTTTAGTTACTTTTTACTTAATTACTTTTTGATACTTTGCTATTAGAGTTGCTTTTAGTTACTTTTTAGTTACTGTGCTATTACTTGTGCCTAGTTACTTTTTTTAGTTACTTTTTACTTATACTGTACTTTTACTTTTAAGTTACTTTTTAGTTACTTTGTACTTTTAGTTACTTTTGGTCTGTACTTTTAGTTACTTTTTTAGTACTTTTAGTTACTTTTTACTTTTAGTTACTTTTGTACTTTTAGTTACTTTTTAGTTACTTTGTACTTTTAGTTACTTTTGTACTTTTAGTTACTTTTGTACTTTTAGTTAAAAAAGTATTTCAAATACGGACAGACGGACGAAAAAAATTTAAAAAATAAAATCTGTCCGTCTGTCCGTCCCAAAAAATAAATAAATCCGGACAGACAGACGGTCTGTTACTTTTAGTAACTTTTTAGTTACTTTTGTACTTTTCGTTACTTTTGTACTTTTAGTTACTTTTGTACTTTTAGCTGTAATGTTTTTTACAACTTATAACTGAGTTTGGACACTGCTAACTACAAAACATTACAGAGGTGTTGATTTGAAGTGTGGTATGTTAATACTTTGTATGTTGTATTATAATGAGGTCTATCTGCTATTTAACAAGCTCATGTTTGAATTTGGACATTTCCTTTCAACATAATGCAATGGATTGTGACAGCACCTCAAACTACAGACCTCCAAATGATCATACGGTGGAATTCAAACTTAATCAACATAGTTTCATCAATAACTGAACATTGACACATTCAGTGCAGGACTGTATCAGGCAACATTAGCTCTAGCTGTGTTCCTTATAAACTGAATGCTGAGTGTACTTACATTTATAAAAATCTGGCACATGACCCCTCCTGAGTCACAATTTCTGTTTATTTTGTTGTAGGTAGAAATATGTTAAAGCTTAAATGAGTGAAAATAGGTTTTTGAGATGATGTAGCCAGAGTGGCAGTATGGACAGTATGGGTTTTGTATTATATTTTCATATAAATATTCACTGTACTCGACATCAGTCTGACAGTGACAGGTCCTTTGAACTGGGTACCCTGTTTATACATCAGGCAGCTTATGTCACTTGTTGCCACATCCCAATCCTGTTTACAGAAACCAGAGAGTAAGGAGCTAATAATAAAGGGATTGAAATCTTTATTTAGCCTAATACAGTACAGTGCAACGGTTCACCTTAATCCAGTGTTAGCACGGTGAACCCTAGGCCCAACATGACAATATGCTGAACATCAGCCTCAGAGTAAGGTCCCCCTTGTGACTGAGTTGCTACACACACAGTGACAGAGTTTACGACACACACAACCTATGATTTCATCTCTTCATAAATAAAACTGCAACATGTTGTTGAGGGAGTAAAAAGTTGGATGAAGGTGATAGTTGGGTGATGAGTTCTTGAATATTCAGGCTTGGTTTTTATAAAATCGGAATGTGTAACATGTCGTCTTCTCCCACAGGTGACTTCAGTCTTCTGTGTGTTTTTGAGTGATGCGAGTGGGGTCCTTAAGCATTGTAGGAGGAAGAGGAGACGTTTCCACCGTGACCCGTCCAGTTAGTGTGGATGAAACAGCCGGGTTTTGACAGCAGCTCATACGTGTGAGCTCCAAAGTAATCCCTCTGGGCCTAAAGGAAAAAAAACAGTGTAAACAATCTCTGATAAACATCAAAATGACTGAGAAATAAGGAAACAAACACATTACACTGTCAGGGTCTTAAAGCCCAACACACACACACACACACAAGCTACACGTGGTCTTTCTAATCTGATGGAGCTCCACACTTGGCCATATGGTCAGTGGACCTCAGCTCCCTCTGTCGTCTCACCTGGAGGAGGTTTGCTGGCAGCATCTCGTGTCTGTAACCATCATAGAAGGACAGAGCGGTGGTGAAGCAGGGCATGGGGATACCGTGCTGGACGCCAGTGCTGACCGTTCTGCGCCACGACTCCTAAACAAAATGATTACACCAGTTAATACTTTCATGATCTATGAAAAATGATTAAAGATATTTTTATACAGGGCTCCCTTGGCGTGTTCAAAATCATTTAAAATCAGTTTTCATAGAACAATGTCATTACTTATAGAATGTCCTTTTTATTTTCCATAGTTAATTTTAGCCACGGATTCCTATATGATTATGCTCTGTGTTTTTAATCTGTATGCTGTGTTAGTGTTTTTTTGTTTCGTGTGTGTTATTTGTCCCTGCTTGTATTCATATTTGAAACTTTTTTACTTTCTTGCTTCTTGAGTAGAACTCTCTGGGGTTATTGAAAAGAAATATTGTATCTCAGCGGGACCTTCCTGGGAAAATAAAGTAAAAATTAAGGCGGGGCGATTCTTGACTTCAAATCAATATCACGATTATTTCAAACCCGACCCTTCACCTGCTCAAAATTACGAGGAATGTTGATGTAGAGTAACGTAGAAGTCGCATTGAATTTCAATACAGGTCACATGGCTAATTAGAATGCGAATCTGATTTGAAAGATCATATTCCATGTGATAGGTGCTGTTCACACTGTCATTGAACAATAAATAAATGTCGGTTTGGATACATTTTGGGTTAATTGCCCAGCCCTTGTAAAAATAAAATAAAGCTGATTTAATTTGGTGCATCTGGTCATGAGTGGGAGAATTTAACAAGGTAAGTAACAGACACCCAACATGAGCCTGTTGTACATTGGTTTCAGTATAAAGTCTAGAGTAGAGTCTGATGTGAGTTTCAGGTCTGTATGACAGTACGACTGATAACAGGAGGATCTGAGTGGACTAACTATCGGCTCTGATAACATGAAGCATCACTGCGGGAGAACATTTAGTATTTCAATAAGATGGACAAAGTAAATCGCAACATGGAAACAACAAGGACTAAATATTGCTCTTTGTCCTCAGTTGCTTCTTAACTAGTGGAGCAAAATGCAGGTTGTAGTGTTTGAAGTCATCTCTAGATTTTGGTTTCTTCAAGTCGACTCATACTGTCCCCAGGTCCTTTTTTGTCTCTATATAATAAAGTTGAGATTAAAAATAGAACTAAGTTGACTGTGTCCTTTCCTCAACAATACAATCTAAACTCTCTGACACTGCATTGCACACAGCTGGAAGTTAAGTCACTGGGTGTTATTCTTGCTTCACTCCTTTCTTTACTCAAAGGAGGAAATCGTTTTTTCTGTGCATCTTTGTCAATGTGGCGATTGCAGGTTGCCTTTTTGGCCACTTCCTCCTTCCTCATACCTGACACTCCTTCACAGCGTCTTTGAAGAAGTTGTCCAGCAGCAGATTCTGCAGCTCGGCATCCCTGTCAAACGCCTCTTTGATTTTACCCAGGAAGACACTGGTGGGAAGAGGAGGGAGAGAGAGAAGTGTTAAGTCCACAGAGAGATCAACTCTTTAATTCTTATGCTGTGTTAAAATGTACATCTGTTCTAAATGGATACCCTTTGAAAACCTGTTTCTCACGTATTGTACTTGATTCAGGTTTACACAATGTCTTTTCAATCTTACACAAAGCAAACCAGTGTCACAACCACAATTTCCTCATTGTTCTCATTTCTTTCATCTACATTCCTCACACTAGCATTACAACACATCTCAGTGACAAAGAGTTAATTACCTCCTTTATGGCACCTAATGATGAAGACTTAATCCTCATCACCTACGCTTGTCCAACAATTAATCCAAAGTGAATTTTATCAAGAAAAAATCTCCATTTCAGTCTTCTTGCTTTCTCAACTAGTTCTCTCTCACGCTGCCTAACCACAGTTTTCACCACCATCTGAAAGATCCCTGTTGTAATTGTTGTTTGCACAAGGCAGCAGTTGGGCCGACCACTGATATGAGGACACAATGAGATAAATTGCACCTTCGGATGATGCAGCCTCCTCTCCACATCAGAGCGATCCCACCGTAGTTCAGGGTCCAGCCAAACTCTTTGGCTGCCTGCCGCAGCAGCATGAAGCCCTGTGCGTAGGATATGATCTTGGAAGCGTAAAGAGCCTGGAGGGAGAAAAATAAATCAGTTTGTTCTGATACACTGACATTTGTTTAGGATTATGACATCATATATGAATATACTAATGTATATTCATATACTTGAGCAAATAAATCTTGCAAATCTGCATTGGATGCCTTGTAAACTGCTCACTGACTGTGACAGTGGACAACTGTTTTCCAAGTTTGCCGTGGTACCTCAGTAATATTACCATACTCTTATGTCTGTATGTATGTCTGTCACCATAACTATACTAGTGTAATATTTGAGCGGCTGTGGCTCAGGAGGTGGGTGTGAGCGGTCGATTAGACTAGAAAAGCACTTTCAGTCCATTATGCTCTCTTTCACTAGAGAATGTTTTCACTATTCCACGTTTATTATACTGTGTGAAGTACCTTTCTGATGTCTTCCAGGAAGGCCTTCTTGTCGCCGCTGAATTTGACCCCCTGCGGGCCTGAGAGTCTGCTGCTGGCCTCCACTCTCTCATCCTTTAGAGAGGACAGGCATCTGGCAAAGACAGCCTCCCCTGAGACACAAGAAAGAAAGGAGGAGGAGGAGGGAGGCAGAGAGGGACAACAAGGTTAGCTGTCTGCATAACAAAAACAGGGAGCGCTCTCAATACAGAAATATGAGTCTGTAAACACTAATTTCAATTTTCTGAAACATCTCATAACATATTATTAAATAGAAACATACTAAACTATTCCATTCCCCAGTCACACTGCAGAATCACAATGTTTAAAAACACAATGGCCAAAGATCTGCAGTGATAATTCTGTTGTAAAAGCAAGGCTTGCCAGGTGCCACATTAAAAATGAAAAAGCAGTGCCACTGTCAGTGAGGGGAAAAGTGTTGAGTAAGCATGACTTGCTAAAACTGAGCAGCTACGTGATGCAACCCACTGGAAATCAGAGACAGAGAGAGAGAGAGAGAGAGAGAGAGGGATCAAGAGAAAATGTGTCCAGTGAACCATCCTGGTGAGGAATGTTATCCCCTGTGAAAGGCACAGATCCCCGCGTGCAGACGGTACCGGGAGCTCACACTGCACCACACTGACTCCGATTACACACAATGAAGCCTTTTGTCCTGCCTGTCACTATTATCACAAGAGGATCTCCTGCACTGACAGGGATTGAGCAAACTATTTGAAAACATCAAATCTGAAGAAGAGTTAATGTTAGTTTTAATGAAAAGTGAGCTCCTGCAACATTTTTACATTTGCAGACTTTTACAGAAAGTCTGTCATCAATATCTTCTAACTCCTCATTTGCACTCTAACAGGTGTCTGTTTAGAGGGACTCTGCAGAGCTGAGCCGATGGTTGAGGATTATTAATCTTGCACCCTGACCTCCACGGCTGCTTGTGACACAGAATGTCAAACAGTCAGAGCAAAGAGCAAAGCCAAATCCCCCTTATGTCACCTGAGATGAGCAGACCACTAAAAAAGCTTTCAATCTTCTTAGAGGCGTCGCATATCGATCCTGTTCGCTGGAAGAGGCTCACTAATCACAGTATGTGTGTGGTAACTAACAGACAAAACAGAATATTAGCCCATCATCTACCCCACTGTCCTTTAGTAATATAACGCTGTGTTGAAACCTTAACCCAACAGTGACGTAATACCTTTTTGCCAGGTCATCATGACTAACCCGGTTTACTGAAAGCAGCAGAAGGAAACCAGATACTTCCTTGTCAACAATCTCCTTTTTGTCCTCTTACCGATCAGAGTGACAGGTGTGCCGTATTCCAGGGCGGAAATGGCCGTCCACTTCCCTGTTCCTTTCTGCCCGGCACTGTCGCGGATCTTGGGCAGCAGAGGTGTGCCATCAGTGTCCCTGTATTTGAGGATGTTGGCCGTGATCTCGATCAGGAAGGAGTCCAACTCTGTCTTGTTCCAGCTGTTGAAAGCCTAAGACCGTGTGAAAAAATTATGGAATCAATTCCACCGTTTTTTATTGAACAATTGATTTTACACAGCTGATACATTGTGAAGGTTACATCGTACAGCGATAACAAACTCACCTCTGCCATCTCATCATGGTTCATACCCAGAACATCCTTCATCAGATGATAGGCCTCACAAATCAGCTGCATGTCACCGTACTCGATGCCATTATGGACCATTTTCACAAAATGACCTGCACCGTCATCTCCAACCTGCAGAAGCAAGCCAGTCAGAACTGTTTTTGTGAGTTGACCACATGGAAATAGCTGCTCCACATTCTTACAACTCTAGTTAGTAACAAGCATTATGCACTTTTCCACTCACCCAGTCACAACAAGGCTCCCCTGTTCCAACCTTGGCAGCGATGCTCTGGAAGATGTCTTTTATGTGTGGCCTTAAAACAAAAGCAGAGGTTAGTGTTAAAATTGATTAACCTACACACAGAAATGGCTGAATAATGGATGTTTTGTCATGTTTAATATGTTTTAAACTTTAAGACAGAGTTTGTGATGACTGACCAGGCCTCTTTATGTCCTCCTGGCATGAGGGAGGGTCCATAACGTGCCCCTTCCTCTCCACCACTGACTCCACTACCGACAAACAGCAAGTCCTTCTCTTTCAGACTCTTACACCGCCGCTGTATGACAGACAAAATCAAATAATATGAGCATATCTTCTGTTAGTTATCAACATTTTCTGAAATGCAGTGATCGACATCTGCTTACTGTAGTGTCCGTGTATTCAGAGTTGCCACCGTCGATGATGATATCGCCTGCCTCGAGAAGAGGAACCTGAAGATGATCAAATGTAGCTTAAAGTAAATCATTTGAACTCAGCATGACGAAATAAAAACAAATTTTAACACAAACTACTGACCAGTTTGTCGATAAAGTCATCCACAGCCTGTCCTGCCTTGACCAGCAGGATGATCCTCCTGGGCGTCTTCAGCTTGGACACCATGTCCTCCAGAGACTCGGCTCCGATCACCTTGGAGCCTTTGGCCTCGTTCTTCAGGAAGTCGTGCACCTTGGACACGGTTCGGTTGTAGGCACAGACCTGTACGACAGGTTTGGTGATGAATACCGAGTGAAATAAAAGCAGAGAGTGGAATAAGCCTGACTGGCAGAGGTTGTGGGAATAAACCATAATGGAAAAAGTACTAAAATCCTTTAATTGTTATTACTAATGCGCCACCATACATGTCCTAACAAGTTATATAACATTGTACTGATCAATCTGAGAGGTTGTGAGCTGATCAATGAAAAGACGAGAAAAGAAAATAAAGAACCAATTCACTTAAATTCTTGGACTTTGCAATAGAACTGAGAATATTTGGATAATTTGACCTTAACCAGCATCTAGTTACTATACTATACTATAACTGTCCAATAGATGCAGTGGATTCAAAAGTACAGTACTTCCCTCTGACATGCACAGCAGCAGAGGTGGCATGGAATGGAAATACTTCAGCAAAGTACATCTGTACGGGAGTAACTTGAGTGTAGTAACTGTAATAAACACACGAAGTCATCATCTTACCACAAAGCCGTGATCGTTCATGTTCATGATGATGTTCTGGCCCATGACAGCCAGACCGATCAGTGCGATGTCAGCTCTGTGAACACAAGAGACATGGAAACCAGATTCACTGACAGGCTGTGATGAGCATCAGGTCTCAGACTATCGACTGACCAACAACTCTCCCCAGGTTAGGAAACCATTGAAACTCATAGTAATGTTTATATCTAATGTATTTTTACAGCGAGGAAAAGAAATCTGTTCCTCGTTAAAACGTCACGTTACAATTCACGTCACATTCATTTCTACTGAGCACTGAAGCTGCTCGGCTAGCTAACAAGCTAACAACTACTCGGTAAAATAAAATAAAGACGATAAACTCCGCGGTTATCGAAGCTAGAAGATGAGCTCCAGCCCCTGCAGCCCCTGCAGCTCCCCCCCAGCGGAGAGAAACACACAGTCCTTACTCAGCCATGTTGCTCTGCGGGTAAAGTCTCCGTGAAGTTCGTCAAAGTGTCCGAATGACAGTGGAGCTCACGCGCTGGTCCACCTCAGCTGCTCACTTCCTCCTTCTCTGACGGGGGCGAGGACACAGGCCGACACGCCCACCGGGGAGGATCCACCAATCACAGGACGTTCGGTCAACTGAAGCGATGCTTGGCGCGAGCTGTGATTGGCCCAGAAACCTGAGCAGAGGTCTCTGTCCTCCCATTGGTCGCTTCGGCTGTCACTCGTAATATGTCAGCGCACACCCACATTTGAACAGTTGCTATTTCAGAACTTTAATAATCGATACGTTTGATAAAGGTGTTATCAGGAAAGTGTATTTACTCTAGTTCTGTACTGTAGCATGATTCTGAGCTACCTGTACTTTCTGTACTTCATTTCTGCTGCTCTGTGCAACTACTACAGCACAATGAGCAATATTATAAATATATATAAAATATTTGACAATAACAATATATCCACCAATTACTTTTCAGATCAATATTTTACTTTTAAAATATATGTATAACCAGGGCTGCCAACTACAGCTGTTGATCTGCTGATTATTTTTGTGTTTAATTGTTAAGTTTATTAAACAACAAAGAATATTTAGCATTAGCAGAAGCACATCTGATGTCTCTTATGTCTCTAATGACATGCGACAGAGAAGAAGCAGCCAACGCTCTCATCTTAGAGGCTGGGATCAGAATATTTGTTTCACTGAAAACTTACTAAAAGGATTAATATACATTATCTAAATAGTCAAAAACTAAATGTTCTGTCAATTGATAACTCAATTACTCAGATAATTGTATTTCTGAATATTAAACTTTCTTTAATTAAAAAAAAATATTTTTTTAGACTAATAGTTTAGCCACAATAAAGAATTTAAGATCCACCATTGAAATGTTCAGTTGTATATCTTAACCAGAATTTTGTTTAAAAAATGTCCATGCATGGGGTTAGTAAAGTAGATGTTTATTAATTAAGACGATTAAGACTTTCTTTTTAAACTGTTTAAATACGCAACTATAGAATTACACCCAGGGTACTATAATATAGAAAAAACGTCCATTCTAATGGTTGAAGATGGATTGAAAGACATGCAGGCAAAGTGGACAACAGCCCTAAGGCTCAGGTTATTTCGGTTTTGTGCTGAAAGGTAATACTCAACAGATCTGCTTTTATTTCCATTACCTCACACAGATCTGAGGTCAATCAGGACAGACAAACCAGCAGCTAACTTTAGCCCCTTATTAATAATCTTACAAGTATAACATATTACACATATATTATACACAAGTATAACATATTACACATATATACACAAGATATTCACAAATAGTTTTTAGTGCTTATTTATGCATTGTGAAGTTTTTTTAATTGACTAGATGCATTAAAAAGCCCAATACCAAATAATCTTTTCTATTAGTGATATTCAATTCATACTGAGAGTCCTAGTCTTATTTCTATACAGTATGAGGCTTCACACTATTCATAAACTCTATGTAAACATTTTATTAAGTCAGATATTACACTATGGCCAACAGACTGAACTCTGGGTTTCACCTCTGAATCTAATTTCTGCCAGGAAAGAAGAATTTACGTAAAGTTAGGTATGATGCAAATAAAAATTAAACTTGTAAAATTAAATTTTGAGATACTAAGATCCCAAACTTTTACTTACTAAGTTCAAAAAGATTTTCTGTCAAAATAAAAAGAAAGCAAGGTCTGATTCCTAATTATGAGATAAATGTTGGTGACTTTCTAAATGAAACTGGAGCTGTAATATTAGAGTAAGGAAGTTTCTCATCATCAAGCTAAACATTTTTTAAACTAAAAGTTTTGATATCAACATTACAATTTACTGTCTCATAATTTTGACTTGATATGTTATAGTTAAGTTTGATTGTAGTTTTATTTTCTCATTGCAAACATTTGTGACAGAACTGAGCTTCAGTATCAGGTCGATGTTGACGAACACGTGAAAGCTTGGGAGCTCAAAGAGGAGAGAGGACCAACAGGCAGCGTTCTGCTAATGCACAGTTTGCACTTTTATTGTTGCCTCATTCACAAAACAGTTCAATGGTGTTAGGTTACCATACACAGAATTAGGATATCTGCATGACACATCTATGCTATACAGCGAATGGATTATAATTATTACAAATACAGTCAACATATTTACATTTTAATTCAAGCTCCATACAACACAGATATTTACAAAATAAGTATGAAAATGAAACCGGTCTGACAAATAATGTACAGTGTTGACGTCACTGTTTGTTGGTGTTTGTTTTTTCTCGTCTTCTTGTAGTGAACAAAGCCAAAGGGAACGCAGTTATTTAACTGATATTAATTGTCAGAGGGGAAGATGGAAAAAAAAATATATATCATGGCTAGTTTTGTTTGAAAGGCATCAACGGAAAATAAAAAGTGTTGAGGTGGAGAAAGACACCAGCACACACAATAGTATACTGTCATTTTAGATGTCACTACAGCTACCTTTGTATTATATTCCCTGATATTAGAAAAACATAAAAATGAGATAAAAACCAACTTTTATCTTTGTTAGGATTCAGGCGGCTGGCTAGCGTGAGCAGTGAGTAAATATTCTTCAAATCAAAACTCAGACTTTCACTCAAACCACTTTCTAATCAAGAGGAAGCACTAATGTAACTCGGCCCCGCTGACGGGGACGCAGCGAGTTACATCTTAGTTCTCTTTTTTTTTTTCTTTTCTTTAAAAGATGGAGAAAAAAGTACATTCAACTCTCCCCCACTTCAGGCTGGAAGAGGCTGCCACAACATCATCCTCTGGTTCATTCTGAGTTAACTAAACCGTGCAGACTCTGTTTGATCAGTTTTTATTCATATGTGCAAAGAGCTGCAAACTAATATGTACATTGCAAACAATAAATACACAATCCCAAAATAATATACCTCTGTGAATGAAAGTGAAAATGTTTGCTCCGACATGTTTTCACCTCGATATGCATCACAAACATTGAGGGTCCGGAGGTTAACGTGAGGTGCGTTGCATTCTGATTGGAGAACAGAACGTTTCTGAGTCCGATTTCTTTATGTGGGTTCTTAAACAGACAGAAAATACTTTCTCAGAAACAGTCCAACAGGATTTAGTTTTTCTGACCAGCAGGTTGTCTGACCTGACGGCAGCTTTCCATTTCTGAGGTGAATGTTTTCAGTCTTTTTACATCAGCTGCATCACTGATAATTCCCCTAAAACTTGTAACAGGCAACAGGTTCCTCTGTTTCAATACATTTGGCCATGTTCCTTTCATACGATACAGACGGCAAACTACCGGTTGGCTGGCCGGAGTTTATCAACGCCCATGTACCCATCACTCTTCAAGCGTTTGTTGAGACAGAGGCACCAAAAATTTCATAACGTATCATCTGTGCGACGATGTACAGAGCAAATATTTTCATAAAGAATATCAGAAATAAAACCTTTGAGTCAATGTCGTCCCTTTAACATCTCTTCTTTCATTTCTGTCTAGTAAACCCTTTGGAAAGCAGCTATCCAGTGTAGCCTTGATATGTGCTCTTCTCAGTGTTCCTGATACTCTGGTCTCAACACGCGGGATCTGCCCTCTTCTTGCTATAGATACGTGTTAATGTGCAAAATAAGGTTCAACAAACATGATCCTTGGTTAAAAATTAAGAAATAAATGCCCTCTGTAACATTTCATATAAAACACCGCTATGGAATGGTTAAAAGCATAATAGAAAAAAAATGTTAATAATAAACAAAAATAATGGAATGTCAACCCAGTGAAGGTTAGATGTGTTAAGAGGTTTCAATTTAAGAACACAAATAGAAAATAAACATGTGATGAGCTGCGGTGGCTCTGAACAGTAAGTACTTGACCCTACAGAGGATTCAGCCGACACTGGGGTGACAGTGAGGGGAGTCATGGGGTCGACTGGATCGTTATCTGTCCTGCAGGCTGTACGCTCGCAGCTTCGTCCACTAACCACTGTGGTCAAGGCTAAAGCACCGCAACTTCACTCTCCTTCTCACTTCTTCCCACCGCTTCATCGCGTTTTGGTTTTGTCTTCGGCGTCACATGTTTGTGAAGGTGAAATAAAATGTTGAGACTCTCTTGAGGTCTGAGGCTAAACAGTGTAAGAAAAACTGCCTGGAGCTCGGGGAGCTGAGAGGAATGTCCTAAATGAGAGTTAACTACTGTGCTGATCCCAGAACAGACTGTATGTACAAATGATATTCTCTCTTCAGAGCACTGCTCATCTTCTTCCTCCTCTTACTCCTCATCCTCCCCTGGAAAACCCTGTGTTCATTTTAGATGAAATCGCAAAGAAAAGGGACAGGGACTAATATCTACTCCTGTTTGAACAATCCGTCGTCGTGTTTCCACTGTGGAGATACAAATTCAATTTGAATGCGTGTATTTCTGATGTCGACACAAATGCATGATTGTAAATAATTAGTCACGGACGAGGGGTGTATGTACACAGACTGGAGGAGTGGGATCTAAACATCACATGGATGACGGTGGAAATCCGGTGCAGCCCTCATGTTTCACAGAGTCCTTGACAGGTTTTCTTCCACATTTAGATTCTGATGGCTGTTTAGGAGGCAGTACAGGGGGAAGCTGGAGACTAGTTTAGGAAGAGACCTGGTGCAGATCTCATAAAGAGGAGGAAAAGAAATCCTATGAATTCATTAGCAGCAATGGTTCTTAAAAGTCGCCCTGCCTTCAGTAGCAGAGCGTGAACTGATACTTCATTAGGAGATACTTCTATATTTTCCCTTCATGGTTTTAATTGTAATCATCTGATATCACTTTTTTGGAGCGAACCTGTCCATCCCCTGAGGACTGCTGCAGTTATCATGTGGGCATATTAATGAAAAAAAGGAACAAAACTCTTCTAGGGAGACAAATAACACTGATAGAGACGATTAGTTTTTTTTTTTTACAGATGATTGGCAAACTGAAAAGTTGTGGCCAGAAAGAGCATTTTCTGAAGAATCGTGCACACACAAGTAGACTATTACAACATGCTACTAGTTAGGGAGTTGGGGGAATGACAACAAAGCGGAACAAAAATCAGACCCGAACATCGTCATCGAAACCAAAAAACACGGAAAAGCTGAGGAGGAGGTAAAGGGAGGAGAGAAATTGAGAGGAGTTGGCAGAGGATTGTTGGAGGGCGAGAGGAGGCAAATTCCTCTGCAACTGAAACGTTTAGTCGCATGAAAGGAGACTTAAGCCACAAGTCTACTTACAAGAGAAAACCGTCAAGAATCACAATGATTAATAAGTGTTAACACTTGGTATGTTCAAAGGCTGTTCAGAAAGAACGGTAGCCGTGGTTTCCTGTGTGCCAGTCGACTCACTTCAGTTCTTGATCAGGCCGCTGCGCCTCCTCGACAGTTTAGATCTGTGGAAACGACAGGATTTCATGATCAGAACGTAACTTCTGAAGGACGTAGAGCTGCTTCTTGTTAAGTGCAGTGTGAGGAGAGCGTGTGTTTACCTTATCGTCCCTGCTAGCAGAGGATTAAAAGCGTAGAGCCAGTCGTTCATGTCTTTCTCGTTGTTGGCCTGCAGCAGGATTCCTCTGTGTTTTGTGCACACGGCAAACGTGTTTGGAGTCTGAAAAGGAAAAGAAATATATTTGCAATTTTGCACTTCTTAAGGGTTTCGATCAAATAAAGTGCATGAAGGAGTTTTAATCTTGCTGTTCAGCTCTTGTTTTTTCACATTTCTGGTAAAGACTTGCACGTTGCTGTGCCGATAAACCAGTAAAATGTTTTGCTCCTATTAGATTTCTTGAAACTGTACCTTGAGCATGGCCTGCTGGTCCTCACTGTATTCCACCTGTGCTGTTGAGAGGTTGAGGACGCCCCGCTCCACCGGGTCTTTGTCGCTGTTGTAGATGAAGACGTAGGGTCGGCGCACAACCACAAAGTGCTTCACCCATGAGTTGGAGCGAGGCTCCATGAAGCTCAGGAATCCCTTCTTGGACACAACAGACCTGGGAACAAAGGAGATCAGTAAAAAATAAGATTCGTTTTTTGAGCAGAAGAATTAGATCAATCTGATTTGCTTCCAGCAGAAATCATCCATGTTCACCAGTAATTTCTTCCTGGATTAGATGACACGATTTTCTGTCTATGTTTGGGCTGCGAGATTCATCTCATAATGACACTTAAAATGGCGTCACTGCAGACACATGCTTCAGGTGAAGACCAAAGGTGGCAGCACTCACCCTGGCCTCATTTCTTCAATATCAGGCTCCAAGTTGAGGAACTCGTTCTTTCCAGCCCGTGCTAAGTACGAGGACTCCAGTGTGGGAACCATCGGGAAGTTTTCATAGTCTGAGCAGGAGGGACTGGAGGCACGGGAGCTGTTCTCTGGTGTCCTTATGAACAAAATACACCAAGTTAACACCTCGCTAACAACCTGCCAATAGCACCTTTGGATTTGATCAATCAAATCAAAGTTTTACTTCTGGTCTAAGGAGCCACAGCGGGAGTCAGACAGAGAGGGGCAGGTGGAGGAGGGGGTGAGGGTGGCGCTGCTGAAGCTGGTCACTGACGGATCACGTCCCATTGGTGAGATGTCCGACAGCTGGAGAAGAAATGCACACTATTTTTGGAAAGGTTGATGCTCAAATAAAACTGAGCTACACAAATACAGGTAAAATACTTTTTTTAATATATTTAAAATTTCTTTCTGTGATCTCTCACCTTGCAGTCGCTGATACTGTTGACCACCTGGTTGTATTCACTGTTGTAAGTGTGTGTCAGGAGGCGCAGGCACTGCAACACAACAAAGACGAGACAGACAGGCCCGTTGGTTAATGAGCAGCAAAGAGTAAAATTGTCATATCTCATGATACAGAATCTGTTCTTACCTTGGTGGCCAGCTCCTTCTCACGATCCACCAGGCTCTCTATGTCGGCGGAGTCGTAGCCGCTGCTCTCGCTGGGCGTGATGGCGCTTTCAAAGGTGGTGCTGGAGATCTGTGAGGAGATGGAGGTTGAGGTGGACAGGGTGCCGGAGCTCATGCTCGGGGAGAGCGACTCGCTCAGGGACTTGGCGGTGGGAGTGTTGCCCACTGGAGGAGCCTCTCCCAGCTTCTCCCTCAGGAGGAGCAGGTGACGGGTCTTCTCCACCTGAGTGAATAGCAGGAGCAGGGGGTCAGGTACAAGTTAAACTTACACTGAAAGAAGATTTTGTTTAAAAGAAAACTAAGTATAGGTCTAGAGTAGGAAAGCCAACCCTATGTTTCTCTACTTTGAATTGATTACAGTTAAATTCAATGTTTAAGGACCTACCTCGTGCAGCTGCTCCATTTTTTCCAGCTCCCATTGGTGCTCCACGATGAGACTGTCACCTCTGGGCCTCCAGCCGGCCAGGTTCTCCTCTCCACGCACATAAGCCACTGACGTGTCCAGGATCTTCCTCCTCCTCCGTTGCATCCCTACTCAGGACAAAAGCTCATATTAGGACAGAGTCCGCAGAGAAATTATAATGAAAAATAACCCTTTAGAATGTATTGATTGTTGGTCTGGGCTCACCTGGACTTCCAGTGTCAGACATCTTGCACAAGCTCAGCTCGTAGATGCCAGTGACTCGGTTGCTGTGATGAAGCAGAGGATGTTTTGTCAGTAAACTGTGTTCTCACATGATATGGCAGAACTATTATACATTGGGTAGAAATGGCCACACTAGGGTTTCTTACCAGTCAGGAGATTTGGAGTAACCGCTCCCAAAGAGGTTCCTCAGGGAACGTGGAGGGGAGATCTTTGCGTCTCGGGAGTAGAAGACCATGCAGATGTCTTTGGTTATGATAGCAGGCTGGATGCAGTGGTCAAGCTGTGGAGTGGAGACAGAGTGAGTATGTTAGCCAGAGAGCTAAATCATAAAGACACATCATTGCAGGAGAAGTGACTGACCTCCAGATACGCAGACAGGGTCATGAAGATCTTCTCTCCATAAGGAGTGACTCGGTTTAGCAGGAGGGAGTTGTGCAGGGAGCTGTCCCACACAGCCTCGAAGCGGTAGAAAGTCCTGAAGGGGAAAATCCCAAAAATGCTCAGTAGTAGCAAAATTAAAGAGAATTGCGCTTATCAATAACACTTATCCTCTGTAAAGTCAGTGCTTTACAAGGTTAATAGGATCTGTGTGGATACAGCAGCAGTGATTGAGAGGAGCCAAAGTGTACTTTTACAAATTCAACACAGAGTGAGTCAGATGTCATTCTGTCACTTATGATGCGAATGTAAACTCCTGACAGTGAACAGTGACTGACGTGTCCCTCACACTCATCCCAAGTGACGACAGGATGTGAGGAACCACACTGAGGTGACACCCTGACAATAGAAACAACGTGAGCAGGAGTCCCTTTAGTTAACAGCGTGTCAGGAATGTGCCAAGAGTGCAGAGAGCCATATGCGAGCCAGTGGCATGCAGAATACAGGCTTTACATGTTCTGGGTGTCATGTTGTTTATGATATGATAGAAATAATAAACCTTACAGCATCAATGTGAGGACCATCACTTTCTGCTATCATCACATTTTTAAATAGATCTGTCTACCTGCTTTATTAGATGAGGGATTGAGGCAGACAGTTCCTGTCTGTGGCAGCAGGGGGCGCTCTTACCCATAGAGAGCAACCACTGCCCAGTTGGTGCCTCATTGGCCTTTGTAGTTATTGAATTAAGACTCATGCAGTGAATAACAGCTGAGACCAAAGCATTCATTTGGAATCTGGGGACCACATAACATCAGCATCGGGTGTCGAATTGACAATCACAATACTAAATAGGAGGTGTAGTTGCATATGGATGGCCTTTACTTATCCATGAAACATTTTCGAATGGGATTTCTTTTCAGACACTGAAAATTGATGGTATTAAAAGGCCGATCTAACGCATCACGTCAACTTACAACACAAACGGTTGGAGGACTTATTTCTATGGATCTAAAGGACTAAACAAGAAGCATACGGTTCTTTCAAAGAAAGAACCGTATGTTCTCTGCTCACTGGTACCTATCAATATCCTTATCAATAGAAAGCCTGAGTACAATCATGAGTCCAGACGCAGCAGGAGGAAAAAGAGAGTGCACAGACAGAAAAAAAAAAGAGAAGCACAAAGAGTCAGGCCACAGAGACAATGGAGCAAATTAACAGGAAAATTAAACAGCAATGGAAATGGAAATGGTCATGCTATGATTCCAATGTGCCTTCAGCGAATATGAAGACGATAATATATCAATGGAGCTAGAATATATCGTAGGAAACGATTTATTAAACTGCGACTGTTAGATATGAACTGCAGTATGTGGCAATAACTACATTACAGGAGTATCTGCTGCAGATGATTTAAAAAACACTTTATCCTCAGTCAACCTTAAGGAACTGTGTTGAGAATCCATCAGAATATACGCACATTATCAGCAACAAAACAACTGTTGTACCAATAAATCTCTACAGTCGCTCAGTGAATTTATGCTGTTTATTACATACAGTCGTCCTGGGAGTGTGTGAGCGTTTCAGCTACCTGTTGGAGTTGTGTGATGACTTGATGTTCTTGGCAGAAATGATGTTCAGGGACAGGACAGCGTCGGCAGCGCTGTCGTCCACCTCAGTCTTGGTCCTGATGCGACCTGGTGTGACACAGAGAAACACAGCACACGTCACCACAACAGCTCTAAAGACGTGTTTAGATGGAGTATGACTGATGGAGAAACTTCTTCACTACTTAGAAGAAGTACTTAAACTGTCAGTTTGTCCATTAACAGCCGTACTGTCACAGTGTCCAGACACAGGACTCTGAACACATGGCTGCTCCCTCATGAGTCTCTCTGGACAAGAACGTCAGCAGCTCAGAGTTGAAAATGTGAGGTGTAATTATTTGGTCCATCAGCTCCAGATCACAGTAATAACGACTAAATGATCCAACTCCTCAGACTGAAATCACAACCGAAGAAACTGCAAAGTATCTTCAGTGCAATTTCCTTCTTGACAATTAAAGGTAGTTTATAGTTTAATATTGTCAGGTAATCTACTGATTCTGCGTGACTGAGGAAGAAATCACACAGAAACATCGTCTCCTCCTCTGCTGTGACAGTCTCATGTGCTTCAGCAGTGAGGAAACCGTTTTCTCTGTGTCTCTGTGGGAAGACTGCTCACCCACGACCAGCTCACGGACGTCCTTCCAGTGGAGCTCGCTACCCTTCTCATGGATGAGTGTAACCGTGATCCTCCGCTGGATCCCCTGCAGCAAAGACGACAGCAGCTTAGAATGACAGTAGACACAGCTACTTCTAAATGTAACTTATTCAGTAGTATAATCTTTTACTGGTTTATAAAAAAGTTAAGAGATATCCCCTTTGATTTGAAATCCGAACCAGTGCAAAACGCATTACTGACTTTATATAACTAGTGATTAGTGTATATAGTTTGACTGGTAGGAAAAGTGTGGATCTTGTGCCTGGTACCTGGTGCAGTAGGTAGGTACCGTGGCAGGGCAGTCCTCCACTGTGATCCACAACAGCTGGGATGTACCTGTGGAAGTGTGGAGGTCACACTGAGCCTGGACACTTCAACCAACAAATGATGAACTACATCCAGTTTGTCAAAATACTACAATAAAAGTGAACTATACTGGATCAAAGCCCAAACTGCATTAAACTATATAGTAATTGTTGTGTGTGGATATAACATGCATGACACTCACTCTCCAGTGGGCTCCAGCTCGCTGATCTCAAACCACACCAGCAGGTCGTACTTGCTGACGCACTGGCCCAGGTTGGACTTGGTGATGGTGTTCAACTTGGTGGCTGGAACTGAAACACAAGCACACAAGCTCAATATGACAAACTGGGATTTACCTGAAATTCAAAGGGGATGGATGAAAACAATATAGTTTGATGTTATATTTAAACTACATGAATTGGATTGTTAAATGGAGGCTGGATATGAGAGGTGAACACACAATGATACTGAGTCATTTGGTAAACACACACACATACGATGCCGATTTCTAAAGGAGGTGTTACTTATAAAATCTATTAATACTGAATTTCCCAGGCCACAGAAAAATGGCAACAATAAAACATATTCAAAACGAAGAGTTAAACTTACTAAAACGTTATAAGGGGCTAAATGAAAAATTACAGCACCACTGACAACACCTTGGTGTCTAACACATCAGGATTATGTTCCTGGCTAATCTCTCAGACACACAACTACATTCATCTGCATTCAGTGTGGCTAAAAATGAATAATACTCCACATGAAAACTGAACCTATAAAGGCTAAAGCCTCTGGAGCCTGATTAATGCTGTGAAGGCCATGTCAGTGATCTTCTGTGATTATGATAAATACTCATTTTAGGGCTTAAGATTCAGCTCATGCAGCAGATTTACCTCAAGGTGTCAGTTCGGGCCAGTTTGTAAGGGACGGGGGGGGTTGGACTGAGCTGATCTGACCTACAGTGAATAGACCTGCAGCAAGGTGCAGCACACATCACCACTGCAGAGCCTTATCGAGCCACTGCATGCAGTCACACAGCACAACGAGAGCAAAGCACAGCACTAGTCTAATCACTACAACCCGGGTGCATCTAATGCCCGGTCAGTAAACTACTACACTGGCCACTCTACCAACCATGGTGCCTGGGCACGATTAGCACCGGGTCGTTCAGCATTGAGAGGAAGGGGAAGTGAGAGAGTTGGTCGGCCTCATCCTCCAGACTGGCCACAGCAGAGGAGGCCAGGGCGTTGGCGTGCAGGGACAGTGTGTCCAGCACCGTGCCGTTGACATAGCCGCTCATCAAGTAGCGGATTAACTCTATCTTACGGGTATGGTCTGGGTTTGCAAAGCGGCACATTGTGAGAATGGTGAGAAAGATTGGAGAGGACGTGGGAAAAAGTTGATGTGCAGGAGGGAGGGCGGAGGTGGGTAAGAGGATTATGAACGGTGGGAGAATATGATTAAATACGAGACAAAAAAAAAATCCAAAGGAAGCAAAAAGTGAAAGAAAAGGGGAAGGAAAAATGAGGCATGCTTATACAACCATAACGAACAGAAAGAAACATGCTTGAAATGATGGTGACAGGTGCAGAAGATATTCCTGTTTGAGTAGTATGGTGGGACGACTTTAAGAGCCTTACCTGGTCTAGACAGAGGCATGGGAATAGGATAGTATTTCCTTGATGGTGTTGGAGGACTGCAATTACAAAACGAAACAAATTTTAACGTTACGAAAATATAGAAAATCTCGTATCGTACTATAAATTCAATAAGAGGAAATGCTTTTTTAAGTTTTTTTAAACCGCACCCACCTGATCAGGTCCTGACCGTGCAGATGCAGTGGGTGCTGCTGGTAGTGACCAAACACTTCAAACACAATGGGCTTGGTCTTGATGTACTCGATAAAGGACTCTGTGACCTCCACTGAAATCTGCTCCAACAGGGCAAAAACAAGGCGTGGTCAATATTAATTAACATTAGGTTGTTAAGGTAGGGGTGTGTGTGTGTGTATATATATATATATATATATATATGTAGGGGTGTGTGTGTGTGTGTGTGTGTGTGTGTGTGTGTGTGTGTGTGTGTGTGTGTGTGTGTGTGTGTGTGTGTGTGTGTGTGTGTGTGTGTGTGTGTGTGTGTGTGCACTCACATTCTGGACGTGATAAAAGCCCAGAGGAGCTCCTTTGCCACTGTTCTTTAGGGGCTCAGTGGAAAAAGCCTCATCATGACGATGCAGGAAACTGCAGGAGATAAATATAAACGAGCTTCAGCATGTGACACTTATTTGTCAACAAGATTAATGGCGTTTACAAAAAAATCAATAACAAAGTAAACGACAACAAAATCAACTAAATGCATCAACCAGTGGGAGTTAACTCAAACCAAAACTTTTGCTATCATCATTCATTTATTCATTATTGACAATGTGAACAGTTTTGAAAAAAAGCACTTCACAGATAAAACTATATCAACTAGAACGACAGTAAGTACAGCGCATACCTTTGCCAAGGCCCCACAGTCCGCTTAAATTTAATCTGTTGAAAAATGCCCTATTTCAAAATGTTAAAGAAAGTGAAAAAATTCCTGGATCTGCCCCACTGATCCGGAGCCGCACCAACATTTAATTGGTTCTACCCTGACTCATCCCACATCCTTCAGCTGTTATTGTGTAAATTTGCTTATAAAAAATGGACCGGGGTGAAAATATAACCTTCTTGGATGTAACTATATCAATTGTCTTTTTGATTTTCAGACCTACAGTTATAACATTTCGTGCCAAATCTGTTTTGATGTGATATTATGCTATATGCTAATATTTCTATTTACCGTGTCATGAATTTGTCCCTTGATTTAGCATTTTGTGAAGTGATAATCTGTTACAATTCTAATATATGTCACTATTGCATTTCTACTCTGCATAGGGCAAATACAACTGCTAATATTTCATACAAAGTTTTAAGTTACCAGAAACCAAACTACCGTGAACTCACTTGAATTGGCAGAAGATGTCGGCATACTCAGGCAGGATGCCACTGGCCTGGAGGACGGTGACACGGAAGGTAAAGATGCTGCCCACCTCCAGCTGGCCCACCTCACTGTCACTGAGATTCAGCTTGGTCTCTGAAAGGTTTTCCAGCTTGAGGTCTGACAAAAAAAAGCCACAAAGGGAAATGATCAGCAACTGCATCTGGGATTGTGCTTTTCAATCTGCAAATCAATTTCAAGTTGCGCACAATACAATCAGATTGGTTTCTGCACATTATCAAGCTTGTGATTTGTAGAGCAGATCCTGCTGTTCAGTCCTTCAACAGCCTTTGTACACATTCCTTTACAGAGCAAGAAAACCTGCATCAGTCTCATTTCCATAACTAAACATTTTAAGTCCTCCTCTGCATTCAACAGGACCATCTGCCCACATGTTTCCCTTTGGGGCAGAGAGAGGTGTTGAAATTTATGAGCAGAGAGGTGAAGGTCTAGCAGCCGTACCCATGTCGTTGATCCTGTTGAGCTCCTCTGAGGGGGTGATGATCTCTGAACTCTGACCCTGACCCTCCACAAACCGCAGCTCTTCTAGCGACAAGCCGGAGTGAGTCATAACCGTGGAGGTAAAGTCGTTCTGATTGGATGAAAAAGGAGACACAAGAGTTGAAGAAGCAAGACAAGCAGCTGGTAGAGAGAGAGAGAGTGCATCACTATTTTATTTGTCCAAAACTATATTATCTATTTCTTGAGTTCCCTTTTGGAAAATAAATAAGAAATGATGAAACAATGTAAAACTCAAGGAACACTTCATCTGCAGACTTCAATCAGCTGCTTTTCTGCTGACTTTAATCCAAATATTATACAAACACACACACAAAAAAAAAGTGTTTTCTCTAGTTTGAGACTCCTTTGATTTGACTCGGGGCTTACCTTTTTGAAGTACTCATCATCAAAAGAAATCTTGGCGGTTCCTGACTGTCTAACTCCTGACCCGTAGTCTGGAGCCTCCTCGTCAGCTACAAAGAGACAAAGCATCCTCTTGTCAGGATTGATCACAGACATGGCTGCCTGCAACCGGAGCGCACCAAGCGGAATACACCGAGAATCTGAGGGAGTTTTCTGGTTGGTGGCCTGGAGAGCCTTTCAAATTATTTTCCCACCGATATCAAAATAAAAGTTACAACCATATGATGTATTCATCAAGATATTTGGTTTGAGTAGAAGATATTTGAACTTCGACATAAAAAAAGATTGTGATACAAATAAACGTCACATTATCTTAAAGCACAAATGTAACTAGTTATTTGTCTGAGGGTTTGTAAAGTCACCAACATAAACGGTCTCCTTCAGAAGGATTTGCCTTTTAAAGCACCTTTCATACAGGTTAGTGTAGTTCAAAGTCCTTCACAATTGACTGATGAGCCAAGAATAATTGAAAAATAAACAAAACAAATAAAAACAGTGGCAATGACATACCATGAAATAGATTTTAAAGTACAACTAACACTATAATAATGATTAAAAAAAAGTCAAATAAAGGGAAGAAGTTCAATTTAATAAAATGTGATAGAACCACTTACCAAAAATTTGGTAACGGTCGGATAAAACTGAATACAATTTATGTGTTAATGTCTATAAAACCATACTTAATAAAAACCAGAATAAAGAGACAGGTTTTAAGCTAAACCACCGGCTGCTCTCAGGTTGTCAATGACACAATCGGGAAATATCATCATCAATTTGAAGGATAAAACCTCTGCATAAAGATCCTAATCCTCTCTGGCTCATTACAGACTCATTAATTACTTACCAGCTATAGCCTGGACCCCCACGCGCAGGAAACCACGCACCGCACCCTTCTCTGTTACTATGGCAACACGGTGAACTAGTGGCACAGGGTAGAGCAGGTTGCTCAGGTACACGAAAGCTCTGAGGATAAAAACAAAAAGGCAGAGACGTGAAAAGCTGATTCTGGTGCAGAGGGGAACAACTGCTGCAGGAAACGTCACTATGACACAGGTTTTTTTGCTGATATAACTGCCATGTCATCCGTTACTTTTAATTTACTAAAAGCAAATTAGACACATCCACTTATTGAAGAACATCTGCAGTCGCATAGAGACAGTTTTCTGAATATGCATTACCACATCATATAATGTGCATTAACATATTCCCCAGTTAAGCACATGTTAATGACTACAAAAACCTACAGTAAAATATTAGTGACAATTATGTTAAAAGGACACGCAGAAAATAAATGAGGACAGAAAACTGAACATAAAATCCTACATGCTTCAGGGCACTGAAATCAGCAGCAGGTTAAACCATCCACTTTATTTTGAGACTGCGTGACAGGGGTGATGACACATCGCACTGGATGCAGCAGTAGAGGCTGTAAAAGAGTGCTTTATTGTGTTGTGTTATGGCAGTGTAAGTCTCTCACTCACACACTCCCTGACATTTTGTTTTGCGGGATTTGATTTGTCCTGCTGCACCCCTGGTGACCCTCCATCCATCCACCAACCCCCACCCTACCCCACTCTACCTCCCTCTCTCTCCCTCCCTGCGCTGGGAGACTCAAGGCCAAGGCGGAGGAGAGATATCAATCTGTAAAAATCTCTGAAGTCACTGTGACGCAGTCAGGGTGACGCTGAGCTACGACCGTTGCAGAGTCTGGCTGGCTTGAAGCCCGCATGAATCTGTCGTCCTGTTCTGAGATCAGCACACAGTCTTTCTTGGGATGTTTACAGCGTTGAGACGTCAGCCGCCTAACAGCGTACGCATGCTGTGATTTCAAATGCTGCTGAAGCAAATTATTTACCTCATACTTGACATCAAATTAAAACAAATACAAGTAAGTAGGATTATGAGATTGGCAACTACATCTGAGTTAATATTACCTACAATACATTCAAAGAGCAATGTTAAAACAAAAGGTTATTAAACAAAGTATTCAACCACAATGAAATAAATAAAACAAAAACACAAATCAAACGAGGCTGAAAGGATAAGAAAAAAAAAAAGGCAGACAGCTAATGAACATAAACAGCAGATACATGTAACTTCACATAGGTGGGAGTTAATCCACTCAGAGCTGTGATGGTGGCAGGGACTGAGACATCACGTGGGGAGGAGGTGGAGAAATGTGACGGATGGTGGCTTTTCATTATTTTAGAGACTGGAGTCTAAATGAAATGCAACTCATAAAAAGCAGGCCTGTGAGCACACAAGTATGACTAATCACATTAAATTCAAAACTGCTCCACTTCATCTCTGCTAAGCTGCTCTGAATACACGACATGATCTGATTCTGAAATTAGTGCTTCACCAGGGAGGGATTTACTGATCGATAATTAGTGATATGCTAACGGTACTAGCTCACATTTTTCAGGGCTCACATTTTCCAGCTACTAAAATCATATGTTAAATAATGATGTCTTGTAGCCTGCATATAAACTACTGCTTTCACGTCTCACTCTACTGAACGCTGTTGTTTGTGCAACCTCAGTGTATCCATCTTTTTCCACATCTTCAGACATGTCCAGTACATGAATTCATCTTCATTCTATAAAACAGTAATTATGCTATATTTGCATGATTTTGTGTTTTATCACCTACACTCTTTAATTTTCCCCATTTGTTTCACTTTACATCTGAGAATTGAGATTAACGACACTAAACCAATCCAACATCCACCCGATCTCCTGTCCCCGCTCGTGTATGGGAAATGCCACAGCCAGTCACCAACCTTCCCACCAGGATGAACCAGGGGGAGCGGTCGTAGAAGGGGTCCTGGCCGTCGCTGAAGATGTCCGAGCCCTCCTCGGTGCCCGCATCTGAGCTGGTGTCGTCCACGAACGCCTCGTCATCGATCAGGTCAGACATCTCGCTCTGGCGCTCATCCGCCATCTCTGTGATCTCGGAGTCAGTGGTGGAGAAGGTGGGAGAGGGCGTGCGGTCGGCCAGGCGCTCGTTGACGCAGCCGTGGAAGATGGGGGAGCTGGGGGAGGGGGTGGTAGTTTTGGAACAGTAGCAGGAATCAAGGAAAGGTACCAATGCAGCAACAGAAGAGTTAAACAGGCGACTGCAGCTCATTATGTACAGATGTGACGTTTCACTTTGGTGTAAATAGCATTGTTTTTCACAAATGGCACCATGACTCACAGTTTACTACCACTAATTACATAAACACATAACGAAAGATAAACTTGGCTTTGGATCACTCAATTTGCAAATTTTCTAACAATACAACTTTCGAGCTTTGGCAAAAGTTACAGGTTTTAAATGAGCTGGATGGTGCCACAGCAGTTTATAGAAACATGACTATTTTATAATCAAAAGGAAACGTCACTTCAAAAGAATTTAAAAGGATGAAAGTATAAATCTAATGTATTCTGGCTGCGACAGGATAAAATACAAAATGCCACAAAATTTCCATATGACCCAAAAACACTATCTTGTTGACAAGCTTTTGTGTGAAGGGGAAGGGAATCAACATGATAATGACAACACACAGAACAAAAGGATATAAATGATGAATGAAAATAATGTAAATTATAAAAAAAAAAAGCAGACAACTTAAAAATGTGATGTCAAATAAAATGAATATATGAATCTTCACAGACAATACATCATAAATGACATGAAATAAAAAGCATAAAAATTACAACATCAAATCATACACATGACAAAAAAACAAAACAGCAACAGAACAATATGACGAAACAAGATACCAAAACACGTGGTCTCAGTGACTAATGAAAGAAAATGAATCTGCACATCAACATAATTTGACCACAAAAATGAAAAATGAAATGAAAGAAAATGTTTGTATCCATTTAAAATAAATGGATCACAAAAGCTGCCTGAGTCATATCGAATTATTTAGCCTCAAAAACTGACTTAGAACTCAAACCTGCAACAACAAGCCCAATAAACAGCTTTCAAACAAGATATCCAGTGATACTGTAACATGTGCAGTGAGTGCTGTGTTTGTGTTTGTTGCATCACATACCTTCCCACCAGTTTAAACCAGTGGAAACGATCATAGAAGGGGTCATTTCCTGACATGGAGCCCTCGCCGTCTTCCTGGGGAGTGGAGGCCATTTCACCAGCGCGGTCATACATCTCTCTCATCTGCTCCAGCCTCTGTCTGCAAACGATGACAGAGTGCTGTCAATATTAATGAGAGGCAGAGAGCCAATATACAGCTCACATAATGGCTGGAGGGAAATGAAAGCTTCTTGACGTACAGATGTGAGACTCCTCATTTTTTCTATCTTTTGTTGAAGCCTGACCGAAGGCAGATTTTCCTTCCTTATTTTAAAGGGTAAAGAATTCTGAAATCGATAAATCTGTATCTTTTTTTAATTCTGTATAGGCTTTTACAAGTTTTGATCCATTTGTGGTTTGATGACGATTGTTTGCTTTTGTTTTATTGATTCTAATTATCTTGCCCAGAGACTACTAATGCTATATACACTATTTATTGGAGGAGATTGTGCTCTTTTTTGGACGAACAATGACAGCACCATTTCTAGGTTACCCTTAACATCTTTTTCTATGCTATGATCTGTAAAAAGAGTTTTTATGTTAGCCCATCTCAAACAACATATACGTCTGAACTGACATATCTTTGATGGGCCAATGTCTGATGCATATCTAAAGAAATGCTGCCCTTGAGAGTTTCCAATACAATTCAGGACTAGTTGAAGGTTCGGTGATTACTTGAGTTTATCAAGGGACCAGTAGTGCGTGGCTCCGTTCTTAAGGTCCTGAACCTCTACAGCCACCACGGTGCGGGGGAACGGCCTGGAGTCGCGTTCTTTCTCCGGTTCTGGAGGCAGGAGCTCAGGGGGCAGCGGCGAGTACAGAGTGTCTGTCAGCAAGACGAACTGGAACTGGACCTGGAGAACGTGGAGAGATGAGAGGAATAAAAAGACAGTTTAGAAGACATCGAGTCAAATCAAGGAAAGCAACAACCTCAACAACAAAACAAGTATGAGAATCCATCCTGATTTTAAACTTAGAAACTGTAGTCTGATTTATTGGATATTTATACGGTAGGTACAACGCCATCGGCTATGATTCTCACTCTTCTCCTCTTCACCTAACAGTAAGTTACTGTTTTCAAATTCCCCTTTGCTGTGGGAAACAACAACAACCTCTGAGCCAGAAACCTACAAACTAAAAATGGAAATTTTTGAACAAGATTTAGATCGTACAATCAAACATCTTTTACCCCTTTGGGGCAAGGATTTGGATTCTCGCATGCAAACGTTCCTCCAAAACAAGATCCCCCTGACACTGTTTTGCAGGGACACCGTCGCAGCATCATGGGTTTAACACCATCCTAGACGATTGTTGTTGGTTTAAAGTAATACAAGCAAGCTAGAGAGTTTTTGCCTCCTATAGCAGCATTATAACAGCTGCAGACAGACCATTCTCCAACACCAATACAGTGCGGTGGAGATGTGCAGGTCAGGTTATGAGAGACTACAGAACAGGTGCACCTGCATTTTTTTTTCAGTTAAAAGACAGAAGAGACATGTATGGTTACATTTTACTGCAGATATATCAAGGTTGAAAGGTCAAACAAACCATTAACCACCCTCCATTTTGTGGCCTCTCGCTTCCCAGCTCCCTCTGGAGGCAAAATGCTAACCCACTTAACAACACTGACCATAAATAACAGACACAAGAAACCTAAAGAGAAATAAAAAGAATCTGACAGTGTCTTGTGACAGATGATCCATCTCCAGTATCAATCATGTTGATCCCAGGACTGAACATAAATCACACTGGTTTCCTGCTGGGGAAGACTGACCATAGCAGAGGAGCATTTCAGTTCAATTTCTTTATGTGGCAGTGAATCAACACCTCACTCACCACGAGTGTGACGTAACGGTTTGGCTTATGCTTGTGCAACATATATTACATTTAATGATGAATGTTCACTTATTCAAATCACACTGGTCTGAATAGAAATGTGATAACTTGTGGCGTCTCTGTTTGGGTTTTTAATTAGGAATATGGTCAGCAGATTATGCGTCACTGGCATCTTGCGTCACAGTTGAACGTTCCAGAACCTGAGGCATAATGGATATGAGGCTGACTCACTTCCGTAGATAAGGCTGCCTGGTGAACACATTATTGGAACACAGCTTGGCTTTCTATGACATTTAGGGTTACTGGTTTTACGTCATACTTTACAAAGGCTTGACATTCACCTTTAGTTTTAACATCAGAGGGTCATATTAGGTTTTTCACTAAACAACGTTAAAATTCTAATGTATACATATTACTCTCAAAGTAAGTAATCCCCTATTTAACCAGTGCTGAACTACAGCATGCCACTTATGAACTGAAATGTACTTACTTTCTTCTTTAGCTCCACACTGATGGCGTTGGCCTCCTTCAGGTAGACAGCATTTCCCCACAGTTGATCACGGAGGGAGGTGAACTGATGATACCTCCACTTCCTAAAAGCCCATTGTGCCAGCTCAAACTCATGCTGAGTCCACGGCACTGCAGGGAGAAAAGATAGAGGGTTAATGTTGCCACGACACACACACACACACACACACACACACACACACACACACACACACACACACACACACACACACACACACACACACACACACACACACACACACACACACACACACACACACACACACACACACACACACACACACACACACACACACACACACAACTATGTAAATGCCCATAAAACATTTCTTTGTGACAAGCAATGGATGAAAACAAATTCTAATCCACAAGATAAACTGTGACAAAAAGTGTTTCTTCTATAAAGCCATCATCTAAATACAACAATACAAACTGTCACTATATTGCAGAGAATAGTCCTATTAAGAGTAAACATTGAACTTCTTAGACGTGGTGGGATGACTAAGCGTATGAAGACTATATTTTCAGGTCAGACACAGATAGAAGGTTAATTTGTCCCTCCTTAATAACGATGAGTCAGTCACTCAAGGAGACAAAATGTTCACTGTGGTGGATTAACCTATTTTAAACTGCTGAAGAGGGTGGAAACGAAGAGGCAGCTGGAGAATCGGTAATACAGATACTTTTGCACTGGAAATTTGTTGACAATACCTTTGGTAACAATGGGTTTGTAACCGATGAGCTAAAACATGAAAAACTACAAGTAGGGCCCCTTATACTTGAAGTTGAACGCTTTATATTAAATTAGAAGCATGTTTTCTTTGAAAAGAATTAGAGCACACATGAATTATGAAATAGTTTGGCAGATTACATTGAATGGGTAATTAGTATGGCAATAATAACACATTTTAGTTGATCTGAGTGAGGTTGATATTATGTTCTTTTGATTATGAGACTGAAAATACTATACGCACATCCAAATAGTTTAGGCTCTGTCCAGAAATTGCAGAAGAAAACAAACAGTGTATTTTTATATATACATGATGCAATATGGAAAACAGAATCTGGAGAACTGAAGATTTACAGGACGCACCTTCCTCTTCCTCCTCCTCCTCCAGCTCCTCTTCATCCGGTGTCTCAGCGACGAGGGAACGAGTCTCCACCTGTTTCTGAAGCTCTTGCAATTTGCTCTCGTAAACCTGAACACCAACACACAGGGAAGAGGAAAGAGAACATGGACGACTGTCCATCAACCGCAATAATAGGTGATGTCATCGAGTCATCAGAGCTATTCAGTGTAGATTATTCTCTATTTTGGAATTCTACAATGGTACTTATTTCTAGTACTGTGAACTGATGACTGTTAGTGGTCTAAATGACACATGGATACATGGGGCTTGAAGTATTAACTACACAGAGTGAAAACAGGTTCACAATCATATCAACTGTGAAGTGAGATGAGCGTAATTATTTTAAACGTCTTTTCCTTATCGTACCTTTTCAAACCTCTAGATACTTAAAAATAGCGGCTAACTTAAGCTGGAGATTTTTTTTGCGGCAATGAGAACACAATGTCCTGGAAACAAAACCTCCATCATGTAAACAACTTTTATTCTGATTGAAAGGGCTGGAGTGGAGAGGAGGTGCTGCTAGAAGCTGAGTCAACTGTAATCCAATGAGGGGCGCCATCCTCATCAGAGAGGAGGACAAGCTGTGGTCCCGATGACCTCATCCTGTTTGTTCAGTGTCTTCTGGGAAGACAATGCAGCCTTTTCATTTGTCATTAACCTCCACCCTGCTGAAGCCTCCCGATAAGCTAAAACTCTGAAAACTCTCCATTCATGCAATCCTTGGAAAGACAGTTTCACTGCATGTATCTGCCTGGATAGTATAATGAACCATATGAATATAGTGCTTCCAAAACATTATAATTCTTAAATAAGTAAATGATGCCAGTTGGCAAAGGCAAAATTCAATGTGATATTTCAGTGCAATAAGGCAAAGGCCAAGAAATCTAGCATTTATTCCTCTACTATATTTGCAACATTGCCATGATGTAGTGTTAAATTACAACAATAAAGTAATAAGAGATGACTAATAATAAGGCTTTTGCAACTTATAGAGTAAAAAGAAAAAAAAAATATTAATTTAAATATTTTCATCAAACCTAGCCTAAGATGTTGTACACACATTTAGAGCGCTGATTCTGTCCCTTCACTGGTTTATTGGAAACAAAAAACAAGCAGCACCCATAACCGATAACTGCACTTGGAGCATTTTATTTCACTCATACTTGAAAAATAAATCACAGCGATTCAGTATATTTCTCTTTTAAAACCTGTGAACAATACTGTTCCAATCTGTACTGTATGTTCGCACAAAGTGCTCGATTAAGGAAGCAACACAACTTGGTGGTACACAGCCACAATGAGGCACTGGATACTGCAGATTCAAAAAGAAGACGCACAACACTCAGACACTTAAAACGGAGACCTAACACAGACAACCTGTATATATATGTATATTTCACAAGAACAGTTTCAGGTACATTGTCCGTGTGGTGTTGTATTCCTTCCAGCTTACCTGGTCACTGTCAGCAACAGTGCATACATTAAATAACATTCTTTAATGGAGCATTTATCAGAGCTGGAGAAATGGAAGCGATTGCATGCAAAGATAGTCATGAAAACATGAGGTGTAGTGTGGAGAAACTAGACTTACATATGTCATCAAATCATTTGGTTTTTGTTACAGCAAAATAAGGCAGAATATATACTGTCCAAAACTTAAACGACATCTTCATGTCAGCAACTGCATCGGAGAGATGAACAGAAAAGAATTCCATCATTCCGAACCCAAGTTGAACATTTTGTCCTCAAAAAGTTATTCCACGCTGCCGAGTGTCACTGCTTCTCTAAAATGATGCGAAGGCCATCTGGTAGTGAAATGTTAAAATTAACGGGTTCTCTTAAAGCTAAAACTGCAGCAAGGAAAAGACAGATTGGCAAGCCGACTTGCTGCTCATTCAAATTAACTAAAAAAAACAAACCTAACATGGACAACTGATTTCATAAACCATAGATCCATCTAGGTTACATGAGTGAGCTGCATGTGATGCAGTGAAAACAACAATATTTCATTTGACATGGATATTTGTCCCGAATAACATTATGCAAATACTTCAAGTCTTTGTCCTTCCTCCAACATTTTCAAGGCGAGTCTTTGGGAACCATGGCAACACTCTGCAGGACATTCATCCAAAACACGGTGAACTCTTTTCTTACTCAGTCAACCAGGAACCCAAAATGTAATTTTTATACAGCATGAAATATAAAATCAGCTCACGGTCTGTTTTTACAGGAAGAGAAGGGGAAACAATTCTAAATATTCTGGACTGCTTACAGAGAAGTTTTCCAAACATATAACTGTATGTTTCTTGACTTATAGTTAGGTCTTTCTCCCATCAGTTCAGCATGGAGGTTCTTAAATTTGAAAGTGTCTAAAAACCAGGATTCAATCAAACATTGGATTATTCATGATAACATCCTGGAGAGGAATAGGTAATAATATAAAATGTGAGTAGTGTGTAAGGGTTGTTAAAAATACTTAATAAAGTAATTTATTGCTCAACATTAAAAGTAGTGTATTCATTTACTGATTATACAGCCTATTCGTGACTTGAGGAAGTGCAAAATACTGTAAGACAATTAATGTGGCAGTTACATATTCAAAATAAATTTGAGAAGAAAGAAGAAAGCAGTTTGGGATCAAGCAATCAAGCTGCTTACTAAGAATTTGAATAAGGCAGAATGTTATTACTAAAAAGTTAAGTACGTTTGGGTTAAGTAAGATATAAAGTTTACATTACAGAATTGAGCTAAAACCTTGTGCATAGGCGGTAGATTAAAAATGAAGGTAAAGAAAATACTGAACTGTAAATGTACAGCAGGGTTAATATAGTTAGAGCGTGAAAAGGCACTTTTTGAAAAGCACTTTCTTTGACCACTACTTCAGTCGTAAATAACTATTTGTTTTCATTTGTAATTTGGGCTGCAATAACAACAACGTCTTGATGAAGTTGAAACACGTAAATGTGTTCATACGGTAATGGCTGAAAACATTCATGACCAATCAATACTAAAATGACAAAATGTAAACTCAGAAATTCAACCATGAAGACAATTTTGGCAAATCAAAGCATGATTGATGAAATGTCACACATGCTGAAAAATAAACGAGGTGGGATGACAGGTCTCTTCTTGAAAAAAAGTCCCCTTATTATCTATTGGCTTCAGTTCCTTATGACAGTTCTCCTAATGCTAGTGATGATGGCGCAACACGATGCAGCAAAAACTGGTAAAACGGCATATATTATGGTAAAGATGATAAAATGTCTTTATAATACATACAATATTTTTGGATCAACCAATAACACGCTGATCAAGTGCAAAGGTCACAGTCAGTTTCAGCTGTTCACATGACTCTGAGCTGTTGTGATCTGTAATGTGTTTGCCTACTAAAAGTATTTGAAACTGGTTCCTCATTTACTCAGACTGTTGTCTCTCTGCTGGCTTTTAGATCGGGGACAGACATCTGTCTGCGCATTCGAGGAGGGGCCTGGAAGCTGATTGGATGGTTAGCATGGTCAGTGTGATGGTACTGCTGGTAGCCACCGAAGCTACCATCTGTATACATCATGCTATTGTAGTGGAACGGCTGCTGCTGATGGTGTGGCTGGGGATGTGCTGGGTGGTTCTGGTGGTGGCGGGGCTGGTAGAACACCTGGCTGTGCCTCCTGTTGCTTTCAGGCTGCTGCAGTGACTCCATGGAGCCCGAGGGCCGCTGGCGGTGATTAAAAGAGTTGCTGCGGCCTCGTTCATGGGGCTGCTGATGTTGGTTGTTCCTATAGTTATGTCTCTGACCCTGGCTTAAACCTTGCTCCAAGTCTTTGCTCCTGTACTGGACTGATGGACTAGGCAATGGAGGAGTGACTTGGACAACTGAAGCAGCCATCTTTTCTCTAGATTGTGCTCCTTCTACCACCTGGGTTTCTCCTTCCTCTTCCTCTACAGCTTCTTTGGGCACCTTTAGCTCAATGACCTGCTGATCTGTGATAATGATGTGAGTACCGGGGCTCCATGAGTTGCGGTGCTTAGGGTTACTTCTGAAGGGGAAGCGCAGCTTGCGGTCCTCTGGTGGTATAAAGCGATGTGGTCCGGTTTGCCGGCGGAGCTGCTTGGAGATCTCTTGTTGCTGAAGGCTCTTTAGGCGTAACTGCTCTTGACGCATCCAGCGCATGTGGCCTCGCTTTAGGGTTGAGTCATCTCCTGTACTTTGGCCCATTTGCCAATCTGCTTCCTCCACATCAGGCTTTTCTGGCACTGGAGGTTTTCCCTCAATTGGGCTTGGTGTTCTGGCTGCGCAAGTAGAGGCGGCTACGCTGGGAGGCTTTTCCTGTCCCTCTGGGGTAATGAGCGGAAGGACCTTTTCCATTTTGACCATCTTGTTCCTGAGAGCACGGATCTCCTCGTCCTTCACGTTATTCTGTTTCTTCACCTCGTGCAAGATGTCCTCAAGTTTATCAATGTGCACTTTTAGTTCATCCATAACGGCCCCTCCTGCTCGAGTCCCATTGGTGATGACGTCCTCAATGCGCTCATCACCAACTCCGACAGTGTCCCAAACATCCCGAGCCACTGCCCTCCACGAGTCCCGCTCGTTAGGGTCCTTCTTAGTGTAGCTAGCACAAAGCTCCTTCATCTTTACAATAGCCAGAGCCTCGATTTCTTGCCGTGTTTGGCGGAAATCATTGAGCGCTACTTCATAGCAGATTTCTTTGACCGCCTGGATCTTCAGGTCAGAGATGGTCACCCACTTGGAGTCCTTGGTGATGCGGCGCCGCTGTGGAATCTGGTACATTTTAACGTGCTCTCTTATCTTCCCGCTGCTGGGTAATCCACACTTTCTCACGATAGACTGCAGCTTGCTGGGGGGCAGCTTTTCCCTCAAGGAAGTGATCAGTCTCCAGCTCTCCTCACAAGACCTCTTATCTGAGTCATCCCCACTATCAGAGTCTCCATCCTTAAGAAAACAAAACAGGACAAAAACCAAATGGTTCCCAAAAAAAGAGAAATTACAATGGGAAATCAAAGAGAAGATGAAAGGATGGCTTGAAAAAAGAATGAATAAAAAGATATAAATATGCAACATGGGAATTTTAACTGTGACTCAAGTCTAAGAGCTTGAGCTAAGCTTGAGTTTAGGGAGACATTCAGAATTTTCAGGTTTAGGAAGATGACTATTACACTGTAATAATAAAATAAATAATTTTGCATACATTGTATACAAGATGTATGCCAACATGCAGTTTAATTTTCAGAATTATGTTCAAAATAAAGTTGGAAAAACAAACAAATACAACAAACAGTGGCTTCCATTGACTTTCTTGCCAGTTTGCCTTTCTCTTATTTTCTCCAGTAAAGTGGTAATATGGATATGAAGTGATGTATTAAACGTTAAAACAATAGGCATGTAACCTTTAAAATGTTTGTTCCCAATGTCGCATATTTATATTAAAAGTAAAGATTAAGCATTTCTATCATGATTAGAAAGAAAATATCAATAGAGGACAGTAGCTGATTGGAGCACTTCTGTATTGTTTTTTGATATTCCTCTTCTTTTATTTTTTGGTTTGAAAGCTGGATCCCAAAACATGCTACAGTGGCATGCAAGTAGATGGGTTTTTTGAGCTTTCCCCCTTTAGTCCAGACGGTTTGAGTGGCTTTAGTATTAGCGGTGAGTTAGAAGACAGTGTTCTTGCAGTTGATCAGAAAGCCAGTAGAGAGAGCAGAGGCAGAAGTGAGGGTAAGTGTTAATCCACTACAAGAAAGATGTTAGTTGGAAAAAAATGCAGTTTCTCATTTTGTTTTTGTAGACAGAGCACATTACAGATCACAACCAGTATGTACAGATGATTCAGGTCTTGGGAATGATAGTGTATCTGGGGCTAGAATTGAACGTTACGTTGCTGGGGAGACTGAACCTGTAGTTCTGCACATAATACCACCAGAGTATAAAAGGTCTAAGATTCGCTTTTTCAACTATGAGCTGTCATAACTCTGTTGTTGAGCTGTAACCTCAGTGTGCTACAAGGTGCCAGGTAAGGCTGGCAAAGAGTGGTAGCCAAAGAAGTCAATGAGAAACCACATTGTCACTATCTGTCAAAAAACTACAGCAGGAATTGTTATCACAATGCATTGTACATGTCAGCAACTGCATTGAAGAGACGGAACTCATAAACAGAGCAAGAAAACTAGAGTAGAAATCTAATCCAAGCAAATCAACAGCCACTTCAGCTCAACGGCAAACACTGCAACTTAGTCCAGAACCAGTACTTAGAGAGTTAAGAACACATGCTATTAACATGAACCGTGCAAAAGCAGCATCAATTTATAAAAGACATGGGTGTGTGTTTCAATACTGACCAATATTCAGTCAGTTCTCAATGAATTCTTAATCATAGTATCAAATAAACTTTTGAAGCTGCAAGTTGCTGTTTTGCAAGATTCAGATCCTCTATAGAAAACACAGGAAAAGGGGAAACTGGGATTTGGAGAGGGGAAAGATTTACAAGCTAATTCTTGCTCGATAAAATTGCTACAGACAAAGGATTTCAACTTAAGAAGGCAGGTAAAAGCTCATCTGTCTCAAACCAGAAAAACTTCCATGCAAGGAGAACAGACATGCGTGAGGAGTAAAGGTGTGATTCTCACACATACACACATCTCATGTGTCAAGTGTCAGAGTGAGAATTAGTACTAGTCAGATTTAAATGGACCAAGTGAAACTATCATACAAAAACCAAAAATTAGCTTTCCAATTGTAAAAGACACAACAAGCCATGCTTTAACTTTGAATTCCACTTGTGAAGCTGCTTTATGTTACTTTATAGCTGACATGAAAAATCATCAAGACTATGGCTTAACATCTATTAGACACACTGTAGTAACTACTAACTTGTCAGCAACCTCTAACATTGAAGATTACAGAAATCTGAATACTACTCACAAAGTGCGTTTGATTAAATACCAGCTTATTTGAACTCACCAGTCGCTGTTGCTCCAGAAGTTGGTCTGCCTCTTCCTTCTCCTTCTTGTACAAGATCTCCATCTCAGTGAGCCTACACAAATGGGTGAAATATATTGACATGATTGCACAATTAATGATACACTGTACACTCTAAATCACGACACCATTAGAAATTCATTGAGATTAAACCAATGGATTTCATACCTTTTCTCCATTTCCTGCTTCATGTCGATGCCCTGCTTTTCGAGAAGTTCTCTCTGAGCAAAGGTCCAATCCACAGGCTCCACTGGGGTTTCAGCAGATGGTGTCTTCTCCCTCTCAGCTCTGGCCTGTTCTGGGTGGTTGAACCGGAACACATGGTTCTTTCCCATAATGATACGGTTACCTGGAAGAAGACGGGGCAAACGTGGAGAGAATGAAGTTAACCAAGATATTACAAGCAACAGCAAACAGCTCGGATCTTTGTTTTTACCATATTTTTTATTTAAAGTAGAACATCCAAAGGCGTGTCCAAGCCCAAAGGAAAAACACTATGAATTGTCTTCTAGGGTTATTTGGAAAGCAATAATCTCCTTTACCTCAGTCCACAGACATAATACAAATATAAAATCTATAGATTCATTACATCTGTGTTTCTAAAATAGGATCTGTACCTGAACGAAGCTGGATTGCATCTACAACACGCTTGCCGTTGACGTAGGTTTCCGATCCCTCACAGGGTACCAGCATGACGATAACTTCAACAAAAACATATCAACAAATCATTAGTGACTCATTCTGAAATCATCTTTTTATATGGTGAAAGACAAACATCTAATACTTTGAATGTTGTGACTACTAGCAGTTAGGGAATACGTTTTCATTAGCAACAGAATATGCATACATTTCATCTGCTAAGAAAGCATAGATTTGTTTTTGCAGGTTTTTATGGGTATAAATACCTCTCTTTTAATTATAATTTCAATGATCTCCTGTTTGTTATCAGCTCAACTTTATTCACAAGAATCCAGATGTTCAATCTATATAAATGCTGAAGAAAACCCAAGCATGCAAAGTCATAATATAGTGCCTCACCATTTCCATTGGCATTCCTCTCGCTGCGGAAGATGCAGTGCTCTTCCTTGATATGAGCACCACTCAAAACAATGTCCTGTCGTCTCTCAGTGTCGGCCTTACCCACCCTGAAACAACCAAAGAGGCCATTTTGAGAGAGTAAACACTGTTCTCTCATTCTATTGGCAGCCATTTGACAAAAAAACTTGGTGCCAAAGCATAAATGGAATCTTAAAACCATTACTTATGAGAGGGCAGCACTTCTAAAGCACTACACTATACTACAGACACTTCATCTGTGATTCTGTCATCCACTGTCGTCCCCCTGGGGTGCAATTGTAACACAATACTCAAGGGGAATAGTCTGTAGAGGAGGCCAAAAGGACAAAGAGGGAAGGAAAGTAACTTTAGAAAGTGAAAAAAAAATGTGATAAGTGACAGACTAAGTCTTGTAAGGGTCTAAAAGTTGTTCTTGCTAAACATCAAAAGAGAAAAAAATGTAAATAGAGTGTGGTTTTTCAGAGAGTCCTGCCTGGGAGGAATTTCAAACCTTTCCAAATCCTTTGCAACATCTCAGTGTCATAAATCAAGTTTTAGTTACCTTGTAATTCCATCTTTGATGTAGTAGAGCAGACACTCTGACATCAGAGGATCCTCGTTCAGGTTAACCAGATGTGGAGTCTACACACGAGAGGTCGACAGTTCAGCACAAACACATCTGTAGGATTTCTCTTCTTTCATCAATATTCAGCAGTACAGCATTAGAAGTGTTAAGAAGGGAATAGTTTCATATTTAACATTGCTGATAACCAGGATCTGTGATACATGATCTCCTACATGAGCATAGACAAAGATTATCACACTGACACCTCTAGACTATGATACATCACAGAGCTAACAAACAATGCTAGCAGCTACTCCTCCGAACACCAACCTTTTTAGGGGAAAACACCCCGCTAAAGTCTGCATAGAGATCACAAGGTTTCTCAACAAATTGCTAACCCATGGAGCGGCAGTGAGTGAAACAAGAGAAGAAAAAAGGATGACAAATGAGTGTGGACAAAAAGAAAGAACACGCAACAATTAAAGGTGGGGGGTGAAAGCATGCCAAAAGAAGGATTAATTTCAAAGAGAGGAATCTTCTGAAACCAAAGCTGATCTAGTGACAGCTGGTGATTAAAAGATAACAGATCTCTCTGTCTCTCTGTCTCTGGCACAATTATCGCTTCACAGACAAGTACATGCTAAGTCTACTGGTATTTAGGCTGCTGCCTCTACTGGAAGATACTGGAGAGTAGGAACAGTGACCAACATTTTAAAAACAGCAGATCCAGACCATGGACATAAATTAACTTTTTAAATCACTACTAAATATTAACTGTCATGTATGGGGCTACATCTAATGCAGGAAAGGTGCTTTATCTGCTGATTAAACAAACCTTCTTAGTGGGAAAACAATCAAACTGCTCTTCAAATGGCGTTTCATGGCTAAGCTGAGTATGTGAAGGAAGCAAATGACAAAGAGTGGAAATACAGACAGAATGATAAAGAGAACAGATGAGAAAAAAAACTGTGACTGAACAGGGAGGGCTCTCATGGAAAAAAAAGATAACATGGGAAAAAAAGTCAGGAGGTGATGGTGGAAGGGTGTGCATCACCACAACCCATGGGAAATTTGACGTCAATGTCTGTGCTTGCGTCTTGTGCCTGTTCTACCTTTTTAGGAGAGAATACGCCCAGAGTGCCTCCATCTTCGCGGATTGCCACACCCATCTCTGCAAGCAAGGCCTCCCTGTAGTGAGGACAAAACATCTGTTAACTCAGGAATAATCATTCAAATTAAACGTCTTTACACAGCATGTTGCATTTATTCTGACTCTGTAGATTTGTTTCCAGCAAAGACATTTGTGTTGATAAGAGAAAGAGGTGGAGAAGTCATGTTGTTTAACATAAAAGAAAGGGATTGGTGGTACAGAGAATGGCACCATAGAGACTTGGTGGACAGACAGTAACATGGTTGATGTCTTCAACTACAGATGAGTGGATAAAGGGGCAGACAGGATGTTAGAAGGGTGATTGTGCAGCGGAGTGTGACAGCAGGGAAGTGAAAAGGAAATGGACAGAATGACTGGAGGAAACGAGACATATAGGTGAAGAAAATTAGACGGACGGCACTGAGGTGTGAAAAGACGGACAGGGCTATTGCGGGGTTGTCCAACACTGACAGATTAGTTTTAAGGAGGGGTGGAGGCACATGTAGTACGCACATCTCCCTCCTCAAGAGATGGAGATGGTAATAAACAGACATTGCCAGCCAATACTGACCTCTCCATGCGGATCGCCTCAGTCTTTCTCAGTTTCTCTTCCCAGGTTTCATTGAGCTCGGCAATGATCTTCTCCGATTCCTAAGCACAAGAGGCAGAGTGTGAGTAAACACAGGCAGAATAAAATGATACTTATAGTTATGAGCAGTGTATTAGAAGCCACCCGGTCTTGGTTCTTCAGATTTAGAAACCTTTAGATCAGGGTGAAACCATCCCATGGTGACACATTTGTCCTGGGCCAAAATGATAAATGATCACTATAAGCGGTTGATTACTATAAACAAATTGTGTAGCTTCTGTATGATAGTCCCGTAACTTTAGGGAAAGGTAACATTGCGCACTTGTGCACACACACACACACACACACACACACACACACACACACACACACACACACACACACACACACACACACACACACACACACACACACACACACACACACACACACACACACACACACACACACACACACACACACACACACACACACACACACACACAGCTGTTCTTTCTCTCTCGCACTGACACAAACACACATGCACTCACAAACAGTTTCATTGGACACATGTAAACTGAGACTGGGTAAAAACAATAGAATTTAAATTGTCATTTTTTCAATATAGCCATTGTACACTCCCTACACCAGTTCTTCATCTTTGAAAAGCAGTGAGGTATTGGATATTATCCAGATATTGACATTCTGTAATATTTTTTAATAATGCAGTGTATAGTTATGTTCATTGCTTAGCATAACAGTGAATTGTTATGTTGTGTATTACTGACAGCACTGTTTTTATACCTATAAAGGTAACCTTCTGGACACGGCTGAAACACCTTTGGACTGTGAATATTATGTGCCTCACTTTATAAAGCCAACGTGACTGGATCTATTTTGGTCAAATTTCCTCCGTATCTGCGTTGGTGCTTGACGTCACTGGATGACAGACAGACTGGGCACCATGGTTGCCATGGAAACTGCAGCTCCTCATGGCCGGTTGGTACAATCCTATGTGCTTTCTTATCAGCAGAGTGAGAGCTGTACTGCATGTGTGAGAGGCATTAAGCTCTGAGGCCACATGAGGACTTAAAGGCAAAATGTGTTGTCCTTAAATGCTTTGTGTGGACTAAAAAAACCTTTTTGACATTAAAATATATGAGCATTTTAATGTCACTTTGGGGTTAATTCTATTCCTGTGTCATATAGCCTTTTTATGTATATAAAAGATCTGATTGTTTTAAATGCCAAACTCTGCTGCAAAGGAAGACTGAAGAGCCTGAAACACCTCATTTGTATTTCAGGTAAAGTATCTACTGGCTGGTTTGGTTTGAATTGATAATGCAGAACCAACGCCACTGTTACCATGGCTACAGCAGCGTCAATCTATTCAAATATTTCACAATTTTGGAAATATTCTCCTTTTACTGTTACAGTCCCAATCTACAGAGGACATAGGAAAAAGAAAAAAAACGGAGAACTCTACTGTTTTTTATTCACTGGTAGGAAACTTAAGTTTTTGCAGAGTGGGCAGATAACTGTGGGACGACTCTTCTCTCCTAACTAGACACATATACGTGTAACTTGAAGATTGCTGAAGATATACACAGGCCTAGTTTACCTTCAGTCTTTCAATGGCTTCCTCTCCTCCAGGTGTGGACATGATGCGCTCCTGGATGCTGGTGACCGACTGCAGGCCCCCCTGGCTGCACAGTGAGCCAGAGGATGGAGAGGCTGTCAGGGAACCAATAGGGGCTGTGGAGAAATGGCCAGGTCGTTGATTCTCTGAAGCTACCAAGTATCTATTCTTATTGTTCTGAATGTCTTTCAGGTCTGAGCCAACAGCAAGAGAGAGAGAGAGAGAGAAGGAGAAGAACAAAGAAAGAGGTGGAAATGATAGGGGGGAATAAACCACATAAAATGAAGGAAACCAAATACCAAATAGGAAGAGAGAGAGAAGAGTTGGGAAAAAAGAAAGGACAGAGGGGGGGAGAGACCAATGTAAGACACACATTTTATAGGTCAAACAGTTAAGACAAACACCCAGCACAATGGTCAGCTACAGACAGCAGCAGTTCTCACTCCGGGTTGTTTTCAACAGCTTTCTCCAACTCTTCCAGCTTCCAGAGACAATGCATTACATATCAGCTTGTACTCCATTAGAGAGGTTTCATGAGGCTATTTGATGAGGGTTAGAATTAAAGTGCAGAGGAATTAACTCAGAGCACAACATTTCTATTGTGTATGATTATATGAAGGCGTAAAATGTCACTTTGTTTTTATTTGTCTTGTAATCTGAATGAAAACTCAGAGTGAGAGCTGCTATCAGTGCATCAATTACATGATGGGAGAGACATAGAGACAACAATAGGGTCCAGAGGGAGGACGGATGAGAATCGTTGACACACACTGCCAAAGTTCAGCCCGCATTCGAGTAGTTTGATTCACCGCACGCACACACATGCATGCACTCACACACCCACAGCAGTCTCACTAAAGGTCAGGCAGCTCATGTCAATATAATGGCTTCAAGGACCTTTGAGGTAACTCAGACTGTGCACTCCAAGAAGCAAAAATAAAGCAAATGGCCAATAAACACAGAGTTTAAATGATTTGGGAGGTGCTGACATTTTGGATGTTAGAATGTAGAAAGCTGACAATGGAAATATGAGCTTTTTTAATATTCCAGAAAATTAAGGAACGTAACGATACCCAAGTATTGAGTTAATCAACTTAACTACCATATAAAAGGGACACGAGGAGCAAAATGTATGCTCTCACTCTGCACATTGAGTACAGAACATTAGCAGTAAAGGGTGAGAGGGAAGATGTGTTAGGGATATTTGAGAATACAGAGCAGAGGTTGCAAACTAACTATTCAATGCTTACTATTGCAACACATCAAGCTAGTCTATTCTGAATAACTACACCTCCTGTGTAGCTACTTAGAAATTCAAAAATCATACACCTTTCCATCGGTAGCTCAGAGCCTCAGTATGAGAACTGAGAAGTGCCATTCTTAAGCTTTGAGCAATGTCACCTGTAGTGGACGATTAGTAGCAGAAGAGAAAACAAAAAAAGCAGAAAGATCGATAACATGAGACGAAGCTTGAGATAGTGCGTCAAAGGGCTGACATAGTGAGAAAATTATGCGGATGTGTTGGGGGTGGGAAAGACAGACAAGCAAGTCTAGAGGTAATATTTTTTAAAGGGTCTAGATCAAGAGTAACATGGACTTGAGGCTGCAAATAGCTGCCTCACCCCCATCATTCTGTAAGGAACAGAAACACAAGCGCAAAGCATGCTAGCCTAGTTGCATGCTAACCACTGCCAGCTCAGCACACCTACAGGAGGAGCCTTGCATTTCTGAGATTCCTTCTATAAAGCTTTTGCGTTGTAAGCACTTACATGCAAAGCTTGTAGCAGATCTAATATACAGGTTATGGGGGGGCATAGGCAATGTTAGCTATTGTTTAATAGAGCAATTAGTGATAGACAATGCATGACTAGCACACATATACACACATTTGATTCCACTTCCCGGGCAATCATCCCCCATAGGATCAACTGAGGGGAAGCAGGAAAAGATGAGAAGGGTCAGAAGTCAGCACCAGTAGAATGAGAGGAAACGGTTACAGACATTTCTTAGAGAAGGCTTGATGAGAATGATAACAAGGATGGGAAGAAAATGCCATGGAACGACTTGTTTAGTGCCACATCATTTGGCGTGATCTAACAGGCAGTCGCTTATGGGCAAGTTATTAATCAATCCCAGATATTAGACATTATTAATGGGTATATTATGTCTCTAATGGACTACACTATGAGCCATTACTCTTGTGTACGGCAAATGAAGTGTGCTATTTTAATGTAGCTTTAAATTACCATGTGTCATCAGTCAAAATCAGCCAAATATGACTGTATACATTTTAATTAAATTATTTACAAGTGCTTATGTGTAGTAAACGACCTTAAATGTTTTTATTACTTATGACACATAGTACAAAATGTCAGTGTTTTTAGATTTGCATAGCAATCGAGACAAAGCTGCATGGCTGAAAGCTATTAGACAGTGATGAAGACAGAAAATGTCACCGACTCGTGGTGGGCCTGAGAGAAAGGGTAGGTGGCGCGTGGCTGCAGGTAATGTCTAGATGTGGCAGAATAAAACTCACTGTCCAGGATGTCTCCCAGGCCCTGGGCGCGGAGCAGCTCCTTCAGTCGAGTCACTTCATCCTTCAGATCGCGCACCAGCTTATTGTTGGGATCCTCATTGATGATGGCATTGCACTTGATGTTCTTGGCTCGGTCGGCATAGCTAAAATTCAAAATAAACTTGTTTAGCTTGAAAAATCTAAGTAAACGGGAATGCAAATTATTACTTCGAATTCTTTAACTGTATCTACAGCATGTCCTGAATCGGGAGCTTTACCGGAGTGTGCTGAGAGTTTCGTCATAGTTGATATCTGCAGGACTGAGGGCGGCTACCATAGCTGTTCTGGAGTTTCCACCTAATAACAAAGATTCAGCAGATAGGTCAACTATATGACAATGTGTGTAAAGCCATTTTTCTCTAATAGATCCGTTTGTTGCAAACACAACATGTTTTCCATTGCACTGTAAATTTAAAATGCTAAGCATGAAATAAAACACTACGTAAGCAAAGTGAATGCTGAGAACTAATTCCACTAATGTAAGACTTCACTCTCATTAGACTTCACTGCTATGAACCACATGTGCCAGCTAAGATTGAAGATACCCTGGACACCTCTTCTCCACATGTCAGAGCTAAAGAGAAGAGTGTGCTCTTCTAGTTTGATTAAAATACAGTCTGCTGACAGTGTTCTTCTTAAATAGGCTAGGAGTAACGTACACTAGCTCCAGTAATCCTTTCTTGCCCTTATTGCCTATCATGGGATACAGATGGTAAAAAAAAAATTCTTGTTGTCCAGGGAACGTACTAACAAAAATTATATAATTTGTCACAAGTAAATTATGTTTATCAGCTGATATTAGTCATCATACCCAGATTCTCCCTCAGCAGCCATGTCAGAACAGAGTCTCTGTAAGGGATGAAGTCACTCTTCTTCTTCTTCTTGCTCTGCAGTAAACAAAACATTCATTTGGCTGATAGAAAAAAAATACTGACAATGGATGTAAGGCTTTCTATCTAGAAATTGAATATTAGGGATGGTAATAAAGACTGAACTATATGACAAATCCCTCATGTAACAGACAAGTGAACTGGTAAAATGAATACAGGCCCGTTTGACGCGCTTTTGCTATTGTGCAAGGGTTTTACTGTGCATGGTGCCAAAACGCACAGCACTTAAGGTGATATAATGGTAATGCAAGAAAATGCGTGGTAACTTCAACATTGTTCATAGCAAAAGGCTGTCAAATCCGCCTCATGGGAGGTAGACGAGGTTAGTGGTTGAGCTGTCAAACGGTTTACCTTGCTGGTAGAGTTATCCTGCGTAAGCAAGCATTTACAAGGGCAAGAGAAGAGAAAACAGAGGAGCAGACATTACAGCATGCCAGGCTGATAAACAAACTCCATGAGAGGACAGGGTCAGGTTGTAGAGGGTAGAGATAGGAGGAAGAGGAGGATGAGGTGAAAGAAACAAATAGAAATAGAAATAAAATACTCACCACTTCAGCCAAGGCAGAGATTACCTTCCCTAACGTGGTGAGAGATTTGTTGATGTTTGCTCCCTCCTGCAAACATAGACGAAAAAATATTATTCAAGAGCCCTTAAGGTGATAATATAGTGAACGGTTTGTTAATGCAACCGCTGGGTGATGACGGCAGTCTTACCTTTAGCCTGGTGCCTGTAGCTCCAGTGGAATCTGCTCGTTCGCTACCCGCCAAGTCTACCAGACTAATTTTACTGACCTGGAGGGAGTGAATGTATTTTAGATGCTTATAAATAATGCACATTTGAATTATAACAAACTGAGAGGGGACCTCAGAGAATATTACTGATACGATGACTGCACGAAATACCAAACAAAAATATCTGAAAGGAAGTGAAAACCATTCTAAATGTTACTGTCAAGTGAGATGCAGCCAGGCAGTAAAAATCGGATAGTGTGGCTAAATACAATGGGCATTGTGTGTACAATAACACAGTGGTCTTTGTCTCTCTGCAGTCAAAGGAAATGCCAAAAGTCCAATCTAAAATAGCTCTCTTCTTTCCTTCTCCAATCACCACGACTTAGTGAACCACAGGAGAAATCTTAGCCAACATCAAAGAAGCAAACTGAAAAATAAGCTGTGAGAAAAATAACCTGCCAACAGTGTGGGATCAGAGTCTTAAGTTATAAACATGGTTGCTTGTGAAGAGTTCACAATATAAATTTAAGAATCAGAAGGTGTCTGTCTCTCTAGTTTCCTCTGACCTTTTCTGTGGAGAGGTCTGTCACACTGTCGTGTTTCTTCTGTGTGAAGACGATGGTGAAAACAGCGTGGGACCTGCTGCTGGTTTCATTCATGTTGGTGGCGGCCACAGTTCTGCAGATTAGAACATATGACCACAGTTAGTTAGGGAAATAAAAAATGCATGAGGATGTAACAAACTGAGCTATTTTCCCCTTTTATAATTATTCAGAATTATTAACGCTAAATTCGTAGTCTTGGCTATTACTGGAGTTATCATCCCTGGATTTGACGCCTATTAGGGTGAATTGAGTCTATGGGATTACTTTGTGTGGCGGAGGTGGATAATACTGTGAGGACACCAAACTCAAATGCACAAAGCTCGCTCTGCAGAATAGTCACAGGGGAGATACGGGCTTTACATGCCATGTTCTAGAAATAAGCCTTCTGACTCAGCACAGGAAGATTAAGGCAGGGTTGACTCCTCCCCACAGGAGCTCTCGTGACTTACGCACAGACAGACGCATGTATAAATTACATGCACTCAAGCTTTTACACATATTTCACTGAGAAATGCTCACTACCTAAAATTCAAATCTCAGTCATCCAGGTCGAGCTTGACATGCTGTTTTATTTAAATTTGAACAATATAGGGAAGATTCTGGGAGTCCTCTATAAAACTACGAATATCTTTATCAACAGGGACGATCAACGGAACTAAATCAAAATGATAACTGACTTTATTATTATTATTCCCAAAAAATCACCTGGCCTTGTTGCCTGCATCCATCAGGTCAGCGATGTCTGTGTAGGAGGTGACGGCCAGCTTGGACAGGTCCTCCACGTAGGGGCCAAGTAGAGGGTGTTCTCGCACTCGTAGGTTCCCTTTGTTTTTGGGATTGAGCAAGTCTCGTACCCGTTCACAGTAGATCTCCATGTAACTGACCTAGAAAAGGTTTTTAAAAAAGTTTCAAAAATATCTATTCAGGTGCACCATGGCAACGATACAAAGCAGTGACACAAGGCCGAATACCATAAAATAATACAATAGCAGGACATTTCTCACTTGTTCTTATTCTAACAGCATATCTACAATAGAATCCCATGCACATGAATAAACAAGATAGTCTGAAAAAAACGTGTTGAGGAAACTCAGCACCTTTGACCCTTCAGCCAAAATTTGATTGATGTCTGAGCTCTACCAGTGGTTTAATCCGATGCAGTGGCTCGACTAAAGGAGATTACAGGTGGTAAAACAGTCTGAGACTCACCTCCACTGAGTAAGAGAGCTCTTCTTTGTTGCTGCCGTCATTGATTTTATCAAATAGATCTTCACAGAGCTGGGAGGCACAAAAGAAGACAGGTTAGTGCAAATTAAGAGCAAGTGGAGAGGTGAGAGGCAGGAACATTAGGGAGGAGATCTGCGGACCATATAAACAAAAACAAGATCTGTACAGATCAGATTTTGTAATTAATTCTAATTAATTAATCGATAAGTATAAAGTATACATATAAGTGGAGGTTCAGTTTTAACATTTTGTTTGGTTAACTGGTAGACTGTTATGTGTGCTTTATAAAAAGTGACTGAGACTTTGACTCAGGGGTTGTGTTAAACGTTCAATCATCTAAGTGAACAAGACTAATAAACACTACAGACTACAAGAGAGAAGGCTACTTTAAATAGTACCTAAAATACTGTGTGCAAAGTGAGTGTCTTAATCTCTTTGATGCGATTCAGTAAATCAAAAAGATGTGTTGTAGAACAAACCATGGGAATGATTCCTTCCTGGCCCTCCTCCTGCTTGCCCATCATTGTGTAGGATTTGCCAGATCCTGTCTGGCCATAAGCAAAGATGCAAACATTGTAGCCCTCAAAAGCGTGCTGCAGCATTTCTTTGCCAATATCGTTGAACACAAGGTTCTGTGACGCAAAGCTGGGGTCTTCGGGCTGTATGAAAGACAGAGAGGTTACTTACAGAATAAATTCATGGTATTTCAAACTGACACACTCTCATTTGTTGTTATACTGGGCAGTGGAAAAGAGAAGATGTTCAAACTCACCGTAGTGTGTGACCAGTAGGAGTAATCGAAACTGAACGTCTTTGCTGGTTCCTTTGGGGCTTTGGGGTTGAGAATAGCTGTGGAGGCGGAACAAAATTAGTAATGAGGTTGATAACATCTAACAATTACTCTTGTAGTTGTTCTTGTAGTTTCATATTAAAATCATCCTCAGTTTTAATTTATTTATTGTAAGTCATCTACAAGTTTTCCTTCCACCACAATTAACTATCTACCAAAAGTAGCATCAGTGCTGTCAGTCTGGATTATAGCATCTTTAAACAAACGAGTCACTGAAACTGAAGTTTGTCTCCTGGCTTGTGATTGCTTTATAAAGCTCACAGCAGCTGACATTGTTATCCTTTTATTTTTTGCAAATTCCCTTTCTCTTTCTTGACAATTTGCTTTTATTACTCATAGCCTAGTTACTTGATGAAAGGTCAATAACAGCCAACAAAACTCCCATTCATGTATTTCTTCTAGTCCTAAATAACACATTTTAGTTCCTCAATCAGAGCAACAACAGTTATATGTTTGGAACTAAGGGTCACATGAACCAGTGGTGGACTATGAGCCATTTGCTTTTTTGGGGGGGGAACTGCAACTGCTGTGTCAAGTTTTACCAAACACAGCATCTTTATCCAGTGTCTAATTCATCATGAGCGCTGACAACACACAAATGACAAAGAAAGGGGAGTTTGAGGAGTAACACAGTAGCCTCATACTAATACATCACCTTCCCCCGTTTATCTGCAATAGGGATGATGACACAATATTTCTTCACCATTCCCTAAGGCCACACAGACATTTCTTAATGAGCAAGAATCTGCAGCCATGTCTGGCATGTCATGCCTGTCAACAATACTTGCTGGTAGCCTGGGACTAGTGTTGAAGTTTTCCACACCATGCACTGGATATGTGATGTATGAGAGAGGAGGATGAGAATGATAATTCTCTCTAGGATATTTGTAGATATTTCTAGTATAATCCATCCTTAACCAAGCTATTATTGACCAAAGCTGCTTTGTTCCAGGGCAAATGGGGAGAGTTAGATCAAGAGTTAGCTAAAAAAAATTGGTTTGAGAGACTAAAAGTAATGGGGGCACGCTCAAGGGCATAGCGACAATCCAAACAGTGTAACAACAGAAAGGAAAGGCAGGGCCAAAGTAAAACTGTGCATCTGCATTTTAAGCAAGAACAATACAATCTGTATATAGAGCATTTTCACTTCTAGCAAATCTCAAGGGTCAGACACAAAGCGGCCATTAGCTTTGTTTCATGCTAATTCTGTGCTCTGCTAATGGGCAAATTAAAGCCAGGTCTGCCTGCTCCACATGAGGGTGCTTGAGTGGCTTTTGCATCAAGATGTCCCAGGCTGAGTGCCTTGTGCGTTCAGAGGATTTCAGCACACTTATCAATAATGCAGGAGATGTGGAGAGACAGGGATTGCATATCGCCCTCCATGGGTCACATGCTGAAAGAAAAGCACAGCGTGTCCTCAGACAGCAGAGCACGAGCTGCTTCATGCTAAATATGTGATGATTATACCAACTCTCATTGTAATGAAACACGGTTAGCGACAACCTAGAACAGGTTAAAACAATGCATTTTTTGGATCCCTTCATACAAACAGACCTATAACAGGTTGAGGTGCACATGCGGAGCAGCAGCTTCCATAATGGGCACTGGAAGAAGATACAGCAAGACAGGTGGCTATATAAAGCCCAATTTCACCTTTGACCTGCCTCCAAAGGGAAATTGGAGCCAGGGCATGAAGAAATGAAGGGGGATTTACGTTACCACTGACCCTCTATTCTCCTTTCCAGGAATAATCTACTGTGGCTATTAATGAAGGGGCAGCCTAAGCTCTGATTCACTGTCAATCAGGCAACTTAGCAATAAAAACAGAAAGATGATGAGACAGTGCCACATGTGAGGGATTCAGACGGGTCAGCGGACTGACCGTGACAAACTGGCTTTACTGGGAATCACAGCTGTGTGCAGGCAAGACAGGATGTAAGCTTTCTAATCTCAGAGTCTGTCCATTTCCCCTGTTTGGTCGAGGGCTGTCGTCAGAGACGGGGGTGGGATGTGATGGTGTATCTAGAAACATCGACTACATGGTGGCAGCAAGTGGGAGACTGCTAAACTACTAAAGGTGAATCATGCTCACGACGTGGCACGATCGTCTCATTCACATGCCCACTCGATTGCTCTCATAACAGACAGCTGCTTCACCCATGTCATCCTTTCAGCGGATCGTAAGAGTCTATAAAAGGTGTAAAGGCAACGATGCATAAACTAACACACAAAATTTCCTTTCAACTTAAGAACCAGCACCTTTTATAAATAAATCCTGCTATATTGCCATAGAGAAGAACCCTGATATGAAAATATGTAAATAAAGAAGCACTTCATTTGAACACTGAAGCACAGGTATTATTAGTCTCACCCACACAGGTGTCAATGAGGAATTCCTCTGTTTTCCATTTATAGTAATTATTCCCACCAGACCAGAGTCACATCCTGCACGTAAAATGGCAGACGCATTCTGCTGCCTAATAAACAACGTCATCACTCCGTCTTTCTCAACCATGGTAACAGGTATAGGGACAGATTGTGGTTGCCATAACAACCTCAACTTGGCACAGGAGGGGAAGATGCGGCACACTGCGTTCTGTTCTCTCCTGCCTCAAGCATCCCCCATTACTGTGGATATATAAACTATTTATCAACGAGTAATTTCAGGATTCAAATCCTTTAAAAATGCTTTAATACACATTAAGGCACAGTGTGAAAAGCTTTAGGATTTGTAACTAAGACATTAAGCTACTTATCATGTCAGACTCCACAGGCAATAACAGAAACGACTTTTACTCGACAAAAAACCTTTTCAATACGTTGTAAATTGAATATTGTCATGAAGCACAAAAGACAAACACTTTGTCATTTAAAAAACAATCAAGGTGTGACAGAAGATATGCATTTATTCCCTGCATATTACAAAGCTGAGGATGTTTTTCTCCCTTTGCTGGCTGTGTTTTCACCTTCATTAATCTAATAAATGCAAAAGCACCAAATATTATCTTTAAAAAAAACATTATCAGCAATAGAGCAACATACTGTACTGTGTTATTATAGTATCATCACCAGCACACACAAAAATGCAAATGTTTGTTTTTACAACATGATCCAGCTTTGTCTTTTCACTTCCTGTTCTTCAGAATATAGGACTATAGTGACACTCCACAGGAGCTCTCCAGTTTTAACTAACTGGTTATCTAACCACATCCTTCTATCTAAATAACATCACTCAGCTGGTTATAACCGGCAGACATTTTGTACTCCAGCGTTCAACATGGGGCCTATAATCCGGTCAGGAAAGCAAAGAGAACTCTCAGTAATTAGGATGTTAGGAGGTCTCGGAGCACCAGATGGGGCCTACAAACTAGCCCCCGTTCACCTGAGACAAGCTGGGAAGCAGAGTGTAAAATGGCTGAGCATCCTCTCCCTTCCAGTAAATCGCTAAGAACCTGATCAACACTGATCGATGCCTGTCCGTGATTGCCGGAAGGCCGTGAAGAGCCTAAATATATACATGCATGAAATGCAAAGGGGAACAAGTGGATGAACTACCGAGGCACTCAGAGAAACTATAGAATCATAATTACCCATGTTTGCTTCTTTCAGCCAGACTGAGGAATTTTAATGGCTTTCCCCAGGGTCTGTATGTATATTGGCAGCAGTGTGATGTAACAGCTGATTTCTGAAGATTACTATTGCATTTATTCCCTCACAGGGCTGCCATCTTCTACTCAACGTGCACAAACAGTAACAAACAGCTCCAACGATGTGCATCTTTCTCATTTCATATGAAATTATGGGACTATACGATATCAGATTCCTTTCTAAAGGCAGTAGCCACATGCTGTCTTACATTAGTCACGATACATTTAAAGAGGTTATAATTTACCTTATTATCAAAGAAAGAATAATTATCAAATGTGTTGTATTATACAGGTATAATAGGTTAAATACATACAGTATTTAAATGTTGCCTAACCGTTGTTTAGCTTTATGCTATCACATTGTCAAGGGAGAAACTGACACCATTGCAGCTCTACTGCTGAGTATCTCCATACAACTGCACACCTGTGTCACAGTTTGTGCATGCATGGTGAGGCAAAGCAGTTGCTGAAATTATCCGATGGTTTCCGCATTAATGCCACATCAACGCTAACATGGTTGTTCAGTCTCAGATAGGGAGCAGAAACGAGTGGATGGGGCACATGCTGGGGTGGCCAGAGAAACGCTCTGCATGCTGTATCCAGTGTCTTCAGCAGAGAGAGTGTGATGGCTTGGTTGCCAGGGCTGCAGCACAGGTGACAGAGTTGTCATTGGATGAAGCTCAAAGCTGCAGGCTAAAAGTAGTGTCTGAGCACTGCTGTGCACATTTGACAAACAGCTGAGCTCGTCGCAGCCACAACACAGGACATACAACATATCCAAAACAGAAACCACCATGTGGTATCTTGATTAGACCCTTGGATAGAGTGCACTTTCACGTCTGGTCAGGGAGATGCCTCTGGGCCTATAATTTAAAATAAAAATCCACACAGCAATTCAATACTCCTCCTGCTGCCCAAAAAATATTGAAACCTTCAGGGCGGGTAGATGGGTTTGTCTAGCCAGGAGACGCGACCTTTCACACCAGAATCCATTTCATCGTCACAGACTAAGACAAATTACAACTAACTTTCTGTTAATGTTAACAGCCTGTGTTTTAATATCATCAGATGGTCTCCTAAGTCAGAGCAATTACGGAAACTGTAGGGGAAGGCACTAAGTTTGTCCTAATGAATTCTCAGTTTCTACTCAGAAGGCTGAACACGTAATTTTTCTCTTTCTACTGCAAGAGCAGAGGGGGAAAAAAGCAGGAAGACACCAGTACAATGCACTGAATGCAGGGTATTGCAGTTGACAACAGACCCTGCAAAACACATTAGGTAATCTGTTATGACAAGGCTTCATGTGCCCAGTCCCCTCTATCACAATGCCGCTTTTCACACTGCGTCCCCCCCCGACACACACTTTAGAAACAGTGTACAATAGCTTTATTTAAACACAAAAGAACTTTAAACTTTTTGTTAGAAAGTGACTCCAGTAAGCTCAATGTAAACTGTGCATTAAAAACAAATAGCAGATTGAAAACCAAGAAATCAGCTTATTGAAAGAAATCCAGTTTGAGCAGTAAATCAGAATATATGATACATGCACTGCAAAACAACGCCCATATTTACTTGCAGTAATCAGATTTAAATCAGAACCACCACATGCATGCATCCACAATACATTTCGTACTCTTAATTTGTCTTCTACCCGGAAAATCAATGGTTTGTTCAGAATTCCGAAAACCCTTGAACTTTTACACGCAAAATTAAAGAAAGAAAGTGATACATTAAAATGATGTGTTTTGGTTCCCGTCTAGCGAAAAAGCAGTGGGCCAGGGTGCAGTCCTGGCCTATGTGCCAGCTGTTCCAGCTCTGCCTACTGTCTATTTATACAGCAGCAGATGGCGGCTAGTGCTTCACATGCCGACAGACTGTCAGTGACAGGAAGGAATGGACAGATTTCAGCCGCCCAAACCTTTCCGCCAAACTCAAAGCCAAACCATACATTGCTCCAAGCCCACAGACACTGATAGCTAGCAAGTCAGCGAGTGCCTTTGATATTAGCAGCTCACGCAGACTCACTGAGTCCATAATAACAAAGACGTTTCTAGAAGCCACCAGACAGAGGAAACATGCTAAGCCAGCAGGGCTCCATTCAGAAGCTGAACAAACACAGAACTACAACAAAGAGAGAGATGTCAGGCAGTCTCTCAGGGGCATGACATGGATGGTTAAACCCACAAGGCACATAGAACTGGCATAAAATCAGAGGTGAGATAAATATACAAATTACATGCCATGCATGCAAGTGTAATGTCCCATGTGTCGAACCAAATTCTGGACGTGTCTACCAACTTGTCAAATGAACATATTTGTTGTTTGCACCTCAATGCTAAAATAATAAAAAAGATGATACAGGGTCGAGTTTTCAGCTGTTGTCACAGCTCATAGAGGTGAAATGCTTCTCATGAGTCAGGTCTAAGGAGGATATTCTCCTCTTTGCAGGTGCTGCGTCCAAGGTCAAAGGTCTTTCCCAACACATCCTGTGTCATGGAAAGCTAAAGCAATACGTCCACAATTTTAGATGAGTCTGCCATTTTCCAGTTAAAAATAGCACTAGCGTATATACGAACAAAATTTATATTTCAAACTTTCTCAAGTTAAACTTTTAACAATGAACTTTAGCAACCTGGCTCTGCATGTGATTCAAGAAACAATGACAATGCATTTCTTATGTCTAAATATTTTATATTACAATGTGGAATACATTTTTATTCTCAGGTCCAATTTGGTTATCAACATTATGGGTAATAGTAATAATAAATTATTATAATAAATTATTTAAATAAATTAATATATTCACACAAATAATATGCCATAGTAGTACAACTTCTCTGCCACAAGAGAGATGCTGATTTAAACAATCTATGACTTTATAATTCATGCCTAGTTCTAAAAAGTTTTCCAAATATTAGCCATTGCTTCCCATGTTTACATTTACTTAATATTTAATTCATTTATTTATGTGAAAGCAATGATAAGGAAACTAGCTATTTGCATTAAATTATTCATCTGTTCTTTTCGAAACTGTTCCAAATTAGTTTAAAACCTTGAATCCTGATTAAACACTGTCTGATATTTCTCTCAAAACAGCATCATATGATCTAGGCTGAATGGCCTGAGTGTTGACAACAGTGCAGACCGAGCTGTACAAGGGAAATACAGAGCCCCTTACATTCACTGCTCACAAAAGGCGCCCATTTTACAGAGCAGTGACCTGGATTTCCTCAACTAGCCTCTGCTCAGAGACTGAGGTCTCGCTTTAAATGCTTTGTGGCTTTATGTAAGCACCATGACATCAACTCTGGCACATGGATCTGTGAAAATCGTACATCTTTTTGTTTCACCCGTGTCTTTAAAATAACAAAAAAGGATCAAAACATGCTGCATCACTCATTTGACATGTTCTGTGAAGCCAGAAAACATTAAGGATGAGCACTGACTGATGCCTCTAGCAAATGTCAGATGACTAACACCTTTTATCCAGTGTTTTCTCTGTGGAGAACAAACATGACGCATGAAATTCTGAGTACCCATGTGTGCGGTTGTCTGTATGTATCAATGTGTATGTGTGTGTACTACTGATTTTAGTTTTCTGCACAGTATTCAAACAGTGGCACGAGACAATTCCATTTTTGAGAGGCAGATGAATCCAGAAGCCTCTTGCCTTATCAGTTTAACTCTCAAAAAGAATACACTGCAAGTGAAATCATGCCCACCACCAAGCTCCCCGTGCCTAGACTGCAAAAGCATTCCAGTTCGTCTCTGAATTCAGCGCTCAGACTGTGGGAGGAAACCAAACAATGGCGTCTAGAAAGAGAGCTGTGTCGGTGAGGGCACAAACACTAAGGAAACACATTCACTCTCCAGAATGTGGGAAGGTCCAGCCATTTCACCCGACTCAGGCAACAAACCAAAGAGTAGGTACGAGGAGCGAGCCAGGACTGCCACAACTTTAAAACAAATACACCATTATCTGCTTTTCAGCCGTTTTCTAAAAGTGAAGCCAAAGCGTCTCGATTGCCCCCCTGGTGGCTGGCTACAGTATAGGTTACAAACCATGCCTCCTCTATGTTCCAAACGGAATAGTCCATGTGGACGTCAATTTATCGAAGATGGTTTCTGTAATTGTAAGTTGTTCATAACACACTGATTTATGTTCAAGTGCACAGGATATTTGGCTTCATTTTTGGAGAGATGTGTCATCCATCTTTATATACAAACCATCAGCTCAATATTATTTATTTATGTTGTTATTTTGATAGTATTTGTCAACATCAAGCATACTTGAGGAATACACAGACACACACACGTACTCAATTCCCTGTCCTCTATTCTCAAAAATCAGGTAGTGCTCATTTTGTTCTATAGACAATCTCTTTAACCCTTTCAGCTGTTTGGATGCCTCTGACCAACCAGGATTTCAGTATTTGTCTAAACTGCATTTCACCAGATTAATTGTATTGTTCCACCTTGTTACGTGAGGGAGGGAGGCTGGTTTGCCTCTTATCTCTGGCAGTTACAAACATTAATGGATTTGTTTGGTCTGCAGCCCAGCATCCAATCGAGCGGAGCCCTCTATAGGAACGGCTCCCTAACAGCATCAATATCAGGCCGTTTTTCAGAAGGGTCCATGCTGCAGAACAAGATATTTAATTTGGGCATGATATTTGGATTGTTGCCATTTAAGATTCCCTTGAAATAATCTCTTTATTTAACAATATCGACATTTAAACCTCAAAAAAAATCCTGAAACAATTGAGACAGTGTTTAAAATAACAAAATTATATCATACCATTGGTGTGCATTATTTTAATATGAAAGGATATGGCTTTTGTGGAGACACAAAATGCAAGATAATGACGTTGAATTGACAGACACAGGAATTATAGCTTTTCTTTTTTTTATCTTAAAAGCATGCATTTCTCAGCCACAATCATTATGACTAAAATCTGAGAGTGTATGTGGTTGCCACCTCACGCTGTCTTGCATGTGAATGTTTCTCATGCACGACTTTCACTGTCTCTGCTGCTGTGGCAGCGTTCACATGCCCCCTCCCCCTCACGACTCAGCTCAGATCGTCTCCTCTCCTCCAATATCCCTTTCTGCAGATGACTCAAACAGTTTCCACTTAGACCCATCACAGGTTGGATCGCAGAAGGGGCCAAAAACAATGGGTGAAATTTTGCAAAGCTCATCTATGGGAAGACATTTAATGAAATGAGCACTGAAAGGCAACTGCATAATCATCACTTTAGCAAGTATGTTATGTAAAGACCCTTTGCAAAGGCACTACATGGGCCACAGATCTAACAGGACACTATTTTATAGGAGCATAAAAATGCATCAAACCCAATCAAAGAAAACTGCTTGTAATTCTATATGTACTGCTTTTCATTAATAACGACAACTTTCATTTTAGGACATCTGGAGCTGATCCTCAGGCCCTCTGAAGTTGGCAGGGGCCAATAATGTCACTAGTGTTACAGCCTGAGGGTAACATCACTCCGCCAACTATGAAGTCCTCCTCCATGTCTGATGTTTGAAATGTGTAAAAAGTAGGTTTCTATAGACTTCAACAACATGCTAAATCAAAGAGGCATCAAGACTCTACTGTTTAAATATGGGCTCAAACTAAAATGGGAAAAACTGAGTATGTGGTGATGAAGTTATGGAGCAAAACAACCGCAAGAAGCTTGATCAGCAACAAAGCTGAAACCTCAGTTTAGAACATTCCAGCATTCAGCCCATCCCTGACGTGCACGGCCATGCTGCCATGTTGTGGTTAATTAATCATTTCAAAACACTCTCACTACCATTTATCATAAATGTGGGTTTGATACAATGACTGACAGAAAAGTGCAGCTGAAGCAAATTCATTAAATACCAAGATGGCGTTCAAATATTGTGGAGGGGACTGTTTCTTCTCTGCACACAAATTCTTCTCTACTCTGTTTATATTTTCATGATGCTCTGCACTACGTCACACCTTTCCTTGCTCTGATTTGTTAAGGGTCTATCCAACTTTTTTTCAGATGCACTTTGGTCCATAGCTGACGATAGAAATTTAAAATTAACTGAGAGGCTTGACAGCCCTTTGCTAATGGGAATTAGTCTGGTGATGCCAAGCTAAGAAAGGCCACTTTGGCGATACAAACTGTGGTGATGACGTTTGGTTTTAACTGTCAAATATAAAACGAATTGCATGAGCAGAATTTCATCTTAATGTAGACATTATGCCTGTCTCATTCAAAGAACAATTCAATAATTATGATGCTCTGATAAGAGCATCTAGTAATCCTTAAAAACCTAAATATTGTGGGAAACAGGTCAGTATCTATCCACACATACAACTTGATTTGGTCTACAAGAGCATCCTACCCTTGTAATATTCTATTATTCAGTTTCAATAACAACATCTAGATCACGTCAAAACTTAAATCACTGAGAGCCAAATCTTTATTAGGGCAGAAATTTAAGAAAGAGCATCATGAGTGCAGCTAGTGTAACTAGAGCTTGTGATATGAAAAGGAAAAGTATACAGAAGTTATGAGTCACTTTTATTATTCATTCAAAATGTTTTTGGAGCATAAGAAAACCAATGCTGTTGCCATGACTACCCACAAAAGAAGACGGCGACAAAAATTAAATTAGAGAGATATGACAAGAGACCGATCTTTGGTATTCTTTCCCACACCCATAATTATACATCCTGGTTATTATTGTGAAAAATACATGCAGAGCTCCCAGCTGTCAATATAATTTTGTAAGACAATGCAAGTCACTTTCTGTTATACTGCTTGTTAGTTGTTCTGAAAACGGTCTGTGCTACACAACATGGATTTGCGCCTCTGGCCCAGAAGTCCTGTGACGCAGCACGAGCTGAGAACAGACACATGCATCTGCCTGTCCTCCCTCCTCATTCAGAGGTCAGTCAGGAATGTGTGACTCTGTGTACGTATTGCTAGTCGGAAAATATGTGTCATTCCATAACAATCTCAGCATGAGGCAACGAGAAATGCAACACCCTGAGCGGTTGCATATAGGTATGTGTGTACACCTACAAGGGTCACAGGGATTATGGCAGCAGGGCGTGGCAACCTGAGGCAAACCAGCGGATTACTGGTACTAATCAGGTCAATCGGTCCTGTCTGCAGGGTTCAGCGGTGGTATGACCATCCTTCATCCAACCCCATCTCGCTCCCCACTTGTGCTGCCAGCTCTCCCCGCATTGACCACAATTCATTCATACGAGATGGGCTCATTGTCGTTTATGCTGTGGTGATGGCCTTTCTCTCATGTGTAACTGACACTGGAGCTCAGCTAATTCCCCCTGTAGGATGTTTGTAAGGTCACATCCACTCAGCCTGAACTGAGACGAGACTCAGCAGAATTGTATCTGAAGGGTGAAGGTTTCATTAACATGGCGACCTTCTGTTTGTTCTAACAATTTATCAATACATTTACTCCTAGCTTAGGGTTGTGTAACATCCAGCACTTGGATAGCGCATAGATCATGTAGGAAATACTCGAGCTGTAGGCAGGTTGGCCTTTTTGGGTGTGGTATTGCTCAAATATAACAGAGTCTCCTTACGCACTGTGTGAGATCTATCAACCATCTTCGGCCATACGTGAGTGGCTGCTCACTGGCTGACGGGGAACATAACACATGGGTTACACAACGAGAGATCGATGTGGAGAACACATCAGGGGCTCTGATGAAGTCAGGCTCCGGGCGTCCTGGAGCTTTTCAACATTTGGAGCCCCAACGCTAACTGATGCAACAGTCTATCGCGTCACCCCCTTTATTATTTCATTAGCTCTGGTATGTTTAAGAGCTTCCAGTGAAAGAGGCCTTTACTTGTTTCCAGCCTGCCCGTAGAGGCCTTAGACACATTTCCTGCACACTGGATAATCAATTTGCTACCCCTGTGCCTGCGCCCTATCCTTGACAACCTTCCATGCATAGTGAAAAGGGGAGAGAGCGAGGGAGAGAGAGAGAGAGAGACAACATACCCTGCCCTTGCCCCCAAGCTCTCTCTTTCTCTGTGCTGTTGACACACAGACAGACACATATACCCTTGAGCGAGTCACCACAATAAGGGGAGTGCCACGGCTTTATCCGCACATCTGCCAAACATCTCCAAGCTGACCAAGCAATTCCACTAAACATCTCTTTTCTGTCAGGCAGCTTTGTCCAGTTTATTTGCTAGTCATCACTACATACTCCCTAATATAACAGACATACACATGTATTGCAGACACTGTAAAGGGTTTGAATTTATTGTGATTGCAGCAACATGTTGAAACTGTGTTGTGGCAAAGTATGACATACTAAACAAATTATCACACAAAGTTGTGATAGTCATAAAAATGTATTAGACAGGGGCTAACATAACCAAATTCATCTGTTTTGGACAATGTGGTTTGATATTACTCCTAACAGAATAAGGAAAACCAACATTAGTCATGAAAAAAAACCTTAACAATCACTGTGCAACAGAAGCTAAACAACGTAAAATAAAAGGTTATGTGCACATTACTTGAGAAATGATATAAAATGTAAATATTAAATAATTATATCATTACTTGCTGTAATCATAAAAATCATAATTAAGTGTGGCCATCCATTAAATAAGGCCTCTCAAACGTACCACTGTTCCCTTGTTTAGACAACAAATGTAAGTTACATGTGACTTTTGTAAATAGTGATACACGCTAAGTGTGAGGGTATCTGGAATAGCATGGCTACTAAGTACATTTTCACATTGCATGTCAGATAACCTCAACTACTGTACGCACTGGCTCCATTGAAGCTCTCAGCGTCCTAATAAGACAGCATTCCCAGCATACCATCTGCAATGAAGTACTGATGAAGGGAAGGAGTATGGCCGTCTGCCAGCCCCCCTTTCTGCTCTGCAATCTGCCCATGTGATAGGATGTAGAGTAAGCAGTACTGCAGCCTTCTCCTCTCCCCTTGCTCACACACTCACTAACCTCCCCAAAACACTGCATATTCCACTGCAGTTCTGCTACAAACCACGAGTCACCCTCCAGCACCTCTGAATGACATTGACATAATGAAAACCCAGGGATATGGAGGAAGCGTACTGGGGGATTTGACACAAAGCTTCTCTTTGGTAGAGTACGAGAGATAAAGGACAAGTGAGCCATAACTGGTTGGGACACTTGATCTTATGGAAGATTCATAAAGGCTTAGTCTAACAAGCCCAATAAGACAGACAGTCAAAAGTCAGGCCAAATAAGAGAGCCTGCTGGAAGAACTGGTTTCTTCTGTCACATGCTGTCTTGTTAAAGTCATTAAATACTTCCAATGCCAATATAGCCGTGAGGGGAAATGGGACATACTGCACAGGAAAGAGTACGAAGGCAGCTAGCACTTCCCAGTACCTGATGACTCAGTCACATGTGAGCAGGCGGAACGACAATAATAGACACCACATTCAGCTTTTTATGCCCCTTCACAGATTCCACAATACCAACAGAACAGCAGGGGATCATCACAGATTTACACCATCAAACTCGAAACGTACTTTGCATGTACATATATTATAACCCCAAACCTATATAACAAAAATCTGATCTCAGTCTCTAGTTTACTTCAGTACATTCATCTTTCTATGATCAATTTTATATTTTAAGGATATCTACACGACATCATCTTATCACTCCGACCACTATATTGTCAATAATGAAACAAATCTGAGGGAAATGCAATATTTACATCATTTTTATCTAACACACATTTCCTCTGGAAGTGACAATAAAATAAAAAAAGCAGCGCACTGTGTAAATGATTCACTACAGGTCGTAATACTGCAAATGTTTCTACAATCTCTTCACAAACTGTTTGTGTTCACTAAGAGATAACAAAACTACAAAGCAACATGCGTATCAACTGTGTGACCAAGCCTTGATAAATTGGGGGTTTGCAGACCAGAGTGTGTGTGTGACAAACCCCCAGGTCTCCCAGTATGAACCAACTCAGCGTTTCTCACACACAGACAGAGACTCCTTGGGTATGCAGGCCCATTCAAAGGAGGAGGAATTCCACCCTGTAAGCCTTTTCTTCTCTTTCAAGCTGTTTGTCCCCAACCGTCCACTATTCAGTTTGCTCATTCTACTGTTCACTGCTAAGACCCCTGAAGGAAGACCACGTGGGTGCATGTGCGGTATACCAAGCCTCCCTTTGCAGAGAGGCCGCCCCATAAATTTAAATTTAAGAAACAGTATCATTGTGTGGATGCCAGTGGACTACTTACTTGTGGTGTTGCCTTGCATCTGAATTATACATTTTGAATCCTTGCCCATCTCCCTGGAGTTGAAGGGCCGAACTCGAACGGCGACTTTTACAGACGCCCCAGACATGATTGCAGCTTAGGACCGGCTCCCAATAAGAATCCTTATATATCCCTCCTATAGGAAACACAGAAAAAGAGATGTTTGCATTGATTTTTATAGAAAATATTAAAAAAAATAAAAAGGAATGGAACAGAGGATGTAAATCAAACACCATCAGAGTCCACCGCCTCTTCATTTCCAGTAACAGTCCACAACAAATATGGCCGACCAAAGCCAGTGAAGAGCTTTCATATTTTGTAAACAGCAGCTGATCAAACATTCAACAGTTACCTAAAGGCGGCGTTTGATGCATTCAACTCCACGGTAGGTGCGAAATACGCTTTTGCCAATTAAAATGTGAATACAGCATTAATCGATTTGCATGCAGAGGGAGCATAATTGATATTTTCTATTGAAATAAGTTTGCAATATGTCGACAGTCAATTTAAGCGAATACACAGGGCAAATATCTGCTGTTTTCCACGTCCTTGCAGTCAGCCATACTGGCTGAAGCATACGCCCATGAAATTCTATCTCCTCCTGTTTGGTGTGGGCTACAGCGGGTTCCTGAGCTGGGCCTGTGCGCTGCATCCAGCAGTGTCCATCCATCCTGCGCACACAAAGAGCTTTAAACCTTCATGTTTAAAGAAAACATTAAATTCGCCCATGTTCGGGGGGAAGTAGGCTAATCCTCCGCCGCTGCATGATGATGTTGTGGAACAGTGCAGGGAGGAGTTGTCATGATTGTTTGAGCAGCACACACTTCGACACATTGTTCCCGGTACGTGAGAGGGGGCAATAGTTTGCTTTGAATCCTAATGGATGCAGTATTTCATACATTTCAACCGCTACTATGCAGTTTTTTTTACTGTAAGCTAGCGTTTAGCCATGTTGAATGGATGGCTTCAGTTTCGATCTAACGTTACGAGACGGAAGCTCCTGTGTTTCCCTGTCCAGCCATTTACAAAATACTGTAAACAACTAGCATTTAACACTTTGTCAATTAAATAGGAATATTTAACTGTGAGCACAACCGGGAGTATGCAGCGGTCCAAGCGCACGTCTCGGTGACCATTAGCTAACACACACTGCCTCACCTGCTAATAACAAACGCCTGGAATTCATCTGCAGAGACGAGCTGGTCCACAACAACCGAGACAACAGATTCAGGAATAGAACTTTACTCACGTCTGAGGTTGATCGCCGCGACACCAGCAGCAGCTGAGCAGTGAGAAGTAACGGTAGCTAGCGGGGCGTCGATGGTGATGAGAGTGTGCGAGTGTTTTTATATCAAAATCTGCCAAAACTGATAGAAAGTCCACTTGGATGAAAAACACCCATTCTAGCGGTGTCTTCCGCCGGATGGAGCTGAGATTGCGACCTCGACGAGTTTCTTTCCCCGTTCAGATAATGTGTATAAATAAAAAACCCGGCGGGCGTCTCTCTGCACAGGAGGAGAAGAAGAGAACTGATAGATCGACTTGATTTAAAGAGATTACGTCAACTTGCTCTCGCCGACCTCTGACCGACAGGCCGGCGAGCCAATGAGCGGAGAGACGTCGGTGACTAACGCGACGTAGAGCCAATAGTAATCCTCAGATTGGGCAGGGAGAAGAGGGGGGGCGGGGCCTCTTCTTGTCTTCTGCTTTTTTTTTTACGAACGTGACGTCACACTGCAGGATTTCTACCCACCCAGCACGGCTGTCACCGCAACACGCAGGGTCACCGCGAAGAGCGCCGCCTAGCGACCATGTCTCCTCTCAGCAAAATAAATAAATAAAATAAATAAATAGCTGCTGATACCGGCCTGCGTTTCATTACCATCACAATTTATACATTCCTGTTCTGCATTAATGTGAAGTGCCATAAGGCCTATTTGACCTGCAGATGTGCAAGATGATTTATTTTGAAACACATACATTAAAAACCACATCAGAAAATATATTTCCTTGTACTTTTTTTCTCTCGATATAATTCACTTTCTTAGTGAATGTTAATGTTTAATAATGTAAAATGTATGATTATGTTCTGGCAAAGGACCAGAGGTGACCAAGGAGATCTGTCTGGCAAACTACTTAGCCTCTTTTAAATCTCTCTTAAAGACGTTTTTATACATGTATTTTCTCCTTGTTCAGATCTTACCGACTATTTTGATCATATTGTAATGTTTTATTTAACCTTGTTTTTATTCTTTTATCTGATAAATTAGTTTATTTTTGTGTGTTGTGCTCTAATGCTGTGTGATCTTCCAATTGTTTCCCTTTTAATTCTTCTAACTTGTAAAACAGTGCAACTGTGTTTTACTTATAAATTAGACCGGTATCTGGAGGGAGGCTGAGAGTAGAGACAAACAACTCTTTATCCAGTCAACTTATTGATATGTAACAGAACTGTAACAGTTCAACAGTTCATTCTGAGGGGAAAAAAACAGTGACGAGTTGAGACATAATGTGCATCATCATTTATTTCAGTTCAAAATCCTAGCTTCCAAAACAGGTTTGTGGTTAAAGGAAATCATTTCCTGTACAGTTAAGGTCAGCAAGGTCAAGTTAGGTACAGTGCCATTTTGAAGAGACCATGTTGAGGTGAGATGTCAGTGGCTCTGAAGACCAGACATTTGATGGTGTGCTCCTACGATGGTGGTTGTGGTGTTCATGCTACATTCGCTCATGATCCATTCACTTCACTTAAGAGAGGGTCATTTGTCCACGAGGCGCTTCTGAGGATCTGGACGTGAGGCCATGCACACACACAAAGTAAATTCACTCAAGTAAAGTCAGCAGGGAGGAATTGTGACTAAAAGGAACAACTGAACATACTGTATCTTGGTAAACCACTGCTCATCTTCTTACTGTACTCAAAAGGAAGCTAACATTTAGGATTAGTTTATGTTTAGCTAAATCCTTATTGGATATCCCAGTTCTGAACTTCATCTAAAAGCACAAACTGTGCGTGTTAGCTCTGGGACACCAGCATACATTTTGTGGACTCAAATTCATTAATTGTCACAGTCTTCATAGATAAAACTCAAAGGGAGCTAGCAATTTCATCAGAACCCCCCCCCCTCCCCTCACTCTCCCAAATGTATCGCCCTCCCACCTGCCCCAAATAATTCTAAGTCTTTAATGAAGCCGATGTACACAGTATTACAAAACAAAATGAGAACATTAAAGGAAAATGATCAGTGAAGTGGATGTATGCACCTCCCTAGTAAACCTGTTGGTGGAAACTTAATTCTCGCAGCATTAAAATGCATTAACTAACTCTTGTTAAATATATGTATATATTTTGATATATATATACACAAACTCATGAGAAAAAAAACGTAAAAGTCTTAACTTTATTATGTTTTATTTTTAGAACCATAATAATGGTTTTGAGACAAAAAGGGTAAATGCAAATAAAAAAAACTTAAATCAGGTCTCCTTTTTTCCATTCATAATGTTTTTTAGTTGTCATTGGTAGTAGTGAGACTGAATTCAGGCGTTTTGGACGATCCCTTGATGATGGTTAGAACGTTTCAGCCGTTGGTGGCGTGCGGTCCTCAAAAGGGCCGTCCACCTTGTTTCTCTCTCATCCAGGTGTGGATCCTCTCCTTCAGCTCTGGGACTGTGGAGTTAACAACAGACTGTGAGGAGCAGCTAACAACTAATGTTCACAATCAACAGAATAGAACATTTTTATATGTAATTAGTGAGGAAACGGCATTGTGGATTGTAGGTTTACCTGACTCCAACATGCTCTCTGTGAGCGGCTGCCTGTTGAAGGGATCGGTTGGGGAGTTGAGCAGGTGGCGTAGGATGATGGATCGATCCATGATGTTCCCCGAAGGTAGAATCACAGGGTCAGTCATCAGTGTGTCCATCAGGGGGTCTGTTAATACACAGTCACATGATCATGTTACAGAGAATAAAAGACAAAAACAGTCCTAAAACAATCATCAACTGTCCTGGTTTAATCAATCTGTGCTGCACAGAAATTGTTTTACTTGCAACACAAGTGGCATCTATCAGAGTGATTTATATCTCATTTAGCTTTTTCTTGTTAAAAAGGCATTATAAAGTTGAGAACCTAATTGACAGATTGTGCCTCGTTTTTTGAGCTTAGTATTCAAATGATGTGCATTGATCTAAATAGAGGGGTTTTCTGTTCGCTGATCTACTTTCTGGGTTTGATCACCTATTTTGAAAGGAAAAAACAAACAAATTCAATGACAAGCATGTGAGGCATGTCTTCATCATCAAAGACATGAATGTGAGCCAGTGACATGCACAACCACAAAAATTCAGTTTTATATGACAGTGGACCTAGCAAAACACCAGTTAACAAAACATCCAATAAATATCCATTGAGAGTATTCAACACGGTGTGCCCTTTATTGAAATGTCACAGGGTTGTTACAGTAGGACTTGTGCGTTACAAAAATAAAACCTGCCGTGGGAGTTTTTAACCACATAGAAAGTCGATACACAAGCCTCCTGTACGGCACACTCCTATCAACTGTGGTGGGTTGGCTGGCGTATCTAGGAATCAAAGGAGGTATGTGGGCCACGTTCTCGGACTAGATTATATTAAGTCTGTGGTTATACGATAGCCCCCGCTCTAAGCCGTCTATATGACCTCTATGAGCTATAAAATCCCCCGCAAATGTCTGGCATTTTCACACATTTCAATGTCCGTCTGCACCGACTGACCTGAGGTCACAGGATTTCTCAGCAACTGACTTTATCTGCTTGGGGTCAAACAGTCAGTGACTTGCTAGATGAGGCTAAAGTCAACACAAAACCTTTATTATTTAATTCTAACATTACAAATTTAATTTTAAAGATGATGCTGTGATAAAAAAATAGCTTATCTGATGGTTTATGTGGTGTATTATAGCCATTCCTTCTGTACTTATTACTAATATATATATATATTTATTAAGCAGGCCTATGGATTTCCTAATTACATAGGATTGATAGTAAAGTATATAGAAAAGTGGGAAATTAACAAAGAAGAGCATTTCCTCAGCCAATTTACCTTTTCTGGATAAATGGATTTAAATGTTGAAGGTATAGTATAATGCTTTTAAAAAACTTTGGACAAACACACACATATACACACCTTTGAACTCGTCAGGTGCATCACTGTAGTCCATCTCAGACTGGGAGTTCCTGGCGACTATTTCCTCCACCTTATCAGACAGCAGCTTGAATTTTTCAATGGCGATGGATGACTTGATTCCAGCCTTCCTCATCTTTGAGATCACCTCTTCAAAGAGCTCACGGCTGTACGACCGCTGCACAGAAACAAACAACAAAGGAACTTGGTTCTATCAAATGGACACAGTACCACTTAGTAAGTTACAGTGAATGATTTGAACTTCTTACATAAACACATTAAAGTGCCAATCTTGCAGATTTTCATTAAAATAACACAATGGCATTCACATACTTTATCACTCTTTGAAACACTGTATTTATGTGATAAACTGTATACATAAACTTCATCAGTACCAACCTGGTCGTCTGCAATTGCTTTAGCAAAACGGGCACAGTCCAGCTGCAGGTAGATATCGGTCAGCTGGTCTAAGAGCTTCTTGGGCTCAAAGCCGTATTTCTCAGGGTTCTCCACCTTCAGGTCCCGACACTTTGGCCCACAGAGTTGCTGGAGGTTAAAGTTCAGCATGGCAGCTAAACGAGGCCCAAGCTCCTATATGCATAAGAAGCCACTGTTTAGAATAGTTCATCTGTGTCAGGATCCAGGCAGATAATGTAGCATTTGCCGTTATTATATAGTTGACAACGCATTTCTCATCTTATAGCCTAGAATACATTAATTGCAATTGTGACCATTTTACAAAATGTCCAGTGGGGGCAGCGACACTCACAGGCCTGAGGAAAGGCTTCTGGACCTGCTTGGTGAGGATGTGGAACATTTCAACCGTCTCTGTGGCCAAGGCCAGATAGGAGCGAGACACCCGCTCATCCTGAGTCAGCTGGGACTGGCGGCTCTGCTGCTGCTCCTGAAGGTTGGCAGGAAAACACTTTGAAAACTATTTCTTCCACGGCTGTCCACTAGATTCACATCTCAGCACAAATACAAATGTGGCGAGTTAAGGTGAAAATATGTTCCAGCTCAAAATATCCCAGTAACCTTTGTAACAATTTTTTCTTAGCTGGTTTAGTTTTTGTCACCTTCTATTACAGGTTAATGCAGCATTCAGGTCATATCAAGGGTAATTATTATGATCAAGTAATATAATCTCATACAAACTTATAAATAGTGACCATGTTAATATTCAGGTCATAACCACTTCAGAACTGACCCTCGGTAGCTGCTCCCACTGCTCCTTATTTTTCATCTCTTCTTGAACTTCGTGGATACGCTTCAGGGACTCAAGGCTCTCGTCTAACAAGAAGGTGGTGTCGTTTATCAGCATGTTGATGTAGCGCACAAACTGCTTTCCAGAGCTAGAGGGGAGTAGGAACAAGAGAAGATGAAATTCAAATTAGAAAACAATTTGACCTGAAATAAATAGTTTTTCCTGGATCAGAACATTTTACGAAAAGCACACTCACTTGAACTCCTCCATGAAAGTGCCATGGTGGGCAATGTTCTGCCAGAGACTCTTGAAGATCGTGCTGATATGGTACCGTATAGTGAACTTATCATAGAACTCGCTGGTGGCGCCGGTATGCTCAACATCTGACCAGAGGAGACAGGGTTGTGGTGAAAATGACAATAAAAATATGTATGGCTCAGCTGGATAACAACTAAAAACTTTATCATTCTTACGGACTACAGTATACATAGCACTCACCTGTGTAGAACTTCATGAGGGCAGGGACCAGCTGTTTGATGGACAATGGGTGGTTCTCCATCATTTCGGAAAATCGCTGAGTACGGGGCTGTACAGCAGGGTTGGTGACGAACAGCACCTCCACCAACTTGGCGATAAGGTAGGGGTTCCTGATGTAGTTCTGGCTGCAGATGAACACCACCAAGAAGGTGACAATGTCCTGGACACATGGCTCATATAAAACCTGGGGAGAATACCTGGAACAAAGGAGGAGGGTAAAGTGGAATAAGGGATTAAACAAGCCAAAAATGTCTATCAAATCAATCCTGGTGTCTTCTGTGTGGATGCAGATTTTTGCAAGTATCAGTTCACTGCTGATGACAATTACTGTGAGCGACGATCAGAACTTACTGCACAACAAAAAGCAGAAACTCAGCCACATCTTCAATGTAGAACTCGGGGAGAGCAGCAAAGCTTTTGGGAATCTCAGGGTTCAGTGGCAGGTTAATGCTGCAAGGGATGAAGAAATAAATATGAATACCAATTTAAAAATTACCGTGAACTGAAACACAGCATGACAGACAGCAAAGACTGTAGAAGAACAAATCCCTCTGTATGGGGCCACATCAGTTCCATTTGAATCAATATCACACCAATGAGAAACATAGTCAGTGGTCTGGTGGCTCACTTTGGATAGGCAGGGTCCACCATGCGGAGAATGAGCTGAATAACTGTGCTGTAGAACTGCAGACATCTGCGGAGCAGGTTCTCATCCAGAAGGCCCACGTCAGCACAAGCTTTGGCTCGCACCAGTTTCTGACAGGAGAGAGTCACACATGATGAGGATCAAGTCTCTGTAAATATGCTCTGCTATAGAATCCTGCAAGTTTCAGCATTTTAGGATAGTGCAAGGTACAGTGAACTGAGAGATGAGAATTTGTCTCTCCCTTTAAATCACTCTACAAGGTCTGATCAATAAATGAAGGGAAGTGGGTGCATCCACAAGAATGGGAAACTTACTTTGAGCTGGGTTTTACAGCGCTTGAGCATCTCTCTGTGTCGACTGGCCAGGGGAGAATCTTTCCATTGGTTTTCACTGTTCTTCAGCTCCTCTACAGTCCTAAAAGGGTAAAGACAGCAATATTAACGACGATAAGAATGCTTAAAATATGAATGTGTGTGTGTTCATATGTGCGTGTGTACCTGTTTAGTTCACGGATAGCTCGCAACCTGCGGATGTAGCGCCTGCAGCCAGGCAGGATAGACAAATGGTGGGCGTGCAGTGTCAAGAAGAAACACTCTGTGGGGAACTTGGGTTCTGAGAACTTGTTGGGGTCGTCGTCTGTTTGTGTGAACAAATATTATTCATTATTTCCAATAAAGAAGCACATAACAGCATCAGTCAGAGGCAGCCTGCCAGATCTTTATCAGCTTTACTACCATTACAAACACAAGTTAGTGTAATCTAGGTCACATTAGATAATGTTTCCAAGGATTTTATTTAATAGTTTCAATCGTAGCGTGTCACATGAACTGCTTACAGTACGGAATGTGTTGCTGCTGTTATTTTGAAGATGAGGGAATGCAGCAACACTAACACAAGCATGATTCATCTGAGATTATTTGGCTTGCTTATGAAAAAAAATCATGTCAAAAATCTGGCATGTGAATGAATCACAGAGAACTGATAAATATGCAAAATGGCTCCTACGTGTGCAATTAACAGATTTTGCAAAATGGCAAATACCATTTATTCAACTTGTATTACTGAAACAGCAAAGCATAATAATTACTCACTCGCTTCATACTTTAAGAAAATAACATTTAAAAAAAAAACATTATGTTACCTAGACCTTTCACAAACACATATCTATGTTTTTTCATGTCAAGCTTACGCAATTCAGTCAGCCAGCTTTTCAGCTCCTCCATAGTGGCCTTTAGACGCGTTTCCTCTGAGCTGACAACAAGGCGACAGCGTGGGTGGAAAATGTAATAAGGGTCCACCGTCTCCAGCTTGATCTTCATGCTCAGCTGTTGCAGCACCCATAAGAAGTTCAGCATGAAGCCGTCTGTAGACACCAGCTTGTCATCGGTCTGAGAGGAAAAAGAATGGAATGTTCAAAAGATGTTGATACAACCTGATTGAAAGACAAATGACAAAATGTTTTACTTTTTTTGTCAACAAAGTGATCCATTAGGTTCTGTAGATTTAACATTTACATTACAGTTGGTCTGCTATCTTGACTCTTTTGCTAGTTTTAGGAAAATCAGGTGGCTGATATTTAGCCAAAACAATACCAGAGCTTTTGCTAAATACTAAAACACACTCTCTAAAAACTTGAATTAGATTTTTGACCATCTAGTTTTATGTGTTTTTACAATTAAACAAGTTATGTGAAAAAAATATGCCATGGTATAAAAGTGAATCTGTTTTCATACTACTGTATTTCTTAATGTGTTACGTGTGATGAGGATACACAAAATGTATATTAATTACTCACCTGCATCTGAGCTTTCTTCACATTGTAATTGACTAAAGCTGCCATGTAATTAAGAGCTAACTCGCGCGTCTCTCCATTTAGTAGGATGTTATGAAGAACTTTGAACAGGTCACCCTAAAAAAAAAAAAAATGAGGACACACAACTTTAACACATTATTCTTTACTGATACAATGGGTACAATGTTTATTTAAAACATTTAAGTGGAGACTCACCCTTGCTGACTCCAGGTAGTGCTGCAATGACTGGCTGACAACTCGTGTGTTCTCTATGGTGATGGCTGGGCCCGAGAAATATTTGTCTCCTACTTTGGTCTAAAGGAAAACATGGACATTACAAATCATCAAAACTCAATTTTACTTTAAAATTTTGATGTCTCGCCAGTGTCCATTCTCAGAAACAGCTTTCGGCAGGAGCTTAAGGAATGAGCATACTGTTCATTTTGCAACTCACATCATCCTCAGCGAACACAGAGAGGCTGAAGGAGGCTCCCAGGTAAGACAGTCTCTGGATCTCTCGGCCAGAACCAGGGCTCAGAGGTTTGGGACACCATAGAGGCAGCGACGTTACCTGCACAGACGAGCCAGGATGGACCCATATTACATATGGGTCCACAGGGTTTTTGTGTTGTCAAGTCACAAACATTTACCACATTTAATTGTCTAGTGGAGCGAGTAACGACCCATCACCAGAAGCTTAAGCTGACAACCATGGAATACAATGAACTGAACAATCTATTCCTTTGTGCTCACTCAGCTTAAGTCCCTAGAAGCTAAATGTCCCAGTCCTTTTCATTTTTTTGTTTTGCCATGCATCTGTGGAGCAGAAAGAAGTCCATCATGACAAAAATAAGCACAACATATTTTTATGTGCTGATGAAAGCTGGGTATGTTGGTATGAGGAAGGTACAGACAACAAAGACAACAGCCAGACTCAAAATAAAATTCCAGTCTCATGAAAAGAGACTGGAATTAGAGAATTAGAGAACTAGAATTAGAGAACTAGAAAAAGCCTAAATAATCTATGGGGGACACAGTGATGAACAATTAAACGTAGGTCTGGCAATATGACTTTAAATCACGATTATTTCAAACTTTTACCTCGATTACAATTAATGTACAATTATTTTATTCCGCCTCCACAGGAGTCACTGGACACTGTCACTGGACACTGGTCAACAAGCAACTCTGCTCCTAATCACTCACACGTAGAACTGATCTTTATAATAACCTGCTGAATTCATATGTATGTGTTCGTGGATAAGTGGGGCATCGCTTGTTCCGCAACAATGAAGTTAAAACACCATGTTGCTTCATAATCCACAGGAGGAACTTCTCTCCTTATATGTCATAATTAAACTTTAGTAATACTTGAGTATCTTACCAAACTGCACACTGGGTGAGTCTTTCCAAACTTAATTTCACAAAGTTCAGCTAATGCCTGTAAAAACAAAACACAATGCAAATCTACATTTACAATTTTCTTCATAGTCATGTTTTGTGTACAGATCAATCCGGTAACATGGTTTATTTGTATGACCATAAAACAATGCATGAGGTTTTTTGCAAGACACAATCACAGCATTTACAACAGTAAGTTTGGGATCAGTTAATGATTTTCTGTTTTAGTTACTTTGTCATAAAAGACATTTCTCTGACTAACAAAACATAGTATACAATGCTCAAATTACAATAATTTAATAAACTTAAGTCCACCAAAATCACAGATGTCCCAAATGAGATTTTGGTATCCAATTATTTGGTATGCTTACATAGATGTTAAGAAAAAGCTAAATCTTTGCTCGGAATTTCTAGATAAGATTGTAAAGAAAACCCTGGGAATACCCATCCAAGAGGAGAAGCAGCATAATGGGAACACCATTAAATGTGTATTTAAGGATGAGCGCACACGTGTACATGTACCCTACATCTGGAGCTGTCCATCTACTGAGTAGGGAGGTTATTTGACAGGGTGCCAGAGCCTCAATAAACCAAGCTGTACTGTACATCCCCTGTATCTCTACATTAACTCTCATCTCCTGTCTGGTACTTCAGTGTAGATCAGACGAGGACAAAACATCTCCTTACCATGAGCGGGAATTTAAAGTTGTCACTGTCAAAAGAACATTCTTTAACTGCAAGAGCCAGCCCATGGAGGATAGGAATGAAGATCTGAAAAATAAAGATACAGAACGATAGTAAACATGTCATGTTTTATTAGTGCTGTGTCAACTTTGGAAACTGCATTTCCAGCTATCTATCAGCTTGAGGATGACTGCACATTTGCCTGAATTATAGCAATTTCTTCATCACCGTGAAGCTGTTTGAGTCAATGACCTAAAAAAGGTAAATGTCTGTATTTATCAGCCCTTTTTTAGTCTTGAAGACCACTCAAAGCAATTTTCAGTACAGTTTTGCCATCCACCCATTCACACACATTCATACAGTGCTTATATGTGCAGCACATCATTATACACTGCTGGTGGCGAATTAGTATTAACACATGTACAAAAAAAATGGATTGACGTGCTCCCCACCTGTCTGAACACTCCTTCCTCCGGGTGGGTAATGCGTGCCAGCTCCTGAATAAAACCGTAAGGAAGGTTCCGACACAGCATATAAGGTACCAGCAGAGACGGCTGGAGAGGGCTTCTGCATGCAGAAAACAAACAGAAGCAGAGTGGTGACAATAAATAAATAAATAAATAAATAAATAAATAATCTGTCTGGAGGCAAGGTGAAAGAGTAGTTGCTATGGAGACTCAGAAAAGAAAAAAGGGACATAATGTACAAAAATATAAAGACGGATAAGAAAACAGCCAAAACATTCACACTATGCTGCCGGCTTTGCTCACCGAGGCTGGGTCAAGGTGCCTTGCAGGACCAGGGCAACGTGAGAAATACACTGAGAGCGAATGTTACTGAGAAGCTGGCTGACATTTGGTTGGCTGCAGATCTGAGGGAAAAGCGGGGAAGAGAGGAGAGAAACTGTTAGAGGTGTGATAAAAATGTATGCTGACAATGTCAAAGAAACTCTCGCAGACTCTGTTGAATCACAGCACTCTTTGATGAGCAAAACCTCCGCTCATTTCCAGACCAACTGGCCTGCAGCTAGTCTCCGAAGTACAAAATGTTCCCCTGTTCTCAGACATAGTGAATAAGCGTAAAAGAACCTCAAATATCAGTTTTTACTATCACAAGGGTTATTGTGCTAAAAATGAATACACATCTTAATTCTTGAATAGAATCTCTACAAAACTCTCTTCTTTATCTTTTTTTGGCATCAATTTTCTAAACACAACCTGGTTGAGACATTTATTTGTCTTGCAGACAGTGAGCTACCTTGGGAGCTTTCCTCTCCTCCATGCCAACACTGTCAAAACGCTCAATGAGGTAGTTCAGCATCTCCGTCTCTTTGCATGCTTCAATGGTGAAGCGGTCGCTGGCTGAGTCGCAGGACATCCCCCCTCCACATGCACCAAGACTATAAACAGGACGGCAAACACAGAAACAAGGACAGAGAGGGGCTCTTTCAGTACAAGAAAACAGCACAGCACAGAGAGATGTACCTTTAGCATCAAACATTATCATGGCTGTATGGTTAACAAGCACAAACCCATTCTCAAGGCTCCTGAAAGAAACAAACTATGAAGGCATTAGTGACAGCATTTCACAATCTCAGTACTGGGAACTTGGGAAAAGAATTTAAATAAAATAACAATAATATTCAAGTCTTTGAAGCCAATATTATGATTCAGCACATTTAACAACAGTGGTGATGTGAGTTTAAATTGCTGTTAGTGGTCAGCTGTAACTGCAAAACCTGCATGTGAGCTGCTTCAAAGCACTGACTTGAGGGCAGCAATACATTTCTCTCTGGGTTACAACAGTTCCTGATGCTCAAATATAAAATAAGCACAACAGATTATTGTTAAAAACCTGAAATAGCAATGCTCTTTTTTTCGTGTCCTTTTTTCCTGAAGAAAGATGAGATGCAAGTTGAACTAAAGCTTGGAGTTTGCTCGACAATTTGACTAAGCGGAAGTAGAAATGCCATGGAGCAGAAAATAAGTACCATTTCTAATTTAATCGTGCATAAAACTCATATACACATAATTCTAGTCTCCTTGTCACATACATAACAGTCACATTGTGTATGGGGTAAATGATATTGAAATTTCCCCCTAAAAGTTTTCTGGGTTAAGAGTCATTTATCTTGTCTTGTACATGGAAGTGTACTGAGGATTTTCATACAGATAAAAATGTATTTCATAAGGCTATACCGATAAATATAAAATAAATAGGCCAAAAATGGTATAATTAAATATAGTATAATATCTCAAACATTATCTCGGTTCTGTAGCAGCATATTTACTACTTGGATCTATATCGGCTGAGACTAAGTTTATTACTTATGATCATATCATACTTTAAAAGTTATATAGTGACTGGATCTTATGACTAAACCTCTGAAGACAAAACAAGTGAAGCAATCTCAAAGATAGCTAGGCCTCCATCAGTTTAACGCTCACCACTCTTCCCTGGTTTGTTTGTGCACCGTTAGTCGTAAAGCCTCCGGGGGCCCACCACTGAGCAAGCATTCACACATGAACACACCGTGCAGCGGTGTACCTGGACCCAAACTGAACCCGCGCAAAATCCTCCTCCTCCTCAGACTCTTCATCACTGCTGTCCTGAGACATGTCAGACAGGGCAAAGAACAGGAACGACAAGGGGCTGATGTGACGAGGACAGGAGGAGTGAGGGGAAAGAATGGAAGAGAAGAGGATTGTTGTGCAAGTATGAGGAGACAGAAGGGACGTAAAAAAACATGGAGAAATGTGTTATGGTAACACAGTGGCTAGAAAGAGAGGACAGGGAAGAAGGGATCACTACGAAAAGGACGCTGGAAGGCTGCATGCTTGCTTAAAAAACATTACTTGTGCTGTTTTTTTAAATATTCATTAATGCCATTTTGCCTGCAACTTTTATGTACTGTCAGACCATTCTTTCAACTAATAACTGAGCTGAGTGTCACTACCTCTCACACAACTTCTCTTGAGTAAGCCGATGCCAAGAAGCGTAAAGCAGGAGCTTTTAAACATGTTTAATTATATCTAATATTAGGGTTAGAACTTTTTAAATTATATACATTGAGGATCACTTTCCCCATTCACGTGAAAGGTAAAGTGGTCAGTCTTTTGGACTCCATTGTATCTTAAAAATTAACTGGAATGCCTGATAATTGCCTGAACACCCCATATATTAGCATTTTTTAATCAGCTAATGTAATTGAGTTTGATAAGATTGATTATGTGTGTGTATTTTGAATTACCCAGACATTAAATCACAATTTGTAATAAACAACATACTGTTGATTTTTTTTTTTTAATTATTGCTACTAGAATTCTCTATTTCTCTTAACTTGTGACTAAAAACAAAAATGCAAAAATATCAAGTTGTTCTTTGGCTTTTAAAACAAGTTATTTAAATGTTTCTGCGAAAGGATTATTATGAGCTTGAGTTGATGAAAACTGCCTACATGAAACGTATTATAAGCAGCATTATTTGCAACAAAAAATATTTAGTTGAAAGCCTCATAGCGTTTCACAAGAAGTTAAGGTTTTAGTTTGCTTGCTTGTGCACTACAAACTCACACACAGATGGCAGATGAGATACCTAGATGGTGGGATCCTGGAACCAAAGGCAGTTTGGCGAGCGTTCGATCTGGGAGAAGGGGGCACCGTGGTAGGGGGTGTGGAGGAGGGCAGGTTGTGAGCCCCAGGGGAGCTCAGGGAGAGGGACTGGGGGCTGAGTGGTGGCACAGGAACTGGGGTGTTGGGAGGAACAGAGGGCCCAGCGGGGCTCGGAGAGGGTTCAAAGAAACCAACTCCTCTGTGTCCCCAGCTGGATGGGGAAGGAGCCCCCCCGGAAGAGGTGACAGAGTAGGGCCGATAGCGTTGGGAGATAGGCAGGGGGGCAGATGGAGGGTTGAGGGAGTGTCTCGGAGTAGCAGTAACAGGTGGAATGTGGGGAACAATGAATTGTGGGGTAGAGGGGGTAGAGGGTGTAGAAGGTGTAGAGGGTGTAGTAGGGGTGGGAAGAGACGGAGAAGTCCTCTTGGCTACATCCAAAGCCATTGGGTGAGGACTACCACACCCATACAGACTGTGGACAACATTGATAAGATGATCATTAGCAAAAAATAATCAGACACCAATGTCTTGAAAAACAGAAATGACCCAGGCAAAATCAGGAAAATCAGGAAAGCACACATATGGCGGCATCAAACTGTAAACCAACGAGTGCAGATGACAACCAATCCACAGTCTTGATTTGTCTCTGGGAGTCTTCACGGCTCATAGTACTGAGTCAAGGTACTTGCCTGGACAGAGAGCTGGCACCAAAGGATCCTGCACTGGGGCCCATGGGACTGCCACCGAGGCTGGAGGGCTGCACCAGCGTCAGTCGGTGGTCAGGAGATTTGGCTGCTGCAATTGGCTGAGAGGTGGCGGTCAAGCTCGCAAAGGGGTTGTGGATACGTGACTGGGTGGACATCATTAAGACTTCCATCAGGATCTGGCCGATGAGGTCTTTGAAGTCAGAGTATGCTACAGAAAGAAGAAGAAAAAAAAAAATCATAAAACAGTCAAGTTACCAAATGCAGTTAAATAAAATTTCCAATTTTTACACCGTCATTCAGCTTGTTACGGTTTAAGAGATAAAGATGCTGCTCAGTAACATACCATCTTTAGGGTTCTGGTGGAACTCTGTAGCCAGTGAAGGGAGAAAGATGACATCTCTATCCTGTTCCTTCCACGATACGCGGAGGATCTTACAAATGAGCTGCAGAGCCTGTTCTTCGGAGACATCAGAGTTTGCAGAGGTTTCCTAGCAAGATGGAATAGAGACAACAGTAATGGTTTGATCACACCCCAGAGCCATTTGCAGCCTAAATGTCAGAATTTGCATAACTTTGATTGTCATTATAGTCATTATCTCTTGATCTCCCTGGTCTAACAAGTCACAGGTATGGTAGAGGGAGTGGAAATAAATAGCATCGGTGGAAAGTCGCCTATCACGTTCCTGTATATACTGAAAGACTGCTGTAGTGTTTACTCATTTAAAAACTGACTTGATCTGAAGATGGGCTTGATCAAAGTCAAGTCAGCCAATTAATTCAAGATAAAACACTCCTGTTTGAGTACGCTGCTGTTTACCTTATCTGTCAAGTTCCTCTTCTCCCTGCGATCGCTGTCCTCCACCTCCATGTTCTCTATCCCTGAGTCCACATCCACCTGGGACATGCTGGAAGAAAGAAAAGAGGGATGCATTGCTCATCAAGTCTCTTCAACCCTAATCAGACCATACTAACACTCAAACCTCAATGATCCACTTATCATCTTCTTTACAAAAATCAGATTCACCAGATCTTGTAAATCTTGTGGCCTTGATATGAAAATCGATATTCCTTTTAATAATTGATAAAAAAAAATTTAAAAAAAAGAATAATGAAACTGAAACTTCAAAAACGAAAGACAGTTATAATTTTATATCATAACAAACTTCTGCTAATTATATAATTTATTCATCATAATTAATTCTTTTTTGGGTTGAAGGATGAAAATCTGTCACTATTAGAATCTGATATAATTAAAGTTGAACAAAACCTCTGTTCTACATTATGGAAGCAACCTTTCTTTTGTTTTTACAGTTCACATAGCTTACCTCTTTTCACAGGAGGCAGTGTCGATGTCCATGCTCTGCGATCGGGACAAACTCTGGGACTGAGTCTCAAGGCTGTTGGAAGGGGAGCTGGAGAGGGAGCTGACGCCCTCGCTGCTCTGACTACCATACGCCACCCCTGCAAAAGCAACACACCACAACTGAGCACCTCTGAAGCACAAAAAAGGATAAAAAATGCATCATAATATTTTTGACATAAGTCTTGATTACATAGGTGATTTTCTTATCGAGTTATATTGTGTGCCTGGTTTAAAATTTGTAGTTTGTTTGCTTTTCTGTTATTTCAAAAAGAGAAAAAAGGTTCATGCAGGTAGTATCTTAGTTTAGGTCTCCCCTAAAAATAGAATCACATTTAGTTTTTTTCTCATTCTGCATTGGGTTTTACTCCATCATGGCTTATTATATTCATCCTTCTATGATGACTTTTAATTAGTTTTTGTACCGTGTGTTTTATATAAATCTTAACTGTAATTGTAATTATTGGTTTGTTATTAAAGAAAGCAGACCATTTACTATAACACTATATAAACCTCAGACCAGATTAAGCAACAATTTAAAGCTATATATTTGATGCAAGGGTTGGTGTTTATGGAAAAAGCCTAATTTAGTCTCACTGGCTCAGATTGGTGTTTTTAAGATCAACGTGGTGTGTCATACCATTATAAGCCCTCATTACTGCAAACACGTAGAGAGAAAGCTGATTAACACCCAGGATCTTACTGTGGACGAAGGGATGGAATTAACAACTCTCTCCTGGTTGCACGACAATCATATCATTACCAACTGTTAACTCAGATAAACACTGTGTACCCTTGTGTTGTGTCAAATAGAGTATTCATAACAAACACATTGATTTGTGCCGAAGGCTCGAATAACTGCAATGAAGGAGATCACAAATTTGAATAAATTCTGAAAAGTAGCAGTGGCCTTAAAAATGTACTTTTGTATAACAACACCAGCCCATTATGAATACAATGACATGAAACTGGCACTGCATCCATACATGGCAAGTGCATTTTCTAGAGCATCCCACAGGCAGAGGCAACAATTCTCACTCTGTACAGCAGGGCCTACACCTGGTACCAGACAGGGACACTGTGATCACAACAACCTGCTTCTGTTTTCATCAGAGTCAAGATGTGCATCTGGTTCTTTCTGGTAAAATATTAGTGTCATAAATATAAAAGGTCCTTTTCAGTATTGTGTACAGTCTGGATCAAACAGAGATGTTTATCTGTAAAGCCTCAGAGACAATGTCTTTCAAGACAATTAGTGTAGAATGATAAGGTTAGACCACAGATCACACAAGAAGCTAACGTTTAAAACTCTGTGGTGACAACCAGGCTAAGCTGCCTGAATCCTGATCTGATGTCAACTTCAAACCTAAATTTGTGAAATTAAAGTATAGCCTGCGATAACAGCAATTAAGGACAAATACATCCCCGAAAAACATGTAGATATTATTCAGTTCTCACCAGAGGTGCCCATAGGGGATGTGGCAGGGGTACCACTGTGGACATTCAGCCCCAATGATTGGGAGGCAGCTGGTGGCAGGGGCTGGGGTGCGACACCTGAGGGTCCATGGAGGGGTCCAGGTGGAGTCTCTCTCTGTGGGGATGTCAGGGGTGTGCTGAGAGGGGTGCCGGGCTGTGACGTCTGTCCGCCTGCCAGTCGCACCAGCCGCCTTCTGCGAATCTGAAACAAATACACCAAAGGAATTTATGTATTCAGTCAAAGTTTTATAATAAAAAAAAATGGAATATTGAATTATTAGTCAATATTTATTTATATCAGGGATAAATGATTGGCACGGTTAACCGTGGCAAAATAAGAAATGGGTGATGATTTCATTTTATTTGATTGTTATATTTGATTTGATTATATTATCCCCAGACAAAAGGCATCATAAAGAGCTGGTCGGTTTTAATAAAACATTTCAGAGTTAGACAGTGTTAAAATCAAAGACAGTACTTATGAAACAGATTCAACATAACCTACATTACGAACAATGTCAAATGTGACCAGTGTTCGTCACAACTCAGCTGAGGAGCTTCACAAATCTGACCAGGAGGTTAAATACGTGTTAACGGTTTCCCAGAGAAAAGAGTTTTAACAGAAACGTAGGTGGTTCAAGATGAGCCGCTCGGGGACCGCAGAAGTCGGCCCACAGTTCATTGCACAATGGTGGCCCGGTGTTTTTTTTATGCTGAGTCGTCTCACGGGCTAATTTTTGACTGTTAGCAAAACAACGTTAGCAGCTGTCAGCTAGCTTACCGCAAGAGGATCAACCGAAAGCAACCGAGCAGCCAAACACAAATATAACATAACCTGTTAAAATACAACGAGAAAAAGAAACACGATGGATTAAACAATCTAATGCGTGTGTGGTTAGAGGTGAATTGAGTTACATAAAGCCGGTGTTACTCACGGGTCAGCTTCTGAAAATCCTCTAGTATCACGTTAGCTAGTTAGCATTGTGCTTCTCCGGCTAAATTGAAATTAGCCTACTAGCAACCGTGACACAAACGTTCACGTCCAAGTCTGTTCACTCTCTACAATGATCGGTGTCTGGTAAATAAACACGGTACACGTTCGGTCAGCTCACACACACTGGTTAAAGCTGCTGTTGAAATAAATGTGCCATTTTATTTATCGCGGATGCTATTTTTTTTTTCCCAATTTAGACTGAGCTAGCTCTTAATAGCATATCGGCTAGTAGCAGCACAATTCGTCTGGAAGTCAGAAGAAAGGACTTTGTAAATCTTAGTGTAAATTATTACGGTTGTAAACGAGGCATGTGCTTTGAATTGTTGATTGTTATTTTTTTCCTCTCATTGTCACCTTACCTCATCTGCGCTCAGTTCCTCCATCGCAGCTAAGTTAGCTAGCTATTTCACTTTCAACTGCCTCACTGTGTGCCAGCCAGAGCCAGCTAGCTAGCCTGTGTTGGGACTAAATATGCATAGTCGAAGTCGTTCAACGAATACGTGTCAGTCTTGATTGTCTTCAAGATAGAAACGAGGACTGAAGTTAGCGGTGGTCGGCGAGACGCGGCTCCTCCAGAAAGTCTCTCGTTTGCTGGTTTTCTAGGCAGAGTGTAACAAAAAGAAAAGTAGCTGTCTATTATACGTCAAAATACAACAGCAGCCATTTTGGTTCTACAGTGCGTCACGTGACTTAAGAGCACACAGGGGGAGGTGTGTGAGGATTCATTGTGTGGCACAGATACACTTAGTGTTATATATAAACATGTTTTTCTAAGAAAGCAACAACACATCCTGTTGTTATTCATTAAACTGATAGTGTGAATGAACCATCAATTGGTTTTATTGGACTCCATGGGAGGCCACTCACTTCCTGTCTGGGATCAATGATAATAATAATAGTAATGAGATAAGAAAATGAAAAAAATAAACTTCAGATTATTTTCAAAACCATTTTTATTTCACAGAATTCCAAAGCAAAACTTCATTCCACACATAGTGCACCTCACTTTTGCTGTACATTGAGTATTTGCATGAACCCGAGATTTAGATTTTACATATAGCTCAACCAAATGCCAGAATAAGAGCAAAAAGCCACTGCAAAGAAAATGTATCTATTATAATTTGTACAAACGAGATTTCTGAGGAACAATAAGTTTCAGAGGCTGGTTATAAAGGCTTCTTTTTCAGCCAGCTGAAAGGCACAATAAACATGCTTGCTGCTCTTCATTCTTTATATATATTACCTGAGGCCAGCACCAGCAAGCTACAGACCTATGTAGTCTGACTAAAGTAATGCATGGATGCCATCTACTGGTGTACATCCACACCCTGACAGGTTATATTCTGCCTGAACTAAGCGCTGATGTCTCGTTACAGAGAAAATACCACAACCTGAACTTTTAAAACATTTCTTTTGTTGTAGGTCAGTGGATCTGACACACAATGTCATTCATCACCTAATACAACTCTCTGTCTTCTTCACTCCGACACATTCTTCTTAAAAACCTGCTTGCAAACTTCTCCTTCACAGTACAACTCCTGTGGGCAAAGGGTCACAGAAATATAGAATTAATGCAATGCCATAATGTACAAGAAATATAAATGTGAGTAAGTTATTCAGTATTTAGATTTGTGTAATATATAGAATTGCCTGTGTTCATATTCTTACCAGATGTAGCTTGTTGTCTTCAATCCAGTGAGTCCAGCCGCGGTTCTTCTTCTCTCCGGATTGTTCACACACCAGTTTATTCCCCTCCCATGTCACCAGTGACTGCACAGAGCGAGACAGAGATTAAACCACAACACAGAGCAGGTTCAGCAGCCCAGAAATGAAAGTTAAAACACACTGCATGATCTGCAAAACATTTGCAATCATTTTGCCCATCCATCCTCACCTTGATGTGTCTGTTGTCCAGTCCTTGGGTGAACTCCTCTAACTCCTGGCCCACTCGGAAGGAGAGGGTGTAGGATTTGAGGGGGGAGAGCGTTTTGATGATGAACTGGTCTCCCTGCTGCTCAATCACCTTCCTCAGCTTCAGCTTCAGAGCTATCTTTCTTAAGCAAGGGCTGATGCCTGAAATAGTAAAGTGGTGTTTTGACTAAATTAACAAATCTTCCTTAACAAACTCACCCAAAGGCAACAACACAATTTTTTCTCCCTCATAAATAGCACTGATACAACAACACAGCCAAACATGTTTTTCCCAGAGTAGCAATGCCTCTCACACCCAGGGCTGTATTTAATCTTGTGTAATGTTGTACCTGCATGCATTTCACAGCACAATTAGACTTTTACAGATTGAAATGCAAATATCTCAAGTCTTTCAATACAGAGAATAAGGTTTAAATAAAATAAGATTATTTCAGGTCTTACCCAGTGCAATCATGTAACCCTCAAAGTTGACATTGCTGATAGTGTCCCATGTGCCACAGAGGCTGGTAGGCATTTTGTTGATCTCTTTTATTCCTCCTGAGATGTGCGTGTGAATACAATGTGATGATCAAACTTCTTCTGAAAACAGGCTGAGACAATTCTCTTTTGTGAGAGACCTGCAGGAATAAAGTCAGGAGTGTCCTAAAATCTCATTCGCTCATGTGAGGATGAGGGCGGGACTCACACCAGTGCCAGGGAGTGCTGAAGACAGACGTGTCCGACTGGTTCCACTGGGCAGCTCCCTGAAATAATACATAAGGTTACAGATTGATTGAACACACATGCCCACAAACTTAGTTGACCTAAAAAAGCACTGAACGGTTTAGTTTAGGGCCTAAATACATTTCTGGTCTATACTGATCTACTGTTATGAACCATCCAGAACCCTCAGTTCATGTGGGACAGGTCTGCTTCCTGTACCCAGAGTCAGGAGAACTGCCGGTGCAACTCGCAGTTCTTCGAAATCAATGCTGAGGACTTTCCTGTTTGCCACAGCATTTTATTAAATCTAATATTTACTATTTTCTTACACCACACAGGTTTTTTTATCCTTACTTTTATTTCTTATTATATTATCAGTTTATTCATAAAAAAAAAAATCTATTTAACTTTCTTGTCTTGTGGCTTCAATGCAAATCATGGTCAAACACCTGCAGTTTTTATGAAGATGACCTGACAGAACATGACAAACATCCGCATACAAGGTACAAAGAAATGAAATGGAATGAAATTACTGAAGTTACTTCCTCGTGTGGGGAATGTTTTGATACGTCTCCATTTTGACAGGAAATCAAACACATTGTCAAACACACAAGATATTTTATCTTGCACCGAGCAGCAAACAGGTCGACTGCTCACAATGTTATTTGCAAAAACTAGTCTGGGTTGTTTTCCAGACAAGACGCCACATGTGCACGGATTCTGTCATCAGCACCTGACAAAGACATCAAAACATGACTTTAACCCCGGTTACTTTGCATTGGACCTTTTAATATTCAGGTTTTTGATCTTATCTAATACCATTATTGCAACATTAAAAGGTATATTAATTAGGCACCAATTCTGATACTAATGTGATGTAATCAGGTATCGTTTCATTTAAACACAGCTCTCACAGTGAGTCTTTCATAGTCAGTTGCAATTTGCTAATTCAGCTCTTGATGATTACCCTGAAAGTTGAGTTAACTGTCGTGATGAGAAGCATCTTAATCAAAAACCAAAAGGTGTCGATTTGGCAATTCCTTCACTGAGGATGTTGGGAGTGAAAAAAGTATCTTAACAGCAATGAAAAGCTTGCGAGGTGGAAAAGAAAGAGGTTTATTTCATTTGCAGTGAATACAAATCACACCTTCATTTTTAGATCTTCAGCACCAAGTACAAAATTTGATTAATGTGTTGAGAAGAGTAAACTGAAACATGGAAGGGAAAGTAAAAAGGCTCACATTTGTTTAGATCTTTGCCATATTTTAAAAAACTCAAAATTGTGAATCCAAATGTCACTAACGACACAGCAGATTTATATGACATTAACATGATCTCAAAGTCCAAATCACTTCACTCAAGCCTTTTTCAGACATGACCTCCAGGTAAAATCCAGAGAATTGGCTACGGACTTTACCTGTTGTTTGCCTTTTACATCCAGTACAGGACCCCCTGCTGTGGGGTTAGGGTTCACATATCATTCACACATCATTCATACATCGACTTCTCCTGGATTTCGACGGACTTTATACTAGCAGGTCAAGCAGAGAAAGCACTGCGGAGCGTCTCACTCGGACATTTTGTGTTCACACATGCATCTCCTCTGGAGAAAGTACGGAGGAGATGGGGAGTTCAGTGCATGTCTTAAAGCAGCTTCAGAGTAGGGCTGCACAATATTAGGAAAACATGCGATAACGTTGTTTAATATCGCGATGACGATATGACTTGCAATAAATAAGCAGAGCGTGACTGCGTGGCGCATGGATCATGATTTATCGCAGTTTTTGCCGTCTTTTGCAATATGTCTATCGCACACGTTGATATCGCGATATATCGTGCAGCCCTACTTCAGAGAAATCAGTGAAAAATCCTCTAAAAAACACACGTGTAGCATAAGAATAGACTACTGTGTAGAGTAGGCACTGGTGGTAGGTACTGGTTTTCAGTTGACAGTAAACCTACAGCCGTCGGTGTAAACAGCTCACACTTCTGTTTTAGCAGCTGCAGCAGTAAATGCCTCAGCTCGAGGACGCCTCCAAGTATCTCTGAAGCGGTGCAAGAACCACATCAGCGTTTTTCTGCTCGCTCTCTGCACTGTAGAGGTCGTTCTGTTGAATGTAGCTCACCACAGCGTCTGGCAGCAGGTACCTGACGCTCTGACGTCGACGAAGCGCCCGACGCATGTGAGTGGCGGAGATGTCGTTGGTCACCCACTCGTGGACCAAGTGGATGTTTCTGCGATGCTTCCACAGCACGTCCGACTTGTTGATGAACTTGTGCGGGTCGTTGCCAGTGCGAGTGATGCAGACCAAACCGTAGCCACCCACGATCTCATCGATGTCCTCCTGCTTCCACAGATTGGGGACCCCAAAGGACTCCAGGACGTCAGCCCCACACAGCAACATCACCTTAGGGCCGTCTGAGAGCAGAGAAAAAAGCTTATCAGAAAATATCTGTATGTAGCTTTTCTTAACAAAGGGGAAAAAAGAAGAAAGTAGAGATTAAAGGGGAAAGAGGGCATTAAATAATAGAAGCAAATACAAATAAACACAGATAGTGAGATCATGAGGAGATAAAGAGAGACATTAAGAATTTGACTTCTTATCCGTGTACAATTGAAAAAGGCAGAAGCGTAAAATAGGACAGAAAGAACAACATTAACATTAAACCATGCTTTACATAGCCTCACGTGACTTACCTCTCCTTTTCTGATGAGATGAAGCTTCATAACGATTCTCTATTCGTCTCTTTTTGGTGTATTTGACTGTGTCCATCTCATCGCAGTTCTGCTGTGTCTCGAGCAGTTTCTCATTGTGATGCCTGAGTAAATACAGCATCAAACAAAACATCAGATTTTTCTAGATTTATCACCTAAAAATGGTTTCATTATTTGTTTAAGGTTCAGTGTGTAATTTGGGTGAAAGGGATCTATTGATTTTAAAATAATCCTAGTGATGTTTTCACTAGTGTGTTTCATCTAAATTGTACAAATTGTTGTCTTCTTTACCCTTGAGGAGCGGGTCCTCTCTGCGGAGGCCGACATGTTTTTTTTACAGTAGCCCAAACTAAACACCTTTTGAGTTTTTATGACAAGTGACGAATTTCTGACATGATTAATATAAAATTATGACTAAGACCAAACCCACATTTCTTGTTTGGACTGCAAGGCACAGTATCAGATGATTCATGTTCATGATTATGTCCACCAGTCCATGTCTTTTATTTCCCTGATGAAGCTAATTATTTACAGCAGGAAGCCACACCCTATGAGACTAAAGGCAACTGAAAAGCACAAATTATAGAAGGTGTCGTCTTCATTACTGTAACTTTTCTATGCAGTGAAGTTTTGAAGAATTGGAAACGACAAAAGAACACAACCACAAGTGTCACCTTTTCTTCACCCCAGGCATATCAAAAAGCCATACATACATTATTACACGTTGATAAATGAATTATATAACCCATACATGTGAGGCAGAAATAGAAAACCGCAAACAAACTCTGATCAAGGACACAGAAAGATCTGACAGATAGTTCCTTACACTTATTGGCAGATTACCTTGGTGTAGTCTAGTTGTAATAACAACACAAGAGAAAAACACTAGTAGTGCTGCCTGCAGCAAGCACAGCCACTGCCACTAACAAGAGAAAAAGAATGGTCAACTTACCGAATCACCGCAACCGTCTCCACCCACTCAGGCTGCAAGCTCTCCCAGGAATCTACGGTGATCCAGTCTGAGTTCTCTGTGGCCAATCTGGCCATTTCCCGACGGTGGGAGGCCTCAATCAAACCCTTCTTCTTATAGCCATCGCCCACAGGAGAGATGAGGCCACTCACCACCTTGTACTGACCTGAGACACAAGGGAGGGAGTGTGTGTGAACACTCGATTAAAAGCAACAGCACAGTAGATGCGGTTAACTCATAGAAACATGTCTCTAAACATATTTGATTAATTAACAGGAACCATTTTAAAGGGTCTGTGGTTTGTCCAGATTAACAGAGTCGTGCTGTTGAATTTCTTCAAAGTGATCTTTCAATTAACTTCAATTAATCAACTCCGTCAAGGAGGTTATGAGTTCACCCTTGTCTGTTCGTTGGTTTGTTCGTTGGTTTATTTGTCAGCAGGATTACGCAAAACCTACACAACTGATTTCTGAGGAAAAGTGCAAACTGGATGGAGAGTATGTCATGTACTTTCACAGGATGTAGTAAATAGCAGTTAAAACTCACGCTATCTGCAGGACTTGGTCTTTTTAGAAGTGAAAGAGAAAGTAACACTTATATAATATTTCCTTTAGAAGATCTAACTGTCATTTGAATGTACCTGTGTCTTCCAGATGATCTCGAGCCAGCTCAAACAACCTCAGGTGCATGTTGGTGATGGGGTTGAAGGAGCCGCAGGCCAGCAGGACCACTGAGGTTACACTGGGAGACTCCATACTTTATTCTGGAGCAACAGACACGACGAAGACAACAGTGGAGTCAACAAACTGTCACAAGCCACACATGTGCAAAACAGCTCTGCTTCTCTGAGTGAATCACAAAAACTTAAAACGATAAAAACTGTCATTTAAATATGAGCTGTAAACCTAAAGGCACATTAGCTTCACGTGTAGCCAGGGAACATTAGCTCAGTAAGTTCAAGCTCAAATCGTAGCAGCGGCAGCTCGTAGAGGCACTTCCGGTGGCCAAAGAAAACTACACAGTCACCTCACCAAACAATATTATGGTGATTTTTGCTATCAAATCAATAATCAAACTTAACAATGTCACTTTACAATATCTCTGTCTTGAACACATACCTGTCGAAGTCAAATACAGCGCAGTCTGAGGGGGGACAGTAAATAACGCGGACCATCCGCTAATCTTCAAAATAAGAGCTCGAAATTTCATTAAGTAATAAGAGCACAAAAATGCAAACTATTACAATAATCCCAATACCAAGAAAAATAAATATGGAAACAGTAAAGCTGGTGAGGGATTTTGGTGAAATTAATACATATTATAAAAGAACACTAACCAAAAGAAATACAAATTACAGAAGTTATTTCCTATCACTTCTTCTATCTGTTACATTCACCACTCCTTAATTTCCCCAAAATCCTGAATGTACTGAAGGTTTTGCTGTACAAATAAAGCAATAACGAGGAGCAAAATGTTCACATTCACTCATTCCACGATATCCTCTGGAATCTAATTCCCTAACACGGCATATAAAGCTATTTACGAAATAAGTTCAGAGAAAACAGAAGTTGATCAGGCTTCTGCTTCTCCTAGTTGGTATGATATATTTTACACCACATAAAATCTTGCCACTCAATCCCGCAAATGTGAACATTGCCTGAGCCAATTCAAAGAAATACATGTACTGAATAAAAGCATAACACAGTTCTTTGGACTATATTTCTTTGGCTCCGTTTAGAACAAATTCAGTAAAGACTGAGACTTTCTAATAAACCCTTTTACAATACTCCTTGGGAGAGGTTTTCTTTTAGTCGAATAACTGCCCTAACAACCTTGCCTGTGCGTGTTCTGACCATATGTCTCTCAAGCTCTGGAACTTGTGTTGATATCTGACTAGTCACTGTTATGGGTAAAATGATGTTACAGGGCCCTGTTTCATCTTGGTCAGGAACGCTTGCTAAAGGGTCAAGGTGAGTATCATTCATGCATGACTCGAAAATCCCACTGGAACCAGGTGAGTCTATCAGGGGTAATGCTTCCTCTCTTTGTCCTTTGCTTCCACTATCAGCAGAATTGAGGAGCAGCTCGGTATCGGTCATCCCAAGGAATGACTTTACTCTCTGAAGTGAAGGTGTGCAGCCATCATCCCCCAATAAGTCCCTCTTTGACATTCTGGCGAGGACTTCCACTTTTTCTGGGTCAACAGCTAGCCCATCACTGTCAATAACGTGCCCGATGAATTTCACAGACCTCCGTAACAGGTGCATTTCTTTGGGCTCAACTTCAGGTTGTGTCAGGCTCTGAAAAACAACCTCCAACCTATTGAGGACTTTTTGCTCTGATAGGGCAAAGACCAGGAGGTCGTCGAGATAGCAAATGCCTATCATTTCCTTATGTTTCTTTTGCTGTAACACAAGAACCACATCAGCGTTTTTCTGCTCGCTCTCTGTACTGTAGAGGCCGTTCTGTTGAATGTAGCTCACCATGCCGTCTGGCAGCAGGTACCTGATGCTCTGACCTCGACGAAGCGCCAGGTGCACGTCTTGAGTGGCGGAGATATCATATTCATAACAAGTCTCTTTTTGGTGTATTTGACTGTGTCCGTCTCATCGCAGTTCTGCAGTTCGAGCAATTTCTCATAGTGATGCCTGAGTGAATACAGCAACAAAGGTGTGACCACTCTGCTAACCATGATGCCTCGAGGGATACACTTAGAAGAAGTAGGCTCCACCACTACTGTGCTCCCAGGTGACATAGGGACATTATGCGGCAACCTGCCCCAAAGCAGGTACTCCTGTTCGGGGATGTTACTCACAAAAACTAGTCCGGGTTGTTTCCAGCCAAGACGCCGCATGTGCAAAGGTTCTGTCATCAGCACCTGACAGAGACATCAAAACATGACTCGTGTTGGACTGAGATTCAGCCACAGTCTTAACCCCGATTACTTTGCATTGGACCTTTTAATATTCAGGTTTTTGATCTTATCTAATACCGTTATTGCAACAATAAAAGGCAAATTAATTAGGCACCAATTCTGATACTAATGTGATGTAATCAGGTATTGTTTCATTTAAACACAGCTCTCACAGTCAGTCTTTTACAGTCAGTTGCAATTTGCAAATTCAGCTATTGATGATTACCCTGAAAGTTGAGTTAACTGTCGTGATGAGAATCATCTTAATCAAAAACCAAAAGGTGTCGATTTGGCAATTCCTTCACTGAGGATGTTGGGAGTGAAAAAAGTATCTTAACAGCAATGAAAAGCTTGCGAGGTGGAAAAGAAAGAGGTTTATTTTATTTACAGTGACTAGAAATCCCACCTTCATTTTTAGATCTTCAGCACCAAGTAATAATTTGTTTGATGTGTTGAGAAGTAAACTGAAACATGGTAGAGACGCAGTTTGCCTTTCACATCCAGCAGAGGATCCCCTGCTGTGTTCACACATCGACTTCTCCTGGATTTCTACGGACTTAATTAATACTAGGAGGTCAGGCAGAGAAAGTACTGCGGACATCTCACTCTGACATTTTTGTTCACAAATCCATCTCCTCTGGAGAAAGTACGGAGGAGATGCAGAGTTCAGTGCAACATAAGAATAGACTACTGTGTAGAGTAGGCCCTGGTGGAAGCATAAATAAACTGATATGGTTTCAGTTGACAGTAAACCTACAGCCGTCAGTGTGAACAGCTCACACTTCTGTTTTTGCAGCTGCAGCAGTAAATGCCTCAGCTTGAGGATGCCCCGAGTTTCTCTGAAGCGGTGCAAGAACCACATCAGCGTTTTTCTGCTCGCTCTCTGCACTGTAGAGGTCGATCTGTTGAATGTAGCTCACCACGGTGTCTGGCAGCAGGTTCCCGCTGCTCTGACCTCGACGAAGAGCCCGACGCATGTGAGTGGCGGAGATGTCGTTGGTCACCCACTCGTGGACCAAGTGGATGTTTCTGCGATGCTTCCACAGCACGTCCGACTTGTGGACGAACTTGTGCGGGTCGTAGCCAGTGCGAGTGATGCAGACCAAACCATAGCCACCCACGATCTCATCGATGTCCTCCTGCTTCCACAGATTGGGGACCCCAAAGGACTCCAGGAAGTCAGCCCCACACAGCAACATCAGCTGAGGGCCGTCTGAGAGCAGAGAAAACAGCTTATCAGAAAACTATATATGAATGTAGCTTTTCTTAACAAAGGGGGAAAAAGAAGTATCCATACACTCAAACCATTGTCTCCTGTTATTAAGTTAAACTGAATACAGTGAACCATTCAGAACGTGACTTGTTACCTGTCTGAAATCACGAATTAAAAAAGGTAGGAGTGAAAAAAAGAACAACATTTACATTATACCATTCTTTACATAGCCACACGTGACCTACCGCTCCTGTTCTGAGGGGATGAAGCTTCATAGGTGTCCGTCTCGTCGCATTTCTGCTGTGTCTCGAGCAGTTTCTCATAGTAATGCCTGAGTGAATACAGCAAGAAACAAAAGATTTTCAAGATTTATCACGTAAATATTGTTTTATTATATATTTAAAGGTTCAGTGAGTAAGATTTAGGTGAAAGGGATCTATTGGCAGAAATTGATAATAAAATAATCCTAGTGATGTTTTCACTAGTGTGTTTCATCTAAACCCTTTATATTTAAATACTTTGTATTTACACCAGGAGAGGGTCCTCTCTGCGGAGGCCGCCATGTTTTTTACAGTAGCCCAGACTATAAAAACTAAACACCTTGAGTTCTATGACAACTGAAAGCTTCCACAGGTTCTCTTTCATGTTTGACATGGGAGGGTGAGGTGAGGGATTCAGCTGCAACATGAAACTTCACCACTAAATTTTACACACTGAACCTTTAAGCTACATTGTTTAAGTTTAGCTTATCATTTTCCTTTGATTACAACTTTCAATAAGTTTTATTTATAAAAATACATATTTTAGACAAGTGACCATTTAAAATGAACACCTGACATAATTAATATGAAATTACGACTAAGATTAAACACTGATTTCTTGTTTGGACTGCAAGGTACAGTATCAAATGATTCATGGTAATGATTATTATGTCCACAAGTCCATGTCCATTTATTTCCCTCATGAAGTTCATTCTTTACAGCAGGAAGTCACAACCTGTGAGACTAAAGGCAACTGAAAAGCACAAATTATAGAAGGTGTCTTACAGGTCGAACTTTTTTATGCAGTGACGTTTTCAAGAAGTGGAAACGGCAAAAGAACACAACCAAGTGTCACCTTTTCTTCACCCCAAATCATATCCAATATCCATACATACATTATTATGCATTAACATAAACATGCATACATAGACATCATAGGGGGCTAGAGACCCTGTCCTTTTATCAGCGGGTCCACTGTGGATGTGATACATTGAAATACAACAATATGCATCTTTGTTTCTTTTGTTGTTGTCTGCTCTTGTGATAAACGTAGTGTATACCAAAGAAGACCATTGTCTCTGTGTGAACCGTTGAGTACATAACAATTGCGTGAGTGTGAGGGTAAAAACATAAATTGTTTAGTAAGTTTTTTTAAATAAATAATTATGAGAAGTGCCCTTTTTCTCACTTGAGCCCCTGCCCCCAAAATTTCTGTGCACGTCCCTGTGCTAACAAATTAATTATACAACCCATACATATGAGATTCTCATTTCTGTATATATATATATATGTAAACATTTCACTCAGTTCTTAAATGGCACTGGACCAGCTTATTATCATTCCACATTAAAATTTAATTTGTTGTGTCATCACTGACAAAGAGGAATTAGAGGCAAAAATAGAAAACCCCAAGCAAACAAACTCTGATCAAGGACACAGAAAGATCTGACAGATAGTTCCTTACACTCATTGGCAGATTACCTTATTGTAGTCTAGTTATAATAACAACACAAGAGAAAAACACAAATAGTGCTGCCTGCAGCTAGCACAGCCACTGCCACTAACAAGAGATAAGAATCGTCAACTTACCGAATCACTTCAACCGTCTCCACCCACTCAGGCTGCAAGCTCTCCCAGGAATCTACAGTGATCCAGTCTGAGTTCTCTGTGGCCAATCTGGCCATTTCCAGACGGTGGGAGGCCTCAATCAAACCCTTCTTCTTATAGCCATCGCCCACAGGAGAGATGAGGCCACTCACCACCTTGTACTGACCTGAGACACAAGGGAGGGTGTGTGTGTGAACCGAACTGATTTCTGAGAAATAGTGCAAACTTGATTGAGAGTATGTAATGTACTTCCACAGGATGTAGTAAATAGCAGTTAAAACTCACGCTATCTGCAGGACTTGATCTTTTTAGAAGTGAAAGAGAAAGTAACACTAATATTTCCTTCAGAAGATCTTATCGTTATTTGAATGTACCTGTGTCTTCCAGATGATCTCGAGCCAGTTCAAACATCCTCAGGTGCATGTTGGTGATGGGGTTGAAGGAGCCGCAGGCCAGCAGGACCACTGAGGTTACACTGGGAGACTCCATACTTTATTCTGGAGCAACAGACACGACGAAGACAACCGAGACTGTGGAGTCAACAAACTGTCACAAACCACATAATTACAAAGCTGCTCTGCTTCTCTGAGTGAATTACTGTTTGGAGGCAGCTGCCTTTGATGCCACACTTTTTGGAGGCAGCTGCCTTTGTTGCCACACTGTTCGGAGGCAGCTGCTTGTCCCGTGGAGCCCCTGTGGTCACAGCCTGAGTCCTCTAACTGGAGGCATTGAACCTTGCAGCGGAAAACATCCAACCTCCCTCGTTCCCTCAGCATCTGCCAAAAGATCATCATATGGCTCACTGACCTATAAAAAGGGTCTTTACTTAAGGCAACTTAATCATCAATCAATCAATCAAATTTTATTTGTATAGCCCATATTCACAAATCACAATTTGTCTCATAGGGCTTTAACATGGTGTGACATCCTCTGCCCTTAACCCTCAACAAGAGTAAGGAAAAACTACTAAAAAACCCTTTTAACAGGATAAAAAGAACGTAGAAACCTCAGAGAGAGCCACATGTGAGGGATCCCTCTCCCAGGACGGACAGAAGTGCAATGGATGTCAAGTGTAAAGGAGAACATCAAGATAAAGGTTTTAGCAGCATTTATAAGGGTAAACATTTTGAAGTATAACTGAAGGTCAGTGAATTGGTGGATTAATGTCATTAATGGTCAAGTGTCTGAGGAGAAATACTATGTATCGAGCAGTCCTGCTGCAATCATAGTCTATGGTCAGCAGCCAGCAAGATCATGATCCACCATCAAGATCGGATGCCACTATAGTCCACAGTCATTGTCCACTGCCGCCATTAGGATCCATCATCAGCTGCCACCTCGGTCGTGGTCCACCACCATTATCTGATGCCAACACGATAAAGGATCTGCCTTTATTATCACGATCAGCCAGCACGATGCAGAATCCGCCATACTGGATCCACCATTACAACCTCTGATACGTGATCCACAGATCCTAATCCATGATGTGGCCACAGCCGCGGCCCTGGATCTGCGGACGATAAGGCAAAGGGACTCCGGGGAGGAAGTCAAGTCAGTAACATGTATTGATGGGATATGAATTACTTTGATGTGATAACGATTGAGAAGAGGAAGGAGAAGCTGGAAAGAGAAGCTCCGTGTGTCATGTGTCCCCCGACCTTCTAGACCTATAGCAGCATAACTAAGAGCGGGTCTAAGACAAGCCTGGACCAGCTCTAACTATAAGCTTTATCAAAAAGGAAGGTTTTAAGCCTACTCTTAAACATACAGATGGTGTCTGCCTCCCGAACTGAAAGTGGGAGATGATTCCACAGGAGAGGAGCTTGATAGCTGAAAGCTCTGGCTCCTACTCTACTTTTAGAGACTTTAGGGACGACAAGTAAGCCTGAATTCTGGGAGCGCAGTGCTCTAGTGGGTTGATAAGGTACTAACAGCTCTTTAAGATATAATGGTGCCATATTATTAAGGGCCTTGAAGGTGAGGAGGAGAATTTTAAATTCTATTGTAGATTCTTATCTGAGTTTAATGAGTTTAAGGCTAAAACCTCTGGGTCTAGGGTGGGTTTTTTGAGAAGGGGTTTGATTACAGCTATTTTAAAAGACTGTGGTACATATCCTGATGATAATGACAGATGTATTGTGTTCAGTAATGAACTGTCAATTAGGGGCAGAATTTCTTTAAGTAATTTTGTAGGAATGGGGTCTGAGATACAAGTTGTTGGTTTAGAACATGAGATTAATTTGGTCAGCTGATCAAGGGTGATCAGAGAGAAGCTGTCTAAATAATTGGTAGGATTCTTAGCCGTTTCTGAGTTTTCTGTTCTTGATGGGGTATTAGTGCCAATTGAGGGCAGGAGATGTTTGATTTGATTTGTAATAGTTAGAATTTTATCATTAAAGAAATTCATAAAGATATTGCTATTTAGGGATCGAGGAATACTGGGTTCGGTGGAGATGTGACTCTCTGTCAGCCTGGCTACAGTGCTGAAGAGAAACCTGGGGTTGTTTTTATTCTCTTCTATTAGTTTCGAATAGTAGGCGGCTCTTGCTTTGTGGAGGGCCTTCTTATATGCTTTAACACTATTCTTCCAGTCTAGGAGATTTTCAACACGGTTGCTGGAGCGCCACTTCCTTTCTAGTTTTCTTGATACTTGTTTTAACTCCTGTGTCTTGGAATTATACCACGGAGCTAATTTACTATGTTTTATATGTTTCTTTTTTAGAGGCGCTATTGAGTCTAATGTTAATCGTAATGAGTCTACAGAGCTATCGACGAGATGGTCAATCTCAGTGGAGCTAGGGTTTTTAATGAATTTGTTGTTTATATCGACGGATAGTACGGGTTTAAATGTAATTGGAATTATTTCCTTAAATGTAGCTACAGCACTATCAGCACTAAACATCTAGAAAATGAGTTTATTATTAGTGGCATATATTCTGATAGTGAAAAATCGAAGGTTATTAAATTATGGTCTGATAGAATTGGATTGCGCGGAAGTACCGTTAGATGTTCAATTTTGACACCGTTTGATAATATAAGGTCAAGTGTGTGGTTACAACAATGAGTAGGTTGGTGTACACACTGACTGAAACCAATTGAGTCTAATATCGAAATAAATGCTATGCTAAGGCTATCTTTATTATTGTCAACATGAATATTAAAGTCACCAACAATAATAATTTTATCGGTCTTTAGGACTAGGTTTGATAAAAACTCAGGGAATTCTGTTAAAAATTCAGTATAAGCCCCAGGAGCACGGTAAACTACAGCAAATATTTTTTGGGCTGTTGGTGTTTCTTGGATTGGCGTGGAAGACTAAGAACAAGACATTCAAATGAGTTGTAGCTTAGTTTAGGTTTAGGATTAATTAATAGACTGGAGTTAAAAATAGCAGCAACTCCACCTCCTCCCCCAAATTCTCTGGGAACGTGTGTATTTACATGACTGGGGGGAGTAGATTCATTTAGACTGACATATTCATCAGGATGCAGCCACGTCTCAGTGAGGGACAATAAATCTATTTTATGATCTGAGACTAGTTCATTAACTAAAATAGCCTTTGATGATAATGATCTTATGTTTAACAGACCACATTTAAAAGTCTTTGTTTCCTGAGTTGTTGCAGAGGTTGTGTTAATTTGTATTAGATTTTTGTGTGGAATTCTCCCTCTGTTATTGTTTGATTTAAATAATGTAATGGGACGGTGGACAGACACAATCTCTATGGGTTTGTGGTTGTGTGACTGATCCAGAGGGAGCGCAGAGAAGTGTGTAGCACTGCAGCTCTGCGTCCTGGTCCCAACTCTGGGTTGTCATTTAATAGACTGGGTAATATTCCTAGATAAGAGAGATGCTCCATCCCAAGTGGGATGAACGCCGTCTCTCCAAACATGACCAGGTTTCCTCCAAAAAGTTTGCCAATTATCTACAAAGCCCACACCGTTTACAGGACACCACCTCGACAGCCAGCGGATAAAAGACAACATGCGGCTAAACATGTCATCACCTGTTGTGTTATGCTTGTGATATGCTTGATACTGAAAGTGTATGGGGACAGCCTGGCTTCCCAACGCTGTTCACATGCATCAAGTTTTTGTTTTGTCATTAGGGCCCGAGCACCGAACGGTGGGAGGCCCTATTGTATTTTGAAGGATTTGTATTTCCCTTTTGGGGCTTTTTCAGGGCCTAGACATGCTCAAATTGTTACCAAAGTTTGCAGGGAATTCAAAGCCCCAAAAAGTAATTGTATTCTGGAGTAATTGGAAATGAGCGTGGAAAAATGGCTCAACAGCGCCATCTAAGGAAAAGCCCCTCAGTTAGCTTTCACCGATCTTCACAAAAATCGTAGCCCAGGTGTATCATGACAAGACAAACAAAAAAGGTCAGAGGTGCAATGGGAAAAAAGCAACAGGAAGCCCGCCATTTTGACTTTAGTGGCCATACTGACCATTTTCCACATTTTTACTTTGATGTACTTGTCCCAGGGCTTTCATCAGATCAACTTCATATGGAGATGCGTGTCATCACAACAAAATGGAGATGAAAACTACCTCAAAGATCGATTTTTCGTCACACGGCGTGACCGTGGCGTGGCGTCAAAGTTTGATTACACGCCATCAAAACACGAGGTTCTGTATCTCGGACATATTTGGTCGAATCGAGTCCAAACTAGACATGTAAGACAAAAGTCCCGGCCTGATGACATCTACACAGAAATCATGACTTAAAAACACAGCGCCCCCTGGTGGCAACAGGAAATGTCTTTTGCATGTCTTAGGAAGTATTCCTCCTCATCTACTGACCGCAGCCATGTCAAACCTATGCCAAAAGGGTCTCAAGACATTGATAATGTAGGCATAAGATTACTGTGACTTTTCGTCAAACGCCATATTAATGGCGTGGCGTTAAAGTTCATCGACTCACTGTGACACACGAAATTGCTGTAACTTCCGTGTTCATGGGTCTATCTCCCTCAAACTACATTTGTGTAGCAACAGCCCCCCCCTGCAGACATTCATATGGTTTTAAGGAATGGGCGTGGCAAAATAACTGACTAGCGCCCCCTAAAGGGCAGCCCCGGCACCACAAGTTGCGGACATGTACAAAAAACCATTAGGGACATGTGTCTTCTCATAACAAACAAATAAGTCTCTTGGATAGATATGCTAGACCAAATAGGAAGCCCGCCATTTTGACTTTAGTGGCCATTTTGGCCATTTTTCACATTTTTACTTTGACGAACTTGTCGTAGGGCTTTCATCAGATCAACTTCATATTGAGATGAGTGTCATTTAAACAAGATGGAGATAAAAACTAACTCAAAGATCGATTTTTCGTCACACGGTGTGACCGTGGCGTGGCATCAAAGTCTGATTACACGCCATCAAAACATGAGGTTCTGTATCTCTGACATATTTGTACCAATCGAGTTCCAAACTAGAAAATGTAAGACAAGAGTCCCGGCCTGGTGACATCTACACAGAAATCTTGACTTAAAATCACAGCGCCACCTGCTGGCTACAGGAAGTGACATGTTTTTACTTTGATGAACTGCTCCTGGCTGCTTTACAAGTCATTGGATCATGGTCCGAATTGTGACATTTCCTCAAACCGTGTAAACATTGAGGTGCGGCGAAGGTTCATCCTTCGCCAAAGGAGACGATGTTGTCATAAGTCCAGTGTGCATTGTCCTATCACCGCCAAACTGATGTCTCATGATCAGAGACCAAGCCTGAACAGCTCTATGTGTCAATATTTCCTCAGTGTCATAGCGCCACCTACTGATTCGCCATGAAACAGGAAGTACTTTGTAAATCTACTCTTTGTAAATCTAGTTAATTTGCCTAGTTCCCTTTTTGAAATTCTGCGTCCCTGGTTTTCAACATTTGGCTCGGACATATTTAAGCCTCCGTGGAGGAGGTGCACCTTAGTCATGCCTTACGAAACAAAGCGAGTTCTACAGTAAGTTCCTTACTATGATCACAATCGTGACCTGAACACATCCATATATTAATATTAGTTCAGGGTCATAGCGCCACCTACGTTACGTTACTTTCGTACTTACGTAACTTTCGTTACTTTTCGTTACTTTTAGTTACTTTCGTACTTTTAGTTACTTTCGTACTTTTAGTTACTTTTTAGTTACTTAGTTAGTTACTTTGTACTTTAGTTACTTTAGTTACTTGTTACTTTTGTACTTTTAGTTACTTTTGAGTTACTTTTGTACTTTTAGTTACTTTTAGTTACTTTGTACTTTTAGTTACTTTTTAGTTACTCTCGTACTTTTCGTTACTTTTTCGTTAATGTTCTTTAGTTACTGTTACTTTTAGTTACTACTTTAGTTACTTTTAGTTACTTTGTACTTTTAAGTTACTTTTGTACTTTTAGTTACTTTTTAGTTACTTTTGTACTTTTAGTTACTTTTTAGTTACTTTTTAGTTACTTTCGTACTTTTAGTTACTTTCGTACTTTTAGTTACTTTCGTACTTTTAGTTACTTTTTAGTGACTTTTGTTACTTTTCGTTACGTTACGTGACGTTACGTGACGTTACATTACGTTACTTAGTTGCTTTTAGTTACTTTCCGTTACTTTTAGTTACTTTCCGTTACTTTTAGTTACTTTTCGTTACTTTTGGTTACTTTTCGTTACTTTGTTACTTTTTGTTACTTTCGTTACTGTGGTGGCAGTTTCTGTTTAATAATGATACTCTATTGTATAATAATACACACATAACATTGTCTCTCGGAAAGTTCAACTAAAACACCTGCAGGTGGGCTCACCCCACACAGCCACCTAGTGTGACGTGTATAGAATGAGCACAGAGCACAGGAGAATCACTTCACTTATACAATCAGAAGCCCCTCCCTGCGAGGAGCCAAAAGGTATTCTTCAGTCTCTTGATGTCTGACCAGGTTGGGCAGAGTTCCTGTCTCAGATCTCCGTCCCAGACCCCTGGTGTGCCTTCTGGTATGAGACAATCTGTCTCCGAGATCCCCTATCTAGATTTACAACATCAAAAGACCCCAGTCCTGTATACAATGCAGAGTTCCCCTCACCCATCTCTATCAGACACACTAAGTAACACCCCTGCAGTGAAGCATTTGCTAAGACACACATGTGGGGGCCATAAACACTTATAGTCCCCTCTGCAACTTTTGTAAGTCACAGAAACACATTTGTTATCTACTTCTTCTAAATACATATCTGTTCTTCTATTAAACATTACACAAATGCAAAATCTGCCATTACATTACTTTTCGTTACTTTCGTACTTTTAGTTACTTTTAGTTACTTTTTAGTTACTTTTGTACTTTAGTTACTTTTGTACTTGTAGTTAACTTTTAGTTACTTTTGTACTTTTAGTTACTTTTGTACTTTTAGTTACTTTTGAGTACTTTTAGTTACTTTTGTACTTTTAGTTACTTTTTAGTTACTTTGTACTTTTAGTTACTTTTTAGTTACTCTCCGTTACTTTCCGTTACTAACGTTACATGACGTTAGTTACGTTACTTAGTTACTTTCCGTTACTGTTAGTTACTTTCCGTTACTTTTAGTTACTTTCCGTTACTTTCAGTTACGTGTCATGACGTTACATTACATTACTTAGTTACTTTCCGTTACTTTTAGTTACTTTTAGTTACTTTTCGTTACGTGACGTTACGTTACTTTTAGTTACCTTTAGTTACTTTCCGTTTCTTTTAGTAACTTTTCGTTACTTTCGTTACTTTTCGTTACTTTTAGTTACTTTCGTACTTTTAGTTACTTTCATACTTTTAGTTACTTTCGTACTTTTAGTTACTTTTTAGTTACTTTGTACTTTTAGTTACTTTGTACTTTTAGTTACTTTCGTACTTTTAGTTACTTTTGTACTTTTAGTTACTTTTGTACTTTTAGTTACTTTGTACTTTTAGTTACTTTCATACTTTAGTTACTTTCGTACTTTTAGTTACTTTTAGTTACTTTCGTACTTTTAGTTACTTTAGTACTTTTAGTTACTTTCGTACTTTTAGTTACTTTTGTACTTTCAGTTACTTTTAGTTACTTTTGTACTTTTAGTTACTTTTGTACTTTTAGTTACTTTTGTACTTTTAGTTACTTTGTAGTTACTTTCGTACTTTTAGTTACTTTTAGTTACTTTTGTACTTTTAGTTACTTTTGTACTTTTAAGTTACTTTGTACTTTTTGTTACTTGTTAGTTATTTTTGTACTTTTAGTTACTTTTTAGTTACTTTTGTACTTTTAGTTACTTTTGTACTTTTAGTTACTTTTTAGTTACTTTTGTACTTTTAGTTACTTTCGTACTTTTAGTTACTTTTGTACTTTTAGTTACTTTTTAGTTACTTTCGTACTTTTAAGTTACTTTTGTACTTTTAGTTACTTTTAGTGACTTTCGTTACTTTTCGTTACTTTTTGTTACTTTTCGTTACGTTACTTAGTTGCTTTTAGTTACTTTCGTACTTTTAGTTACTTTTAAGTTACTTTTGTACTTTTAGTTACTTTTGTACTTTTAGTTACTTTTGTACTTGTAGTTAACTTTTAGTTACTTTTGTACTTTTAGTTACTTTTTAGTTACTTTGTACTTTTAGTTACTTTTTAGTTACTCTCCGTTACTTTCCGTTACGTTCGTGTTACTTTTCGTTACGTTACATGACGTTAGTTACGTTACTTAGTTACTTTCCGTTACTGTTAGTTACTTTCCGTTACTTTTAGTTACTTTCCGTTACTTTCAGTTAATGACGTTACATTACATTACTTATTACTTCGTTACTTTTAGTTACTTTACGTGTTTTAGTTACCTTTAGTTACTTTCGTTCTTTTAGTAACTTTTAGTTACTTCGTTACTTTTCGTTACTTTTAGTTACTTTGTACTTTTAGTTACTTCGTACTTTTAGTTACTTTGGTACTTTTAGTTACTTTTTAGTTACTTTGTAGTTACTTTAGTACTTTTAGTTACTTTTTAGTTACTTTTTTACTTTTAGTTACTTTTTAGTTACTTTTGTACTTTTAGTTACTTTTGTACTTTTAGTTACTTTGTACTTTTGTTACTTGTTAGTTACTTTTGTACTTTTAGTTACTTTTTAGTTACTTTTGTACTTTTAGTTACTTTTAGTTACTTTCGTACTTTTAGTTACTTTTGTACTTTTAGTAACTTTTAGTTATTTACTTTTAAGTTACTTTTGTACTTTTAGTTACTTTTGTACTTTTAGTTACTTTTAGTTACTTTAGTACTTTTAAGTTACTTTTGTACTTTTAGTTGCTTTTAGTTACTTTTTACTTTTAGTTACTTTTAGTTACTTTTAGTTACTTTTAGTTACTTTAGTTAAGTACTTTTAGTTACTTTTTAGTGACTTTCGTTACTTTTCGTTACTTTTTGTTACTTTTCGTTACGTTACTTAGTTGCTTTTAGTTACTTTCGTACTTTTAGTTACTTTTAAGTTACTTTTGTACTTTTAGTTACTTTTGTACTTTTAGTTACTTTTGTACTTGTAGTTAACTTTTAGTTACTTTTGTACTTTTAGTTACTTTTTAGTTACTTTGTACTTTTAGTTACTTTTAGTTACTCTCCGTTACTTTCCGTTCGTTACTTGAATTACTTTCCGTTACTGTTAGTTACTTTCCGTTACTTTTAGTTACTTTCAGTTACGTGACGTGACGTTACGTGACGTTACATTACATTACTTAGTTACTTTCCGTTACTTTTAGTTACTTTTAGTTACTTTTCGTTACGTGATTACGTTACTTTTAGTTACCTTTAGTTACTTTCCGTTTCTTTTAGTAACTTTTCGTTACTTTCGTTACTTTTCGTTACTTTTAGTTACTTTCGTACTTTTAGTTACTTTCGTACTTTTAGTTACTTTCGTACTTTTAGTTACTTTTTAGTTACTTTGTAGTTACTTTCGTACTTTTAGTTACTTTTTAGTTACTTTTGTACTTTTAGTTACTTTTGTACTTTTAGTTACTTTTGTACTTTTAGTTACTTTTGTACTTTTAAGTTACTTTGTACTTTTTGTTACTTGTTAGTTACTTTTGTACTTTTAGTTACTTTTTAGTTACTTTTGTACTTTTAGTTACTTTTTAGTTACTTTCGTACTTTTAGTTACTTTTGTACTTTTAGTTACTTTTGTACTTTTAGTTACTTTTGTACTTTTAGTTACTTTTTACTTTTAGTTACTTTTAGTTACTTTCGTACTTTTAGTTACTACTTACTTTTAGTTACTTTTAGTGACTTTCGTTACTTTTCGTTATTTTTACTTTTGTTATTATTAGTTGCTTTTAGTTACTTTCGTACTTTTAGTTACTTTTAAGTTACTTTTGTACTTTTAGTTACTTCGTACTTTTAGTTACTTCGTACTTTTAGTTACGTTTTGGTTACTTGTAGTTACTTTCGTACTTTTAGTTACTTTTAGTTACTTTTGTACTTTTAGTTACTTTTTAGTTACTTTTGTACTTTTAGTTACTTTTGTACTTTTAAGTTACTTTGTACTTTTTGTTACTTGTTAGTTACTTTTGTACTTTTAGTTACTTTTTAGTTACTTTTGTACTTTTAGTTACTTTTTAGTTACTTTCGTACTTTTAGTTACTTTTGTACTTTTAGTAACTTTTTAGTTACTTTTGTACTTTTAAGTTACTTTTGTACTTTTAGTTACTTTTGTACTTTTAGTTACTTTTAGTTACTTTCGTACTTTAAGTTACTTTTGTACTTTTAGTTGCTTTTAGTTACTTTTGTACTTTTAGTTACTTTTTAGTTACTTTTAGTTACTTTTTAGTTACTTTCGTACTTTTAGTTACTTTCGTACTTTTAGTTACTTTTTAGTGACTTTCGTTACTTTTCGTTACTTTTTGTTACTTTTCGTTACGTTACTTAGTTGCTTTTAGTTACTTTCGTACTTTTAGTTACTTTTAAGTTACTTTTGTACTTTTAGTTACTTTTGTACTTTTAGTTACTTTTGTACTTGTAGTTAACTTTTAGTTACTTTTGTACTTTTAGTTACTTTTTAGTTACTTTGTACTTTTAGTTACTTTTAGTTACTCTCCGTTATTTACTTACTTAGTTACTTTCCGCTACTGTTAGTTACTTTTTTTAGTTACTTTGTTCGTCGTTCTTTACATTACTTAGTTACTCGTTACTTTTTACTTTTATTACTTTATATTTTTAGTTACCTTTATTACTTTCCGTTTCTTTTAGTAACTTTTCGTTACTTTTGTTACTTTCGTTACTTTTAGTTACTTACTTTTTTAGTTACTGCTTTTAGTTACTTTCAGTTTTTTAGTTACTTTTGATACTTTTAGTTACTTTATACTTTTAGTTACTTTTAGTTACTTTTGTACTTTTAGTTACTTTTGTACTTTTAGTTACTTTTGTACTTTTAGTTACTTTTGTACTTTTAAGTTACTTTGTACTTTTGTTACTTTTAGTTACTTTTGTACTTTTAGTTACTTTTAGTTACTTTGGTACTTTTAGTTACTTTTTAGTTACTTTACTTTTAGTTACTTTTGTACTTTTAAGCTTTTGTACTTTTAGTTACTTTTGTACTTTTAGTTACTTTACTTTTAGTTACTTTTAGTTACTTTCGTACTTTTAGTTACTATTTTAGTTTCTTTTGACTTCGTTACTTTTCGTTACATTTTGTTACTTTTCTACTTTTTAGTTGCTTTTAGTTACTTTCGTACTTTTAGTTACTTTTAAGTTACTTTGTACTTTTAGTTACTTTTGTACTTTTAGTTACTTTTGTACTTTTAAGTTACTTTGTACTTTTGTTACTTGTTAGTTACTTTTGTACTTTTAGTTACTTTTTACTTTTGTACTTTTAGTTACTTTTAGTTACTTTACTTTTAGTTACTTTTGTACTTTTAGTAACTTTTAGTTACTTTTGTACTTTTAAGTTACTTTTGTACTTTTAGTTACTTTTGTACTTTTAGTTACTTTTAGTTACTTTCGTACTTTTAGTTACTTTTAGTTACTTTGTACTTTTAGTTACTTTTAGTTACTTTTGTACTTTTAGTTACTTTTTAGTTACTTTGTACTTTTAGTTACTTTTGTACTTTTAGTAACTTTTAGTTACTTTTGTAGTTTTAGTTACTTTGTACTTTTAGTTACTTTTGTACTTTTAGTTACTTTTGTACTTTTAGTTACTTTTAGTTACTTTCGTACTTTTAGTTACTTTTCAGTTACTTTGACTTTTAGTTACTTTTTAGTTACTTTTTAGTTACTTTCGTACTTTTAAGTTACTTTTGTACTTTTAGTTACTTTCGTACTTTTAGTTACTTTCGTACTTTTAGTTACTTTTTAGTTACTTTGTAGTTACTTTCGTACTTTTAGTTACTTTTATTTACTTTTAGTTATTTTTAGTTATTGTACTTTTAGTTACTTTTGTACTTTTAGTTACTTTGTACTTTTTGTTCCTTGTTAGTTACTTTTGTACTTTTAGTTACTTTTTAGTTACTTTTGTACTTTTAGTTACTTTTTAGTTACTTTTGTACTTTTAGTTACTTTTTAGCTACTTTCGTACTTTTAGTTACTTTTGTACTTTTAGTAACTTTTTAGTTACTTTTGTACTTTTAAGTTACTTTTGTACTTTTAGTTACTTTTTAGTTACTTTTGTACTTTTAGTTACTTTTTAGTTACTTTCGTACTTTTAGTTACTTTGCAGTTACTTTCGTACTTTTAGTTACTTTTTTGTTACTTTTGTACTTTTAGTTACTTTTTAGTTACTTTCGTACTTTTAAGTTACTTTTGTACTTTTAGTTGCTTTTTAGTTACTTTTTTACTTTTAGTTACTTTTTAGTTACTTACGTACTTTTAGTTACTTTCGTACTTTTAGTTACTTTTTAGTGACTTTCGTTACTTTTAGTTACTTTTTAGTGACTTTCCGTGACGTTACATTACATTACGTTACTTAGTTGCTTTTAGTTACTTTCCGTTACTTTTAGTTACTTTTCGTTACTTTGTTACTTTTTGTTACTTTCGTTACTTTTCGTTACTTTTAGTTACTTTCGTACTTTTAGTTACTTTTTAGTTACTTTTGTACTTTTAGTTACTTTTGTACTTGTAGTTAACTTTTAGTTACTTTTGTACTTTTAGTTACTTTTGAGTTACTTTTGTACTTTTAGTTACTTTTGAGTTACTTTTGTACTTTTAGTTACTTTTTAGTTACTTTTAGTTACTTGTAGTTACTTTCAGTTACGTGACGTTACAATACTTGGTTACTTTTAGTTACTTGTAGTTACTTTCAGTTACGTGACGTTACATTACTTAGTTACTTTCCGTTACCTTTAGTTACTTTCCGTTTCTTTTAGTAACTTTTCGTTACTTTCGTTACTTTTCGTTACTTTTAGTTACTTTCGTACTTTTAGTTACTTTTTAGTTACTTTCGTACTTTTAGTTACTTTTTAGTTACTTTTGTACTTTCAGTTACTTTATAGTTACTTTTGTACTTTTAGTTACTTTGTAGTTACTTTCGTACTTTTAGTTACTTTTTAGTTACTTTTGTACTTTTAGTTACTTTTGTACTTTTAGTTACTTTGTACTTTTTGTGACTTGTTAGTTACTTTTGTACTTTTAGTTACTTTTTAGTTACTTTTGTACTTTTAGTTACTTTTGTACTTTTAGTTACTTTTTAGTTACTTTCGTACTTTTAGTTACTTTGCAGTTACTTTCGTACTTTTAGTTACTTTTGTACTTTTAGTTACTTTTTAGTTACTTTCGTACTTTTAAGTTACTTTTGTACTTTTAGTTACTTTTTAGTTACTTTTTTACTTTTAGTTACTTTTTAGTTACTTTCGTACTTTTAGTTACTTTTTAGTTACTTTCGTACTTTTAGTTACTTTTTAGTGACTTTCGTTACTTTTCGTTACGTTACGTGACGTTACATTACGTTACTTAGTTGCTTTTAGTTACTTTTCGTTACTTTTAGTTACTTTTCGTTACTTTGTTACTTTTTGTTACTTTCGTTACTTTTCGGTACTTTCGGTACTTATAGTTACTTTCGTACTTTTAGTTACTTTTGTACTTTTAGTTACTTTTGTACTTGTAGTTAACTTTTAGTTACTTTTGTCCTTTAGTTACTTTTGTACTTTTAGTTACTTTTGAGTTACTTTTGTACTTTTAGTTACTTTTTAGTTACTTTGTACTTTTAGTTACTTTTTAGTTACTCTCCGTTACTTTCCGTTACGTGACGTTACTTTTCGTTACGTTACGTTAGTTACGTTACTTACTTTCCGTTACGTGACGTTACTTTTCGTTACGTTACTTGTAGTTACTTTCAGTTACGTGACGTGACGTTACGTGACGTTATATTACATTACTTACCGTTACTTTCAGTTACTTTTAGTTACTTTTCGTTACGTGACGTGACTTTTAGTTACTTTCCGTTTCTTTTAGTTACTTTTAGTTACGTTACGTTACGTTATGTTATGTGACGTGACGTTACATTACATTACTTAGTTACTTTCCATTACGTGACGTTACGTTACTTTTAGTTACTTTTCGTTACGTTACGTTACTCGTCCAGATCTTCACAGTCACAGCAGCATCCATACTGGTAGATATCACACTCGCAGCAGCACATGGGATCATCTGGCTCCGGAGGCTTTAACTTCTCCCATTTCATTATGGCTTCCTGAAGTTCACAGGGCAACTTCGTTCTCTGGAGCGATGCACAAATGAACTACCCATTAAAACAAACTATTAGTGCAGGGAACATATCTATGGAAATGTACTGACAGAACCTATAACACAAAAACACACACACACGATCTATAACTTTGAAAAAAGCACATATATACATACATATCAACATATATATAGGAGCAATTGTCGTAATTATATAGGGTTTACTTTACATCTGAATTGGCAGCAATATTTCATCTATCTTACTGTCTATAATGATATAAAACCACTTATCAATTAAAAGCAACTAATTAGGGCCCGAGCACCGAACGGTGGGAGGCCCTATTGATTGCTCTCTCCACTAACCGCAACAGGCTTCAAAATGCCTGTGCTCGGGCCCGTTAGTGCTACAACGTAGCCCTAGTTATTAATGGGTTTGTGGTAGTGGGGTGTGATCAGCGTCGGCTGCAGGAGAGAGTGAGGATGGGATTCTGGGATCGGTAACAGGGAGAGAGTCTGATTGTGCACAGGTGTTACATGTCAACTAATGACTCTCCCCCCTTTATCAGAGGTAGTGCGCTGGGACACAGGGACTCCAGAGAAGACGGAGACGACGGCTGGCGAGAGGGCCACCGTGTATGTCTGTGTTTATATGCCTGCAAAGACAGAAAATGAAAGCGAGCATTAAAAAGTCATACCTGCCATCCGGTGGTTTCCTGACGAGGGACCCACGGCAACAGAGCTATCTGTCACAGGGTTATTGTCGGTCCACACTGTAAAAGAGTGCCCTTCAACCAATGACAGAATTTTTCACAAACACTCCACTTGAGCGCTAGGAATTCCAGTCGATGAGCAGGATACCTCTTTTATGAACCAGTGAGGGTCTTGCTCGCAAAGGCGATTGGACGAGCCTTGGTTTCACCTTCTGGTATCTGGGACAAAACTGCCCCAAGGCCATCAGGAAAGGATCAATAGATAGCATTAGTGGTTTGGAGAAGTCTGAGTCTCCTTGAAGCTTAGGAAGGCAGAGTCGCAGAAGTAATCAGTCCAGTCTGCAGGTTTGACCTTTCCAAAGACACCGGGCTTCGGGTTTGACCTTCCAACCTTCCCTCTCCGTTTTTGACCAGCTGTAAGGGCAAACAGAGGCTTTGCAATTGAGGAGCAGTTCGGTATGAAATGCTGGTAGTAGAATATCATCCCAAGGAATGACTTTACTCTTGAGGGCTTTTTGCTCTGATGGGGCAAAGACCAGGAGGTCGTCAAGAAAGCAGTGCAGGCTACTGAAATTTAGGTCACCAAAAATGCTTTACATCACTCTTATGAAAGATGCAGGACTGTTGCAAAGACCCTGTGGCATTCTGTTATATTCATGCAAGCCCAGTGGTGTTGAAGGCAGTGTATTTCTTGTCTTCAACGTGCATGGGCAGGTTGTAAAAGCCTGACGTTCATTCCATGGTGCTGAAGACAGTGTTTCCGCCGAGGGCTGCCAATCAGTCTGACTGATGAGGCAGGGGATGAGCATCTTTGATGGTCCTTGCATTAAGCCACCGGAAGTCTGTACATATCCTGAGGTCACCATTCTTTTTCCATACCATTACGATTTGGGAAGCAAACTCGGTCACTGGTTTTCCAAGGATTCCCTGCTTCCATCTCGGTGAGGACTTGGAGTAGCTTTTGGTAATGGGCTGGAGGAACTCTGCGATATGGGAGGCGGAAAGGACGGTCGTCTGTGAGCCGGATCCTGTGCACAAAGCCCTTGGCTTCTCCACAATCTAGATGGTGTTTTGAAAACACATCCTGGTATTGTTCCAGCATATCCACGAATTGGTTCATGGTGGAGGGGGTCACTTGGCAACCGTCAATGTCATCTCCCAGGCCAATGTTCCTCAGTCTTTGTTTTAGGTCAGTATTGTCAACATGTTTGTCATGGGTTACTTTATTTGTGTTGCTCTCTTTCTGACAGGAGCCTTGGAGCAGTGTGAAATCTTTAACTGCAATGCATGGAGAAACATCTGCTAGCTTGCAGTTTCTTTTCAGGGTGAGGGGCTTTTCAGTGAAATTGTCAACTTTCATGGGAATCCAGCCATCTCCCCACAAAGGTGTGACCACTCTGCCAAACATGATCCCTCATGGGGTACACTTAGAAGAAGTTACACCACTACTGTGCTCCCAGGTGACATAGGGACACTATGCGGCCAACTGGCCATTAATGGATTTGTAATGGAACACTGAGCACAGAATGAAGAAATTTGTGTTAAAAAGACACTTACATTTTCCTTACTATTTTGTTTATTTCTTTTGTTGTAACACAACAACCACATCAGCGTTTTTTTGCTCGCTCTATGCAATGTAGAGGTCGTTCTGTTGAATGTAGCTCACAACGGCGTCTGGCAGCAGGTACCTGACGCTCTGACCTCGACGAAGCGCTAGGCGCACGTCTTTAGTGCAGGAGGTATCGGTGGTCACCCACTCGTGGACCAAGTGGATGTTTCTGCGATGCTTCCACAGCACGTCCGACTTGAACTCGTGCGGTTTGAAGCCACTGCGAGTGATGCAGACCAAACCGTAGCGGCCCATGATCTCAGTGATTTCCTCCTGCCTCCACAGATTGGGGACACCAAAGGACTCCAGGATGTCAGTCCCACACAGCAACATCACCTGAGGGCCGTCTGAGAGTAGAAAAAACAGCTTATCAAAAAACTTTATCTGTATGTAGCTTTTCTTAACAAAGGGGAAAAAAGAAGTATAGTTTAAAGGGGAAAGAGGGCATTAAATAATAAAAGCAAATGCAAATAAGCAGACAGTGAGATCATCAGGAGATATAGAGAGAAATTAAGAATTTCTTTTCACATTTGTTTAATTTCAACATCGGTTTAAGGCTTTATTGCTCTATTCTTATTAAAGGTTAAGTGTGTACCATCTCGTGGTGAAGCTTATATTGAAACTCACTGAGTACTCCTCACTTCACCGCTGTACTGAGGTGAGGGGACAAGAAGAGAAGGAGAGACGCTTCCAGACGTAATCATCTCTACGGCAATGTACTGTTTAATAAACTATATCATCTGGTTTATTGGTGCTTATTAATGATGATAACTGATCCGATTGCCTATTGTTCATGAATGTTTAGAGTCATCAATGATTGATTAGACCTAGTTGAAGACGCATTTCCTTGGGATTGGTCTGATCTGTCAATATTTTCTGAGGACGATCAATCAAATCCTGAGCTAATTTTCCTCCCACACTTTGATTTAAGCATCATTATTTAGTGTCGAAGTGCTGAATGTGTGACTCGATCTGCAGAACTGCTGCCATGTAATGCTGACAATAATTCATCAATTCATTTACCTTCTATTATGCTACAAACTGTTTCTTCTAATCAATGCTGTAAATACTCTTATTTTACTGATGTTCTCCATTACACGTGGCATCTATTTCACTTCTGTCCGTCCTGGGAGAGGTATCCCTCACATGTGGCTCTCTCTGACATTTCTACTTTCTTTTTCCCCTGTTAAGTTTTTTTTTGTAGTTTTTCATTGCTCTTGATTAGGGTTAAGGACAGAGGATGTCACACCTTGTTAAAGCCCTATGAAACACCATTGGCCTGACATTTATAAAGTCAAGTCAAATTTTCAGCCTGCAGAGATTCACATCTCCCCATTTCTCAGACCAGATGAGTTTTAGAAGTGTGAAATTCTCAATGTAAATTCAAAACAGCCCAAAATATCAGCTGGGAAAAGTGTGTGACCACAACGTGTCAGAAAAGAGACCTAGGAGGGGGATGCATTGTTTGGCAAAGCAGATTTTGAACCTGCTGAGATTTGCATGCCATTGTTTTTTCAGCCAGGAAGTCAAAACAGTTTATTTTTAATAGAGCAATCATGTAAAAAGAGGTGGCCTCTCTATTCTCAATGTGTGGTGTCATTGCCAGTAAAACATCTACTGTTAGAGTCAGGAGATTTACAGTCTTGCAACCAAGGTGCTGGGCACACTCTGCAAAACATATTGTAATTATGTGTTAATAATAGTCATGGCTTTTTTTATCCGTGTACCAGTGACTGCCTAATGCCACATGAAGGTCTGGCACAGAGCGCACTTCAGTTCCTGCACAGTGCGGCTACATGACCTGACTTAAGTGTATGTAGTGTGATTGGGTGTCACCCACCACACAACACACCCCAAGTACCATATACTCAAACCATTGTCTCCTGTTATTAAGTTAAACTGAATACAGTGAACCATGAATACAGTGGCAGCAGAACGTGACTTGTTACCTGTCTGAAATCGCGGATTGAAAAAGGCAGGAGTGAAAAAGAGGACAGAAAGAACAATATTTACATTATACCATGCTTTACATAGCCACACGTGACCTACCTCTCCTTTTCTGATGAGATGAAGCTTCATAAGTGTCCATCTCATCGCAGTTATGCTGTGTCTCCAGCAGTTTCTCATAGTGATGCCTGAGTAAATACAGCAACAAACAAAACATCCGATTTTTCAAGATTTGTCACCTAAAAATTGTTTTATTATTTGTTTAAGGTTCAGTGTGTAATTTGGGTGAAAGGGATCTATTGGCAGAAATTGATTTTAAAATAATCCTAGTGATGTTATCACTAGTGTATCGTCTAAATCCTTTATATTTAAATACTTTGTATTTACACCAGGAGAGGGTCCTCTCTGCGGAGGCCGCCATGTTTTTTACAGTAGCCCAGACTGGACACACTAAACACCTTTTGAGTTTTCAGGACAACTGAAGGCTTCCACAGGTTCTCTTTCATGTTTGGAATGGGAGGGTGAGGTGAGGGATATTCAGCTGCGACATGAAACTTCACGACTAAATTCTACACACTGAACCTTTAAGCTACATTGTTTAACTTTAGCTTATCATTTTCTTTTGATTAAAACTTTCAATTAGTTCCACCTATGGTGACTTAAAATACATATTTTGGACAAGTTTTTTTGGTTAAAATGAACAACTGACATGATTAATATTAAATAATGACTCAGATTAAACCCAAATTTCTTATTTAGACTGCAAGGCACAGTATCAAATGATTCATGGGAATGATTATTACTGCCAGTCCATGTCTTTTATTTCCCTGATGAAGTTCATTCTTTACAGCAGGAAGTCACAACCTGTGAGACAAAAGGCAACTGAAAAGCACAAATTATAGAAGGTGTCGTCTTCATTACTGTAACTTTTTTATGCAGTGAAGTTTTCAAGAAGTGGAAACGGCAAAAGAACACAACCACAAGTGTCAGCTTTTCTTCACCCCAGGCATATCAAAAAGCCATACATACATTATTACGTATTAATAAATGAATAACACAACCCATACATATGAGATTTTTATTTCTGTATATATATATATAAACCTTTAACTCAGTTCTTAAATGGCACTGGACCAGTTTTTTATCATTCCACATTATAATTGAATTTGTGGTGTCATCACTGACAAAGAGGAATAAGAGGCAATAATAGAAAACTTCAAGCAAACCAACTCTGATCAAGGACACAGAAAGATCTGACAGATAGTTCCTTACACTCATTGGCAGATTACCTTGTTGTAGTCTAGTTATAATAACAACACAAGAGAAAAACACTACTAGTGCTGCCTGCAGCAAGCACAGCCACTGCCACTAACAAGAGAAAAAGAATGGTCAACTTACCGAATCACCGCAACCGTCTCCACCCACTCAGGCTGCAAGCTCTCCCAGGAATCTACAGTGATCCAATTTGGGTTCTCTGTGGCCAATCTGGCCATTTCCAGACGGTGGGAGGCCTCAATCAAACCCTTCTTCTTATTGCCATCGCCCACAGGAGAGATGATGCCGCTCACCACCTTGTACTGACCTGAGACACAAGGGAGGGAGTGTGTGTGAACACTCGATTAAAAGCAACAGCACAGTAGATGCGGTTAACTCATAGAAACATGTCTCTAAACATATTTGATTAATTAACAGGAATCATTTTAAAGGGTCTATGGTTTGTCCAGATAACTTCAGTTAATCAACTCCGTCAAGGAGGTTATGAGTTCACCCTTGTCTGTTTGTTGTTTTTTTCACTGGTTTATTTGTCAGCAGGATTACACAAAAACTACAGAACTGATTTCTGAGGAAAAGTGCAAAACTGGATTTGAGAGTATGTAATGTTCTTCCACAGGATGTAGTAAATAGCAGTTAAAACACCATCACTATCTGCAGGACTTGGTCTTTTTAGAGGTGAGTGATAAAGTAACACTTCATTGTTATTTGAATGTACCTGTGTCTTCCAGATGATCTCGAGCCAGCTCAAACATCCTCAGGTGCATGTTGGTGATGGGGTTGAAGGAGCCGCAGGCCAGCAGGACCACTGAGGTTACACTGGGAGACTCCATACTTTATTCTGGAGCAACAGACATGACAAAGACAACAGAAGCCGTGGAGTCAACAAACTGTCCCAAACCACACATGTACAAAACAGCTCTACTTCTCTGAGTGAATTACAAAAACTTAAAAACTGTCTTTTATACCTGTAAAGCAGAAGGAATGTTAGCTTCTTGTATAGCCAGGAAATATTAGCTCAGTAAGGGCAAGTTCAAATCATAGCAGCGGCAGCTCGTCTCTACGAGCACTTTTGGTGGCAACAGAAAGTGCCACTAATAGGTAAAGGCAGCTGCCTTTGATGCCACACTGTTATGAGCTCGAACAGTTTTGTAGGTCCCGACCACACTTTGTTGGGTTCTGGTGCACAGTCAAATACTGGAAGTCAGGTTTATTCCTGTAGTGTAACCAAGAAGAGTTAAACGCTGTTACATGGATTTTATCTTCACAACAACATGCCTCTCGCAGTCAAATAGAGCGCAGACTCACTATGCACTTGAAATTAACTCCAAAACATGTGATTGAAATAATAAATAAATAAAATATAAATGAATAACAAATGTTACTTTGTGTTTCTAATTACATAACATTAAGTTATATTTGACATTATACATTTCCATCAATATTAAGCAAATAATAATTCAAGTTGTCTTTGTCACAGATTAACAAACAAAGACATTTTTATTTATACAGGTGCCCACAGCTTTTAGCTGAAAACCACATCACATAAAAAAATAAACCTGTCAATACAGTTAAACATGGCAATGAGTGTACAATGAATACACAAATACCTGTAGTATAACCAAGAAGAGTAAAAAGCTGTCACATGAATTTTATCTTCACGACAACACGCCTAACATGAGAGAAGGACAACTTAAGTGTTCAACACATGAGAAGATAAAATGGCGGACAGCGCTCAGACACAGGGAAAAGTTGTCATACTACTGTTAAGTGAAATATCTACTGTATGTGTAGCAGCAAGCATGCTGCAGACCTCCATAATGATCTCAAGAATGCAGCATGCATTCTGCGAGAGGGCATACTACTGTTAAGTGAAATATCTATGTGTAGCAGCAAGCATGCTGCAGATCTCTGAAATAATCTAAAGAGTGCAGGCATGCATTCTGTGAGAGGTCATACCACAGCCACGTGAAATATCCATTTGCAGCAGCAAGCATGCTGCAGATCTCTAAAATTAAAGACTAAAGAATATGGGCATGTATTCTGCAGGGAATATACTACTGTCATGTGAAATATCTATGTATAGCAGTAAGCATTCTGCAGACCTCAAATTATTACTAAGCAGACCAATGCACCCAGCCATCCACTACCACCTGAATGCAGCATTTATATGACTGAAAGATTTGCTGTTCAGGCATTAGCAGACTTTGGTCTTTTGAGCTGAGATGGTGTTTCTAACCCCGGGCGAACTCGAAGCTCGAAGGCTGCTGAAGACCAACGACCCCTGACTTTCACGTGGATTCAGACACCAGGGGCCTCATTTATAACCGTTGCTTACGCACAAAACAGGGCCTGAAATGTGCGTACGCCACTTCTCACGCAAACGTTGGGATTTATGTGAGTGAATTACAAAAACTTTAAACGATAAAAAACGTCATTTAAATATTAGCTGTAAACCTAAAGGAACGTTAGCTTAATGTGCAGCCAGGGAACATTAGCTTGATCGTTGCCACTAAGATGAACGTTACAGCGGTGAACACATGCACTCGGGGGGGATTACTAGATCGTCTACCTTTGAATAATAATAATAATAATAATGATATTATTATAATAAATAAATATTCATTTGCGTTTTAAGAAAACATAAAATGTTAAAAACCGTCATTAAAAATATTAGCTGTAAACCTAAAGGAACGTTAGCTTCAAGTGTAGCCAGGGAACATTAGCTTGACCATGGCCACTTAGATGAACGTTACAGCCGTGAACACATGAAGTCGGGCTGAAGATTATTTTATCCTCTACTTTGAATAATAATTATAATAATAATAATAATACTATAATACATACATATTAATTGAGTTACAGTGAGAAAGTGTCAGCAGCTGCCCCATACCCTACTTCCCGTGTTCTTCTTCTTCTAAAGTTATTTATTGGCGGTTGGTAAACCATCTTATTGGAGTGCTGAGCAGTGGATTGGTGCTTCCGCTGTTGTGACTGACCGGCCGCACCCACGCTGCTGCGCTGCTGAGCTGCGTTCAACATCACAAACGTCTCCACCGACACTTACTGTCGGGTGAAGCATTTTAAAGCCAGTGAAGTAAGCGGAAGTCCAGTTACGCGTGTTGAGTCTCTTGTGTGGTTCAGTCGTCAAACCGATGAAAAACATTTCCCTCAACACAAGGCTGATCTACAACTAAGAGAACCGGGTGAGACGTTTTCTGTTAGCGTGTTAGCTAGCTAGCTGCTCCGCTAACTGAGCACCTTCCACCGCTAAGACAGTCTGAGTTTTCAACACAAACAGTTTGTCTACGTAGTTTGTGTCGAGCTAGATGTTGAACAGTTGTGTTGTGATGCTCACTGCTGCCCTTGGCTGTTCATGAAGACAGCTAGCGTGCTAGCTTGAAGTCCTCTGGTGACATACTAGTTACTGTTGTTTTGCTGTTTGTTTTCTTCTTCTCAGGTTGGAGACCTTGTGTTTGGGACGATGGCATCCCGCGGGAAATCAGAAACAGGAAAACTGAGGCAAAACATGGAGGAGCAGCTGGACAGACTGATGCAGCAGCTTCAGGATCTGGAGGAATGCAGGTGCAGTAGACTGAGATGTAAGGTTGTGGGTCAGAGCTGGTGATGTGATGGCGTACATCTGTGGCAGTGACTACTTCGTGTTTGTTCCAGAGAAGAGCTGGACGAGGAAGAGTATGAGGAGACGAAGAGCGAAACCTTGGAACAGCTGAATGAATTCAATGACTCCCTGAAGAAGATCATGTCAGGAGACATGACACTGGTGGACGAACTCGGTGGGATGCAGCTGGTAAGGGCCAATCCATTGATAGTGTGAAGTTATAGTTTGTATAAGAAGGGACTTCACTTAGTCTGGAATAAATAGTGATTGAGTGATTTAGAATTTTCTTTTTATAATAATAAGTTTAGTTTGTAGTTTAATAATAATAATTAAATAATAATAATAAGTTTAGTTTGTAGTTTGTATAGCACTTTTCTCAACAGTGTTACAGAGTATTTAAAGGTCCAGTGTGTACGATTTAGGTGAAAGGGATCTATTGTTAGAAATTGAATATAAAATCATCCTAGTGATGTTTTCACTAGTGTGTTTCACCTAAATTTAATGAATTGTTGTTTTCTTTACCCTTGAATTGGCTGTTTATATTTAAATACTTTATGTTTACACCGGGAGTGGCTCTTCTCTACGGAGGCTGCCATGTTTTTTTACAGTAGCTGGGCTCCATCTGCCAGTCCAGCTCAATAAATCTTAATGTATTTCGGGGGGTTGGCAGTTTAAGGCTTTAATTGTGAGTAATAAAATGTTCAAATAAATTCAAAGGTATGTCTCTGTCTTCATCAGGCAATCCAGGCTGCCATCAGCCAAGCATTCAAAACACCAGAGGTGATCCGGATGTTTGCTAAGAAGCAGCCAGGACAGCTGAGAACCAGACTAGCGGAGGTTTGTACAGCAGGATCTAGAAAATGATTTTTGTTTGTGCGGTTACGGCACTCTGTCCATTGATTTGCCTGAAAGTTGTCCAACTGCTCTGTGGTCCGTTTTCCCCCCCAGATGGACCGAGATGTCATCGTGGGCAAACTGTCGCGGGACATGTACATGCAGCAGAAAATGGAAATCCTCACAGCCCTGAGAAAACTAGGAGAGAAGGTGAGGAATGCTCACAGCAGAGATGTGATGTGTCTTTTCCCCCACGAGTTCATGAATGATTCACTGGTTTATTCTCATCTGTCCACACAAACTCTTTAAGCTGCACTGACTTCTATTTAGTCATTAAAGTGTCACTGGGCTGACAGAGCTGTTCCTTCAACAGGCTTCAACCTCCCTGCAAAAGAAGCTGTAACATTTTAAACATGTTTTTTTTATTATTATTGCCTAAACAAACCTTTGTCAATGCCTTGTCAGCTCACTGCAGAGGATGAGACTTTCCTCACTGAGAACGCGACAGCAACCCTGAGCCAGTTTGAAAAAGTGACTGCAAATCTCGGTGAGAAGAAGCATTTGATTTCCCTGAAATGGTTGATAACACTTATTATTGGATGAACATTCACATTTGTCTCGTTTTGCTTTTTCCTGTTCAGGCTCCGAAGACAAAATCCTGGCTTTAGCCAGCTCTGGTGTGAAAACCAAAGTGTAGTAATTCTGCAAAATATTTTATTAACTCGGCCTTTGTTATTACCAAGAAAAGAATGTGCCAATTGATGGTTGATTTTGTAAACAATCTGCACTTCTAGGTGTTGCAGTGGATGCTAACACTTTTTTAACAATATGCTTTTATACCCCCCCCTACTTTTGTAAATGTCTTTTAGTTGTGCAGATAAATGTAAAGTTGTATTATAGGTACGAGCATGTGATTTGTTTAAGATGAAGATGTTGCACATGAATGTAAAGGAGAGTCGAGACGTTTCAGGAGAAATATTCTGTGGTGATTTGTGCTGTATTTCTTGTAAGCTGCTGTTTGTGTGTGAAGAGAATGATGTTGATTTCCTGTGTGTGAATGCTGCTTATATTAGAGATGTTATTTTATCTCGACTGTGCTGTGTACAAGGCTTTGAAGAAAAAAGAGGTGCACATAAAACGATAAGTGTGAAGAAACTCAATGACATTAAATGCAGTGATCATACAGTTCAACTTATCAGTTTGAGAGATTCTATCCCATCTTTTACTAAACAACTTCCAAATGAGTTAGTAATCAAATCATGGGTCACAAAAGCTTTGAATTGTTGAATGACTTGAAAATTGTGAATATACTGTACATTGATAATACGATACTGACAAAACACAGTGGTAAAAAGTCACAGCTCGGACAGGAACACATGGAAACATGACGGAGTAGCGTGTAAATAAAAGCATCTGATCAGAATGTCCTTCCTTTAGAAGCCCCCCAATTTAGATTTTCATTGGAGAACTAAATTTATATGGGCAAAAATTTGCTATTGAGATGCATGTAAATATAATTACGTTTTTGAACAGTCAGCCCCGCAGTTAAAAAAATTCCCGTTCCGTGGACTTGATGCCGTCTGTTTTGTGGAGGGTCTTGTGATGGTTCCAGCAGCCGTCTCATGAGTCATTCAGTTTGATGAGTTTGTGGTGGTTTTAACAGGAGTGCAACATGAGGTCACTCCACACTGCACTGTAGCAGTGAAGATGGTGGCTACAAGTAAACTAAAAACCCTCGAACTGTCTCTTCAGTCACCAGTTATAAAAGTGATTGAGTTGAGAGCAACGACTTTAACCAGAATGATTAATCGGTTTTGTACTTTTTGTGGAATCGGGCTGACAAATCACAAAGACGTCCCTCAGTAGAGCGCATACCTCCACCCAACAGGTCCAACAGTCCCCTTGTGAAATCACATTTAAATTCACATCTGGATTTTGCAATTACACACATTCCTATCAGTCTCCTTAACATGTCTGATATGTTTTCATCGAGATCCATGAGTTATTCTCTGTGAAATCAACGAAAACACCTTATCTCACAATGTTGGAGAGAGAGAAAAAGATTCCTGGATCCGTCCCCTGATCTGAATCCACACCTAAATTTAATGAGTTCTTCTTTGGGTCATGCCCCACCCCTGCAAAATGTCATGCATCAGTTTGGTAGTTATTGCTTAACCCTGCTAATAACAAGAAAATGCAAAAAATGGGAAATAACATTCAACATTTTCGTAGATTTCTCTGAGAATAATTTATGGATTTTGCTGAAAAAAAAATCTGACATGTTTAGGAGGGCTAATATTTATGAGTGTGTAATTTGTAGTACTATTTGCTTTACCTGTGAAATTCTGTTGCACCATTTACTTCTTGGCTTCAGTTTCGTTCTCACCACCAGATGGCGCTAACACTCAACATTTTAAACACTTCCCCTACTAAGGGTGTGTACCATCCATCACTGCAGTGTGATCACAGTGAAATAAAACAAGAGCACACAGAAGATATACCCCATCTCATCATCCTTTATTTTGTTTGCGAGCAAGCATCAACTTCACTACAATTTGCCTTTCAATTGGTAGAAAAGTGAGAGCAGCTCCAACAAGCACAAAGGAAACATCCAACTGTTCAAAAATAAAACAAAAATAACGCCATCACCTTCCTTCCTCAAGCAAATTCTCAAAGAAAAAAACAAACAAAATATATATATATATATATCTGGAGTGTTGTGGACGTGTGAAACGGACAGTATGAGAATCAGTGTATCACGTCTCCTTTCTCACTCCAGTCTCACAACCCCACATGGAACGTACACAAACTTGTGGTTCATGCAAAGTAAATCCCCCCCCCCCACCCTTACATCTTTAGTGTTACTACGGTATGGCTGCTTTTCAGTTTGTTAGGCAGTGACATTCAATTCAACTGACTTACACTTTATATGGAAATCATATGCCCCAGAGAACCGGAGATGGTGGAGTCACTGAGGAGACTTGACCTCAGAGTCAGCGTGCACATGTCAGTGACCCCTGGTACTGTACTTTTTACTGTAGATGCAATGTGGACATTTTGTGTTTGACTGAATGAAACCGTGACGATTTCAGAGTCGACAGGCTTCGACACTTGTGAATTTCATGCTGCCCTCAAAAATCATTTCTCGACAACTCAGGCAATAGGACACTGTTCAAAAATCACCTTCCACTATACACAAACAGGTCAATTAAGAGTAAACCCATGTACGCCGCCAAAGCAATTTCATTATGTACTGTGCATCTTTTTTATAAAGGTGGATTCCGTCAATATGATTTAGTACAATATCTATAGAAGGTACAATATGGATCTACTTCCTCTACACATCAACATGGACACATGACATCTATGTGAAATGTTTGTTGCTGTTAATAAAAGTAGCGGTGGATTATTGATACAACAGACTTAAAAGAAAAGTGTAATCCCCCAGCTCTGCAGGAAATCTAGCATTTAACAAACACAAATCAAGTAATAATAATCCGAGCAATTCCAACAGGACTGTGAGTCCTCGGGCCCCAACAAAGCCACAAAAAAAAAAAAAGGAGCATGGATGAGTGTTATTGTTAGACCTGCTAATTTCGCTATGATTGATAAAAGGCAAAAGGCACTCCCATCTCAGCCGGCTCAGACCTCTTCTTCTTGTTGTTCCGAGTCATCGAGGAGGGGGAGACTGTTCACTACGTTTCCACCACGGAATTATATTGAACTTAAAAAATGAAATCAAACGCAACAGTGCGACTCAAATCCTCAAAAACAGCCTTTCATGTGTTTCTGAACTGAAATTCTTGGCCTCTGAAAATAGGTCTGCATGCAAAATATGGGACTCGCGACGCCCAACACTTCTAATCCTGATAACGCTGATTTTAATTAATGTAGGTTTAGGAAATGATTTACATTTTTTACTCAGTTCACAAAAACATGAGACAAACACAATAGTTACAACAGTGTCTGAGAGGAGTTAAGAGGTTGGACACATTTTCCCAATCAGTTGTATAAGCTTTATACTAATACCAGAAGGAAAACAAGTTTACCAAATGTAAACAAATATCTTAGAACAACTCTACAGTACAGTTCCATGTACAATAAAATCTAGTGGTCTAATGCAAAAAAATATCAAATTTTTAGATCCAAACGAGAAGATGAGTCATTTTTAAAGTGTTTTCCTGTTGCAAACTACGCAGTCATGCCCGCAGTTGTAATTCCATAAATTGCACTAAAGATAATGCTCAGTTTGCAGTAAGAAACCATCTTAAAAATGCATCTTATATATGTAGTATTTCTACTTCAGATTAAATAGCTGGGCTATGGAAAATAAAGTTGCAACAGAGCAATCCTGAAAAGTACTTTCATTTCACTTTTCTTTCCAAAAACGAAGCCGGCGACAGCACAATTCAACCAGCGCAGCTGCGTCTGTCAGAGATCTGCTCCTTCAGTACTTTGAAGGTTTTTTATTTTCCTCCCTACTTCTGTCAACACAGAAACGGGCAGAAGACGTTTTAAAGCTGCTGAGGAAATCTCCCTACACGTCCAATTACACTGGCAGAAATGTTAGTACCCATATTTCAAGATTAACAGCACAACAGAACCCGCTGGTCTGGTGTTTGTACCGTCCCACACAAAATGTCAATTTGTACATTAGCGTTTCTCTGAGTAAGATTATTACTCGAACAAAAAAAAGAAAAAAAGAAAATCCCCTCTGTACAACAGTGAGATCTACTGGGAATGAAATACATGTGACATGTAGAGCATTGCCACCTGTGCAAGCAGAGCAAAGCATGTGTGAAGCTGAAACCATCCACCAGTCCTGCTTTACATGTACGTAAAACAAATGGTTTTTGTTTTTGCAAAAACAAAGAAAAAGACAAAATAGACACAACTCTGTCATGGAAACCTCTGCTGAACAGTCCTGGGTTTCTCATCGTGAAGCAGACAGTTTTTGTACAAGCATGATGGAACAGCTTTTTGCGGAAAAGTTTTGCAACATGCTACAGCCTCTGTGACACAAATATTCTACATTACATACTGCGTTGTTTTAGATATTGGACCCTGTTGAGCAGGCCTTCACTAACACATCGACTAATTACATGGTTTCTTTATATTTACAAAATCTTTAAAAAGCAATTTATTTCTCTACACATACGACTCAAATATCCTCATGCACTAAAAAGAAAAAAAATTTGAAAAGAAAATGCAGTGTACTTGTTAAAAGCAAATTTTTTTCACTGTGGACAACTAAGAAAACTCAAGTCAAGTGAGTTTAGCTGCAAACAATTCTAAAAGCATTAAGCAAGAATATACATCAGGGAAAAAAAATGAAAATGATTCTCTGTTTGAACGCCTCTTGTCTGAGAAAAAATAAAAAGTGCAGGGTTGGCTTCCTCACACAGTTCAAAACAAATGTAGGCCAAGTTTTCCTGGGAATTAAAATATAATAAATAAAAAAATAAACAGTAAAAATCAGCAATCCGGTGATAACTACACTACACTGAGTACCACCACTAAGATAACAACAGGAAAACCTCGACGCTGAAGGGAATTTTTTTTTGTGTTTTTGTTGTTTTTTTACATCCTGGCTCCTTAGACATGAATCTGTGGTGTGTGTGTGTGTGTGTGTGTGTGTGTGTAACCCTCTGAGTAAGTGTTAGTTGGTGATGTGTATGTCAGAGAGATCTGTGTTGAGTGTAATATGCATTTGGTGTGTGTGTGTGTGTGTGTGTGTGTGTGTGTGTGTGTGTGTGTGTGTGTGTGTGTGTGTGTGTGTGTGTGTGTGTGTGTGTGTGTATTCATTCTAGTAGGTGAGGGTAGAGTCGTCCCACTCCAGCTGCTGCTGCCTGCTGGCGCCCTGCTGGTCCTCCGGCTCCGCGCCCTCCTCGTCCTCGCTGCTCTCTGACTCAGCGCTCGTGATGTCATCTTCCTCCTCTCCGTCCTCGCTCTCTTCCTCCTCTTCCTCATCATCCTCACTGCTGTGCTGGTCCTCGTACGTCTGAATTAGAGACAGAGGGGGAGAGGGGTCGTTTGTGATGAGTCATTATCTCAGTGAAGAATTTATGTTCTTAGTGATCTTTGCGGCTCTTCCCTGTGTTATAGCTGCATTATTGCTGAGACCAAAGAACTGGTGGTGGGTGCATCTCAGTGCATCTCTCTGTTTCTCAGATATATAACTCAATGCAGTCATTTAATGAAAATAGTAAAATAACATATTCCTGTGTTACTGATAAATTGTCAGATCACATAAAGCTTCTTAGATAATTTATATACAAATAAAGCTTGGTTTGTTAATCCTAGAATAGCTAACAGCAGGCCACACTGTAAAAATATTCAACTGATACATCTCAGCCTCTCCCATCAGCCTTCTTGTCTACGACACCAAAACGCATGAACCTGCACTGGCAACTGCAAGAAGCTGACTTTTTCTGTGACTCACTCGCTAACTTCTGGCTATCGGCTCTGCTTGAGCGGTGAAACGCAGTGAGATCACTGGCAGGGAATACGGGCAGGGAACACGCAGGAAAGCAGGTCGAACAGTGACAGACGTCAGCCAATACGTCAGCCAATCCTTTTATTCAGTCTGAATGAAATGTCACTTTGGACTTCTGTAAGACTTAAAGTGCTGTTCTCTTGTCTGGAGCATGAGACTAACTGGCTACACAAAATTAATTCCAACACAAATTCCTTTATATAAATTAGCGAGTTGAAAATCCAGAAAAACCTACAACAAAGGCCGACCTCCATCCCCATGAGTCAATCATGACAGCTCAGAAAGATCTAGGTTACGGTCACACATTGCCCAGAGAGCATTAGCAGGTGAAAAGCTGTCTGAGCTGCGACACGGCCACATTTAGTTGAGCTCTGAATTTCTGTTCCAGAGCTTTTCACTGGTCAATTCACTAATTTCGCCTTCCTGCAAACATTGTGTTTCATTGTATTTTTTTACCTCCATGGGGTTGACGGTGATGGTGAGAGCCGAGTCGTCCCAGTCCATCTCGTTCTCCTTGCCATTTTCCTGGTCTGTCATGGTTCTCTGGTGAGCAGCACGGATGCGGAACACGCCCAGGATGATCATGAACACCAGGAAGCTGACGCACACCACAATGACAATGGTGGCAGCGCTGGGAACCACTGTGAGGAAGCAAACACACAAAAATGAGGTTAGACATATACTGAGGTTCAGTTTATGCACATTCACGCATAAAAACCCTCAAACCCCTTCACGTGGTGACACATAGCTTACATGTCTCAAGGGCTGCAGTTTCACGGTGGGCCAGTGCCAAAGTTACATGGTTCTTAGTAAACTGCAGTTAAACACTTTCTGCAGCTCTAGGTGTGATTCCTTAAATAGTTGTGCCTTTCTGCTGCAAATGGCTCCACTTTGCACCATATTAGCAGCAAAGGGCCTCTCCTGTGTGATGGCAGACTTAGTGAGCCTGACAGCCCAGAAGATTACTAAAGCTGGGAAATAAAAGGTTGTGCCGCCTGTACAGATGTCACAGACAGCACTCAAGTGTAATCCCTAAACTTGTGTCAGTTACCAAAAAAAACAGGCAAACAGCCAATGTTTCATACGTGCCCTACTTCTAATTAATAGGCTGTAATCCAGCTACAGTAACGCTTGCCATAGCAGAGGCCAACTATTTATCTACAGCACAACAATTAAGCAGATTACTGGTTTGATTATGATGTTGGGGATTAACTTTAACAGATAAATTAAACACTGCAAGTTGAGGAAGCTTCAACTTAAAGAGGATCAAGTGGAATCACAATTCAACAAGTGAAATATATATACATGTTTTTAGACAAAAACAAAAATCGTAACATGTTTTAGAACCAGTGTTACACCACAATTTGCTTGGATGGAGGCTGAACTTTAATTTAATCTCTTCTTTAATTTAATCGCTAATCTTTGGAATATCTATTAACAAAACTAGAGAGATATGTTTTTCTTTAGCGACAATCAACTTGATTTGGTTTTGTATGATGATAAAAAGGACAAACACTGCTCTGTGTTGTAGTTTAACATTTTGAATGTTAGGGTTTCACGTTGCAGTACCTGAGGCCTGGTGAGCGTTGACCAGGTTGTGACCAGACAGATCCACGGCGGCATGATGGATGGGGTTAATGAAATTGGGCTGCACCATGGCGTTGTTGGCATGCTCCACAGGATTGGCTGTGTGGATTACATTCACCTAGAGAGAATAAAAATAAGGACCACATATGTAAACCGTCTCAACCTCTCATCAACACATCTCCATTTTAGATGAAGCTTAAAAGGGCATTTCGTGTGACTCATGAAAGCGTCACTGTTGCGTGACCAAACGTCGTACCTCAACCTTGAAGTCATTGCTGATGTAGCGACCGTTGAGCTCAGAGCAGACCAGTTTGAACTTCCTGTCAAACAGAGCCTCAGTGTGCCAGTTCTTGTAACGGATCAGGTGCAGAACCTGTTCGTAGTTGGCCATGGTGTTCACACCTGGAACATGGAGAGAGGAGTTTGAGTCAAAAAGAAATCTGACCAGCAATAACCAGTAAGTGTGTCCATATTAGAGGAAGACCATAATGTTTTTAGTATTTATAAATGTATCCTTAAAAATGTAATTTAAGTAACAGACTTTAAATCTTTGTAGTTGACAGTTTAAATGCCTACAAACAGACAATATAGTTTGTAATAAGCTTATTTTTCTGAACTAAACATTATATAGATTACAAAGCTTTTCCTTTCTATGTGAAGTTGCTCTGTGCTCATCACTTTACCTGTGATGACGAGGCCCAGGTTAGAGGAGCTCATCTCCAGGCCGCGTGGCTGCAGCTGGGACATGTCCACCTCCAGGCTCTCGTGCTCCCCGTCCAGCTCGTCTCCCACCACACTCACTTCACACGTGTCCAGGTTGTGCATGATCTCCTCTGACACCACTGTCTCTTGGACTGAATGAACAAAGGAGAAAAGTTGACGAGTTGTACGGCTCCACAGACATTTAGGATCGTCCATTGTGCCTGTAATGTACATGTTTGCCTTCTGAAGTGTGAATGCGCCAAGACTGGAAATTACTTCCGTGCATTTGGAAAAATCTGCGAGACTCAAATCTTCTTCTGTATACGTGAAATATGTGAAACACGACCAGTTGGCTGCACTTCACAAGTACAAAGACAAGTTAACAAGTTGTGAAAATTAAAAGCAGAGAAAAACAGTGAGCTGTCTTATTTTAGAGAGTTAGAGAATGCTCCAGAAAAAACAATTGAGGGATAAGAGCAGAGGATGAAGAATCACCCTGATCTTGAAGATTAAATATGGGGTGATAGAACAGCCTAACGTCAGCTGCTTTAACTTCCATTGTCCATAATTCAAATATAAATAGGCTAAGTAGGCATTTACATATAGGCTAATTATACCACATATACACAGTGATCTTTGCTATCTGTCCTTCATCATGAACTCACTGAAGCTGACCGCACTGCTCTTAAAACAAATATGATCCATGTTTACTCTTAAAAAAAACCCTGCAAAGTTTTACTTTGGGTTTATCTTCTTAAAATTTATCTTTTTTAACAACAGAGCTGTAAGACACATGAAAAACAGCTCAGAAAAAAATTTCTATATTCTAATATAGGTAATATAGGTCGTCACCTTGTTTCTCATCAAACTGATTATTTCATGCAGTTACAGTTTTGCACCTTTGGACTGTGGAAGTGACTCTTAATCATGTCATTTGTTGGTTGAGTAAGGTGGGGCAGGGTAATGCAGGTAATAGCAACAGATCACTGTAAGCCCTTTTGTCCCACATGGCGTGCTGTTCACCACAGGACATCATATCTCCCTGTATCTGTGTCAGCCTCAGTGCACGTCTATTGTTTCTCCTGCTCTTAGCTCATGTACAGGCCTAACAGATGGCACGGCTGGTCAACTGACCCCTCCCATAAAGTTGTAAACAACTTATCGCTTTTCTCACTCCCGCCCACTCGTTCCGTCTGTCCAATCCCTTCATCCCCCGGACATAATCCTCAGGAGCTGCTATATGTCTACAAAGCCATCAACTGCACATTCACCGTGTTCAGCAGTAAGATTACATACAGTATGCGGCAGCGTTGAAGTAGAAAGTCAGCATATTTAAGTGCAATGAAGTGAAAATACGAATAATCCACTGAGAAAAATGGGACTACTAATCGCCTTTAACATAATCAAAGGTTATGTAGGCGCCCTGTGTCCATTTCTCTTACCCGTGGGGTCATCATCAGCTCCCTCCGTGACTTCAATCTCAGCGTCAGCCTCCACTTCACGGGTGATGGTGCTCACGATGCGCAGCTCGGGGAACAGCGTCACGCCTTCCTGGCTCTCGAATTCGGCAGCACTGCGGGCAAAGTGGTCGATGCCACTCAGGCTGATCTTGGGTTCTTCGGGCTGCAGCACCATCACGTAACCCTCAGCATCTGGCACCGAAACGCAGGACTCCTCATTGAAGCATCTGGTGGGGAAGATAAAAGTTTAAATACCTGGAAATCAAAACCTTTTACAGTGGAAACTGGATATATATATATATATATATATATATATATATATATATATATATATATCTGGATATGATCATGGATATAGTGATCAACCATTTATATGGATTAAAAAGCTTGGGACAGAATCATTCTTATACGAATGCTGTTTAAATAATTTTGTTGTAGTGATGAAGTCGTCTGGTTACAGTGTTCATTTTGGGTCTTTTCATAAATGTTAAATAACAAATAACAATAAATGAATGATAAGTTTTTGCCGGCTCTGTCAGTTATTTACTGCTCCCGTTTGTGTCTCTATCATTCGCTCTGCCAACCGAATCAAGCCAAACCGAGCGCGCCCCTCCATCTCCTCCGGCTCTGCATTCATTGGCTAAGTTGACTAATTCTGTTGTTTTTACCCAGTCTGAGTACACGTGTGTCCGATGACACTGTTTGTGTGTGTGAGTACGTGTGTCAGCATGTGTCTGCGTGAGAGAAAGAGAGAGAGAGAGAGAGAGTGAGTTGAGTCAAGACGAGCTAAATTATGAATGAATGCACAGCTATGAAGGAAGATTTTACTCCTTTCAGAAAAGTTTCAATCATTATGTGGTGATCAGTGTGGATATCGTGGAGGTCATTTCAAACAAATCAATGTTCTAACTTTATTGGGTCAGAGACGTCAGCTGAGTCTGGGTCAGTGTGTGTATGGGTTCGTGAGTGAGTGGGAGAGAGACAGAGAGAAAGTAAGAAGCGGAGTCAGTGTGTGCGCAATGTGATATCACCCTTAACCGCCGTTAAATTTCCCATATAGAAGCTACGCAATTCGGTTATAGTTATCAACTGTTACGGTGTTCAATTTGGCCCGGGACAAACGTGATCACTATAAGCGGCTTCCACTGTATATATGAAGGTGCCCTGATTCCATAATATAAGTCAGCATGGTTATTGAGGAAAGACATAACATTGAGATGAACTGTTACAGGTTCATAACAAACATGACAAATGAAAGTGATAAATTCTAGCCACCAGTTCTGCCAACTGAGAGTAAGGAAAAGAAATCGAGGAACTGCTGCTAACTGCTCTACATATAAAAATGCTTACTGCAGGTGTTTTTCTACATTCATTTAGAAGGAATAGCACCACCAGTTAGAAAGTTGCCCTGGCAGGTAGAAATTGTAGGTATGAGGAACATTCGTCTAAGTTTAACTGCTCAGTTCACACAGTAACACTCAGTTTATGCAGATTAGTGTGTATGCAGACGAAAACAAATATTAAACTTGGATTAGGCTCAGCAGAAACCTGAGACACTTGTTTTTTAAAATATATTATTATCTGTTATAGTCCTGCTGTTTTGTTACTGATATTTATCTCTCTTTACAAACATTCTTATAAAAAATATACATCATAGAGGTAGAGAAATCAAAACGCGCAATCCTTCAATACCAAAACAGCTCATGTTTACTCTGTTATGGAAATCAGATAAAACCTTTGACCTCTGTTTTCGTCAACAAACCGTCAAAGACGAACCCTCTCTGAATGTTTATTAGACAGAAACAACCTGTCTCATGCACATTGGGCTGCGACTGACTGACAGACGAGGTGACACGATAGAAACCGAGCAGAGAAGATAATAACAAGTGGTGAAGAATTTTTGGCGTCTGTGACTCACTTGACGGTGGTGGAGATGCGAAGGTGCCTGATGCCAGGTGTCGGGAACTGGCGAGAGTTCAAATAGGAGATGTGCTGCATGACCTTGTCAAAGGCATCGATGTCGTCGCCCTCCACGGTCAGAGAGGACTGGTTGGGGTTGAACTCCACCTGAGAGAAGAAACATGGTGACGGACTGCGTCGTTGGAGGCAAGATTGGCTCCTAAAGCCGATTGAATTCCTCACACTTCTTCAGGCCTTGACAAACTGTTCAAAAAATCTTCAACCGCTTACAAATCACACATACAGTGATTGCCAAAATTCCGAGACCACGTTTCCATTCACTTGAATAGGAAAGTCATCTGAGACATTGTAAATGCAATCTGTCAAAGCAGCTGAGAGACTTTGCTTTTCCTTGAAGCTTGAAATTGCTGAGAACCACAAAGTCAGACCGTCTTCTTGATGCACAAATACATCCAGCCTGACAGAGGTTGAATGAGTCCTCACCTTGACAGCTGAAGCGACCTCCTCAGGCAGCTGCACATCCAGGCCCTCCTTGCATGTGTACAAACAGTCGATCACCTTCTTGTTCTCCAGTTTGCCAGAGCGGATCATCAGCCCCGCAAGGTTCCCTCGGAAAAACTGACCCATACGAGCGTTTCCGCCTGGACACATCAGGAAAGGATGTGGAAAGGAAAACAGTCAAACACACACACACGTAAAAAAAAGCAGTTACTCAAGTGTATATTCCACAAACTTCACCTTTTCTACCAGGTGATTCAAGCATGCTTCCTCAATGTGCAACGCTGGTGTGAATGGATTTCATGCAGGTTAGAATGTGTGCCCTTACAAGGCCCAAGGCCCAGAGAGCATGACAGAACAATGATGAATGAGCTTATACAAAACAGTAAACACATGCAACTTCTGCATTAATGGGGTGAACCGTTGCCTTACTGTGGGAAAAAAATGGCATAAAAAAATAAGAAACTCAAAGTGGGGATTATCTACGATAGTGATGAAATGAATCCTCTTATGTCACCTTTTTCTATACTGGAATATCTGAAGTTTGGAGCCTTGAAATTTCACAACAACCGTGTGTTTCTGTGAGGTGCAAAAATCCTGTCAGGTTAAAGGTGAAACAACCGCGTTGTCTTCTTGCTGAACAATAATGAGCATAAATCTGCACCACTGCAAAGTCAGAAACAAACCTGGACTTTCCCATCTCAAGGTCACGCAGTGTGTGTGTGTGTGTGTGTGTGTGTGTGTGCGCGCAGCTCTGTTATCTGATATGGAGGAGCTACTGCTTTTGACCCCAAGGTCACGTTCTGAAAGGAGAGCCAGCACATCCAAAATGCTGCAGCCACGTCAGTTTTGTGCTCGTTATATATATGTCTATTTTTGTTTTGCTTCTGTATCAGGTTGTAGAGAAAAAAAACTGCCTCACTGCTGCAACGAGGAGAGCGCATAAATGGAGGGTGAAGAAAATGCAAAAAAGAATAATAAGGGTGCATAGAAAAAAAAAGAAATTCACACCAGTCACATCTATTCTGCATCATGCTGCAGACATCAAACAGTTCATTCTGCATCTAGAATGTGAGAGAATCATTCTAGTGGAAATGGCGTGACAATGCAGTTAGCATGGTGGGACATTGTGGACACAAGGAATAAGGGAAAGACTTGAGCAACCTGAGGTGGGCTCAGAGACTGTCTCAGTGTCATTGTCATGTCCTGAGTTTTCTGTAGAGGACAGAAACAAGAGAGCAGGGAGAGACAGGGAGGAAGATTGAGGATCTGCAGGAAAGATTCAGACGCTACATACGAGGTCGAGGTGCAAGAGAGAGTTAATACTGCATAGGCTGACAATAAAATAACATGCACGATATACTTTACACAAGCTCTATGAAAGAGGAAATAACAGATTACCAGGCAGTATTACAGCATCGTTTTACTAATCATCTGTTAAACATAATTAAATGTTACAGATTCAAATTATCAGTCAAATGTAACAGGAATTCATGTTTCTCTTTAATTGTCTCTGTGCTTCTGATTTAGTCGTAATTAAACTTTTTGCCAAACAAGAGAGTTATGACTCATTTCCCTTTCTTGTTTTAAGAGTTTACCTTGCCAGCAGGCACCAATCGTGAGCTGAGATGCAATCTTGGAGGCGTGCAGCGGGTAGTCCTCTGTAACCAGGAAGGGCTCAAACGTAGTTCCATCCACAAACATAGACACGGTGGGGAACTCCACGTTCAGCACATAGTGATGCCACTCTTTGTCACACACCTGTGGACAACACAACAGAGCTGAAATCCACACTGTGAAAGTTGCAGAGTAAAATACAATGTCGCAGGCTGCTTGGTAGCAGAAGCGACTGACCTGGTCGAGTTTCCAGTGAAACTCTGCTGGTTTGTAGTTCTCGGCTTCAGATGGATCCTGACGGAGGAGAAGGATCAGTCTGCAGTTGTGGACGTAGAGGGAGTAGTGGTGTCTGTTCATCTCTGCAGAGGAGAATATGAGAGAGGGAATCGGGACATGAAATATCAGGATAAAAACATTCAGGAGATTGGTGATTATTTTTCATCAAGTGCCTCAACACAAGAATAAACAGATGACATTTATTAGCATTGTTAAATAAACTGCTGAATTTATAAAACACCACGGCATCAACCACACACGTTTTTTTTTACTACGCAGAAGTAGTAAGAAAATTACATGTGAGCTCTGTTAATTACCAGCACAAGCTCATAACTATGCAACTTAACAATCCATCTGAAATATGTAACTACTGGGATTTGTAACAAGCTCATGAAAATTACACCACTTGTGGTTCTTATGATTCAAAGCATGCCTTCACAGGTTCTCACACAGAGAGATGTTACCATAAGTATTGTTCTCTGACCTGTAAATGAAACTATAGCTTACTTTCTCAGAAAGCCCTAAAAAAAACGACAGAATCCAAGAGTCGAGATTCATCTGCACATTTAGTCTTTGTGCTTTTCTTAATATATATCAATAGGCTTAGTATTTTAGAAAATGTCAATATCATACAATATCATGCGCTATAATTAGTGAGCATTCGGTTATAGATTTAGATCATTTAAATATACAGTGAATTTGTAGTTTCTTGTGTAATCATCTAAATTGTATGAATTGTTTTCTTTACCCTAGAATGGGACCTTTATATTTAAATACTTTATAGGTACACCAGGAGTGCCTCTATGGAGGCCACCATGTTTTTTACAGTTCTTATGACAACTGAAGGCTTCCACAGGTTCTCTTTCATGTTTGGATGGGTAGGGTGAGGTGAGGGGTATTCAGCTGCAACATGCAACTTCACCACAAGATGTCACTAAATTCTACACACTAAACCTTTAACAAACAGAAAATAAATTTAGATTTTCATTTTGTAAAAATGAATGACCAGCTTCTTATTAAAAAACAACAATTTGCTCAACCTACTTTCACAAATATTAAGATTTGTCTGTTTGCTTTTTTCCGAACAATAATACTGGTTTATTTAAGCGGATGGACAATTAAGGTTAGAAGTTTTAAGACACCCTTGTGAGTTATGATGCGAATTGTAATGAATTTATCACAAAATAACAAATACATTTTGGAGTGAACATGATTTTTTTGTTTCACAGTTAGTATTTAAAAGTGACACATTCATGTTTCTGTGAAGCAGACAGTGTGTTGAATGGTGCTGAGATCATGGGTATGGAAGCTTCCTGTCCAGGCCGCAGCCGTTCTGATGTAATCCTTCTTATATAAGCAATCGGACAGAGGCTGATGAACTGCCTCCCCCTCTCTGGCCAGGACGCACACTTTACAGTCAGTAAGATCAAGGAGCTTATAGCCTAAAGTTACTTATTAGTTTATTAGATATCTAGATATTATATTTTCAGAGACGACATGTGTAGCAACAAACATAGTTTTGTCTCTTTCAGTAGACACCAGCCATTTGAATTCAATACAGGATGCTGACATTTTCCGATAATTGATTACAGGTCTGGTACAATACAATATTGGTATGGTACAAGTTTAATGTATTTTTGTGCACTGCCTCAATGTATTTCCAGCACTAGAGTCCAAAGGCACAATCAGATCATTTTATTTGACTGTCTAAGTAAAAGGTATATTCACATTTAAAGTTTAAAGTTTGACTTAAAAATGAAAAAAAAAAAGAAAATGTTTTAGTTTCTGAGCTGTATACACCTTTCTGAAATTCACTTAACATGACATAACAAGTTGATGTTGTTGTGTAATGTGGTCATGTAGCAATAGTCTTCATATTAGAAGAACAAGTAAACTAAACTGAAATGAGGCAACAATCAAACTAAAAGTCAAACTGGAGCAAAATGACCAATTTCTTCCTAACGGCTTTGAAGATGTTACCTGTCTTGTCAGAGTTGCAGAGGATGGTCTCCTTCTCATGGGCCCCGGGGCCGTGTCTCATCCACACAGAGATGGTGAAGGGTTCCTTCAGGCTGGTGCTCACCATGCCCTCGGGGACCTTGATGGCCTGGGTACCATTGAACTCAAACACCTGGTCACTGTCGTGCCCGTTATCGGTGGGCAGCCCGACCGTCCAGTTGGCAGAGCTGCTCGGTGCGGGAAGGAGCTCCACTGTACCAGAGCTCGCACCTAGAAAAAATATCAAAGAGGACAGATGCAATTATATCGGGCATTTGAGAATATTACAATAATTATTATTCCATCTGTTGACAATAACCATTCCCTGTGGAGCAATTCCTTACCACACAGCTTGTGCAGGGACTTCTCAGAATAGGTGTCACGGTCACAGCCCTTCCCGATATGGTTGGTTTCCAGTTCAATACTGGCTCGGATAGAGGTGATTGGTTCATCACAGGTCTCCAAGTGCATGCTGGGGAAAAGGGCCAGGCTACCTGTGCCAGGCTCATATTCAATCCTCTTATTGAAGCCTGAAAGAGGAAGATTGAGTGTGGAAAGAAAAGAGTGAAAATGGATCCTTCAGCACAGCACAGACAAAAGGTGAGCAGTCAATACGGAGTCTGTCAATAGTAATTGTCCATTAAGAAGCACTTCAGTTCTTTCACACATGAGAAAAGGCCTCCTTACAAAGGAGTAAAATGACCTTTTTGACAATGGCAACCTGTGTTAAGTTGGTGGATGGCTTTGGTTCATCAAAGACACACCTAACCAGTGATGGTTGTTGAGCTACAGCGAGTAGAGGAGAGCTTTGCTACCTTGCCAGCTGGGTTTGCAGGTGGGTTTGACGCTGATCTTGACCAGCACGTCCTCTGAGGCACGGTTCTTTCCACAGTCGTAGGCGGTCACGGTCAGCTTATACATGCGCTCTTTGCCGTAGCTCAGTTTCTCTGTGTTCTTAATGAAGCCTGAACAAAGCAAGTGAAATAACATTGAATGGGGGGAGTCAGATAACAGGCATACAATTATTTTTAAGCAGCACACCCTAAAATGACATATTATGTTATATATATTACATTAAGCAGAAATACGGAATAGAAATCTATGCACAAAAAGCCCAAAAGTGATTCACTGTCAGACTTTACCAAGTCACGAGAATGTGATCAGTATTTATGTTATTAAAAGAATGTGATGGCATTTGCTTCGCTAAGATCAGATTAATTTGTTCCCATCTTAAACTATCACAGTTGAACAGTCACCAACATTATGAATCATTGTGAATTCTAGCCACTGTATCACCTGTTTGTATTTCCTCTTTATCAGAACCAGCATCAGATCAGCTTAGCCTGGATTTCTGATGTTGTATTTCACTGGATCTTTCATTTTGTTTAACAAGACACACAGAAACGATCCTGCAGCCGGATACAAATCACTGACCAGCGCGGGTGACATTTCAAGGAGACTGACATTGTTTCACAAGCTGCAGTGAATTTTACATGACAGTCTTTTGGCACCATTGTTTACACAGATCGATAGGCGATGTGATGTGTTTGAATAAAATTGCTGGCTCTTAGGCACGCTGCAGCTTTTTCCCAATAAGACTTAAGTGATGGTCCTCACCGTCTTTGTCGACGGTGAAGGGCACATCAGGGGTGACAATCTCGTAGTTGCAGATTTGGCTGAACTGGAACGAGCAGTCGGCGTCCACTGCCTCCACCTTCAGGATGCTGTCATACTTCTTTCCCTCGATAACGGTGGCTTTGTAGGACTTCTCCTTGAACACGGGTGAATACTCGTTGATGTCGTTCACTTGGATGTGGACGGTGGCCCTGATAGGGACATTTCAAAGTTAGCGCACTGGTAACTGGGGATGTTCAAAAGACATACTTCATGAAGAAGAAAAAAATAACCCAAGCAAAAATATTCTATCATCATACTTCATGATGATTTTGAGATCCATTTATTTATTTAAAGTGCTCATGAAGAAAGAGGAGAATAAAAGAAATGTATATTTCCGGTATCTATGGATATGCATATGAAGCTCTATGCTGTTTGATGTCTGCCTTTAATTGTAAATTATTTTGTCGTTCTTGTGTTGTCTGACAGTTGCAACAGACACAAAGGCAATTTCCACAAGAACTATAAAGAAAACTGTCTTCTTTCATTCTTGTTACCATAGTTACTGACATATTTCGTACAATTATGCTTTGGGCATCACTGCGTCAACAGCTCCAGCACATCAATTTAATAATAATTTAGCTTTTGAATTCATGGTAAAATAAAAAAAACATCACATAACAGTATTCACAGTTCTGTTGTTCGCTTTGCTGTCATTTTCCACAGCAAATGGGTAAATTTCATGTGAGCTGCACCTTAAGAGTTACATCTGAAAGAACCCTTATTTATCCTACATAGATATGAGAGGACAGGCTTCTGTTTAATGTTTAATTAACAATCAGTATTTAAGACTGGGTCTGTATAAGAGAATGCAAATATCCAAGTCAGCTGCAGACTTTCTCTGAGTTTCTTCCTGCCAGCCCTATAGTAGATGTCTGTAGAATGTCTGAGTGAGGCCATGTGAGAATACAGCAGGAAAACTCACCATAAATTATGAGGTTTCTAACATGTGACGGACGAAAACTTAAATAGAATACAAATATTTCTGGGGGAAAAAGAAGAGCCACACATGTAGAAGACACCAAAGACGATGTCAACTTGCAAAGACGAGATTCAAGAGCTTTTGGTTAAAATGTGCTCTCCCCAGCGGAAATTATATATTATGTCCTGCCTCCTGCATGTTCTACCATGTTCTAGAAGTCAGACTCGGACAATCTCCTGCTGCATTCTGCACATGTGAAAGGCAAAATCTGGAGAGTGTCCGGACCCAATTGTCTGGACGTTTTTCAGAGTTAACGTCTGAAAACAGCTTGAGAAAAGCTCAGGACTCAGTTTAGGCAAAGGGCCTCGTGAACTGGCAGGGGATGACTCACTTGTGGGACTTCTTCATGTTGGCACCATCAGGACCCTCTCCACAGTCGTAAGCCTGAATGGTGAAGGTGTGCTCCTTTTGCAGCTCACAGTCCAGCTTGTCCTTGGCCCGGATGACCCCCTCGCCAGTGGACTTGTCCAGGACCACTGCCTCAAAGGGGACATTCTGCCCGTGGATCCTGAAGCCGCAAATCTCACCTGAACACGTCAAGAGCCAAAGGAGACTTTGCTCAGATAACTGACGACAGATGTGAAATTACATTGTTCAGAATGAACAATTATGTTCAAGCAAAGAAACCATAAATTCACGCAAAAAAAGAAAAGAAAAAGATCAGCCACAGTTTTTTGGGAGCCGGGGATTTGTAGATTGGGGTGGGTGGTGTCTGTGGAGGAAGCCCAAAAGCACTGTCATACGGGTGAGTAGTTTTGGGGGAGGGGGGTCGGGAGAGGGTGTGGGATATTTAGTATCAGTACACGAGTGTCTTTTCCAAGCCACTTAAAAACATTGCATCCAGTCATGCAGGCAGAAACTGAAAAGATGTGGACAGGCATTTCACAGGAATACTTGAGATACTAAAAATTCATGAAACCAAGACAAAAAAGTAAGTACATCAAGAACAATATTAGGTCATTTATCTCTGTTATGTATAAAAATTACAAACGATCTAATCAGGAAGAAATTAACATAAATGAAAGGAAAATTAAAGCAAATTTTTTACTCTTTACTCTTTACAATTGAGAACATTGTGTAAACGGGATCCAGCATCAATTCAGCCATCAAACCCCAAAAGGTCTGTGAAAGAAAAAAAATCTCAGACAACACTTCCATTATGATATTTATTTTTTCGTAATTGAAAGAAGTCTTCCTGTGTAATTTTGCCTCTCACCCGAAACTACTGGAAAATGAATTCAAATAAAATCATAGAGAACTGAACCGGTAACAGTATTCAAACAGAAAAGTACTGGATGAGAACTGGGGTTAGAAATATCCACTTGCTTGACATCCACATCAAATGACAACTGCAGCCATGCTAATGGTAAAGATTAGTGGTGAAGATTTAACTCAAAGAGATCCACTGAGGCAAAGATGCAACAACAGAAACTTTGCAGCAGAGAGAGTTTGCATTAGTTAACAATCTCAGCAGCTTTCATTTGAAGATTTGAATGTGAGAAAAATCCACAGGAGTCACTGTAGCTGCTCAGACCTGATTTGTCACATAGAGGCAAGACGAACGTGGTCAGTGCCTTTGAGACGTTCACTTTCAGAACGTTTCTTCTCTTTAAATATCAAATCCATTGTGAATTTCTGCTCCAATTGCCAAAAGACTTCATAGGTTATGAAATCATCGTCTTACTTTTTTATTTAACTGTCTTAAATTTGGATTGTATTGGACAGAATGACAGCAGAGTGACTGAAAACTCCTGTTTTAAGCAGCGCTCCGTTTCCTGGTGACAGCTGAAAAACTGTTAGGGTCTGCAAACTGCAATGGATGTCTCATGCACAGATATTTCTAAGTAGAGTCAGCCCCACATCACACTTTTCATCCAGCTGTTGGAACGTCAACATATTCAGGGTGAGAAAAAACCAAAATCAAGAAAACCAAATGGGGAGATTACGGAGCATGGCGGGAGTTGCTGTGTAAATGTGTGGATGCTGTTTGTTTTATTTGTTTTGTTGCGTTAGTGGGTTAATAGTGACAACTAAGCACAAGGCAGAAGAAAGAGCCCAAGATCACCTTCATCAGTGAGGGTCACCTCAAAACTCTCTACAAGGAAGGGAGAGAAGATAAATCCAGATCAGTTAGAAGAAGAGTTGGAAGCTCAGAGAAAACACAAGGAGGACAGGAAGGAAAGACACTCTATAAGCTCACAAAACCCTTCACAAGCAAAGAATAGGCTGCCAGTTGAAAGATAGTATGGATTAAAACATGTAAGAAAAGATGGATGAGTCTTTGCGGTTCACAAAACATCACAATTACATTTGTGGAAACTAGTTGATCAGTTTTTAAATTAATTGAGTCCTGCATCCAGAAGGATCCAACACTGAGACCTTTTCTCCCATTCAAATGAATGAAGAATTCTTTTTTTTCTGCTTGGCTGTTTGTTTATGGCCCGTCAGGGCCCCAGTGTGATGGACGGGGTCATTTTGTTTTCACCTACTAAACAAAATGGTTTTCACATTAGGGGCTGCTGTCCGGGGCCAGTCACGCTGTGGGGGAGTTGTGGGCCTTCGTGTTCTCTAGTGAGCTCTAATGACCAGCTCACATTAAGGCTTTAGGAATTCCTCAGCTTGTTCCTGATCACACAGGCCTCTCATCTCAGATCAGGTCAGCCATCATAGAGACTGATTTTAGTCTTGACATGCACGGGTCATTTAGCTGTTGGTGCTTATAAATAAATAATAAATACAGTGAGGTTTAATAGAATTTTTATTTACAAGCTAATGGATCCAAATGCTGTATATTCAGTGGTGTCTAATGAACCCATTTGCAGGACATGTGCTGCAGCTTGTCTATTATTAGTAATATACATTATTATATTTTTCCTCAATTGGTGTGTTTTGGTTTGAACTAAAATAACTTTATTTAAGGTCCAGTCACCTGACCTCACGTACCACACAGACATAAAACACACAGAAACACAGTCTCACTGTATGGCCCTAATACACACAGTACAAACCGCTACAGGGGCTCCTCTTTCCTTGCAAGCACACCTATTCACGCTGATCTGACTTAAGAGCCTGTGATTGGACTTTTGCATGGCCTGTGGGTCAGCTTTACAGTGAACCCTGTTTGTTGGCACAGATGGGCCGACTAGAAAGAGCCTGGCACGGCAGAGCCGGTCACCCCTGCTGCCACGTGAGGCCAGATTGCTCGCTCTGTCTCCAGAGAGCATGTTCACAGGGACACACAGTCCATTCGCAAAAGTCCTGCTCATCAACAAGGGAGCCCCTCCACTGAAAGAAGAGGGACAACCAGGCTCTGCATTCAATGCTAATTTACTGTGAAAGGAGACAAACATGCAGAGAATGGGAATTTATTAAATTCCTTGACCCTCAGAAATGATGGGCCTCTTATTGATGCCGTCCACCTTAAAGGCTGATTGCTGCCAGGCTGATCAGCTACTGTGAGCTGTCACATTTCCCACAACTTTGTGAAAGATATTACATTTGGCATCTCCTCTGAGCGACACGTGGATGTTAACGCCTCACTTGCAAAATCAGGAGAAGTTATGCAAGATAAAATGGTCATATCTAGTGGGGTGAGAGCACAGAGTGCGAGGAGAATAGCAGACAAAAGATCACACAACTCACGTGATGTGAAATGGTGGGAAATCATTTCCACTGCTGTGGGGCTTTGAATTCTGGCCAAAGTCAATCCTGATGTGATTAAAAAGCCCCAGAGCTAACGCTGCCTCTGTACATAAAGCACACTAATTGTGCCCCACCACTGGGAGGAGAAAAGACATGAAAGGGTATTTTGATCTGAATATCAAAAGGGAAAATCTGGTGGTTATGGAAACCAGCTGTGCGTCAGTATGACAGCCATGTCGTAATAATTCAATTTGCAGAAAGCAATTGAGTCACACAAGTCTGCTACCAGAAGTGCATTTAATAATTATTCAATTTTAGCAAAGGTATTATCTCCTGCACTACTGAGACATTGTTAATTTAATATAAGTGCACATATAATCTAAATTATAACCTAGATCACAGAAAGATGAGTTATATATTATATAAGGCATTACGCTGGTTCTACTCCCATGTTAAATAAAGCTTTTTTTCATTTTCAAGAATGATTCGTTTAATAAATCCAAAGTCAATTAGTGTTTAAAACACACACAACAATGAGACGGAAATGTAAAATTAAATCCCGTTATAAATTCTCCATCCATTACATGTAACATGATGTCAAAGCTTTAATGGTTCAGAGTCATTTAAGTTAGTTTTCTCCTTCATTTAGTGTGAAATAAGATAAGTAATTTTAGGTTAATTGAAGCTGAGGTATGAGGAACAACAGCAGCAGCAACATTACATCTCCTCTCTCACCTGCATAGCGTAGAGGAGCATCCTTGTCCAGTGCAATTAGAGGGGGGTCCAGTAGCACTTTCTCATCGTTTTCCGTTACGATCCCATGGTACGTCGTCTCAATCCATGGTTTGTGCTTATTGACTGTTAGAGACAGAAAGAGAAACATTAGTGTTCACTATAAAGAAAAGGTCTCTGCTAATTATTTCTGTCCTGAGATGTCTTGTTTTTCTCTCAATGGCACAAATGAGCAATTTCCATCTTTTTTTCTGCACCGTTAATGGTAAATGTACTAGATTTATGTAATGCTTTACCAGTCTTAATGACCACTCAAAGCTCTTTATAATACAAGCTGTACACACACACACCCATTTATACAGCATATATATACATTTATACAGCATATATATACACATATATATACACATATATATATAGTGGTACTCCATCACATCCCATTCACACACACTAATGGCACAGCCATCAGGGGCCCAAGAACAATTTGACATTAACAAGCATCTCAGGTGATCTGACCACGAGGCAATATTTTTAAGTTAGACAGTTACACACAGCGTGAGTCCGCTTGTGATTGGATCTCACTTCCTCGCTCTATATGCAAATAAACATCTACATTATCTTTGTTCACAAAGTGATGTGAGTCTATTTTAGTGCATGAGTCTTGAGATATTACTTATTTGAAATTGTAAAAAAAAAGAAAATCAATATGTATGAAAACAGAAGTTTAAAAATAATTTCCCTTTCATTGTGTAACTGTGTCGGTTCACATGACGTCAGCTAAACATGTGTGTCACAGGCCACCTCGAAGTGGGTGATCAGATCTTGAATAAAACCATACATCTTGAATGTTCACAGACCTACCATGTCTGAACAGAGCCTTGTACTTTCAGGGTGGCTTTGTGGAGCATTAGCTGTGCCGTTTACAGCTCAGTGAGCTACTCAACCTGGGAAGCATTAAAGCTACAGACAGCAAACTGTCCTAACTGGCGGCTGCAGAAAAAGCTGCAGTGAGTGACATATTTGGGCTGAATTAGAGAACAGTACTGACGCAGGGGATATGCAGCTCTCTTACAGACAATATGCGCTCACTCCAGAGTGAGAGGAGAGGATAACATTCCTGTACTACTGATCTGCAGAGGCGATGCTAACTCTGGCTGACAGCATGCTGTGGGGGACAGCAACTCTGGCAGAGCTAACCAAACTATAGGCACATTTTCTGAGGACTACACATGCAAAACCTAAGTATGTTCAAATCATTTATGTAATTCTTGCCCTGGATTTCAGAACAATAGGTTTAGTTCAGGCACAGTATCACCCAAAATTAATTAGGGCTGCAACTTTTGTGCAAGACCTATTGACAAGAATTGCAACTTTTTTACTGATCACACTTATTGATCCATGGCTTTGAAATGTTATATCAGTGTTTTCTCAAAAGAAAATTTTGTTGAAATCATAATAAATTCAATGTGGCCCCATCTTGCATTTAAGCTAATCCATGTTAGCCTTCAATCAACAGCAAGATGTAAATGACCACACTTTAATTAGCATGTGGCCCAAAGTTACGTCATAATTAATCTAAAATAATTCATAAGGCATCACAAACTGCCTGTAGATATGAGAGCTTTCTTTTGGATTCATAGAGGAACATCCCAATGCTACATATGAGCTGTCAAGAGGTTATCACAGCACACATTAAGTGACCTCAGGTAGTGAAAAGCGTGGGCTTTTTCCATGAGATCCACAGGGTTAACCATAAAAGACTAAAAGCAAGTCAGAGCAGCGACTGATGGCTTAAGTTGGGATGAATGTTTGACTTCTCTGTCGATAATTCTGTGGCACATCCTCCAGTCCTAGTCAGTGGTTTAATTACTGTGTCTCTGTTGCAAAAAGCTGGTGAAATTCAAGTATCTGCTGAGGTTGCCAAAACAGAAATGTTGTTGGCACATGTGCCTGTGGGTTAATGTGTGAACTGCAAGTATATATTTATTTCAAAGTCTAAAAATAAAGTTATGTAATCACCATTTAATAATTAAGCATCACAAAAACATGTATTAATCATTTCTTATCTACTGATACAAAGAGCTCTGTAAGTTACAAAACATCACAAAAAACATTTCACAATTAAATCCTAACCGAAATATCTTTTGCATAGTTGTTTCATGGTTTAAAAAAGCCTCAACATCACACATTCATTATCTGCCTAATAAGATGTCTGATGTTGAATAACAATCTGTGCCTGAGTTATATTCTGAACTTCAAACAGTAGCCAGATTTAAAGGAAATCTACAAAAGCGTAAATTAACGATGGCAAGGTTTTCACAAGGCATTAAATGTCAATCTGCCAAATCCAATTTCAGCGAAGCAAATGAGTCGCGTTGTGTCATTACATAATTTAGTGTAATTCTCAGTGATTTCACGATCAATGAAAATTAATTACAAGCTACTTGCACAGGATTGGTTTGACGTGAGCATCACCATGAATGGGAATTACCCAACAAACTATCATTTTATTCTGTGGGAGGTTTTTTCCCAATGGTATCTCAAAGGCTTACGTAGAGATACTTTCAAAACTCGTCAATGCACAAAGTAGAGAGTATTTTTTATGCTTAATGAATGAATAAACAACATTAATTTTATATATATTAGTACATTCTTAAAGTGAGTAGTTTTGGATGTCTTCATTAAGTTTATTATCAATTTGACATGATAGAAGACAGATAATGAGGTGAGGGACAAAAACTGAACAACAAATGTTCCCATCTTAAATTCACTGTGTAGTTATTGTAGATTAGTAATGACAGAAATACAGTGTGGCTGGTGTACTGTATGTGCCAGTTAAGCTGATGCTGTTAAACTTATTCATTATTACAAAAGGAAAAAAAGAATGTGACAAAAAGAAAATATTATATAGACTCAAACTGTGTTTTAATGTTTAGCCAAAATAAAGAACTTTTCACTTCATGGCTGAGCTGCATAAGGATTTCCTATCACTTTAAATCTCTGGTTAATCTTGTCCTGCACATGCAGTGCTTAAGTGCTATGTTTGCCGGTGATTTGGAATTGATCAAGCCCAATAAGTCGTCTGAAGTGAAGTGGATGTCTTTAGACAGATTGCCAGGCCAGACTACTACAATAATCTGCTTTAATTTCCACAGAGTCACAGTGGCTTTAATACAGGTCCATCACTCGTTAGAAGTGCACTGAACCAGGATCAATACTGAATGGTGCAACATCAAGCAACAAATTTAAAGCTCCTGGAGGTTGATGCCAAACATTTGAGTCTAATCGTGGCCAATAAAAACAGCTGAATGAACAGAGATGACCTGTGTCTTCTCTGGTTGATCTAATTTAATGTTGTTTCCCGCAATCTAGCATCTCCATCTAGACCATTTGGAATTGGCCTCAAAATAAATGTGAAAAGAGTTTTACTTAATTTTCATTAATTTAATCCACTGTAAGAAAGCACACAAGCTTAAGACCAGCAGACACTGGTAAAACTAACTGGTAAAGTAATATAACTTAAGTCCAATATAAAGCAATATAATGCTATAGAGAGGAGTTTAATCACATAATTGATCGAGTATTTGTCATTCTCTGCTCATAAAGAGAGTTTAAAACCACAAACTTCACATTGGAGCAAAAATTGTGATGCCACTTATGTGAAGGTATAGGAGGACAAAAGATGCCCAACTGCAAACGGCACGTCTGCTGTGCATCACCATTTAAATCACAGCTCCTTTCACTCTCACACACACACCTCCCATGAAATAAAATCTTAAGCTCCATTTTATCTTAAGCGTGAAATTCTCACATACGATGTGTGAAATTGCCAACAAGGCCATTCTGACAAGACAGCTTCATCATCTCCCATCAAGCCTGCAGTGAATAGGAAGAACGTTTGTAGTGCTGTGACTTGCTTGGCAGAGAACATCTGACACAGTGCAACAGAGACGTGATTCACGGAAACTGGGTGATTTTGTTACATACTATATATATTACCTATTAGAGGATTTCTATGATTATAAAGGGAAGACTTTGCACTGTAATGGAGGCACGAGTTTGTTTTCTTCAGGAGAGGCAGCTTTAGGATTTAGGATGGAATGAGATTAGGAGACAGGCTTTGAAGTGAAGCAGTCTGAGAGGGGGCCTGCTGCTGCTGCAGCTCTGAGAATGTTTCATATGGAAAACAGCCATTTTCTTAATCAAACTAAATTAGAAAACCACTTCTCCTAATGCAATGCATACTCACTACCGTCCTAATTATAACCTGCAGACTCAGCCCATCGCTCAGATCAAAGAGGGTAATTCAAGAATAACATGCGACTCTTTCTAATGAATAATGATCAACATTAAACTGATCATGGGACCCCTGATCCTACAGCAGAGAAGCGCATGGGCTTGTGTTGTATCAAATGTAAATTAACATTATGTTCTTAAAGTTATCTGGTAAAATTTAAAGCCAGATTGACATGTGGCACATGCTGCTTAATCTAATGTGGAGCAACAGAAAGAAATCTTCGTCCTAAATCCTGATAAACAACCTAATTTTAAGGAGATCACAACAATAAATGTTCCTAGCAAAGCAAAAAGAGGCCATGTTCAACTGTGTGAGAAAAACACTACCTTCTCAGCAAAATTTAACGGTAACATAGAAAACAATAATTAAGTAAGAATCTCCATCTTTTACAGCAACCACTAAATGCACATTACCTTGAATGAATATAAGCCTGAAAACAAGAAAGAAAAAAGACGAGAGAACAATAAGTCAATCTGTCATTGCAAGCTACCATTAGGTAAAAGAAAAGAAAAGATGGTTGCTCATTAATATCATTTAATGCATCCTTTTTTTTTGCTTAAGTGCAGACAGATTAGAGAAAAGTGAACAGAAAAGGGCAAAACTGGTCAAAAATAAATAAATAACAAAGCTAAGGGGTCAATTACAAAAACATGTAGATCATTCCACATGCATCCAAACATTGTAGGGTAAGTTTGAGGAGAAACATGAACTAAGTAACCCTCCATTGTATTTGTAGCAAAAGAAATCATTTCAATATAAATATTAGATGAGGAGTTGGGATATAAATACACACATATAATGGGCTGATATTGCTCTCTTGATAAATAATAGATATTACCCCTGCAGTGTCATCCTCTGCCAAAGTAAAACATTTTCATCAAACCATAAAAAAAGTTTATAAAAACACAAAACAAAGTGTTTGTATTGCAGCAGTTGCCACAAAAATAAACCCTCCTATATACTGTATCACATATCAAACAATTTAAACCCTGATCTGTGATATGAGCAATGATGACTGGCTAACATCTGGAATCCACTTAAAGAATGTGCAAATGATGCTGAGGAGGAGAACTCAGGGGGACAGCAACAGTTTTCGAGAGGGAGGAGAGCTGAAACACAGCCGTCTTCTGACACCACTGGACATAGATAAAGTACTCGGTGTTGATGTGTGAGCCAAACTGTGCTATGCCAAGTCAAGCCAACTTCACTGATCAGCTCTGTGTCTCTGCCACCTGTACTATGCACTCTTTAAACCAGATGTTCCTGGTGTTTTGTTGTTGTTGTTGCATAGGCACCTTGTTTGTTCCAGGGATTACAAGGGACATATATGCATTTATTGGAGATTGATAATAGGGGTTTAATGATTCTGAAGTGATCCAGATTTGTATCAGGATGATGGAACCATGATACTGAGCTGTATATTTTGCACATTAAACTTGTGGAGCCTGAACTAAAATACAATTTAGTTAGATGTACCGAATATACATGTATGAATGTGCATTTATCATATTGTGTAGTCATTGTTTTTAAAAAGGTACCAAACATTTGCTCATCCTCTAAATATGACAATTTGTTGTTTTTCTTTTTCAGACATGACAGTTAACTCTAACTGTTGACAAAACTAGACATTCAAAGATGTCAACTGGGGTTCTCAGGAAATATAACAGGCATTTTTACCGTTTAAGACAATTTTACAAACTGACAGAAAACAATGATGAAGAGTACTGTTAGCTGCAGTCCTGCTTGGAGTCATGATCGATAACTGGAGTTTCAGGCCTCAATGCAACAGTCAAGACCATTATTGGATCAATAACATTGCAATACTACAGTGAGACCAAATAGCTAGCAGCTATCCCCCCTTAAATGAATCACAGGCACTTTCCGGATCTTTAAGGTGCAGAGAACGATGCACCATTTTCAGTAGATTAGCAGTCTCTGATGTGAAGCCATTTGTTGTTAGTTGTAACCACCACTGCAACTTTTGAGCTTTCCTTTCAACTAATTAAACCACAGAACAATAATGGTCTTGTATAGAAAGGCCCAATAAGGTTCTACTCAGCTCAGCACCATCTCAAATAGAAACAACAGTCCAACAACAACAATTTCAAACTTCAAGGCAATCTTTGAGGATTGAGGCACCTATTGAACAGTGGGATGCCATCGCTGATTCTTTCATGACTTCCGAAAGAAAGGGGAAACATATTGACCATTCACATGGACACAAAGACAAAGCCCCTTTATGGTTGCCTAGCTCTTTTATTGAAGCCTCAGCTACACAGTTTGACCTATTAACCGTGATGAAATGCTTCCTGCGAGAATGTAAGGGCTACAATGGCCTGTGGTAATCCTGAGGTTCAATAGGACACCTGTACATGCGCTCTCCCTCCATAACACTGCTGTGATGTCTCGTCTTCATGAAGGAGGAATATAATCATTCTGCCTCCCCAACACTTCACCAATACGTGATGTCTTCACAGGCTACTGGTCACCCTGGGAGAAGCAGAGGAAACCACCACAGCTGTCCAGATTGCAGCAGCATCACTGCAGCAGATGATCAGTCTGCGAAATAATTTATAACCTGATAATGCTTGTGAATCTCTGAGTGCTTGTGTAATGATAATGTTGCAGCCAAGTGTCAGTGCCTGAGACGCGTTGTGAGGCGCTGTTTCATTGACTCAGCTCTTATTTTACATTTGACAACCGATGAACCTGCAAGCCTTCATCTTCTTTGATTACATGCAAATGTGAAGCTCTACTACACTCCATTATAAGTCTGGTTGAACACTGAGCAAAACATAACTAGTACAATAATCATACAACAGCCCCTTACCTGTAACTGAAATCCTTTCTTAGAGATTTCAGATTACATTATTGAGTAAAAACTAATGAGCTACCATACTGCAAACTGAGATAAACTGTATGTCAACTAAAGACATGTAAAATGTAAGAATGTTACATATTGTAAATGATATACTAAGCAGCGAGTGAATGTAGTTAAACTTAAATAAGCAAATTAAATATCCAGTGTTTGGTTGGTGTTTGATTTGAATGTTTGAAAGACTGATTACCCATTATTATGATAAATTAGCCAAACGTGCCAATCACGGGCAACATAAGTGGTAGTGTGGCCTATAAGCAGAGTCTGCAGTCTGTCTTAATATTGCTGGAGACTAAATAAAGCCTCTGTGTTGCCAGGTTGATATTCATATTTGTCCCATCAGCTGCAGCAGTACACGGAACAGAAGAGAAGAGAGTGTCTGTGCTCTGTGATAGTCAGAGCTTGAGGTGGTCCCAGTAAGAAGATTTGAACATTTGATCCGCTTAAACTGTGAAAACAAATACAGAGGAAGAAGCCAAACACACCACTTGCAGAAACTGCCTCAGAGTAAGTGAGCAGTAGACAATTCCAGATAAGGACTGATTTATTTAACTATCCAATAAATCTGTATTTTCCAGAAGCAGGGTTCTCCTGGCAGACAGGTGTGTGCTTTCAGATGATGTTGATGACGTTTCCAAAACCAACAGATGTGAAAATGAAAAAAACAAATGGAAAACAAATATATCCTGGTTAAAAAGCGGTCTCATACATGCACGTAGAAGACATTGGCAAATGTGTCAAGAGAGTTTATGGAGATAAGAGCGGACACTGGTGTCTGTGTGTCTTCAAGAAAATCGAGTGCTCTCCACAGCGGAGTTAATACGTTACTTCCTGCCTTTGCCTGCTGCACCCAGTTGCACCACCTCTCACCTGAATAATGCGGAGGATTTGGAACACGTCTGTGCAGAGATCCTCCAGCTGCATTGTGCATGTGTGAAAGGCAAAGTCCGGGTTAAGTCCAGACCCAATTTTCCAGACTTTACCCACAGTTCATGTCTGATAACGGCTTTACTGAAGTCAGACAGAAATATCCAGCAGTGACACAGACACTGCAGCTGAATAGGCGCAGGTGTGCAATGCATGCAGATTTGAGTCAAGCACTGGATTCATTTATCCTGGTGACTCTTAACTCCATGGACCAAGAAGCATCAATGGACAATCTGTTCACAGTCTGAAACTGTGGGCACACTTCTCTGTTTTTCTTGCCTTACAAGCTCCTGAGCTTGTTGACACAAGCCACCACAATCACAGACTGTGGACTGTTCTGGGAAGCCTTGAAGTCTCTTAAATGAAGCCCAGACCTCAAGGGCCCCTCACTCCCCAAACACCCAGCTCACACAGGAGAGTCTCTCAGTTTCCCTGCCAGGCAACAACATTTGTTTGTCTTCAACGCAGAGACCGAACACACCCTGGATGACCGTAGCGCTGCATTAAAGAGGGGGTTGGGAGCCGCAGAGGCCTTGAATGCAACTCAATCACCTCTCTGTGCGAGCTACACAAAAGGGCCAGTGAGAGTGAAGAAGTGAGAGTGAGACGGCAACAGCTCTGAACAGGCGCTCCGGTGTAGCTGAGTTGCAGCAGGTAATGTGCTCTCTGGTTACCTGTTTCCCATGGAGCTTAATGTTAACACGCCCAATTGTGAATAACTCCAGTTGCAATTTTTCAGCTGGAGGCAATGGGACTCAAGGGAGGAGGTAGCACAGCCGCATAAGCAGCAGATATGGGTGGAATTACAACCTGTACATTTTATTACGGTTTTTAAATCCCAGAATAACACAATGAGATGAACACAAATTACTTTCAGAGTTGAGGCATTCCATTTAAGACTAACGAGGAAAATGATATTTCTTATATATTTGTGTGGCCTATTATCTTCACCAGATATAAAAGTAAAACATTTTTACCAGATTTTTAACAAATTCTTATCATTCTATAAAATATAACCCGTGACCCTATGCTCTGCAGTTGAAGTTGTTAAACATCAACACTACAGATTCATGCAAATTTAAACTCCTTTCTTGTTAGCTGACACAAATTCCCAGTCATTTGGCACAACTTAATATTCACAACTGAATGACCCATTCTTGACAGTTCACTGACTCCATTCAGCGAGTGAAGGCACCGCTGATAGGAAAGTCACCACCGACCCAAATCAGTTCCAGAATTCTCATGGCCTGACTTTCGCGCAAGTGGCAAATTACCAAATCGAAATACTTCAACAACTTAGCGCTTTCTGAGGATTATCTCATACACACATTCTTGAGGGGCTTGAGACACGATCCTGTGAACAGTGAACACATTGTGACGTATTTAGTCAAGATCCCGACCCCAAAGTCTGGGTCTAAAAGCCCTTTTGTTCCTCTGCAGAATGTCTGAATAAATACTGCAAATATGTAACAGTTAACTTGTAGGAACAGGGCCTTCATCTAGGGCAAGCAAACTGTTATTTCGGGCAATAAAGGGTAAATGTAATAGATCTTATCATAGTCCACGGAAATAGTAAACAATTTTAAAGCCCACTTAAATAAGAATGCAAGGTTCCCTCTTTACCTCAGTCCGGGCGGTTAGACAGTGGTGTGTCACAACAAATAAAAAACATATTTAAGTGAAATTTGGTGCAACCTTTGTCCATCACCCAAAGAGTAAGTGATAAGGTTTAACTGTGAACAGCGCCACCATGCTGCCATTTACAAGACACTTTGACGATCGTCAAGAACGTACCGTAAGGTTAAGAGGTATATTCTCTCATCAGATTCCCTGCATGGGACAAAACTATGAGTATTGGTCTCATTTGTGGGTTGACTAATTTACCTCCATTTTATCCATTCCTCCTACACATTTTTACAGCTCATCCAAATTGTAATGCATACTTGGCTGAGCCTGATAAAAAGTTAACCGGTTGTTTGTCATTCCAATATCTGCCAATGTCTTGAGGGCAATTCTGATCCTGCAGAAACTGATGACTTTTGCTTGTAGTTTGTACTCAAGAATAAAATAAAATAAATGGCCATAACTCAGTCAGTCTGGCCTAAAATTCACCCTGATACAAATCCATAATGTCCCCATGAAGGATCTACGTATTCTTTAAAAGTCATGGCTGCCATCAGCCAATCAGGATTAAAGTTGCACTTATTTAGCCTTGTGCTGTTTCAGCAAAGATGTGTGCTCACAGAGGTCTTTGTAGTCACATCTGCGTTCAAGGACTGATATGTGGAGCAGATCACTGAACATCAAATAAATTCAGTCCCATCAATCAAAACCACGTCGAGTGACACACTGACAACAGCTGACATTTTACTATTTGTTTAACCAGCTGATAAAGACCTGAGTGAAAGATGTTTAGTTATCAGTCAATAACCACCCCCCTGTTAATATTTATTATTTCTGAGTGTAAACAAGTCTGTAAACTGATGCTGGATGATGGATTACAACAGTATAACTAGAGCTGCAGGGGAGATTCAAACAGTTTCTGTTTACCATTACATCTCAGGATGACATATGCAGTTTTGGATGAGTTTCATAAGTCCCACAAAAGGTTTCAATTTATAATGGCTTTGAATGCTGATATCAATGTTGTTTATAGAGTGACAGTCCTGATGACTATGTGTAAGGGTAGAAAAGCCTGTGAAGACTTTAGTGGAAATTTACTGTAAAATGTATGAATTCGCTGATTTAACAGAAAAATGTACTGATGCCATATTCACAATTATTTAATACATTTTTGGAGTAAAAGAAATATGATATAGAGCATCTTTGTATGAATAAAGACAATGCGTACAATATTTCGCTGCATGTCTTAACTCATTAGACTTTACAATGGGATAAACTGAATAATTAAGTGATGGGAAGTGATCAGGAACGAACATCCAGACGATTAATTAGACTTCAAAAATAAATATATTGACCTCAATACATTACTCTAGCATTAACTATATGAAATTTTAAGTAAATCAATGGCAGGCTCCTACAACTAATGCAGGATGAGAGGAGGCCTGGGAGGAAACACCTGACCTGTAATATGTACTTTATCCTAGCCATGTGAGTACTGCGCATATGTTAACTCAGCACCACACAAAGCAGGCCATCCAATTTGTTCAACTACAATTACTTAATTCGATGATGAATGAGCCAAGAAACTTCCAATCCGCCAGCTTTTTTTTTGTCTGGCTGTGTGTGCACAGGAGAGGCTCATGCATCTCAGCAGACCGAACATTTAACTCTCCAACACAGGGACACGCAGCAGCTGCTCGTTGTTACAGAATAAGACACGGATCACGCGGACGAGACGTTCAAACCAAGTGGCAAACACCATAATGTGAAGTTTCGATTAAAAATATAAAAAATCATTAAACGGAAGTGGACAGCACACACCTGAAATGTGCTGACGTTTCAATAGACCTGCCACAAACCATCTGTGTTTGCCCCAGTGACCCTCACACTGGCATTTCCTTGCTGGTAGTATAATGAATCACAGGGTGGCTGCAAGAAGTTTGATGTGTAACAAAACGGGTCCTTCAAGGTTTGCCTGAGGGTTGGTTGTAACTTCGCCTGAATGATGACGTCAAATCATTTGCAGTGATCCAAACTAGAGGATTCGGGAACAAGAAGTGCTAAGGATAGAAAACCTGAGTCTTTGCCCTCTTGTTGGCTTAAAGGTGGCTGTTGTTAAAGGAAGAAATCCAAAACAAGCAATGAAAACGCATTAGCTGGCCTGCAGGTGACAAGAGGTGGCTCATGAAATACACGAGTGACCTTTGGTTAATAAAAGATAAGCCCTCGCCAAGATGGTGATTTCACAGGCCTCCCTTTGCTGATAAGAGCAGGAGAGCCAGCAGGTGAACTTTGCAAACACACACATAAAACACATTTCCACACTGCCCAGGACTAACTGCTGTAGGCCTTTTCCTTTTGATTGATGAAAAAGGAAATGAAGTTACTGGTGTAATGGCAGACTCATGGTGCTGGGCATTCTCAGCTGCTTGACATGGCAACGGGAAAAAAATATGGCTGTATTAAAAGCCCCTTTGCCGACATTTATGGAGCCAACAACCCTTCCATGGTCCTTATATTGTTCATGGGGCATAAAATGGGTGTAACGTGAAAAATAAGGCAACACACACAAGCCTCCGGCAATGGGAGCTGCCCAGACATGCTGATATGGCCAGTGACTAATATGCACCTTTACACACCCTGACACACAGGAAGATCACACTGGGGAGTCGGTGGAGTTTGGGTGTGTAAATTCATGCAGTGAGGGATGGCTTCATGTCTTGTGCAGGGAGCTACTGTGAGGAGGGAGGTGGACCACCCTGCTGCAGATAAAGGCATGTTCCTCCTCAGCGTGTCCATGGGTGACATTGCAAATGAAGAGGACAGATGCATTTCTATCTCTTGAAAAAAAAAAAAAATTATATACACATGTATGTGATCATGATTGGGCCCAGACCTAGTTATAGATTTTTATTAATTTTTTTACTTAAGTGTGTAATCACACCACATGAATTTTTAAATCCGCCGACAAAACGGGAGCATGCGAAGAGGATCTGCAATGCGTAGCCAACCGAGCTCCATCCCGGTGCGACCGCAGCGATGCCAAAGAAAGCATTAGGCCTAGTGATGGAAGCATAAACCTGCCAGCTCTGATGGCACTGGATCTAAAATGGGGTGGGGGGGGATAAATAAACACATCATCACTCGCCATGAATTCAGATAATTACCTTTTAAAACGAGATGGTTAAACAAGTTAAGAAGGAAAAATTGTGATAAACTAGGTAGAAGGGGACGAATATGAATCTTAAGAAATAAGAAGCCACAAGAAACGAGCGGTCTAAAAATAGACTGGATGCGGATGACAGAAGGGGGTCGTTCCGTGGCCTTGATGTTATCTCCAAAGTAGCCCACTTTATTAGGATGGAATCTCAACACATAGATGGAATATGTGTTTAGAGTGTTATACGTGGCTCTGGGAGGTTTAAAGGGTCAAACGGACGCAGCATCGCGGGATGCACTTGCTGCTGCCGGCGGGATACCTCCATCCCTCCGCTGCGGCTGCGGAGCGGACCATCCCCGAGCAGGTTCCTGCAACACGCATCTCTCCGGACCGCACCGCCCGGCTGGCTAACGCCTCTCCCTCCCTCCTCCACCGTCCGAAGAACCGCTAGACGCGCAGAGAGCACCGAGAGGACATGTCCGACACGCACACTCACACAACGGGACACAAATCCCAGCTTAGTTACCTTTAGCTGCTTCCACCGCACATAATAGTCCGAGGACCAGTCCGACAGCGGAGGCAAATCGTGTATTCCCTCGGAACCGCATCCCGACTTGGAGTTCAACCGCGGTGAAGTAAGAGGCGGCCTTCTGCTTCTCCTTCTCCTTCTTCTTCCCCCGTCAGTCAGGCGGAGCGTGTCTCTGGGCCAGAAGAATAAAATCCAGAAGATGAGTGTCTGTTACCGCGGTAGCTCTAAGATGGCCGTCGTCACCGCCGCCGCTCTGCTGCTCAATCAGCGCTGCTCACGGTGTGCAGTCCGACGCGTTCACGGACCGTCGTAGAACATCCAGGGTGCACTGACTGACACACACACACACACACACACACACACACACACACACACACACACACACACACACACACACACACACACACACACACACACACCTTTCATGTTGTGTAGAGCTGCTTCCCCTGAGACAGGTGTTTATGTAATAGCTATCCACCAAATCACTTTTATTGAAATTAACTTATATACAAGGAATAGTTGAGAACAAATACACATGTATACACACTGTGCAGGGTAAGCATTTGAAGGAGAAAGACATAGTGGTTATTATGGGAATGTTACACACACACACATATATATATGAACACATTGTAAACACAAATCAAGCTGAAAGCCACAAGCCAACAAAAGAACCTAAACCAAATCAAAAAAAAAAATCCTCATGGGAGCAAAGGTGGAAAAAGTTGAGCAAACCGGGCATATTGTTCAATCAGTGTATCTAGTAATTGAGATGTGTGCATGACTAAAACACAATATCAGAAGACATAAGTGGAATTGCAGCCGCCAAGGCTCGACAGTCTGGTTATGAAACCATATTGAAATTCACCAGATCAGGTTTTATTTGGATTTGCACCAAATTACCTACCACAAATACCAGTCCCCTTAAACATGTCAGATTTTTTCATCAGGAACCATCTATTAATATCAATGAAAATGTTGAAAAAGGCTCTCTCAATGCTAAAGAAAGTTGAAAAAGAAAATCTTCCTTGACCCATCCCGCATCCTTCCAAGTTTCATGGTAATCTGTCCCGTGACTTTTGCGTAATCCTGCCAACTAACAAACAAACACAGATGAAAAGATAACGTCCCAGGCCAAGGTATTAAAGGCTAATTTGCTACCTGGACATGAGGCCCAGTTTTTGACATCTCTTTGGTCAAAATACTTTCATTATGTCCAGTAAAATTATCATGCAGCAAATCTTGGTCTACAGTGGTATTCAAGCAGAGAAAAACTGTACATTTTACACAAAGACGGGGGGAACTCAGTAGGCTAATCCAGGCCCAGCAGTTTATTTTATATTGAACATATAGCTTTCCATGTTAATCCAATCTTTGTTTTCTCCATTTCCAGTGCCCAATATGATTTCAATTGAACATTTAATGAACAACTATCACTGTTACAAGATTATAAAACACGAAAGTGAAATAACACTGATAAACCAGTTGATAAGACCAACAAAATAACAATAAAGAGTCCTGGTGCCAGCAATAAATAAAAACAGTTATTCCACTTCCCTCCTCAGACTGTAAATGAATCCAGTTTACACAGATTGGTTGTTGTGTTCTGTCGGTGGAAAATAAACGTTGTATTTAAAATGGTTTTATTCACTGTTGATCTTTTGTGTTTATGTACACAAAGTAAACTTTTGTGAAACACATTTGAGAAGAAAGATCCACATACAGTTTCCATAATCCTCACAGACAGTGTGGTTTGAGTTTATGAACTAACAACAAGGTGTGCTGCATTTTGTTTTTACTGCAGGTGCATACATATCAAAAGTATTCACATTTGCAATAACTCTTGTATAAAACATCCTGTGTATGTGATGTAATGTGAAAACACCAGGGATAATTATGGAAATAAGTCCAGGACTTTATTTTTACATCCATGACAAAATCTGATAAAACCTGAACTATACATGTATTTGACGTATTGTTCTCTTCATTCCACTGAAAATATATGTCTGTGTCCTTATATGCAAAACCCACCCACAAGAAATCCACTTATGTTATCCTTGTCTCTTTCCATTCCTTGCCAGTTAAAAAATTGCCTCCATAGCGTAAAGTGCTCATAGATCGGGTTTTATGAGGAGAACCTGAAGGCAGCATGTGCCTAACGATGGTCAGTGACGTCAGTACTGTTATTGTGGGAGCATGCAGCTAGTTTAGCACAGACGGCTAAACTAAGACTGTGGGCGGGGGCCAGATGCCTTCTGGTGCCACAAAGGGGCTTGTGAGGATAGTAGAGACCATAATAATGTCAAGTACAGGAGTCGTTTAAACACAACACTGAAGCCCAGGGGCCAACAGGGACCATCGGGGGTTTCTGTGCGCCCAAAAACACATTAGCAATTTAATTGTAAATTTGTTCTACCCCTGAGTCACACAGGCTGTCATCAGTAGTTGTAAGCCAGAAATGAGATGTTTGAGGTATCAGGCCCCTTCATGTATCTCGAAGGGTTTTACACACGTTCATAATGGAGGTGTCGCTGGCAGAGTGAGGGCCAATGGAGACACGCTGCCCCGGGGCCCCGGCCACATAACCCCTGCAATGGATATTTGGACAACATGACTTTACCAGAATGTGACAAAACTATACAGAGTGTTCGAGGATTGTGCCAGAGAAGCCAACAGAGTTGTTTAATCCTTAAACCGATACTTCATTTTAAAACTGAAGTACATCCATGCTTTAATTTGAAGCTTATTCCACCTGCACTGATTGGTAAAAAAAAAAAAAAGATCATATCAATAATTTCTGAATTATTCTATCCTTGCCCTGCAGAACAGCCGCACAACAGCAAGTGCATCATGGCAATGTGGCCTTGAATTGCAAATGTGGGTGGGGGGCTGCTGTCTAATCAACACCCTCAGATATACATAGCACCCCTGAGGAGAAGAGGAGGTCGATGCAATCAGAGAAGTACTTACATCTAAATCACTTTATTTTTCACTTTGCATCATGGCTGCTACTTATGCAAATTCAGACAATCTGTTTTCTTACAAAATAAAAAAGGTCAAAGCTCCATAATGGGAAATCATGTTGATGATAGAAAGTAAACCGGAGAGGCTATACTGGTACAACAGCAGTGACACATATTCAACATTTTAGTCAAATAAATACACTTTTAAAAAACTGCAGAAAAGTAAACTTACGTACTAATTCTAATTGTATCTGTCTCTTCATCTAATCGGTTTCACACTTGGCATGTCTATTGTAAATTGGCTGGGAGAGTGCAGTGCAACGTTTGGTACGATTTGAAGACACTAAATGTCCAATTTTATAAAAAATTTAATGAAGTGTGCCTTCAGTCTGTGGACCGAGTGACACAGGGCAAAAACATTCACAGAATCACTTTCTTTTTAAATGATTAGTCGCTTGTTTAACAGACCTCTGAAATAGATGACATGTTATACTTAAAAAAAATAACAGCAGTTAAGTAATTTCAGTCACACTTATAAATGAACTGAACACTTGAACAGTAATAAATCAAATTCAGTTTCACTTTAATAAGAAACATAAACTATAAAATCTTAATTGCAGATAAACCAGGTAGGATGACTTTCTAACTTCACTCTGCACCCTGGACTAAACAGCTCTGTACACAACATCCATCACACAAACCATAAAACAAAAGTGACAGTAAAGTGTAGAACTGCTTGAGGAAGACCCACTAAGGAATAATTCAGATGTAGCTCTGAAGTATTAACACAGGCCAAAAGAACAGGCAAGTTGAGAACGGGCACTGCACTAGTATATGTTAAAAGAATGAAGAGCAACCATTAGACCTCTGCGCTGTCTCAATAGTTGCAATTATCACAAAGAAGCAGCACAGAAAGGACATAGTTGTGTGAGGCCACAATTAAGTGCTGGGTCTATAAACAGGGACAGTCTATGGGCATCAGGGCAGCAGCAGAGCCGAAGCACAATGCCTGTTTGTCTCCAGTCTGGCAACACATGGACGCTCCCCCTCCCTCACTGCTGTGCCGCACTCTGGGAAGAGACGTAGAAAGGCCATCATCATTCCTCTGGGGCACAATGACAGGCAGTACGAGGTCTTGGTGTAAAGGTGTGAGAGATCAACGAATGAGCGGAAAGGTGTTACTTCCTTTAAGGAGTGCCCACTTGCCCACTCGCTCTTCAGGGGTTTCCACGACTGCTGATGGTTTGATGTCAGGTGTAAATACAGACTTATTGGTATTCACTTCGCTTTATAATTTGTAATGTGATGTTTTATTTGTAAACAGCAAAAGGAGTTAATGAGTGTTTTCTCACCATTCTAATGCCCCGTACACACCTGGTGTTAACATGTTGTTTTTGTAATCCGATCTCAAGTGGACAGCTCTGAGTACAGGTGTGAACGCATTCAGATCAAATTAATGCAAATGCGTCCTGGGCCACATATGAAGGACCTCTGTGGCCCAGGACGGATTTACGTTCACATTGATAAAAGAATGTGGACACATGTGACCACCTCCAAATGTGGCCGATCTGAGTGCGTTCACATCTGTACTTAGAGCTGTCCACTTGAGACCGGATCACAAAAAACACATGTTAATACAAGGTCGGTATTTAGTCATGGAGTCATTTTCACTTTTGACCTCCAGTCTCTGAAATATCTGTTCCAGAGATTTTGTCCCAGCACAACGGAGCAGAATCTAAATTCCAATAAAATTACCATGTCCAAGTTACATTAAACAGTCGACAGAGCTCAGAGTGAACAATTCCCATTGGAACTACATTCAACTGAAGAAACAAAACATATAAAAACTTAATAAGTATCATTTCACACATCTTCGCACACGTTTAGCTCCTCAAAAATGCAATCAAAGGCATTTTTCCGGGCCTTTTCCCATCCTTCGTTCAAGTTTTGTTGAAATCTGTTCAGTAGCTTTTGCGTAATCCCGCTGACAACAAACAAACAAAGGGATAGGGGTGAAAACATAACCTCCTTGGTGAAGGTAAGGAATATATATACAGAAATGCTGTGACTGATATTTGAGCTGCACATGCATGCAAGTAAGAGACCTTTTGAGCCCCTGTTACTTTGCACCTGTGAACTGCAACGATTTGTAAATGAATCAATAAACGGAAAATCAAGTGGCAATAATTTTGTTTGAAGTTGAGCCATTTCAATCAATTTCCGAGCATAGAAATGGTTCCAGTTCCTTAAATGTGACAATTGTATCAGCACTGTTTATCCGCATTGTTGTCGTCCATTTCATGGCTGCTCAGTGTGAAAAAAGAAGCTGCCTTTTACAATTCAGCTCATAGACTCCAAGTCGAGCCCCCAGACAAGGATTTGGGGATTAGATACACCACATTATGAGGCTGGTCGAAGGTCGCGGATGCCTCATAGCAGCTCAAATCATTCTAAATCCTTCCGCCTCAGTTTCCATCCTTCTGCCTTATAGTTATAACACTCACCAGAACGGACAGAGGGTGGACACTCTGGGGGTTGAACACATTCAGTTGTTGGAGACGTTACTGCAGGCTGCAGTCATGGTGGGTGGCAGCAGACGGAACCAGAAAATAACTCTGCTATCAGGGGAATCAAAGTGGTCGTGACCATTAAACGCCACAGCTTCTCAGTGTATTCTCTTTCCTGTCCTGCGTCTAGACTGCAGCTTGTGTTATTAGCCACCGCAGAGTTGTTGGTTTTCCTTTCCCGGAGCGAGCAGGAATGTCATTATCTACTCCACTTTTCAATAATAGGCGCAGGCACAAAAATAATTGCTCTGAAGGTGATTGTTTGCAGCCTGCGGCTTTTTCATAATGACATTCTTACATGTTATTTTATTAATGATGTGTACAGACAGACCATTATTTGTTTATCGATGTCTTCTTCACAAAGCAGCTGCATACTTCAGAGAGCGGCCTAGTATTTAATTGGCCCAAGGGAAGAGCTGAGAAAAGTTATTTCACAGGATTATAGATCTGCATGTCAATTTTTCTTCATTCACTCTCACTTTCTTTATCTGATCATCAAAAAATATATCCCATGAAACCTGAAATGTTAAATGCCGCCACATAAATCTATAAGCCTCAATTTTCAGTGGACATTTTTGTTGAATAGATTAATTTCATATACAGCAAGACTTTTTTCTGGGCTGGTGTCTCCTTGACTTTGCTCATTAATTCATTTTTAAAATCCTCGACTGGGGGGGAGAATTAAATCTCACTTTAGAACTTCTGCTATCGACTTCTTTCACAGGACTTTTTTTTTAAAGCCAATGGGTGTGTATGTGCAGCAGTCTGCCAACAAAGGACACCGGGTGCTGAAGCTATGCACCTTTAAAAGCTACCTCCTCCACAGGGAACATTTAGAGCTAACCCGCAGTGATTGATTCCCTTCTGCCTAAGTTGCTCTCATTTATCTTACATCCTGGGCTGTCACTCACCGTCATTTATTAACCACATGGCTCATCCTCCCTGTGCACACACTCTCACTACCAAAGTCCTGAAAAGACCGCCAGTTGTCCTTCCCTAAATGAATTCAAACTCATCATTCATCAGAAACTGTCATTCCTGTCAATGTAACAGACATTTGCTGTTCACCTCAGGAGACAAGAAATATAGTTATCACAATGTTTGCCCCATTTCTATATTGATGCTATATGCAAAAGCCTGTTTGTGTATTTGGGTTCATGAACAAAAAAGCTGTCGGTCTCTGATTGAGCAGTGATCCATGTTCCTTAACCACTTTCTTTGCCTTCGCCAAGGAGGTTATGTTTTTTACACTTTTACAGATTTCCCAGGGAATAATTCATAGATCTTGATGAAAAAATCAGGCATATTTAGGAAACTAATATCTTTGAGTATGTGCGATTTGCTGCAGCTTGGCTGACTTTGAAGGGACTATTGGGTCTTGGCAGAGGTGGACTTCACTGACTTACCTTTGGCAAGAAGGTGTTTTTTTTTGCGTTGTTTTTGTCTGTTAGTTAGAAGGAATTACACAATCCTATTTTCCTGTTTATATTTCTTTATTCTCTTGTCTGCCTCATTCTGACCTGCCTGCTGCTGTAACAAGTGAATTTCCCAGATGTGTGGATTAGAAAGTTCTAACTATCTATCTATCTATCTATCTATCTATCTATCTATCTATCTATCTATCTATCTATCTATCTATCTAAACTACTGGACACATTTTCATGATACTTGGTGGAAGAACCCAATATTTAATTTGTTGCAGATCCAGGAATTTTTTTCATTTTCTTTTTATCATTGGGAGATAGGGCGTTATGAACGTTTCTCTTGATTTCTCAGAGAATCACTCAGATTTTGATTAAAAAACACAAGCAAAGACATATTTAGAGGACTGATATTTATCAGTGTGTGCAATGGGATGCAGATCCAAATACAAATTTTATATGTGGTTTCATCAGGGGACTGCTGCATGGCTCTTAACAGAGGTATGCGTTGCATTGAGTGTCATTTTAGTTTCTGTAGTTTCCATATTGATGCCATGCAGAATCCTGTTTCTCTATTTTGGTTCATGAACAAAGAAGCTGTTGGTCTCTGGTGCAGCAGCGATCCGTATCCCATATATGCACTTTGAATAACAAACACCTTATCAAACCCTTTAAAAAACTAAAGAAAAGGAAAAAAAATGCCCTTCTATTGTGTCATGTCACCCTGGCTTGTGAAATTGCCTCTGTTGTCCTCTTGGTTGTCAACAGCCAGCAGTATCAGCTGCCTCGCCCCATTGTTACTGATGCAAGGCCAGGACACTAAAAACACATGGCAGGAGTGAGTGGGAATCTGACAGATGGAGGCTTAGTAACGCTCTGGAATGCCTCAGTCGTCTCTATGGGGCTCGAGAACCCTGCAGACTGGATCCATATTCCACATCCATATTCATGACAGCCACAATTTAGGTTTGATTTATGTTGCATTCATTATGTGCATCTAAAACAGAATTCATAATCAGAATTCTTCAATGAAAACATTTCTATATTCCTCCAGATGGGCATCAGGTTGCTCAGAGAAGTGTGGGCGCCATGATTTTGATATTCTTGTTTTAAGACATTGACCCCTGACCCCCACAGAGGGTCACCTCTGACATGCCCATGCGGAGAGTTCATACCCGGGGTCAAGCTGGTGTCCAACTCTCACCTCCTCGTCTTTATTGCCTCAGAGGGTTTAGGGAGGGGGCACTGACATGGCTGTCGCAACGAGTCCAATCAGTCATCTGTGATGGGCAGGGCCTCTTGGCTACTTGGACAATCCCATTTCAAGCACCACAAATGATGCACTGGGGAGGGCAACTAATGAATATAGACTATAAAGATTTTTGTGTTTCAATAATTGAGACAGTAGCCAGAAAATTACACAAACATTTTCTGTAGATCAGTGATTAACAAAGCTTGTTCCCCGAGAGAGATACTCCGCAGCTGCCAGGGGTCTTAGAGAGATTGTAGAGTAGCTCAACTGATTTTATAAATTACCATCCACACATAGAGATGCAACACCAAACACGAAGGAAATGTTGTGAATTGCATTGAAACTGGCTAACACGCAAACAAACAGTTATACCAGCTATAGCTAAGGCCCTCGAGCCACAGAAAAGTTCTTGGTTCGAATCCCGGCACTCTTTCTGTGTTGTTTGAATGTTCTCCTCGTGTCTGCATGGATTTTCTCTGCCATCCCACAGTCCAAAGACATGCAGGTTGGGATGATGTTAATTTGGGACTCGTAATTATACGTGTGTCTCTGTTTGTTGGTCCTGTGATTCGCTGGCGACCTTTCCAGGGCCTAACCCGCCTCTCACCCAATGTAAGCTGGGTCTAGACCCCTGCATCCCTCAAAAGATAAGGGGTAGAAAGCTGCTGGATGGAAGCTTGATTGATTTTAACACATGCGGTCTGTGGTCCTTCTCACAACTGTCTAAGATCAACAATAAACCAAGGACCAGAGTGATGCAGCGATGACAGAACATGCTGTTACTGCGATTGAATCAGAGCTTAAGTTGGACTTTGACGACCTGATCAATGACTTTGATTCAAAGGAAGAAAGCAGGTTTATCATTAATGTAAAAATGTATGTTAATATAATGAATATCATTTCAAAGTGATGCTATGTGGTTGTAGATGGCCTAGGGCACATGCAGTGCATGTGTGTTATTTACATTTGTGGCTATAGAGTATTGTGAGTTTGTCCAGGGCCCATGGTCATGATGGCTTAAGTGATGGATAAATGTTACTCGAATAAAAAGTTGGTCAGCTAAAGTTAGACAGCTAATAGTAATGAATATATTGTTGAAATTGCTAAAAGTAGTGGAGATATAAAGCAAAAGATTATATTGGCAACAATAATGACAAAATTACCTAAATACAGTTCAATTGAATGATATTGTTTTTACAATATCCACTTTAACACAGTTAGCATCAAATAGCACCCAGTTGAAAACACATTAAAATGATGTGCGTGGTGTCGATAAGGGACTTTAGTTCATGTGACCCGGCTGTGGTTGGGAACTAGAACTGCTCTATAATTCTCTCTGCGTTTTTTTTCTCTGAGCAAACATATTACTGTAACACACACCAAAAAAACGTGCATGTGTACACCCACACACTGGATAGAGCTAATAACACAACTGCTGGCCCAGGATACATTGCCCACCCATTGTAATAACCCCCAAGTGGACGTCTGTGATTAAAATCGTGTTTGTAAATGTGGAAACCTGCTGTCCAGACAGCGGAAGAGAACGGTCTGCTCCCTCATTACCCTTGAAGGAGGCTCATATGGCAAGTGGGTGATATTAAAGTGGAGGAAGTTGAAATGGCTCTGAGCCAGTGCGTGGCTCCGTTGTCTCCGACCGAGTGTGCAGTGCATCGGGGAGCACACTGACCCAGATGCTGAAACTGGCCCGAGTGTGGTGAATTGTATGATTTCATATACCTGAGCTAAATCAAATCCAATTCTATCCAAAAAGCGGGAACAGAGGAGGAACATCATCTGAAAGATTTCAAATGTTTCTCTGAGAGTTGTTGCTTCCCCCAGATTTCTATCTTTCCACATCAGATGATTTAATGAGGGTTATTTGTTCTCTTCCTCCATGAAACAGCAGCTGATGCTCTCCTGTGATAAAAAAGCTGGAGCTGATAGCAAACTGACCTCCGGTCTGTGGTAGAGTTCACACTCTTAAACGCACTTGTTGAGACATTAAAGTCAGCTCGTCTATACTGTGACTCAGGTCCCATAATAGTGTTTATATCGTGTTCCCTATAGCTGCTCATGATTATGTCGTTAGCCTGCTATTAAGAGAGATCAGCGTTTATTAACCGGCCAGGTCAGCGCTGCAGGCAGGGGAGCAATTGAGATGACTGTTTATGATCCTGTGCACACAAAAGATACAGAGAAAACGGAAATGATTTTGATCTTTGGGAGATCATTACAGATGATCCTCTGGATTTACACATGTGGAAGTTTTAAAAAAAGTCCCTGCTCAGCTGATCAGAATCTACACATCAGCAGTGTGTGATGCTCAGGAATCTGCTCCTGGTGCATCCGTCTGATTCATTATCTTCATTCAATATAGATTTTCTTGAGTCTGCTGTTTTCTTTACAAAAGTCTGACTCTGGTCCAGGTTTGATGGCTGGTGATGCACTTATCCATTACACTGGGTGATTTACAGCCTCGTGGGACGTTTGACTGATTTATTTGATATAAATACACGTTACCTCTGCACAATGTTCATAAAACAAACAGCAGAACCCAGACATAAAAATACAGCAAACACATTACTGAGAAACCATCTGCTCAAGTCTGATTTAAAGATGTACTCTGATGTCAACAATTGTACTTGTGGCATTTTTATTGAATTATGAAAAAAATTTTTTTATATTAGACTCTTTGTTTGAATATGTTTGTATTTTCAGATATGTCGGTATTCAGTTTTGTCTTTTATTGTCTGTGCTCTTTTGTTTGCTCTTGCAAGTATTTTGCATATAACTGAATAGTGTCTATCTGCGATGATGTCATTCATGTCACTCTTTACAACTCTTATATTATTTTTTAATATTCTTTGTTGTTTTTGTTGTTCCTATTCTCATTATTTACTGCTTTTATGTGATGCTGTTATTATCAATTTTATTTCTCAATTGTTTTTATCAGTGTGAATGCATTTTGGGGTGTGCCCCTGAGTTTCCTGTGTCTGCTTTGTCTATCAAAGCATCTGGTAAACTTTGTTTTTAAAGGTGCAGTATGAATAAAGTTATGAAAACAAATCCCTCGTGAAAACCAAAAACTACAATGAATTGACATTAGTCCCCATCAAACACATTATTTACTCCTGTTTGGGTAAATTTAAATTAGGACCACAATTCCCTGCTGTCTAACTAAATTATGAGCCTGGTTTTGGAAAAAATGACTGAAGTCACAAAAACTGTGTGACCTATTTTTAAAATGTACGTCCTCAGTAGTAAATAGTTTTACACTGAAAATCATGATCAAGTTCCATTTTTTGCATGAAACAAATCCTGCTTCACAGATGTCTATAAATAGGCTCTGAGTCTCCATCAGTCGGCCTGTCTACCTGCCGACTGCCACTGTGTGCATGAGTCAACCCGACAGTGAGACTCCACAATATGTATTATTCAACATTTACAGTACATCACTGCTGCACGTCAGGACTAATTCAGTCTGTACAGTACGTGTGGTTTCATGAGCAGGAAGAGAAGTTGTGCCTGCCTAAATCTCATGGTGCAGCAGTGTAGCCATCCCCTGTGACCTCACGTGACGAGGAGGCTGGAGATTTTGGCGGCTGCACATTAATGGAGGATTAAAATATTATTTAGATGAAGCCCACCACCACCACCACCACCCGGCCCACCCGTCTCTCTCTCTCTCTCTCTCTCTCTCTCTCTCTCTCTCTCTCTCTCTCTTTGAACATGACCTTTCAATTATTGATTCACTCATCTTATCTCTCTCCTTCTCCCCCTCTATCTCCCTGCTGTTCCCCATATTCCCACCTTTCTGGCTCTTTTTCCTCCAACACAAAATCCCTCACAACACATGCACGCACACGCACAATGTTTTCTCACCCACTGACTTGTCTCCATATTAAAATGTGTGTAGCTGCTGGCCGCCGCTAGCTGCAGTGTCAGCAGGGGGGAATGGGGGAAAGTAATTCATACCCGGCTGTCACCCAGGCTGGAGGTGAGCGAGCACACCTCTTCCCCGAGGAGACAGTCAGGAATGAGCCCAGCAGAGGAGCTCAGAGGCATCAATAATCCAGCAGCTCTCCCTGTACTAACGACAGCCTCACGCCGCCTCATTAACACTGGCGTGGTTCTCATAGCTGCCTTATTTCTACAGTTGGAGCCCAGATTGAGATGAATGAGAATCCTGTCTTATTTGCGTTTCTCCCTCAAGAGCATATCGCTGCAGTTAAAGGTGAGAATGAAAAATAGGATTTGGTCAAAATATGCATATTTCACTCTGGAGGTAAAGCAACAGCCCTCGTGATGAGGTGTGATTCCTGCTCAGGGCTGTTTGCAGAAGGCAGTCAGAGCTCCAGTCCAGCCCTGTGGGACGCTGTGCTGTAAATAGTGCTGCCACAGCTCTCATTGGGGGTTTGTTTGGAAACCTAGGAGGACAAAAACACAAAAACACACACACACACACACACACACACACACACACACACACACACACACACACACACACACACACACACACAGACACACACACACACAGAAAAATACAGCTACACTGCTAGTGGAAAGCACACAAACACACATAAAAAAATACAAACACACACACATTCACATTCTGCCATGGATTAAGAACACAAACACATTTTGAGTTGCTGTTTAAGGGTGTTGAAGTTCTTGAAATTGGTTTTGAAAATTATATTATAATCTTTGAATCTGTGATTATTTTACATTTACACCACGTTTTTAGTCTAAATGCGGTATCAGAGGACATTTAGGCTAAACACATGGTATAAATGATGTATTGGATTTGGCTGCAATGCTGTTTACCCCTGCATCAGCATAGTGGTGAGTAGATAATGAGTGAACTATCCCTTTAAGACAGTAGGTTGAAACCACTGCTCTCACAGTCATATAGGAGCACAAACTTTACTGACAAGCATTCCACTGTCAGTGTCCTGGCAGTGGCCTGGATGTTCAAAATAGGCATTTAGGTGCACTCGCCCCCCAAAAGTGGCTCCCAGCTCCATTCGTCCCGTCTCTTTTACCCTCGGGATAATTCTGTCCTGGGTATTCTGGGAATCTGTCTCAGGATAAGATAATCCAGGGACAGCTGCTCTCTAATTTAAGTTGAGGGTCCGAGGATACGGTCTTCACAGAGAGAGCTGACAGCTCATGGATGTTGAAGTCCAGTTAAAAAAAAACGGATAAAAAGAAGAGGTGCATGGTGCATGTGCAGGGCAGAATCTAATTTCACCGGCTCCTCTGACACTCTATTCTCAAGGCCCCCGGAGGAGGTCAGGACCCGCTCTCGGGGGGGGAGAGTGAGCCGACGGTCGACTCCATGATTCACTCTGACAGCTTCATATATTGTTGCCATGGCAACAGCACCTGCAGACAGAGGAAAGCGTATGTGGTGACAGCTCGGCCCCACCTCCTGTGTGTCGTGAGAACATGACTGAAGGGCGTGTGTACAGTGTGTCAGTAAACAAACGCTGCATTTTTTCCTGGATACAGATGTTTATGCACATGCCAGCCCTGCAGTTAATCAGCAGGTACCGATATCTGCATCAGGTGCTGCTGGTCTGTGTCAGTCATCAGTTATGGCCTTACATAAGATCCAGTTGGTTCATCATCGTGCATCAGCATTCGCCTATTGATGCACTGAAATGCTTTGGCACAGGCGGTTCCCTTTCATTCATGCCAATAAAGCTTTGGGGAATTGGTATTGACGTATGCATTTGCACATTCTTACGTGGAGGTCGTACAGGGCATCACAGCGGGCAACTCGACAGGCTGTTCTCTAACCAGAGGGCCGGGGTGCAGCTTTCTGTGTCTGCAAACCACCACCGTGCTTATGGGATGTCAAACTACAAACTGTGAGGTGCCACTCGGCAGGTGACCCTTAACCTCTGCTGCCTGCGTAGGAGGGCCAACAGAAAGAGATAATCATATCAGCAAGAGCTCAATAATAAAAACTGCATATGCAGTTGTTCTTGATGCTTAGACTAAATGGTTATTCCTGAGGCTGTAGCTTGTAGTGTTGTCGGTGTTTCAACACGTGATTCTGTTGTTTTTCGTTAAAATAAGCAGTAACCATGGCTACATTCAGTTAGAATGTACTACTACTGTCAGTGGAGAGACTGATTTCTGTTACTCTTTGCTGTTGGATTTCTCTCTAATTGCTCTACTTGGGTTTTTGTTTTATCTCTGTTTTGTTTTGCATGTGTTTTAAAACAATACTGACATGCCTTTTACACATAATCTTTGTTCCTGCAGTGACAGATCTGCAAACCCAAACAAAAACTAAATACACAAAAAGGCTCAAACTGCCTAACCAAACCAGGGCATGATAGCTGCAGCCAATGAGACCGACACAATCCATATCTCTTATAAAAATGATGCTTCAGCTTTAGTTTGTAAAATCAAGTCTTTCACGTTTCCCTGTGAGTTGCAGCAGAGAGATCGAGACACAAAGCAGGATCACAGAAGACTAGGATGGTAACTTTGGCAGAAATCCACTTGATTTTTATGAACTCAGTGGCCTGAATCCTCATATTACCTTGAAATATTTAAACAGAACAAGGGCTGATGATTGTGTCTATTACAGCCTCTTGTGTACAGGAGCAACCACTGACCACTTCACTTAATATCTATATTATTTTAGTTAGTGTTGTTTTTCTAAATATATCTCTGTTTAATCAGATTACTCCTGTTCTGTACAGACTGTGATTCATGATATTGGGAAATATTCAGTAAACAGGTGTACTTGACTTGACTGGGCAGGTGAATCTAAAACAACAGTGGATGTTGTGTCAGATATAATCCAGTTTGGAAATTTCCACTAATGACTTCTTCCTCCTCATTTCACATCGGGTTGGTTTCACCCCGGCGCAGAAAAAAGGGTCAGTGATATTTCCTCAGCAGTCAGCAGTGTCTGCACCACAGCGAGCCGACCATTACAATGTCAGAGCAGGCGTCAGGTTCCTATAGGCTACCAGCAGACTGTTGTAGTGGGGTGATGGATAATCGCTCTGCCAACTCTCCTGCTGAGAACGCTGAGTCATTCTACGCATTCCCAGCATTCAGTGGGACGCTGCGCCGGCCTCGCTGCTCCCGTCATTTATCTGGGGTCAAAGTCCACAAATAGCTGCGTCCTGAGTGAGTCACTATTAAAAAAACGATAACTTTATCCTGCCTTTTAATAGTGTGATCTGGTGAAGCACGTTTTGAGGGAAGTGAGTCACACAAATACGCAACAGACTAAATCATCTGCTGCAAAGGAAACAGACTAATAAATACAGCTTTGAACTTGTGAGCTCGGAGAGGGTTTCATTAATCAATGCTGGAGCTGCTGCTGGCTGTGAATCGTTCTTCTCCCTCCCAACCTCCTCAGGGAGGAATTTGAAATGAGAAGAATAAGTTTGGAGAATTTTTATCAGGTGGATGTCGTATTTTTTTGATCTAAAATTCACTGCAGAGGAGAGACGGGAACATTTCAGTGTCAAAGAGGACAAAGCGTTACCAAAATGACACGTCAGATAAAGAGCTCTCGTGTTTGAGACACCACTGCAGCACTTATTAATGAGAACCTCCACCAAGGAGTTCATTTTTCATTAGCATTTGTTTGTTTGTTTAGCAGCATTTAAAAAAAGAAAACTACAGCATAGATTTCCACAAAACTTGGTGAAAGGATGTTTTATCGATCAGAGAAGGGCCCGATACATTTCGGTGCGGATGCAGGAATATCTTTTCACTTTCTTTAACATTGTGATTTTCAACATTTTTGTGACTTTCTTAAGAAACTAGAACGTCACTGAGTATAGTGGCAGCAGCTTAAACACAGTCCAGTAGTTTTGGCAAAATTCTGCTACCTAACAGACAAACACAGATGAAAACATAACCCCTTGGTGGAGGTAATAATACAGAGATCTTAATTGAATAAATCAGGCATATTTAGGGAAGTGATATATGAATTTCTGTAATTTGGTGCGACTGGAATGAATTGAAGGGGACTGTTGAGCTCCATCTGCGTTTGTTTGTTACCTCTGAGGTGGTTATGTTTTTCAACTGATTTCGATGACATTTTCTGGAGGGGTGGGACATGACCAGCAGGAAGAACCCATTTAATTTTGGACAAACAGGCAGATCCAGGAGTTTTTGTATTCATCACTTTCTTGAACCTGCTGAGACAGGGTGTTAGCCTCGCTCGAGGTATGTGCTTGCCAAGCGACCTTCGAGTTGCAGTGGGAACTAATATAAACACTGTCTAAGTATATGCTGTTCCTGCAGCAACAGCAGTCACTCATGCTTATTTCAGTCAACATGATGCATACTTCAGGCCTGATGGCACAGCCAGGGTCTGTTTGTCATGACCGCCAGCAACAGGCCCGGCTTCATATTTAGAGGCTGGAGCGGAAACTTTGTGCGTATGATTCATAAATAGTTATCACATGTCTAACCTTTGCACTGTTGATGTTTGTGCACCGCGCAGAATTGTGAGATTTACATTTGTCTTTCCAGCACCTTTAAAATTCCACCACCAGAGCTGAATCACAAAAAAATGGGACGTGTTTAAATGATTATAACAATATTTTTTCTGTGGGAATGTTTCATTACCATAAATATTAGACTTTCTTTTCAATGTCACTGTGAGTTTTGGAAACAGTCAAAAGTTGGACACATGCTAATATATGCTCTCCACCAAGGGACTGAAGGCTTCCGAATGCTTCCCACAATATTCTCATCCTCACTTTGTCACATGAAAAAACCAGAGAAGACATCTCCAAACTTTTTTGCCCACTCACTGTCACACATGAGGAATAAATCTCGCTCAGCGGAAGCAGCAGAGCGGGAATCCTGGAGGTGGACAGGTATGTTGATCCTAAGAGTATATTGTGGAAATAAGCTTCTGTCAAAGTGATATCACAGCTATACAAAGAGCCGGAGCAGATGGCTGGAGTCTTTAAGCCTTCATGGGAGCAGCGTGTCATGACACTGGGAGTGGAAGCTGCAGATCTTTGTTGCTGGGTGTACAAATGTAATGTGTGTGTGTGTGTGTGTGTGTTTAATCCGATTAGACGACAGTAACACAGGTGGTCCACAGGAGCAGACCCATGACAGCAGCTAAACCAACATACGGCCCAGATTCCGAGCCACCAGGTGCAGCAGGAATCTGGTACAGTGTTTGTATATGTCATACCTGAGAGGGTTTCACTTCAGTGCAATGTGGAGCATAACTAGACCCTCTAAAAATACAGTCAGACTGTAATTTCTTCTCGTTGACCTCTTAAATTCCACTGACTTGCCAGAGCCAACAGGTTCAACCTCATATTCATTGTTCACACTCACAGATGGTTTTGAATTCCAGTGGAAATTCCGAAGTTTCTAAAAATTATCTTTCTGTGTGGAGATTGATGTTCTCAGATCGGTGAAGTCTATGTCATTACCGAAATGACCCAATCAGGAAGCGGTTGTGAGGGTCGACTTCATTGTTTCCAAATATCGATGTTTCTGTCCGTCCAGACTAAAAGTAAGCCCCAGAGTTTTAAAACTAAAACTGATCCATCAGCGTTTACAAAAGTCTCTGTTTTAGCAGTTCTGAAATGCCAGAGTAGTGTGGACGCCAGGCGTATCCGTAGCAGAGTTGATGCGTTTTCAAAACGAAAACGTGGAAGTGTGGCTCCAACTCCCGTCTCGATCCTCAAAGGATAAATGGTTTAGATAATGGATGGATGGATAGACCGATGGATGGATAGAGGGACGGAGGGACGGATTGATTGCCGGATGGGTGGATGTATGGATGAACAGATGGATGGATGGAATGTAGAAAAGATGAGAAATAAGAGCTAGAGTCTACATCTTTGCCTGCAACTTCACATTAGATAAAGTACAATTCTGACTTCATAAGTTCATCCTGCACAGGAACATAAATTATGCAAGCTTTGAATCCATCCAATAGTTCCACACACATTTCAAATGACAGTATCAGGCAGGTGCTAAAGGACAAGTCAGGTATAAAGTCAGTACAGGCTTCATCCTCTGGGGAACATGAACGTCTGTACAAACTTTCATAGCAAATTAATTTAATAGTTGTTGTATTTCACTTTGGACCAAATAACAAGGACAACCAATTGTCTGTCTATCTCCACAGGCGTATGACTAGCATGGCTAAGAAAATTCATATTTACCTCCGCCAAGGAGGGTATGTTGTTTTGGCTGCTTTTGTTTGTTTGTTTGTTTCCCTTAGCAGGATTAAGAAACTAAGTGAAGGGATGCCGTATGGTTTAGGGAAGAACGCATGAAAGTTTAGTGGACAACATTGGGAAATAGGGCATTTTTCAACATTTTCATTGATTTCTCACAGAATAATTCATGAATCTTAAAGAAAAAAATCTGGCATATTTAGAGGACTGATATTTATGAGCGTTTGATATGTGGTGCAGATTCAAATAAGATGAATCAGTGTTTTCATTCTGGAGCTGTTGGGCCTTGGCGGAGGGGTATTCTCTCCGAATTACACACTAGTTTACTTCTACTTCTCAGGCTCTGAGAACTACAGACATTTTTTTATTATTGTATATTTGTCATGTTGTGAGTCAACAGCCAAGCTCTGCCCATGATTTATTTGAGGTATATTTCAAAGAATATGCTTTTATGAGGTAATGTTTCACGGTCAGTAGACTTCTGTGTTATCTTTATACAAATAGACATGTCTGTAGATGTCAGTCAACCTGCGCAGGAGCAAAAGGCCGATCAAAGTGGTTTCAGTTGGATTTCAGATCAGAGCGGGTTACTAAATAAAAAGCAGAGCGTGTGATGCATAAGAGGAGGCGTGCTCCTTTCGTGAAGAGCTTTAGTCGCTGCTGGTTAAAGGAGCTGAGAGCAAATCTCATCTATTAGTAATGAGGTTTAACGCGGCCCAGAGTGTATCTGCAGAGCTTTGTGTTGAGTGACTGTGCTCTGCTGCATTCCTCCACTGTGTGCGCCCTCTCATGCCTCCCTGCATGCCTCCCTCCTCTCCCCCTGGACTCCTCCCGTCTTTGCTCAATAATAATGCTGAGTTATAATGTGGGAGGGAGGGTGAGACACCTCTCTCACTCCTGGAGCTCCCACGCTCTCGCCTTCAGCACTTTTTTTTTTCGCTTTGAAGATGAAAGTGGGAGCTGATCACATCCACTTGGGCTGTAAAGTTATATGCCCCCTCTCTAGTTTGTGGAGTCGAGTTATTGCAGTGCCGGGTCAGTGGAGCCATGTGGCATCAGACTCTCTGTCTGAAATAAGGGCTCCCTTCCAATTATGATGCTTTTAAACTCTTGGAAGATTTTCAGAAATAGGCCGGCTGAGGTAAATGATCCCAGCCATAGCTCCCACAGAAATATCTGACAACAAAAACATCCTCATATATAAGTGTATACTTCCGTTGACATGAGGGTTCATACCTTATCTGCGAGGACAGACAGTCCAGTTTTTTTTAATTAATTTGAGGTGAAAATAGACTTGTTTTAATTTAAAAAATAAAAAATTGAAAAATCCAAATCCAAAATTGGAGACATGATCGACAATGCCAGGGATAAAATTCTGATGAGGAAATAATTCATCTTTAAGTTTAGATTTTCCTTTCATCCATTGTCAATAGCGCTTCTCCGTGGAGGGTCACAGGGGGAGCTGTAGTCAATCCCAGCTGACATTAGGCGAGAGGTGGGGTACGACCTGAACAGATCACAGTCACATCTATGGTCAATTCAGAGTCTCAAATTAATCTAACCCCAATCTGCATGACTTTGGACTGTGGGAGGAAGACAGAGAAAATGCAATCCACTGTAGCTTGGTTCATATTAACTGACCCGAAAAAAGTCAAGCCAGCCTATAAAATACCCACCAATACATGTGGGCCCCCAAACACATATTTATCCACCTCCAACCCTGCTTACACTTTGAGATCCTCTGGCAGGGACATTTGAACTGCTCCAGAGTCCCGGCTGAAGATTTCATGGCCCTGAGGCTCTGGAAAACCCTAAACCCTAAATAAAATCTTAAAACCTACTTTTATCCGACCACATTCCCTAATTTTACCTAATTTGACTTTTTATCCTTGTAATGGGGAGTCATTCTTAAATTAATATTATTTATGTGTTTTTATTTTTTATATTACCTAATGTATTTATACTTGTGTGATTTTAATTTGTTAAGCATTTGTAACTTGGTTTTGAGAAGTGCTATATTTATCTATATTTATCAGACTCCAGAGCTGCAGGATCCAGATAACAAGAAAAATTATTATTATTATTAAATTAACTGTGGCTGCTATCATCAATAACATCATTACATCTATAAATATCACTCTTACCATTTTCATTATAACAACCTGCCTGACAGAGTTTAATTAGGATGGTTACACAACTGTTCCTGGTCTCTCTCTCCCTCTCCTCCCCTCCGCCTCCCTCTTCTCTCCTCTCTTCCTCATTCTTCCCTGCTCACCCCAACCGGTCGAGGCAGATGTTGCCCACACTGAGTCTGGAGGTTTCTTCCAGTTAATGAGTTAATTTTTCTGCTCATTGTGGGAACTGTTGGGGTTCTCTATAATTTTAAGGGCTTGTCCTTCACATGTAAAGTATCTTGAGATAATGTATATTGTGATTTGGTGCTATATACAAATAAAATTGAATTGAATAAAATTGAAATATTGTTATCATTATTATTTAAAAACAGAAGGCATGACTAATCAAAACTGAGCAGACAAATGGATGGAGGAGAAGGGTTAGGGTTGAGGTGGTACTTTATCCAGCCATTAAAAGTGATCACACAGTTTCCCCCTCTTGCTCTTTCGTCCTCAGCGTGTGCACTGAGCAGTCTGCTGTTGTATAACGTGATGTGATAGCGCTGGTGGCGGTCATCAGCCGGCTGCTGCTGCTGCTGCTGCTGTGTGCCGACGAGCTCTGCGTCTGCTCTGAACTGTCTGGCATCAGATAAACATGACGCCGGCGCTCACGTGTACAGAGAGGGAGGGAGCTTGTGTCGTTGGAAGGATGAGAGACGTGCTGCTCTCACAAGGTGCACTTAGTCTGCATTTTAACCAGCAGCAGCAGACACAGGCCAGACACACCATCGTTCCTCTGTTCCTCTGACAGCTTGTGTTTTAAGTCCCTCTCCAGTAGCGTAATACTTTGCCTAAATATACTTATTCAAAAGGTTTGTCATGAAAAACAAATACCTTCATGGCCATAAAATCGCTTAAATGTTACCCTACAGCTTCCTTCTTCCTTTCTTCCCCCCACCCTCACAGCTCACCATTGGTTAAGGAGTCTCTTCCACCCACAAGTTGACAGGATTGGTTTCTCAGGTTTGTGACGTCACTAAACCCTGGCTGTCTGAATCTGATTCTTTTTGGGAGTGCCATTCGTTTACAGCAGCGTTTAGGCCCAGTCACACAAACGCTAATGCGTCAGTGGCCTCCCGCTCACTTCCAACCTTTGAGAGAGAGGAGGCGAATAAAACATTCGCTTCCTGTGGCGAGGAAAATCGCAGGGTGGCTTGGCGTGGTATTTGATGACCTTTGCCTCACAATATTTGCTTCAGAATTTGCACGTGTGACCAGGTCTTTAGGGTTTGACCTCAAGCCACTCAAACGTGAAGCCACCCTGCGATCTGCTTCATCACAGGACGTAAATGTTTTATTCGCCCCCTCGCTCGAGCTGATTAGAATTAAACCAGGAGGTGACGGTTTGCCATTCATACAATTGTTCCTGTGTGACTGGGCCCATAACGTTGAAATGACTTTATATCAATTAAAATATGTTTTTTTATCATACAAAGGCACAAGGAGACAAAACCTTAGATTTAAAAAAAAGCAGGACTTTAAGATAATAATTATAATGGATGCGGCTAACTCTTAAAAAGTTGAGTCCACTCATATGATTCTTCGATATGAATGTATTAATATGAGGATCAGAGTTGTGGTTTGAATCCTCTGCTGCACCCAGAAGTGTTTGAGTTGTCCCGGTGTGAGCCAGACGTTTTGTTGTCAGTGAAGGACACCACAGTCTGCAGTGATGAACACATGAACACTGTGAATTGGCCGACAGCTGGTGCATCACTCCCAGAGCTCGCTGCCTCTAAATCGCAGGATTCTTCTGCATCTGTGAACGAAGGCGAGGGAACCGTGAGCAGATGTTCATCATTAGTGCAGGAAAAACACCAAGCCCCACTTTTTCTCCTCCTCGTTTTCTGGTGAGTAGATTTAAACATCTGCCTCGGTTAAACACCTGACAGGGAAATGAACGAGGCCCCGGCCGGTAACAAGGTTGCGTTGTTAAATGACGAGAGTTTGCAGGAGGTGAGGCTGCGACATAGTGCGTCACCGTCAGTCTGTGTGGAGCTGGAGGGAAGATGCCAAACGTAAACTGTCCAAATGTATGAGAGCTTCATATGACAGGGGAAAACAGTCCCCTCCCCTCAAGGTGCATTTACTCACTTGTTCTGGAGCAGTCTTCTTCTGCAGAAAAAAAACTCTTTACTTGTCATTGATCTTTAAAAATCCAAACTTCTTATAGTGCAGGAGACTTTATGTTTATGGAGAAAAACTCAGACTTTGAAACAACAGAGCAACTTCACCCGTCCTTTATTTCTAACAGAACAAGTAGGTGAGTCATTTTGGTGTGGACTATAACTTTCATAAATAATAGAATTGTCCTTGTTATACAACATGATCTTTTCTCATTAAGTTCCTGTTTTTTAACATTTAAAGCCATGAGAATGAGAATTATATAATAAAACATATTCCTATTTGTGCCTCAGTATGTGTTTAAGTCACATATACAGTATATATTTACATTCACTTAAACCATCAATACATACTGTACACGTGTAAATAAATAAACAAATTTCAGGCAAAGAAAGAGAAGATAGATATGATGAGCCTCTTTTACCTGAATTTATGCAATTAAAAAAAAGATAATAGTTTAAGAACAAAATGTTTTTTTGACTTCTGAGAATTTCTCTGCAAGTTTTATATATATATATATTTACCTTTTGATGAAGATTGTGGGATACATCTGAGAGCTGCTCAAAAAGCAAGTAGAGGACCTTGAACGATGTGGCTCATGATGTTTGGAGAATTTCTCTAGAGCTCACAAAACCTAAATGTTCGAACGTTTGAGAATAAATCAAGCAATATTTCTTTTTTGCAATGTTCAAGGTCAAGACTGAAGAGTCTAGCCAGTCAGTCAGAATTAGTTTTTCAGACTCATCTAAAAATTTAGATTTCATCGAACGTGATTTTTTTACTGATCAGACTGAAGAAATGACAAATTTTCTTCTATATGTGCCGACGGTAAGAAGATCAAATAAACCATGATTTCACCCTTAGTATGACTTTGCAGAAAACTCTTGTCCCTGGATGCTCAGCATGAGGCCTCATCTGAAGACAAGCGGCTGCTTTAAAATAAAGTTTGCAATCTCTGGGCTTTTATGTTGGAAAACGCTCAATGTTGTTATGGGGAAAAAGAAGAAAACTTGACTTTTGACTGTTTTAAAATTTCTTTAATGGTTCAGTTGGTATAGGATTTGGAAGCATTAAGTCAAAACATGGTCAGCAGCCATACAAAACAAAACCAACTAATCAAAGTCGACTGAGCGGAAAAGAAAATACAAAGGCAAAAAAATAAAATAAAAAATAAAAAAAGGACAATTAGGCAACATCAGGTCATCACAGTAAAAAGATACATCGACAACAGCATGCTGAAAATCAAAACTGGTAGCAGGTTCAATGGCAATCTCTCACACACACACGCACAGACACGCGCACACAAACACACACACTTCCTTTCACACACACGCTTGAATGAAGGCTGCAGAACAACCCTGATAGGTAAAATGTACAGTAAGACACATTTTAGAGAAAAACAATCGATGCATAGACAAATAAAGAATGCTTCAAAATAAAAGTAAACATCAAAGGACAAATTTCTTTGTCGTAGGCGGACAGCGTGACGGATCTGTTGGCCGTTTACATTGCGATGATTGATGAGAACATTCAAATAGAAGTTATTGCTGACACGATGTAACGGATAACATTTACAAAAGAAATTATCATTTTTTTTCTGAAACATTTTTTAAAAGAGCTAGTCGCTTCCACATGTCAAGAATGTACAAACAATGGTCATCGGCACCAGGCTACAAAGATCCTTGGCTCCGCTTGAATGAACATTAGAAACCACGAGGCAGACATGCTTGGCTTTAAAACGTTACGATTATTTTAAGTTATACAAGTTAACAAACTGTACTTAAACACATTAAATATTCAGCATGTCACTAGAAAAACATGTTGGCTGTTAACAAATATTCATTTGAGTTATTTTCCAGTTGAGATTTTTTTTATAATCACCAAATGAATAAAAACATGGTTACAAACCTTTCTTTTATCCATTGAACCAAACATAGAATCTCTGTGCTAAATATGAAAATGTATTTTTTGCAAATATCTCATTGATAATAGTGCAAGAGATACAGTACAGTCAGAGATAGCACACAGTTCTTATGTTTGGCCTCATGTGTTTAGTTACAGGTAGTTTAAAAATTAGAGTTTGTATGATTTTAGTGTGAACAAAGAGCCACTGCTGATGATATTCAAAGAGCGACTCGTGTTAGGCTTTAACTATCTACTGGTTCTCCATCTTTAATGACGCGTCCAAGGAACAGGGAATCAATTCAGCAAACAATAAATTACAACTACGACTTGTCTCTTTATCAGTTTTCTTAATCAATATGTTAATTTTTATCTTGCAGATAAAAAACAACAAAAATACAATTGGCACAATCAAATTATTATTGTATTTTCCCCAACTATCTGTACAATTAAAAAAAAAAGTTTTACATGTCACAATAACCCAAAACAAAACCAGTGTTTGTTTGGGGAGAATGTGTACATGTGTGTTTCGCATGATTAGGTCTGCTAGTGTCTTTAAATCTTGACGCTCTCCTTTAGAGAAAAGTGTCGCCGCACCCTCGACAGCCTCTGGTTCAAAAATATAAGCAGCAGAAGAACGAGCGGGGCCTCATTTATCAACCTGCGTACGCTCCAAACACATCCCCACCTCGATGCAGAAATCCCTGTTGAGCACGTCGAAAGACCCCGTTAGCTCGCTTAATTAATGACGGGCCTGTTGTGAGCGTTGACACACATCATTGTGTCGTGCTAGTATTTGTACAGAAGAAATCCCATCACATTGAGAACTATCAAGAGTCTAAAATGCTGATTGTTTTTGATAAAAGCACCAAATTATTCTGAAATGAAAATATCAGTTGGTAAAGTAAAAATGATTTCACCGCAGCTCTCCTCACATCACTGATTGTGAATTAAAGTGATTACCCATCGCTTCCCACTGGAAAAACAGGCTGTAATTTAACATTAAGTGAAAAGCATTGACTGAGAAGAGTTATTGATGCATTAGATTTTATGGTAACACTTTACTTTAAGTTCCCCAGTCACAGATTTATGGGTGGGAATTGAAACATTTACTTAATTATTAAAAAAACACCATAATGGCTGTGAAAGCAGATAAAAGGAATTATTGTGTTTATTAATGCACAGTTTTTGTCAACAATCATAACTTCTCCTATGAGGACATATTTTATATTATTTCAAGTGTGTTTTACTATATTCTCATTCATGTTTATAAAGCGGCCTCCACTAATGAGGAGTTACAATTGTGACAAATCCATTAACAAACCTAATATCTGCTTACAAAAACATTGTAGTGAGTTATAAAATACATATTAAATGTTTCTTAATTCATGCTTTCTGCATGCAGGTTCCAGCAGAAGAGCAGACGCCTGTATCTCTAAACATGTGCGTTCCAAATAGCGAATGCATCTTTCACGCTTGTTTGTAATGCGCACAACATGTTTATAAATGAGGCCCCTGGTGGGACAAAATACAAAAGCCTTTATAACACAACAGCTAAAATCAAAAACAATTCCGGCCCCATTGGGGTAAGCAGAAATAATTAAAATCTCTCCCCTAACGTGACCACTCCTCACACCCGCTGCTCTACTTGACCACAACTATATTTCTCTTTGCTCCAATCAGCTGCTGACTGGTCAGTTCCTCCGGTGACCACAGCAGGAAATACACGTAACACTGCCCAACGTCTCAACATAGACAAGATAATACAAAACAAAACCACCCCCCCCCATCACAAGAAAAAAAAAATACAACTGATATTCATCCACACAATCTGTGAGTGTGTTCACTGACTCTCAAGGCTTCAGCCCACTGGGACCCACTGGAGTGCATCTCAGGTAACGGTGTGCCAGCCTGTGTGAGGAGGATACGGATGGAAAAGGAGTGGTGGGGGGGAGCGAGGCAGCCGCCACATCCCGGCGTCTCTTCCCCTCCTCTTCTGTCCCTTCCCCCCCGTGCCCTTCCTCCCCTGAGCTTATCAGCGTCGTGCTTGTGGAGTTTGGGTTGTTGTGGGTCGTGTGCGGGGCGGGACGGGTCTGGGACGGGATGCAGCGGGGCAGGATGAGGGGGCCCAGGGTCACTGTCGCCGATCCTCCGCCTCTGACCGTGAGAACGCCATCACCACGTCCTCAGCACCTGGAAACCAAATGCAGAGTCAGATAAGTCCACTGAAGCAATACAAATAAATACAGACGCTGACGTTCAGATCACATGCTCTTCTGTAACAGTATAGAAAAAAAACTGAGAAACATGATTGAAACCCAACGTCACAGTTACAGCATTTAATATCGCTGTACAGTATGAGAGCTTTTTAAGAGAAAAGCAACTGTCAACTTCTTATAAAAGCCAAACTGATTCAAAATGTAGACCAAACATCCAGAAATGTGTCACTTCTTACATGACATGTACAGTTTTTTAGTGTCACAGAGGAAAAACCACCAGTAATAATGCAGCCTGAGCAGGTGAATTCACATTTGGGATTTCCAAGGAGCGGTATTTACTTTTCTGACAAACCATGTGTCATCTGTTTGCTTAACGTCGATACAAGGTGTGACCTGCAGTTTTGTCCACACACAGTACTAATCATAACATACACTTACACAGACAGACACACACAAATGACAATAAACATCAAGATATAGTCTCATATGTCTAGAGTTCGCACCTGTCATCAGGCACTAATATGTCAAAAATTACGTCAGGCTTCAGACTTTTTATTTCCCTGATAATGTTTTTTTTTTCTGAGCTAATAACAAACATATTTCACTACTTTTCAAATCACTTCAAATTACTGCATCAACATAAGTCTTCAACTATCCACTTGTGATTGAATCTGCCGAAACTAATTTTAGTGCCAAGTGTGAAGCGAGTCAGGTTTTCTACAGGTTCCTGGATCATGTCAGTAAATCCTGTAGATCCTGTCAGCTGTGACAGTAAAGCTGAGAGGGACGACACTGCACGTGAAGATCTGTTCGGTGTAAGCAGGTAATTTTATCCATCGCCATGTTCCCCAGCGGATGTGGAGAAGCCATTGCCTGCCATCACAGCGCCCTGACAGTAGATACCGCAGCACAGCGAGCGGCCTGCTGACAGACGCTTCCTGCTCTGCCATGATAACACTTACATCTGAGGCTTCAGTACCGTTCAATCTCCTCTGCTGCTGCAGCTCTGCCTGTGACGCACTAGATTATCAGCGGGTAAACAATACTAGATTTCAGCTGATTTTAACCTCACTGAGCTGAGGGAAAATAATTGATGGGCTCAGAGAAAAGAGACTGAAATGATACAGTGCACAGGGTCTGACTATTTTCCATCCCTTTTGTGTCTCTTTCACTTTTACAAGTTATCAAGGAGTGAGCGTTAATTACAGCCTCATTCAGGTTGAGTCGACTAATGGAGCCTGCCAGTTGCACAATAGGACCTAGTCATCTGGATTTTGTTTAATAAGGGATCATTCATTAGCTTTTCGCCAACAGTGATTCATCAAGTTGTTTTTGTCTGCCCACACCTGATTAATACACACTTTCAAATTCTATTAGAGTAAGGGGAAATACAATTACACCAAGTTCTTTCTGCGACTGATACATCAGCAACAGTTCTTTCATATAGGCCTCATCATTTTTGCAATGAATCATCTTAAATTCGAGCAGTATGTTCTTAGGCCCTCCATAAAAGAGAGGAATAAAAACTCTTGACAAATGATATCGGAAAATATTAAAACCCTTCTGGCCCCCTCAAGTTGAAGACTTATTATTTATACCCTTTTAAATTAAATGTAAGACCAAACTTATAATGGAATACACATCAAAAGGGAAAATGTACTTGTTCCAAGTTCACACATTTATGTCTCTAGACTCCACCAACTTGATCCCCATTGTCCCAAGTATGACAGACTTTTGACAGAGCAAAGTTTTATTCATCACCGCCTCCCTGCACTGTGTTAATCACCACAGATTCTCATCATTTCCACTTAAACCTGGGTTTCCCCATTTTCATAAACAAGCTAGCAGGCTGGCTAGAAAGACATTAGTTTAAGACTTAAAGTTAACCAAAAGCAGCTCATACAGGAACTATTAATTCTTCTTCTTCGGTCTGGCAGAGTGGAGAAATGTATTGCGGCGACTTTTAGCAGTGATGGGCCTAAAAATAAGATCCATCCAATCTAAATGTAAACAAGTTGAGACTTTTTGAGGCCATTTATCTGTAAATTTGAATTTAAGACATTTTAAGGACCTGCAGTCACCCTGTTCTTCAGGGCTGTAATGATTCTGTAACTGAAAATACAATACAAACCTCAACAATTTTGTGATAACCCGACTGTGAAAAGACATACAGCAATTCCTAGTCTCCTCAACTCTTTAATAATAAAGCCTCGTCTCTTCAAGATGATGGGGAGCTGCAGCCAACAGAAGCTTGATCATGTAGTGCGATACAAACATAAATATCACCAACACCTAGATCCACACCTTTGCACACGCTTGAGAAGAAATCCTGTCAGCACTTTGTGCCTGATCTGCTATAAAAATACTTTCTTCACTGCAGCCCTCGAGTGCTTGTTAGATTTAATTATTGTGGAGATATGAAAGTAGGCCAGGGACTGTGAGCTTCCACATGTATTTGGCACACAGGGCGGACCCTCCTCCTCAGACAACTCAGACCCTCCAAACACAGAGTTTTTGTGTTTCATTTCTCTGCGGAGAAGATGATAAGCCTGTTTGACGCGCTTTCAGGTCATCATGAGCTCGGTAAAATAAAGATGTTGGGGGAGAGGTGGGTTTTTAGAATGAATGCTCAACTTCCTCTTCCCATTGGAGCTCACTGGTTCACCAGATGAGGATATGGAAAAGATGAAGTCAATGGGCAAAAGCAGCAGCAGGAAAGGAAACCAGACCCATAGTGATGAAAAATATTGTAAGAGACGCTGTATGTCTTCAGTTAATATAGATCTCATCTGTTTGGAGACAGCATGTAGGAATAATGATGCTTGAACAAGAGACAATTATGTAAAACCACACAACAGGAAACTCGACCTGATTTACACTAACCATGAATAGCATTGTCATTTCAAGATGAGGTTTTGGCACCAGACGCTTCAGTAACGCCCATTTAATACAGTAAATGCCAGTCTGAATTATTTTTGTGCTTGTGTGAATGAGTTCACCCTTGTATAATGGACAGTCCTGTGAACTTGAGCCGACCCGGCGCAACTTGAGCCAAATAACGAGCAGAAACCCTCTGAAAATACACCCACGGAGCCGAGTGGAAGACTGAGCTATATCTGTTTTGACGGAGAGTCATGTTTGGACCTCGCCCTGCCACAAACACATAAACCCTAATACAATACACACAAGGTCTAGCTGAAGCAATGGAAACGTCAGGTCCCTCAAAGCTGTTGCCTAGCGACAGATAAAGATCACAGTGCATCAGAGGATGGCGGGCTGCTCCTGCTGATGCCTATGAGCAAAAAGCTTTCAGTTTGTTTCAGTGCAGCTCAGCATTCGGCTTTTCTCTGGCCCCTCCCTCCACTCTGCACTGATCCTCTCCTTGCCCTGCACGAAATGGATAAATAGAGCGACTCTGGAAGGTGGATTACATAAATAACAACAACAACAGGCATAATATAAGCACTTTGAACCAAAAGAACAGTTCCATCACCCATAACAGAAATACTCTCTCTAGGAAAATAATATATAGGAAAAGGGTATATATGTCAACAGCGTAGAAGTCAAATCGTTTTTTGGTGTCAAATAAATATTACACAAAGATTAAAAACGAGCAAAGACAACACTACAGATATTAATGAATAAATAATTATAAGTGCTTTGTTATCATTCACAAGCAATCAAAAGAATTTCGTCATGCTTCTGTGAGACGATAAATCAATATGTGGTTGAAAAAAAGGTAGCGCCTCAATAAAAAAAACACACACAATGTTGCAGTGAAACGCTTCAAAGCTGTAAAATGGACCGAAACAGAGCTTGTTTGAAATTAAAGGCGCCGTGCTGCATCACTCCGAGTGAATGAGCAGTGAAGCAGCTGTATGACTCCAGTGATGAAGCACTGAGTTAATAGTCGGAGCAACAACAGCATTTGAGGTCACAATCTGTGCAGGGTCAGCTGGAACCCCCGGCCCAACACACACACGCACACGCACACGCACACGCACACGCACACCAGCCGGGTTGGGTTAAGATGCAGAACACAACAGGGACATGTGTGGTCCAGCTCAACATACTGACATCAACAAACACAGTGGATCTACTTTAATACACTTGTGCCTACGATCTGTTATTTCAAGGTGACGAAGCTTCATAGTATCTGAAAGTTTCTTAAGTACTAAGTCCACTTTGTGAAAGGTTTCTTTTTAATTCAGTTAAGTGTAACTTTAATTGTTTAATTTTCAACAAAATTGTCTTATTTTTTGGCTCACATGAATATTATTGAGGGATTTAGGTTCAGACCTCTGCACCTGTTACTACTGGATATTTTGATGATGTTTTATTGTAACATTTGGACCATCTCTTACAAAAGAGTAATTATATATCAATAAAAGTTTAAAAAGCAGAGACAAAAGAAACTGAAGCCAGATGCAACGGTTCTCAGCCTTGTTTATCCTAAAATTATAAAATAAAATAATTCTTAATTAAAAAGTACAACAAAATCGAATTCAGCATGTCACATTTGCAAATTAATGGTCCAGAATTAAACGGAGAACATCTAATATTTACGACTCTTCAAACTGTGATAATTAAGAGATGTTACAACATTGGCATTAGGTTCAAGCAGCAGCAACTAATTTTCAAAGGGTCAATTACCTTTTTCTAAATGATCCATTAAAGATAGATTTAATTAATTTAACATTTACAGGCCACATCCAGGTGGTAAATTAGTTTTGTATAAGGCAGTAGATTTTTATGGGGCAGTTTGGTTAAACTTTTAGTTTCTGTTGCCAATGAAGAAAACATTGTTACAAAGAGAATTGGCTGAATCAGCAAATCTGAACTAGAAACAATTGTTCTAAAGTTATTCTATAACATTCATCAATAAAACATCAAACTAATTGACACATTTGAGACTGAGAGGAGCAAATCAAGCCTCTGTGTCAGTGAGTCAGGTAGACGAGGTGGTTCATAATCTGAGTGTGGCTCTGATTCATGCTGCAGCGAGGAGCAAGACAAAGTATGAATCGATACCACTCTGCCTGAGCCCAGTCGCCAAACAAAGGCAGGGCCCTGCTCTGTGTCACTGTGCTCTCAGTTAAAAGGGCCGGTTTGAGGATTGTGTGATACCCGAGTTGTATTGCACAAAAAAAGAAACAAGATTGTGTATTGATTGCACCGGGCTGTGGTAGTATCTGAAATGAGAGTGGCCACATTTCTGTAAGAAGAGATGGGACTATCAGGGAGAGATTGGAATATCACACTCTAGCTGTGTAATTAACACTCCAGCTTGCATCCAGGCCCCCCCCCAATGACACCGGCTCCAATCTACAGACGCACCACGTCACAACACCCAAGGCCCGCAGGGACGCTTGGCTTTCCTGGGACAACTGAGGTTGCTATGGCAACGCCTCCTCATCTCTCCTCTTTTGTTGCGACCCTCAGACGTTCTTCTTGGAGGAGTAAACTTTCTCTGTCAAACAAGACAGTATAACATGTGGCGAGACTGTGGGCTTTATGTGCGGCTCTGTTTAAAAGTGACATGATGTCAGTTAATAGATAGCTGTGAATGAAAGAAGTGAAGGCAGAAGAATAAGAACCTGACTGTAAAGACAAAACTAATATATTCCACAAAGGAAACTATTGAGCTACAGACAACTCTCTAAACAAAGCTTCAACATCTCACTTAATGGGTTCACACTTCGTTTCCAATGAAACAAAACATGTTGAGTCCTGCTCACCAAAAATCCTCTGCTCCTCTGAAAAATAGAAGCAAAACATGCAGAGCTCCAAAGCAGAGAATTCCTCTTTGGCCTGATTAAAATTGCAAAACAAAAATCTGTATTTGCATGTATGGTAATCAGCCAATTAAAACTATCTGAAATGCTAATTCCGTGACCCATAGACTGAAAAGAAATATGAGTGGCACCCCCCCAAGCTGTTTTTTTTTTCTTGTTCCTTACAAGGAAACAAGACAATAACATTTGACAGTTAAGCAGAGTCAGGGAGAATGATTCAGGGTTTGAGTAACATTTCCTCTCAGTCTGATCAGATGTGATGAAGTGTGACAATGTTTTTGGAGAGATTTAACTGCAACGCCTGCAAATTTGTTTTCTAATCAGAATAAATATTCTGGCATAAGCTGACAACAGCAATACAGTTAACCATTTGTTCCATTAGCTATGCTCCCATTTAACATTTCCTGAGTATAGCCTGACCTTGACGAATCAATACCCGTGTGTCTCCACTACGCCCTTGATGCCCTCTAGGTAGCTTCAATTCGATCGTTTAGGCCGTGTCTACCACATGACACATGACCCTTCGATGACACTGGTATCAAAGCATCCTGAGCATGTTCAAACTATGCTCAGTTTCACGCTCCTGGGAAAGGATATTGTGGCTGCATCGGTTTCTTATCCAACAGGGATAAATCCTGATGGGAATCATCTGACATGCGCTGTCTGACAAAATACAAAATCTTTAAAACGGTTAGCTGGGAAGTAATGATATCAAACACAGTGCTTTTTATTCCAGCTGTTTACCAAATCCCATTTACACCAGTTCCATCAAGTTGCCTAAACTAACCATTTTTCAGAACACAATGGATGTGCTGATTGCAAGTGGATGATGCTATTCTTTTAAAATATCCTTCTCACAATTTAAATATTGCTAAAGGTAACCTGTTTAAAAGAAAAAACTAATTGTTCATTTATGCTGTGCATATGAACCAGAGTGGTTTAGTGTTGTGATATTAGAAAGGTATTGTGATACTACCACATTTCATTAGTATTGATACTTTCACAATGATATTAAAGTTATTCCTGCCATATTACCAATACCTATGCGTGACAGCGATGTGCGACAGTCGGGTAGTGTGTTTGAAATGCATAGCTCAGCTTCCACCGCCAGTAGGCCCAGTGAGTGTACCAACCGTTACTATATCTTTCACAGTTGAAACACAACAGCTGCAAATGCATGTGCTCTTAAAAGGTCCGTCCATGGTTCATTAACAAACAAGATGCAAGTAGTGAAGTATGGAATTATTTTGTTTACATGGCCAAAGGTCAGGGCACCAGAAAGCCTGTCTGACATTTGAAACCAATGTAGACCAGGGAAGCCAAAACTTGGCAAAGCATTAAATGTGACAGTGACGTAATGACTTCACGCTCACAGAACCTCAGATACAAGTCACCACCAGAGTTTGTTGAGGCAAACATCTCTACATGCTAACACAACATTCACTCTGGTAGACACCTCCCTGTAACGAGCAAGATGCTAAAAATCATGCATTCACAAGTATAGAAATCAACAACAACAGTTACAAATGATTAATATATACTAAAACCGTATTGGTGATGGTAATCGTGGCATTTTGGTGAATATATATGAAGCCTATGAAAATATCCTCAGTGGAGTGCAGACCTCCATTAAGGAGGTGCATTGGGTTTAATATGTGACATCTGGTTGACATTATTAATGTTATATACTTACTGATTAATTATCAAAAACACAAATACATATATGAAAATAAATTAAAAACTATTCCTAGCACATAAACTATTAAGCATGAAAATAATAAACATGGATGACGTTAACTGTAAGTATGGCAGGAACTGTCCAGGGTTTAGCCTGCCGCGTGCAATCTCAGCTGTGATTGGCTCAAGCCCCCCACGACCCTCAAAGGATAGGAGGTATAGATAATGGATGATGGATGGATAGATGTAAGCCTGGCACCTCATAGGGATGAAGCTCAAATCCCAGCCTGCACACTAAAGTAGTGTTGTAAAGTAGAATGACCACAAATGACTCAATGCACCTTAATGAGAACAGGCTTTCGTTTCAGTATTTCGATATTTTAGCAGGTATCATATCAAGTCTTTTTGAAGCCAGTGCTTCTGTAAAATTACATTTTAAGAGGAACAGTCATTATGCACATTGCTCGGCAATAAAGTGTTTCCTTTAATCTATTTTCATCATATTATTAGGTCCAAATGAGATCAAATTGTGGACTTCCTCCTTCGTGTAAGTGAATCGTCTTCACAGCACCTCAAAGGGTCCTGAATGTGCTGATACGTACAAACCGCTGTCCTTTGGCGCAGCATTGAATATTTACAAGTGATTAACTCTCAGCTTTCTCCAAAATGCCTAATCACAGTACTTTAGACAAGATGCAGACCACAAATTATTTATTGCCACACAGGAGGCGGTGGCTGCCAGATGATGCTAAATGTGTCTGTTTTTGTGATGTATAATGCATCGTCGGAGCACCTTTCACCAGTCATTTCGTCCATAATTAATGAGGCTCTTCCTCGCAGTATTGACACAGCAAAGACACGCAGTACTGTATCTAGTAAAGGACATCAGGCCACGCTGCCCCAACTGACAGCTAGTTAGTGGTTGTTTGAACACACAGCAATCATGCTCCATAAATTTAAGATTTGAGAAAATCTGTACTGAACTTTTTAAGATGTGACACCATCTGTCTAAGGCAATGCTTTATACTCTTCAGCTTGAAGAGGATACAGATGCTTAATATAATCAGGACATTTACACATCAATGACACACATTAAAAATGTGAGGATCTGCAGAATGTTTAACAAAATACCCTGCAGGCTAAAACAAAGATAATAATAAATAAAAAAACAGCAGAGAAGAACAAAAAGACAAAGTCACTGCGCCTGCTACTTGCCTCCTTAATACCTTTATAATCATTAACCCAATCCTTATTAATCGCATTAAATCAGATATTTATCAATTAAAAAAAAAAAAAAACGTGCAGGTAGAGGACACAGCCAAGGAGACATGACACTTAACTGTAGGTAAAATGTTGCAAATAACTATTATGACTTAAATCCAGGCCTGAGCCCCAGCAGGTTTACCACAGGAGGACAGCAGGGCACCGGTGTGATGTTTGGACAGAGCCTGGAAAGCAGTTTTTGGATCGACTAACAAACTAAATATTTAAATTTGTTGTTGCTTTCTCAGGACACTGCAGTGCCTCCTCGTATCTCCACTATTTTGTTTTATCCAGCACCCTCTAGTGGTTTAGAATTGTAAAAGAGTTGAGGAGCTTAAAGAAGCTCAACAGCGCTCCCCAGTGCCCTGAAAAAACATGACCATCATTCGCAAGGTCATATAACGAAGCAAACAAGTGAAGACTGATTTGATTTATAAAACAAACACCACAACATTTGGATGCTTTTCTCTATCTAGGCCAATCGTGAGAATTGGTGGTGAAACTACTGATGCACTCATGCTGAAGATGAGTCACTTGTTTCCAGTCAGCCACACAGTTTGCTGTATGAGTAATCAAACAGTGCTGGTGGACCGCTGAGTCGGCCCAAGCGCTCAGGCAGGGAATCCGATAGGCCAACTGGGGTTTAGACTCAAGAGGAGTGATGTGCATGGAGGGATTTCCCTTGTTTTCACTCTCAGCACAGTAGCACCTCTGCAATACGTGGGGGTGGTGTGTTGGTCGACTAATGTGTTTGAAATGTGTTTCATATTAACCGACTGTCAAAAACACCTTCTACTCTTAGACCTTTTTAAACCAATTTATGATAATTACAACCAGAAATATCCGTATTTCTATATAAACACACACCAGTAATAGTGTAACTAGTATCTGTGTTATGAAGATGTCTTTGTGTGTGTGTGTGTGTGTGTGTGTGTGTGTGTGTGTGTGTGTGTGTGTGTGTGTGTGTCTTACCCTGGTCTATGTTGTGCTGTGGTAGCTGGCTCATCTGACTGTGGACCACACCTGCGTAATTTCGGAGAAAAGCCTCTTCACTTGGCGTGAGCTGGAGACGAATGAACAAAGTTCCAAGTTATAACACAAGCTCGAATTGAAGGAGATCATAGTTTTTATCTAAATAATTCCCCACAGAGGCAGACGTGTGACATTGTGGATCTACAATTTGACTTTTTACATTCATTCTATTGAAGGAATTTATTTTATATAATATCTCGATACACAGTAGCTTTCAGGGGAACTTTTTGGTGATTAGAAACCTAAACCAAAACATTTATGATGACAACAAACATAACAGAGTAAAACTTGTTTATTGATGATTAATGTAATTGATTGTAATGATTACAGCTTACAGCCATGTAGACAATTTTAATCATAGTATCAGAAGTTCATTTGTAGACATTTGCTTGGGATCTGTCTTATGAAAACTTATACTAAAAAAATATGGAAATCCTCAAGATACCGTCCACACAGACTTAGCATTTACAGCATCATAGTTCAACCTGATCCCCATGGCAGGGACACCCATCCCAAACAAGCTTTATACCACTTCTTTCTATGAGTGACCTCAATCATAAAATTAAACTCATATCTGTTGTCTTGTTAGTGTCAGAGGCTGCGTGTGAGAGGGCCATATCTATTAACATATTGTTCAATCTCTAGATTGTTTAAAAATTAAGTCCATGTATGAATAGGCCTTCTTCAGCTTGATATCCTATAATTCAAGGTTTGAAGGGGGACAGCTTTGTTGACTAAATTTTGCCGCCTCATAACCTTTTAGAATGCAATTAAGTTGTTGTCTCTCCTGAGGCAGCAAACTGCTATCTCTGCTGACGTCTTGTACACTGTCAAAATTGGCATTTAGACAAGAATACCTATCACTACATGAGCTGAACAGAAAACACATCTGTGGAGCTGCTGTCTGCTCTGCCTGGTGTAGACATGCTAAATCTGGTAGAGGCATTTACCGGGTGATGGTAGATTTGACAAGCGTGTCTCCTCTACATAAATACCATACCTGGAGAACCAGCGTACCCTTTTTCTGATTGTTTTAAAAGCATGAGCTGGTCAATTGGCTTTTTTTTTTTTTAAATGTAGTGTTGAGTCAAGACACTGTACTTACATTTGATCCCATTTTCTTAAGCATGAGCAGGACCCGCACTTTCTGTTGGACGTACATGTCTTCAGGAGACTTCCCCGGGGCCTCCTCGCGGTTCATCCCCCCTGCTCCTGTGGCTCTGGACACACAAACAAATCCAGATTACAGAAGACCTGTGAGAAGTCAGCGTTAGCGACAAAGGAAATTATTGTCAGACTTTTCTGCAAGACCCGTAGTAAATGTGACGAATGAGCCCATGTGAGAACACAGCAGGATTATGTTGAGGGAACTCATTGCGGATGAGTGGGGACGTTGATGATGTTACTAACACAAGATGGAAGCGGAAACGGGAAAAAACAAAAAGAATACAAATATCTCAGGATGAAAAAGAGGCGTCACACATGAAGATTTAATAGCTTTTGGTGATAAAGGCCCATTTTCCTGTTGTTAACACGCCTGACTCATTTTTCAGAGTTCATGTCAGAAAACAGGTTAGGTGTTAGCCACTCTTTGCATTCACCTATAGTAATTGACTTGGGTAGTCAACTTCCTTGTTTGTTTGTTTCATAAGTCTTAAAATATTTGTGTAGATGTCGCCATAGTCTGGAGCATTTAAATAATAACCCATTATTATTACAAAAACATAAAAGACTGACCTGATTCAACTATTAAATGTTTCTCTTATCTGACTTGTTACATGTAAAAAACCAGGCGGGAACTGGATGTTTTACTACTAGCCTAAATGATAGATGATTTATGTGTGATAAACACCGTATTCATATAATCCAAACAGGGATGATATTAGAAGTCAATGGCCTTGTCTCAGTGTAGTCACAGTAGTTTTGGCACTACACAGTGTGAATAGCTCTTATTAATATTGTATGGAATTTTCCACAGATCTCACCACTGCCTGCTCCTTCCATCTCTTCTTCTCCATCTAACTAATGACCTATTTTCACTGTCAGTCTGCAGACATGTGAAATATAGGCAAAGGGGGAGAAAAAAAAGGGGACGAGGGGGAGGCGATAAAAGAAGCTGCCAAAGCTAATGCGTATGACAGAAAAGGGATAGGTTCCGCTGTGATAGCGCACACATCAAGGTCGGCTGCTGTCGCATCAGATCTCTGTTACAACGCACCAACAAGATGAGGCATACAGCACCGCTTGATTCCTTACCTAAATTCTCTAGTTGAAAAAGCTAAAACATGCAGAAGGAATAACTAATTGAAAAGACGAAATAGAATTCTGGACATAAAAAAAATTAGATCAGTATGCAAGTCAGGATTTGTTTGCCCCAAAGAATTTTTCATGAAAGCCTATGGGAGCCACAGTGACTATGATAGTTCTGGCAATTTATTTCGGCCTCTTATCTATACAAAGGACCACTAATGCATGTTGACAGGCTGTTTGATGTGGGGTTATATTTAATTGAGGAGCTGGCTCGCTGTCCCCCCCTTCCCAGAGCCCAGGGGTGCAGGATGAATGGGCCACCGTTGGCCATTGGCTGGCGTTTGGGTGCCACTGCGAGCGTATGGATTCATCCAGATCAGAGCAGCTGGAGAGTATTCTTGTGGCTACAGTCCTTATCATTATAACAACCTTTAGTGGCCAATTCCTGTGAACAACTAACACTTGACTTTGTCCTCTTGTCTGTTTTCAGTCACAAAAAACATGAGCAGAGCAATGGATACGGGCAGATAAATACATTAGTTATTCACCTCAACCGACGAGGCATCAGGCATAGATTAATTGGAGAATGGCTGAAGACTCAAAGCAAGACAGACATGAAAAGATGGAGTGTGTGCTTGTGTGAGTTCAGTAGCTCAGTACACCTTCAGGGTATTGGTGGTGTGTGAATGTGTTTGGGTGGGGGTAGTGATGGAGAGAGGATGTTGGTGGAGGGTGTAGTGTGGGGGGTGGCAGTGGCTTCAATCGGCAGCAGTGACACGTTTGATCACGTCTCCACGCTCCTCGCCTCAGACAAATAGGAGAGCTGAGACTCCAGGCACAGAGACCAACCGGCAAGATGACACGCACAGTATGAATAAAGATAGAAACTCAGGAGCACAAATCTGCCAGCCACAGAAACATGCTGGGAATAAACCGGTCACTGCGTACGAGCGGATAAAAAATGGAGGATGAAGAACTGAAGAACAGGACCCTGTGATTGCAAAAAGGTGTCCTCTTGAGAGTTTGAAAGACAGAAATGATTATACAACAGGGATGCATTAATACTCGGGCATATCTTGAGACATGACAACTTAAATATTTTTCATGTCTTCTACCGCACAAAAGGTCGATATATTCCACGTTCATCGTCTGTATAAATAGGACTGCTGCTTTCATAACTAACGCATTTCTGATCCTCTGATGTTTGCTTTTGAAGTTTGAAAACCAGCCATATTTAGCACGATCTCTACCCAGGCTCCTGACTGTATTGAGGGTTGTAATTTATATATTTTTTTTCCAGCCTCAAAGTGTATTTTATCTTATCCCACTTTCGCAGCCATATCTGCAGCACAAACAACCAATGGAGTAAATGAAATCCCAATGGGAGAATCTCTGCAGTAAGAAGAAACAATGTTGAATCATAAATGTGGATGATCAGTGATGTTCCTCTGTCATCATGACATGTTTGTGACTCACAAAAAGGGCACAGAGACTAATTTGTAGGGAACTATTTGGGGAAGCTAAAGAACTGGAATCATTACAGTTCTGGTACGCGATGAACTGGATGACAACATGTATACAAAAGTGATTAACATTGTGCAAATGATTATGTAATGCATGGTTTTTCCATGCGCTCAAATTGAGCCAACTAGCTTTCCAGCCATGTTTAAAATCCAACAATGCTCCAGACAGTACTCAGATGCCTGGCGTACAGCGCCTCACTGCCACAGACTTAACTTCTAAATAATCCCTTCCAGGGAATCAGCACTGGATTACAACATGTTTAACACAGTGTGTCAAGCTAAAGGTGATTTTGAGGTCAAATATCAAACATGTCCTCATAGTCAGATGTACTGTCACAGGCCTGTATCTAGATATGTTAGATAATATTCTGGAACTATTTTCATTATTGATTCAAGATGATATTTTTAATTGCTTCATTATTCTTTACATAATACAATAGTTACAAAAATCACGATTTCCAAGAGCCTTAGCTGGGGTTCACATTGCTATTTTGTCCCAAAGAATAGTACAAAAACTAAATATTTCTATAGAACTGCAGGTAGCTAGAATCCAGTGTGTCAACTTAAATTTACTGAGTCCAAGCAAATTTCACTAAAATCTAAAACTCAAAAACATGAATTAATACACAAGTAATACATACGTACTCACAATTGAAAAGCTGACACCAAACAGCTTGTTTGTTTCATTTGCTTATTAAAAATGACAAATTGATCAGAATTGTTGATTAATTTTCAATCGTACCATTGATTAGTCCATAAATTGATTGATTGCTAAATGAATAAACTGTATCATTTATTTTTTAAAGAAACTCAACTGTTCCAGGTTTTCAAATGCAAGATTTTGCTGCTTTTGTAGATCTAACTCTACAGTAAAATTTTTATTTTTATTTTTCCAAAATCAGTTTTGACTTCAAGAGCACATACTCTACTATCTATGGATACCAGTGTCTGTATCAGATGTTTGCCACCTCAAAAAAACACCTGAACCTGACCTGTTATCATGTTTGGATGATCTCACACACCAGGGAACACCTGGGAGTCTGTATATCTTTTTTTTAAAAACAGCTTAGAATAAGAACAAAATCATCAGTTACAATAAAAATGAAAGCAGATTTCTCAAGAGGCGGTGACAAACAGGAAGGTTATAAAATTATAACATTTTACTACAACTACAACTTTAGGGAGAAACCTTTCCAAGTGAAGCAAACCCATTTTTTGTAGCATAATTCTGATAAATATGATCTTCTTCTGTGTCTTAAATATTTTCAAGGACCACAACAAGGATCCTGTAAGAGTCCTTTGTGTGTGCGTGATGATGGTTTCTAGAGGTGGGCTGGCTCAACACTAATCCCTCGGGGACACTCGGCCTCAGACACATGTGGCTAATGTTCCAGACATAATCAAAGGCTTTCTTTAATGCGGATCTAGGCCTACCCCCCCTGTCAATGTTGTGATGTTGGTCTGAACTGAGGCATCAAGTCCAAGTCCCTCTAGACAGCTCATTGAAAAGACAGCATCGCTGACACCGAGCTCAGAAAACTTAAAGAATCCAAATACAACATGAGGGCACAGTTCTAATTTCCAATCTGCCCACGATAGTTCATTTTCTGACTTTAATTTAAGGGCTAATGGTTTCCACTCTGCACTGCAATACCTTCTGTTACAATACTGAGCCATAGTTGTATCTTTACATCATTAATCTTATCGGTTTTATTTATGCCTTGTGTGAATTTCTGGCATACAAATATGTAAGTTGTTGAGGGAATGTGTTCAAAATGTTGATCTTCACTATGTGTAAATGTGCTCAGGTAATATATGTACTTTTATTTAGTGAGCAAGATTTTTATTTACTCAGTATAAAAATAACAGTATATCTAACTTTAAAATGTATTTTGTGTTTACTTTTTATATATCATTAAACTTGTCAAAACAAAACATGGAGGAGTTGCTGTTATGTTATTTCTCTTTGTGAAAAACATTTCAACATAAATAAAGAGACAGATTTCTCCTGGATAACCTCCGAGGTGCCAATAAATACATATAACCTTAAAATTGTGCTGTTTAACAGAAGCCATGTTTTAAAACATATGGTGATTTAGAGTAACTGTTTACACAAGTTCTTGAAGAATTGAATTCAGATTAGGCTGGACTCTAAATTGCTCGAAGGTGTGAATGTGAGTGTCAACCATTGTCTCTATGTGTCAGTCATGTGATGGACTGCTGACCTGTCCAGGCTGTTGTCTGCTGGGTTTGGCCCCAGCACCCCACGACCCTCCGAAGATAAGTGGTTCAGGAATCGGATGGACGGACGTTCAGTACTGCCACTCTCCATTTCAACACTCAGGGTGCGCCACACAGTTGAGTGAGGGCCTGCTGCCAGGAATTACAGCATGCAATGTGATAGGCCCTCACATTTGCTGAGGGTCATGAGGGGCAGAGGCTGCCACAGTGCACCGACCCGATCACACATGGGCCGGTCCACTTGTTGAGCTTGTTACTGGCTCGCATGATGCACAATGTCTGATTGTTTTAAAAATCAAATTCCTCCAGCAAGCAGAAAGAGAGGAAACATGCCTCTGAGTTGACGGACAAGCCGCAAAAAGCCTGAACCAGAGGACCCTAGGAGGTCGATAGCCTCTGCACAGAATAACACTGAGCAGGGGAAATTATCTGAATTCAGTCATGAGCTGCTCCAGCATCCAGAGCAAATGTGTGAGAAACTTTAGTAGGCTACAACCCTGGTGTGACTGCCAGCTGAGCTGTCAACAACCTGGCCTGGTTCTGAAGAACAGCTGTGTCACTGCAGGTTACACACAGATACACACACTGACTCTGTTCTACTGGTTAAAACAACTAGACATCATACTGACATTAAGGAATAACATTATTGTGATTTATTTTCATTTTGTGAAAAGATTTTGTTCCCTGATTTGTTAAAAACACAAAAATAACTGACAATGTGACTTTATAAGGGACATAATTTGATGAATTTAGCTTTGGTAGCTTTCCTAAAACTGCAGTTTATCAAAATAAACAATTTCTTTCATTATTCATGGAGCTGCAATGATTAGTCAATTAAAGGTCTTTACACCAAACTGTAGTATTTTCACAGCAATTTTTTGTTGTAGATTTGATTTTTTAAATCATTGTGTCACATAATAAAAGTAATAATGAAAGGAATATAGCTGCAAGTAAGATTTCTTTTTATCACCAACTATATAAAATTATGGATTGTTTAATTCATAAAACGGCTGAAAACTGCGAATGAAAACTCATAGATATTCACTTTAAATTTAGGTGTAACCTATAAACATCTGACATTTCTGCTTGTTTTGGGATTTTTGATAATTGACTTATCTGTTGACGACTAACTTCTAAAGATGACTGTCAACCCTTTTATTTTTTGTGGGTGTAATACCTGACACGTCACAAATTATACACATCCAAAACTGCAGATCCATAATGACAACTACTTTTCCAGCAACGACCAGAGTGACTCCCTCTGAGTCGGGCCGGCATGGGGTCCTGAAACAGCGTGAGCCAGACGAACAGACACTGCAGGCCAGAAAGGCTCTGGCTTGGATATACTGGATGTCTGCATGCTGCCTTTGTGTGGAACCATCTCCCCACATGTACAGTGCCCACAACAATGGCTACAGTATTTGGGGACAATGATGATGAACTGGATTGTGAAAACATGATTGATAAGTAGGTCATGTCTTGTTGTCACCACGTGAGGCATGAACTCAAATAATCCTGCTCAACTGTACAGGCTTAGTTCATATCTGGGTTTCTGGGTGTGCTTTAGTGGCTATGACTGTGCCACAATCAATTGATGGGTTAGGGTTAGGGCCTAGAGAGAGAGCATTACAGTAGGCTGTACATGACATTTCAAAAATGAATACTTAACACCACAGACAAGCTAAAGTTCTCAGTTTTTAGAGAGCATTTGGCCAGTATTTAAGCTTCTGTTGGGCCACAACTTGTACATTTAGTACTACAGTTTGCTTAAGAACGTGTATCAAAATTCAACTATCTTTTACAATAAGTAACCTCTGAAAATGTTTCCACAATATGTAATTTGATACAAGTTTTTCACAGACTGAACTATATTACATAATTAACTATGATCTCAGAGCATCTGGGCCTCTCAAAGGAATTGAAACAGAAGCTGCTGCCTTAAGCCGGTCCCTTGGGGGTGTGTCTGCAAGATTTTGAACGTGCCAGCGTCAAGGCATGGGGAAAAAATTCTGATTTGTGAGCAGTTATATGATCGCTGTGCTTGGAACAATGCAACGAAATGCAAATGTGCCGGATACCATATAAAACAGACAAAGAAGTGCACACAGAAAAGATGGCTAAGCTTTTAAATTTGATTCTCAAGTTAAAAAGGCTTGTGGTTGTCTTGAGTCTTCTGTCATTTGGACATAGTGTGTAAGGGACGAATGGATGAAAACAGCTCTTCTATGTTAGCGACAGGCCACAAGGGACTAGTACGTGGCCTGGTTAATGCCGACAGGCTGACAAGTGCATGTGCCAAACACAGAGCAAGAGGTTGTGTGATGAACCAGCCCTCCCTCCCTCACGCTGCTCGCAGGCAGCTGATGAGGTCCCCTCGGGGCTCGAGGGGGTTGAGCAGCCGCCGAGGAGCACCTGCCCTGAATGTGACGAAGCGAGGAGGGGAGGGAGGTGAGGCCGGGGGTCCTAATCTCTCTCCAAAACCCAGTCAGCTAGGGGAATGTGCAAACTAAGGCAGGCTTGACATACTGTGGTCCATGACCAACCCCTGCTAGTTGCCAGTAGGATTCAGTGTGCCTGCCTGTGGCCAAGCCTCAACACCCACTGGCCGCAGCGCTCATCAATGCCCTGCTGCCGGCAGGGTGCCAGCTTTGCCACTCAGAGGGTTGTCAGCTATCTGACATGTGGGGGGGAATCAGACACTGTAAAAGGCAGGGGTGGCACAATGCACCCATGGGTGGCATGGGCCAAAAATAGAAAATCAATGGAGTTATATGAACATGAAAAGCATGTGGAAGACAGTGATCACAGGTAGAAGAGTTTATGAGGTTGGAGCAGCATTGTAAATGTCCTCAGTGCCTTTGTGTAGTCTTGTATGTATTTGCTGATTGGTGGGTGTTTGATGAATGGGTCTGTAATTTGTATATTTATGCAGTCTGATATAAACCACATGTAGTCTGCAGAATCTCTCGTCAGCAGGAAACAGAAAACTGCTGTACGGTCATGTTAACTACATGGTTACTAACATTATAAAGGTGGGTAAGAGTCACACAAACCGTAACGTTAATGCTGACGACTCTGCTTAATGTCCACTGACGTTAGCGTGAGATTTACAGTTCCTGGCCGCGGGTTACTGGGCAATTTTATTAGTTTTTTTCCCGAAGACAAATTCTGAATGAAAACTAACTGAGCAAAGAAACGAGCCTGGACACTAAACGCAGAAAACAGAAGGTAAAAAACCCAGATAAAAACACATGGCGCTGTGCGGGTCGTGTTATCATGTTGCGGGACGCAGACCGTTCAAACTGTAGCAGCGCTCATGCTAGCATCAGGCGACGAGGCTCCACCGCAACCTCGATACGGATCTTTAACCAAACGTCACGGAGAAGATGCGTGAACACGACCTGCAAGGACTAACAGGCAGCCTCCATTTAAACCGAGACAAACCTGTAATTCAGTCTCCACCAAACCCGCGCTACCTTTGGCAAAGCAGGCAATGCTACATAGCCGAGCTAGCTCGCTAGCATACCCGAGACAAAAGCCTGAATGAAGTTCCTATGGGTGCAAACAGCATCCAGGTGCCGCCGCTGTGCCAGAAGTGTACAACGCCGGGATTCAAACACACGTACTGCTCACAAAAAGCCCCTGAAGCGCGGCAGCTCGACAGGAAAAGCAACACACACGTAGCTTACCCCTCCTGGTCCAGCTTTTCTTTCTTCTGTGCTCTGTTTGAATGGTGTGTTGTTGTAGGAGGGCGTCCTGTTCCGGGGTCACATCCCTCCAGTCGGCGCAGCTTCGGCGGACTGACTCGACGCAGCCGGAGTCCTGATGGTTGAGCAGTACCGCTGCCGACCGCAGGGGGCGCCACCGGCACGGCCAACACTGCACATACCGGGAGTCTGCGATGAAAATAAAATAAAAGAATCCTTCATGAGTATCACATCGGGGATGTTTGTAGTGTTACTGCAGCAGGAGGGCATTCAACAGTAGACATAATATAATAAAAAGGAAACATGCAATACTGAAAATGTAAGGAAATATAAAAACTTACATATATAGTGTGAGAGTGTATATAGTAAAAGGGACTGCACAAAGTCATTGGATTGCACAGACAGGAATGAATATTGCACAGTCAGGAGAGTTAAACCTGAATTAAAGATTAGATTAGACCCAGCATTAAAGGCCTTATATGTACAATCAAGGTGGGGATGCAGCCATGTATGATTTCAATGTTATTGTTTAGGTTTATTTTATTTATAAGATAGGATCAAACTTTGTTGATCCACACACCAGGAGAGTTGTGACAACAGCAGGTAGGTCAGAATGATGTAGTCAAGAGAATACAAATATTTAAAAAAGGCAATAGAATACATTTAAAAAAAGCAGAATATGTATATGATATGCACCTTTTACTGTAGTGGTTTGTATAGATATGTTATAAAGTACAGTGCAGTGGCACAGGATGATTGCACGAGCAGGTAGAAAAAAAGTTTTTATATAAATGTAAGGACATATTGTGATGTGCAGATGACACAAATGTGAAAAAAGTTATTTTACAAATAGTAAGAGTAAAGTGACATAAGAGAAAAAACAGAACAAGACAAAAATTGTGCAGTATTTTATTTTTCATTTGGGATGGTGTTGTGGAGTCTGACAGCAGTGGGAATGAAGGACCTGTGGAAGTGTTCCTTCTTGCACTGTGGGTGGAGCAGTCTGCTACTGAAAGAGCTGCTCAGGGCCCCCACAGTGTCATGTAGGGTGTGAGAGGTGTTGTCCATGATGGAATTCAGCTTCGCTAACATCCTCCTCTCACCCACTTCCTCAGTGGAATCCAGAGGGCAGTCCAAGACCGAGCTGGCTCTCCTAACCAGTTTATTTAGTCTTTTTCAGTCCCTCTCAGTGCATCCGCACCCCCAGCAGACAATGGCATAGAACACTGTGTCATAAAATTAATAGTGTCCTGCACACTCTGAAGGACCTCAATCTCCTCAGCAGATGGAGATGACTCTGGCCCCTCTTGTACAGGAGGTCTGTGTTACTGGAACAGTCCAGTTTGTTGTTGAGGTAAACACCTAGGTATCTGTAGTCCCCCACGATCTCAATGTCCAAGCCCTGGATTTTCACCTGTGTGGGCTGGGGTGACTTCCTGTGAACGTCTATCACCATCTCCTTTGTCATGCAGGCGTTGATGTAAAGGTGATTCAGTGGAGGAGGGAGCGGGGACAGAATCAAATCTGTTGAAAAACAAATTCAGCTCATTTGCCCACTCCTTGTCTCCAGATTCTGGGCCCCTCCCACTGTCCTTGCTGTGGCCGGAGATGGTTTCCAGGCCTCTCCACACCCCTCCATTGTTGTTCCTCCAACTTCCTGCTCTAGCCCATCGTTGCCCTTCCTTATCTCCTTCCTTAGCTCCCTCTGTACCCACTTCATTATGAATAGAACCTATTGATTAATTAATATAATTTACTGTTTCAGTAATGCAAGGGCCAGACTAACCTTCAAGCGCCCCTTGGGGAAAACAAAATAATAATAATAATAATGATAATAATAGTTACTTGTAGAATAGAGTACTTGTCTTAGCCTGAAGCATGCCAGGTTTACTCCATCCTTCCAGCTGAACTAGATCTATGACCCTGTCGTACTCCAAGAGCTGGTGGTGTCCTCCAACCAGGTAAAGAATAACAACATGATCAGACTGGGGCTGATTTAAGAATATGTTTGTGCTATCAGTGAACTAACTCCGCCCGACTTCTTTCTCAGAGTGATAACTGCTAGCTCCATCGGCCATATCATCGCCACAGCAAAAAGCCTTACAAATCATAATTTTTCTTAATCTCACCTTGAATCCAAGCAACAAAGACACACCACCAAAACATTGTTACCTGCTATCAGTTAAAGTTGCCCTGAACTCACATAGTGATGAGCCAGACTCCCTGAAATGAACCTACAGGACAAACCATGGGCCGAGGTGTGAAAAGGTAGGTGACGTCTCCCTCTGCAGTGAAGACTTACTGGAAAGTGAAGGTGAACATTAAGGTTAGACATCTAACACATCCAGAAGAAGATAGATGGCTATTTCCAGGGCTCTGATTGATGATGGACCACATACTGTAGGTTGCCAGGAACAGCTCAATGTCCCCCAACCTTTAGGAAGATGACCCTACCCAGTTCTTCTTCCTCTCAGAGGGAATTTTTCTTGCCACAGTCGCCAAAATAACTAATCACAGCTTGTGTGAGCAGTAATAGGACCTACGGAAATCTATTAATTGTTGGAGTATTCTGTATAAACACACAGCAGCTAGAAAAGCTACAAGTGAGATCTGCTTTTGCAAACTGTTTATTGAGAGTATGTTTCCCTCCTGAGAGCAAATGAAGCAAAGGAGAAATGTTTCAGCTGCACACATGTGAATCAGGCCTGAGCCTCAAAACAATGAATTACAAATCAATCAAAAGGCAACAGCAGCATATTTTACAATTTGCAAAAATAGCCCATTAATTGAGTAGACTCACTCCTTCTTGCTTAAAGCAGAAGTGTTTTACTAACTCTGCACTGATGACCCATATTTAAAGTCTGTTCCGCAGTGAATATTTCAGTAGTTTAAGGTGTTGATGCTGTATAATCAACAGCTACACTCGCTCTTCTCTTAAAGTCATCATCGTACGGAGACTCATACAAACGGTAGAGATCATTTCACCTCTTAAGAAGGATATGAAAAGCACATCATCTTCTTTCATTCAACCGGTCCTTGCAGGACTGATATACAGCATGTAAATGAATGTGAAGACAACATGATATTGAATCATCCAGCACACAGGCTCACTTAAACAGACATCTGGTCGATCATGACATATCACTTTCATGCCACCTGGCACATCAGTTGAAAAAATACAATGAGAATCACAATGCATAGCTTAAATATCAGAAAACAACAGACGCTCATAAACACACAGACACGGATACTGCATCATCTGAGAAAGTTAACTTTCAAGAGGGCCAAGTGAACTGTTACACAACCACACGTCTATGGCTTACATCTGCCAACCGATTGTCTCATTTAGGGTTTTACTGATACAGGTTTTTAAAATATTATTTAATATAATTGTCTGTTATAGTCACCAAACACCTGTAACATCTCTGCTGTAGGCCTGAGATCATCTCTTTGTCCAGGTGCTAATGGCAGTCATGTCATTAATGGAATCTATCTGTTAGACAGTAAGCTTAGCTTCGCTCAAATACAGGAAACAGTCTGAGGTAAAAAACTTTCTACCCAACTTGCAAGTAAACATGTTTTTATCTTTAAGAAGTGCTGATATTGTCTCCTTCAGCCAGAACTAGACATGGACGCTGGAAGTTGGGCTGGCGAGGGGTCTGCAGCACCCCTACTGGCAAAAGGGTGTAAGCCAAAGGCAAAAAATCATTGCCTGTTAAATTTTTATTTAATCTAAATTTCTAGAGCAACATTTTGAGAGTAGCCTAATAGCATTTTTTAATAATGTTTTAATATTTAACTTTAAGAATATTCTGTGGATTTTATGTGTATCCTATCTGATGCACAAATGTAGAACAGGCAAGATAACATCTCGCACAACTGAGACGTGTGAGCTGTCCATTTCTGCTCTTATACTGCTTTGACTGGAAGATGATCTCATCTGCTGTCTGTTGTAGTGTGAAATGCTCTAAAACTGGTGCAAAAGGTTGTTGGCCACTAAATTTAATAAACCTTGCAGCACCCCGACTCTGTCTGACTCCCACCATCCATGAAACCAGAGTTGTCTCCACCTTTTTCCCACTCTTTGTACTAAGCTAAGCTAACTGGCAAACATGTGAGTTCGCATCTTACTCTATATAAAAATGCAGATAAGCATATTTACCACAATATACTATTCCTCTAATAAGTAGTTGGTGTTTTGTGAGGCTGTTTGGAGTCACAGCCTGGTACAGCGGGATATTATCAAAAGAAAGGTCCTATTCAGGGCTTTGTTCTCATCTTTCGATAAAATTGTGAATGCTTCTATGTTTTCTTTCTACTGGCACACAAAAGGCAACATATCGTACTTAAAGGCAATATTACAAATCATTAAGTGATACAGCAGTAAAATGCAACATCTTTAAAAAATATCCTTCATGACTTTGTACAAGTTCTTCAAAGTTATCAAATTAAATAAAATACAATAGAATTTAAAAAAAAGACACAATTGCAAATAGGCAGTTGAAATGAGAGGAAACGACACAGCCATCCATCCATATGAAAGTCTTGAGGTGAAAGTGCCGCCCTGTTATTAAACTCTGTGACTGAAATGTGTCATCTAAAATCAATATCCCTGGTGAGTAATGATGCAGTTGGTGAAATGAAGTTTCAGTCTCTGCTTCTGTTCCAGTGATTCATGATACATTCATCACATCACATTAGCAGGTGGTCTTCAAGTAACAGTTTTAAACAAATCAAAAGCACATTCGATTTGTCCGAGAGATAAAGGCATTCCACTGTTTGAAACAAGGCTCCATGATTCTCTCATTGTCTTTGGATGCCTCCACTTGGTCTTCATTTACCACAGACTGGCCAGACAGATGTAAACAATCACTGAATATGTTTAAGTACCATTGATAAAGTCAAATATCTGATTGGGTTTTCTTCCCTTTTATCTCCATAAAGGTAAAATCCATAATTTCTTGGCTTGTCCTCAGGTGTTCAGTGTTCATGGTCTATTATCTTTGGCCAAAGAGTGCATCATCCAGTTGACCTTGGTCTTCCAGCTCTCTCGCAGCGCTTCATTGAACTTTACTTTGAAATTCTTCAGTGCCTCTTCCTCGGATTTGCCCAAAGCTAAAGAATCCTTTTGAAAACAAGATCCAAAAGATTGTCAACATTATTATGATCCTCATTGGCAACAGCAACAGAATCATCATCATGAATATTGTTGCATACCTTTAGATACTGGATGTCTTTGAAGGAACTGAGCTCTGGCAGTCCTGCTGCCTTCATCATAGCGAAGAGGTTCACGAACAGCGTCCCGTTCCGACACAGGATCTTGTAGGCCCACTCACAGTACTCCCTGAACCTGACGACATGGATGCAACAATCACTTATCAGTTATAAAATATGTGAACCAAAGCCTAGACCATTGAACAAACTCAAACCCAACCGTTCCCTTAAATTCAATCAAGCTGCCCCAAATTGTGCACACTAAAGTGGCTTTCAGACATGCACTGAACTCTGCAGAACCTCCTGACATTCTCTGGCGGGGCTGTATGTGAGAACGAAAATGTCTGAGTGTCAGCCCCCGGACTTTCTCCAGCCAGCCCTCTGGTGTCAAGTCCTCAGAATGTCCGAATGAGCCAATGTGAGAACACAGCAGTGGATCCTCTGCAGGATTCCCCGCAAACTCCGGAGAAAGTCTGGACCAAATTGTGTGGACATTCTTCGGAGGTCATGTCTGAAAACGGCTTTAAAGAAATCTGATTCATAAATGTGCCTGATTTGTTTTCATAAAGATCATGAATAGTTGCAGATTACTCTGTACCTAGTCGCTAAGTCACCCAGAAACCTATTCTCCTGACCTGAAGTGTCCCACTCCACCCTGCTTTCTGCATTGGCTCAAGGAGATGTTGTCTTTTATACAGATGGAAAGACTTTGACTGCACAAATCCATTACACAGGACAGATTTGAGAGTTTGAGGTCCTTTCTCGGAGCAGTATCAGATCACCTCATGTTAATAGGAAAACTGACCTGCCTTGCTACATGAGCAAATGTGGTATTTAACTGGTAATTCTAATATCATCTTGTAAATAGTTATATTTTGTCTGTTTTGTCATTGTAAAATGGAAAACTGTAAATAAAAAATAAATCAAAATCCCACAATTATTTCATGAGAAATCACTGAAAATATCTCATAATGTTAAACAAAATGAAAAAATAAATACATTCTGGATCCACCACCTGATCTGGATCCACACCAAAATTTCATGGGGTCTATTCCCTGACCCAAACCACTTCCTTCCAACAAATGTTGTGGTAATTCATGCAGTACTTTCTGCGTGATCTTACTTACATACTAACAAACATAAAAACTTACAGGGGTGAAAAAATAACCTCCTTGGTAAATGTTGTACCTCTCAAACTTTTCGCTGTTGTTTGTCCTTCCTTGCTGGATCACATGAACAAAGTCGTACGTCAGAATGAAAGGCACACGCTCCCTGTTGATCCCAAGTTTCCGCTTGAAGTTGCCCAGGAAATGCCCAAAGTCAATGTGGAACAGCTGAGGGACAAAGGTTAAAATGACTGTTAAGTCGGTTCTGAATCACTGACCACACTCACCAACTGGTGACTGACCTGAATGATTAATTATTAAAACATTATTAAAAAATAATCATCAGAATAAATCATCATTGGAATTAAATTAAAGGTCACCACCAAGAATTATTAAGGTTGTTGGATTGTTGGAAGCTCGACTATCCAAACTATGACATATCAGTCAGTATTGGGTTTTTTTTCATGTTTTACACCAGTAAACCTCACCTGTCCAGTTTCCCTGATCATGATATTGTCATTGTGACGATCTCCAATGCCCAAGACGTAAGTAGCTACACAGTAGCCAGCACAGGACAGCGTGAACTCTTCTATGGCTTCATCAAGTTTGTCCCTGGTGACAAAAAGAGTCAGAGAAACAAGGGAAACCAACTTAACTACTGTACAAACACATTCATCATTCAGTCATGAGGTAGATTTTCCTACTGCTGTATGAAATATTCACAGAGGACTTCCTGTGGCCAATTAATGATTGACTGTCACGGCCTTTGACGGTCTAGACGTGCATGGGGTTCACCGTGTTAAGCTTTTACAAATTTTCTCCACTCCATTCCGGGTGCGGCAGCATTTCAAGTTAATTACCTCTCTGTCCTGTCGTGCAGTCAGCTGAGTCTGTCCTGCCAACGTGACGTACAGAGGCTTATTCATTACACCCAATGGTACTCCCTCTTCAAGGAGCATTTAGAATGGACAAGACCTTCAGACTGTCTGGCACCAAATAAAAATCTACTCTCATTTAATGTTGCTAAAGCTGTAGTCGCCTGTGCACTTTGTCTGGGTCGGTCATGGTCTCACAACGCTGCACACAATAAATATTTTGATATGAAAAATTCAGACTGCAGGCGCGCGCGCACACCCACCCACACACCCACACCCACCCACACACACACACACACACACACACACACACACACACACACACACACACACACACGCACACACACACACACACTGCATCTCTTACAACACAAATAAAGCTACTGTGTATTATGTTGTAAGACATTGTTGTAACCTCGTTGAGTTACATGGAAAAATGAAAAAAATCTAAATCTGTCTGTGATCTTGACTTGGAATTAAAGCCGGCACCACTGATGTTGCTAACTAAAATATCATCATCCTCATTTAGCAATCATAAGACCTGTATAAAAAGCTTAATAAATGGTTCTTAACACACTTTAATATAGTTGTAAAAATATAAGGACCCTTTTAAATAACGCACACTACATAATGCCTCTGGCCACAACTGTCCCCGGCACAAAGGGTTAAAAAGTATTTTCTTAACATTTTGACCATCAGAACAGGAAGTAGGGACACAACAGGACATAAGGTTCAGAGAAGACAGATAGCATGGAACAAAGGCTATCTGGACCCAAGCTATCAGGGTGCCCTTCTACGAGCTCTTCCACTTCTGTTACATTGTAGGATAGTAGAGTCCTTAAAACCTTAAAAAACAGCACGCATGGTGGTCTTCTTAAGCAAACTCATTCTAATAGAGGTTTTTTTTTACAAGGTTTGTAAAGTTAAAAAAGCCACAGTACAGAGAGCTCCCATCCCCCCACAGAAAACACTGTTCCTGAAGCTCCTGAAACACCTCGTCAGTGGTCCGGACGATACCAATACCACATTTACATTATGCACGGCACGCCCAGTGGCTAGTCTGACCTGCCCCGTAACAAAGCCAGGTAAAGCGAGAGCCTGTTGGAGCCGGTTGACAAATCGCAACACAGAGCAGACGGGGGCTTCATTAGAAGAAGGGCCTTAAAGAGACGGATGGATACAAATTTGTGGCTTTAAACAACCTTTGTGAGCATATAAGTGACCCAGTGCTGGGTTCTTGGGTTAAAGACGTCATCCCTTCTACAGAGATCAGTAGAGCGTCTTAAGAACAGATGATAGTGAACAATGTAGCAGCTCATCATACTCACTCAGGATTCTTAGATTTGAGCCAGTTGAGCAGGGCGTCCTTGTTGAATGCAGCTGTGGCGGCACTGTTGCTGTTGTTGCGCTGGATGTTGGCGATGGTGTCCGAGTTCTTCACTACCTCGATGAGTCCCATCTTGTTCCCAGTGGACAAGCAGCCATATGGGATCATCCTGTGAGTGTGGGGGGTGAAATTGACAGTTTTAGGTTGGTGTAGGAGATCTGCTCGTGCAATAACATCAGCAGCTGCTCGCAATGTACCTGAGATCAAGGCCTTCTTTCTTCCATAACGTCGCCATGAGCTTGATCATCTGGAGGGTCAACATGTCTTGTCGGAGATCTAAAGGTGATGAGTGACAAAAGGTGGGATAAAAAAATATTAATTTCATTGTCACTGGGGATGCACCAAATTTAAAATTTCCTGCACATTTTATCCCTTGCTCTGTTTGACTTCTAAAATTCCTCTTTTTGGATTTCGAGGGCTTCCCTTTCTATGTATGTTTATCTTTCTGTTGCACTCTAATGTACAACTATGCATTTTAACCAGTTAGCGTCTCTAAACTAAATGAAACTACAGCTTACAACCTGACATTTTGTGTCCACAGTATGTTAATATGCTGCCATGAATTCAGATTTTCTTGTATCTCACCATCTCCGTTCTTGAAGATGATGCCCACCATGTCTCCTGGAGCCCAGTGGTTCTCGTACATCAACCAGAGAGGCTTCATCTTGGAGTCCATAAATCTGCACTTATTTGCACTGTGAGAGTAAACACACTCATTATGAACATTTGATCATCTTAACAGTGTGTCACGCTTATAGACTGAGGACAAAACACACTATGGTCTTGAATATATATTTCTTTTACAAAATATGATGGGGATGAGAATGACGAGGTTGGGTTAAGAAAAAAACAAAAGAAATGTCACTATCCTCACGTTAGGTTTTCAAGAGTCAAAACTAAGGGTGAAAGTGTTTATTTAGGTTACATTCATTTAATATTTTGCAATTCAGTACAAACCAAGAATGAAAATGAAATTATGGGGAAAAAATGTAAGTGTGTTGTGTGTGCGTGTCTGCTGTGTGTCTGGCACTAACCAGATCTCGGTGAGGATGATGCTGGGGTTGAGTGGTGACAGAAGGTCTGACAGGGCCTCCAGGTATGACTCCTGTCTGATACACAGTTTCAGGTCCTCTACCGTCATCTTCTGGGAGCCTGACTTGACAAAGTCACTCAGGGCCTTCATTTTGCCCAGAGCCTCGTTCTGTGGGGCAGAGGCTGAGATTTAGCACAAAACAAATACACACACTTAGTGTGCCTGAAGTCAGAGAGTACAACCACGTGAGAATACCTGTTTGGTTAAGAGCTTTATGTGGTGGATGTTTCCTCTGCAGTATGCCTCCAGAATCAGGCCAAAGCGCAAAGTCACAGACGCCACATGAATCTCCGACCTACGATGAACACAAACAGTTGAACAAAAGGCTGCAGATGTACGTGATGTTGGGTTTTCTGTTGGGCTGCGTCTCACCTGAGATGCCAAAACAGAAAATGTCCAATCCTATTGTTGGACAAAGCCCTCTCCAGCAAGAAAGTGGTGAGGTCACAGTCGAGGTAGGACTCATACTTCAGGACCTGGACCAGCTGGATTAAATACTGAAGTAGTTCATCGTCACTGTGTGCAGAGAAAGTGGACCATAGATGACAATTCAATTAAAAGACAAAATACAAAATGTCTCATGGATGTAAAAACAAACATCTGTGTACCTGAGCTTCCTGAGGCATCTGATAGTGAAAGAACGCACCGCTGGGTCGGGGAAACTGTAGTCTAAGAGCTCTAAGGCATGGATGGCAGGGAGGTCGGGCCAGTTCCTCAGTAAATTCACCATCTGAAGAGAATCGAATTACATTGTTTCATATGGTGAGAACAATTCAAACCCTCAGATTAACATGTAACATGCAAAACACTTGTGAAATGTGTGAAATTACTCAACAAACAAGTGAAGTTATTTAACCCGAAAAGTAAGATGAGTGTTTTGTTTCTTCAGCGCAACCTGTAGACACTTGAGAAAACCAAACTTAATCACAGTGGGGATATTCTCCTCCATTATACCTGAACTACGTCCTCTCGCTTGCCCCACTTGGTGATGAGGAGCAGCTTTGACAAACTCTCAGGATAATGGTGGCAAACTTCAGCCCGGAGCTTCCACAAGAGTTCCTTTTCATCCTCAAAAAACTCAGTGGAGTTTTTGTTGTCCATGATTTCCTTTAGTTTCATGTACTACAGAGGATGACCCAAAAGAGAAATTAATACAAAATATGTGGTCACTAACAAACAGATTGTTTCTTTGACTGTAAAATGTGAGATGTGGAAAGTCGTACCTCTATTTTAGTGACAACAGCTGCATCACCGTTCCTCTCTACGTCATTTATCTGAGAATGGATGATGATTATTTTTTTCAGCTTACAGAATTAAAGATTCAAATTAAGAATGTATTCAAAAAAGCCTTTTGAGAATCAGTACCTTGTCCAGCGGAGGGTAATAAAGAGGATGTGGTCGGATGTTGGGGAAACTAATGAGCAGCCCTGCAGCACTGTCCACGTTGGGGTTCTTCTCGACCGTACCCATTGGGTTCAACAGCTCACTTTTGTCATCTGTGAGGAAAATGTCATATATGAATATTGTTCTGCTGCATTCCTGAAACATTTTTATAATGAAATCCCTCTCTGAGACTTACAAAGATAAAATAATGAATGCTGTTGAACCGGGCCGCAAAGATCCTCCATTCAAATTCTTTGCATCGAAGCTTGGTTTAAATTGATGACAGTGAATCAGCAGCTAAACTCACTTGCTGACCCTTGGTTTAGGTGAATATCTTGTCATGGGCATTAAGCAGAGCTTCTGACCATTACGTGCATGTGCAGCAGGACTTTGTTGCTTCATATTTAGCATGCCCTTATGATATGTGAGAGGTTTAATAAACAAAACGATTTTTTGAAAGGATTAATCGAATAATCAATGGAATAATCCATACAATACTCCAGACTAGAGCTAAAATAATGCATAGCTGCAGCCCTTCTGGTGAATAAACATGTCGCTGTACTTTATCAGCCAAACATCTGACACCAGCAAACAGCCATTTCCTCATCTTAACGTGGTGCGATGTTGCACAACAGCAAATGCATAATGTCTGAATATGTGTTTGTCACTTTTGGTATGTGAGCCCTCACTGTGGAGGAGGCTGTGAACGAGTGAAGTGTTTTTGAAGAGGAGGAAATGTAAGAAAAGACTATGAGGCCATGTACCAGGAACAGACGGCCATGTGGACAGCAGGAACTCCCCGGTCTTCAACTGGTCCTTGTAGTCAAACACCATGGTGTTCACCCAGGCTATGGGACAATCCTAAGAGAGAGAGAGGACAGTGAGGACTGGGTTTGTTGATTTTATTAATTTGGGATTATTGATCATCTGCAGCAGGAAAATCATGGAAATTGTGTCTTTCAGCTGCTCTGTCATCCCATTTCCTGCCTCTGTCTGTCCTTCACTGTGTCCATCAAAATAGAAAAAGCCCAAAAAGAGGGACAGAGAGAACCAGAGTACCCTCAATCGTTTTCAGTCAAAGCTAAATTATGTCTTGCTGGTTTTCAACAGAATCTACAAATTTCTTCAACTCAAGCAAACTACAAATGGTAGTTGGGATATACAATCAGACTATCTACCTATACAAACATCATTCTGCTCTTTTCTAAGAGTATAAATAAAACCAACTCACAGATTCTTTAAAGATAAGTTGTCTTCATCAATCAATCTGCAACACTTGCACAACAGACCCTTTGTTCTGGAAATTATTTTTAAATTTAAATCAAAGAGCATTAAGAGATCTTTTATGTTTTAATAAAATAAGCATGTTCATTTAAAGGAATTATCATGTTAAATATAAACTGCAAAGCAAAGAACTTTGCACTCTTTAGTAAAAAAGAAAATACATGAGTGAGTCTATATAGTCTCAAGTGTCGTGGCCAAAATGTAGAACATCCAAAATTTAAATGAGTTCCAGGCAATGACGAGAAGAGAAATGACTGGACCATTCATTGTTTTAACAATGAAACAAACCCACGGCAAAAGAGGCGATAGACAAAAACAAGACAGTCAAAAATAGCTAAACTTCCATCTAAGTTTCTGGTGGAGGGCTGCAGGACTTCACTTCGGGGAAAAAGAAGAGAGAAGTGGTTCAGAAAGCAGAAGCGGCCTCAATACACTTTTAAAAAAACTCACACCTGCGCAGCATGTTTGTGAGGTCTGACTGAACTTGTTGACCACAGACTGCAATGCATCAAAACAAAAGCTGCTAAGACCTCAGCCACAGAAAAGGGGAATTAGTCGTGTAACACTGTACTACTCAGTGTACAGTGTTACACGACTGTGTTTGTGTGTGTGTGTGTTTAGTCTATTTCAATGCAGCCTCGCAGTGTAGCACAACAGATGTAATTGCATTGTTTCTTTATTTTCTCAATTCACATTTTTAACTATGAAATGTCAAAAGCATTTAAAACCAGAATGGCACTGAGTAGAGCACATATCTCCGCCAAGGCTCAACAGACCCCTTAAATTAATTCAAACTGCACTAAATTTCACACTCCCCTTAATCTGCCGGATTATTTTTTCTCGTCAAGACCAATGAATTAATCACTGAGAAATCAATGGAAATGTTGAAAAATGCCCAATCTCACAGTGGGATCAAAACATTCCTGGATCCACTCCCTGATTCGGAACCTCACCAAAATTCAGTGGGTTCTTCCCTGATCCATACTGCATCCGTTGAGTTGTTTTTGTATAATCATGCTAACAAAAATACTAACAAATGGAAAGGGCTGGAGGTAAAAATGTCCATAATAATATCCCAGAGCCCAAAATTAGATTTTCAGACCAAGTTAAAAAGTTGTTCCATTTATATATGAAACTGAAAAGAGCAACACACCCGCACATTTGAGAATCTGGAACCATCAATTGTTGAAAAGTGACAGTTAATTCATGATCAAAACTATTCAAATAGTGTAACAGTTCAGTACTAAATTAAGTATTTGTTCTATGGGTATCTGACTTTTTCTTTTGCCATAAAATTTAAGTTTAAGAATTGTCTTTTTTTACAGTGCAGGAGAGGAGCAGACTTTATCTCCAGGCACCATGATATCCAAACATCACACAAACATTACACATCATGCTTGTGTTGTTTGTCAGTGTTTGTGTGAGGACGTCATGTTGCTCGGCAATGACGTTCCCCTTTTTCCTGACACAGCGTCAAAGAAGTGGTTAATATAATCGAAAAAAGTTCTGCAGGTGATTTTCACAGATGTTATCTGCTTGTAAAAATAACTTCTGGTACATGCATCATTATTATTTACGGTACATTAGTACATGAGACTTTGATCACTTTGATCTTAAATCACTTCTTAAAACCCATTCTTACAGACTTGGTGATGTTGTCTTTTTCTTTAAATCTTTTAATGTTTAATTGTTTTTATGCGATGCTGTCTTCTTATTGCTTTTATTTATGAATTGTTTTTATCAGTGTGAATACAGTTTTGCATTTACACCTTTAGTATCCTGTGTCTATATAAAGTACTAATTCCCCTTTTCTGTAGCAGCTTTTGTTTTGATGCGTTGCAGTCTGTGGTCAACAAGTGTGCTATTTAAATACAGTTGTGACGCTGATGATTATTATTACTGACTAACTTTGAGTGATTTTTGCTACATATTGTATTTATGTGTAATCTCTGGTTACCAGGCTTGTTGTTCTCTGACATAAGAGAATAAAAATAAAATAGAGGTTGTGCTCTAACCAACTTTTATCTAAAGTGTTCCCTTGAAAAAAATAACAGCAGCAGAAAATTGCATTGTTTCAGGGCTCGACTGTAAAGTGCCGCGAGTCGAGGCCTTCAAACTGAGGAGTAAATTGAAATGTAAAATGCTCTGTGGGCCAGAGTGCTGTAAGTGACTGAAGATGAATATAGAAATCCTTCAAAATGTTTTTCCTGTTCTTAACTTCCTTGGAGTGATGTGCAGATAAAAGGGCTGAAGCGGATGAAACGTCAACCGCAGCCTTGCCACTAAACACACTTGCACAACCAGACGCAGCAGCTGAACACACCCACACAGCACACACTGACTACACACGAGAGAGGAAACGGATCTGTTTGTGCTTGTTAACAACTTCACACTCATGCCAGGCCCTAACACTCGCCCGCTCCATCATGAGCTGTGCACCGTGGCTCAGTAGCGCCACAGGTTATCAGCCGGACTCACAGCTTTCTTGTTCTTCTTTTTTGTGCCGCGGGGTTTCTTATTTTTCTCGATGACGGCGTAGAGCGCGAAGCACAGGCGGCTCATGCGGGGCAGGTCGGCCACGTTCATGTCAAACTCCAGCTTCTGATCCCACAGCGGCTCGGAACACACCGTCACCTCCGAGCTGGTCACGACCTTGCAGAGCAGTTCGCTGCCATGGTACAGACCGGCCTGCACCACAAGCTGAGAGGGGGAAACACACACATACACACAGTAGTGATTAGATGAGGGCCTGACATGTGGTTTTGGAAGCTGAAGCACATCTGTGAGGGAGATTGTTTGTGGAAGATGTGCAGACTTCACGAGATGATTCACAGTTTCCTGTCTCACTATGAGTCAAAGGGTCGACACATTCATAACCTAAGCAGGTTGCAATTCCTTTCAATGCTATGCAGAGTCTGTCAAAAACTAAAAAAAAAGATAATTGGAGGTAAAATTCTATATTGTGGGAGCATTAAGCTCCTGCCTTTTGCCACATCAAGATAGTCTGGATCTACATTTACAAAATCTATGAGTGGCTATTCTCCCCCAGGGTGGGTTTTCAAACCAGCGCCTCACTGATAATTATGTGACAGGACAAATTTGCCATGAGTCATGATGTGGTCTAAGGCAGCAGGCAGAAGTGCACTTACACTTAATAACCCAAATAAACAGTAACATAGTTAGTTATGAAACTGACTCACACACACAGACACACATTAACAGGGTTCCCTCCCCACGTTTTCTCACTCTTTATCTTATTGGTAACATTTGTAGACAAAAGAAAACGTACAGAGCAAAACATAGATTGTGGATATGGATTGTGAGTGGATTTTTCTAGATGCTTTTGATTTACAGGGAAACGTCTAAATTTTAAAAAAGGTTGTCACATTTCAACATAGGTCAAGGGCTGATGTATGCATCGACTTCAAGAAATAAAGAAGTGCAGAGAAAGCGAGAGAAGGAAAGACACCATGAAGTCTTTCTTTTTTCTTAGAATCTAGGGCCTCAGAATGAGACGTAAAAACCAGATAGGCCCTCCCCACTTCCTGTTTTGAAGTTTTAACCAACCGCCTTGATGAATTATGGGAAACGTGTGGTCTGGACCATGTGACGCCCCTATCAATTATATGTCAACCCCGCTGCTCCTACAACTGAAATTAAGATATTGGTAAACAAGTGAATGGCACATTTCATTGAGCAGCAAAGAGAGAGAAGACAATGCAAAGCCACAGCGCACCTTCATCCCTTCATCTGCGTTGACTCGGCTGCCCTGCAGCAGGTGAATGTTGAACGGCTCGTTGATGGACCACAGTGAAGAGGTATTCTGCTGCAGAGAGAAGACAGAGGAGAGAAACAATCTTTATTTTGACCTCCCATCCTTTACATCACATTTCCATTTCATTAACAGCATTCACTGAAGTCTAAAGGCGTGAAACTGTTGCTACAACTTCCTGTTTGGCAACATGTGAAAAGATAGAAACAAGAGAATGAACACTTTCAAAAGAAAGAAAAAGGAACATGTTTTGAAACTGGAAGGAACAGACAGAGCACTCTGAAAGCATTCAAGTATTCAAAACGTCCGTCCCTGCTACATATAGAGCGTAAGTCAAACGTTTGCCTTAAATCAAAAGTGGCATAAGTTATCTGCAGTGTGTTACACAGCATGTCTGCAGTGAGCCAAAGTCCGTGGAGGAACAACTGTGCTGAGGAGAGAGTAGAAGACAGAAAGAGATGGAGAGAGAGAGAGAGAGAGAGAGAGAGAGAGAGAGAGAGAGAGAGAGAGAGAGCTGCTCTGTTAATGACAGACGACAGTCGTCCGCTGACCTCTTACCTTCTTCAGCGGCAGCGGAGGAGGTCTGGACTGGGAGCGACTCTTGAATACCTGGTTGCACATTCTGCCCTGTTCCTCCTGGAACTTGCTGATGGTGGAGTGGTGCACCATGGTGAGATGAGGGTTCTGGCCGTTTCTCAAACACGAGAAAATGTACTGGTGAGAAAAAAGATAGACAACAAATAGGGGGAGTTGTTTTGTTTACTGGTACAGCCATTAGTCAGTTCACCCAAAGATATTTCCCAGTGTTCTGATGGTTAACTCCTGCAGGCTGTTCATTTGCTGAAGGTTAATGCAGCCCAAATCTCATTATGTGTGGCTGGATGGAGTTCCTCTCTGAAGCGCTGCGAGACAGATATGAGTCACTGCTGCAGGTAGCTGCAATTTCAAAATCATCAGTGGAGTCTCCTTCCACCAAAAACCTTGACTTACCCTGCTCCTGATCTGACAATGACCTCCACTGTCATTGAGCCACACCGGGACTGAACAGAAACTCATCCACATGCACTGAGAAAATAACAGCTCAGGTGCTTACAAAGAAATATTCACTATTTGCTGGGCTTAGAATTCTTGTGCAACACTGAAGCAATGAAATATGAATATGTTTCTTTGTGTGACAAATTTAAGAAAGTTACTCTTTTGTGTCAAAATAAGAAAAATCTCTCCAAACGTATCAAAATAAAATGACATTAATTGATTGTGTAACAGTTTGATTTCATTATTGAATGTATGAGTTCCCTTCTAAAATCATTGAAAAATATGGAGCTTTTTTCCTGTCTTTATTCAAGAGCGTGGTCTTTCAGTTTGAGCGCATGACTTGTTGAATTTATGTTCAGACAGTGAATTATTTTTCATCAAACCCTGCCCTTGCACTCAAATAGCCCCTGTTTGCACTTAAATTTGCTCTGCTTCTGCTCAAACTGTGTGCTTGCATTCGTCGTCTGCTACACCAAACGTAAAGCTACACAAGAATAGCTTTAATGCAACAACCCCAATGTCCTAAAAATACAAATCCAGAATCTTTGGAAACTCGTGAACCTCTACTTTCAGCTGCCTTAAGCAAATTGACCAAGCTCGAGCAGTTTGACAAAGAAGAACGAGGCCATATTAAGGTCAAAATAGCAAAAAGTTGAATCTAATCTTAAATCTGGATAGGCTCAAGGTGCCTCTCTACTTCATGTTGCCTTCAAAGGGGGTGAACACATACACAATCAGCAAGTTTTTGCTTAATATGCGATTTAAAGTAAGATTAACTTGTAATGGTTTGTTTTCAGATGAACAGAAGATGGATGGAGTCAAAACCCCAAGGAAATCCAATGAAACTTGAATAATGTGCCATTACAATGCTAAATGCAAATAATAACAATTAAAACTAGATCAGCACTCTGAAAAGGGCATCCCTCCGCCAAGGTCAAACAGTTGCCTTAAATTCAATTAAATCAAACACTCACTCATTGATATCAATCTTCTAAACAGGCCTGATTTTATTCTTCAAGCTCCATCAACTCCCATTAAAATTTTGGAAAATGTCAAAAAATGCTCACAATGAACATTTCTTGGATTTGACCCCGTGATCCAGATCTGACCCAATATTTAATGAGTTCTTCCGTGACACAAACCGTATCCTTCCACCAAGCTGTATGGAAATCTGTCCTGTAGTTTTGTGACTTGTGTAACAGTCAAACAAACAGACCTCCTCGGTGGTGGAGGTAATGATAAAGCTCTGCCCAAATTGGCTGGTTTTGGGGTCACTCACTTTGAACTGGCACAAGGGATGTTTCCCGTAGAGGAACTCCCACCTCCCGTTGACCTGCAGGGCGTAGTCCTCAGCCTCCTGTCGCACCGAGCGAAACACGGTGGCCTTCTTCTTCAGGGCGCTCCTCATCAGAGCCATCGGGTCGTCCTGGGGGTCCTGCTGCAGCATGAAGCTTTCCTGTAACATCAACACGGGACATGATCCAAACAAAAGGCGCCAACTTCCCCGAAAATGGCACAAAGTTCATCTTTTATGTCAGTGGATGTTGTTTGTCATGTGGGAGGGGGAATTCCAAAGGTGTTCACATTTACTTTGAATCACCCTCAAGGAATTTGTCATCACAAGACAGAACCACAGTCACAGTCAAAGATGTTTGTGTAGTTCTCTGCTGCTGCCCCGTCAAAACCATAACATTTGATTTACAAATATGACTCATAAAAACACTCACATCGCACGCCTCAAACTTGACGTTAATGAACATCTTCTTGGTGTTTTTGGACTTGGGGTTCCCGCTGCGTGGCGGCGAGCCGCACGGCTCCCGGTCGCACGGGAAGCTGTACTCCATCCACTGCTGCCATGGCAACATCTGCCGCTCCTGGGCCTTGTTTTCACAAAACGTGCGCATCTTAGTCCGAAACTCATTCACCTCATGGTTCTTCTGGGCCTCAAACTCATGCAGACCTGAAAAAAAATGTGAGAGGAGCTCCTTTCTTAAAGTGAAAGAGTTTTTTTAAATGAACTTTTACTCAAAGCTTAAAGCGTTCTGTTGTCTCCCTATGTTTTCTTTATACCCAATAGAATTTAGCGGAAATTCTGCTTCTCATATCTTCTGTCAGTCCCGATTAAGAATTTACAAACTCATTTATTTTCATTACCTTTCCCTCCGAAAGCAAAAAACGTTCAATTCTCAAATATTTAATGATATACTCTCATCAGGAGAACTCCTAAGACAAAGATTCAGCTTCTATCAAAATAACAGTATTTTCTGTGATGAGGAAATCTAGAAAACGGATCACTTGTTTTTCCCTCTGTCTTTACAGGAATATGTTTGGGTGTGATATGTACGATTGGCTGGAACCCAAACCACAATCTCTCTCTCGCTATACCACTCATAATGTCACGTTTGGTATTATAATGGTGGGAAAAATTGTAATTTGATGTTGCAGACTTAACTTGTGTAAATTTATGAAAACATAGCCTCTATTTACAGTCTTCATAAAAGAGTTTGCACTGTTCTACAAACCCCTATTTTATTTTATTTCCTTTTCATTACAATTTCATTTCATGTATCATCTTGTCTGTATTGAAGTTAGATAGTTCTCTACATTGTGTGCTCAGTTCTATGTGGAACCTGTACATGACACTATTAAACTGCCATATGTTGTTGTAAAATGAATACATCAATAAAGGAAACAGAGTCAATGACCCCAAGAGAAATTTTTTTAGGAACTGAAACTTAATGGTGAAAAAGGCAAAAGAGAATACATTATGACGACTAAATGTCATGAATAAAAACAAAGAAATAAAAGAGATCAGAGTTCCTTTGAAAAATAGTGATTATTGGATTCCTGCCCACTCCCACCCCTGAATTACTGTCCCATCTTTTTATTCAACCATTCAAATAGTGCTGTTGCCTGTTGCTGAGGATCTTCCTCCGATTGGGAAAAGCAACAAACCAATCAGAGTTTTATAGGAACGACTAAGAACGGAAACTCTCAATTTCCTCTGCCAAGAAAGGGCCAAGTGCCAAGAAAATGATACAGCTCGTTCTCAAAAACAGCATATTTCTTCTATCTACTCAAAATAGTGTTACACTACGGGAAACCCCTTCTGTTGTTTTTCCCATGAAATGAGGATGGATTTGTCAGTCACTGTGAATCAGTTTACGATCGATTATCAATGACTTTCTTAGAATGACGGAGATTCAGAGGCCTGGAATCAGGCTGGAGCAGCTGAGACAGAACTCTCTTCTTTTTTATAATGATGACAGACCATCGCTTCTTACCTTATATTAACCAAATGCACAACAATACCAGCAAACACCAACATCATATAGTGGTATAATAACAAAAGGTGAGCTCTGTCAGGGAGGGGGTTGGTGGGTTGTCGCTCACCTTTGCCAATCAGCAGGCTGATTTGCGTGTTGGTGAGTTTCTCCACCCGGTCGCCCTCCCTCGCCACCAGCCTCAGCACGCACATGAAGGGCCGCACGTCGCTGATGCGCCTCGATTCCTCCTCCAGCTCCTCCCGCTCCGCTGTCTGGTTGATGCAGGTGAAGACGTAAGCATCGGGGTCGCCCAGGGCGAAGAAGAGGGCCTCGCTCCTGGCATTTTTCCAAACCATCTGAGACAAGAAACGTCAGGGTGACAGCACATGAGTTTATTGCGTGAAGTGTGATCTCTGTGCAGGTAATGCATGCTTTATGGAAACAGGGATTCAAAACCCTTCAACCAGTGACAACATTTTCTTTTGCCGCGTCTCTGATTTCTCTGTCCGGGCTCAAACGATAACCTATGGTGCAAAAAACAAAATAAAAATGACCCTGGAAGTTTTTGAACTGTCTCCTAAAATAAAAGCTTGTGAATCACTTTGACTAGAGAGACATTTAATTTCTTAATCATCTTAACGGCTTCCAAGAGTATCATTACTTAACACAGCTAAATCAAACAGCCTGAAGTGGCAGAACTGTTGGCATAGAAACTGGCACATTCATATCGAACAGCAGAGAGCTGGCTGTCTGCGCTGGGGAGGAGAGGAAGGCTGGAGCTGCTTCTCTCAACAGTTGCATCAAAAAAATGTTCCGAGATGGATCAGAAGCCAAAGCATGCATTGTTCAGACTGTGCAGCCTTTCATTAGTTTAATGCCTGAAGGAGATATTAAGTCAAGCAATTAGTTTAAAAGCGTTTTGAGTGAATTTAGTAAATAAAAACAGCCTCAGTGCTGTGCAGTCAATACGTTACATAGTGTATTGGAAACACAGTGCTATATTATAATAAATAAACATGCATTTTATGATTTATAGATTGTGTCTGAGAGGGAAATCACATTCTGGTTTTAAAATACACGTTGCTTGGGACGTGAGCTGACGTACTTTTTTGATGCTGTTGATGGTGTCATTCCGAGACACAGGGAATTTGAGGAAGATCCCAGTGGGCAGCAGGAAGTCCATCATGATCTCCCAGACGCCCTCCTTCTCCCATTCCTCCTGCATCCCATACTTCCCCGGGGGCATGGTGACGGCCTCTCATTTACCGTCAGCCCCTCTGCTGCTGCTGCTTCTGCTGCTGCTGCTGCTGCTCACGGCCGTCCTAACAGAGGAAACACTGGCTGGGGTTAATATGTCGTCTATTAACATGTGCTACTGTACGAGTACGTGTGCCGTGTGTGTGTGTGTGTGTGTGTGTGTGTGTGTGTGTGTGTGTGTGTGTGTGTGTGTGTGTGTGTTGGCCGGAGGTGTCACACACTCCTGTTCCTTAAAACCCCTGAATGATGGTGTAAACTCAAACGCAAAGTGAGCCCGTAGTTTCTTGCATCAGATCCTTTCTTCATCTGCGCTGTGCCAATAATAAATAAGGTATTGAATTGTACAATGAGGCAGCAGTTTACATATATTAAAACATACATAACACATAATGTACAACTGCTACTAACAGTTTATAATGTTGGTAAACAGATTGAACTCATGCACCGTCTTAAGAGACTGAGTGCTCTGTCAGAAACAACCTTTCCTCTGGGTTCAAATGAGGTGAACACACACTACAATGAACTTCATTGTACTGAACTATAAAGACATGTGAAACATAACAATTCGACAGTTGATGTCGTGTTATTTTAATCACTGTACAGACCGAACACTGTATATTTTTAATTGTGTAATCGTCACTAGTTTCTCTTGAAGTAATTCTAGACTATTGATTTTGGTAAGACAACACTAGTGCTATGTGAGAGCTGCACAGTCTGTAGCTTAGTGTCAGATGTAGAGTGATTTATTTCTCCATGTTAAAATGTTTTTCAGTGGATTTAACCAAAGCAACTGTGGTCTTTTAATATATTTTCTAAAAAAGAAAACGTGTGAATTCAGCAGAGGGAAGTGAAAAGAGGAGGCAGCTGCACAACACGACAACACACACACACATGTAAGACGTGATGTGTTAGAATACTAACTAAGGGTATCATGGAGATGAGCTGATCCCAACCTGTTGGCGCAGACGCCCGCCTGTCAGCTCCGGCAGCCGGTCACCTTCTCATGGCTTCACCGCAGCGAACATGGAGCCTGTCTGGAACGTCACCGGGACATGTCTCACTCCGCCGGCGGGCGCAGACTGCGGGCCGATCCCCGGAGAGGAGGCGAGGTGAGCGGGTTTAGAGTCGGCGCCTCACGCCACGGACGAGCCGCTGTCACGGTTCATGCGAAGCGGCGACGTGTTTCTGTGCGTGTGCGCGGTCACTGGTCCACAGACAGCCTGAGCTCTCCCTCCACCACGGCCCCCTGCAGGCCAAGGGACCGTCCTGCAAAAGTTCACTGAGCGCGAAGTGAAAGTAACATCCTTCCTCAACAGCTCTCATTATCACCTTTGTCTGTTAGTGAGCAGCAGGTTTACCTCACAACTACACAACCGATGACCACAAAACTGTTTGCACTATCTTAAAGGGATAGTTCACCCAAAAATGGAAATGCACTCATTATCTACTCACCACTATGTCGGTGGAGGGGAGGGTGAAGGGTTTGAGTCCACAAAACACTTTTGGAGTTTCAGGGGTAAACAGCGTTGCAGCCAAAATCCAATACAACTGAAGTAAATGGTGACTGATTATTTTAAAAAAAGCATAAAATGCCTCCACACTGCTCCTGTGATCCAAATAAAAATCTGTGACTCCTGAATTTATTTTGCGTTCCATCATACCTCGGAGATCAGAATTACATACATCCAAGATGGAAGTTGCAACTGGAACGCCCCCTCAAGTTGGAATTTTAACTCGGAAAATCTGAGGAACCTTAACCACCCCTGACTTCGAAATCCAAAATGGCTCCTCCATGTATCATCAGCAGTGAAAGCTGTAGTTTTTACTGTTCATTAGCACTTCTGTCATTTGTCATACACTACTGTCCAATTACTGTAGGTGGACGTGTATACTACGATGTTAGTGTAATGTTAGTTATTATGAACTGGTTTTGCTAACAATGGCTAGCTGGCTAACGTAAACATTGTACCTGTGCAACTGGAACGCTTTCAACTCAGGTCATTCCGGTGGGATGTCATTCCGAGGGCCGAGGAACGCGGTTAAATGTTAAAGCTTTACTAATTTATCAAGATTTATCAAAATTAGCTGACGGACAGAAAAGAAACCACAAAATATTTAGTCATTTAGGTCTTTTGTCAGATGAAAATGTCAAATGTTTGGCTTCTCAATGTTGGAATTTCCTGCTTTTCATATAAACAAAATATGTTTATGTTTTGAACCGTTGTCAGGAAATATTCACATTGTGTAGACCTAAGTAAAACTAGCAGACCATGATGTAAGAATAAAGAGTTTAAAGGAGAGATGTATGTGTAAAAGAATTCAATGCAGAGAAATGGCTCCTGAGAGTGTTTTACTATTCTATATGTCATTTAAAAAAGAACTATAACTGGCATATTTATGTGTATGTAGCATTTTGTTGTTGTATTTTTTCTTGGTGGAACAAAATAGAAAAGTAGACAAGTCGATTAATCGATCAATCACTTTACTTAAGGATATCAGGCATCTTAAATAAAGAAAGCGTCACTTACTGACAAGAAATTGTTAAGCAAAGATAAAAGGGAAGTTACAACTTTCCCCTTTTGTTTTCCTTTGCAGAGTTTCACATGTCTGACTGTGACCTACAATAGACCAGACGCATCTGCTACTTAATGAAATTCTTGTAATTCAGACAGAGGTTCAGTGTATTTCCAGGTACCATCGTGGCCCAGAAAGTCTGGCCCCCTGCAACGTGACTGCATGTGAAACTCTTGTTCGTGTGCATTCAAGAAAATGCAGCCATCGTAAAACACAGAGAGAGGCTAAAAATGTAGAGACATTTCCAAAATGCAGATATAAATAAACAGACATGATAAAGAATAATTTTGTGAAAAATAAATTGTGCTGTAAATGTTTGCGAAAAAAAAATTCTTATAATTACAAAATGCATTCTAAGTTCAAATCTTCAGACAACTCCTAAACTTCACAGTTAACCAAAGTGAACTTCACTTTTATTATTGACTGGAGTTTTCAGGAGGTGGATGTTTGTCATCAAAATAGAATCAGTGGGAAACTTCCCTTCCTTCATCATTACTTCAACACAGTAACCTCTATTTATAGAGCACTTTGCAAAACATATCTTACAAAGGCGGCAAGTTAAAAACAGACAGGTCATAAAACGTCAGGTTTAGAAGAAAGCAGGTCAAATAAATGAGTGGATAAGTACCAGTGCCGTGTAAAATGCTCAATAAAATAAAAGAGAAAGTAGTTAACAATGACACGACTCACATACAAGTGGAACACAAACCGCAGTAGTAGAAAGGGGAAATGATGGGGCCGACATCAACAACATGACACTACAACTATTCACCCTCAGTATGCACACCTCAAATGTAAATTTTTTCAGTTGATATTAAGGTCAGATTATGTCTTAGCCAGATATGTTACAGCTCCACAAAAATATGCAAAATATGTGGCAATCAGTTCTGTTTGTCAGTTTGGTTTGCAGGTGTTAATGCTTCAGCGTGTACCAACTAACCCTGACAACCTCACCTGAAAACTCTATTTTCCTGTTGAACAATGTCTTAAAGGCGTCCCTGCTGTTTGCCTGTATTAAGATCGTGCCGACTCTGGTTCTCGTGTGTTTGTGAATGCAGTTCAGACCAGCTGGTGAAAACAGGAAGAGATTGTGCAGAAGAGAAACTTTGGGCCTGAGCTGCAGACTCACTGTATGAGCCTGTTTCCCAGCCGTCACCTCTCAACAGTCACTAAACCTATTTTCAACTCTGGGCCAGAAATCCCCGTCTGCAAACAAGCTGCACAGCTGAACCTTTTGTTACTTGAGTCTGTTTTACAAACTGACTGTGATATGAATTCAAGTTAGACACCAATACTGTACTTTAGGGTTGGAATTTATATTACTTCTGCAAGAATTTGAATGAAACGGTTTAGATATAACTGTTATAATTAAATGAATTGTAGTTAAAAGCTTAACTTAGCTTTTAACTTGATACAATAACTAATAATAATAGTAATGAGGATTATTACCTCTGCCAAGGGGGTAAACATAATCTTTAGTTTTTTTGTGTCACTGTTTTTTAGCAGGATTACGCAAAAAACTACTCCACCCATTTCCATGAAATTTTGTGGGGGGGGTGGGTCATGACCCAAAGTAGAAATTCAATTTGGGATCCAGTTAAACGGCCGTTTTTTTTTTTACGTTGTCGCTGTGAATGTGGAATTAGCATTTAAGACAAACCACTGCTTCATGCCGCAGTACAGCCTCACAAAGCCATTGGCACTAGCAGAGCTACTAATTATGTGTATGCCTGTTATATGATACAATATTATAGAAATTATTTAGTAATTTTCACTGTAAATATTACATTCTATTAAAAAAAAAGTCTCTCCATTTCCGCCATTGTTAGATCTTGATCTGATCAAGACTTGTGAAATATGCGGACATCAGAGAGAAGATAACAGAGAAGATGAGACTCATGGTACAAGGTAAAGAGGATCAGCACAGAACCTGACGAGTACGTGAGAACGGAACAGTTAATGAGGTGAGTGAGTCAAAGCCATGGAGCTCAGCATATAAGAAAAGGAAACAAGGAATTAAACACAACTGACCTGTGATGATATAAAGAAGATTTGAAGTTCAGAGTGTGACCGTTTCAACTCAAGTCTGACTAATTAAGGTTTAATGATTAATTTCTCTACACATACAGTACATCAGAGTGCAGGGATATAAAATAACTAAATTTCTGAATGATTGTTTATTTAGTCCTTAAGTACTCGGTCAGTAATGCACATGCTCGATCATGAAACCACGCTTTCATTGCTATGGCAACATATGCAAACTCCCAGAAGGCTTTGGTTTTCAGTTTATAAAACAGCTATCTGACTGAAATCCTAAACAAATGTGTATTCATCAGATTGAATACACATCTAAAGAGGGGAAGGTGCTGCTGAAGGTAAAATGTGCTGATGATGCCAGAAGAGGGCGATATTAGCAAAGCATTCATCTATTTATCACATATCACCAAGGAGAGCAGATTTTTGTACCTGTGAGCTGCAGAACACAAAAATAACTAGAAATATAACACTTTATTTAAAAAGTATTGGTCCAACTGAAACAAGCCAACGTTGTTTCTTACAATCACACAGACCAAACAGCTCCTGCAGATAAACATTTGCACCGGACATCGTAATAAACCTTCAAACAATTAGTGAAAATATCAACACAGAGAACATTTATTCATACCTCCTGTCAAAGACTGTGAAAGGAACAACCTTGATTTAACAGAACAGTGATGTGATCACAAGATCCACAATGTCTTAATTACACGTTAAATACAACTTTAAAAATAAATACAAATTCAAAAATAAATTTCTGAGAGTGAACCATGAGGTTTGTCTCATTCAGGAGTTAAGCACGACAGAACAGTTACACTTCAACATGTACACCAACTTTCAATGAATGAGCCCCTTCAGAGGAAAAACAAAAACCTACACCAGGTTACACATCACGTACAAATGCACAACTTTGCATCCAGTAAGTTGAAAGGTTGTATTAGCTTTAAAAAACTAAACAAAATATTAATTGTAAGGTTGACTAATTGAGTTTGAGTTAACAGTCTTTCAGTAGTAAGTTCTTCTCACAAACGTTTTAGTTTTTTTTAGTTTACATTCGTTTCAGTAATTATTCTTGATTTTAAAACCAGGTGCATGGTTAATCGACAATAAAAAACTCTTAATGAGAAAATAAACACCCAAAACAACAACATACAATGTTTTACATGGGAAATAAGCTCACTGTATCCTGTTTACACACATTTTACAAACGTACAACTTTTTGTAAAACATATGTTTGGCATTGACGCAAACCATAAATCAAACATCTGTGCTCATACATTTGATTTGACGCATTCAAAACACAACACAACCAAGCGCACAAAAAAAAACACACTTCAGAAAAACAAGTGCAACAATCTACCAGATTTGATGCGTAGAGTTTTAAGAAAAGTCTGCGTACATTTTACAGTCTGTTCACTTTTTTTTTTTTTAAATGGAAAATGTCAAGTAGATGTGAATTTAATATAAATTAAGAAAAATACATTTTGTAAATATTGCACTTGACCATGGGGGTTTTCTCACATTTACAAACTAATGAACATATCAGAGAATCAAATGGTTTGATGAAAGAAGTTTCTGTTCCTGTGACACGTGTTGAGATCTAAATGACCCTGATATCAAAAATCTTGACTGTAAACCATGAAACAAAATAACAGGGTAGAATTAAATACATTGGTGATGGATTCAAATAAAAAACCTGAATAAACATGTGGAGAAACAGTGAATGAAAATGCTTCCACACAGCGGTACTGCAGGATACAACTAAGGAATTAACATCCAGTCATGGTCTGCGGCACCTTACTAAGACACTTCATGTTGGTTTTACCTTTAACTTGTCACCCGCCTGTACATAGAAAGACAATCGCAAACACCACTGCTGTGTAATCCTGACTTTACAAAGTGAAAATATGTACAACTTTTAAAAAATGCAAAACCCACAACACAAATGTAACATGCTGCTGAATGCTCTCCAATGTTTTGGCTGCTGTAGAGTAATAGAACTGTTGTTCATTAGGGAGAAATAATGCACTCATCCCAATCAGTATATTATAAATTCTCTAGATAAAAGCCTTTTGGGCAGGCTTATATTAGAGACATCTCTATTGGGCCTGATTCCCTCCATAATGCAAACTCTCCAAAACGTACCAGCTGTCATAATTAAGAGAGTTGACGAAAGCCAAAAATGTTTTCAAGCCATCAATAGATTCAAAAGGGCAATATTTCATTTCATTTCCATAGTTTTCTTGTCACTTCAATCCGACTGATTGAAATCCATCGGCTGATGTCTGTATTTTGGATTAACACCAACAGACAAGTGCCAGGATCTGATGTTTCCTGAACGACCTCCAGGTCTAAAGACATGACTGCAGCAGACCCATATTTAAGCCCTGTACCAATTCACCCCTCAGCTCTACCACTTGGCCCTACCCCTTAGTTTTTGTGTATGGCCGTGAAGGGGTAGTGTTGTCCCACTTCTCTATGGGATGTAGGGTTAGTGGCCATCGAGCCCTCCCACCGTAGTATATTTCCCAAATGTTTTACGAACGGACAAAGCGAATCAACATGGCGACCGCGGCGGGTAAAATGCTCATAAATGTAAGTATGAAATCTTGAAAAATAACCATGAAATTTCTTTAAAAAATTCAGCGGAATATCTTGTTTTAATCTAGTACCAAATTAAAAACGTAAGTCGCTTTTCATACTGTCAAAACAAGCATGTAAACAGTCTGAGTGAAAGTAACATGCGTTACTCCCGTGTCCTGTATATGAAGTTTGAAATGAACTTCCCCGCTCATGTTATAACGTTTTCAGTTTCTATGGACAGGACTAACGTTACATTGAAATAACCATAAAAACGCAGACTGACTATTGATCAATAGATCAATCTGTCCCGTCAGTCCTGCCGTTGTCAAATGAGTCACTATTATAATGTTGGTGGATATTGTTTGTCACTGTAATAACTTTGGTTGGCTGCAGATGACGGAGTGAGTGGTCTCGATTCCTAGGTGAAGATTTTTTAGTATGGGGCTAAATTCATACCAAAACTTAAACAAACCGTGTTTTACAACTTCCCTACCGTTCAGTGTGGTTTGCAAATACAAAACCCCATTAACAAACTAATGGATTTTGTTTCACACATAGAATCAAGCGACTACTTCCAGTTTTCAAAATAACGTTAACAGAGTAGATACAAAATACATAATATGAAAATCTGATTATATTTGCACAAATGTATCTCATATAAATAAAACACCCACTTAATTTGAATAGTTAATGAATTTAGAGAAATTTCAACTTAGAAGTCCCACAACTGTAACTTGAAGTGAATCCAAGTCGGATATTATCTCCTCTGATAGCGGACACTACTATTTCTTCCATTGGTAGTTTATGAGCTTCATGTTCTTGCAATAAGAAGATTTCAAACTATTTGTACAAATACTATGAAGTACTTTTACTGCGTAGTTTTGGACTGGATTGATTTTGTATGAAATTTTGTTTCTGAAACATCATTTATTAGAAATATGTAGTGTATTTGTTTGTCCGGTGCGTTTTGGATCGGCGAAAAACAAAAAGCATTAGTTTGTTAATGGGGTTGTGTATTGGTAAACCACACAGTGTTTAAAAATACAGCTCGTTTGTTTGTTTGTTAAGTTTTGGCATGAATTTAGCTCCATATTTTAGCCCTCTCCCTCGTGGCTCTGTTTGGTGGGAGACACTCTTAGGTAGAGGCACTTCATGTCTAGGGGTAGGGCCAATGCAGAGGAAGTGGGGCAGGACATAAATCATCTCCAGTAGTAGTAGATACAAAGGCCGGCGAAGACCAGGTTGGTTGTCAGGCTCACTGTTAACAGCCCCGGGAAGAGAAGACGCTTCAGAAAACCTGGAGAATCATAGAGAAAATACATTTCATCATCATTGTGCATCTAAGTGGCATGAAGGTTCCTTATTTACTGAATATGGTTTACAGTTATGTTACAGGCCTGACAGTGTAATTTAAAACAATTGAAAATACAAATTGAAAATACAAATTGAAAATACAAATTGAAAATACAAATTGAAAATACAAATTGAAAATACAAATTGAAAATACAAATTGAAAATAGCGTTTTAAGTCACTAAAAAAAAAGATTTTTACAAACACCTTCTAATTTTCTGATGTGTGTCTACATGTAAAATGAGCATTTATGAACCTATGACATCACAGCTTAATTCTTGAATGCCCACTGTTGCTTTATGTAATGAACATGTGTCCGAAACAACAAAAAACTCACTCAATAAATTCACTTCTCTGTTATTTGACAGATTGTTGATGTAGACTTTAACGCCACCTACTGGCCTGGCATGTTTGTTTGAGCATTTGTATTGGTTTTTGTGTTCTCGTCTGGATGGAGATATTTTGTAAAATAAATGTTGTGTATTAAAAAATATCAGCAGAAGTGCAGACAGGGATCTGATAAAAAAGGCATCAGATAAAGATTTCAACGTACTGTAGTGAGAATTGTTTAAAGATTTGAAAAATGCATAAGTATCCTTTAAATACGTTATTTATTTGAGAAGACCCAGCACTATGATGAGGGGCAGGCATGAAATCAAAACTGAATATGAATTCAACTTTAGATAGACACAGTTTCCTTCGCCCTGTTAGCCCAGCTTACCTTTCGGTGGGGGAGTGCTTTCCGGGTCCTGTGTTGTTGTGCCGACCACACAGGCGGAGGACCCCGACGAGCTGCATATCTCGCTCCTCTCTTCCTCATCAATGACACTGTTGTCTCTCGCACTCAAATCTGCAACCAGGTGAATCATGACATCATGCATCATGTGTACATAAATATGAAATCTTTTCTCTGTCTAAGATTTGAGAATGTTGTATTTTGCCATCTGGTGAGGTGGCAGTATCATAAATGAGACTGCGGCAGTGCCGTTTGCTACAGCCCCTTTACAAACATCTTATAACAGTTGAACATCAGGTGTACTTACCGCTCTGGCTTTGGAAGGGTGATGTGTCAGGTGAAAAGCAGCCACTGTAAAGGGGAGAGGCCGGTCCTACAGTGGAATATAGAGGAGACGTGGGCGGGGGTGAATGCTTAGGTTCTGGCTCCGTTGTGAAAAGCCACATTTTCTGAGTGCAGATGTTGAGGCGAGCAGGGCTGATGAGGGGGCGGCGCTGTCTGGCAGAACAAAGACTGGATGTACATGACCCAGCTATTGAAGGAGTGGGAGATGGACTGGGAGATGATGGGTGGCTCCCAGACTTCAGTGAAAAGTAGTCTGTGGCAAAAGAAAAACAGTAAAAATGTCAATCACAAGGGGATAGGAATTATTTAAAACACAGGGATGAGGAGAAGGTCCAGAAAACACCTGGAGTTTAAATACCTGAAGGCGGGGAGTCTTTATATTGTGAGGCTGGTTTGCTTCCGCTAAACAGGTAACCAGAATCTGAAAATACACAAAATACAATCACACCATTTTAATCACAACCAGTTTGAGTCAGTTGGTCAGAAACAAAAGACCAAATAAAAGTAGGCAACTTCATGATATTTCCATGGTTATAATAAAATAACAGTTTTATAATTGACTGATATTTAACTATGGTTCATTTGTTGATTCAGTTGGATGAATTGTAAGAAGAAAAATAAAAAACATCTGTTTAGGATTTCTTAAAATATAAAGGTTTAGTTTTCCGATGGCCGTCAACAATACAAAATTCAGTTCACTGTTATAACGAAGTGCTGCTTGTAAAGGAGAGAGAAAAAATGTTGTGCATGGGGCCGTGAGGAGTGAGGTCAGACGAGGCCCGGAGAGATGGGTGGCACCTCCCTCCCACCTGACCAGCCCATCAGCGACACGACCGATAGGCAGGGTGGTCTCAGACCGTCAGCATGGGGACAAGTTTATTTTTCTGTTTTGGGGGAGTGTTAGTTTTGAGCTGCGCCCACACCCAGGAGAGGAACAAAACCATCTAGTGTAAAATCACATCCCTTACATAAATGTAAATGCTAATTATTGTGCAATATCATCCAAAATATACCAAATAAAAATAAACTGATATATTGCCAAAATGTAAGCAAAATATTCGTTCACTGTAAATATTGGTATCAGCGTATATGATGCCCAATAGATATGGAATGGCACTAAAGAAATGCCAGAGACACGCGTGACACCATTTTGCCCTCCAGATGTGACAATTATTTAAATTATTTTTATAATTTATGGTGAAAAAATAAAAGATGCACCTCAGCATTTAACATTAATCTCTGCAGCCGAAATGCCATACCCTTCAGTCATATTTTTTGGAAACAGTGTTATGACCTAATTAAATGCAGCGAAGCAGAAACTGAATATAATCAATTTTAAATCTCGCTTGTATACAAGGCAGTGCAATGTAAGAAGCAACTTAAAATCTAACTTTTCTGAGCAGCCACTGCAACATGAGGTGTAGACAGAGGTGGGCTGAAAATTCCCATCTGCCCCTGTTGAAGAAATTCACACTACAATTACAAATAACTGAAATTTAACTATATCAATGAAAACGTCATCTTCAGATTATACCAAAAGACAGAGAAAAACTTCAAAATGAATTTAGTTGTTACCTGTCCGTTTGAATGAGGGGATGGTGCCGAGGCAGAGGGCCCTGCTGAGTCGCCCAGGCAGCGAGGAAGGGGAATCTTTGCACAGGCGGCGACTCTGTTGGCAGCTGAAGAGCTTGGAGAGGTTCGGGGGCGGGGTGGGGATGAAGGCCTCAGCCAGGTCAGGCGCGAGCAGAGGAAGCTGGCTGCTGAAGGGGGGCGCCGCAGAGCTGCCTGCAAGGTATCTGCAACACAAGAGCAATGCAACGGTCTACTACCAGATATCAAAATCATCAATGAAAGCTTTCAAAACCATAGCATATCATTTAGTTGGTGTAAACATCCATGGGGAACATTAGGGATTTTCAGTTTAAGATCGTGTTAATCAGTTTTCGTTCCACTATCGTACTATTGTCAAAGTACGATATTAATAGAGTAGAGAACAAGTGTCTAAAATCGAGTCAGTGCAGCTACTTTCTACCACACAGCTCTAATATCCATTTAATCTGGGCACTTAACTGACGGCAGCAGTGTACGGCGAGGCTGTCGCTAAAATGCTGCCGCAGCTGTCTGACAACACACAGCAGGTGAAAGTGCCAAGAGAACAAGAGGTACATGAGAAACGCTGCTCAGCAACACGGCTCACACTTTCACAACACCACATGGTCCGTGGCCAATACATGTTTTGTGTCAAAGTAGTTATTTATTTTTATACTTGTAGTTGTTTTTAGTGGCACTCAAGCTACAAAATAATATCCAGCTGTCATGGCCAACATTAAGCTGATATTTTCCTTTCAAACCAGACAGAAAAAACACACAAAGTGGATACTGTGTTTAAGTTGAACAAAAAAAAAAAAGCAGAAGACATATCCAGTCATCACGTATTTATTACTTTCCATATACAGCAAGCATTAAAATTTGATACAAGCAAGACACCCCACTTCAACATGTAAGCAGCCAAAACATTGTTTCATTTGGGTATGTTGCAGGAAGCCTTTCCACATGGATGGAGCTTCATTTCCATGGATGCAATAGAATGTATACATACATGCATAGTAAATAATCTAACTGACATATCTATATTCATTAGCTTATTTGTACTAAAGGTTGGAGTTGCAAGTTATTGCTTTAAGGTAGAGTAAGCGATTATGGTGCGACACTTTGTCACCTTCAGTGAATGTAGCATGTACAAAGCCACACAACCCAATTACAGTCAATCAGCAACATGGGGCGTTCATGCTCATGCACAGGACAAAGGAGAGAAGAGAAGATATGGGGGAGTATTGCTCTGTTCAATGTCTGTAACGTTTGCTTCCTAATTAGCTTACCTACAAACCTACACTCAACTCTTCTGTCAATGCAGTTTCGTTAAACCAATACGAACAACAAACTTGTAGCATGTCGACTTTCTCGCCTATATCGCAGTCCGGATTCCGCCATTTTGTTGTTGCCATAGCAATTCGTAACCATGAATTTGGGGGTGGTGCTCCTGAAAGAGGACTAAAAGGGGGTTGGGTGTACTCTGAACAATTGCTTACTCTACCTTTAATTGTCTTGAAAAGTACCAAAACTTGGCATATCAATATTTTAGTGTTTCTGCAACACACACAAATTTAAACACTTCGGTAAAACTTAACCATGATCACAGTTCAGCTACATACTGGATCTCTAGACCAATACAGGACGGTTAAAAAAGACATTCATGGTTTACATCAGTAAAAAGGTAGTTTTATCGCCATCATATATGTTCATGGCGATATTGAAATTGAATACCATAAAAGCTACAACGTAGTGCTTCCAGTGCTAAATGCTTAGTGTGGGGTTACAGTCATTTCCTCAGGTAGATACAGAAACTCTTAAAAAATAGCCACAAACTTTGGCTACATATGTTATAAATACATAGTGGCTTGAAAAGAGCTTTTTGAAATTACTTTTATTTATGTCTTAAAATACGGTCAGATCTTCATCCAAGTCATTCAAAAGGTAAAGTAGGATGAAGGGAGAAACATTTGCTGCCACTGGGCCTGGACAGCTTGAGACCATCAAGGGGAAAAATCAATTCCCCAGTTTATCAAGGGGCCTTCTGAATTGAACCAGTCAAAGCCCAGACATCACCCCATTAGAGATTCTGTGAAGTGATCAAGAGAGTGATTCACACCAGACATGATCCTACTAATCTGGCTGAGCTGAAGCAGTTCTGCAGAAAATGAATCCTGAACGTTGTATAGGTCTGATCTGCAGCAGCAGAAAGTGAGACTAGCTTCACCTATGTTTGTGTTTACTTCTGACTTGGATGAAGATCAAATCACATTTAATGATCACTTAATCCAAAAAAACAAATAATGCCTCAGGGTTCACGCACTTACTCTCATCCTTGTATCATGGTATAACAAACATGGACACTAGAGATTTTAAGTGAGCTTGTACAACACAGCATCGAAACATTGGCAAAGATAACACATTTTAAAAAATTGTATCTTACACGAACAGCAAAAATATATCAATATTTAAAGTATGAGAAGACACACACCACCAGGTGCAGACCATTGAGCTTTCTACTGTCAGTATTCAGTCCATTAAAACTTAGACACATCACAACTCCTCTACAGTTCACCATGCTTCGTTCATATACTTTCAGCTATCTTGCCGACATTAGGTTAGAAATGCATGTGTTTTGATTTAGATGATAATCTTTGTCAAGATGCAAATATACATGATACATTAATGAACAATTTAAAAAGAAGAGACTCTAGGTCAATATTTGTTTTTCCCTCAAGCAACCAAACCAAGAGCAGGTGCAATTTCAGTCACATTCTTATTCTTTGGGTAACTTCAGTCCTAAATTTTACCAAATCAATACGATCCTCGTAACCTACAACTGCATCTATAGTGTCTTAAATTAGGCAATACTTCACTATTTAAAGCTTCAAGGCTACAGTACCAGTGGCACTAGTTTGAGAACATAGGTTCATCTACAACACAAACACAACATGCAATTTAACCCATACAATAGCCATCAAATTCAATCTATGTTCACGCTCTACAGCTATTAGTTTGTAATACTTATTCACAGTACTGGTAAATAAATATCCTGCTACACTCAGTACATTCCAACACAAATAAAAATAGGTTAATGGAAATACATTGGCAAGGTTAAATGTTAACACATGCAACTCAATCAGTGTTAATGGAAGGGATCAAGTGAAGTGACATGCAGGTGCTACTGAAACTTAGAATTTTTAGCTGCTAGTGGTAAAGCAGCATTTAGCAGATTATTCAAGTAGAATAAAAGATGACGGCCCAACTTCTCACTTGTGCAACTCTTTCTAATGCTGTTGAGTTTCTTACATAAATACAACAATTAAGATAAAACAATACTTCACACAAGTCACACAAAAAACGTTGAACACCAAGGACGCACTGTGACGGCTGCGTGGCTACGTCGCTGATCTGCTGCATCTCACATGCATCTATTGTTCATAAAGGGAACGTGTCTGCTGATTAGCTGCTACGTGAGGTTTCGGATAGAACTACTGTATTTCCTTGAATAAAGGGAGGTCTAAGTACTCAACTTAATGCTAGGACTCTATAGTTTGAATATGCTTTGACTTAAAAACAGGTACAGGAAGTATTTTTTACTGATGCATCGCGATGCGGACGACTGTGCATCGATGCGGACACAGAACATAATTGATAAGTTTTCCACTATGTAAATTTTTTGGCGACGTCCCGCCACTGCATAACTTTAATCACCGCTGGTTCAGGACAGCCGCACATTAAAAAGGTCCGGTCGTCTTTTACCATTTCAGAGTCTCCTGTCTTAGTGTCATCCCTCCACTGACCTGCGCTCAATTTAGACTTGAGCGCAACGCTAATCACAATTTATTAGGACCTAAACAGTACTGACGTTTACTTTGTTTTTGTTGACTCACTTTAGAGTTTATAAGACACGTCTATAAAAACATGTGCATGTGTAGTTCACCTGCTACACACAACATGCAGAGTCAGGACATCCGTGTTTAAGTGACCGGAAAGATGATTCATGATCCGATCAGGTCCCAATAACTTGCGATGTGTGTTGGTGAAGGCGCAGGTAACGTGAGGTGACGTAATGTGGAGGGAGGACAAAGGACGGCACAGTCTATACTCTGTCTCTGACTCCCTGTTCTTATTTAAAATGGGTACACTCATGGAAAAAGGCATATATTAAAAGATTGATTCCTCCTTTTTATGAATTGATATCGGATGGATCATTAAAATGAAGATCGATTTGAGTCAGATAATACATTTTTAAACCCAGCTCTACGTGGTTTGCGGAGAAAATAGATGAGACCAGACTCTCTAAACACGTCTCATGTGGGCAGTGTGGCTGCTCTAACATAACATCTGTACCGAAATGAGAAATTAGACTTTCAGTGCTGCTCACGCAACCAGTGCAGCCCACTCTTTACTCTCATAGCACTAGCTTACTGTTTTGCATGACACTTGGAAAGTTTCCTGTCAATGACCATATACAGTTGCAGAGCCGAGCTCTTCATACATTTTTGCATCTTCAAGAACTGATAGAAAAAGGCTGTCAGAAACTACTGCTGGCATGATAACCCCAAGCAAATGCCAAGACAAGTCAAGCACCTGCCTGGTCATCATCTAGGGGCACCATATTTACACAACAGCTTTTGGCACAGCAGAGAGAAACAAAAACACCACAGTTATGTCGGATTTGAGCGTCTAGGGACAGAGGGTGTTTTATACATGATTATAGTTCCTCTGAGGCAAATTTGTGATATTGGGCTATGTAAATAAAACTAACCTGAATGTAAGTGCTGTATACAAAACAAAAATGCTATGCTGGCATTAATGGCTTACAGGTTACAAGGTGATCCATCATTTCAAAACGGGGAAAAGATGGCGCCTAATAACAGGACAGAGATCAGCAGCAATCAGCAAAACATTTGAACTATTACAGTGGTTCAACAACATTGATGAACTAGTCACTGCTTCTCTCAAGCAACTTTTTTTCGAATGATCTCAAGTGGCACTCAGACCAGGTTTTGGACTACCATGTGTTAACATTCCTCATCGCTACAGAAAAAAATGCAGTGGCAGCCACTTCACGTAACCACACATCCACTTAAATATTCCGGCTCTGCCTTGAGAACTGATCTGTTCCTTCATCACTAATGATGCATGTCTGCCATAAATAAGTGACGGTTTTAGGAGTAGTAGTGATTAACACAAGGCCATTCTTTTTTCAGAAATTGTAGATGTGAAGCAAGAAAGGAGGTAAGTGATTATTCAAATATCAAACCTTGAGTATGACCTGCAGGGTCATCGCAAATAAATTAGTATTTCATGCAACGAGCTGAAGCTTAAGTTAGTGAACCATTTTCAACCCACAGCTACACTAGATCAAAATGCTTTTTAACCTTATAATAATTTAGTCAGGTACTTGAATGCTAAACTCCTTCCCTACCGCTTTTTAAAATTACATATTTAAATGCATTTATTTCTTTCCTCTCTGAAAGTCGGTCCATCTCAAATTTGTTGTAGTTCATAAGAAATTTGAAATGCACATAATTAGATGAATACATTAAATGTGCGGCACAATTTCCCCTTAAAACACATTTTCGAGTGTACTTTGTGGTGCATGTCTGCTTAAAGAGGAGGTTTTGATGTCATTAAGCAAGTAATACCATTCATATTTTCCAATCATGGACCACACACACATGGTCCTATGTATTGAGTTTGTCATTCACTAGTGAAAACAAATGTCTCCCAGAAAGAGGAAGATTTACCCAATCCCATGTTTCAAACAAAATTTGAAGATTACTGCTGAGATTCTGACCTTCGATATTTGCCTCTTCGTAGACCCTGTTTGCGAGTTGCCACAGCAGCAGCAAAGCTGACAAGGCAACAGACAGAGATGATACAGTGCTTTGCCATGTCCATCCAGCTCGAGGCACCAGACAAGTAGCTCTCAGCCAGGTAGACGCACAGGAGGAGGAACCACAGGACAGAGGCCACAGCATCGATTCTCCTCAGCCTAAAAATACAGATACACATGAACTTGCAGAGTTGTTACTGAACATCTCTGGGATGCAAAGGCAAAGAAAGAGGTGGTGACTGCTTACCTTGCAGGTCCTCCTAAGAAGATAGACGTGAGGCAAGTCAATAGGCCAGCAGAGACCACAGCCAGCTGGTTGTCCCTTCCATGTTGCCACACCAGCTTGGCATCTTCTATGGTAGTGTTTGGGATCAGCTCCAGGAGACCCTGCCAAACTGTTGTGTCTCCACTGCTCTCATTTTTGGTGGTGGGTTCATTTACGGGTTTTGGAGTGACAACACCACTTAATGTCTGTGGGGCACTAGGTGAAAGAAGCTGGTCTGGAAATTCACAGAAAGATGTGGCAACTAGGAAAGCACAGAGCAGGAAGGCAAGAGCCCGTAACAGTGTGACTCCCATGGGAGAAGACGGGGGATAGGAGGTCTGTAGGAGAGAGAACAGGTTTTCAGTAAATCCAGACAGTTTCACAACAAATGGAAATCAATGTTAGACTATCTTTACATATTATAATAACAAGCAACAATATACAGTGGAGGGTTACGCTGATTTATGTTCAACCTCAATAAAGGCTACAAGCAAGTGTGAAAGCCATTCAAACTAATTCATATCAGAATTGAGTTAAACAGAGTGAATGCTTATGAATGTTCACAGCAAAGTGATGTTATAAGACAGACTAACATGTCTATACTATACATCCTGTTGTGCTACATATAACATTCTAGTGCAGCTCATTGCATACACCATTATCAAGTCTGCACATTACACATCAATTACATCTGCTTAAGATTGCCCCCCCCATGTGATGTTCTCAAATAATTGTATTAATCCGACATGTCATGCTCATAGTTTAAGGAGCAAAAAACGTTTGTTCTAATTGATAATTAAGGAGTCCACCTTTGGAGTCATTAGGACGTTTATGAGATGCTGAAGTTTATGCTTAAGAATAATTTGTTAGATCTCTCAAGCAGACTATTCTATTTTGTATGCACAAAAAACAATCTAAATGGGGATTCCTAATTATCAATTAGAACAAATAATTACCAAATAATTATCAAATACAAAAAGTCACCACTTGTCAAGTGTGTGGAGTTTTGAATCAGGGGTGCACGGACCTTTTCAAAGCTCTTGACGGTGTCTCGGGAGTGTCGAAGCTGATGGTTCAGGAGCACTGTACGTAGCTGGCGGTTTTGATATTTAATGTAGTACTCCACTGCAGTCTGACATGGCCGGCATAACTTATAGGTCTGTTCCAGGTGGTGCTTGTAGGCTTCAATTTCTTCATCATAGTTTTCCTACAATAAAAACAAAAAAATTATAAATTTACTGTTTACTATTTTAACAATTCATGGTGCATTAAAGTCAACAGAAAATAATAGTACATACATCATCCCTCGGGATAAATGACGCCAACTGCTTGATCTTTAAAGACTGGTTGTTATTGCACTTCTTGCACAACAGCATCTGACAGTTGACAAACTGCTGTGTCTTGAGTGTCTCAGATGAGTGAATGCTTCCAGATACTGCATAGTTTAGATCTGCCTTGTGCTGAGCTGGGATGGATTTGTTGTAATCTCCATTCTGAAAACAAGACGGATCAAAACAAAAAGTAGTATAAAAACAGTGAACACACAAATCCACATTTCCCAATCGTCAATTATATAATTGACAGGTGTTGTACTTTTCTGACTTACCTCCTGGAAGCCATTGTACTGGTCACAGCTGGGACAGTCCCAGCAGTTTTTGTTCCCATAGGGCACCACTGTGTTCTCATTACAGAACCAGCAGTTCACACTTGCATGGGTCGGCTTCTTTCTGCAAAGAACAGGTGGAGTTTTTACATGATGGAATATGAACTGTTGATGACTCTTTCTGAGGTCTAAATATTTTCCCACAGTAAAGACCACATTTTAGCTGCAACTTGTTTAACATTCTGCAGCTAGAATCTTAACCAGAACCAGGAAAGAGAACATATCACATCAGTACCAGCATCACTTTACTGGTTGCCACTGTTTTTTTTTTTTAGCCAAAATTGGTCTGGTACCATCTAAACTTTTAAATTGTCTATCAAATGATGTTCCTATCTGCTCACTGGGGTCACTTAGTGCAGGTTTGCAACATGCAAGACTTAAATACAATAAATAATAGAGAACTTCCACTTCATATTAGAAATGGATCCTCTGTCGACACTTTTAACTACTTCAACCATGTGTTTTCTTTGACTGTAATCTTAAAGTTGCTTTACATATTTATTTTTTTATATTTTAGTGTTTCAACAAATGCTACTGTCTTTATATGTTTATATTTTAAAGCTTCTGTTCTGCCTTATGAAATGTATTATAAAATGTATCATTACACAAAAGAATAACTTTTCGTACTTTAAAAGTAGGGTAACTGGTTGCTGTCTGAAATCATTTCAGTCTGTTTGGTGTTCCTTGACGTGCTTAAATTATTTTTGTTATATTGATAATATGTCGAGTAAAAACAAATACCATTATTTTATAAAAAAATAAAATATGCACACGCTTATATCCAAATACCAGCAACGAGAAGGTTTAAGCATGAACATCATGTTAACGGTTCTCCATACAGCCGGTCTCACAATACTAGGCTGTGTTAGATAGCACGACAGCTAGCAAAGTTAGCGTCTGGGCTAGCGTGGATGGAAACACCACTCGCGCTGGTTCAGGAGCAATATTCTCACACCACCTGCTGCCAACACCATGTCACAAGCGTCTCCATTGTTTACCAACCGAGCGCGGTTTGCTAACTCTGACGTTAGCTTGGAGCTAGCTGAATACAAACGCGGTGGTGGCTCAGTCTTCAAGTTAATTTACCTGGTAGCGATTTTATATATCAGCGCTCCACCGGCGGCAAACGCCGTAACTCCAACTCCTCCGTACATCAACTCGGGATATTCCAGCATTATTTGGCTGAACGCCTCCATTTCGTGGTGAAATTATCCGTCAACAAAATAAGAAAACATGAGAAATGTTTAGTGTTAACACGGCGGCAGAGAGCACGCGGCAAACTCTCGGTTTATAGAACACGCCCCGGAGCGGAAACGGAACCGCGTAACCGGCAGGACGCGTTCCCATATGTTTTATCAAGAAAATCATTGTCGACTTACCCGTCACTAAAAACAATTTAAGATCAAGCTAACACTTAAAAGTACACATTTGGACTTGGTTAGACAGGGTTGTAGTGATCTTGTGTAGTTCTCTTCACTCAAATTGAGCTTAATCCTATACTTGACAGAGTTCTGAGTGTAGTAGTCAGGGGACATGGCATTGTTGGAATGAGACAGGAAGCGCTGTTTCCCGTTTGCTCCCACGGTCAAATGCTGCATTCAGGGAGAATTGAGAAAATGGGAAAAAGGGAAATTTACAACAGAAATTACGAGTTGGGAGTGTTCGCTGATTTACAAAACAGCAGACTGTGAATGGTTTCCACAGATTGAGCAAAATAGACCTTTTCATGGCAGCTACTTTGACATGAAAGAGTAGGTAAACACAGGTTTTCAGAATCAATAGTGAATATTATTGTTGAAGTAGGTGAGAGCGGTGGTGTATTTGCAGCCATTCTGCCAACAGTTTGTTCACATGTCCAATTACCTTTACACTATGAGGGAGATAACGTCACTGTCAGAAATGGCTGATATCACCTGCTCTGAATAACAATTCAGGGGCTGAGGTGAACTTTTTTTCTCTCTCTCTCTGGTGCTCGAAGTTTTAACGGTGTAACTTGAACTCGCAAAACCCTGATACTGCACTTTATGAATAGTTGATAACTATTTCAATTATAGTACCATGTGCACAATAACAAGAAATATTCATACATGTAAACTTCCAACATTCTAAATATGGCTTAGGTAAAATTGCACAGGTAGTCGTTGTAAAATATAAATATATATGTCCTCATAATGCATTATGGACCATTTAGACCTATACTGGATTATTTATAATTCCTTAATGTGTAAGCATTTGGAAATGATGGAGCTAATTTATCTAATTTCATACACTGTACAGCTTCAGTTATGAATATGTAATTATTTGCATTAAAGAAATCTGAATTCCCTCATGTGCACAAAAATCGAAATCATGTCTGTCTTACATTATTTTGGCTACTTTTAGATGAAGAGTAGGAGTTTTTATCATTATGATACATGATGTATAATTGGAAACAAGCAGGTCACATGGACCAGAATGAAAACATGAGCCTCAAAAAACCACTTCAATAAAAGCAAGTACAGTTGTGCAAAAAATAAATCCCCCAGAAAAAAACTGCTGGAAAGAATGACACGAGAAGAATGGCAGAACATCTATGGTATCAATGAGGATCACCTCAAAAATAATGCAGAACACAAAAATAACAATATCATTATAATATTAACTTTTACCCCAATGAACTTAAAACTGAGCGACGACACTTCCAGCTTCACTACAGTAAGAGACTTTTAGTACTTATTTTATGTTATAGTTAGTCATTAGACAGCAATGGAATTGAAGGGTGTACTGGGTTTGTTGCTGTTGGGTTTAAAAAGGTATATTTATGTAAATTCAACAGCTAATACATTACCCTTGGGATCAATAATGTATCCATCTATGGTTTTATCTATCTATCTAAAAGTAAAACAATTTATCTGCAAGTGTAGTTGAATATGAAAATTAAGTAGGAAATGTAAATACCTGTAAAGGCTTGTAAACTACAGCTAAATGTGCATTACATCTCACCCCTGCACCTTGTTTTATAGCTACCAGTATTACAGTTAATTCATAATAATAACAATATAAAAAAATCAAACAATATAAAACAACATCAAACAATGAGACAATAAAATGCAAAAATAACATTTTATTTATCAAACATGAGATATCTTATATCAAGTAAACATTCTCAATTAAATGAAAACTGATCAGTGCTTCACTGTCACCTTGTGTTGCATGTAGCAGGTCAGATCATTTGGATAATGGCAGAGAAAAGAAATAAATAACATAGTTAAACTTGTGTAGGCCTATTATAAAATAAAATAAAAAAACAGTAATAAAAAAAACGTTTACTTGGTTGCAAAAAAAGGGATAAACCGAGCCTCAGACACAAAGAAACTGTCTTCTGCAGTTCACACTTGATCTGTGCCATTTCTAAAGCAAAACACTGAACTTTGACAGTAGTTCTTGATAAGTGAATAAAGTTTAGAGAAGTTATCAAAACTCGTATGAAACAGTTTCACGCAGTCAACAGATTTAGCCTACACCTTTTCAAAGTAACAGTTAAAGTGGAACCTGACAGCTGAAGTGAAATAGTGAAACAGATGAACTCAGAGTCTGTGAACTGGCTGTCAAATAATCCCACCAGAATAAAACTCTAGTGGTCAAACGAGAGGGAGAGCTGCGGCTCCGCTTGTCTCGAATAGGAGGGGAACTGCTGGTAGTTGCACCCCACGGACACGGTGCCTCCGTCGGGGCTCATCGGCTGCGTGACTCCGCCGTAGGGGCAGCCGTTGTGGGGCACCAGCACGGCGGGCAGGTGGCAGCGGTAGGCCCCGTAGGGAGGGTGCTGGAAGTGCGGGGGAGGGCAGTACGAGCTCACCGGGGACAAGCAGCGGGTGTGACCGGTGATGACCTGGGACGCGCCGGGCGGGGGCTGCCGCACACCCCAGGAGCTGCTCACGTAGGGCGGCAGGTAGAGCGGCTCCGGGTACTCCAGGTAAGGCACGCTGGGGGGTCTGTAGGGTCTCCTCACCCTCCTCCGCCGCCGGTAGTTGCCCCTCTCGAACATCTCGTGGAAGGCCGGGTCCAGCATCCAGTAGTTGCCCTTCCTGTCCCCGCCGCTCTCCCGGCGGACTTTAACGAAGCACTCGTTCAGAGACAGATTGTGCCTAATGCTGTTCTGCCAGCCTTTCTTGTTCTTCTCGTAGAAAGGGAACTTGGAGATGATGAAGCTGTAGATGCCGCTCAGGGTCTGTCTCTTATCCGGGCTGTCCTTAATGGCCATGGCGATGAGAGCCACGTATGAGTAGGGCGGCTTCTCCGGCGTGACGGGCTCACCTCTGGGCTCCGTGGCGGGCGAGCTGGCGCTGATGTCCAGCAGCTGCGCTCCTCGGTCGGCGGGGGATGTCTCCGCTGCGTCCATGGCTCGGAGCCTCGGGTGTCCGGTTCTCGTGCGTCCGGTCTGGGTCGGGAGCTGCAGTCAGAGCCGCGATATGATCATGTCCGCAGGTGCACAAGCACACACTTGCACACACTCACACACTCACACACACACACACACACACACCGACTCACACACTCCTCCCACAGGTACACGACTGTGTGGTTATCGGTGTCTTTCATCTCGCCGGGTTTCTCGCGCTGTTCAGGGCTGCGTGTTGGACGCGCCGTGCAGCTGCAGGTTCAAACAAGGTGTTTACACTTATTTAGAAAATCTTCCCAATATTCCCACTTTGGAGCCGGACCATCAAAGACTGGCCTTCCTCTGTACGTGGTGTTTGATATGTGGTGTTCGTCATTTCATCATCTGTCTGTTCCCAGGGGTGCACACTGCAAGTTTCTTAACATGTGTAAAACCAAAAAACATTATTCTTTATTTATTGATCCTAGCAGTCCATTTACATTGTAGAATGATGCATATATAAGTGATTGTCTGCCTTTTAAATTGTTGATTCCCCCACCTTAAGAATGAGAAAAAAAAACTTATTTTATATTCTTAAAAATAAATAAAATAAAGTTATTTTTAAGTGTACATATAGGCTTTAAGAAAATGCATCCTCACGGAACAGCATTAATTATCTTTTTTAATCTATAACATTATAGGCCTACTGAAATATTTGCTCTTAATTCTGCTCTTGCATGACTTATAAGGAGTTAAAACACTTTTTAAAAATTAGATTGAAGCATGATGAAATTAACATACCCCGTGATATGTTTGCAAGCAGATGTTTAGGTTGTTTTCAATGAGATGCTTGTCATTGATCATAAACTTCAAAACAATTAATGCACAGACACAAAATGTCATGAATGGATTTGTTTATTAACGTATTTATGCAGTGTTATGCACCGTTTCAGCTCAGAGGCGTATTTCCAGTATTTGTAGGTATCGTGGTCCAGCGTACTTCCCGTTCAAAAAAAATAATGTTATTGTAAAGCGACCATATTGGATTATTTTTTGTTCCCCTCTGAACAAAGAAGCCATGAAAGTTGTGCAACCTGTTTTCTCACCTGCAGTGACTTTTTTTTTTCCATTGTGCTATGATCTTTAAGAAGTGTTACCACTTATGTTTACTACATTGGAGCAAAGGCTTCAAGAGAAAACCTATTCAAATGATGAAATCTGTCTTATAAACAGATATGTTTATATGCAGGTGTAAGATGAAAGCGCCTTTAATGAGATGTGTTTCCTTTATGGTGAACTTTAAAAGAATGAGTGCTCAGCCACAAAAATCTGATGCATTCATAAAACTGTAGGAGCTTTTATTTGTATTTATTACAAAGCTGTATGCACTGTGTCAGCTGAGAGGCACGTGATAGTTGGGTATTTCCAGGATTCGCAGGTATCAGGGCTCAGCATACCTCCCACATATACAGCGAGGCATGAACAGCAGGGCCGTCTGTCCGCTGGAGGATTGGCAGATAATGATCACCTGCTCTCACCAGACAGTCTGTCTGTCTCCCCTCGACTGATATGGAAACACAGATCTCCAAAAGAGTCATCATCTAGTGGAAAAGCAAAGGTACGTCTTTGGCAAGGATTAGAGGGAATCTTAGATTGGCCATTGTTATCACTGGATAGGTATTTAATTTGAGTTCCTCTGCTTTTTAAAACAATAAATATGTGTAAGGCAGTTATTCAGATCTGAGGATATTGCCTTTATCATTATATTCTGAATAAAGCTCAGAATAAGGAGACCAAGGCCCTAATGGCCTCTGTCCCTATAGTTCATATGGCGAACCCTTAGTCAGACCATCAGAAATATATACAACTCCACGATCTCATGGTTTCATTGACAATAAATGTATCATGCTTCCAGAATAAATGTGTAAAAATAATGCACACAATAACATTTGCTGTTTTCAGTTGTCAAAGATTTTTCTCATCAAACCTGTTTCCCTCAAATTACATTTTAATGCTTTTATATAATTTTTCAATTAATCAATAAATTCCATTAACTAATTTCCAGGGAACAGAGTTACATTCAGCAGAGCTACACAGTGAAGGGCTAGAATAAGTGAATATGAAGTATAATGCACAAACTGCACAAAAACATCCCATTTTTGACAGAAAATATAATGATCTTTAATTCTTGAACATCAAGGCTCAGGTGGTCAACATAAGCCGGTATAAAAACTGAAAGGAAGGAAAGTTCCAGGAAAAACTGTAAACACTGTCCTGTTTTCTATCACAGAGAAAGCTAGATTTACCTCCTGATGTCATTTGAGCGAAGTGAGGCGCCAGGCTAAACACAATCTGTGTAGTTTGAGCTATCTGAGACTGATGAAGAATGCGGCAAAACTGCCAAAAACAAAGAGCGTGAACGCTGGAATTAGACTTCAAGAGATGAAATGAGAAGTTAAAGCTCTCGAATGTCCTCAAGTGGCTCTCAAGTCTCACCCAGAAAAAAAGAAGAAAAATATTTCAAGATCATGTTTTCAAATGATACGTAGCCTCCAAATTAAAAGGTGTTTGGTTATTCTTTTCTGGCTATAAAATGACAATGGTGGGATATTTTCAGACAAGTTGTATGACAAGTTGAACATACTGAAGCGTCAAGTGCTTAAAGGTCTTTTTTTTTTATTTGAACATGTTAATACAGAGTGCGACAATGAAGCAGCATCGTCAGGAAAGTAACTAAATGAAAATAATTTAATTCATGTTTTTTATCATTCACATCTGTAAATCTTTGCAGCTTTATTGCTGTGAAAAGGCCTCGTCTCAAAAGAGGAAATGCAGAGTTACAGCTCTCGAATGTCAAGTGGCTCTCAAGTCTCACCCAGAAAAAAAGAAGAAAAACATTTCAAGACCATGTTTTCAAATGATACACAGCCTTCACATAGAAAGATGTTTACTTATTATGTTCTGGCTATAAAATGACATTGGTTGGATGCGTTCAGGACTCAGTCGCTTGCACATACACTCGTCAAGTGCTTAAAGGTCTTTTGTTTTTCTTTTCAACACAGTGCAATCATTTTCTGAATGCTCTGCAGTATTTTCTTGCTCAGACTTGTGTTTGTTCTTGATGTTCTCTGGTTTAAACAGACATGACAAAGTTATTAAATATGGGGGCTGTTTATTGCAAAAGTATCTGCTCTGTTATTGTGTGTTAACATGTTCAAATCAACATGTAATTATTGAAATTATGTGTAAAATAATGCCATGATGATAAATATTGAACCAAATGTTATTTGTAGTTAACTATAAAATGTGTTATAAGTGTTCAATTTTTCCTGTTAATCTGATAATGATTCTGTTTGTTATTTTTTATTGCATGAATGGGAAATGTGTTACTTCAACTGTATTATTACACAATTGAATTCAGGTAGTTATTCCTGATCATTTTTGATTCGATTTTTAATATTTGATTATGTATTTTATATTTACTGTTATTTATTTTTATTAGCTTTCTCTGATGTTAAATGTCTTTGAGCATTATTAAAACCCCTATGTGAGAAAAATGTATAAATATTATAATGAGATGTGCACAGTGACACATCATTTTGTTAACTGAGATTAAATGTACCTTCTATAGATGTTTTTAAAAAAGCAGTTTCTGCTGTTTCCTGGCAGAGATGGGAAGTTACAGTTACAATTTATTTGGTTCCAGTATTTTATTTGAATATTGCATTTAGTTTATGACTCTTTTTACTTTCAGAGGTAAATATTTTACTTCTCTGTTTACATTTATCTATAAACATATGGTATGTAATATCAATGTACACCATCATACGTCGTAGTAATATCACTCTTACCTGAGGGAAGCAACAATTTAACAATCAGATGTGGGACATTCTTTAAATGTGTAAGCCTAAGTTCAGTTTGCTGCTAATACATCTCTGTCAGTATTTTTTACATTTTATTATTGCAACTTCTCAGAGCCCTTGTGCCTGCACAGGCTCTTTGGCACATTCCCAGTCGTCAGTATGAGCACTTGAGAGAGAAAACATTGACTTTTCAACTGGCTACAATCAGGAACTTCCCTTCCCTGCAGTCATACCTTGAATACCTTTTATGCACAGATGGTGACTACAGAGATGCACTAGTCCAGAACACAGACTCTGCTTAACAGATCAGGCAGCTCAACACCTTTACTTCTCGTCTTCCTGCGTACTGACATGGTTGGAAAGGTTGAAAAGTTGAAAGGTATGTCTAATCGTCTGTGTGTGTGTGTGTGTGTGTGTGTGTGTGTGTGTGTGTGTGTGTGTGTGTGTGTGTGTGTGTGTGTGTGTGTGTGTGTGTGTGTGTGTGTGTGTGTGTGTGTGTGCGTGAGTGTGTGCCACAAGGCTGTAAATGTTGAGGTTGAGGCAAAGATAGGACACCCTGATGTTGTGAGAGGGAGGATTGACGTCCAGCTGCGGGCACAGGCCTTGAAATGGTGAATCCTCTCACCACACAGATCATTGGATTGATTACCTTCCTGGTAGCTCGGTGCTTCAAAATTAAGTTGTTATTTACACACGTGTACAAATCAGTTTTGAGTCAGCATGTAAAAGCAGGAGCATCTTCTGAGAGAGTTAGTTTTGCTTTTCGAGGAAAACACAACAGGTGTATGAGATGATTTCTATCAATATTCAACTGTGTAACAATTTAAAACTAAACTAAAATGAACTTAAAATAAAATAACTTAAAATTATAATATTTTGCCATGTACCACAGCTTTAAAAAAACACTAAACAGCAAGTGTCATGTAAAAATTATTGATTATAATTTGACTTTGACTTTAAGACAGGAAATGAACATGTGTAGTTTGACGTCAGCGTGTGTGAAACCCGAGTCCCCAGCCGGGCACCTGTCAAGCTGAGCTCAGCGATAAAAGGAAATGACAGCAAGTGTTGTGGCTTCTGTCTGAAGACAAGAAGCTTGTAGTGGAGCAGACCCCTCAACCTACACTAGTCATTTCAGGCACCACTCCCAGATCTGCCTAATCCATGGATTATACTGTACAAGAAGTGTGACTGCTACACTCTGATGTGACGGGCTCTCAAACGGACAAAAAGTCAACCTCAGAGTTAAAACACGAAGGGCTGAGACTCACAAATATTGTATTGCCACATTTCACACGTCATCCTGCACATGATAAAATACGACTAATTAATGTCACTACACTGACACTGCTTGTCGGCTGAATTCCCATATAAGGTGTGGCCTCTCTTTCAGGTTATGAGATACTCTGAGTTCCCTGTTCAGTTCACGATGCCACTGACCCATGCCTCCTCCTCCCACAATGCATCTCTTTGTAACGCTCCACATGATGGCCTGTCAACCAGCCCTGTGCCAGTGTGGCCCTGCAGCCCACATCCCCAGTAAACCACTCCTGATTCCAGCGTCCACTATTGTTCGAACAGGCTGCATGAAGTGAGGTTATCACACTTCCAAGTCACAGAAGATGATACATGTTGGTAAGTGTAACCACCATTTTCTCCAAACATCATTAAAGTCATTATCAGTCATGGATGAGTACTTGACGGGATGCTGACAGGTTTAAAATAAAATAACAGCGTTGCACCCTGATGTCAATTATCAAAGTAAATCCTGCGCCAAGATAAATACAGCAGGGATTCCTCATTGACAGATCACATGCTGGATGCTTCTTTATTGCTGGTGTGATTATCTTCATCCACAAAGCGATATTGTTTCATTGAAGAGCCTCACAACATCACAGACATATTTCAGTTTCTCAGTTCACACTTTTTAATATCAAGTGCTGTTGTTGTCATCTAAAGGGACTTTTTTAATTATTTTATCGCACAATTACTGGACAGAATCCGACTGTGGAGATTCCTGTTTGACTTGTTTCCACGCTGCACATCAGCTTTTATGCAGAGCCCTGCTGCAGTGGGATCCTGTCTCTCCCACTGATCTCAAATAGCAGTGAAGTTTGTGACATCTCACTTGACATCTGATTTACATCCAGTGAGCCTCTCCCAGTCGGCAGGGTGCAGATGATGTTTGTGTGATAAGGACACTGCCAAATACCGGCCTCGCCTGAATAACCACTGTCTCATGTTCCAACATGAAAATATGTTATTGGCTACTTTTTGCTTTGCATAGAAATAATTCTCACAAACTTTTATGTGTGTGTTAAAAACAGATTGCCTCTGTCAAAAGTACAGACAGCTCACAACCACCATCCCCTTATGTCCAAGGATGGTTGCTCCTACAGTACATGTCATTCACATTTGTCTTATAGTTCTATTTGCTTGGCTTCATATAATAATTATAATTATTATTATTATTATTATTATAATTCGTAGATAAAAATGACTTATAAACCTCTTTCTGTATCAACTTGGGTTTGGATATTGGACCATTTGCTTGGAAGACCTCTGGTAATTGTCCATTTATTACTCTCCTCTGCCATCTTGTGGAGGTGATTAAAAAAGACAACGATCATTCAGTGCTATGGATGAATGGCTGAGGTGGAGGCTTAGTAAAAGGTCCAGTGTGTAAGATTTAGGTGAAAGGGATCAATTGGCAGAAATTGATATAAAATAATCCTAGTGATGTTTTCACTAGTGTGTGATCACCTAAATTGTATGAATTGTTCTTTTCTTTACCCTAGAATGGGCCCTTTATATTATCTACTTTATATTTACATCAGGAGCGGGTCCTCTCTATTCAGGCTGCCATGTTTTTTTACAGTAGCCCAGACTGGACAAACTAAACACCGTTTGAGTTTTTATGACGACTAAAAGCTACCACAGGTTCTCTTTCATGTTTGGAAGGGTAAGTTGAGGTGAGGGGTATTCAACGGCAACATGCAACTTCACCACTAGATGTCACTAAATCCTACACACTGAACCTTTAAGACCACAATCTTAGATGTCTTTCAACACCAGTCCTGATTTTAGTGGTGGGTAATCAAATAAAGATGTTTGAGTAAATTAAAAATCACATTTAAATTTTGCCAGTAAGAAAAGATAAGGCAATATAATATAGGGTTAATAGAAACATGTAAGGATAAAAAACAATAATAATATTAATACTAATAATAAACTACATAATTAACTGTAGAGGAGGTAGTCAAGTCACAATTACAAGGCAAACAATATATCCACAAGACTCGTGACTTATGTCATGTAAGTCTGAGTAGCAGCAAAGTTTAGTGTAGTGCACCACAGTCTATTAGTGTTTGTGTGTGTAGTATGGAAGTAGAAAGTAAATTGTATCTGTTATACACCTTGATGTCTGTATTTTCACTCCAGTCATGTATTATCTGCTTGCATAAAGTATAAATTTGTATTTCTCTTATTCTGTTGTATTTCTACATTCTGGCAGCAGAGGGCAGCAGACTGACACACTTCAGAGCTGCAGCATGATGCTGAATGTAATTTCTTTTTGATGCCATCATGTTCATGTTTTTGAACTATACAATAAAATACGTTTTATTGCATTACAGTAAATTTGTTCCAAACCACAGTGTACACTTTCTTAAAAAAGAAAAAGAAAAACATTACAATGAACGGCAAACTAAAACATTCAGGGGTTTGTTCTATCTCTGAAAGTTTTACCAGTGAATGCAGCACAACAGAGATGTTGTCGATACACAGGGAAGATTCTCGTGTGTTTAACTTCTAATTAACCCCTTACTTTGCCTTCAGACATCACAAACAAGGAGCCGAGCTGTAAGCAGGATGATCCTTTAGGAGTTCATACACTGTGGGGTCTAACCCATGAATTAAAGGATCTTCAAAACAAAGGGGCCTTTTTTTGACATGACATGGATTCAGGCTCGAAAACGCCTCAATGCTTGAAGAATGTTTTGTGTTATGTCCCGCGGTGACTCTATAGTTTTAATTCTCCTTGACTTGGTGAAATGGTTTGGTAAACAACATCCAGCGTTTGGACCTGGTGACCCCCTCGGTTGCTTCATTCCGACACGTACCGTTCCAGATAACTTTGAAGTCAAAGACAAAAAGAGGAAAATGTATCCCCGGGGTCTTTGGAATTCATGCGAGCGGCCACAAAAACAACACTTCATCAGGGGCACCATTCAGAAGGGTGATCAGCAATATATGGGGAAATTCAAATGAGAAGCTTTGTGTGAGGCAAAAAGCCAAAGAGATTTGTCTCGTCCCTGGCCCCTTCCTCCTTTTTTTTTGTTACCATCCTCTCATGAGTGACTTTGATGTGGACAAAATGATTGAAAGACAAAGCGACGTGGCTCGATTTAATTCCAGCGGAGAATAGATTAGTGGGATAAGTGGGTGAGGAGAGGGGAAGCGAAGAAGCCCAATGCAGTTTCATAAGGGAGATGCAAGAAAATCACATTTCAGCCAGAGCCAGAGTATCAATCTGCCAAGGGGGAGGGTGTGTGTGTGTGTGTGTGTGTGTGTGTGTGTGTGTGTGTGTGTGTGTGTGTGTGTGTGTGTGTGTGTGTGTGTGTGTGTGTGTGTTAGCAGGGTGTGAGAAAAAGGAGCTCCAGTTGATCGCTCTTTAGAAAAGGCCCCTCACTCTCCTGCTGGGTTCTCCTCAGCTCTTGTCCTCGTGGTACAATGCTGGTGGAGCGGCCGAGTCCCCCACCCCACCCATGTCCCCCTTCCTCTCCCCCACCACCACCACCCATGTGCCCCCCAACTGCCCTCCGTGTGCTGGAACTACGCTGACTGCCTGGACCCCAGACCCCAGCATATGGAGGCCAGACCATGGAGCTCTGGTGTCCAATGTGCTCCACAGCTGGGGCTCTGCTGGAGTGGGCAGTGGAGGTTCATCCTGCCACATGCTCACTGCTGTGTCGCTTCACTCCCACTGTTGAGCTCCTCCACTGGTGCGGATAAGCTGTAAATTGAAAAACTTGTAAGGTCAATTAACTCAAATTATGAAAAGAATAAACATGTTTTCTCCCTTTGCTCTGAGGGATAGACTATGGACTATCTCACTTAAACTGGTTTGGTGACATCTGTCTAAAGCCAACATTTCAGCCTGTCATCATTTTTGAAATAATTGCTTAAAACAAATTTTTATAGAAACGTTTTTCAATGCCTGATTATTGACTATTTGTAAACAGATGTTGTTTGTTTTTAATATTTCTTTTATGTTATCTTTCCTGTTTTGTTCTGTGTTTTCTTTATTACCATGTATTTTGTTAAGCACTGAATAACCTTGTTTATAAGTGCCATAGAAATAAAGTTGTATTATTATTGTTGTGTTAGGACTAGGACTAGAAATGGGGGATAGGGTTACACGGTCACACTGTAAACAACAGTGCCACAGTCAGCTGGCCAGGACCCTGAAACTGAACCAGCTAATTGCAATTCAGCCATCCTTCATTTTTAATATCCAAAACCTGTGTTTTTCCTCCTGCATTAAAACATCATCCATCAGAAACATGTACAGAGGTAAATGCAACTTAGTTTTAGTGCTAAATTCAATGAAAATGTATTTAACATGGTTAGTTATCATCTCTTTCCTGTTCCTGTCCACAGATGAAGCTTTTTTTAGTTTAAATCTGTATGAAAACATTTTTTTTATGCTGCTGAAAACTGTTCATTTCAATGTATAGACCTTTATTAATTAAACATTGGACCTGGGATTGACTTGAGTGTTCTTGTTCTCAAGTCTAATATTGCGATTGTTTGTCCTACATACCTGAAGCCTCAAGTCTGAAGCTCTGGGGCCTGTTTATATAAAGCGACACATTTTCAATATTTTCAAAAATCTTTTGCAAATTGTACATGAAATCTCTATAAACATTAAGTGAATCCAAAATTAATATTTTATAAACTAGTGCAACTAATTCATTAAAATACCAGCTTTAAGCTCAACATCATGCTCAGTAAGCTACAACTACATGGCCTCAATTAGGCCTCAGGACAAGCAGATGCAGAAGAATACACTACAGTATGTGATATGTGAAAAATGATTTATGTTACACGCATTATTAAAAGAAATTGTGGGAACTTTTGGGTTTCTCAATAATATCGTCAGGTCTCGACCTTACGATGTAAAGTATCTTGAGATTATGTTTATTGTGATACGAACAAATTTGATTTGATCAGAATTTGTGCAAGAACAAATACATACTGATATGTCTGCTCAAAATTGACGCTAGATTTCATACCACCTTCACAAAGACACAGGACCAACTCATAAACTGATCTCCAGTAACACAAACACATTCACAAAGCATCAAGACTCCTCAAATCAAACTGTGAACCAAGTACACTTGTTCAGCTACAGTGAGAGATTCCTTGGTTTAGGTCCCGACCTCAAACCCCTCGATTCCAACATGAACTAATGTTGACTCACGGCAGGAATATGTGACCATTCTGATGCTAATGGTAAATTTAACCACCCACCTACTCACATAGCCCCCCCCCCCTCTCTCTGCTGCTCCACTCATCCTGATCACAGTGTGGGTGAGAGAAGAGGAGAGGGAGATGGATAGAGAGAGTAGAGGAGGGAAAAGGGGAAAAGAGAAAGATGAAAAGAGGAGTATGACACGAGGGAGCACTTGTCAACTTCTACTGGGTCACAAATCAAAATGTCCATTGTTCTGCATCTTAAAGATTTGTGTTCATCCTGCGAGTGGACTGTGGGCAGGTTCAAGGTGATTTGTGATCAGAGCGCTCATGCTTCTTACCTGTCTGGGTGGCTTTGGCTGTCAGGCTCAGGCTGGTGGAAACAAGGGTCACCAGTTAGCGCTTTGACCCTTTAATACGGGGGGGGGCTGCTTGCTGCTTGGCCTGGCATGGCACAATACAGTGCTGGAGCAAGCACAGGTGGTCATTAAAACTGCTGTAATCCCCTCCATGAATAGCTCATGGGCAGTAAGACACAGAGAGGACGGGAACGGGAGAGAGACGGGGGAGAGAAAGACAAAGAGAAAGAGACACACAGGGCAACAAGGAGAGAGAGAGAGGGAGAGAGGGAGAGAGAGGTGAGGGTGGGGAGTGTTTGATGCTTGGACCGCGGGGCTCTTTAGCACAGTCTGCAGGCCGCGCTTCAGAGCGGATGTGTTAACAGTTTCAGGCTCAATGGAGGGAGAAATCCCCACAAAGGGAGGTGTACAAATATTGTGGGAAATCCTCCCGCTCTTTAATATTTCATGAAGGCCGACAATCTATTCATGGGACTCCATTCCTTTGGAGGGGCCCACATTCAGGCTCACTCCGCAGGCTCAATGGGCAGCCCTTAATTGAGTGCCCGCTCATTCTTTGGCTCCCTGGCAGATTGTTCCCCATGAAAGCCCCTGCCTCTTCATCCTCCTCTTCTTCTCCCTGAGAGTGGCCAAAGAAAAAGGGGGCATGCCTTACTGGTGGTGCATGTGGGAGGGTGAAATAAGTAAAGGGGTGGTTTGGGGGGGGTGAGGGTGGGGGGTGTCTGTGGATCAAATATGATAATAGGGCAAGAGGGGTTGGTAGTGCGCAGAGGGTTAGGGGGTAGGGGGCTAATCCTCGGGGTGGGCGATGGAGAGAGGGCAAGAGGAGGGGGGTTTGCATTCCCCCGGATGGCAGGAGAGCGCATGGCAGCGTGTCTGAGGTGTGTGTCTGAGTGTGGGAATGTGTGTGTGTGTGTTTGTGTGTGTGTGTCTGTGTGTGTGGGAATGTGTGTTCGGTGTGTGTGTGTGTGTGTGTGTGTGTGTGTGTGTGTGTGTGTGTGTGTGTGTGTGTGTGTGTGTGTGTGTGTGTGTGTGTGTGTGTTTGCTGGGCAGGGCCTGGTTAATGCTGTATATGACAGAGAGTTTGTGTGAATCGTCACACTCGTCATTTTTGCATCTGCAGGAGAAAAATATCAAGGGAGCTTTTAGGACCCAAGAAGGTCAAATAAAAGACTTTCTTGGTTTGCATAATGGGAAATGTAATTGTTTGGGAGCTTGACCTATACAAGAGACTAAAAGTCAGGAAATACTGCCTCTGCTGCTTTTTTCCATCTGCATGTATTTGTTTGTCTGTTGCTCTGTTTGTTAGCTGGATCATGCAGAAACTACTGGTGGGAATATCACGAAACGTAGTGTAAATATGTGGTATGGGTCAGGGAGGAATCCATTCAATTTTGGTGCATATCCGGATCAGGGGGCAGATCCAGGATTTTTTTTTTTTCACTTTCTTTAACATTGCGTTTTTCAACATGTTTGTTTATTTCTCAGAGAATATATCAGGGAACTTAATGAAAAATCCTTATTTAGCTGACGTATATTTATGAATATGTACAATTTGATGCAGATCCCAATAGCAATACAGATCTAGTGAATTTAATGGTGGTTTCACAAGGGGACTGTTTGGATCTGTCTCTCTGTATAGAAGTACAATACTAAATCTCCAGAGTACCCCTGTGAGTTAACTGTTGTTATTCATTTTGTTTTAATAAATGCAACAACAAAAAGTTTGAGTGCTCCCCCTAGTGTTTGTGAATGCACTTCTGATTTATTAGTCAAATATTTTGACCCCGTAAAAAGTGGATTTTAAGGATCTCTTATCCTCCGTTTCAATATCTCCTCACTCTGATGCATCCGACTGTGTTGAATATTTCATTAATTGTTTTAATTTTCCATTCGTGTAGCACAGAGACTCGATTAAGAAAACTCAGACTGTGTGGATGAAGATGTTACAGATGAATGTTAAAACTCCATCATAAATGTTCACCTCATGCCTGCACTGAGCGCTTCATCCGGCCTAAGGCCACCTCAGTGTCCAGGCTCAAGGTGGACGGCCAGCTGGGAGGTTGACCTGGGGGGCACGGGCATAATCAAGGATCCTGCCGGCCTCCAGCTGCAGCCAGGACTCCTGATCCCTGATTAAAGGTCATCCTGTTCCTTCTAAGGGCCTGTAAGACCCTGGGAGCCTGGCTCACACCCCAGTGACACCCCATCTCCGCTGCGATGTGTGTCCAACAGGCTTATGCCAGCTCATGAGGAATGGAGAAGACCTGCAGAGAGGAATCCCAGAGAGAGGAAAATCCTCTACATCCACAGCACAGACTCACAGGCACACACGCAAGGATAGACACACACACACACACACACACACACACACACACACACACACACACACACACACACACACACACACACACACACACACACACACACACACACACTGGATGCTGGACTGTCTGAGCACCCCCTGGTGGAGTGTGGCAGAGCCATGCTAAATGGATTCTGCGGAGGAAGAGATTTAAAGCTTTCATAGCGCTCAGTGTGTTCCAGGCGGCCGCACCTCAGGGCTTTGATGGATTGTACTCAGGTTCGTTTCTGGATTTACTGAGAGATTCTGAAGGACTGACCCAGCTATGGCTCAGTGCTGCCGGGATTTCCTGTGATCTGTGTGAACATGGGAACATCTATCTATCTATCTATCTATCTATCTATCTATCTATCTATCTATCTATCTATCTATCTATCTATACAACTGTGTATGGTAAAAAAGAAAGTACTTTGGTTAAATCTTGTAATATGATTGTACTTTGCTTGTTAACCTAACAAGTGCAGATGATTAAATTCTCTGACTTAATCCCTGGCGGCACATGGGCTCAGGAGGAAGTGGTTCAGCTCTAATCCAGCCATCTCCGGATATGGGAGACTCTCACCACGCCACTCCACTGGGCCTTTGTATCAGCAGGTATTAACGCCACAAGTGCCCCCTCAGACTGGGATGGGCACATGATGGAGGAACTGCTGACTGGCTTGGTTGAGCGATCTAAGAATTCAGAGTTGACGGCAGGTTTTATTCATCAACGTGTAACTTTGCACAGCTTTTCCATGACTACATCTCTCTATATACTGGAACTAATTAAAATTTTTAGATGTTCCTGCTTAATAATTGAAGTTTTTATCATTATTGCTCTGGTATGCACCAAAGTGTTCCTTTAAAAAGTTTGACCTGCCGCAGCCCTGGTCTATAAATTAATTCTGCTAAGTGGCAGCATGCAACCCTGGATTATTTATACTTTTACTATTGGTCGGGGTGTCACTTAGATAAACACAGCGGAGGTTCATCTCATCTTGAGCACAAAAAGCCAAAGTGTGCCGTTACCAATGGCTCCGCTGAACTTTGACCCTGATGGGTCACAGACAGCGTTTGTCCCTCGGTAATTGGACAGAAGGGCCCTTTCGCTCTTCATTTAACCTTTGGGGTCCAAATCTTTCTTTCCCCGACTACCATAAAGCCCCTGGTCCTGACCCAGTGTTTTCAGGCCTATCTTTCCACCCCCATCATGGGCCTTTGAAAGCTGGAGAAAAGCTGGAGTGTGCTTGCCCTGTCAGAGACAATGGCAGAGTTAGTGACCCTTGACCCCACAGGCTGACGCCTTTCTTCCTGGATCAGGCGCTGCCTTTCGCTACGGTGGGTTATTACTCCACAGCTTGGCAACAGAAAGAGGGTAAACACTTGTTAAGATTCTTCTTCTCTCGGCTCTCCCCCAACGTCTTTTCTCTCTCAGTCGCTCGGCTTATATTTTTTTCTCTTTTAGGGGGTTTGTGGGTCTGTTTAAGGATGGACAGGAGCTAAGGCAGGTCTTTTGTCTGAAATTCAGGCAGCAGCTTCATAATCCATCATTCTGCCGACTCTTTGTCACTGGTCCAAAGGGGACAGGAGTAACAGCAGTCCTGAGAATGAAGGAAAATCAAGTAAAGTCATGTAAATTGTTTAGAAATGCATGTGTTTGAGTTTAGAAACATTTGGAGTCTTTTATCAAAGTGTTCCTGGTGTACACTGTCTACTTTTGAGAGAGAAATAACTTCTGGTAGTTCATATTTCCACTGCTTAGACACCGGTCATTGTATCTGCACTGTAGAAAAGGAACTTTCTACAAAGGTTTTATTAGTGAGCTTTATTTTGTTGACTAAGCCGACCTTGTTATCTTCACAGGACTAATTCTGCTTTTGGTTCTTGTGGCTCCCGGGTTTTCAGTCCTGTGGAGGCATTTGTTGTCTGATTTCCGTGACTCTAAATCCAACAAAATTGGGATTTCATTCAATCTTAGAAGTACTTCCTCTTCTTAATCTCTGGAGTGCTGCCCTGGATCCTTGCGTGTCACTACAGTGTTACCAGGGAGACCCTGCTGGCCTCGTCAACGCTGCAGCGGTCACCGAGGAGAGACATCATGCGTCCAGATGCTGAGCATGCGGCCGCCGCGAGAGGAGCATCCTGTGAGGTGGCCACAAACATATGGGCTGAAAGGGAGGACTCCTCTGGAGATGCTGGCCTTCTCCTCGGGGACAGAAGTCCATTGTCCAGGCCCTGCCCTCCATGCCACTTAATGGTGCAGAACAGCATTGTACAGTATTGTAAACTGCTCTCTGCTCCTTTTGCCCTGTCGGGCCCTCAATAGCATGGCCCTCTCCCGCTTTCCCCTTCACTCCCTCTAACTCAGTGGGTGTTTTAGTGCCCTCTTCTTTCATCCCTTTCTTCGGCCGCCTCCTCCCTTTGCTACTTCTGCTGGGTTGCTCAGTGTTCTTCTGAGTGATGGTCTAATTGTCCAGGAACAATTAAGCCATCTGATTTGTCCCCTCTCCTCTTGTCATGTCCACTTTGTTTTAGAATGGGGCCGCCTGAGTACAGGAAAGGGCTGGAGGTCACTTCAATATCTGTCTGGGCTTTAATGGTAAGCCCCGCTCTATGGTCCTAAATAAGACAAAACTTCCCAAATAGGGATCCATTTAAAACACGAGACGTTACCGCTTAAAGTTTCTCGCCATTAACAATTTTCTAATACATCAACTGCATACAACTTAAATTCATATGTGCTATCAAGAAGCTGGTGGAGAGTCAGACCTCCCAAAACAAGAGGAAAAGTGATTTATTGCCTCTTGTCTAATAATCAATCCACTTTCAGCCTCCTCCTTGTCGGCCCAATAAACCTGTCTCTCCTTCTGTAGAAGCCAAGACATATGTTCCCGTTTAATAGACAGGTGAACCAAACAGCTGGGAGACAGCTTTGCCCAAGATGGGATGTCTGCACACTTTACCCCCGCCGCTCCTATTGTTAGTGTAATGTCACATCTGTGACCCTGTCTGCTCCCTTCCACCATTCTGTCTTTCATCCTCCTTTCTGCTCATACCTTCCGCTCCATTTCATGCTGTCTGGGTTCCTCCTTATACGTGTGGAGGCAAGGCTCGACACTGTAGCGCTGCAATGAGACGACCAGGCCCTCAGGTCTAATCCTGTTTTAATTTGACCCTCCTCCTCAGATCAGCAGCAATTTCTCATGTAAACTGAATTTGTTTCATTTGAGACAACATTTGCTGTGCCAATGACATTTTCTTTTCTTGTTTCTACTTAGCTTCACTAAGGCACACTTATCCAATATCAGGTAGATGTGGATTTCCACAGTGGACTACATTTTTTTCTTAGGATAGACAACAGGACTAAAGCCAAGACTGAAACATCCACACATCCACCCCCCATGTCCGACTTCTTTTCTTATACCTTCAGAGCCAAAAAATGAAAAAGAAAAATCAAAGAAGAACATTAAATACAAGGTGAAAAACAGGAATGCAGTTGCTGCCGTGGACAACAGGAGGACTCTGAGTGCATCATATGCTGTGTCCTTTTCTAGTCGAGAGATCTTTGAATACATATTGAAGGGTTGTCATCATTTATCATCGTGACACTAAATGAGGGAATAACTTTTGGACAAATGGTGATCATCCCTCCAGTCAGTGAAGAAGTTTTTGTGGGAGCTCAGTTATCTTTAACATGACAACCATCTGTAAGTATTACAAAGCTAGCATTAAGAGGTTGTTCAATGTTGCTCCTGGGTGAAGTATTGAATAAAAGTTGTAAATTTGCTGTTGTGCAATCTCATTTTTCCACTCCTTGAATGTGGTATTTGTCTTTTGGTTTTACCTCTTGTGACAGAGAATTGACTATTCACTCATCCACAATAAGCTTAACTTACAGCTGACTCATAGAAACTGTTTTTTGGGGACCTTGAAGTTGAGATCAGGAGTGAAACTTTGGTTTCAAACCTGTAGTCGACCACTTAAAGGTTCAGTGTGTAGGATTTAGGTGAAAGGGATCTATTGGCAGAAATTGAATATAAAATAATCTTGGTGATGTTTTCACTAGTGTGTTCCATCTAAATTGTACAAATTATTGTTTTCTTCACCTAGAATGGATCTTTTATATTTGTATACTTTACATGTACATCAGGAGAGGGTCCTCTCTACGGAGGCCACCATGTTTTTTTTCCAAATTGGACAAACTAAACACCTTTTGAATTTTTATGACAACTGAAGGCTACCATAGGTTCTCTTTCATGTTTGTAAGGGCAGGGTGAGGTGAGGGGTATTCAGCTGCAACATGAAACTTCACCATTAAATTCTACACACTGAACCTTTAAGTTAATGACTGGTGTAGTATCAGCAAATCTGTACCTGCTCACTTAAAACAAGTTCTCTGGGAGCATTAATAATAATGGAGAAGTCACCGTATTCCCAACACCTACAACCACTAAAGATAAAATACAATCCAATATAAACAGAAAACCCCATCGTGCAGTTGACAAAAAGAAGTGAACTTTATTGTTCAGGCAGTTGACGTTTGTGTGGCAATTGACGATGCCCCCGGGGTCTTCCCACAACAACCAGGGACGAACCATTTAGGCTTTAACTTTTTATCTCAAAACGTCAAACATAAACTCACCAAACTCTAAACATAAACTTGCCAGCATCTTCTGCTGGCATGTCAGCTCTGCAGCTCAGCAGTGTCTCTTCCCATGAGTGTCTGTGTCACTCATGTGTCTCAGCTGTGCCAATCCCCTCTCCCTGGCTCACCTGGAGGTGCTCACTGAGCCACCTCCACAGCTTGTCTTTTGTGTCAGTAGCAGCAAAGGGTAGTGCCTTGCTCATGGGGCTCATTTGGGAAAGATGTGAGTATTGTAGTATAGGCCGGCCTGCTGAAGCAAATTTCCTATTTCCTTTTGTTTGGATTCATCATTTATCACTCAGGATTTTAAACTCCCAATATGAAGATATGCTAAGAATGTAGTTGTTATGCATTACACACAGCATGTCACACTAAAGGCTGGTCATAGTAAAGGTCGCTCAAACTAAAAAACATGTTTTCCCCCAAAGATGATAAAGCTAACATCATTTTTTGTATTAGACAGGCTGAGTTTTTTTCTCCATATCCCAGCTAGGGGTTAATGATCTGCTTGTGAGGGCTCGCTGTGTGACAGCAGTGCAGGGCACTGTGGTGCTAATGAGAGAAGAGGACGGCCAGGCCTCCCCTCCCGCACATACAGCCCTTTGTCTCTCTCTCTGCCCCCCATCATTAGCTTAATGTGGCCCTCTCCCTCACTAAAAGGACCACTGCCAGTTTGGCAATGGGTTCACAGATGCAAATCCCTGCCCAGTGCTAATGGAGGTAAATGAAAATTAATTGATTCTCATTCAAAGGTCTTTTCAGTCGCCTGTTCTCTCTCCGTGTTTTCTTAATATGCAGACCTTACCTCCTCAACAATACACGCTCACCTCGACAGTTCAAACATATTGCGGTGTACTTGCCATTGCTATGCAGAGTGGGCAACACAAAGGCGAGCAAGGGGGCACATCGTCCTGACACCTCGGTATGTATGAGATGTGTACCTTTGCTCTCTGACCCAAACCATCAGCCTGGGGTGAGGCCGACTGCTTAAACAGCTATAAAGCCAACCATTACCCAGCATTCAAATCTGTCTCCAGAATTCAAACACAACTTCTCTCTTTGCTCCTGTTAAAGTACTGTATGTACAGTATACGTGTGTATATCCTTCCACGTTCTGAGCTACTCTGTAGATTTTGTTCTCTGTGTTCATGATATGAATTCAACTCTGCTGAACAGGTTAATCAGAGCTTCACGTCAGAGCTGGAAGTGTCCCTATTGACACTGGAACACCATGTGACCAAGGAACAGAAACAAGTTGTAGAGTCGTTCAGAAAGACAATAAAGGGAGATTTCACCAATCTTAACCATCAGGTCAGTGTAAGCCCAATCTCGGCTCCCATCAGCTAACTGGCACAGACACCATGTCTAGTGGTTTCTTTTATCACATGTGTCAAATCGCTCAAACATGATTGGTCACGCTGTAAACTTGTGTCCCTCACCTACAGATTCTGCATATTCACATGTAGAATCTGTTTAAGAGATTAATGTAAAGCACCTTTATACTTTAAGTGTCCGTGAGTACACAAGGAAAAGCCATGGTCAATGTTGTCATCAGAGGGTGTACGCAAGGCTCTGTGTGCATGTCTGCATACCCTTTAGTTTGTTGTGTCACTCATACTAACAGTGAATGAGCTCCACTACGTTACAACTGCACTGAGCTGAGCTGGGGAAAAAATGTGCACTCGTGTTAAACTCTCTGTATTTGGTCCTGATGTCACTGAGCGGCTGCTCACATGAAACTCTTTTAGCTTTTTATGTTTTAGGGCTAATTACAGGACACAAAGCAGTTGTTCCTCTTCTTGCATGGATGTGAGGGAGCTTTTCAAAGTATGAAAAAATATCCCTATAGATGAGTTATCTCAGCTTAGGCTAAAGCCTAAAGCCTATTACAAACTAGAGCTGGATGGAAATAAGTGATCATTTAGACAAGGAGGGTGTAATTAAAGATGCTATCCAGTTCCATTATGTAAAATGTAGGATTCAGCATTTTTGGTGCCATATTGCCCCATATTTAAAACTAAATGTCAGGATAAACTGGCTAAGGTGCTAAAATATTGAGCGTTCCTTTCATAAAAGTCCTCAAGCTATTTAGAAGTACAATGTAAAATCAATAGATGATTCCTTCAAACCACAAAAAGAAAACTTAACAAGACACTGCAGTTCATCATGTTGCCCGACCAAAAACTTCCTCCTTGTGCTATCTTGAGATCTGATAGCAGGAAGGTAATCAGGCCTTTCAACACCTCTCGATACAGCCATGATAATGAGCAATGATGGATGGGAACGTCACCAGTGGTAGATAAGGAGGCTCGGCTCCTTTGGGTCCCTTCTGCTCTGCGGCTGCCTGACCGGCCTGTTTGTTTACCAATCAATTGATCACCCTCTGTTTTTCTATTGTCATTAACCAAACCTCCTCTGCTCCTCTTCCTTCTCCCCCTCTTTTGCAAGCCGAGTGGCAGAAAACGGAGGACTAGTGAAACATTAACCAGAGGGAGGAGAAGTGACAGTGATGAAGTGGCCCTGGAGGGATGATGCCGTTGTTATCTGCCAATGGGACGATTGTTGGCGAGCCTGTAAACTGCCAGCCGAGGTCAGATGAGGGGTCAGAGTGGACTTTCAACCAGGCTTTATCCTCCAGAGGAGACACAGGCTCATTATGCTGATATATGAGACCATATTAGACAAATATACGACTTTAGAACCAAAAAGGCAAAAGTAAATGCATGGATTTTTATGCCTCCTCTAAACAAATGGGATGTTATTTGCATCAGTGATGCTGTTTAAGGAGTTCTTCAGGAGCCTCCAGGTTGACATGAATGAATATATGGCTGTTATAGCTGTGTGAAAGCCTCATTGCTGTGTATCTCCCTGAATTTATGGAAAGCTGGGAAAATTGTGCACATGGTGTTTATCTCAGCGAGTGAAAAACACCCACGACCTCCCAGGAAGTACCATTCATATAAAACTGAATCACATTCAGCAGCTCTGGCCAATGACAGATAGCTTTACATCATTCCAGAGACCATACCGTGAGAGCACAGTGCCCATCAATTTAACAAGCAAAAATGTACAAAAATACAATCCCCCCCCACCACACACCACCACACACACACACACCCACACACACAGACACATCCACCTTACACCGAAGTTCACACATACAAAATCACACAAAAACCAACACGTTTCAGAATCTCAAACCAATCAAACCCAATAAAACCAACAAAGCTGGGCAAGTTTTTTGAGTAGGCTATGAAAGAAAACGAGAGATGGCCCTACAATGAAAGCCAGTGAAAGGAGGGCCATTTGCTAAGCTATCATTCATGAGGTATGGGTCCCATGCCTGTACAAGCTTGCTCCCAGCTCCACACACTTGTTGCCATTGTGACACACTGGCAGAGAGAAGCCTCTGTAGTCCCGGAGATCAATTCAAACCCTGACAACACCACACTAAACCAGGGTGCCATTTGTTCAGAGGAACCCCCCGAAACCCTTCTCCAAATCTGTCAGGGGGCCTCCAAGGCACTTTGTGCCTATGTGTATGTGTGAATGTGAGTGGGTGGGAAAGGGGGAGTGAGAGAGGAGGTTAATCAAGATTTTGATGCGGACGGGAGTGGGAGGAGGGGCCGTGTGGAGAAGGAGTGTGTGTAGGTGTGGGTGAGAGAGTGAATGTGTGGTAGGGGAGCACGTCATTATGCTGATTTCCCTTTTTCTTTCAAGATGCTAGAAGAATACGTTCTTTTTTTGGGTTCCTTTCGCTCTCAGTCGTCTCCTGCCACCAATGCTGCCCACCTCTATGCAACAGCAAGGGTGGTCAGAGGAACGGAAATCTGGGAATCAGGTCAATTATGGAGGGTGGCTTGCTGATAAGACTGAAAGAAAGGGAGCCAGAGAATGAAGGAGTGCCAGGGGAGGGGAGCAGGACTGCTGTTTTTTTATAATTATCATTTGGTTGAATACCACAGGGTCACTGCAGCAAGCCTGGCCTGACCTGACCGCCTATTTTATCAGATGTGTTGTGACGCTGCTAACTAGATCTGTTCTCATACAGACCTCCCCCTCGAGTGCCACATAGACTTTTTTGTTTTCTCACATGGTGGTGCTCCCTCCAGCAGCTTCACACGCATCCATGCACACCTGCAAATTCTCCAACCGCAGCTTTGTTTTCTGTTTGTGTCCGCACCATTGAAGACGCAGAAAAGACGCAACAAAGCAGGACAATTATTTGTTCTTCACTTAATAAGGAAACCTGAAGAGTCCCTTTCAAACGCTTCCGTGCAGAAAGCCACCTCAAAGCACAACTCCTGTTCAGTTCACACATCCGTGGCCCTGAAAAACCAACCGGGCTGCGTTTCCCGCTGACCGCAGTGTTCGTTTGGGGTCCATGTTGGTTCTAGCTTACAATGGGACAAGTGCTGACCTTTGGCCTTGGCACTGACCCCCTCTCTTCCAGGGGTTAGGTGCTGAGACAGATGTGGGTAAACTTCCCCATGTGAACAAGAGAATGAGGCCCACTTGTTAAAGGACTCTGTTTCTCCCTCGTCTCAGAGCAAGTAAACCACAAAGTGGAAGTTGGGTCTAATTGGGAAAGGTCTGGATATGGGGTTCAAATAGCAGAAGACCAGCTGAAGAGTAGAATAGATAGCAGTGAGGAAATGGGAGGCTCATGAAAAGGTTTTGGTGAGTCCATGCTCCTAATTGGCAGTATGAAAGTGTAATGAGCATCAATAGGGGTGTTTACTAATTGGTGCAACTAATTACACACCTTACAATTGAGCAGAAAAGGAGCAACTGAACCTTTCAAATGAAATATTGATGGAATTATATAATATCCACCTGAGGAGTTTAAAACAATATTTTAAATCAAGCCAAAGAATAAAATCTCAAATCCAAATGAAACTTACAATCTTATGTCTGATCGTTTAGAATCAAATGCATTTGTAGTATGACTCCACTGTTCCCAGTTTCGCCTGCTGTTCTGACAAGACACCAGTAGGTGGCACTCCAGGTCTGAAGGCCGTATGACATGAGCTGCAGGAGAAACTCCAATGATCAGATAATGACAATCAGAGCAGAAACAAATGATAGAAAGTAGAAATAATGATGGGGTTACAATGTATTTGCACCCTTTCTAGCAGCCAATGAGGTCCGACAATGTGGAATACTGTCACTATTCCCTTCAAGTATACGTATGTTTTTTCTAAGAAGTTAAAGTCTGGCTGTTTAAGTGGTTGAGAGTCTTATTAACCATCTTATGTACGCTGATGATTTAGTTGTTTTGGGTGCTGGTTCACAACAACTGCTCAAGTTATGTTGTGCAACTTCAGTATCATGTATCAAATTTAACTCTAAAAAGAGTGTTGTCATGATTGTTCAAACCAAGGAGAGTTCAGACGAGGACATTGTACATTTTTCTCTTCATTCAATCAACCTACCTGCTTTGGCTACTAACTTTGTTTCAGAGTGAGTTTGTTTTTGTACAAGAAACATTCAATAGGCCCATGTTCATTTTTCAGTTGCTTTTAAGTTTAAAAAGCCGACACTCTGCTGGAAGTTTCTTCCAGTTAATGGGGGAGTTTTTTCTCTCCACAGTCACCAAAGTGTTTGCTCGTTGTGGGAACTGTTGGGTTTCTCTATCATTTTTAAGGTCTCGACCTTCTCTGTAAAGTGCCTTGAGATAAAGTATATTATGATTTGGTGCAATATAAATAAAATTGAATTGAAAATTGAATAGATCAATTCCATAAAAGTTATACACATATGGTAACACAAAAAAACTAATTATATTAAGTAATCAGTAAACACACTGGAATTGATAATACCTCTCTATGACTAACCTTTTTGATGTACACTTTAACACGAAAATACACTTGCTACTGCTCTTCACTGATTAACACCATCCAAATGTTAAAGATTTTACCTATTTTTAAACTATTGAATAACGTTTCATATTTGTGGTCTGTGTGATCCTTAACTGTCATTCATTTCAATTGTCAGTCATTTATTTCAAAACTATAAGTATAGATTAAAATCAGCATTCCTTGCATCTTTTATTTCCACTTACTAGATTTGAACACAATTTTATTGCAACTTATCCACAGATCATGTGTCTCAGTTTCCATTGGTGAGTGCATGGGAGGCCTGGTTTCTCATTTTGGTTGCCTGGGTTATCACCAGTAATTTTTACATGCCAGTGAAATACCGAGCCAGAATTCTGCCTGGCTCCTGTCTGGTGAGTGCCGCTGAAACGTAATACTTGAAATACCAGTGGAGAAACAAAGGCCAGGAAAGGTAATAACAGGCCATTTAAATCATCCTAAATGGGACAGCTTGGTTGGATTCAGGGGAGACCTTTTCTTCAGCTGTTCAGACACAGCCCAAAAATGTGAGGGGTGTCAGCCTGGAGCTGCATTTCTCCCAGTGTGTCAGTGGGAGGACGGGAGCCTCGAACGTCCGAGTGTGAACGTCTAATTTTTTTTCCGTGACCAAAGAGTCATAAATATCTTGTTCCTATTGTGTGGGAACTCATCTCGGACATTGTCCCTGTGGATCTGCCCACCGGCAGCCAATAAGTAGAACATGGTCTCCTATTGAGCAGCAGTCTAGCATTCCTGGCATTTCCAGTCGGCTGTCTGGCATAAGGTCGGAAGAGACACCGTCAAGCCGAGAAACCTTGTTTTGGTCCCTTTTCCTGATGAGGAGGCTTTGCTTGTCTCCAGATTGGAATGTCATTGTCTTCAGCGTGTGTTTTCTCGGAACCCAAACACACTCGTTTTGATCTGACACAACCAACATCTGAAGTACTTGCACTGCCACTTATATGACACCAGTTTGGCATCACTTGCTGTTTTATGACTCTTTTTTACTGTCAAAATGGCAGAAATTCATTTCTCCAAAAACGAGTTCAAACATTTTTTAGAATTGAACTTGTGCTTTTTCTTCAAATGCCTCTAACTCTTGACAATTGTATGTGTGGTATACATTGTATTATTAACATGATTTATTAAAAGGAACGTTTTAATAAAGTTGTAGAAATAAACTTCCACAGTTAAATGAGGAGAATGTTAAACCTCTCATAAAGAGCCAGGAGACGGTTAGCTTAGCTTAGCATACAGACCGCCACGGAGGTAAAAGCAGGATTGGCTTTGACTCCAGTTTGAAAAGCATCTGACAAAGAACCAGGAGGGGTTTCTCCTTGCTCCTGGTCTCTGTGATATAAACTTAACTAACTGCCTCATATTTACCTTTACTTTAAAACCATAGCATTCATTGTTCCTATTGTGATTTTTAAAAATATTTATTTAAGTCAGGCGACTGCACTAAATTGCTGCTTTTTTGTGTTCTCTTTCAACCGTTTGTATGTCCCTCCTAAATTTCCCTTTGGATCAATAAAGTATCAATCTATCTATCTATCTATCTATCTATCTATCTATCTATCTATCTATCTATCTATCTATCTATCTATCTATCTATCTATGTGCACACAGGTTCTGAGAAAAAGGCACTCATACATATATGACATAGATAAACTTGAAACTGGAATATTTTATGCACAGATATGAGTGTGATGATATATATTTATTAAGATTTTCTGTATGAAAAACCTTACTGGCTAAGCTTTCGTGATTTTGACTTTATCCAAACCAAACAATATGAAAGGTGGCACTCAGTCTAGTTGAAAACTGGGGAAATGGAAATCATGCAAATCTTCGTCATAAGGGGACATGTGCCAAAAAGGTTGGAAACCAGTGTTAAAGATCCACACACTATCAGGTTCTTCAGAGCAACTTACTAATTAACAGTCAATGCCTAATCATATAACACAACCAAACTAAATGTTAGTTCTATTTTCAGGATGGATTTCCTATTAAAGGCCACAGTCTAATATCTTTCATCACTGGGTTCCTTCCTGCCTCCGCTGCCTCTGCATCCTTCTCCAAATTAAATGAGTGGAGACGAGAGAGGGTGCAGCATCCCGGCCTGTGTCTGGGTTGGCCATGAATTACATCAGTGAATGAATGAAGTGAGTCCCTGCGGGGCAGGAGACGGGCCTGACGCTCGTCCCATGTAGCTCAGTGAAGGCATCTGCCTAATCAACAGTCCAGTGGGAGTCCTTGTTTCATTATGAACTCAACAGTAATTCCCAGGAAAGGTAACCAGGGGCATTCTTGTCCATATTTCAGTATGAGTCAGGATTTATAACTTTCACAATGGAGTCACTTTGCCTTTCATCAGTAACAGTAATTAAAAGTGCTCACAATAATGTTTCTTTTCTCATTGGATCTTAAAATAACCTTGCCTGTTGTATGAATAATACAACATTTTGTTTTCATTTTTCTGGATCATGAAAGAAAGAGTTTACCCGTAGGAAGAGTTATACAGAAAAAAATTACCGGGATAAAATTTGTACTCTCATTTTTTACATGCCAGCTGTAAATGCTAACTCTGAGCTATCTTCTTCACTCTGTATTGTTTATAAAACCTCAGCCAAGGATGTTTTCCACCGTGTTTGTTTGTCTCTCGGTTAGCAGCAATATACAAAAATTACCGGACTGTTTACCACAAAACTGCATGTGGTATGGATCAGGGAAGATCACATTTAATTTAGTTGTGGATCAGGACATTGCTTTTTCACTTTCTTTAGCATTGTAAGATGGGACCTTTTTTCATAGAGAGATTTATGGATCTTTATTTAAAAAATCAGACATGTTTATGGGACTAGTATTGATAAAGTGTGTGTAATTTGGTGCAGATCCAAATAAAAATCTGGATCTAGTGAATTTAAATGTGGTTTCATAAGGGGGCTGTTGGTGGTGGTATGCAAGTGTTGCAACCAAGATAAATCAGAAAAACATCTTTGTCAATGCTGATGAGGAATATTAACTAATTCTTTCAATGCAACATCAGACACATTGCAAAACTAACTTTGTGGTTTGATGCACTCTACCTGCTGTATCTGTAAATGCACATGTTTCCTGTGCAGCAGTGGATTATTAATGACATTTCTGGTGCAACTGCTGTAATTTCTTTCTTCAAATAAAGCAGTATAGATAATGTGCCTTAACTTGTCTGACCACATGTCACAGCGATGTTCCCAACCCACTGGAATTACTTTGGTGAGTTCAGTTTTAGTTCTATCATTAGAGATTATGGCTAAAACTACTACTAGATTTTTTTTCTTCTAATCTCAATAAATGTAGACTGAGTGTATTCTGTGTCCTTTAACATGACATCTTATATATATATAAATTTACATTCAGTGAAACTCTATCCTTTAAACAACAAATCTTCCTCTTTGCTCTCAGATGAGGAGAAAGTTGATTGGGGACATTAACTCTTACTTGCAGTCATAAAATAGTGTTAAAGTGAAAACAGCATGAGCAGTGTGTAAGTGAACCCCGGGGCCCGGTGTTTTACCGCTCTGGATTTAAAGTCTCGTTACTGGGAGATTATTAGACTTAATCTAGTAAAGAAGAGCATGAAGTTCCGATCACCCCGAAGGCTTCTGGGAGCCTTTTGAAACAGTGGGGGAATTCATCCGAGGCGGCCATATGCTACCTCCCTCGTGCCCCCTCTCTGAAGGGGGAGAGGTGCGGCTAATTCTGAAGCGGAGCCCATTCAAACGTCACCTGGGGCACTTAGCTGGCAGGTAGCGCCTCAGCCAGTGGTCAGAGCAGCTCCGCGTGTTGTGAATGGGCTGGGATGTTGTTGTTGATGGAGCACCGGGTCACCCGCGGTGTGGAGGAGGGTGAGCGTTGCCTCAGGGTAGGTGGTGGCTGGATGGCAGCGGAGCGTTGAGGTGTAGATTTGTGACTCTTTGAACTGAAGGCTGCAGGTGGAATGTGCTTAGTCAGCAGGTCACTTTTCTCATCCTGCTTAAGGGGTGAGCCTGCAGAGTCAAGCTAATGCTAATTGTCCTTGATGTGGTGGTCCGTGACTGAGATTTACCAGTCATTATGACCAAACCATTGTCCATATTCACCATCAGCAGCCCAGACCGTTCCTCTTTCATCTAAACAAATCAAAGGATCATTATAAAGTAGAATAATTTAAAAGCTTCCCATTCATGAGAATACTTGTGACCAAGCTCTGCATCTCTACTTCAGTGATGACCCTCCAACAATGTACACGACCAGGACCAATGGTTTGTTGGAGCAGAGAACCTCGCAGCCACAGCTCTTGTTTTTATCGGCTAAATAAAAACATCATGTCCTCCCCACTGTTTCATTCAACATGCGTTTTCAGGCGTGTTCGTATGGAGGCGGATTCAAACTGATATGGAGCCAAAACACTCGTATGGACAGAGATAGTTTCAGTTTGAAAACACTGCTTTCAAACTAAAATGTCAGAGTATGGTTGTAGCCTCCGGGAGTGTGATGCTCAAGACATTGATACAAAAATAAATTACCACATCCTTACACCAAGTTTCGTGTTAACAGACAGGGGTAAAAGCATTGCCTTCTTGTGGGAGGTAAATATATTACAGCTGAAGAATCAAAGTTTGCTTTGGTTGTTAAGTTAATGTTTGATAAGGATATTTTTGAATATTTTCGAATGCTTCTGCTGACATCTTAAACTGCGGTTGGATAATCTTGGTGGTTATCCTGTGAGCCCATACAAGATGCCAAATAAAAACTGAAGGCTATAGCTGAGTAAACATATGACAGCTGAACAACAAAAGAATGGCTTCATGTTGAAAAGAATAAAATACTATTTTTGGCTCTCACTTAGAAGGAGTTGGACAATGGATCATTTAGATTGTGGCTTGTGGCAACACATTTTCATGATTAGAATGATTTTTAATAATCAACAACATTGTCTTCGTAGAAGTCCTATCACCCACTCTGATTGGTTTGGGAGGATTCTTCTATTGTTTTTGCAAATGTTTCTATCCAGTTTATTGCTGTTGTCAAATGCGTCATTAAAAAACCCCCAGAGGTATACAAATATTTCTTCGTAAAAGACTTTACTAGATATTACTTGTGTGAAACTATTCGAAGAGTTCACCACATTTATAAGTAGCTCTAAAGCCCCATTCTACTGAAAAGGCTTTTCTTTAGATACCGAGATGTCGAACAGCAACATGAACGTCTGGATGCAGTCTGCATGACCGGAGCCACTTGAGTCAGGGGACCTGTTCTTCCTCCAGAGGAATCCCTTTGTGTCGGGACAGACCCAGGGCGATTGACCGCGGGGCTTCAGACGACCATCGGAGTATTACAAACATACGCCCGAGCACACCTCAGCCTCACCCCCAAGAGAAAATCCACAGCAGACAACTGCCCCTAAAACAATAGTATAATTTGTTTGAGAAGCTGCAGTCAAGCGGCTGACGAGACGCTGACTTTGCATAAAGTGGCTAGACTTCAAAGAACGCAACAACACAAAGGCTGCTAGTTTCCATAATTGTTTTACAGACTGTTTCTACTGTGATGATACCATCAAAACAAATAGTTATAAACTTTCTGTCTGACTTTTATTAGCAGGAATTGTTGAAAGCGTTGCCGGCGTGTTTGGAGAAATAGGCGTGCCTCTGCTTAGGAGACAATTAAACAGATTAAGCCTGATCAACCTGCGGCTGTAGGGGCGATACAGTGCATGTATGATGTTGCTCTGTGTGCTGACCCTGCTGCGTGTCACACTGCTGCTCACAGCCAATTGATAAAAGCCTCAGACCCTGCGCTCCCTTCAGACCCCAGCTAGCCTCCAGGTGGGCGCTGCTAATGAGCCCCCAGTCGTAGCTCTGGCATGGGCCTCTTCTTCCCAGGGTTGAAGGGGGCCACCGAGGGGGCAGAGGGGGTCTGCCGGCTGGGTCAGTACCACGCAGGGGGCGAGGGGATGGGACAAGAAAAAGAAACAGAGGAGGGAGAGGTGAAAATCACACTTTTCAGACCTTATTAATGGTGAGTTTATGAGTGTGGGAAGATGGAGCGCGAGGGCCCTGTAAGGAAAAAGGTTGGGCCACATGGTGCATCGAGAAACCGAAGTCCATTCTGTGCCCTTTGATCTGTGTTTATTGCAATTGACTGCACAGTGGTGCACTTGTTTCCATAGCTTGTTGAATGGGCCAGGCGGTAGGTTCTCTTTGCCTTTACAGTGTGAGATACTCCAGAGTAAACAGCCCCTCCTTCAGCCACGATGTGATACACGTGAAAAGAGAGCGCAGTGACTAATGGGGGTGTTTGTCCGATGCTGCCAGCTTTTTGTTTCCTTGGCTTTTGATGTGATTGATACATCGTGTTTTCACAGACACAAATCGTCTCCTCTGCGATGTTTGGCCCAAAATAACAGTTAAAGGGAGGGTACGTACTCCGTGAGTGTGTGAATCTCCACATCAGAGGGGAGAGGAAGGGCGGTGGTGTTTGGGGTTTGGAGAGGACTTTGATGAGGGGATGATGTTTGTGATGACCACAGGCATGGAAACGCTCTTAAACCCTTGGTTCAACCATTGTATGCTGGCCATTACTATATTCATTTAATATTAAGAATTGACCAACCAGTATTAACGGTGGTTTTATTCTGTTTAACTGGATATAAATGGATCCCTCTTGTCCTTCTCGTCCGTGTCCTTTGTTTTACCTCTGGCCGTGTGCAGGAATGTGCTGAGCTCAGCAGGAAAACTGGGATATAAAGGATCAAGTTATCCTGCAAGTCTGATTGTTGGACTCGCTACTTTTTCATGGTGAAGTCTGTAAAATTGCATTATGAGATGAGAAAGCTGTTTTGTAAAGGTGTATTTTGAATTGACCCAATGCCAAGTGGAGGGCTGTTCCAGAGCCAGTAGAGTTGCAGCTTCATCACCCTTCATTTTTTAACCTTGACTAGAAGGTGCGGTCTCAGAGGACAGTGTGGTTTAAATATTCCATAATAATTCAGTAAAAGCTTTATTCATCAAATACACAACAGTTATAGCCTTGGCCACGAGATGGTCTGACTTCAAGCTCTTTCACGGTGCAGGATATTTTAAATATATCTAAGCAAGTAATTACAAAAGAAACATATTAAATAATATTAAAGTGAAAATGGTGAAATAAGTTCAGTTTTATATTCTGGTGCCAAACCATATAAGGTGTTCAATTTAAATAGTTGGTATATTATATTATATATTTATAATAGATTGGGCAGCCGGGGCAAAATCACAGCTAAAACTAAGACTGGTGTGATATGAGAAACATGTTTTGTATTGTTAAGTAGTCGGACTGTTGAATTCTGCATAAGAATCAGCAGCAATGGCTTTACTGTGAAAACAGTAAAAACATTTCTCCACCAGACTCATGATCGACACTTTTTTAAAGAATAAAAAATGCTGTGGCAGAACTGGGATCAGACATCACCCACAATACTCCACCACCACCGGTTAGTTCGGAGACTCCGGTGCGTCAACAGCAAATGTCCCCTCAAGCAGAGATGAGTAGTCGGCTGGAGTGGAGATCTTTTGTCTCCAACTCCAAACTCAGACTTTTTATTTTCAAACTTGTCTTTAGCTCCAACCATTAACCAAACTTCATGGTTGCTCTACACAACTTTTTACCTCCACCAAGGAGGTTACGTTTCCGTTTGTGTTTGTTAGTTATTTTCTATATTTCTTAAGTTTTTTTCACTTTCAATAACACAGTTTTTCAACATTTTCATTGATTTCTCAGAGAAAATTTCATGGATCTTAATAAAAAAGTAGTAAGTAGTAAGAAGAGTATCTGAAATTTGAAATCCAAATCCAAATTTGCATCTTGTGAATTTAAATGTGTTTTCTCAAGGGGACTGTTGGTCCTTGGTGGAGGTAAGGCCCAACAGTCTTACATATGTATTTGGTACTTCCCATCCAAGACGTTATATAGACTTTAATGTTTAACACAGGGAGTTCCCATTGAAGACAATTCAATGATGCATCACTCTGACCCAGCAGAATGATTTAAAAGATGAAAAAATGTGAACCAAATCTGAAATTATTCCTCTGTTTGCTGTAGAGTTTATAATAAATCTGTCAGTGTCAGGCTGCCACACAGCTTCCAGCCTGTCATCCTCTGCCTTTCACCTCATCCCTGAAAATAAGCTCTCAAGACCGCAGCAAAGATTACGCCTTTTCTTTTTTTGGTTGTCTAACCTCGTTCTCGGGGAAAAAGAAAGAGTTGGTTTAACTGGGGCACGTTTTTTTAGCACATGTTGGATCTCCTGTGGTGCTGGTCAGTCAGGGTGGAGTACCCCTGCTTCATGGGTTCACATCAACGCCATAAAGGAGTCTTTGTCAGCCGTGAGTGGGGTCATCTCTGTCTTCCACCGGCCAATAAATGTTCACATTCTCCACCTTTCTTATGATTTTTGTTTGGCTCTCAGGCCCCAAACAAAAGTGCAAAGACTGAATGTATGAAGAAAGGATTAATTTGCATTGATTTTGCTCCTCCACAAAAGGGAGTCAGTTTTTGTCCCGGAGAACTAGAAGCCGAAGCATTTTTTCCCCCAAACAACCAAATTGAACAAAAAGATCAACAGCATCTTTTAATATGGTTATCAATAAAGCGAATCTTAAAAATTGTGCTTTGTGTTCTATGAGTTTGAGGGATTTTGGTCTGTTGGATTAGATTGACTCGACTTTTGTGCAAAAGTTACGCTTTTGGTCACAAATTGAGGGGAAAAAACATTAATCTAAATTTCAATCGTTTGGCCTGTGACGGCTGGAAAGGTTCTTTACAAATCCAAACTGATGAAGGAGTGGGTATGGTAATCCAGCGACAAATGTGCCTTTTTTTCCGCTCTGTGTTTTGCCTGTTGACTCATTCACCAGCATTCACCACAGCCTGTGAAAAATCCTGTTCTCCTTTTACACGTGTTTGGTTTGGCTGGAATGGATTAGACACAAGCTCAGTTTAAGACAAAAGAGGAGAGGGGGAAAAAAGAAGATTTTCTGCCTGATTTTCTGCCTGATTTTTGTATACTGGTTCTTTGCAGCCACACTGACATTGTGTTTAAAGGAGAAGCTTGATTTAGGCAAGAAAACATGTGGGAGACAGAGATTTTTAATACCTAAGAAAATGATCAAAATCTCCTGAATAAAGCCAGAAGAGATAGGGACCACTAGCAAAAGCAACGACAAAGCTCCGAGAACCACTTCTTATTTATTCAAATGTCATTTATTTTCTTTTATTTATCGCCTGTATCAGAATTGTGCATACACCTATATCTGAACTACCCGGAGATAAGTCAGTAGATTTGTTCAGTTAGAGAATTGATTATCAACTGAAACAGGTATGATTGTGTATAATGTATAACTTTTATGTTTGCAACTGTATGTGTGAGTTATATCCCCAAAAAATATTTGAATCGTATGTTAGTTATCATTGGTTTGTATTATGACATATTATTTATAGAATATATTTATAGAATAAACTGAATTAACTGAATTAACTATATGTTGTGTAAAGTGAGAGAACAGAACTGGACAACTGAAGGTTAACAGGAAAATATGCATATTGTTGCACTCGAGCAGCATTTCTTTGACACTAAGTCGATTTTTCTAGAATTTCTTTGCCCTCCACGTTTGATCCTTTGTCTTTGCGGTGCCCACCCTCTGTTTTAAATCCGAGAACCTCTGTGCGGAGCGGCGAGGGGGCTGCCAGTCCCGTGGAGCGCAACCTTGTCCCTGGAGTGCCCAAGAGGGCCATATCTGTCATAGCACATTCCGCTGTGGAGCTATGATATGAATGAAGTGCGGTGGTGTGCCCAAGCTGCAAGTGTGGGGCTCAAAGGGCTGCTGAAATGCTGTAATGTAATTATGTGGACAGTCCCTCAGATCCATTAGCTTGAAATGGTTCCGCAGACCCCATTCAGTCAGTGTGCTGCCATGTCTCTTCTCGGAGGAGGGAGGTGGGGAGGGGGCTCTGAAGTCATCTGAAAAGACCTCCTCTGTACTCATTGTGCTCATTGTCTTTGTAAGCCCTTTATTAGTGGGGGAATCAAATTACGACACACACCACTGATGAGAACTTCAGAGGTTTTTACAGTTACAGGTGGGGGGTGTATTCTTCTCATGGGCATCTGTGCAGATTCATCAAATCAGTTTTGAAGAAGAAGAATTGATTTCACTCTGGGATCATGAACTTTCCAAACTTTTGCCTCCAGTAATGACTCTCTTGAGTTCCTTATGTCAAGACGTGCAACGTAATAATTGATTGTATAATTAGAAATTTGCGTCACTAGTGTAAACACGTTGTTTTTTATGCTCTTAATTATCTTGCATATTTTCAAGATGTAGGACTACTTAAACTCTCAGGAAACAAGTGTAGGCTACTTATCTGTTTTCCCTCAGGTATTAAAATTACATTTCTACATTTTAATCCAAGCGTTTTCCAGATCTTCCCACAAATACACATCTGGTTGTTTTAAACCAGTTTGTATAACAGGCACGTCTTGTTAAACCCAAACAATCAAATTGTATTTATTTCACTTAAAAAGTATTTAACAAGTTGGCCGTGAAAACGCTCCCTCTCAGCCAAGTGTGGAAATAAAAGTTAGAGATTGCATTAGCCGTGTAGTTTACAGAAAACATCCCTAAAACATTTATTTAGGAATCAAATTAAAGGTTCCAGCAATTTCCAAAATTTGATTTAGCGCTTTGTGTTTACCTAATCTCTGGCATTCACACAGACACCAGTGGAAATGTCCAAATGCGTCACTGCACAACTTTAAAGGCCTTTCCCATGTATTGCGGTCTAGTGACCCTTTCTAAATAACCTATATCATTGGGGAACTGCGGTTTATAAAGGAGTCCATTGGGACCTCGGTTGAAAGGGTTTTTTTGGGTGGAAGCCTGGATGAAAAGTGCGAGGAGGAGGATAAAGGGAAAAAAGTATAGGAGATGTCAGGGCTCCTTTGGAAGGAAAACAAACTGCAGAGACCAATGTGAGTTGACTTAATCTGATTAGACTAACCTCATCAACAGCCCACTTAAAAGGGAGAAGAAAGCCCTGAATTGGGGCGAGAAGCAAGAGAAAAGGGTCTCTCTCTCTGTTCAGAAAGCCAAAGAGGCTCCGTGAATACACCACATTGTACTGGACATGCTGGTCTGCAGATGGCAAAATGACAACAAGCCGCTTGAAAAGTGAGGCAAATATAATTGATCTCAGGGTTTTTTCCCCCTTTTTTCCCAGGTATGAAAACAGCCGAGGGAGTAATGAGATTAAGGAGAATAAAGTGAAAACGCATGAAAAATACCACTTTCCCTCTCGTTTGTGGTGCAAACATGCAGCTTTTGAAGCCTTTGACTGAACCCACCCACCCCTGTAATGCCATGAGAAATATTTCCAGATTCATATTAATGTATTCAAATTCGGACCTCTTATAAAGCACCCCTGGAGTCCCGGTAATACATCAAATACGGAATAGTTGAACGGGAAAATGGCTTTTTTAATACCAGCACAATTGAGGGGCGTTAAAAAAAAAAAGTTTAATATATTTAACCAGTACCCAAATTGAAGAAATCCCTGACAACAATGCTTGTGAAATACCCTTCGAGAAAATCCCCTCAGATCTGGTGCCAACGCCGGTGAGGAAAAAAAGCGCAGATTTTTACACAAAATATTTGTTAATTCGTCAATATTTTGTTTTATCAGCCCTGTGTTTTTGGCATTCTGCAAATCCCTCTACTTAAAGTGGGAAGTGAATGAAGGAGCCACAGGTGTCCTTTCACCCAGAGGCTTAAGATCCACTGCTGCTGCTGCTGCTGCTGCTGGGATCCTGGATTTACATGTTTTACAAACCTCACAGTACGAACTGGTGCTAACAGGAGCTTTGAAGAGCTGCTGTCGAATCTGATGTGGAAACACAACATCAAATGCCTGATGTGTCCTGATCGTCATCACGTGTCTGGATTCACCAGTGGTGCAGGAACTGTTCAGATCCTTGACTTACGTAAATGTAATAATACCACACTGTAAAAATACTCCATTATAGTAAAGCACATAAGTATTGTTTATTCCTCAAAGCTGAAAGTACTAATATGACTGGATACTATGATCATGGCTTCAGCTACTAATGCTTACACTGGTGTTATGTCTTCTCTGTGCTCTCATACAGATGAGTACTCTAAGAGTATTCTATGGGCCTATTACAGTATTTTAAAAATGTATTGAAGTTTTAGGCCAATGACTACATCAAAAAATAATCAGCATTACTGCACCAGAATTTTTGCCTTGGCATTAGCATTTAGACCTATAAATAAAAGACCTGAAAATAATAACTGAACTTTATAGATTAAGAAAAGAAAAGAGAAGAAAAGTAACTAAAATCATACACAGATGTGGTGACTTGTATCCACGGCCACAGCCCTGACTATAATATGTTGTAAGTTATATGTTTTCAGCTGTAACTTTTTGTCTGTCTGTTAGTAAGCAGGATCAAGGAAAAACTGCAGGACGGATTCCAGAAAAACTTGGTGGAAGTCTGTGGTATGGTGTGGGGCGGATCCGGATCCTGGAGCTAGATCAGAATGTTTTGAAACTTTCTTTTAACATTAGGAGATGGGGTGTTTTCAACATTTTCCTTGATGTCATAGAGAATAATTCAAATATCTTGATGAAAAAACATCTATAAATATTCACGAGTTTGCGTCATTTGGTGCAGAATCACATAAAAATCCAGATCTAGTGAATTTGAATGTGATTTCATAAGGGGACGGTTGGGCCTTGGCGGAGGTCTGCACTCTGCTGGTGCAGTTGGTTAAGGTGGAGCTAATAACAAGTGACTAAAGCTGTAGTGAAAAGTAGAACTTTTCCCTCTGAGATGTGATGAAATAAGATATATGAAGTTTCACAAAATGGAAATACTCCAGTAAAACACAAGAACCTTTAGAGAGAAGACCAAACTGGGCAGCACATTCACCTCAAGTGTCTGAAGGAGAGGTGTCGTTCCTTCCTGCAGCAGTAAGACTATACAACCAGCTCTGCTCCCAGTGGAACTACACGCACCCATTATGGACTCTTAACTGTGCAATATTCATTCTGTCTGTACAATACAATGGTTCATGTGCGATCCATCCACTGTACATATTCTCTCTGTACATATTTTTCTTGCTTTTACACTGTATATATTAGCTATTTATTCCATTCATATTTCTTATACTTCCTTACACTTAAGTATTATTATCCTTACACTTATGTATTGCATTTTACTTATTATTACTTACTGATGCCTATTTTTGACTCTTGCCACTGTAATATTGCAAATTTCCCCATTGTGGGACTGATAAAGATTATCTTAAATTATTATCTTATCTTAACACCCAGATTTGACCGTTTCTCTTGAGATCGAAGCACCAAAGTGAAGTTTCCACAGTTTAGCAGCATCCTGTTTTATCGCTTTTTCTGCTTTTTCCTCCATAAAAATGTAACAGCAGCCGAAACAAAGCAGAGGCCACCCAAACAGGCATTGTGACGGCTCAGCGTCGGGGAGTCATCACAGTAAACACATCTACCAGCACTTGATTAGGGAGTGTATATAAAGGGATTGGCTGGCCCACACCGCCTAATACAGATATAATTGACTCTCCTTCTGCATTCTGCACATGGATTTGGAGAAGTGCACAGGCTCATTGTACAACAACAAATTAAGCAGGCGGCAGTGAAAAGGAGCCGCTGAGCATTCACCAGATCTGCACAACAGACGACTGAACTCGGCTAAATCTGCAAACACGGCTTCTCCCTCCTTTCGGGCCCTTTCATCTCCCCCCCCCCGACATCTCCTCCTGCAGATCCCTACTTCATACAGCTAAGTCAAAAAGCAAGTACTTTTGGCTCTTGTCTGGTGAACGTTGATCGTCTCTTAAAAAACAGCAGAGATTTCTGTACCCTGCATTCCTCGGATCAGCCATGTCGGCATCCGCTTTAATGATGCCCTAATGATGGAGTCACTCAAAAAGTTGCTTTCAGTTGAAGAGGAATTCTTGTCGTCTTTGTTGTCTGAGTCCAGATCTTTGAAATGCGGGAATGGTGAGGGAGGGGGGACTTATTGATGGGCAGAATTTGGACATACCAAGCGTTGTCGTACTTTGTTGTCCTGACTTCCGATCAGGTTCAACAGGTGCTGCTCCACCTAACACACAATTATTCCACCAAAGTCCCCAGTGACTCCACTGCTGCAGGCAGCAGTTGTGTAGTCTGCGCGTAACTCTGTGGAATTAGATCTGCATCATTTGGCCCAATCCGAAAGCAAATAAAAGCGATGTGAGCCCGAGCACACACAGCTGGCTCTTGAGACTCCGGATCCTGGGTAAACAAGTGTCCAGCATGCCTCAGCACAGCTCACCCACAGAGGGACATGAGCCACTGAACAATGACTGATACTCCACAAGAGACCAGGCTGAAGCAGGGCTTAGCAAAATTTTATTACATTTGGCCTGTTTCAATAGACTGCCGGCCAAAAGAGGATCACAGACTTTGTCATCGGTTTGACGATTACTATGACATCTACGCCTCCTTAGACTCTGTAATGCTCCTATTGTCGCAGCACATCCACCGGTTTAACATGGAAATCTGCTGTTCGCTCCAATAAAGTTTTCATTTGTGTCACAATTACAGATTTATGAGAAGTGACCGGTAACTGTTACAATGTCGGAGTTTCTGAGCTGGTTTCAGGAACTTCAGGATATGACTTTTATTAGACTTTAAATCATTGATAAACATTTTGATTATTCTTGATAAAGTTTGAATTGTGCTTTTTTTTTCTTTTTGTATGTTTTACATGAAGCTATAACCAATGTATGAAGCTGAGTATTATAACTGGTTCATGTTGGGTGAATAATAAACATTATCATTTCTACTTTTGTCACAGTTTCATTCTTACTGTGTGGTACTATAGTTAGAACAGATCTGTAAAGTATTTGTTGCATTACAAATACAACATCACAAAAATCCATACATACGTGCATTAGAAACAATATACATACAACAAAGTAACTTCCAAGAATCAATACATTACATTTTTGTCAGAGAGTTTGTGATGTCATTTTATGAAGTGTGCATGGTTTCTAAGATACATACATACTGTATATATTCATACAATTCACGTGTATAGACAGTTCACGTGTATAGATATTGATGAATATCCAAATCGCGCATTTAGTGATTGCTTGTTTTTACTTGTTCGCACTAAATAAATGTTATAATGGAATCATATATAGTCTGAATAATGTACATATAAACAAAGATTTTGAACTGTTTTCCTCTGTTTCATCACCTGTGCCCATGAGCACCTGCCCTCCTTCCTTTTGTTTTTTCTTTAATTCGATTTGAGTGGAAGTTTAAAAATACAATTATATCGTTTTATATGTATAGACATTATGAGCATAATAGATTTGACGGATTAGTTTCATTTTATGATGGTTAATTACTTGTTTTCTCCATTAACTTGGACACAGATGTGCCCCCTTGTGGTCATTCAATAAACATTAAAAAAGTGTTTTCCTCGTGCAGGCCTACTGGAGGATTAATGAGGGTCTTCTTCTTGCGTCACCTTTAATGAACTAAAATAAAGGAATGAATAATAATAACAAACTAAATTCAGTTTAGAAAGAAAATAATATCGTACCACAGAAAACTACAGAAAAACAATGGTATCTAATGAACATAATTCATAATAAAACAACTCTATAACAACTGGGAGGACACTTACATGACACTGGGCATGAAGGTAATATGTACATTTTCAAAAACTTAGAGCTTGACCACATGCGCCGATTTACTGGAGTCATCATGTTAAATTGCTTGACTTTTGGAAATTCAACGCTAGATGGTGCTCTTCTCCTTTAAACACTGTCCGCTCGTTTCAAACCACACGCACGCGAACCTGATGGACAGGACTAACCACGATTATGAGGATGTAGTTAAACTATATGGTTATTATATGATTAAACTATACCGTTGTCTTTGTCCATAGTCAAATTATATACTGCAGCATAATTTTACTGCAGCCTAAATGCCATGCAAAACGTGCCATGTATATACTATTCTATTCTATTCTATTCTATTCTATTCTACTCTATACTGGTTAAATATAATAGTTCCAGTTTGTTCAGTCTTCGCTCCATGATGCTGTAATCTCCAAGTTCTGGCACGTGCGCGGCGTAGACCGGAGGAGAGTGTGTGCGCATGGCACGCGGACAGATGTGCCACCCCCCGTCCTCCTCCGCCTCTTTGAGCAGCTCCCGCGCCGGGATGATTGACACGGAGCCGCTCGCACAGCCAATCAGAGAGCATCCTGGCTATTTGCATAAAGTGGCCGCGCGCCATTGGCTCCGCGAGTGCTGCTGCAAACCGCCTCGCGTGCCATTACAGATGTCTGCTCCTCGGAGGCGCGAGAGGAGCCTTTAAAAATAGAATCAAAGTGTGTGTGTGTGTGTGTGTGTGTGTGTGTGTGTGTGTGTGTGTGTGTGTGTGTAGTGAAGGCTGTTTGTTTTCACATGAGGCCTTGAAGATGTTTATGTTTAAAATAAATAAACATAAACAGTGTTTAGCCACAGCAGGTATATTATATATATATATATCTCTCCCTATCCATCTATATTTACACATGGATATTAATATTCATATATGTATTTATATTTGATGTTTATTCTGGGTATTGGCACTTTTGATGGCCCAGAGAAACATTCAACTATTCGCACTAAAATAATCAATAACAACCAGACTGCTTCTCGTATCGGAGTCATGGACCCTGTTCGCAGCCAGAGCGCTTTGTGATCAATGATCTTATTGGATACATTCATTATTATATTTCTATAATTCTTCACATTAACACGTAGTCAACATGGAGGAGGTCGTTTGCCTCGCTCTAAGAGAGTCTCTGTCTCGTTCACACACACCAGGCTGCGCAGCATTTTTCACGAGCGCTGAGCAAAGTTGGAAACAAACATCTAGAGCCCCCCCCCTCCTTCTCCCTTATCACTTCACAGCCCTGCCCCGACCGCCGCCGCCGCAGCTCTCTCTCTCTCTCTCTCTCTCTCTCTCTCTCTCTCTCTCTCTCTCTCTCTCTCTCTCTCTCTCTCTCTCTCTCTCTCGCTTTGTTGTTTGTCCCTGCAGGGCTGATTGAGCAGCGCGTGACTGACGGCCTGCTGGGGTGTTGACCAATCAGCGCTCTGCCCCGCGTCCAATGGGTGAGTCCCGCGCGCGATTGGCTGAGGCGAGTGTGGGAAAGAATGCAGAGAGGGTTTCACACGAACCGGGAGCACGCGAGCCGTCTATAAGTACCGCGGCGGCGTGTGTCGGAGCCAGAAGCGGAGACTCGCCCCCCTCGCGCGCAACGCACGCTCGCCCGCAGCCCAGTCAGGTGACAGCTCAGTGATAACACACGCAAACAGTGAACGGGTGACCCCGACGATCAGACGACTCTCACATCTTCCGCAGAGGCTCAAAGTGACATTTTTTTTACTCTTTTTTTTTATTACTCTTTCATCTTTCCCTGCGCTCGCAAAAAAAAAAGGATTTATTCTCATCGACTGTTTTCCTTCTGGTTTGAGCGACGATGCCAGCTGACACTATGGAAAAGCAGACGGCGTCCCCTATTGCCGGGGCCCCTGCGACCGGATCACACACGCCGGACAAACCGAAAAATGCCAGCGAGCACAGAAAGGTAATGGTTTTTGATATTACGCACGCATTACGCACATCAGACAATCCTGTTTGTCGAGCCGTCTGAAGTGTGGGAGTCTCACTTCAGAGTTTGTAATTGGATTAACAAGTTGGTTGTGATAGCGTGGGAAACAGTACATGTCGAACGAGAGATTCATGGGGAACTGTTTATTCTTTGCAGTCATCCAAACCAATCATGGAAAAACGCCGGAGAGCGAGAATTAACGAAAGCCTCGGGCAGCTGAAGACACTCATCCTGGACGCACTCAAAAAAGATGTAAGTAAAAACTCATTTTGATCCATTCAGCAAGTTTCCTCCACGTAAAATGATTTATTTGGGGGGTTTGAATGCACCTTGAACAAAAACTCAACTCGTCCTGTTTTCTCTCACAGAGCTCCAGGCACTCCAAGTTGGAGAAAGCAGACATCCTGGAGATGACAGTGAAACACCTGAGGAACATGCAGCGCGTGCAGATGAGCGGTAAGTTTATCTGATGCATTAAAGATCAAAGTAAACCCTGCACGAATCTGCCGATGGAATCTGTCAGCCACAAACGCGTCACTAATATCCGTCACTTCTCTCTCTCTTCCCCCAGCAGCGCTCTCAGCAGATGCCACCGTCCTGAGTAAATACAGAGCCGGATTCAACGAGTGCACGAACGAGGTCACCCGCTTCCTGTCCACCTCAGAGGGGGTGAACACGGAGGTGAGGTCGCGGCTCCTCAACCACCTCTCCAGCTGCATGGGCCAGATGATGTCCATGAACTACCCGCAGCAGGTCCCGTCCCAGCAGGCGCATCTGGCGCAGCCTCTCCACGTGCAGCTCCCATCTACCCTCCCCATCAGCGGCGCTTCCATGGGCTCCAAGCTCAGTCCCGTCGAGGCCATCTCCCCCAAGGTGTTTGGTGGCTTCCAGCTCGTGCCCGCATCCGACGGACAGTTCGCTTTTTTGATCCCTAACCCGGCCTTTGCCTCCGCTACGGCCCCGGTTATCCCCCTTTACGCAAACGCAGGAGTGCCTGTCGCGGTTAACGCCAGCCCGGTGCACTGCAGCTCGGCGCCCACTGCAGCATCTCCAGTCCACGGGATGACGTCCTTCTCCGGGGGGTCCCAAGCGGTCAGCCCTGTGGGTGTCAGCACCGGCTCCGAGAGCAACGAGCCCGTGTGGCGGCCTTGGTAGCTCCAGGGACGAGAGACTCATGCGAAACCATTACTTTTTTAAGTGACTGCACACAACTGTTGCGGGGGATCAACCTGTGACTTTTCCGCAGTGGAATGGTAACTCTAACCACTTAATAACCCCCAGTACTTCTCATTGTTTCGTTTTATGGAACAGGGGTTGCCTTATATGGCAGTTTTTCTAATTTATCGTCTGAGTCCAACATTTGGATGTCGGTGATAAAAATGCTGTACATGCAGAAGAAATATAGGAGATGTTTTGTCATGAAGTACTTTTTATGAAAAGATTTTAGTTTTGTACAGAGTTGTTATGAATTGTTATACCAAAGCTGTGTTTTATATTCTTTGTTGTTTTGTGTTGAAAAGAAAAAAAACTGAAGTTGGGCTTTGGCCCGTTGTTTTAATAAATGACTTTTCAGAAATGAACGTCTTGTCCACAGACTGTTTCTATCATTCCTACTGCTGCTTTCTACTTTATTGGAGGAAATAAAGGGTCATTATAGTCGCTCAGGCCGTGCGTACAAGTGACATTTCATGCGTAAAAATGCCAGTGATGACAGTCTGTTATTATCATGTTTGAATTGCTATTTCTGTACTTAATTGCAGGGTATAAATTATCATTCTGTGTCTTCGACACCCTGCGTAAAAGTTACTATTCATACGGACACATTCTATTGAAGTCAGAGAATATAACTTTTTGGAAGACTCAGTGGATACAGCTGAAGGGTGTTTGCGAAAACGAAAACGAATTTGCAATCTATCGATTGTGCTCCTGATATGAACTTCAATATCAATTCATCCACTCTAGGTTCTAAGTGGCCACCTTGTCACCAGTTTGGCGGGAGCTCTTTACATCTGGCTCACCGGAGAATGGCACAGGGGACAATGGGGGTGTATTTTTCTATTGCTATAAAGGTAATTAAAAGTTTGAAAGGAGTCTCATCCTGTATGCAGCGGGAGCTTTAAGAAGTCTTAAAACCTATTCATGAGCCTGGGAAATGCGCTCAGGGGTTAATGTCACTAACAGATTGCCTCAGTGAAAGGAGAATATGGAAGGATCCTCGCTTCCTTTTGTGCGTCAATTGTTCGATTCCACTCCCAGTGGGCCTACACCTCAATGAGGAAGAAAACGAGGGAACTTTGGTTTGCTGGCGGGGAAATGGGGCAGAGGAATACAAACTATAACTGCAGGTTACAGAACATTTGAGCCCTGAATGTTACTTAGTCTCCAAAATCACCTTCTGCGCCCTCCTCTCTCTCACGTACACACTGATATGATCATTTGAAGTGAGCTGTTTTATTTATTTAGGTTGTATAATCTCTGTCCTACATCTGGTCAGGTGCCTTTTCCATCACAGCTTCACACACTTTTCTGAGTATTACCCCCCCCCCCGCTCACACGCACACACACGTACACTCACTCCCACCCTCGTCTCTGTTTATCCCCGGGTGTAAACCTATCTTCCTCCAGTGACTGGGCTTCGGAACTGGAGGCAGTGCCTCAGTGTCGGGCGGCGTGGCGCTGGCCATGTGTCAGCCACTTGCAGTCAGTGGGCCCCTTTGCTTTGGATTAGGTTTCAGCCTGGTGACCGCCGGTCAACACCCCTCAACATTTAATCCTCCGTCGGCGCGTCGTGGGCGCGCACGGCTGGCACATGCAGGCCAAAAGTGAGTAACCAAAGTGTCTCTGCCCTGGACACGAGGACACACACAAACAACAAATGGACATATTTAGTTTGCAAACTTTAAGTTTACGTGAGTGTGCACATCCCCAATTAAATATCACGTTTCTGCAACAGGAGGCACACATGTAGGTGGGCACGTATATACGCACACAAATAAACAGCCTAAAGAGATCCTCTAGGAACAATCGTGGATATCTAGTTTTACTATGACTTGGTCTGAGTGACTGGTGGTGGGTGTTTTTTCGCTGATAACCTATCCAACTCCTGATTTGTGTATAGTTGCATTCTCACTTTCTCGCAGTACTGAGAGTCGGTGCCCTGCAGATGACACCTTCGGTAAATGGCACACTGTAAACCTCACTCTGTCAGTGACGCACAGGCAGCTTCACTCAGAGAGAAAGCAAAGCTGAAAACACCAGTTGGCACCTCGTGTGGGTTTTGTGGTTCTTCCTTCTGCCTTCAGTGTCTGAGCTAATAGTTCAGAGATGCCTATGTGGAGCTGAGGTCGTGAGAACCGAGCGCACTAGTCTGCCTGCGGCCTGGCGCGGTGCCACTCAGTAAATCCCCGCTGGCTGGCCAGGTCGTGCAGCCGCTGCTCTGCGGAGGTGAGGAGGCAAACGCACACACGCGCGGCCGCCAAGAAGCAGAGCCACGGTTCGGCGAGAACCTGAAGGATCGACTTGAGTCCAGCAGCGCGCACAATGCTCCAAGAGAGGGTGACTGAGTTCATCCCTATTTTTATAAGGCAACATGTGGCTGTTTGCAAACCAGGATAAAGCTGTTGCATCAGATCCCATGGTCTGCGTGTGCACGTGAAGATAAATAAATAACAAATCAGGAAACCACGCGGCAAAACGCGTTAGATAAACATTTGTAAGAGAGATACAATCAAAGAAAAACGTAATGCGCACCATCAGAAATATCGTGAGCATTAATGGCACTGCTGTATAACAGAGCATAAATAATCCTCTCTGTCATTTTGCAGATGTGTGTTGTTGGATCCAGATGTGGGCGTGTTAAAACCTCACCTCTGCCTCAGCAGGTCCAATACCACAGAGCAGTACAGAGGAAACGTGGATTCTCATCAACAGAGTCTATCAAACCAAACAGGCGGGAATCCCTCTCTGCTGATGAAAAGGATTCCTGCACAGGGCTGAACGTCCCTCGGGGACCTGCGCCATCCTGGTCCCCCGGGAGCAGTGCCTGTTGACGGGGGTAGGGGTCATCAGAGGAGCCACAAATTATCATTCTCATTAGCGACTGAATGGAGGAACGCGCGCGCACAGCCTTGCCGCCAAAGCTTTAACATGAAATCTCCCTCCAAATTCACAAGTGCTTTTGTTGCGTTTGTTTTTTTTTTTAGGCAGCACTTACTTCTTTTTGTATGCAAGTTCTCCCACAGCCGGTTACAGTGAGTGATGCATGTTTGGTGCAGGGCAGCAGTGATGCATGAACACAGAGAGGAAACTCGTCACTTTCTCCACCTCAACTATAAGGACGTCAGTTTCTTAGAGAGCTAGTTCACCGAAAAATGAAACCTGGCTCATTATCTACCCACCACTATGCAGATGGAGGGGTGGGTGAAGTGTTGGAGTGAGTGGCCAGCCCTGGTGAAGTTGGAGCCCTAGGCGAGATTTCCCATGCAAATTGTCATGCATCTCCAAGTACTTTTGGACAGTGTACAGATGCACACACAGGCAGACAAAAATGTAGGCTACAAAAAAATAATAAAAATATATAATAAAAATTGTAAAAAGAGTCTGAAATCTGCTGGCTGACAGCTAGCTAGCTATTCATGTCGACAAAAATAAACATTAATGATGTGCACAATCGTGGTGATTTTTACCTCTATATTGTTCTTTGTTGTCCTCCTCTTCTTTGCGGTGGTCCGAGGTGCCAGAGGGTACATGGAGGGTATCAGAGGACATTTAGGCTAAAAACATGGTGTAAATGACGCCGTTTCGAGTCGAAGATGAATGTCGGGGAGCAAGGCTCTTTACCCCTGAGACTCAAGAAGTTTTTTATGGACCAAAACACTTTAACCGCCCCTCCATCGGCATAGTGTTAGATAAAGAGTGAATTTGAATTTTTTTGGTGAACTATCCCTTTAAATTCATTAATATGAACAAATTAACAATAAAGACATTTGCTGTTATTACTGTTAAATATATAAGCTTCCCTTACCACTGGTGACTGTTGTATGTTATGTTATATGTTATATTCTGTGTCTTGTATGTTGTCTGCTGTGTGTTGTATGTGATATATTGTGTGCTGTATGTTGTATATAGTATGATGTGTGCTTAATGTTGTATTTAGTATGCTGTATGTTGTTTGTTATATGCTGTATGTGGTATGTAGTATGCTGTGTGCTGTGTGCTGTATGTTGTATGTTGTATGTTGTATGTTGTATGTTGTATGTTGTTGCGATTAATGTGTATAATATGCACTATTGCTTTAACACAAAGTTCCTAACGGATGAATAGAGTTGTTTGAATTTAATTTAATTTTGCTCTGTGTCCACGTGTGTAAATGAATAAAAAAAAGTATTTCACTCTATTGTAAAAATAGAAACTTGGAGGTTAAAGTCCCCAGTTTGACAAAACAATGAGTTTTCTTGAGGAGCCTCGTGAGAGAGGGAACCTTAATGTAGACACATTAATATGTGTGTCTTGTGTCAGTGTTTGTGTCTGTAGAACCAGGAACTATAATTTCTCAGTCAGTTAATCCTCACTGTTTGAATGCTGAACCCACTCCTCCATTTTACACTGTTCTCAGAAGATATAGCATTAATTTATGATTATTTTCAATATCTTAAGCAGAAGATCACCTCAAGACAAACAGCCTTCTTGCAGTTCTGACAGGTGTTTTCTGAATGAACAGGCCTCCCTGTGTCCCCCGGTGTTGCATGGTTTGAGAGCTCCTCTGCTCTGACTTTCACATGGACGACAGGCTATATTTGCTCCTCAAACTGAAGACGCTGCAGCTACGAGGACAGAAGGAAATGTTCTGCATGCTTTGGCCACAGGTTCTGGTAAAGTGAAAGGCGGGGCGGGAGAAGCGAAGGCATCAGGCATGAAGTGTGTATACGTGTGTGTGTGTGTGTGTGTGTGTGTGTGTGTGTGTGTGTGTGTGTGTGTGTGTGTACTGGACACTCCTTCTTGCACCTGTTTTCTTGAGAATGAGAGAGGGTGATAGGGAGAGGCAGATACAGACCAGAAGACAGACGGAAAGGCAGAAAGGGGTGGGAACATGATTAAAAAGAAGGTGTTGAAACTCGGGAAAGTACAAAATGTTTTTCTCCAGTGTGTGATCCAACACTGACACATTTGAGGGTGTTTGTTTTCAAGGGCGTTGGGGCCAATAATATAAGCAGCAACACTGGAGATTAAGAGGCCAGATTATGAATTTATTTTTTAGTGTCTCCTCAATTTTGAGCTCTTGACACCTCATTAACAGCTGTTCCTCCTCCCACCCTCTTTTTTGGATCCCTCCAAACCTCCATCCTGTGTCAGTATTTATAGCACCGGACCACTTATCTCTGGGACTGGGTGTGAAGTGCAGGGTGTGTGCAGACAGAGGTGAGGCAGGGTGGGCAGACGCAACGGGATGCGCCAAGCCCGATCGAATATCACAGGGTCTGGGTGCCGCGTGGGCTCCAATGATCCTCACCGCTTGTCTACAGGACGTATTTCTGAGGCCAGGTTTGTCTTTTCAGCAGCTTCTCTGGTTTCAAGGCCTGAGGCCTGCGCCTTATAGCCCTTGCAACTGGTGCAGATTCCACAAGAGAAAGTACAGGGACCTCTTGACAGGCCTGGAGGTCATCCTGCAAACTCTGAGGTGGCCTTGAAGGAGCCTTTCCCTTAAATAAGGACACATTTTATTTATGTATTATCTATTGAGGGGGTCATCCCTGTCTTTCCCCTGCAGCTTAGGCAGCTGTTGCTCTATTTTAGCTCTGGTTCAGAGTTCAGCAGCAAGTCTCAGAGGTAAATACATAACTAATAGCATTTAGCGGAGATGTGAATGTGAATGATGTGACCCCTGAGTAAAGAGAGCATTGAAATGATTTATAAATAGATATTTGAAATGACCAAATTCTCACAATGTAGATAATGTAGTGTTGTAATTGTCATGGCTAACAGGATCCACAAATGACAATATATCAGAAATGTTACCTCAATATCTCTGCCTAATGTATGAAATGTGTGCGTGTGTATGCGTGTGTCTGCACATGTGACTCATCCTGTGCCCAGACCAATTTGACACTTGAGTCACACTGATCTGACTCATACTCGTTTTCAAGATGCCATCGCCTGAATTTTTTGACGTTTTTGTGTGTGTTTTTTCCTCTTCCTCTTCTTGCACTCTTTCTTAGTGTGTGTGTGTGTGTGTGTGTGTGTGTGTGTGTGTGTGTGTGTTGTGGCTGATAGCAGTGTATTTAAGTTGCTGTGTGGTTGGGTGACTGTGTGAGAAAGATCCTTTGACCTAATTCACGTAGAGATGCTGCAAGATTAACAGACTATATTTTCCGCCGCAACCAGTGTTGCTACAGCTGATACTGACAATCTCTTTTAAGGGAAGAAACATATTGAGATGCATCAGTTTCCCAGTTTTCCAAATAACAGAATAAAACACAAACATTAGAAGAATAAGAAGTAAACAGGGGGCAAACAAAAACAATGGAACCTTGAGGAATTGACCAAGTTAAATACCTACTTTAAATTAACAACTTCTTTAAACTGTTGACGGACTCTGCATTTTTTATAACTAAGGGAAGACAGTTCCAGAGGGTGGGAGCCATAACAGAAAAGACCCGGTCATCTTCAGTCTTAATCTGGATTTTGGGATGGCCAGAAGGCCTTGGTCAGTAGACTCACCGTGTGCAGGGGACACAATAATTACAAAATAAAATGAGGGGCCAGCCCGTGTAGTGTTTTATATGTAATTAGGATTTTAAAATCAATTCTACATTGTATGGGTAGCCAATACAGATTGGCCAATACCAGTCTGTTAAAAGTCTGGCGGCTGCATTTTAGACCAGTTGGAGCAGAGACACCGAAGAGCGATTCAAAGTTGTGAATACCGAGCTACAATAATCAAGACAAGTAGAAACTAAAACATTGGGTTATTTTCTCCAGCTCTTGGAAGGAAAAGACACTTTTTAGTATAGCAGTGTTTCTTAATTGGAAGAAACAGGACTGAACCACTTTCTTTATGTGACCATCAAAATTCACATGTAATTTCTCTACGTTTTTAGAGGCAGGCTTCACATTTCAAGCTAAAGGGTCAAGACACTATTTAATTGTGAGTAATCAATTCTATTAATGGACTGCAGTAAACAGTTTACTGCAGTTACAGGGAACTGAGCTTGATTGTGATGAATCTAAATGGAATGCAGCCATTCTTAATGACAATAGTTACATCTGGTTGTTTGCTGCTATGACGTATCATAATGTCTTCTGTGTAAAGGGATATTACGTATATATTACTTTTACAATCGACTCTAATGTTATAAAACATGAAAGAGTTGAAACATCAGTCAGTGCGGTAAATGACTCTTACTGTATGTGAAGTAACAAATGTAATTAGATATACAGCCCCTGTTTGTCACTTCTGTCATTTGTTGCCAATATGAGCAAACGATAGATGTCAGCCCAGAGGTGCAGATTTTTCTTTTTACTGGTTTGTTAGTAGATTGTAATATATAGCGTTAGTTGTTCTCAGAGCCATCCCTGTTGGATACAGCAAAGTTTCTCTGAGGTATAAACAATCTATTTTCTGTCTTCCTGAGAAAATTGTTATCAGTTTAAACTCGTGTGCGTGTGTGTGTGTGTGTGTGTGTACACCTCTAGCTCGGCACAATGACTGGAGGCAGTCAGAAAAAAATACTAAATATAATTGACTCCAGTTAAAGTGATAACGTTCCCAGGGTTTATATTTTATGTTTTAAGATAAATATTTTTACTATACGAATTTCAAACAGTTAAGTTCCCTTCTACTGTATATCCTAATATCTGTGTCTCCTAATATTTGCATATCTACCGTTATGCAAATATTAGGAGCTGGATTCATTTTGATAAACACATGGTGCTTTCAGTTAAGTGACATTAAACCATTACACCAGAAGAGGAAGCAACAAGACGATGTAATCGAAACAGTTAAACATCACATGGTGAGAATTAATGGAGAAAACATAAAGGAATTTATTATTTTTTAACGAGTCAAATGATTTGACAAAGGTTTCCTCATCGCTCCCTCTGCTCCGATTCCCTGTGAAGTTTTACAAGCTGTTTTACGAGCAGAGTGTTTATTATATGTATGGTTTCCTCCTCTATGATATCATATTGTAATTCCTGCTGAGTGATCTATGTCTATACCTGCTGTTACTGAGCAAGGTTTGGCTAAATGTTTACCTAGCCCTGTCTACGAGTTTATTTTTCAGTAAATGTCAAATTGATTTTAAACGAGACTTGTTTACTCTGCAACCGAACAAACAGTTTCATTTTCAACATGACTCTCATTTCCTTTCACTCTCTGTCTCTTAAAGTTACAAAGAGATGCAAAGTGAAGTGAATCCTCAACATTTTCCCATCACATTAGAGGAAGCTGAAGGAAACTCTTAGTGCCAGTGTTATATTTAGAAAATGAAACACATCCGAACACGTTTGACAGAAGGATATTCTACTCAGCGAGGTGTTGAAACGCTTTCTTTCCTGACCAGTTATCCCACTGTGCAGAGACCAGTGCTCCTCTCAGGACCTTGGCTAAACTAGGTGGTGACAGCCACACTGTTGCAAGAGAATTATCACTTTAGCACTGTAGAGAGGAGGGGCCATTGTCCCCTAACAGGATGTCCTGGTGTCTGGTCCCTTCTCATATCGGCTATCCTTTGTGTGTGTGTGTGTGTGTGTGTGTGTGTGTGTGTGCGTGTGTGCGTGTGTGTGTGTGTGTGCACATTGGAGCAAATCCTTTAAGCAGACGGGACCAGGATTTGAAAAGTTGCCATCACCTTTTTTTAGATGTTGAGCTCTTACTTGTCAGGATATTAACAGTTTTTTAAGGGACATAAATCATAAGCTGCCTGCACATGAACGGAAGTCCAGACTCTTTCCTGAAATTTGTGGAGGGGCTGTATGTGAGAATGCAAATGTTCGAGTCAGTTTCTCTGGACATCTTCCGGAGCTTTTCCCAAAAGCCTCCTATAGTGAAATGTCTAGAAAATGTCTATGCAAGCTCATGGGAGAAATAAAGCAGGAACATTTCTGGAAAATTCACAGCGAGCAAGTTGGCAAATTAATGTTTCCAAAGCTGCTTTCAGACACGAGCTCTGGAGATCCTCAGGAGTTTTATGTTTGAACACAAAATGTCTGTGTGAGAGCCTCTATACTTCGGGCCCAGACAGACAAAGTCTGCAGAAATTGCAAGGGAGCGTTAGAACACAGCAGGAGATCATGCAGGATTTATCTCGAGGAGTGGGGGGGGTTGATGAAGCACCTAACACGCGACAGACGCCAAAAGAAAAAAAACTAAAAGAAAACAAATAGGAGCCATTCATGTAGAAGACGCAGACGAGGATGTCAGCTTTTTTTGAGAGTTTGGGGATTTTACAGGCCGACGCCAGTATACATGCGCTATAAAAACTACAAACAACAAAAACGCAGTGGAACTAATACGTCATACATCCTGTTCTGCCTCCGGCATTCTCTAGCAGGCGCCACTTCTACCCTGAACGTTCCGCACATTTCCCAGAAAATGTCCAATGTTCCGCACATTGTCCAGATTTCATGTCTGAAAACTATCATTGATTTTGATGGGATTTGCCGAGCAGACGCTGACAATGCAGTGTAGATGCTGAGTGTATGTGTCAGTGTATCTTTCCGCTGCGTGTGATGTAGGCAGTCGGACTTATGAGGTGAGCCCTTGTCTTTTTTTTTCTTTTTCTTTCCTCTTCCCTCTCCCTCTCTTTTCATGCCCTGGGAAGGTAAACACTCATCCTCTTTGCTCTTGTTTTCTTATGGTAACTGTCGACAGTGTGTGCTCCACTCGTGGTTTTATTGCCTGGATTGTCATGCAAGAGGCTGCAGAGACGAGTGTCAATAAGTAGATGGTCCCACTCCAAACAAATGCGCTTGGAGAGAATGGGCGAAGAGAAGCTGAGAATGCAGCTGGGTACACACACACGCACACGCACACGCACACACACACACACACACGTGCATGCACACACACGTGCACACACAAAACAAATGGTTTCTTAATACCTTACTCCCTGCAGGCATTAGTCAAGCGTCATTCAAATACGATATGGTAACTGCACAGCTCAAGAAGCCATCATATCCTTTTTGTTAAAATCCTTTGGGGACAGAAAGCTACAAATAAATAAAATTATAACATAATATATGTAAAAGCTTTTTATATCTATGAGATGGAATTTACTGAACAATAACATCTCAATGATAGAATTAATCTTTTCAGTGTAGGCCTAAAATTACTTTAAAGGGAGGGTTGGCGCATTGTTTCTTTTTTATCTTATATGTCGAAATCCTCAGTCTTCACATCCTGACCATCAATAATTAAAGTTGCTCCAAATTTTTTTTAAAAAAGCTGGTGACTGTGGCTTGCTCCTGCAAGCTTTTCCAGGATTAACAACCCTGGCTTTAATGGTTAATGGACATACAGCACTTTTCTAGACTTATATCCAGCTCTCATACATTTATACAGCGCTATTATTTACTTCTGTATACACTTCTACTATCACACAGACTGCCAGCGCAGCTATTAAGGGCAATTTGGGCTTCCGTGCCTTGCCCAAGGACACAGCAGGATGCCGAATGGTGCAGCCAAGGATCGAACCACTGACCTTCAGGTTTGTTGAGCCACAGCCGCCGAAAGCTGCTATGATGCCCCATAGCCTTTCTATATGTACAATATATTTATCAAAAATTGGACTTCAAATAACACATATTTTCCAATGTTTTAAACCTTTATCAGCTATTTGCATACCTGGTCATCATTAGTATTGATCTGTAAGTGATTTGAAATTAGCAGTAGACCGATGGAGTTCAGCTGAGTGCATGATGCTTCTTCTCCACGTCCAAATCAAAGAAAAGTACTGTGAGAAACGATGTGCTAGTTTAAATATTTCCACTGACACATCACAACATTTTTAAACGCATGCTTTCAACCCTCCCTACACTCCCATCAGTCACTCCACCATCACGCTCTTATCTCCGCTGATATAACAAACAGCTTTTTAGTGGCACTTAACAATGAACTGACGGAAAGTAAACAGTGGCGCTGCAGCCGCCGCGTGGCTCTGCTTGTGTCTCTATCCGTGTGATGGTGGTGACGGTGATCGCTCTGGGATGGATCACCCGTCCAGCGTGTCCACTCATCTCCTGCCGCGCTCCCTGCTCTTGAGAGCTGAAGAGACATGGGCCCCATGATGAATACATGGCCCCATGATAAGATTAGCACGGACAAACACATGCATGAGACACTGTCTCGCATGTTTTTCTCAGTCTTGGCCCATTCATGAAGGGACTCCCTCCCTCTGTGAATGTCTGGCCATGAGATTCTCACTGACACTCTCCCTCCCTGTCTCCTCCTTTATTTGGGATGTGGAAGAACAAGGCTGTGTTCTTCTAGTTCCTACACAACCGACCTGTCAGAGTAAGTTAAAGGGTTGGTTCATCCAAAAGACCAAAATAAAAGAAAACATTTATTCCTTTTTACCCGTGGTGGTATCTTGTCACGACAACTTGACGCACTTGGGGGTGGATGTCAGTTTTTCGTGCTTACAGTATTGAAAACTGACATTGATTAGCATAATGTCACCAGTTAGTTAAATGTTAAAGTTTTCATATGAACTATTTTATGTTATAGAGGTGGATGGATGAATATACGTAAAAGTATATATGCTAGCGTTACTGTGTTATTTTCAGATGTGTCAGATACCACATAAAAGTTATCCGTCTCATTTATATACACTATTGTTGAATAGTCAGTTCAATGTCAGTTGGGATTGGCTCCAGCAACCCTTGAAGGATAAGCAGTATAGATGATGGATGAATGTTGGGTTTGGTAACATATCTGATGATTCTGGCTCTGGTATTACTCGGTATTGTATTTCACTTAACCCGTATTGTATTGCCAAGCCATATTTTATACTGAAGAACAAACCTGAAATCTGTTCACACCACATTGTGCTGATCATCCTGACACTGATTGTGGAGAAAATTAAATTTTAATATCAAAGTTTAGTTTTTAAGTAAATACAAGCAAAACTCATCACCTCCCTCTATTGTGGAAGATATTTCAGAGATCCACATCTCAAAATTTAGGGAAATAACTGTGTATAATTCACTTTTTTTATCTATATTTATACTTCTGGGTGAGCAGCTGTCTCTCTGATGGCTTCTAACCACTGTATGGTCTGGGAGTATTCTGAGGCTGATGTGAGTGTACGAATTTACATCTGTGTGTGTGTGTGTGTGTGTGTGTGTGTGTGTGTGTGTGTGTGTGTGTGAGATGCCCCGGTCACCCCCTGCAGTGCTGCCCTGCGCTGACTGACAGCGCCCAGTCCGGCTGTACAATGGCTGATCTTTGCTCTGTGTCTGACTGTATAAACATGGAGTGGGATGGCTCCCTCATGCAGAACTCCAGTATTGATCACTTTGGCGAGATCCCACAGCCGCGCTCATTGTCCTCTGCCCCTTTCTCTCCTGCCAATCAATAGCTCTTTGTGCTGATGCTTACCCATTGACAAATCACTCTGCCGCACCGCCTTTGTTAAGCTGTCAATCAAGCCGAAGGTATCGCCTTATTTGATCCTCATTCAGTCATGAGTGTCACATTCCAAGTGGGAAGAGTACAATCAGTGCTAAATAGCGGGAACTGTCTAATACTGATGATTGCAACTAAATATAGTAAATCCAATAAATCTTTTGAAAAATTTGACTCTTGGGAAAGAATGAAAGAAGTTACAGTAGAAGTAGAATAACATGTTTGTTTATCTGCAGAAGGAATAACAACTTAAGGTTGATACTTACAAGCACAAGCCATAAGTTGAATGCCAATATTTACATAGAGTGTCTAAAATTATGCAAACATGACTTCATTTAGTCAAATTCCAAATTTTTTCATTGCCGCTATAAAAGACGTCTTCCAACAAGAACCAAAATTCCAAGAACTAACTGCAAATTAACAGCTTGTATTATTAACTTCATCCTTTAGCTTCAACAATGTCGGTGCCCATCAAGCTGTCAGCAGATAAAAGTCTTGCGAGTCATTAAACACCATTGTCTAAGTGAGGAATCTCCGTTCTGCTGAGAATATCTGAGCCCTCATCCCTGCGGCTCCCACACACTGACCAGGATGATGACGTCAGCAAGAGAGAGAGAGAGACAGAGAGAGAGAGAGAGAGAGAGAGAGAGAGAGAGAGAGAGAGAGAGAGAGAGAGAGAGAGAGAGAGAGAGTCTGAACCGCGGCCACTTAAATGAGTTTTCCTCTTTTATTCTTTTTCTGGAAAGATTTAGTAAGATGCATTTATTGAACAATAAACCTTTAATATTCTATTGGATATGTGAAATGTTGTTTTCATGACACAACTCCTAAAAACAAATGCAACCGTTGTTGATTGTAAAGTCAGTAATATGAGTATGTCGGAAACACTGGAGCAAATGCCAACCAAAGTCTTGGTTTAGTCTAGTCTTCCTTTTGACCTTTACAAAGGAAAAGTAATTGCTTCCTGGATTGTGCCTCTGGTGCTGTTTATTTTCCATGAGGGTATAAAGTCCTATGTTAATGAACCAACCCTGTCTCTTCCTCAAAAATGTAGCAAGTACATTATGCAAGAACTGTATTAAATTTTCTATTCACGTAATTTGTGTTTTTGATCACATCGTAGCAACCTTGTTGGTGCGTTTGTGACTAACGTCTTTGTTTGATGGAACAAAATGAATCTGGAGAAGCTGAGTCATGAATTAACCTCCAGCTGAATATCTAGTCTTTGTCTGTAATGAGCTGGTCTCTATATGTAACAGTAAGATTTAGAGGTGTGACCTTTTACCACTTGGGTTCTGCCGGTGCCTCTCCGATGCCTTTACCATCCTTTGCCAGCCTTAGTCACATCTGTGCCGTTGCAGAATGCAGGTTGATTTTCCCATATGTGTTCATCCAACGCTGCAGCCCATTCTTTCGAATATGGCCAGTTGCCATGAGTCAGCGGCAGCGGTCAGAGGTTTCCACTTCTAGACACAACACCCTGTCCGGGGAAAAACAACTCTCTGATGCCTCAGTCTTCCTTTATTGTCTGGGATGATTCCGAGTCGGGAGAGGCTTATTGTTTGGATGTCTTTGTAGTGCACATCCATTGCTGCGGAATGTGGGGATTTCCGCCCTTGCGGGTATTTTTAGATCTGTGTGTGAATCCAAGGGAGCTCTGCATAATGCTGTGCAGTGTGGGGTCCACGGGTGAGGTCCGTGCGCCCGTGCACATGTGTGGGAATCTGTGAGTCTGCTCAAGTGATCACAGAGAGGATGTTTGTCTGAGTGTGTGTTGGGAGCTGTGCGGTATATTTCATGGACAATCATAGCCTTGTAAAAAAAAAAAAGAAAAGGGATGAAGACAATCAAAAGAAAAGTTCTGCCAGAGCTAGTTGGGAAACAGTTAGAGGTTAGGCTCTGTTGATTGAGACCGATGCCCAGTGTGTATTTTATTTGAAATTTCATGGTGTATTTACCCACTGTTTCCGATTTGACAACTCCTGATTGGACGGCAGAGTGTCAGTTGAAAACAGGTCTGCGGTGCACACTGCCTGTCCGCTGAAGTGTTTCAAAGGGGGCTTCACCGGGTCACCTGGGGGTCCCTGACCTCCCAGGATAATGTTCTCCTACAGGTCCCTCTCTTTGACAGTGTTCAATGGAGGCGTCCATCCAGGGGACAGGCGGGCGGATGGCTGAGGTGAAATCAGGGAATAGACAGGTCATATCCAGATGGACCTGTCACCTCCAAATCAAGCCCAGTGAGGTCTCCTTCCGGGTTCCACTCACACCCCGTCACCTCAACTGACATCAAGTGACACTGTGGCCTGACCTATCTTCTGTAGAGTACACATTTGGTTGTATAGGAAGAATTGTTTGTGTGTGTGTGTGTGTGTGTGTGTGTGTGTGTGTGTGTGTGTGTGTGTGTGTGTGTGTGTGTGTGTGTGTGTGTGTGTGTGTGTGTGTGTGTGTGTGTGTGTTTGTGTGTGTGTGTGTGTGTACGTGCGTGTCTGTGTGTGTCTGTGTGCGGGTGGTTTGACATTTGAGACATCCTCCATTTACTCTTTGTTGTGAGGGGGAACTCATTTTCAGATTTTCTGCTAATTCACTGTGAGTCACCAACATAACAAGCCTGAGGGTTATTCGCCTTCTAAAGTAGTTATTAAGAGATGGTGTCAGATCACAGATTAAACATGTTTCTAAAGCCGTTTTCAGACATGACTGCCGGGTAAAATCCAGAGAATTGGCTACAGAGTTTACCCGTAGTCTGCCTTTCGCACATTCACGACACAGCTGGAGGTTTTCTGAACAGCCGCGTTCACAACAGCAACAAATCCTCTGCGTTATTCAGGCAAGAGGTGGAGCAGCCAGGTGCAGCAGGCAGAGACAGGAAGTGACGCATTAACTCCACTGCGAAGATCAAGTGATCATGTTTACAGCATCCGACACCGTCGTCAGCTTTTAACACCACAAACTCTCTTGACATCTTTGTCGGTGTCATTTTTGTGTGTGACAATGCTTTTTCACCGGGAGATATTTGTTTTCTTTTTTTCTTTTTTGCATCTGTCGCAGGTTAGAAGCGTCATCAACCCCCCATCCAGTGGGGGATCCCCTGCTGTGTTCACACATCGACTTTTCCTGGATTTCTATGGACTTTACACTCGGAGGTCAGGCAGGTAAAGTCCGTAGAAGCTACGGAGCGTCTCACTCTGCAATTGCGTTCACACATGAACCTCCTCCGGAGAAAATACGTTCTGTGGAGTCAAGTGAATGTCTGAAAGCAGCTGAACTGATCCAAAATGGTGATAAAGTCCATCCTCGGCCCATCTCACCTCTGCACCAATCCTGACATTTAGTGGATGTGAATGTCAGACCTTGATCAAACTTCACTAATCTTAACATCTGGATGATGAAGGGGAAAGGGTCTCCTGTCCAACAGACTGTTACACTGGAGTTTACAGGACCTTTAACCTCCAGGTACGATGATGCCCTGTTAGGCTCAAGCTCAGAGGTGCTTTGGACAAAAGTTCACATCAGTAATCTAACATGATAACAATGATATATAATGAATAATGTTTACTATGTTCATCATCTAAGTTTAGGTTGGTAACATGCTAACATTTGCAAATTAAGATTATTTTTACTAAATTGGACAAATTCTAAAAAAAATGATTTCCTCAAAAATCGCCATGAAATTATAATATTTTGTTTTCTGTATAACAATAATTTACGGTATTAGTTGATTTGCAGACCATTTAAAAATTAATGAATTAATTAATAGGGGGAGGGTTTGTTGACAGTATAATCAACATATCATTTAATCACTAGTGCTTCTTGAACTAAGTTTATCAAATCAGTTTTTCATTTCATACCTTTACATGGGAGGAATCACTTTTAATGTTTCTTTTAACTGGTCTGGCTAAAAGTGGAGATTCTGAACTGAATGAATTGTTTAACCCATTTCAACTGCAACTGCCCCCCCTCCACACAAAACTTAATGACATCGTCGCATACCTGGTGAGTAATGAAACAGGTCAATCCCTACATGACTTGTTCACACGCTGCTTATATTTCCTTATGGAAACACAGACACACCTGTTCCCTTACAAACAAGTGGCAGGTCTGTGGCTTTTTTATTTTTTTAAATTTTTTTTATGTCTATTTTATTTATAAAATGCAAATTTAACAAATAACAATACACAGGGAACAAAACAGACAATCACCAAATACACAGCACCGGGGTCTAGATTGGTCTAGCAAAATACAAAGCAAAAAACAAATAAAAGTATAAATACGTACGTATAGCTATATAGTCAAACAAGTTCAGTAAATATTTTAAATTTGGAGCACAAACGTAAAGTTTTCACAGCTTTTTGGTTGCAGACAATAGGTCTGTGGCTTTTTACTGGATCATCCCACGTATCTCAATATATCATAACTGAAGTAGCACTGATTGACCAGAGAAACACACACCTAATAGACCTGCTCACAAAAACTTGTTTTAAGATGTTTACACACTTTAATGAATATGAAAATATAAAAAAAACTCTCTCCCTTTATGAGAATTAGAAACATGTTAAAATTATTTGTTCACTGATTTTTTATTTATTTCAATATTTCACATATTAAACCTACATTACACTTTCTTTCCAATGGAATAATCTAAATTAATCTTCCAGCAACAGGAAGTCTTATATTTAATATTTCAGCTGAGTAGACTAACTACCGACATATGCTTCGTGCCATTATGTCTTTTAAGTTGATGCTTTCTGCCTCCATCTCTTCCCTTTCACCTTAAACAAAAAGAGGGGTCTTTAATGCCCGTATTAATGTAGAAGCAGGTGGTAAAGGAACCTTTGTTAATCACTTAATGATGCATTCCCCCCACTTTACATGCTCGCTTTTTCACCAGCCGTTTACTTCTTGTGCATGGGCTGTGGAAACTTTATAAAAAGTTTATCTTACCATGAAATGAGTAAGCACGGATAAATGGCTAACGTGGGGTTTTGTCCGTCAATGCAGTCGGCCTATTGGGGGTCCACCAACTGGGCAGGTTTGGACCATATGTCATCATTCCGACCCTTTGTGTGGGCGTGTCTCTGTGGCAACCGCATCAGCTGTGGCCATTGTGTGTCGGGATTCAATGGCCCATATATTCATTGCAGGGCTAGTGTGGGCACCGCAACAGAAACAAATTGATACATACAAGCCCCAGCCCCATTTGGCTCGCATGACACATCTCAAGCGGACAAAAAAAGGACATTTCAGTCTGTTGAAAATCTTGAGAAAAGCTTGGTAGCCATAGCGACTGTGCAGTAAAAGCGGCCATGGGCCATTAAACTCCAATCAGATGTAAATTTGGGCTGCCCCCAGGCCCACGGACGGAAAGCCCCCTTCACACAGCAGACACAAATTAAACAGTTTGTTTGCCAATTCACATGTCATCTTAATGGGTTTTTATTCGTTTGGCCTTTGTTTAAATGAAGAGAATTACAAATCGTTATTGATTTATATTATTGAACCACTTCAGCTGCCCACGGTCTATTCAGGACTCACTCCAACACAGATGTTTAAAGGTGATAGAGGACACCATACAAACATATGATATGTTAAAGAGGAGACAACAGGAAATGATTTTATTTTGGAAGATTGTAGGAATAAAGTTTTCGCACAAAATAATACAACCGTAAAACTGTACTGTTGTGTGACAGTGGTCATTAGTTGCATTTTTGATTTGTCTGTGCTTCTTAATATCTTAGCTTTTCTAAAACCAAATTATATCAATCAAAAACCAGTTGTATTTTATACCAATTAGACAGGTGTCAGTAAGAGGTAAGGTAAAATGTTCATTTACACCATTCACGTTCTCTACTCTACCTGCAGCTGTAAACAAGACATGAGTGAGAGCTTCATGTGAGAATGTATTATTTTATAAAAATTCTCTGTAACACAGGAAACGAGGTTTATGGAAAACAAGGAGCCACTAGGTGACACCGTGTCCAGCACAGGAAGCAATGTGCCCTGGTGATTGGGCAGAGAAAATATTTTGCTTGACTCGATGGCTGGAGATTTGGTCAGAGCGTGTCACCGAACGGGTTTGGTTTGCGGTCTGATGTTATTGTAATAATCAGGATGATTATTTTACACAATGCCTGGCGTCTGTCAAAGTAAAGGCCAACGGAGGGGGAGAGTGGCTGAAGAACAAGTCTCCAGAACAAACACGGCTACTGATTACTGCCCAGCTTGTTGATACACAGCATCAGACCGCCTCATTGACTTTTAATGGTCAAATTAGCGATGGTGGATTCCTGTGTCCTGTAACACTTGTAGCTTTATTTATGCAAATAGACAATAGGCTTTTTTTTGCAATTAATTATAGAGAAAAAACAGTGATGGGATGTAATGAAGTACATTTACTTTGTTACTGTACTTCAATACATTGTTCAAGTATCTGTACATTACTTAAGTAGATTTATTGTCAGGTACTTATCACTTTTACTCCACAACGTATATCAGCAAATTCCTATACTTTCTACTCCACCAAATTTTCACAATGCAGTGTGTTACGTGTTCACATTTTATATATTTTTTAAAGTAATCATATATCAATGACAAGAGGGGAATTGGTCCACTCATCCAATCAGAGTGAGCAGGTAATATTAGACCCCGCCTCCTATAGCAGCAGCATCATGGGTGAAGAAGAAACAAAAAACGTGGACTCAGAGGAGACTGAGATTCAGCAATAATGATGTGGTAGACTGAGGCATTAAGGAATAGTACTTTTACTTTTATTACTTCTAAGAATATTTAAAAGCAAGAAGGCTACTTACTTTAAGTTAATCTGGTACTTTTACTTTTACTTGGGCACATGTTTGTCTATTTATTTGTACTTTCTTTTAAGTAAACTGTTTGAATACTTCATCCAACTCTTTGTGTTGGTGAAGGTGTCAGTGTTGCAGAGAAACAACTGACATGATGCTACTTAAATTTTAGTTTTACTTGGATTATCTTCACCAAATGTTTGTGACTCTATTTCACAAATCTGACACTTGTAATGCAACGAATGTGTTATCTGCAACCGATAACCTTCTCAGTCCCAGTCACACTACATCTTGTCTTGTAGCTCCTCGTGGGTCCATGTCAGAACAAATGAACAAGAAGAGAGAAAAAAAGGAACTGCTGATGCTAATGTGAGATGAGTATGTGCTCCTGTTGTTCTGTCCGTCTTCAGGGGCCTGCAGCCGTTCTCTTGTCTTTCCTCCGGGCCTCATACAGTAAAACCGCTCTGTTATGACAACACTGGAGGGGCAGGGGCGCAGCGTGGGCTTCCACTGGCTCTGGACCAAGCTGACCTGGGACCTGACATTACCAGTATAGCTGCAGCCTCCCCATCGCCAGCCCTTTGTTGCGCGGTGCGGACAACAATGCCCCGTCTATGTGCTGCGGTGTCTTGCATGCAGGGCCGGGGGAATGCTAATTTGACAGAGGGATGATTAACTACAGCAGCCACAGTAGCAAACTGCCTCGTTTCCATGTGTTATTGTTTCCAGTGTCCCACCTCCCAGAGAGATTTGACTGCTCTATTAACCAGTTATGTTGTGTCTCTGGGGGATATTTACATGGTGCAAGCAACTCAGCAGTTTGTCTTACGACTGTGTTGTGCCACTCAGGACCACCTCGTGTGAAGATGTTTTTGTCTTTTTTTTTTGTTGTTCTTTTTAATTAAACAGTTAAATAACAGTTAACTTACATGAAAATCTTGTTAGAAACTACACAATATAGTGTATTTTCCACTTTGCTGGAATGAGAGAGGGCATGAGGCCATGAAAGAGGCAGAAAGAAAGAGTGAGAAGGAGGCAGGACGTTGTACTGTCTGGCTGTCTGGTGTCCGCACAGAGCTCCGTCTTGTCCACTGGTGGCTGTGGAGGATTCATTAAGCTCCACATTCACTCCCCCTGCACGTGAGTGACAGGTCCCCACAGCCAGTGTCATCCCTCTCTCCAGTGCCACAGATCACCCCACTCCTCTCTCGCCCATCTGGCAGCCTGACTCTAACAAGGGGCGTCCTCCACTTAGAAGAGGGGTTTAGAAAGAAGGAGAAAAAAGTTAAAGACTGGAAGATCCCATCAGATTCTCCGTGGTCTGTGGGCTCCAATTATTCAGAGCTTATCTTTTCAGCTTGGCTGATCTCCAAATGAATAAAGTGCGGAGCATATTACTGCTGGCCGGCTGCACCTCTAAAGAGGCTGAAGGAGGATCAGGTCTGTGGGTTATGGTGTCAATCTGGCTCTGACCCCCGGGGTTAGGGAGGTGACGTTATGTAGTGACAGCGCGCAGGCATCCCCTTGTAGCGCCTCCATTTACGCCCCGTTTGGGTAAATGGGAAAGGGCAATCACATTAGAGGAGGTTTCTTTGCATTTTAAACCATAAAAGGAAAAAGAGAGAAAAAAAATCTCTAATCGCGAAGTGACTCTTGACTTTAGAGTCAGCCCCGAGACAGAGGCTAGAAAAGGTGGAAGTCAGAGGGTTAATCCAGCACAGTGAGTTCTGCTATATGTGTCAAGAGCTGCACCAAATGGTTTTAGAAGAAGCCTGTGTGCACCAGAACAGATGGCCCATACTTTAAATACAAAGTTATAGTTGGACAATAATGGAACAAAACTTCACTTTGTGAAAAGGAGTCACACACAAACAACTTTTTGCAAATATAAATACAAAGCCCAAATCAATGAAACACATTTCATTCCTACTCAATTTAAATAATTTATTTTATGCTGCCAGTCTTTATACATTTTTTTTACACATAAAGGGGACCACAATCTGAGGTTGAGCCTAAGTAACATCTGCCAAACATGTTCATCTCAACTTGCTCATTGATTTTCACTGAGAGCAAATGAGATCCTTTAAATTCTACTACCTTGAGAAAAGACGAAAAGACGAACCTTCTGCACAACACATTTAAACGTTCAATCAGTGGAGCAATAAAGGATTTATATTCCCCCTAAACTATGAACAGTGGAGTCCTGCAGTCTGAGACCAACCTCAGACATTTGGATCTCACAGTACCTGCTGAGTGTCAACTAAATTTCCCATTTATTAAACAATATATCATGTGCAAGTTGCATTTCCAGGAATGTACATAAATGTGTTTCACAGCTCTTATTTCACCTTGGGGTTGAGTGAAGTGACACCCTTGGGCGAGTCCCGCTCTGCACTTGGCAGTGAGCGGGGGGTGTACTGGGACACTCTCTTCCATCCCTGAGAATCTCCAACGCTCAGATCTGCGGACAAGTGTTGCCGATGCCTTTCTTTTCTTCTGCCTTTGTGGAGATGGCAGGGAAATTCTCATGCCACCATACAATGCCTAAACAAGCGGGTATGTCTAATTCAATTAAGTCCACAAGGCTGTGCCAAGTGGGCCCTGGTCCCGTGTGACAGGGATAATGAGCAGAGAGCGAGGAGGGGGAGGGGGTCCAAGGTTGGTGGTGGGTTGTCGGGGGCTGAAGAGAGAGATTCAAATGTTTCAACTTTACAGTTTTTATATCTGGGCTTCAATTTTTCCTGGATGACCCAGCTCATTTAGTGTCGAATGGAATATTTCACATTCCGTCATTACTGTCCAAATGAGCCTGGTGAAGGATACTGAGACATTGGGATTTATGAGTAGCATGACCTCTGAATTCCTAAAATTCAGCGTTCAGAAAGTTTCCAGATCTGGATTCTTTCCTCAGTGCGTCAAACAAAAGGTGTTTGGGACAAGGAAACTAAAAGACCTGAGTGACTCCACAAACAATGCAGACACCTGAAAAAAGAAGCAGACTCTCTCATGACTCCTTTATTGATCCTGACTACAACTAATACTTGTGTATTTTAAGATAAAATTGAATTTTATAAATTTTCAATGTCCTCTGTGATTTACCACAACACATACATCTAGACATATTCCATCTTTTCAGAAAATTCCCCCAAATATTTTGAACATTTTAACATAGACAACCACTGTTTACTTCCTGTTTCCTATAAATAGCAGTTTCTCATGACCATGATTGTTTCCTAATTTTAACCAAGTGGTCATTTAAACCAACACCATGTTGTGTGAGCTGTTGAATTAATTTTTTTGGGGTGGAAAGATTTTGTATCTTTCTTCTGAATGCATACCTGTATATGGTTGTATTCATGTATGTTCTTAACGCACTTGTTTCATTATTTTACACCGATTGTAATATTTTTATGTTGCATATGTTTTGCGATGACCTTTTAATGTTTTATTTTGTCCTTGGAAAGCACTATGCATATTTGCTTGAGATCTAAACCTAACCAAGTTGTTTTTGTGTCTTTAACCACAGAGGCTTAACAGTGGCTTGTAATATTGTGGCTGTGCTGACAGTGTCATCAGATGAGAAGACACTTCTATTTTGTTCTAGAAGGTTTAAACTTTTTGTTATTTCATTTGGGAAATGGAGTGTTTGCTGTATATTGACGTAAAGCAAAATATCTGTTTAATGAAAATATTTTATACTGGCAAATAGTAGGTGCTTCTGAAAACATACGGAAACTCTGACATCCACTTATCCCGTTAAAGTTGCTAAATAGCGCAACAGTCATGGTTAACAAGGAGTTCTACATTGTTTGGGGAAACTTGCTTTTCTGCATTTTCAATGCTTATGACTTCAGCTGGGAAGTATCTCAGACCTGAGAGGCCTTTAGTTTCACTGAAGTTTCCAAAGGACTCCTGCTGCTTCTCTGGGACCCTTGTCCCCAACTGGCACAAAAAAGCCCCTTAAACGTTTGACTTTCTCACAGAAACAGCTTGCTAAATGGCATTTCTGTAATGGACTCCTGCTAGGGTTCATATGCATTGTATAGCCACATTGCACAAAGTTGAGTCAACACGATTACCATGAGAATGCTCTCAAAGAAAGGCCCAAAAAGGGTTTTTTTGAATAAAAATCTGAAACTATAGAATTCTTTGTTTTCCCTTGGAAAAAAAGATGAAAATCAAAGACATCGATGGTCATTTTTTTTCTATCAGAAAAGTGCTGCCGAATTAATGTCTTATTTACATGCCAAAGGGAAGGGCCTTGGTCTTAAAAGGACGGGAAAGCAGGGGCCTCTATTATGGTGGTGCTGGTCTCGGAGGCAGTGGCCACTCTGGCAGCCTCCCTGCCAGGCAGCGGTTAACAAGGCCTTGGCTGAATTAAAGAATGGCAATGAGTTTTTAATTGGTGACACATTATATTTATCAAGCTGACAGCAGAGTGACTGCACTGCAGCCTTTCTTGTTTTGTTCTTGTGTGCGCATTACTTCCCCTAGGTGCCCCTGCATGATACCCCCTGTCTGCCGGGGTCCCTCACGTGTGAAGAAAGAAGAAAAACATAATAATCGAGCATCAAGTTGAATGATAACACTGAATTATTCATTAGGGTCCCTTAAAGTGTTGGATAAATCAACCCCCCCCTCCTCTCTCTTCTTTTTTTAACAAAAGCTTCTCTTTGTCGCTCGGTCCAATCACGCCAGTTTAAGGCTTAGCATAAAGACAAATGCTTCTCAGCCCTTTTTATCCATCGTGACAGAAGTTCTGCTGCAGGGCCGGAAAAGTTATTAACAAGTGTTTAATATTTGGATGGGAGTGTTTGGCCACCTCTTCTATAGATGTCGTTTATGTGTGGCCCTCCTATACACCGAGCAGCTTGTGACTTAACACTTAATAATGACACTCAATGTTGCTAATGTGACCATATGTCATGAATATATTTGAATTTCAATAAAGTTCCATTGTTCAACTTTTAGTATCAGGTTCAATGTACTCAGATTCTCTTTACTGGTCTCTCTTACTCTCTTAACTGGTCATTCATTGAACTGGGAACCATTATCACTTAAACCGGTGCTAATAAAGTAACTGTGACGATAGACTCATACATTATGTTATTTGTTTGTAAAGTATATGTATTAGTTTAAATATTATATTTATATAAACAGTATTTATAAGCAACAGTACATCATAATAAATGACTCATCCATGGAGGTAGGGTGGTAAAATGTTTATATAAATGAGTTCATTTCAGTTTGGGAGGAGCACCTGAATCTTAATGGTTTGGTGAACCATTTTGAACCAAAAACTTCACTTTTTTTTTGTCATTAAATTGTAAAAATTTAATTTGACGTGAAATAATATTTCTTCAACAGCGTGAGTACAGTAGATTAAAAATACATAAATATACTTATTCATGTAGGTGAAAGTTAGTAATAAAAATTGTGTCGTGTATCTAATGTGTGTGTTGAATGATGTTGTTTTCGATCCCTGTTTCAGTTTCCAATTTGAGTTTGAATTAATAAACAATTAATTTCATACAAAGAAAATCTATCTCAACTTATGTGGAAAGCCAGAAAACACCTGTTGAACCTATAATGATTGGATTCTTCGTCAAAAAATGTCAAACAAATACAACAGCTCCCTGTTTTAATGTGAAAGTCTGCTTGTTTTGGCGTAACAGCAGGTCCCAAACAGTTTTAGAATAAATCCTTTGTTGTGTTTAGGGCGTTACTAAAGTGAAGGGGGGTAAAGAGTAGGGCTCCTGTTTGTGCTGCTCAAAATGGTGGTGAAAGAAAGGGGAGCGGGCGAAGGACGCCTAATGAAATATTTAAGATTTAGGCTAAAAAGGAACTCTGAAAAACTTTTGCAACAAAGGGGTCTGCCGAGGGCCTCCATTGTTCCCGGGACCTGGCTGGCGGAAGCAGGGGCCAAGCCGCTACAGATGTGAGGAGGGCCCATATTGAGCCGGGATGTGTAGGCTCTGCTCACAGCTGTGTCGCCGCACTCCCGCCCCAGCCACCAGCCCCCTGCCTTTGTGAGCCTTTGTGGGGGCCACAGAGCGGCGATTTTACAGCGAGCTGATTGCACAGCAACGGCTTTGTGTCTCCAACAAGAAGGCCCTGCCCATCCCTGACCATCGGCCCTCACTCCCTCCGCATCGCAGACACACACATTCATCCCAATCCCATCAGCCCACACTGAGATGCAGCCTCATAGCTTTTTATTATTGAGGGATGACAAGGTGATGAATCCCCTTTTCAGTGGGTCGGTAGGAATGGTGCAGGTTGGTTGGGCGGGGGGGGCGACCTCCCGTCCTGGCTCCTCATCCAGGATCGGCCTATTTAGCGCTTAACTGCTCTTGATTAATGGAGGGCCCATTCTATGTAACATATGCCATTTTCAGGGCCCAATAAGGTGACCACGTTTTCTGAGGTTTTTGAGTAATGATGTCACAAGGTCAGAGTGTTAAGGAACAGAATGAGGGGAAGAAAGGAAGAAATCCGGCTTTTCCTTTTGTAAAAGAGCAGTCGGTGTGACACATAGTGAGGAGTAAATGTGTTTAAGTTGCTGGTTTTGTGTTTAAGGTGAAGACATGACAATGAGTTTAAATAAACCAGTTTTACTGAGCAAATATTCAATCGTTTTTATTTTTTTATTTGAGTGTTGATCCGACCTGTTTGTCTGGCAAAACACATTTATAGCTGCAAATGATCCCTTTAGATATAAACTTTCCCCATTAAGTCAACCCCCACCCCCCCTTGTAAGATTTTTAGTCTTGAATTTACAGTTTTATGCATCTGGCCCTTGGTCTTTTATGGCACTAATCTGCCTAGTATAAATACTTCGCCTCAGAGATGACTTAACCCCTAAATTAGAGTGAGACCTTCCTGAATGCTCGGCCCATTCCCTCTAAATCCCCAGTGTCACCCAGAGCCAAGAGGTGACTTCGGGCCGGAGCACAGAAAAGGGTGCGGCAGCTTAACACCAACCTTAACACATGGCTCACTCCATCCAGGCTCATAAAGTCTCCTCAATGTGGCTAATGTGATGGACAATATGCCCATGCCCCAGAGGAGGGGGTGGGTCAAGGACTCAGAATAATACAGATCACTTCCAACAAACCTTTTAGTCTAAAACGTCAATCAAATAATACTTAAATTGTAACTGTTAGCTTCACATATGTTGTTTCCATGAGTGAAACAAGCTAACATGCTTAAGTGAACTTAATTGTGTACGGCCCCATGATAATGTAATGTAAGCTGACAGTATTATTTACTATAATTATATTACTGTGTAGATATATGACGAAACACTTTTTTTTAGGTTTACTTCATAATACTGTAGTATTTTTTCAATGTAAGAATACTGGTATATTGGTTCTAAATAGGGTTGATGTGTTCTTTAATAACGCCTCCAATTTCTCTTCATATATAAAACTGTCGTTGTTACTCCCCTGTACCTCCAGCTGTTTTCAGATACGAATTCTGTATAAAATGTCGGGCATTTTACAGAGTGTGCAATTCACATATGAAGAATGCAGCAGCAGATTTACTGCGTCGGATGCGTTTACAACAACAGATTCAGGCGATGGGTAAATTCTGCTGCGGAAATCACATGTTTTTGTTTACAGCACATCGACACCGGCTTCGGCCCCTGTCGCTAAACGCTCTCGAATCTCGTTGTCTTTCCAAGTTGACATCTTTGTCTGTGTCTTATAGCTCCGCTTTTTCATCCTGAGACATTTGTATTATTGTTGTTTTTTTCAATTTGACATCTGTCGTGTTGAAATGTCATCAACGCGCCCATTCTCTCGCTGCAAATTTTCAGCACATTTTCCTGCTGCATTAATTCTCACAAAGGGCTCACTCAGACGGTTTCCAGACAGGAAACGTTTTGCAAAATGTGTGGAGCAGCTGACTTGGACTTTTGTGCTCTCACATACAGACCCTCTAGACAATTTCTGGAAAACATCCGGAATTCATTGCGTGTCTGAAATTGTACCTTAAGTACTAGTAAGAACCACTGTAGTTTATTTCATTGATACCAGATTAGTACAAAAAATATACACTGTTCAAAAACATAAAAACAAAGATAAGTATAGCTCAGTATAACTACTAAATAAGTACATTATAAAATCCTTTTATAATATACTTAGTTTATAGAAAAATAAAGTGTTCTTAGTTAATAAGAGGGTTAAAGTGTCAGTTTGCCCAAATTCCAAAAACAGGATTTCTCACTTACCTCGACTGGTATCAAGCCATTTAAATGGTTTTCTATCTGTCTTTGAAAATAACCAGAGGGTCGTTGATAAAGTGAATTACTACTGTTTGTGTGTGTGCATGATTAACTACCTGTAAAGTTAAGTGAGAAAATAGGCGAACTAACCCTGCAATCCACAGAATGAGGCCACTGGAAAATGAAGTGATTATTCAAGGTGTTTTCCACCAACTAGACTCTGTTGCGCCGCCAACACGAGGATGCATAGGAGTTCAGCAATGACATCACCGAGGCTGGAAAATGTTTTACCTCTAATGATCCTCCTATGTTGTGTCTGCGTGGATCGGCCCTGTCAGAGTTATGGCTAACAGCGTAGACTCGCTCCACTGGGATGCTTAATAGCCCCTAATAGATCTGAGGCTGGCAGAGTGAGTCAGGCAGGGTGCTTGATACAAACCAGACACAAGGCTGCAGCTAACCTGTTCGCCTCCCCTTTCTTTAAGCAGGAGTTTGTTAGTCGCACTTTTCTGGGAGTTTGTCTCTCTGTTCCACACAAAGACCTGTCACGTTTAATGGCCTGTTGGCTGAGTGGGCTGCTGTAGCTCTCTCCAGAAGAAAGCCCCACAGAGAAAGGCTCATGGTCAGCTAATGCAGATTAATATTCTTTAAAAAGGTCCGGGGGACAATTAAGAGAGTGTTTCCCATGGTTCTCCCCCCAGTGGTGCTCGTCTGCCTGTGCAGCAACTCGTCTGTTTGATGGACTCTGAATGCATCTTATTGATGGGGGTCAGAGATTAGAAGCAGCCGTGCGAGGGAAAGAGCGTGAAAAGAAGGTCCCACACGGTGGTCTCAATTCACACACACACACACAACCACTGGTAGCTCTTCCACTTGTCTGTCTGTGAATGGTATTCATCTCAGCTGAATGAGTGACTGAGTGGTGCATGTCCTCTCTCACAGATTCCCAGATGCAAATATCTCAAAACTTCAAATTTTTTGATTTCTCATTTTATTCCTTGTTGCATCTTTCATCCAGCTCTCTTATGATAAAACTTGCTGAAAGCCGTATTTACGAGCAGCTACCTATCACCCCTTAAAGTCGGCCACCTGATACATGGATGTCAAACTGTTTCTTTGCCTGCTCTGCCAGACAGCGTATCACATGAATCCTGAGTAACACTCTTTACCATAAAGTGTGAAGAAACCACATATTCCTGACTGCAGCTATAAAGAGAGACGGCTTCAAAAAAGCAGGGAATCCAATACATTTCTTTAACATGAGCATTTCATTGACTGTGCTGCAGAGCAGAGTGTGGCTGCTCCAAAAGAGTGAATGCTTACTGTGCCATATGAGTAACTGTATAAGGGAAGTGGTCGCGAGTCACATGAAAGCACTAACCTCTTTCCTGTCAGCTCCTTTTGCCGCATTTTTCTCATTGGCAAAGCTCACCGACGTGGCACATGAGCAGATCCAAACTAAATTAAATCTCCAGCTATATACCTGGACTAGAAATAATTACTTTCTTTAGGTTTCCTTTCCCCCTGACATGCAGTTGTATGTTTATCTTACAGCGCTGTGTGGATGCTCTTCTATAGGATAGTCCTCTTATTGCTGGAGCCGGCCGTGCAGCGGGAACCTGAGGAGTGTTTGGGTCAAGGAGAGAGAGCAAGGGTTTTTTTGTTTGCCTTCATCTCATGATTGAATGGCCATGTATAGGACCATGAAAGAAAAGAAGCCAATTAAGTGCGGGGGCGGTTTGATTTTTTTGTGCCATGTTGCAATTAGGCCCAAGCTCCAAAAAACGTCCTCAAGTACCTTTTGGGTTGTTTTGTTGTCAGGCCATATCATTAGGGCCAAAACGATCCTCCCAGGTGCTCAGTGCCTGAATATGTTGAGAGATTATGTAAAGAAAAACTGCCGTCCACAAGTGATTGGGCTCTGCAATACTCTCTGATTCGTTCACAGCCACATGAGTGGAGTCCTTAAATTCTGCCAATCAAGCCGGTTCAAACGATGGCGACCATGTTTTACAAGTAAACGGACTTCTAACATCTGTGATGTACATTCAACCCAAGAGTCCAAACTAAGTACATTCTTAAAAAAGATGCCTAAAAAATGTGAGTAATTATTTTGTACTTTTCAAAGGCACTTCAGACTTTCTGTTGCCTTTGATGGTGCAGAGACAGGAAGTGCATGCAGTGGCTCTAAATGTCTCGTTTCATTCACAAACAAGAACCAAAGTTTTTCCCCAACCTTAATTTGTCACTGTCAGTGTCACTGTCTGCCGCTACAAAAATATGACGATTCCTTTATTTCCTAAAGTAATCTATACGTTTACTGATTCTGCACACATACTGATAATGTTTCTTGTGTTGCACTCGGACGCAAAATGCAAGCTGTGTCAAGCAATTGGACAAAACAGGAA